>NC_059332.1:83877731-86277731 GCF_018350155.1 Leopardus geoffroyi | reverse complement strand
CCAGACAATATAAGAAAATGTTTTAAAAGATCTAATTTGTGCAGTGGGATAGCACATGTTAAGTTATACTCTCAGGGTGCCTGGGTGGCTCAATGGGTTGAGTGTCAAACTCTTAATTTTGTCTCAGGTAGTGATCCCAGGTTTGTGGGAGTAAGCCCCACATCGAGCTCCATGCTGGGCTTGGAGTCTGCTTAAGATTCTCTGTCTCTCTCTCCCTGTGTTCTTCTCCCCTGCCTTCTCTCTCTTTCTCAAGTAAAAATAAGAATAAAAATAAAAATAAAACCCACTATATTCACATGTGCAGGGAAATTGTGACTTCTGATTTTCTATAACCGAGATAATATTCTTTAAATATTTCCCACACCCTGGAAGGGAAAAATTTTCTTGAGTCATGAGAACTTAGATTTTTATCATGTCAATAGCTTCTTTTTAGTTTAAAAGCTTCACCTTCAAGTTCATGCTAAGTCTGTTCTAATTTCACCCTTTCTTGTTTCTAGTCTCCAAGATGGTATCTGAGGATTTTACAGGGCATCAGGAGGAGGCTTGCACTTTCTAACTTGTGGGATCTTTTGCTTGTTCTGGACCTTCTCTGGACCAAAGTGATAGTGGACCTAATCCACTTAGTTACGTGTCACTCACCCATTGCCCTCTGAAGTGGTGGCTGGTAAACTTCTGGTCTGTTCTCTTTTGGCTCATTCAAGCCCTGAGGCCTCCCCTGCTGACTTGGTTCTTTCAGTCATTTTGGATATTTCTGATACCAGTTATTAAATCTGTTCCCTTTATCTTTTTGTTTTGAAATAATTTCACATTTACAGAAATGTGGCAAAAAATATACAAAAATTCCCATGTACTTAAACTCACACTCCCCAAATGTCAATATTTTATAATACTTATCATTTCCTTTTGTGTATATGGGGGAGGATATATTACTTTTCTGTACTATTTTACAGTAAGTTGCACACATTATTCACATTTACCCAAAATACTTCCATGTGCATTTCCTAAAATCAAAGAGATTCTCTTATATAATAACCATAATAAGTTTATCAAAATAGGTAAAGATTGATATACTATCATTATTTAATGTCATAACTTTATTAAAATTTTATCAGATATCTTATGAATGTCCTTTATAACAACAAAAGAATTCTGGTTGAGGATCATGTACCATACTTACTTGCCAAGTAGTCTCCTTTAATACGGAACAATTCCTTGGTCCTTCTTTTCTCACACTAATATTTGAAAAGTACAGAGTATTTATTTCATAAAATCTCTCAATACATATATATATAGATATATATCTATATATATCTATCTATATCTATATATATCTTAATGTTAATTTATTTTTGAGAAAGAGAGCACAAGCAGGGAGGGGCAGAAAGAGAGGGAGACTGAAATGAGCCATGCAGGCATATATTTTTGACAGGGACACCATAAATAATTACTTTTTGATTTCTAACCTAATCTTTTTTCCCCACAGCAAGTAGCTACAAAGTCATTTTGTTCTTAGAAAAGAAATTATTTGGCTTTCTAGCCAACATCGTCAGCAACTTTTTCTGTTTAGGAAATATCCTGAATTTCCATGGAATGTGATTCGGGTTCTCCCACTCTGTAAACAGGGATAACACCTGATTTCATCCTGAAAATCCTTCTTCATATTTGGAACATGGGGAGAAAGATCCTCTTGGTCTTTTTTTTTAATTTTTTAAATGTTTTCATTTTATTTTTGAGAGAGAGAGACAGACAGAGAGAGACAGACTGCAAGTGGGGGAGGAGCAGAAAGACAGGGAGACACAGAATCTGAAGCAGGCTTCAGGCTCTGAGCCATCAGCACAGAGCCTGACATGGGGCTCGAATCCATAGACCACGAGATCATGACCTAAGCTGAGGTTGGATGCTTAACCGACTGAGTTACCCAGGGGCCCCAAGATCCTTTTGGTATTAACTTTTCTACCTAACACTCTGCCTCAGGTGGAAACAAGAGAAAGTTGCATCCACAAAACAAAAATGAAACTCAATGATTAAAAACAAAAGAACATGAAGAAATTCTTAGAAATTGAAAATATGGCTGCCAAATTAAAAAAAAAAGAGTACAAGAGAAGTTCAAGGATAAAGTCCAAGAAATATTCCAGCAGATGGAACAAGATGGATAGACAAGATAGACAAGATAAAAGACAATATAAAAGACGATCCCAATTAATCAATGAAGAGCCAAAATAGAGAACAGAAAATTCTGTTAATATCCAGAATATCAATAAAGTGTGAGGGCAACATAAAATCATTATCAGGCATGAAATAAACCTGGTAATTTCTCTTAACACCTTATCTAAAAATGTTACTCAAATATACTTTTTAACAAGTCACACCTCTGGTATTGCCAGGCTCACATCAGAGACCCTACAACAGTAAGAAGAGACTAAGAGTGGCTATATCTTCTCATGCCTGACCAATTTTAAATAAGTGGTATTAGTAACAGTTGTATATCAAAGGGAAACTTCAGAGTTGTAAAAATCTAGTGCCTCCATCTTGGTATGGATTCTAAGAAAACATTATATTGCTTACCTGTATCTGTTGGCATCTTTCTGTCCATCACTTTATATAAAGACACAGGTGTCTTCTTCCAATAAGAAAACACCGAATGCAAACAGAAGTTTTTGGCTAAAATAAATTTTTAAAAGCTATATAAAAAAGCTGTATTTCCAAAAAGAGCCATATTTCAAATAATGCGCAAGATAAGATAACACATGATTTTAAGAAATTGGTAAAATGGAAGAGAAAATTCTGATTGCCTTTGGTGCTGGGAACCATTACCATCCTCGTATAGAACAGTAGTTCTAATAATGGCCCATAATGAGAGATACACAACTGGCAGTAAAATATCTTGCTATACATTGGAAAATAGTTGCATGGTTATAGCCGTTGGAGACAATTCTTCACAGGTCTCATATTTCTGCATATCTTCAAAAGCATTGATAACTAATCTAAAGTGTCTCTTCAAGTATATTTGTAAAGCAGGTAGTCTTGGATGATAAAAAGTATCTCTCCCTGGAGCAGAGTTTCTTATATTCCAGGGTGATAAAAAATAACATTTACCTCTGGAGGGGAAGATGAGCAGGTAAGAATTGGGGCTCAGGGAACCAGTACAATGATGTTTTAATGACTACTGCTATTGCTGTATGAACAATATTTGTCTCTGATCTGGGAGCTTCATATCTTCTGCCATTACCTATGAAAATGTAGTGGGCTAATTGGTTAGCTTGCAAGAAGTAAAATCTCAGACCATTTGCAGCTCCTGGTAATGACAATGTGAATTCTTTTTATCAGATTTTAACTTTTAGAAAACTAATATTTTTTTCATCTTATTTTTTTAAAGACATTTATTTACTTTAGAGAGAGAGAGAGAGACAGACAGACAGAGCATGAGCCAGGGAGGGGCAGAGAGAGATAGAGACACAGAATCTGAAACAGGCTCCAGGCTCTGAGCTGTCAGCCCAGAGCCTGACTCAGGGCTCAAACTCACAAACCTTGAGATCATGACCTGAGCTGAAGTCAGATGCTTAACTGACTGAGCCATCCAGGCACACCTGGAAAACAAGTATTTTTAAAAAGTAGCACCAGAAATATAAGATGGGGCTCCTGAGTAGCTTAGTTTACTTATTTTTTTAAAAAATTCGTTTAACATTTATTTACTTTTGAGAGACAGAGCACAAGCAGGGGAGGGGCAGAGAGAGAGGGAGACACAGAATCCGAAGCAGGCTCCAGGCTCTGAGCTGTCAGGACAAAGCCTGACACGGGGCTCAAACTCCCAAACCATGAGATCATGACCTGTGCTGACGTTGGCCACTTAACCAATTGAGCTGACTCATGCTGTCTCTCTCTCTCAAAAATAAAGAAGCATTAAATATATATATATATATATATAAGATAATTAAGGGTATGTTTGCAAAATACGTGTAAGACTTGTACACTGAAACTACAAAACACTGTTGAGTAAAATTAAAGAAGACCTAAACAAATGGACAAGTAACTCCTTGTTCAGGGGTTAGAAGATTCAATAGTTTTAAGATGCTAGCTCCTCCAAAAATGATCCACATATTCAACTAATTCTCATTCTAAATCCTGCAGGCTCTTTTTGTAGAAATTGATAAACTGGTTATAAAACTTACACGGAATTGCACAGGATTAAAGGTACCCAAAAACTAAAAAACAAGAACACATTTGGAAGGCTATATGTCTTGATTCAAGTATTGTTTTAAAGCTACAAATTTCAAGATGTTGTGGTATAGACATAAATATGAACATATATCAATGAAAAGGAATAAAAAATTTAGAAATAGAACGTTAGATGATAAATCAATTTTCAACAAAGGTGGTAGTTAAATGGGGAAATGATTTTTTTTTTCTAAAAGGATGCTGAAACAACTAATAATAAAATATGGGAGAATAATAAACATTGGTCTTTACTTGACATCATACACAAAATGTCTCTTGAAATAGTTCACAGAGCTAAACACTAAAAGAAAAAAAAATTAAGCTATAAAGTGTAGAAGGGAACAGAACAAAATGGATTAACTTGCAGTAGGCAATTCCTGGATAAAACACAAACAAGCACTTATTACTAAAAGAAAATTTGTTAATTTGGATTTCATAAAATTTTTTTTCTTTAAAAAATATCATTACGAAAATGAAAAGCCAAGACAGACTGTGAGAAAATATTCTCTTGCTCCCTCAATCATCATTAATCATTTAAAGGACATTTATCCAGGAAGAAAAAAAAAGGCCGTAACAAAACAAAGAACCCTTACCATTAAATAACAAGGAGCAACCAAATTTTAAATAAGTAAACGAAGATATACAAATGTCCCCAAAGCACATGAAAAGATGCTCAAATATACTAGTTATCAAAGACATGCAAATTAAAACAACAATTATATCCCCCTACACATTGATTAGAATTACTACAAAGTCTAATTGTATCAAGTGCTTGCAAGGATTTGAAACAGCAGGAATTCTCATACAGTGTTGGTTTGGAAACAGTTTGCCAGTTTCTTATACAATTACACTCACTATACTACCTGTTGAATGATATCCCCCCAAATTCATATGTTAAAGTCTTAATCCCTAGTACCCAGATATGACCTTAGTTGGTAATACAGTTATTGCAAATGCAATTAGTTATGTGAGGATAAGATCACACTGGAATAGGGTGGGCCTTAGCCCAGTATGACTGGTATCCTTATAAAAAGGTGAACTTTGGACACAGAGACAGACACTTAAGGATAATGCAATGTGAAGATAGAGGCAGATATCAGGGTGATGATTCCACAGCCAAAGATTGCCAGCAATTTACTGGAAGCTAGGAGAGAAACAGAAAAGATTCCCACTGATAGCTCTCAGAAGGAATCAACTCTGCTGACTCCTTGATCTAAGACTTCTAGACTCCAAAACTGTGACACAATACACTTTGTTCTTTAAGCCATCCAGTTTATGGTATGTTGTTATAGCAGGCTTAGCAAACTGATATGCTACTCATCCATTCCACTCTTATTTGAAGAAAAATGAAAATATATGTTCAAAGGAGAATTCTACTGGGATGTTCACCTCAGGTTTATTTATAAAAGCTGCAACCTAGAAACAACTTAAATGTCCATCAGCAGTTTAATGGATAAATACATGAATTTTTGGTATGCTTATATGATGAAATATTACACAGTAATGAAAAGAACAAACTGCTGATACAAGAGGAATGAATACATTGAAAAAATGTAACTTTGCTGGGTGATAGAGGTAGGGAACAAAAATAGATTCTACTATAATAATTTCATTTATACAAAATTTTAGAAAATACAAATTTATACAGTCAGAAATCCAATCAGTATTTAGGAGGACAGAGTTTGGACGACTGAGTGGGACAATAGGGGATTGAGTGTACCAAGGGACATTTTTTCAGTGATGGAACTACACTTTGATTGTGGTGATACTTATATTTGTCAAAATTCATTGAACTCTGCACTTAAAATGGGAACTTTTATTGGTAGAAATTATACCTCTATAAATTTGATGTTTATAATGCATTAAAAAGTTACTCAAGATAGAATACATACACAAATAGTAGCAGTTGTGTACTTTGTTTTAATTTTTCATGTTATATTCAGTTTCTTATAATAATAAAACCTGTAGCTATATAAAGTCATTATTTTTTTAATGAATATACTTAGGATCTCTGGCATTGTCTTAAAGCTGTCACAAAGAAAGTTGTTGGGTACTTTGGTACTGGCTAGAAGTCTGGGAAATGTTGGGAATGAACTCAAATATATATATTTTTAAAAATACATTGCTTGCTCTGGGGATTTGGATTATTGATAGGAAGGTTACTTTTCACTTAGAATTTGTTAACTATATAGTGTTTGTCATGTTTATGCAATATTATGTCTATCTAAATTTATACCTGAAATGATAGATTTAGGTGTGGATTTATTTTCGAATATGCATACACTTGACTATACTTGTTTATCTTTAGGAGAGTTGGTTATGATAGACTATCTCAGAGAAAACTTTTGATCAACAGAGGCAACTAACAGGATTGAAAACCATCAAAAACTTAATTGGCCTATACTCAGGTGTTCTCTATGAGGGCTTCAAGGTAGTAGTCTCAAACTTGACTAGACACGTAATACTTCAAAAATACTTATGCCTGAATCCTATTTCTATTTAATTCTTAATTGTCCAGGAAATGGAATTAAAAAAAAATTGTGCCAGTTTATTAACATGTGAATGCAATGTTGATAAATGCCCTGGGGCATTTTCCGGTATTGCTGTATGACTGATAACCTGTATTAAGTTAGTAGCAGCTCAATGTTTCTTGACTCTGGATGACTCCCTGGAGCTCGTGTATGAATCATTTGGTTTCTGTGCATAAAAGGCATTTTAATAGGGTTTTTTTCTATGCAAATTACTACCTTTACAATTCCTTATTTGAAGCTTTTACTTCATAGTCAGAGAGTTGTGGAATTGGTTGCTTTAGAGATAGAAAATTATCGATTAAGTGTTAAAAAAAGGTATTTCAGAACCATGAATTTCTAAACTATATTTTTGTTCAGTATAAGTTCCTTTGGTTCAATTTAACATAAAGGACTTAGAAATATCAAGGCATGGGCATTCCATAGTGATTTGCCCCTAACTTAAATACCAACGTTACACTCAGTATTAATTAATAGAAGGAATCTGTAGCTTAAAGAGTTTTAGTTGTATATTATTCATTCTTAACTGATCACTTTCTAGGTTAGTATTATAATGGACTGGATTGTGTCCCTGCCAAATTTATGTATTAAAGTTCTAATCCTCAGTACATCAGAATGTAACTATATCTGGAGGTAGAGACTTTAAAGAGTAAAATTAGGCCATTAGGGTAGACCCTGATCCAGTATGACTGGTATCCTTATGAAAAGAGATTAAGACACAAACACACAGAGGGAAGAGGATATGAAAGCACAGAGAGAAGATGGCCCCTACAAGACAGGGGGAAGGCCTCAGAACAAACCAAGCCTGTTAACACCTTAGCTCAGACTTCTAACCACAAGAGCCAAGAAAAGAAATTTCTGTTTAAGACACACTTCCGTGATGCTTTGTTAGGGCAGCTCTAGCAAACTAATACAGTGGTTCTCAGTACTGGTTGCTCAACAGCAACAAGTGTAGCTACAATAAAAATAAAATGATGCCCATACCAATTAAATCATAATGGGAGGGGAGGGAATGTAGGGAGAATGGGCTCTGATTTTGTTTTTTTAAATAAGGTCTCCATGTGATTTTTAGATCATTGCAGACAGGCTTGTATTTAACTGACTTCTTTCTGCTGCAAAGTTGCCTAGTGAAAATAACTTGAAAACTAATAAATATATCATAAGTTCTTTGCAAACTATTCAGGTTCTATTTGTTATTTTGGCAAGTATGTTCCTTAAATTATTTAGTATTCATTCTTCATGTAATAGAAAACAAGAGTGAATGGGTTTAAATTTTTATCCACAATTGAAATAAATTCCTTCTTGTGTGGCTAATGCAGGGAGACATTATTTATTCTATTGTAATACTTCCCTTAATAGACAGATTTTGATATGTTCCTTTGTTCCCAATGGGACAGCATAGCCCCAAAGAAAATATAAATACCAAGATTTTAAACAATTTCATGGGTACTTTAAGGATCAATGCCAATTATTAATTTAAAGTTTATAAAATGTTTTGGCTTGATTTCTCCAGAGAGGAAGTGCTATATCAAATATAAAGAGAGAGAGAAAATCCTAAAACAGTAAAGAACACAAATAAAAAAGCTGTAGCTATAGAGACTAACCACAGGAAGAAGGAGGTGTCCAGAAGGACCACTTAAAATTTAGTTCTTTCCAACTATTTCCAAACAAGTTCTGCTGCTTGCTAGACTAAAAATAGGTAAGACACTTAGCACATATTAAAAATTATCTGCATGCTGGAGATGCTACAGGAACTGATTGCTGTAACTTGGGATAAAAGTCCCCTGGAGACTGGTTGGTCTGTTAATCAGTTCTGTCACAAACAGAATACAGATTTTAAGACCAGAGCATCAAATGCTAGCATGGATGCTCAAATTCAAATTCTAGTTTTCCTCCTTCTTTATTTGGTGAAGTTGGGCAAATTATTATTAATTATTATTATTGTTATTGTTATTATTATTTTAATTTCTGTGTGACTTGTTCTGCCTCAGAGATTTTCTGTGGTAATTTACTTAAGCCAATAGTCAATGCTCAATGTTAATTTATATCAGGCATCATCTATTACAACTGTGTAGAAATCTTTCCTTCTCTGCCTTCCTATATCACTTGGCTACCTGATACATTTTTTTCTCTTCTTACTGTCTTTTATACTGGACACACTAAAAATTTATGTTCCATTTGTTGTTATTCTGTATTAACAACACAGCAGTATGTTTCCATCTTAGTCTTCACTAGAAATTATCCCATTGGTAATATCTTGAAAAATAAGCTCCTAATCTTGTCAATTATAAGTATCTTACCTGGCATCCTTAGTTCACCTTAGAAGGAGAACATAACTCTGAGATGGTTGGTGGCTAAGATAAAGAAGGAAAATGAAAGGTAGTGTCAAAACACCCCAATAAATCAGAGAAAAAAGTCCCCATTTCTTAAGGAAACTATTCCACTTAACTTTATCTACACAGCCAGCTCAACCTAATAACCCTTCAGTTATTCCCTTTGGATCATTACTTGACTCATCATTTCATGAACCAGCTACACTACAACCCCACCCTAGGTGAACACCAGGGTCAGGTGCTTAATTGCTATAAAATCCTAATCCATGTCAGTATTTCTTTCCTTTGAAACTCCAGCTATTCCTAATTACTCCTAAACTTTAACATCCCTGACTTTCAATTATCCTTTTTATCTATAACATTTTTAGGTATTTAACATTTAATATTTAATTAAATGTTAAAATTAAAATTAAGTAATTAAAACTAAATTAAAATTAATGTTAAATTTAACATTTAACATTTGAGTATGTTACATGTGGAACACGATGATATATAATCATGTTTCACATATAACTGTTAGAGGGGTAAGCCTTTTATTCCTCAAATGGTTCCACTACCCATAAAGAAAGAGACTATATATGACTTTTTGTCTCCTGCAGACCCTAGAATAGTAACAGGTACACAAAAGGCACATACATATTAAGCTTGATCCCATGGTTAATTATTCATTTTAAATGAAACATAACTGAAAAAAAGAATTGGTGTCATTTTTTTAGTATGTTTTAATGTACTATGTGATGAATTTCTTATTTGACACCATTGTTCTTAAGAGATCTGGTCTATCCTTATTTGACCATAGTCAAGACTAGAGATCAAGTTAATCCCTTACAAACACAAAAGCTCTAGACATACTCCCAAATTCTGAGAAAAATGATACATTGCTTTTGAGTCAGTAGTTTTATTTTATGTACATTAATATATTGCTAGAATGTTTTACGTTATTAATTTTGTTGCCTACTAATTACATGTTCAAAGAAATATTCCTTGTTTGGCTTGAACTCATTAAATGATATAATATAATAGAAACACATCTCTTACATAGTAAATTTATGTTTGCTTTTAAAATTTATTTTTGTTCAACCCTGTTTGTCTTGAGTTGAATAGAAAGTGTAAGGCATGCATGAAACTCTGACTACATAGATAAAAAGTAGCCCATTTATCATAAGCTCTACCGGGTGATTCATTACTTTATGCTTATAAAATGGGGAGACATTTCAGAGTGTGTGTCTTCTTAAAACTAATAAAATATCACAATGTGGAAAGAAAGCAAATTTTTCATTTTGGAAGATGGGTTAATGTTGCCAGATTACAAGCCACAATTATTACATTGCCTATTCCAATGTATTAACTGGAATGTTCTATTCTAATTTCACTGGGATTATAACTGTTCATGTCCCCAGTACCAGAGATTGGGAAATAAGGAGTCCATGAAAAGAATCCCCTATAAGAATTTATATAATTATATGTATATAATATGTAATTTGCCATTTTTTAACTTGTAAAAAAGGTTAGAAAAGAAGAAAGTTGGCTTACCAGAGTGGACAATATTAGAAAAATAGCATATTGTTTACCAAATTCAATTAAATCCTAAATCTGTAGTTACAATTGTGTTTACCTATGCAGAGTTTTCACATAAGTGCTATTTTTTGAAGTAATATCAGAACTTTCAAATTGGTTCATAGAAGAGAAGCAAAATGACCATTACAATCAAGTTCTTTCAAACATAGTAGTCAATGGAAATTTTCCCAGAATTCAGCTACTACCTTTTAAGCTAATCGGGGTTTCTGACTGGAAAGACTGAAACACATTTACAACAGGATTTTATTCTTATTAAAACATTTCCTGGTGTCATTAGATAAAAATAGGCATAAAAATTCTATTTTTCTTAGTCACCATAGCATGTAGTTCAAAAGCAGGTAGAACAAAAAGGAAAAGAATTAAAATTATCTATAGACTCACAGCATGATGAAAAGTGAGTGAATACACAAAGTGAAATTTACATGTAAATACAAATAAACGTTTCAGACCAGCACAAATCTGTAGAATCTACACCAGAGCAGAGTCAGTCAGGAATTTCATGGAAGTCTCCTGAAACAAGAGCAAAATTACTCCATCATTAAAGAAACTTCTTCACTATACCAATGGAAAAAAAAAAAATTGTAGTAAGATATCCAAACGCCTTCTTCCACTCATCCTCATACTACCACTTATATATTGTGGGTACAGGAAAATCCAATACATATAAACATGAACCAAAGAAAGAACTCAACATCTGTGGAAAGTTGTACAAAGTAACAAGGAATATAAGAAACAAATATTTTAAGCATAATTTTGAAAAGTCTTTTTTTTAATAGCCCTTTTAAGGGCTTTGATATATGAAAGGAAAATTATAATGCAACATTCCAAGAAGACTTAAATATAATTGCAGACTAAAGAGCACCAGAAACTAGAAATTTAAATCTCAGAATAAAAATAGGTAAATTCCAAGCAATTGTGAAGTAGAATTTGACCACAGGGAAGAAGTTAAAATAAATAGAAAATCTCAGATAAGAAAACTGAATTACATGATGCACAAGGGAATATAGGCAAGGCTAAAAATATAATAAGAATCAAAGACGATAGAAGTCAAAAGAGGCAACCGAGTGACTCAGTTGAGCATCCGACTCTTGGTTTCAGTTCAGGTAATGATCTCACAATTTGTGGGTTTGAGCCCAACATCAAACTCCCCACTGAAAGCATGGAGACTGCTTGGGATTCTCTCTCCCTCTGTCTGCCCCTCCCTTTCTCTCTCTATCAAAATAAATAAATAAACTTAAAAAAAAATTCAAAAGAGCCAAGAAAATTCAACTGAAATGGAGAAAGGCATAAAACAGAGAGGGAACAAAGACAGGGAAAATTGGCAGAAAACCGGAACAGAGATGATCTTTAAACCGATAATTCAAGGAGACCTCCTCAAAACAAAAGATAATCTGAATTTACACAATTCCCATATACTTGGGAAAATGGAGCAGAATGGTCTACTCCAAGACTTACATGAATAAAAGCATCAGGTTTTAAAAATGAAGAAAAAATCTCTCGGTCTCCAGGCCAAAAGAGCCCTAATTAATTACAAAGGAAAGAAAGTCATGTCAACATTTAATTTCTTAAAAACCACATCACATTGAAAGCAAAAGAACAGTAGAGCAAAATCTTCAACGTTTATTTATTTTTGGGACAGAGAGAGACAGAGCACGAACGGGGGAGGGGCAGAGAGAGAGGGAGACACAGAATCGGAAACAGGCTCCAGGCTCTGAGCCATCAGCCCAGAGCCCAATGCGGGGCTCGAACTCACGGACCGCGAGATCGTGACCTGGCTGAAGTCGGACGCTTAACCGACTGCGCCACCCAGGCACCCCGCAAAATCTTAAGAAAAGTTTTAAGTTTTAAAAAGTTTTAAGAAAACCAAGCTGTCCTTCAAATATAATAACTATAGAAATAAAATTAAATGTGAAAAACTCAGGGAACACTGGACTAATGAGATCTGCGGAGTCTAGTAGAAAACAAGCTTAACCCTACCAGGAGACAGTATGAGCAAAAATGGATTAAATTTAATATTGTAAATTTAAAGATAAGACACATGTGAGGGTAAATATGAAAAATTAGTACGTGAGTGCTATGTGTTCTAATAAAGTTAAAAAAGAAACAGAACAAAATAAATGGCAAATGAAGAAAGTAAAAAAAAAATCTTTTTTATTGCCACATAGATAATTGGTGAATGTCAAAAAATATTCTTTAAAGATGATGAACTATGTGTAAAATCTAAATGTGGAAAGAGGAGATGAAATTCTAATATAAAAGTACCACTGGAAAAGAAACAAAAGCCTTTCTAGACACCAAAATACAACCTAGAGCATGTAGCAGGAAACCCAATTAGCAGGACAGAAAATACTAAAGCTGAAGCTGAATAAATCAAATATATTAGTAAATACAAATAGGCTTAACCTTAACTCACTCTTTAAGGGAAAATGTTTTCAGGTTAATTCAAAAAGCAAAATCCAATTATATTCTATATAAAAAAAAAAAAGGCTTTTAGAATACAGTTATTCAGAAAGACTAAAAATAAAAGATGAGTGAATGTATAGCAGGTAAATACAACAAAATAGGCTTTGGGATCTCAATATCTAAAGGTACAATTCACACCAAAAGGATCAAAAGGAAAAAGAACAATACTTTATAATGCTAACAGGCCTAACACTGTTTCACAATGAAAGCAGAATAAGTTTGATAATCTATATGCCAAGTAACATAGCAACAACTTTAATAGAATAGAATTTTAATAAAATAGGAATTGCAAACAGAAATGAGGTAATGTTAGACAACTTTGATACACCTTTATTGTAAGATATTTCACATGAACACAAAAAAATAACACAAAAGAACTTCTCAGGTGCACATATTCATAAAACAGTGATAGCATATTCACAAAGAGAAGCTCAAGTTGCATGAAATGGAAATAATACATTAGTCACAATGCAACAAAACTATAAATAAATAGAAATCAGAATGGCAATAAAAATACTTCCACAGAAATCTTTTAAGCTCTCTATTAAATTACTTTTGGGTCTAAGAGGAAATAAAAACCAAAATGCACATTATTTAATAAATATTACAAAGAAAATGTAAGTTAACCACATCTATAGGATACAATAAAATACAAAAGTTTCGATCTATAGGATGCAATTAATGATTAGAAGAAAATACAGTCTTTAATATTTAATTTTTAATTTTTATTTGTTTTGACAGAGAGAGACAGAGAGTGGGGGTGGGGCAGAGAGAGAGAGAATCTCAGGCAGGCTGCACACTGTCAGCACAAAGCCTGATGCAGAGCTTGGACTCCGGAATCATGAGATCATGACCTGAGCCAAAATCAAGAGTCAGACGTTTAACCAGCTTAGCCACCCAGGTGCATCCCCACATACTCTTTAATATTTATATAAATAAAAATAAAACATGAAAATAAGTAAATTAAGCTTATGGCTTAAAAAGAATAGGAAAAATCTCAAAAGAGACTGAAGGAAAAGAAACAAGGAATGACCTAACATCAATAAAAGCAAAAATTGAGTTAGAAAACAAAAAAAAGAAATAGAACAAATGAATAAATATGTATTTGGATCATGAAAAAAATAACAAAATAAACAAATCCTTGGATTCTTAATAAAATAAAAAGAAGAGCACAAATACACAAAATAAATAAAAAGGTAAAAGAGCCACTTAAATAAAAGCAATCTCATAAGAGATGATTTTGCACATTAAGATGGAAAGTATTGATGACCATTACATGTCTATCCGAATGGCCAAAATCCAGAACACTGACAACATCAAATGTTGAAGAGTTAGTGGACCAACAAGAACTCTCATTCATTGCTGGTGAAAATGCAAAATGATACAATCACTTTCAAAGGCAGTGTGGTACTTTCTTTCAAAATTAAGAATTCTTTTACCATGTTACCCAGCAATGGCACCCATTGGTACTTAAACAAACTGAGAACTTATGTCCACACAGAAATCTTCACCTATATAGATGTTTTCAGCAGCTTTATTCATGATTCACAAAGTTTGGAAGCAACCAAGATGTTCTGTAATAGGTGAATGGATAAATATTGCCAAAAATAAATGAGCTATCAAGACATGAAAAGACATCAAGGAATCTTAAATTCATATCGCTATATGAAAGAAACCAATCTGAAAAGGCTACATACTGTATGATTCCAACTATATGATATTCTGGAAAAGGCAAAACTATGGAGACAGTAAAAAGTTGGGTGGTTTCCAGGGGTTAGGATGGAGGAAAGGATGAATAGGTAAAGCCCAGATGATATTCAGGGCAGTGAAACTATTCTGTATGGTACTATAACAATGGATATATATCATTATATATTTGTCAAAATGCTTAGAATGTACAACATCAAGAACGAGCCCTAATATAAATTACAGACTTTGAGTAGATAATGATGTATCAGTGTAGGTTCATTGACTGCAACAAAAGTGCCACACTCTGGTATGGAATTTAGATAGTAGAGGAGGTTGTGTGGGGAAAAGTAGTATTTGGAGATTATGTAGTTTTCACCCAATTTTGTTATGAATCTACAATTGCTAAATAAATAAATAAACACACCGATTTAAACAAAATCTTGACGCAATGGATGGTTTAATGCATTTCTAAAATAAAAATAGAAGATTCTCAAATCACTGTCCCTCCAACAAGCATAGGCTCAGATGATTCAATGGGGAATTAATACTTAAACTTGATAACAATTATATAAAAAAATAAAAAGCTACAGATAGTTGATTAATCTTGATGCAAAAGTCCTAAATAAAATATTAGCAAACAATCCAATAGCACTTTTCAAAATACATCAAGACCAACTGGGTTTTATTATTGAAATGCAGGGATGTGTCATATTAAAACAAAAATCCTGTGATTTTCCTCAGAGATGAAGTCTAGCAAAGGTTTAATAAAAAATTCATTCTTGATATACAGACCTAAACCTTCAAAATTCTATTTTATAGGATCAAAAACTGGATTTAGTGATTTGTCACGTATGTGCAATATCCAGTGCTCATCACAAGTGTCCTTCTTAATACCCATCACTCATCTAGTCCATCTCTCACCCACCTCCCTCCATGAGCCCTTAGTTTGTTCTCTATCATTAAGAGTCTTTTGTGTGTTTTTTTCTCTTTCTTCTCTTCCTCCCCCTTCCCATATGTTCATCTGTTTTGTTTCTTGAATTCCATATATGAGTGAAATCATATGATATTTGTCTTTTACTGATTGATTTATTTCACTTAGCATAATACATTCTAGTTCCATCCATGTCACTGCAAATGGCAAGATTTCTTTTTTTTGATGGCTGAGTAATAATCCATTATATATATGTATATATACATATATATGAATATATACATATATATACATATATGTACACACACACACACACCCCACATCTTCTTTATCCATTCATCAGCCAATGGATATTTGGGCTCTCTCCATAGTTTGCCTATTTTGATAGTGCTGCTATAAACATTGGGGTAAATGTACCCCTTCTAATCTGTATTTTTGTTCAAAAAAAAAGACCAAAGAACTTCATTTTGAAAGCAACTTTGATAGTGATTACCTATGAGGTGGGAGAGTTACAATGTTTTGCTTCTTGGAAACTAGTGGTTAGTTAAGTATTTTTATATTACTTTTGTATATTAGCAATTATTTATTAAAAAATTAAACTCTGCTTTAATAAACAATAAGAGTAAAATTTATTCATATGGTTTCTAGCTATACAGAAATTTAATATTTTTGCCTGCTTGTTTCTTTGTTAATTTCGCTGGGAAAATGCAACATATAAAAAATCTTAATTATATAATTTACCATCCTAGAAGAGAAGAAAAGCCATATCCATAGACAATGAACAAGCATTCGATCTAATTCAATATCCATTTTGATAGTATTAATTAGTAAATCCACATATTAGGAAACAATGAGAGTCATAAGAACTAAAAGAGACAAGGTCGAATCATCTCCATTTGGAGATGATAGTATAATTGTATGTTAAATTCTGCAAAAAGATTTGCAAAATAAATTTTAAGTGAAGTAAATTTAGGTGCAGAGCAATTTACATAGTGTTATCTTTTGTATAAAAGGTAGCAACGTGAGAATATATGCCCGTACTTGCTTATTTCCACAAAATGAAAGCAGGACACATTGGCCAAATGAGTGAATATAGGGGAAAGGAGGAGTGGTGGCAAAAATAAAATGAAAAATGAGAATTCCTTGAATAAATCCTTTTAAAACATTTTTAGTGTTCAAATTATGTAAACGTTTTATGTACTTTAAGAAAATACAGAAAAAAATCCTCAAATTTTGAAACTGAAAACAAATAGAAACAAATTAACCAAATTGCTAATTAAATTACATTAATATGATAATCACAGAAACATATTTCAGATAATTCAAACATATTATAGTAACTATAGATACTAAGGGAATATATTTTAAAACAAAAGAACTATAAAAAATCTTAATCAGGTTTTTTATTGTTAGAATCATATTGATATTGTAGTTTTGAAATGTTTCACATACAGACTAGAGCTAACAACAAATATGCTAACATCATTAGAAAATAAGACTTTTATGTAAGAGAAAAAGAAGAATAGAAAACCATAGGGGGTGCCTGGGTGGCTCAGTCGGTTAAGCGTCCGACTTCAGCTCAGGTCACGATCTCGCGGTCAGTGAGTTCGAGCCCCGCATCGGGCTCTGGGCTGATGGCTTGGAGCCTGGAGCCTGCTTCCCATTCTGTGTCTCCCTCTCTCTCTGCCCCTCCCGCGTTCATGCTCTGTCTCTGTCTCAAAAATAAATAAACGTTAAAAAAAATTAAAAAAAAAAGAAAACCATAGAAGACATATATGCTAATGTGAAGTCAGAACTATAAATATTAATATGAGCTTATGACTTTTAAAATACATATTTATTGTTCTGATGAAAGAGCCCCAAAACAATAATATGCTAATGCACACAAGAAGTACCCAGATACTGATTTCTAAATACCAGGCTCTAGTAAAAGGAACCAGGACTCCTTACAGGAATGCTTGATTCCAGACCTGGGGCACCAAAAACAAAACAAAACAAAACAAAACAAAACAAAATGCTATGCAAATCTGGGATTTTTTCCGTGTGAGAAATCAGGGAATAAATTTGACAATTATAGGTAAAGGGTCAAACGTTTAACCAAGGTTTTTGAGTAGAACTTTTGTTCAACCATAACTGAAGAGAGAAACCTTTTTTTTTTTTTGGTTTTCACAGACGAACACCAGCTGATAAAAGGGAGGAAATGAGAGAATACATTTTTTATGCAAGAATCATTCATGAATACTAAAATCATTAGGTAAAAGGTATTGGGGAGAACATTTCCATGATATTTATAATAATTTGAAAGGGGAAAAGCATACTTTCTCCACGAATAATTTTGGGAGGTTTTCACCTTAAATGATCAAAATTAGCGTTAAAAGCAGTAGGACAACTTGTTATTGGGACGTGACATTTTGTGTCATTTGATTTGATCCACTATGAAGTGTGCAGCATCGTCTATGTAGTATTACTGAAAAGAAACGTTTAGTATGAATTTCATTAAGCAGATAAATTTCCAATTTATAGCAAATATATGACACAGAAGAACTCATTAAGTAATGCCATAAGAAATGTTCAGCCAGATCCAGAATGTGGGACGTTCTATAAAACAACTTAGCCTAACCTCTTCAAAATTCCAATATTAGGGAAAAGGGAAAAAAAGTGGGAAGACTGTCCTGGACCAAAAGATACATCATTAAGAGTAATACATAGATTTTGATTGCTTTCTGGTTTTGAAAAATTACAAGAACGCATTTGGGAAAAATTGGGAAAATTCAAATTTGATCTGGGTGTTAGATTATATTAAGAAATTATCGGGGCACCTGGGTGGCTCAGTCGGTTGAGCATCCGACTTCGGCTCAGGTCGCGATCTCACTGTCAGTGAGTTCGAGCCCCGCGTGGGGCTCTGGGCTGATGGCTCAGAGCCTGGAGCCTGCTTCCATTCTGTGTCTCCCCCTCTCTCTGCCCCTCCCCCGTTCATGCTCTGTCTCTCTCTGTCTCAAAAATAAATAAAACGTTAAAAAAATTAAAAAAAAAAGAAATGATCAATTTTATTAGAAGTGAGAGTGGTATTATGGTTATAAATGTAAGTGTTCCTATTCAAAGGATCTGTGTTCTAAAGGATTCAGGAGTGAAGCACCATGCTGTCTATAACTTATTTTAATTGTTCACGAAATACATTTATTTGTGTTTGTATGCGTATAGCGAGAGAGAAAGAGAAAGCGTATTTAGAAAAACATCAACAATTGTTCATACAAATTTGTGAGTATATATTATTTGTATTATACTTTTGATTTTTGTGTTTGTAATTTTTTATCATAAGAAGTTGAGGGAAATTTATAATTTTGTAAGGAGGCAATTGTGTCTTTAAGATGGTTCAGTATTTTTCATTTCAATCTTTTATCACTAAATATCTATAAGAATAAGGCCTTTTTCTAAGCCTTATAGAAGCTAAAGAAATGAAATGGATAGATTCCAGCATTCAAAGTGTATAGTCTGGGATGTGACAGGCACATTAAAACAAACTATGTTGTAACTCAGAGGAATAAACAATGTGTGACATAAAGGAATAAAAATACACATGGATAAAGTAACATGAATGTGGAAGGAATAAAAGATTATTTACTTAGAAGTAAATTCAAGAAAGCCTGTATCTAGGAAGTAAGATTTTTAACTAAACACAAGAAATAGATACACCTCTCAAGTTCACTAAAAATCCTGTTTCAATAGTAAAAAATATTTGATAATTGAATTTAGCGACTCCCAGAAGTGATTCTTGTTTAGACGTTGTTTTGGCCAGCCAGTACACTTAGTAAGTTTTCATACTGTATACAATTTTATCATCTTATTAAGTGAAAAGAGGTGACATAAGAGCATGAACTTGAAGTTAAAAGGCCATTTAATTTTCAATAATGGCAATTCCTTTCACTTCTATAGTGCTTTCATTTTTTCAAGGGCTTTGCCCTGCTTGTCTCAAATTGTTTCACAATATCCCTGTGGGTTAAATGATGTGGACATTATGATCCTGTAAATGCACAAACTGAGATATTTTTAGGTTGTACCTTGCAGAAATGTTACCTTTTATGTAGAGAGGAATTAAGAATAATCCTATCACATAGTAGATACTCAGTACAATTCTAAATGAACATTGAACCAATCAGTGAATGAGCAAACAGTGAACGTGTGAACTAGTTGGTGGGGAAAATGCAAGGGCTCTGTCCCACAGAATCTCTCCACTTCTCCCCTGTGCTTAGTGAGTTGTTCATTTTCTAGATGGGCCAAATAGGTGTTATGAATAAGTGAAATGTTTCTGTTTCTGAAAGGCAAAGGGCCATTTGGGATGTTTTTACCTTATTTTACCCAGAAGGACAACTTCAGATTTAAGTCTAAATTTCTTGACAATGTTCTCAGACCAAAGCATAGCAGTCTAAAATAGTGCTGACAGCTGTTAAATATTAAATTGCCTAAGACTGGCATCTAAAGACTAAGGAGTAAGTTAAAACAGGTAAGCAAGCCATTGTTTACGAAGGAGAATTTTCCAGTGTAATCATCTTAGAAAACTTCCTATTTCTTCAAAAGTCACGTTTACATACACACTTTAATGCAAATCGTTACATCTATTTTTGAGTGGGGCTCAGAATTAATTTTACCTCTTTGCTATGTAATGGCTCATTTCCTAGCTTGCTTATAAAAATATGGATTCTGGGTAGGTACAAATGCAAAGGTATTGTTATAAAAGCGGTCATAAGTTATGTCACTAAATGAAAGGCACATTGAAGGATTATTGCTGTATTTTTTTATTGTCTTTCTCATCAACAACCTACTAAAATTTTATGGCACCTCGAATTCTGTTAGTCTCAAAAATTTGTTTTCAGGAACCATAGCTACATTATTTTCAACTCAGTTATTCTGGTAACTCAAGCCATGTAATAATCACTCAACTCTGAGAATCTTTTCTTTTTTTTAGTTTGCTTGTATCTACATTATAAAGCACTGATAAGCTTATGAAACTATGTTTTAATTAAAGAAAAAATGAAGAATATACGAATATGTATTGTGCACTAACTTAGTACTGCCCTGTTGTAGGTTCTGTGAAACACAAAAAAACTCTACTGTTTACCCTTAGAAGTTACTTTCAAATTGCTACTGCTCTTTAACTGAGAATATATGAACCTAAGAACCTGCAGACTTAATGTGGCTTCTGACAGTGTTTACTTGATGTTGTAAGCACACACTATGATGAATCCATGAATTCTACTCCTGATACCAATATTGTACTCTATGTTAACTAACTAGCGTTTAAATAAAACTTTAAAAAGAAAAAAAAGAACATGTGTGCACTACATATTAGAGCTTTTCTTTTTGTTTTAAGGGCCAATTTACCAGCACCCTGTCAGGCAGCTCTTGCTGAAATCTAATTTTCTGAAATTAGTCATGTAGTAAAGATGAGTCAATATTTATTGAGATTTTATTTGTGTGCCAGCACAGTGCTAAACATGTTACATGTATTAGCTCATTTAATTCTTGTGAGTCCATGAGGAGTCGGACACAAAGTCATACAGCTGGTAAGTGGTAGAACAGAGTCTGCTCTCAGAAACACTGTACTGTCATCACTTGATTTCTAAGAGGTAAAACAGCTTCGTTTCTATTATCTTCAGTGTCTGACATAGAATTATTCAAATAGTAGGGGGTCAACATTTATTTACTGATTAATCAACACCACATAGACCTCTAGTCATGCTTCACTATTGCTCTGTCTTTAGAATGCTACTGAGCTACTCTGAGCCATGCAGAGGAAGATTGCTCTCTTTCCTCTGGCTTTTTCTTCTTCTCTAAACATGGCTCCCTCTTAACACCTCAACTTTAATTGTTGAAGAGGCTGACTTAAGTGTGAACATTATCCATTATAAGCTCTTACTAGCAGCAGAGAAGCCATTGCTCACCTTTTTTTTCCCACTAGGTCTGAGTTTTTTATCTGTTTTTGCTCAGCCAGCTGTCTCTGCCACCTACAACAGTGTCCAGCACAGAGCAGGCACTCGGTATTTATTGAATGAAATCTTTTTTCTCCTCTTGCCCATTCTTGCTATTTTTCATTAACATAGTCAAATACCCAGCACACTTAAACTCTGCATTATAAGTATGTTTACAGATGACAGAACATCTCCCCTACTATCAGTCTTTGCTCTTGTCCCCTGAACCACATCCATAGTTTCAAGTCAAATAATCATGGAGTTCCCTTCAAGATCCAGTTACAGAAACAGAAACCACTCATATCAACATTTTAAATGAATAAATATATATAAATACATATATATCCATATATTTTAAATACAATGGCACTATTTTTATTTTGAACAAACCCTTCTTTTGTCAAGTCAATTAAGAATAAGAAAAACAGGGGCGCCTGGGTGGCGCAGTCGGTTAAGCGTCCGACCTCAGCCAGGTCACGATCTCGCGGTCCGTGAGTTCGAGCCCCGCGTCGGGCTCTGGGCTGATGGCTCGGAGCCTGGAGCCTGTTTCTGATTCTGTGTCTCCCTCTCTCTCTGCCCCTCCCCCGTTCATGCTCTGTCTCTCTCTGTCCCAAAAATAAATAAACGTTGAAAAAAAAATTAAAAAAAAAAAGAATAAGAAAAACAAAGGTTAATCTTTACTTATTTCTTCTTCAGTGATCTTCCTTAGTTCATATAGATCCAAGTTTCTGCCCTGTATTATTTTCCTTCTCTCTAAAGAACTTCAAACATTCTTGCAAACTAGGTTTACTGACAACAGATTCTCTTAATTTTTCTTTTTTTCTTTTTCTAAGGAAGTAGTTATTTCTCCTTAACTTTTGAAGGATCACTTAATAGGACATAGAATTCTAGGTTGGTATTGTTTTTCTCTCTCTACACTAAATGTTTTGCTTCACTTCTCTTCCTTGCATGGCTTCTGAAATCAGAAATCATTCTTATCTTTGTTCTGCTATAGCTGAGGTGTTTTCCCTTCCCTCCTACCCCCAGATTCTTTCAGAATTTTTTTGTATCTTTGATTTTCTATAGTTTGAAATGATATGCCTAGGCTTAGTATTTTTAACATTTATCCTACTTGGTGTTTCTTGGATCTGTGGTTTCTTATTGAACATTAATTTGGGGGTATTCTTCATCATTAATGTCAATTTTTTTTCTGATTCTTTTTCTGGTATTCCTATTACACATATATTACATTTTTCGGGGTATTTTTCCCACTGTTCTTGGGTATTTTGTTTTTCTAGTCTTTTCTCTGTTTTAGTTTTGGAAGTTTCTATGTAGATACTCTCTCACTCAAAGATTCTTTCCTTATCTATGTCCAGTTTGCTAATAAGACCATCAAAAGCATTTTTATTTCTAGACAGTATTTTTGATCATAAGCATTTCTATTTGGATCTCTCAGAATTTCTTTCTCTCTGTTATATTGCCCATATGATCTTGCATACAGTCTTCTTTATCCATTTGAGCTCTTAGCATTTTAATCATGGTTGTTTTAAATTCTAGATCTGATCACTCCAACATCCCTGATATATCTGAGCCTTGGTCTGATGTGTGCTCTATCTCTTCAACTTTTCTTTCCCTTTTTCTTTTCTTTCCTTTCCTTTTTTTTTCTTCTTTTTTTTTTTAAGTAATGACGTGGTGAGGTGTGGGGAGGGCAAGCATCTTATAGTCCTATGATTAGACCTCAGTCTTTTAGTAGGCCTATGCCTCTGGACTGTGAACTTCACAAATGCTTCTCAGTACCCATCTTTAGATGGAACCAATAACAAAAGTAGGCTGGCATTGTATATTTCTCTTCTTCATGGAAAGCTGGAGAGTGCTGGCATTAGGTATTTCTCTTTCTCCATGTAGAAGTCCAGAGCCAGCTAGAGTTGGGTATTTCCTTTCTCCAGGTCACTTGGGCTCTGATAAACTCCAGCTGATTAGGCTCTGGTTAACTAGTTTCAGCTGAGGGGAAGCCTTATTAAGAACAGAATGCTCTGGTGTATTTCAAAATGGCTGTTTCCCCTCTCACTATGGGAAGCATGAAAGATTTTTCTCCACTATTCACTGTGAGAACCTAGACAAGCTTCAGGAGGTAAAAGTCACAAAATGCAGAAACTGCCCTAGGACTAGCTCACCCTGAAGGTTTTATCTCTCATATTTTCCACACTGAGCCTCCAGCAATTCTCCAATTAGAGTTGAGGTTTTCTTACCTGACACTGGTTTCAGTGAAGGTTTCAGATCATGAATATCAACTCTGGTAAGTTGTGATTCTCTGTATTTGTCTATCAGTCTTTCCGATTTGGAGATAGTAGTTTCTCCTGTGACCTCACTTCTTGGGTCTTCTTCTTGACCTCACTTACTAGACTCATGGGTCTAGTAAGAGTTTTTGCTTTTATAGTTTGTTTAGCTTTTTACTTGTTTTGAAGATGGAGTGGTGACTCTCAAACTTCCTACCTGCCAGGTTGGAAACCATAAGTTACTATATTCTGCATTTTTAAAAAAAAATCTGATACTTTGTTTACTAATGGTCTTTTCTGCATTGATTCTTTTTAATATGGCATTAAAATATTTATCATAATTAAAAAAATTTTTTTTGGCTCCACACTTAAATTTCATCCCTGAAGTGAGTGCCTAGCTCATGTCCTTCTATTCCTGGCCTGGAGAAATATAGGAACACATTGTCTTCCCATTGCAAAAAACACTGTGATATTTTTCCTTTAATGCTGGAATTCCTGAGGAATTGAGGTGTTATTTCATTGTCAGGGGTTAGTAATAGTACCCTCAGTTTTAGTCATGAGAGAACCTATTTACTTGGTTCTTCCTAATTTCTGGAGTGCAATCCCCTGAGGTCCTCTTGTGTTCCAATGCCTTTCTTTCCTCTCAGCCCTGTTACCCAAAAGCTCTCTTTAGTTACTCAGACTCCTGGATTTCTCCCCTCTTTCTGTATTGCAGCTGGGGAATTGATTATGTCATTTGCCATTACCCCTGCTGCCTCCCCAACCCCCCCCCCCCAGAGTTACTACTTGTCCTCAGCGAAGGGTTTGGTTTGAATGACCTTATCAGATATTAATGGTATTGGAAGTTCTGGATTGTTCTGTGAAACCTAAATTATTTGCCTTTAGATATTCTGGATATTTAAGTTACCCAAATATTAATATAATCCCACCATTATTTTATTGGGCAGACAGGTAATAGATAAAACTATTTATTAACAAAAAATATGTGCCCCAAGAAAAGGGTTTAAAAGTGATTTAGTTGCATCTTTGAGTTAAAAAACCATAGCCTCTATCCTTGTGGAATATTTTCTAATGAAATAGATTTCTCCTTTGTAATGACCTATTCTTTACATAAAGCATTCTTGGGAATCATCTATCACTTTCTTTACCTATCTAGTAGAAAGGGTATTCAGTGGCCCTTAAATCTTTCTGGATTCTAGGAATACTTTGAGAGACTAAAGAAAGCTATAAAATTTCTCCACAGAAATTTTTACCTATGCTTAAATATTTTCATAAATAAATCCAACGAGTTTCTTGTGGCTCAAGTATACATGAATATATTATAAAGGTAAAATTATGTGAACATTATTTTGTGTTCACTGATTAATACAGGTTTATTTGATGTTACTGATACCAAACATTCATGTATTTTTGGCCAGCTCTACCGTTGTCTGGAATGTTCCATTTGTTTTGTGGTTTATGTAGAGAATCACAGAGAAAAGGATGCAATAGAATCAGAACAATGGAAGAAAACTGCAAAATAACTTTAGATTAAGCAGTAAATAAGAATTAGAGATGAAGAAGGGGTGAGAAGAGACAAGAGATGGCCATACCTGGGAAGACTAGTTTCTTGGTGACAGATTCTGAAACTAGACATTCTGAAACAGTCTAAGTAAATATTGAGTAAAGACTGGGCATGTTCTATTCATAAAATTCCACTGTCGGGGAGTAGAGAGCTGTGTCACACATATGTAAGAAAATTTGCCAAAGAAGAATTGGAGTGAGCGTGCCAATCAATATCTGTCTAAGGGAATGGAAACTGGAAGCTGACTGTGGAAGTACAAAAAGAAACAGGACAACTGAGGGGGTTTAGAGAGACCTGACCCAATGAGGATTTAAAAAAAAAAAAAAGAATGAGAATGAGATTCTTTTCTTTGGAGCTGAAGTTTCCATCTCCACAGTTACCTTAAGATCCTTTCAAAATTTTCAGGGCACATAAATGTGTATATGACTCAAACCTTGTAAGAAATTAAACCATGGGGGTGCAGGTGGGGGCATTGACCTTTAAACATAATCAGCATTGGGGACTCCAATTCACCTTTGCACTGCTCCTTTAATACTACATGAATCATTATACAAATTCATAAAAAGCTGGGAAATTCTACTCCTGGAAGGTTCTTTTTTTTTCAATATATGAAGTTTATTGTCAAATTTATCCATTCATCAGTTGATGGACATTTATGTTATTTCCATAATTTGGCTATTGTTGAGAGTGCTGCTATAAACATTGGGGTACAAGTGCCCCTATGCATCAGTACTCCTGTATCCCTTGGGTAAATTCCTAGCAGTGCTACTGCTGGGTCATAGGGTAGGTCTATTTTTAATTTTTTGAGGAACCTCCACACTGTTTTCCAGAGTGGCTGCACCAATTTGCATTCCCACCAACAGTGCAAGAGGGTTCCCGTTTGTCCACATCCTCTCCAGCATCTATAGTCTCCTGATTGGTTCATTTTGGCCACTCTGACTGGCGTGAGGTGATAGATCTGAGTGTGGTTTTGATTTGTATTTCCCTGATGAGGAGCATCGTTGAGCATCTTTTCATGTGCCTGTTGGCCATCCGGATGTCTTCTTTAGAGAAGTGTCTATTCATGTTTTCTGCCCATTTCTTCACTGGATTATTTGTTTTTCGGGTGTGGAGTTTGGTGAGCTCTTTATAGATTTTGGATACTAGCCCTTTGTCCGATATGTAATTTGCAAATATCTTTTCCCATTCCGTAGGTTACCTTTTAGTTTTGTTGGTTGTTTCCTTTGCTGTGCAGAAGCTTTTTATCTTCATAAGGCCCCAGTAGTTCATTTTTGCTTTTAATTCCCTTGCCTTTGGGGACGTGTCAAGTAAGAAATTTCTATGGCTGAGGTCAGAGAGGTCTTTTCCTGCTTTCTCCTCTAGGGTTTTGATGGTTTCCTGTTTCACATTCAGGTCCTTTATCCATTTTGAGTTTATTTTTGTGAATGGTGTGAGAAAGTGGTCTAATTTCAATCTTCTGCATGTTGCTGTCCAGTTCTCCCAGCACCATTTGTTAAAGAGACTGTCTTTTTTCCATTGGATGTTCTTTTCCTGCTTTGTCAAAGATCAGGTGGCCATACGTTTGTGGGTCTAGTTCTGGGGTTTCTATTCTATTCCATTAGTCTATGTGTCTGTTTTTGTGCCAATACCGTGCTGTCTTCATGATTACAGCTTTGTAGTAGAGGCTAAAGTCTGGGATTGTGATGCCTCCTGCTTTGGTCTTCTTCTTCAAAATTACTTTGGCTATTTGGGGCCTTTTGTGGTTCCATATGAATTTTAGGATTGTTTGTTCTAGCTTCGAGAAGAATGCTGGTGCAATTTTGATTGGGATTGCATTGAATGTGTAGATAGCTTTGGGTAGTGTTGACATTTTGACAATATTTATTCTTACAATCCATGAACATGGAATGTCTTTCCATTTCTTTATATCTTCTTCAATTTCCTTCATAAGCTTTCTTTAGTTTTCAGCCTACAGATCTTTTACATCTTTGGTTAGATTTATTACTAGGTATTTTATGCTTCTTGGTGCAATTGTGAATGGGATCAGTTTCTTTATTTGTCTTTCTGCTGCTTCATTATTAGTGTATAAGAATGCAACTGATTTCTGTACATTGATTTTGTATCCTGCAACTTTGCTAAATTCATGTATCAGTTCTAGCAGACTTTTGGTGGAGTCTATCGGATTTTCCATGTATAATATCATGTCATCTGCAACTTCATCTTTGCCAATTTTGATGCCTTTGATTTCCTTTTGTTGTCTGATTGCTGATGCTAGAACTTCCAACACTATGTTAAACAACAGCGGTGAGAGTGGACATCCCTGTCGTGTTCCTGATCTCAGGGACAAAGCTCTCAGTTTTTCCCCATTGAGGATGATGTTAGCTGTGGGCTTTTCATAAATGGCTTTTATTATGTTTAAGTATGTTCCTTCTATCCCGACTTTTTCGAGGGTTTTTATTAAGAAAGGGTGCTGGATTTTGTCAAAGGCCTTTTCTGCATCGATTGACAGGATCATATGGTTCTTATCTGTTCCATTATTAATGTGATGTATCACGTTGATTGATTTGCAAATGTTGAACCAGCCCTGCATCCCAGGAATGAATCCCACTTGATCGTGGTGAATAATTCTTTTTATATGCTGTTGAATTCGATTTGCTAGTATCTTATTGAGAATTTTTGCATCCATATTCATCAGGGATATTGGCCTGTAGTTCTGTTTTTTTACTGGGTCTCTGTCTGGTTTAGGAAAGTAATACTGGCTTCATAAAATGAGTCTGGAAGTTTTCCTTCCCTTTCTATTTCTTGGAAAACTTGAGAAGGATAGGTATTATCTCTGCTTTAAACGTCTGGTAGAACTCCCCTGGGAAGCCATCTGGTCCTGGACTCTTATTTGTTGGGAGATTTTTGATGACTGATTCAATTTCTTCACTGGTTATGGGTCTGTTCAAGCTTTCTATTTCCTCCTGTTTGAGTTTTGGAAGTGTGTGGGTGTTTAGGAATTTGTCCATTTCTTCCAGGTTGTCCAGTTTAAGGGCATATAATTTTTCACAGTATTCCCTGATAATTGCTCGTATTTCTGTAGGGTTGGTTGTAATAATTCCCTTTTCATTCATGATTTTATCTATTTAGGTCATCTCCCTTTTCTTTTTGAGAAGCCTGGCTAGAGGTTTATCAATTTTGTTTATTTTTTCAAAAAACCAACTCTTGGTTTCATTGATCTGCTCTACAGTTTTTTTTTTTTTTTTGAGTCTATATTGTTTATTTCTGCTCTGATCTTTATTATTTCTCTTCTTCTGCTGGATTTAGCCTGTCTTTGCTATTCTGCTTCTATTTCCTTTAGGTGTGCTGTTAGATTTTGTATTTGGGATTTTTTTTTGTTTCTTGAGATAGGCCTGGACTGCAATGTATTTTCCTCTCAGGACTGCCTTTGCTGCATCCCAAAGCGTTTGGATTGTTTATTTTCATTTTCGTTTGTTTCCATATATTTTTTAATTTCTTCTCTAATTGCCTGGTTGACCCATTCAGTCTTTAGTAGGGTGTTCTTTAACCTCCATGCTTTTGGAGGTTTTCCAGACATTTTCCTGTGGTTGATTTCAAGCTTCATAGCATTGTGGTCTGAAAGTATGCATGGTATGATTTCAATTCTTGTATACTTATGAAGGACTGTTTTGTGACCCAGTATGTGATCTATCTTGGAGAATATTCCATGTGCACTCGAGAACAAAGTATATGCTGTTGCTTTGGGATGCAGGGTTCTAAATATATCTGTCAAGTCCATTTGATCCAATGTATCATTCAGGGCCCTTGTTTCTTTATTGACCATGTGTCTAGATGATCTATCCATTTCTGTAAGTGGAGTGTTAAAGTCCCCTGCAATCACCGCATTCTTATCAATAAGGTTGCTTATGTTTGTGAGTAATTGTTTTATATATCTGGGGGCTCCTGTATTTGGCGCATAGACATTTATAATTGTTAGCTCTTCCTGATGGATAGACCCTGTGATTATTACATAATGCTCTTCTTCATCTCTTGTTACAGCCTTTAATTTAAAGTCTAGTTTGTCTGATATAAGTATGGTTACTCCAGCTTTCTTTTGACTTCCAGTGGCATGATAAATAGTTCTCCATCCCCTCACTCTCAATCTGAAGGTGTCCTCAGGTCTAAAATGAGTCTCTTGTAGACAGCAAATAAATGGGTCTTGTTTTTTTATCCATTCTGATACCCTATGTCTTTTGGTTGGCACATTTAGTCATTTACATTCAGTGTATTATAGAAAGATATGGGTTTAGAGTCATTGTGATGTCCGTAGGTTTCATGCTTGTAGTGGTGACTCTGGAACTTTGTCTCACAGGATCCCCCTTAGGATCTCTTGTAGGGCTGGTTTAGTGGTGATGAATTCCTTCAGTTTTTGTTTGTTTGGAAAGACCTTTATCTCTCCTTCTATTCTAAATGACAGACTTGCTGGATAAAGGATTCTCAGCTGCATATTATTTCAGTTCATCACATTGAATATCTCCTGCCATTCCTTTCTGGCCTGCCAAGTTTCAATAGAGAGATCAGTCACGAGTCTTATAGGTCTCCCTTTATATGTTAGAGCACGTTTATCCCTTGCTGCTTTCAGAATTTTCTCTTTATCCTTGTATTTTGCCAGTTTCACTATGATATGTCGTGCAGAAGATCGATTCAAGTTACATCTGAGGGGAGTTCTCTGTGCCTCTTGGATTTCAAAGCCTTTTTCCTTCCCAGATCAGGGAAGTTCTCAGCTATGATTTCTTCAAGTACACCTTCAGCACCTTTCGCTCTCTTTTCCTCCTCTGGAATACCAATTATGCGTAGACTATTTCTCTTTAGTGCATCACTTAGTTCTCTAATTTTCTCCTCATACTCCGGGATTTTTTTATCTCTCTTTTTCTCAGCTTCTTCTTTTTCCATAATTTTATCTTCTAGTTCACCTATTCTCTCCTCTGCCTCTTCATTCCGAGCCATAGTTGTCTCCATTTTATTCTGCAGCTCATTGATAGCATTTTTTAGCTCCTCCTGGCTGTTCCTTAGTCCCTTGATCTCTGTAGCAATAGATTCTCTGCTGTCCTTTATACTGTTTTCAAGCCCAGTGATTAATTTTATGACTATTATTCTAAATTCACTTTCTGTTATATTGTTTAAATCATTTTTGATCAGTTCGTTAGCTGTTGTTATTTCCTGGACGTTTTTCTGAGGGGAATTCTTCCATTTCGTCATTTTGGATAGTCCCTGGAATCGTGCAGAACTGCAGGGCACTTCCCCTGTGCTGTCTTGAATAACTTGTGTTGGTGGGCAGGGCTGCCGTCAGACCTGACGTCTGCCCCAGCCCACCTCTGGGGCCACAGTCAGACTGGTGTGTGCCTTCTCTTCCCCTCTCCTAGGGGCGGGATTCACCGTGGGGTGGCATGTCCCATCTGGGCTACTTGCACACTGCCAGGTTTGTGGTGCTGGGGATCTGGTGTATTAGCTGGGGTGGATTGGCAAGGTGTACAGGGGCGGGAGGGACAGGCTCTGCAGGCTCAGCTCGCTTTTCCTTTGGAGATCTGCTTTGGGAGGGGCCCTGAGGCACCAGGAGGGAGTCAGAACTGCCGGAGTGATGGATCTGCAGAAGCACAGCTTTGGGTGTTTGCGCGGTGCAAGCAAGTTCCCTGGCAGGAACTGGTTCCCTTTGGGATTTTGACTGGGGGATGGGCGAGGGAGATGGCACTGGCGAGCGCCTTTGTTCCCCGCCAAGCTGAGTTCTGTCATCTAGCGCTCAACAACTCTCCCTCCCGTTGTCCTCCATCCCTCCCGTTCTCCAAGCAGAGCTGTTAGCTTATAACCTTCCAGATGTCAAGTCCCGCTTGCTGTCAGAACACACTCTGTCCGGCCCCTCCACTTTTGCAAGCCAGACACGGGGGCTCTGCTTGGCCGGCGGGCCACCCATCTGCCCCAGCTCCCTCCCGCCAGTCCGTGTATTGCGCACCACTTCTCCGCCCTTCCTACCCTCTTCCGTGGGCCTCTCGTCTACACTTGGCTCTAGAGACTCCATTCTGCTAGTCTTTTGGCGGTTTTCTGGGTTATTTAGGCAGGTGTATGTGGAATCTAAGTGATCAGCAGGATGTTCAGTGAGCCCAGCGTCCTCCTTCGACACCATCTTCCCAGAATCTCCACTCCTGGAAGGTTCATGTGTAGTTGGTGTAACAACTACCTTGAGACTAAAGAATTAAAATAATTCAAAGTATATTAATCCCTCCTGAGCCACACAAAGCTTTGTTTGATTTATCCCAGAACTACCAGAGATTTCTTGATGCTTGCAGAATATGCAATGGTAGTTAAATTTAGTGCCTCACCTTTTTTGTCAAGATTTCATAGGATGTTTAAATTAAAAGATTGCCATCAATAGTTATTAATGGTGCCATATTTCTACAGTATGATCATTTTTTGGTCAGAGGTTAGTAATTCCACTAGAAATATTCCTCCCTCATCCATTCCTTTGCCTCCCTGTCTCCCTTCACCCCATTACCACATGTCTTCAAAGGAAAAGGAAGAAATACTCAAAGCAAATAAATCTCTTAACAGGTATAATGAGAAATGAGAAAAGTCATTTTCTAAACATCAGAGCTGTATGTCCTTAACTCAGATGTAAATATATGTGTGTGTGTGTGTGTGTGTGTGTGTATGAAAACTGATAGTTTTGATACAAAAGATATCATATGATTAGCTAGTAACTGAAAATGGGAAGTAGAATGACCTCATTTTACATACATCCATACATCAAAAAGAAAAATAAATTTGTTTCAGTACTCATTGGAATTCTTTAATTTTTGTTTTGAGTCCATGGTTATGCTTTTATTCACTTAGCTGTCCAGAAAAATAAAAGACCAATCATATTGGCAATTTCTAATTCTTGAATTGCTGTGTATTGTGCAAAAACTGTCCTATACCTCTACTCCTAGCCTGAGGAAAGAGAATATTATTAATACATCAAGCTGTTAGAGACCTTTTAATGGGGGCCTTTAGGATGGAAGGTTTTGATGAAATGTCAAAAATGATGTGATTTAGACAAACATTCTTTTAATAGTTTTGTTTTTAAATTATTATTTAGGTGTGGTAAGGCCAGCAGATCAGGAGACAACTGCCATTTAAAAGATAACTTGTTATACTCTGAGATTTCAAGACAGAAAATACATCACACCACAAGGAACCACACTGGGAATCACCTGGGGTCATTAGCAAGGCAGAGGGAAAATGGGGGAACGATTGGCTAGAGACTTTACTGTGGTTTCCAAGGTAAGAAATAGTCAAGTGAGGGAAAGTAGGTTTAGAATTGGCTAGTTTGAATAATTTTAGCAGCTTTGGGGTATAGGGACTGTTGGTAGTTGCCTGGTGTCAGGCTCTGGGGTGATTAAGGTAAGTGGATAGTGGTCTAGGGTATGAGCCCACTAGGGTGGTAGCTGGGGGTATGGACATAACTGGCTGCTCAAGCAGGGGAACTGAGCAGCCTCTGGCCAGGACCTCAAAGCTAAGTCAAGACAGCATTTTGAAAACTATGTTACAGTTGTCTCCCTGATGTCTTGATACCAGTTTGAGCTTGATTATTTGGGTATTCGGTGGCCTTATTAGTAGGGGAGACCTTCAAAGAATAGAAGTCGGCCTGTTTTAAACAGCATAGAAAACAGATGAGTGTAAAAAGGAGGAACACAAGTAGAAATACAAGGAGTCCTTACAGGCTGGCTTGTAACTAAGTTTTTCATTTATGAGGCATTAGCCAAGAAAACAAATTTAAAATTTCTGGTGTCCTGATAATATCTTGGTGGTATTGCATTACGTGTTAAAAGTAGCCCTATGTATTTTTGGACAACATTATGGTGTATTCCTCAGGTAAAAGTAGCAGCTATGTTTGTTGAAGGGTATGAACAAATAGTTTAATTAAGTGTATGTAAAGATTGGTTGTTGTAACCAGGGGAAAAAGATGTTTGTGGTTGTAGTGGCCATGGTTGGAGATTCAGAATAGGAGGTCATGGTGGAGAGCCTAAGGGGATGGTAGAAAAGTTACTGGGTAATGGGTGTTCCTCTCCTCAGGGCTTCAAGGAGTTGTCTGATAGGAGGCAGTTGCCTCTTGGGGAAAGTAGTAATCTACCTTAACTTTCGGAATGGCACAAATTGCAATACCTTCCACCAGACTCCCTCTTAGGCACAGGAGTGTAATGAGATATGTATTGACAAGAGTAAAGATAATACCAGGAAAGTTGGTTAGACAGCAAGCTCAGAAAACATGATATAATCCCTAATATGAAAAGAAGAAAAGCAGTGAATGTTTCATGTCCAGTTTGTCAGCATCTTAAGAGAGACAGCCTGTAAGCATCAGTAGGGCAGAGGTTGTAGCATCTAGGGTAAAGTCCTAGCAGGAGGTGATAATCATCTCCAAGGGCAAGCTCCTGGGCCAGGGTGGTAACAAATGGGATCTGGGACTGGGGAGGCTCTTTAAGAGGATATGCACTGAAGTTGATGTGTGGCTAGTGTTTGTGCCTCTATGGTATTAAAAATAAGGCAAAGACACTTTTGTAATTTGAAGGCAACATTGTGCCAAAAGCTTGACTTACAATTTTTTTCCTGTTTCCATTAATTTTATTAGTCTGAAGAACATTAGTCTATTGAGATTCTCTTGTGAAATTCTTTTTTTTTCTTAAATATTCTTTTTTTTTATTGTTTAAATTCGAGTTAGTTAACATACAGTGTAGTCTTGGCTTCAGGAGTACAACTCAGTGATTCATCTCTTACATGTAACACCCAGTGCTTGTCCCAACAAGTGCCCTTCTTAGTATCCATCACCCATTTAGTCCATCCCCTTAGCCATCTTCCCTCCAGTGACCCTCAGTTCTCTGTATTTAAAAGTTGCTTATGGTTTGTCTCCCTGTCTATTTTTATCTTATTTTTCCTTTCCTTCCCCTATGTTCATCTGTTAAGTTTCTCAAATTCCACATATGATTGAAATCATATGATATGTCTTTCTTTGACATATGATATGCCTTACTTTGCTTAGCATAATATCCTCTAGTTCCATCTACATTGTTACAAATGGCAAGATTTTTTTTAAGTCAAATGGCATCTAGAGGTACAGCTAGAAAAGGTGATATGGCATTCATGATGCTGTTGTAGTGGATCAAATCAAAGTAGGAAAACTGGACTGGCACAATTAAAGCCCTCACTAAGGTTGGTAAAAACTGTTCCAGTGGTTTAAGGTTTTCTACAGATGGGTGATGAGAGGGGTTTGTTGCAAATAGGTTTTAAATCATACAGTCTGATTTGGGTGTATGTTGTTAATAGAGTGTTAGCATATTAAAAAAAAATCCAGACGTTAATATTTGGGATCTCCCCAAAGAAAAGATTAACTTTCAGGCCACAAGCCCTATATGTTCATAGTGCTTTCAATTCACTTTTTAGGGTGTCACTCAAGTTATGAAAAGAAAGGTAAAAACAATAAAAAGGAGGTGCTTGAAGGAAACATAAATGTAGCAGGGGGAAAAAAGTTTCCAAAATTAACAAAGTCTATGACAAGTTCCCTTTATTTTGAGATAAGAGAAAGTATTACATGAAAACTAAGAGAACACAGTGCTAGAAAAAAATAACAGAAAACAAAACTTGGAGACATAAAACATAACCAAAAGCTTAAAAATTTTATTTGAACATACTTGAACTAGTATAGATATGGGGAACAGATTGCCAGGGATGAAGTGGGGAGAGGAAAGGTGACCATACAGAGGTAGTATGTGGCATATCTTTGTGATGAGAGAATAGTTCTGAATCTTGATTGTGGTGGTGGTTACATGAGATAAAATTGCATGGAGCTACATGCACATACACATACAAATGAGTACATGTAAAACTTGTGAAAATATGAATAAAGTCTATGGATTATAGCAATGTCAGTTTTCGGCTATTGATATTATACTGTAGTGATGTAAGATCTTACCAAGCAAAATAAATGTCAGTTATTACCCAGGTTAAAAAAAAAAAAGTGGAACAAGAAAGATAAATTACACTAATTAGTTCAAAAGTAATCTCCATCTCTCTGTCTCTCTCTCTGTCTCTCTGTCTCTGTCTCTCTCTCTGTCTCTCTCTCTCTACATGTATATATAGACACATATAGTTATGCATTCAGTGATTATTAAATTAAAAATTGATATAACTATATTGGGAGAATGAGTAGAAGGTAAGTAGGGGGATTGTTTTTAAAAAGCTAACTCTTTAACCACTGTAAAATATAAATATAAAATAAGAGGCCAAAGAGTAGTGCTTAAAATTCATAAATCAAGAAATACCATGATAAACATACTGCCTTAAAATGTAGAATTAAATGTCAGAAGCAACATGAGCCTTGAAAGATGGATTGTTTCAGAAAAGTGTTTTTCATTAGAATCTCATTTGATCATTTTGGCTATGAATTATTTCCCTTCACAACAAAATCAGACCAATTGTGAATAAAATGTAATTTTTAGCTCACTTAACTATTTTCATGCTTACAACATGTTCATTGTTACCTAGTTGTTGTTTGGAATCCTCTCAGAGAGTGTTGAAATTCTATATTTCCTTTGAACAATATGCTGGATTTTGACATGTAGATTTTCCGAATTAGCAGCCCAATGTACTGAATTACAAACCCCTGATGGGTACCAACAATCTCTTATTTGCCAACTCAACACCAAAACTTTTTCTCAGCACAATGTTTTTTTAGTTTAACTGGAAAAAACTAATATGTAAATTAAGAAGACTAAAAAAACCATTTTCATTTCCTAAGAGGCCAGGAGATTAGATGCATTCAGTTTGCCCTATGACTAAAATAAAACCTATAAAACTATGAAAATGAAAAAACAAATATGTGTATTGTATTAGTCTCCTCAAGCTAGTGTAATAAAATCCCACAGGCTGGCTTAAACAACAGACATGTATTTTCTCACAGTTCTGGGGGCTGGAAGTCTTAAGACCGAGATGCTGTCAGGGTTTTCTGATGAGGATCTCTTCCTGGTATGGAGCTAGCTGTCTTTTTGCTGTGTCCTCACATGACCTTTCCTCTGTGCCTACAGGGAGAGCAAGGGAACTCTGGTGCTTCTTCTTATAAGGACACCAGTCCTGTTGGATTAGAGCCCCACCCTCATGACTTCATCTAACCCTGATTATCTCCTTACAGGCCCTATCTTAAAATTGTCACATTGAGGGTTAGAGCTATAACGTTTAAATTTGGGGGCACACAAGTTCTATAACATGCCTGTTGATGCATTTTTAAATGGAATCCCTTTTTGTGATTAGGACACTGAAACCAACATTTTTGCTGCAGCAGGTAAGTCACAGAAACTAGAAATTGACAAAAGAGCTCATATACGTAAATGAGATTTACATACATATACATACATAAATGAGATTTACAATCCATTAACTTTTTCTTTTAAAGAGAAAAAAAAACTTGTTTCTGGTCTCTTTAAATTTTAAGAGATGAGTTATCACTTGGGAAGAGAAGATAAAAAAAAAGTGTGAAAATTTTTCTAATAAGACTACTCACAATCATGTAACTGGACTTGCTATTCTCTGGCAGCCAAAATCATAGAATATATAGTTTTGGACTTCAGTGAGGTTTCCATCTTGTTGGTGAGGGCACGTTGAAATATCTTTATTCATGAAGTTGTTAAATAATTTCAAACAGAAAGCAAATGTATGGTAGAATAGTAGATAATTCCTACGACATAGAAAAATTTAGAGCAGACTAAAATATCAATTTCAGGGAGCAGTTGGAAAAAGCGTGATGGAGAGAATAAAACTTGCCTATGACAAGCTATAAGAATACAGGGACTAGAGTAGATGGGGAGATACCTATCTGTTTTTTTCTACTTGAAACCAAGCTTTTGTAAGGGTATAGCTTACAGCTCAGATAGGTAGAGTGAGAGACCAGCCTTATGTTCTAGGCTGCTCAGATTTCCAGGATAACTACTCAGAAAAGTCTTTCTGTCACTAGTGCATCAAAGAGAGCATGAAGAAAATCACGCAGGATTCATTCACTAACTTCCAGGCACATGCACAGGTTGCAAATATGAGCTTTCAGACTATTCCCTGAGTGCCTGTTCTGCCCTTCACTTATGTTCCCACACTCACCTTTTTAATAACATTCGTCTACTTGGATGTGTTGTTGTAGCTTCCGTTCCTCAATATTGAAATAGTGTCCTATCCTTAACTGAAAGTTGCAGCTGGTGGGTCCTATCCAGAGCTTTCTCACAAAGGTCCTGGACTGCTTTCCTCCTTGTGCAGATTTTTTGTTTTTTGTTTTTATCTTTGACACTATCTGTGCAAACACAAAATACAAGTCAGATCAGAAAGAGACTTAAATGATGAAATATTGTTCCCTGAAGAGAACCTGAGAACATGTACATTAATTTATTTGTTTTAGAAAGAAGTTAACTCAATCTGAAAGATGTGGGAAACTCCAATGTCTGCAACTTGATAGTGGGGACCAAGAAGAGATTAGAACCCAATTCTCCAAATTTCTAGGGTAGCCTTTTTAAAATGTTTAACCCAATCTTGTATTAACCATATGGCTGAGCTACAGTGGCCAGATATCCACTATATGATTTTGCAAGTGCATGTGCTGTTTTAGATGAATCTACTCAGTATGTTGTTTCAGACCTGTGAAGCTGTTCAAATAAGATAGGAAAATAGTGAATTTATCTAACTGCACCTGATTCTGATAGAGAATGAAAAGCCAATTCATTGTCACAGCCAGTTTGTAAATGACAAGGGAAGTGATCCTGAGCCTTCACTGTCTATTGTGCCCCTGGTATTGCCCATCCACATGTCACAGTGGTACTATTCAGTCTATAAAAATAGACATTATCTCTACATCCCAACAATTTGTCTTATCCTCCTAAATTAATTACAAATGCAGATTTAACAGTTAGCATCGCCAGGTCCCTGAAGAGAACAAATTTTGTGGACTGTTTTAGTGACAAAACATTCAGATTCAGATACACGTAGATGTAGACTGAATTCTATTTATGAATAAATAAGATTCATTCTAGGATCATGTCTGATAGTGACAGATTCCAGTAACATCTAAGAAGGAATTTATTTTCTCTAGTCAACTCTTAAGCATGCATAACCATCCACTTGAACTCTAAAAATTCAATCTAAAGGCTCTAGTCCTTTCAAGCATAAGTTTTGGGCATTGGGAACATAAACCAAATTTGTCTCCCTTTCCACAAATACAATTTAGGGTAAAATAATATTATGGCAATTTTAAGTAAAAATCTATAGGTGAAGTGGAATTCTGATTCTCCTTTGGGTAAGCCAGTCTTTGCATCTAGCCTATCATCTGCTCCCTCACCTAAATCCAGACTTCATTTAGACAGAAATGTTTTTAATCACAGTCTACCTGAAAATATCTGAGTTTTATATATAGGTATAAAGTTTACAAATTCAGCATGCAGTTCAGGTGCACACATTGGGAAAAAAAATTGTTCTTGAATTTTTTAGGTCTATTTTCCAATGGCTCCTTATGCATTATAGGTCTTATCATCCTTGGCCAGATGCTAATTTTCCAGATCAGTGGTCCTGAGGTCAATGCCAGAAATACAAGTAGACCTCGTCTTCAATTTCTCTTTTATAATTTCTGATAGAGTTTCTCAAAGAGTGTCAAATATTACATTAAATGTTCCACTTTGTGCCAGTTAAAGTGTGCTTATACTCCTTCCTATATTCAGGGCCTAACACTTTTAAAGTTGGGAAACTGGCAAGGATGAACACAAGGAAAAAAATCTCTTCCTTGACCCTCTAAGTTGTACATTAAAGTTGAAAGCTGGAGGCATCTACTTTCTTTGTCAGATATTTAAAAATTTGCTGATGAGTCCAATGAAAAAAGCATAATGAAAACACTTTAGTGGAAAAAGATACCCTATGTATATAGTCAAAGTTTGTGTCTATCTCTACATATTAAACATTAGTAGATACGTACTTCTGATATAGCAAAGTTTTGCTGAATATAAGTTTTAAGAAAGTTAGTAGGAAAATGTATAAAATTTAGGAACTCCGGCAGATTCACATGAGTGTTGCAGATGTGTATAATTTTCTAAAGAAAGATTATTCCCTAAAAAAGAAGAGCTTAAATTAGGTATGACCTTCTGAAAACATCATATGTAATTCTTCCATTTTTAAAGCCTTAGCGATTTGAACTAAGGAAAGATATACCCTGATTGACATGAAGATAAAATAGGCTTGATAGATTCATTGTTCTTGATATAAATACTCCATGCCTTTGAAATTTTAAACTCTTCTAAACTTCACTCATTCATTTGGCTCTAATTTAGACAAATTTCAGAGCTTATTTTTATAAATCATACTCTCAATAAAGTGTTTAATCTGATTATTTGTTCCCACTTAGTGAAAACACACACACATACAGATATACACTGGCACAAACATATACACAAATCTTAAAGAGAAGGCTATCTTTTGTGGCTTATGCAGGAAAAAATAATAAATTCTTATACCCTATTTAACATAAAGTGGGCATTAGTCAAGATTTTTTTAATTGCCCACCCCATTTATGATTGTAAAATCAATTTGGAGACATAAGCAGTGAGTTCCAATCTTTCAAGAATCATATATACATCATATATATGTATGACATATATTTCTCTTAAGGCTGCTTTTTACTGACTTACAAGTATGGGAAAAATTATTTGGTACAAAAAGCCAGGGGGAACAGGAACCATGGACTGCTTGTTGACTCTTAAAGTGAGAAGTCCTAGCCATTCACTTCACCGAGTCTTACAAGTAGTGTCATTTCTATTAGAGTCATGATATAAAAAAAGTAGGGAAGCATTTCTCTTAGCTATCTGCCACTTCCAAACTTCCCAACACATGGTCAATACCAGCCCCATCTTAGCCTTGGAGTATCAGGAGGCTTCTCCTCTATCTGGCTCTGCCTCATTTGGATACTCCCACCTTGAGTTCCACTAGCTTTTTTTCTTTAGAAAAGACTAAAACTGATGCAATTCTCTATATGAAACCATTTTTCAGAAACTTAGCCACTCAACTCAGTAAGTTAAAAAAAAAAAAAAAAGATACTCGTATTTAAAGTCCATGAAAGATTTACAAAGTCACTAATACTTCATAATTAAGTGGAGGCTAAACGTGGCACTTGGTATTTTGTATCAATTTTCCCTGAATCAATCTAGTACATTCAGCATAAAAAATGGGGAGAAATAAGGAGGCCTAAATTGGTACATAGAACATTGACTACTTGTTGAGTGAATAGACAAATTACCGTTTGAATGAGGGCACTTCATGCATAACCTGGCCCACATTTTGTAGAGCACTATCAGAATTTTCATGAAGGCCAAAAAGCTGTATGTGTAAGTTAATAAACTGTATAGGTAAAACAATAGTATACTTCACAGTCTGCATATATAACTGGTCCAAGTTCAAACTGTGATTCATGTACTCAACCTGATGTTTAGAGTTCATAAGAGGAATTTTAACACGAAATGTCAACAAGGATACATATCTTTTCTTCACCAAAAATTTCATGAAATTAAATGTATATAGTTGTGTAAAACAAAAAATGATATTCCTGGGGCAGGGAATATATAAAACATAAGAGCAATAAAGTCCAAGGTTTTATTCGAATAAAGTCCAAATTTTATTTGAATGTGAAAACCCGTTTGTTCCAAGTGTTGCATGGACAGCACACTGATTTTTTGATCCAGATGTCCATGGATCATTTTAGAGACCTACATTTGGAGATGTGTGTTGTGCATAGTCTTAGTTCTGATAGATTATCAAAGTCACAGTAGTGAGGACTTAGTACCCTGAGATTCCTGTAAACATGCCTGGAGGTCTGGCTCTGTATATAACTTAAATGGCATGAGACATGGGTAATTCCACAGTATTTTGCTTTTCTAGGAATCACGATGCTGTTTCTTTGTGCTAAAAGATGGTGGTTTAGAATTTTGGAGGGAGACAGCAGGCCTGATTAATTATTTCCATGATTGCATCAGAAGTTACCTTTCATTTTACTTAAAATAGTTTAGGACTTTATTGTATTTTAGAAGAATTTGATATAAACATAAAGATTAGGTTTTGTTTTTCTTTTGTCCCCCTTAAATCATGTGATGAATCAAATCTTTGAAAAGTTGTTGGTTGAGTGGAAGACTAAATGAGTAAACTGAATCATAGAGGAATAAGGTAAATTCTTATTAAATAAAAGACAATTTAGACCCATTAGACTTTCAAATTTCTTAGGTTTTAATTGTTAGAGAATGACAATTTCTGTGTTTCCTTCCTAAACCTCTGATATTAGATGAGACAAAGATGTTTATCTCCTGTTCTATTAAGGAAATAAAATCTAAGAGTTATTAAAGTCCAATTTATATTACATTTTGGAAGAGTCAAATCCAGTAATTACACCTTCTGATGTTTTGAATATGGTCATTTGTCCCCTCTCCACTGCTATCCTCCCTTCTTAGCCAGATTACCTAAATTTTGTGATAGTTGGTTTTCACACTGTGTAGCCACAGTGATCTTTCTTTGTTTTTATATAATCAGTTTAATTGCACAAGAAATACATGATCATTTTGTGAAGTAGTAACTACAGAGAAGCAAATATTATTGAATTTAAATCAACTCTGATTCTGCCTCAAGATATAAGTGAGCATTTCATACTATGTCCAAACTTTTTACCATTTTAGTATAATCGTAAACATACCTCTCACAACCTTCTAAAATATAAATCTTGTTTTTTATTTTGGTCAACCAGCTCCTCTTTTGGTTAAAAAATAGAAACACCTTTCTTTATTGCTAAATGAAAATTTAAATAATTATTTTGAAGGATGGTAACTTAGTAACCAAGGGTCTGAATATCCCATACGTTATTTAAACAATATATGTTGTTGAAAAAAAATTGGGTTAAAAGAACAAGAGTTGTTGGAAGGCTTTTACTACCTATTACAATTCTTTCCATGATAGCCATACCAGGTTGCATCCTGACCTGAAGAATAATCGTATGGGCCTGCCTGTTCACTGGGCCAGTGGTTCACAACCTGATAGCACATTATCATTATCTGTGTGACAGTAAAAAGGAAAACAAACACAAACATAAAAACACCCTGTAGTCCAACTCATGAGCAGAAAATCAAGGTATTGGGATTGAGGAGAGGCCCAGGGTAATATCAGCAGTTTATTGGGGAGTGTTCCTTTATCCTCTGTTTTCTGAAAGATTTTGTGTAGAATTGGTATTGTTTCTTCAGTGTTTGGTAAAATTCACTAGTGAAGTTCATTGGTCCTTTCTTTACCAGAAGGTTTTAGTTAAAGTTTTCATTTGCTTTAATAGACGTGGGCCTCTAAGGTTTCTATTCTTGCTTGAGTTTTCATAATTTGTGTCTTTCAAAAAATGTGCCCATTTCACTGAAGTTGTTGAGTATGTGACATCAGCTTGTTTATAGTATTCCTGCTCTATCTCTTTAATGTCTACAGGTTTATAGTGATATCCTCTCTTAATTTCTAGTATTTTTAATTTATGTCTTTCCTCTTTTTTTCTAGGTGTGTATGCCTAATATCCTCTGTACTTATTCTATGGTTATTACTCTATTTTTGTGTAGTTATTATACCACTTTCTAGGCTAAATGTTTAGTCAGTTGATTAATATCTTCTATTTCTCTATTCTCTGATACGTTTATTATTTTTACATTTGTTTTGTCCTTTTAAATGTCTATTTAATTTTTATTAAATAATTTAACTTCCATTTAATTTTCTCCCTAAAGAACCAGCTTGTTAATTTATTCATTATTTCTAAATGTTGTTTATTTTCTAACTCACAAATGAATGCTTTTCTTTTCTTCCTTCTTCTATGTTTCTCTCTTTATGTCTGGCTTCCTGTAATAGCAGATTAGCTTGGGGATGAAGGGGCAGAGAAAATCTTCTACACATAACACTTACAAAAGTCATACAAAGTATTAAAAGATATAATCTTTTAAAAGATATATTCAGAGATTGATCACAGACAGTTATTGTTTATCCTTGAAAGATGGGGCTTTACCCTAAGGGCTACCCAAAATTCTCATGCAGGTCAGTGTAGAAGAAAGTTTTATCATCAGTGGCTTGAAGTGACAGAAGAGAGCTTTGAGGTCTTATAGGGCAGCCAGAAATGTAGGGAGGTGGATTCTGTAATGGAGGGAGTTGCAGAGACAGTGAACTCTTAAATCTGCACAAAAGCGTACGAATCCTTGATTAAACTACAAGTGCTTGGAAGAGACCCTAGTGTACTTGGCAAAAAAGCAATAGCTGTAAGTTGGAATAGCTAAGTACAGATTTTAGATGCAGCTAAGGAGGCTGGAATCTGTGTATGGTCAAGTTAACTGTGTACTAGAACAAACCCTTCCACAACCTGTACAATGTAACATTTATGAAGCCCAATATACATTCAAAAATCATTAAACATGTGAAGAATCAGAAAAAAATATGATACATGTTTGAGAGAAAAGGCAAGAAATAGTCAACTGTGAGAAGAACTAAGTGTAATTATCAGACAAAGACTTTCAAATGGCCATTATAAATATACCCCAGAACTTTGAAAGAAATTTCAGTCAAGATGAAGAGATGAAAAATGTCAACATATGATAAAAATGTACCAAATGAAAATGTTAAAGCTGAAAATAATAAATAAAATGAAAAATTCATTTAGCCTTCAAAGCACATGGGAAATGACAGAAAAAAGATGATGTAACCTTTAAAAAAGTATACACACACATTTGTATGTATAAAAGAATTTAAAGAAGAAAGAGAAGAAAGACTGAATAAAATGAATGGAGATTTAGAGACCTGTAAAATAAACAGTCTACCATACTGAGCATTTGGAACTGCAGAAGGAGAAAAGAGGAAGAATGGGAATAAAAAATATTTGAAGGAATATTAGGGAAGAAAAATTGATAGAAAATCTTGTTAAGTACTATAAATTTACAGACCCAATAATTTCAATAAACTCTAAGTAAGATGAGAACAGAAGAATATGATATTAAAACTATACAAACAGGAAAAAAAAAGCTAAAACTTAACAAAAGACTTGGTTTTTTGACGATTAATAAAATTGATAAACCCCTAACAAACTTATGTATATGTGCACACAAAGGGCAGGGGAGAGAACAAATCACTAATATCAGAAATGAAACAGGTGACTAGAGATATTAAAAGAAATATTAAAAGCATAGAAAGGAAATATTATGAAAAATTATGTAAACACAACAATTTAGATTTGTTAGATATAATAATTTGTTTTATTTTTTTGATTAGAACATATTTTTTATCTGCAATATGATTTCTTCTGTATTTTTGATATGAATTTTTTATTTTTTATTTTTTGTTTTTTTTATATTTCAAGTTTTCATTTAAATTTTAGTTGACATATAGAGCAATATTAGTTTTAGGAATAGAATTTAGTGATTCATCACTTACATATAATAACAATGAGAGTGTAGACATCATAAACAATATCACAAAAATACAAACAATTATAAGAGAATATTATGTGCCAACAAATTAAGCAATATGGAGGAAGAAATTTCCTTTAAAATGTAAATAATGAAAACAATAAAAATCTGAAAATATGAATATTTTTCAAATTATTTTTTTTCCCTCAAGTGTATCTCTAAATAGAAAATCCTGACCCCAAAGTCTTCATTGGTAAATTCAGTTGAATATTTTAGGTAGAGAAAATATCAATTCTACAAAAACTCTAAGAAAATGAAGGAATACTTCCTAACTTTCTTCATGAAGGCAGCATAATTGTAGCACCCAAACCTTATAGACATAAGAAAAGAAAACCCATCAGCACGGGCATCAAAGCTCTTATCAAATCAAATCAGGAATACAAAAGGAGATAATTAAGACATATTGGGGTTTATCCCACAGATGCAATACTGGCTTAGCTTTTGAAAATCAATGCATATACTATAACATATTTGAAGGGGATTAAAACCACCATACAGAGGGGCACCTGGGTGGTTCTGTCATTGGGATTTTCTCTCTCCCTCCCTCTCTCTCTCTCTCTCTCTCTCCCTTTCTCTCTCTCTCTCTCTCTCTTTCTCTCTCTTTCCCCCCTCCCTCTCTCTGCCCCTCCCATACTCATTTGCTCTCTCAGAAATCAACAACAACAACAAAAAAACAACCACATGGAGATTTCAGTAGGTATATAAAAAGCATTTGACAAAATTCATCACCCACTTATAATTTCAAAAAAAGAAAAATACTTCACAAACTAGAAAGAAGGGGATTTTCGTAACCTGTTAAAGACTCATGTACCAAAAAAAAACATTATAGCTAATGCAGTATTGGAGATGAAGGACTGCATGCTTTTCTCAGCAGTCCTGGACTACTGGAAATTTTTTCTGATATAAAATTCCAAGAGCTACTGTGCCCACCTGTGTACACCTACACATTTTCTGTGTATGTTTCTCCATTTCCAAGGATTTCTTTCATTTAATCTCTGTTCTGCACATACCTCAAACTCTCAGTATATTTGCTGGAGATCTCTGAGATCAGCTCCTGTTATGCCACTACCAAACTCCCCATTCTTTCGGCCACATAAGGTGGTTCTTGCACAGGTGCTGCTGCTCTTTTAAATACCCTTAAGCCATAGTTAGAGCTAATTGGGAGTTTGTGGATTTTTCTCCTGCTCAATACTTCAAAGTAACCTAAAAGTTGAAAGTTGTCTTGGAGTCTCTGCTTCTCCCCCTTTTTCTTTGCTGCTTTCTATCACTTCCAGAAGAGAAAAGAAGTTCGGAACTAAGTATGCTACTTGGTCTTACTAGAAATAGAGGTTGAACTGGGGATAAGAGTAATCCCCTCCATAACTCAGAAATAAGCATCGGAATTAGAAATGAAAAGGGGATAATGGATACTGGGGAGGTAACTGTCAAATGCTTACTAAAATGTTGATAACTTTCTACTTTTCAAATTGTTTTTTTCAATTAATATAGTTTAATTTTTAGAGTGATTTTACGTTCACAGAAAAACTGAGTGGAACATAAAGTTCTCCTATACCCCCTACCCTCACTAACAGCAACCCACACAAGAGTGGTATAGTTGTTAGTCAGTGTATCTACACTGACCTATTATTGGCCTTCATAATTTACCTTAGGATGTACTCTTGGCATTTGTACTATGTGGGCTTAGGCAAATGTATAACAGCATATATCTGTCATTATGATACCATACAGAATGATTTTCCTCCCCTAAAACTCCTCTGTGTTCTAGGGGTGCCTGGGTGGTTCAGTCGGTTAAGTATGTCTCTTGACTTTGGCTCAGGTCATAATTTCATGGTTTGTGGGATTGAACCCAACATTGGGCTATGTGCTGACAGTGCTGAGCCTGGTTGGGATTCTCTCTCTCCTCTCTCTCTGCCCCTCCCCTGCTTGCGCTCTGTCTCTCTCAAAATAAATATACTTAAAAAAAAAAAACTTTAAAAAATCAATCAATAAAACCTTCTCTGTATTCTGTTCATTCTTCCTCCCTGCTAAACTCTTGCAAATATTGATCTTTTTGCTATCTCTACTGTTTTGCCTTTTCCAGAATGTCATGAGGTTGGAATCTTCGTGTAGCTTTTTCATACTGGCTTCTTTCACTTTGTAACATACATTCAAGGTTTCAATGTCTTTTCAAAACTTGATAGATCATTTCTTTTAATGCTGAATAATATCTCATTGTCTGGCTGTACCACAGCTTATCAATTATCTGCCAAAGTTTATCTTTATCACATCAAAGTGTGGCAACTATAAATGAAATTACTATAAACATCCATGTGCAGGTTTTTGTATGACCCTAAGTTTTGAACACTATTCTTATAGTGTTTTTGTCTGACTTGGTGTTAGGGTAATGCTGAGTTCATGGAATGTGTTAGAAAGTACTCTCAATTTCTATCTTCCGAAAGAGATTGTAGAGAATTGTATAGTATCCTCCTTAAATGTTTGGAAAAATTCATCAGTGAATCCATACTGGCCTTATCTTTCTGTTTTTGAAGGTTATTAATTAGTGACTCAATTTCTTTAACAGTGATTGACTTATGCAGATTGTCTATTTCTTCTTGTGTGAGTTTTGGCAAATTGTGTCTTATCAAGGATTGGTCCATTTCATTTCGATTATCAATTTTGTGGACATACAGTTGTTCATACTATTCCTTTTACACATTCTTAATGTTCATGAAATCTGCAGTGATAACTCCCTTTCGTTTCTGATATTAGTAATTTCTGTCCTCTGTCTTTTTTTCTTAGTTAGCCTGGCTACACTTATCATTTTAAAGAATTAGATTTTGGTTTCATTGGTTTTTCTTTACTGATTTTCTGGTTTCAATTTTATTGATTTCTACTTTAATTCTTACTGTTTCTTCTTATTTTGAATTTAATTTGCTCTTCTTTTTCTGATTTCCAGGATAGAAGCTTAGATGATTGATTCGAGGTCTTTCTTCTTTTCTCATGTATTCACTCAATGCTATACATATGCCTCTAAGCTCTATTTTGTCTGCATCCCACAAATTTTGATAAGTCATGTTTTCATTTTCACTGAGTTCAAAATCTATTTTAATTTCTCTTGACATTTCTTCTTTGATCCAAGTATTACTTAGAAGTGTGTTGTTTAATCTTTATGTATCTTGGGTTATCCAGCCATCTTTCTGGTTTATAAGTTCCATTCTTTTAAATTTGTTAAGGTGTGTCTTATGGCCATAATGTGGTCTACGTTAGTGATACTCCCGTACACTTGAGAGGGACCTTTTTTTCTGCCATTGTTTAAGTAGTCTATGGATGTCCATTATATCCAGTTGATTGTTGGTGTTCTGTATATTCAATGATGTTCTGATTTTCTGCCTGCTGGATCTCCTCATTTCTGATAGAGAAGTGTTGAAGTCTCTAATTATAATAGAGGATTATATAGAGGATTATATAGAGGATTCATTGCATTTATAATTATTATAATTATAATTATAATAGAGGATTCATCCATTTCTCCTTGGAGTTGTATCCATTTTTTGCCTCATATAGTTCAACACTCTTTTGTTAGGCACATATACAATAAGAATTATTATATCTTCTAGGAAAATTGACCTCTTTATCAGTATGTAATGCTCCCTTTTATTCTCAATCTCTTTGTTCTAATTAGCAAAGTCAATATTTCTAAGCAGCAAATTCTTAGGATCAATTGTTCTAAGTAGCAAAATCAATATTGCTACTCTCACTTTCTTTTGATTAGTGTTAGTACAGTACATCTGTCTCCATCCATTTACCTTTAATCTATGTGTGTCTTTATATTTAAAGTGTAGGCAACATAGTTGGGCTTACTTTTTGATCCGTTCTGACAATTTCTGTCTTTTAATTGGCTCATGTAGAACATCAACATTCAGAGTGATTATTGATATAGTTGGATAAAGATCTACCATATTGTGTTTTTTGTGTTGCCCTTGGTCTTTGTTCTTACTTTTGTGTTCCACTCTTTTTCTGCCTTTTATGGTTTTAATGGAATATTTTATATGATTCTATTTTCTCTACTCTTATCATATCAATTGTACTTTTAAAAAAAACTTATTTTTAATGGCTGCCCTAGCATTTGCAATATATATTTACAACTAATCCATTTTAAAATAACACTATACCACTTCAGGGGGAGTACGAGTATCTTACAATAACAAAATAATCCTAATTCTCCATCTTGTCCCTTGTATCGTTGTTATTCATTTTGCTATAGGTATACACACACACACACACATATAATTTCGTATATGTAATATGTGTATATATTACGTATATATGTAAATGCATTGTTGGTATTACTATTTTGAACAAATGGTTATCTGTTAGATCAATCTAGAAAAATCTAAGTTTGTATTTTATCTTCATTTATCCATTCTCTGTTACTCCCCCCCCCCGCCTTCCTTTATGTAGATCTGAGCTTCTGAGCTATATAATTTCCTTCCCTCTAAAGAACCTCTAAAATCTTTTGCAAGGGAGTTTACTGGTAACAAATTCCCTCAATTTTTTGTTTGTATGAAAAAATATTTATTCTTCACTTCTGAAGGATAATTTCACAGGGGACAGAATTCTAGGTTGGTGGGCTTTTTCTCTCAACAGTTTGAATATTTTACTCCATTATCATCTTTGCATGCTCTGTGGAGAAGTCATAATTCTTTTATTTATTCCTCTATAGGAAGATTTTTTTCCTCCCTCTGGCTTCTTTCAGGATTTTTTTCTTTATCCTTATTTTTTATAATTTGAAAATGATATGTTAGGTGAATTTTTTTTTTCATTTACCTTGCTTGGTGTCATCCAAGCTTCTTGGATGTATGGTTTGGTGTCTGACCAAATGTGGGGTAAACCTTAGTCGTTTTTGCTTCAAATATTGTTCTTGCTCTTTACTCTCTTTCCTTTAAAAGGTATTCTTATCCCACTTATGTTACACCCTCTGTAGTTCTTCCACAGATCTTGGGTATTTTGTTCGTTTTTTCCTGTTTGCTTTTGCTGTTTGCTTTTCAGTGTTGGAGGTTGCTATTTAGACATCCACAAGTCCAGATTCTTTCCTTAGCTGTGTCCAGTCTACTAATAGGCTCATCGAAGGCATTCTTCATTTCTGTTACAGTGCTTTCGATCTCTAGCGTTTATTTTCATGTTTTTCTTAGATTTTCCTTCCCTCTCCTTACCTCCCTATCTGTTCTTGTATGTTATTAGCTTTATCCATTAGAGTTCTTAGCATATGCACCATAGTTGTTTTAAATTCCTGGTCTGATCATTTCAACATCTCTGTTATTTTTGGCTCTGGTTCTGATTACATGCGTTCTCTCTTCAAAGTGTATTTTTTTTTGCCCTTCAGTATTTCTTGTTTTATTTTTCATTTATTCTGCTTTGTTTTGATAGCTGGGTATAAATTGGATAAAAGAAACTTCTGCTAATAGGCCCTTAGTAATGTGGTGGTAAGATGTGAAGGAAGAGGAAGATTTCTACAGTCCTATGATTGGGTATTTCATCTAGTGATGCCTCTGGTCTGTGCACTTCACACATGGCTCCATCCCTCCCCTCTCTTAGGTGAGACAAGATAGCTAACATGGGCTGGATTTGGGTATTTTTTTTTCTTCAACTAGAAGATTAGAGTCAGCCCAAGATGGGTATTTCTTTTCTTTCAGGTCAATTAGGATCTAATAAAACCAGCAGTGTAGGCTCTGGTTAACTGATTTACCCTGAGGTTAGGCCTTGTTAAGAATAGAATACCCTCCTGTGCATCAAAATGGTCCTTTTTTCTCCTCTCCCCACCAGAAGCCTAAAGGAATTTTTCTCTGATAATTACTATAAGAACCTGGTGGAGCTTCTGGAGGTAAATCTCACCAAATTGTAGGGACCTTTCTATGACTAGGTCACCTGGATTTTTTGACCTTTAGAGGTGTACATGCTGGGCCTCCAGCAATTCCTCAATCACAGTTCAGGTTTTTCTCCACAGCCCTGGTTCTTGTCGAAGTTTCAACTTGTGGTTTTCTGCTCAGATAAATTATAATTCTTTGTATTTGCCTGTGAGAATTTCCAATTTGGGGGGCAGTTTTGTCCTGTGACCTCACCTCTCTGAGGGCTTTAAGAAGAGGTGTTGCTTTTTAAGTTTGTTTGCCTTTTTACTTGTTAGGACAAGGTGGCAGCTTCCAAGCTTATTACATGCTGGACAGGTAACTGGAAGTTCTGTAAATAACTTTTTACTAGTAACTCCAGTCAGTGAGCTGTTGCCACCTACAGATCCAGGAATTTAAAGTTGAAGGGCTATCTTTTTCTGAGACTTTATTCTTTTCTATTCCTAAGAAGTACAAAATAACTCTATTTTTAATCTTCCTCATGTCTTTCTTGGGTCTCTCAATTTGCCTCAGACAATTTTTATCCATTTTTTTCTTTTTCTTTTTCTTTTTTCTTTTTAACATTTATTTACTTTTGAGAGACAGAGAGAGATATAGAGCACAAGCAGGGGAGGAGCAGAGAGAGAGGGAGACACAGAATCCAAAGCAGGCTCCAGGCTCTGAGCTGCCAGCACAGAGTCCCATGCGGGGCTCGAACTCATGGATTGGGAGATCATGGCCTGAGCCGAAGTTGGCCACTCAACCAACTGAACAACCCAGGCACCTCCATTTTTTTTCTTAATAGTTGGAAATAGCCTTTTAAATTTCCCTTCAAAATGATGTTTTATTTTATGGAATTTAAATTCTTTTTTTTCAATTTTTTTAAATGTTTATTTTTGAGGGAGAGAGAAAGACAGAGAGACAGAGTGCGAGTTTGGGGGGGGCAGTGAGAGGGAGACATAGAATCTGAAGCAGGCTCCAGGCTCTGAGCTCTTAGCACAGAGCCCAAAACGGGGCTCGAACTCACAAACCACAAGATGGTGACCTGAGCTGAAGTCAGATGCCCAACTGACTGAGCCACCCAGGCACCCCAATGGAATTTAAATTCTGTTTATTTGTTTCTAATCCTTTAGTTGTACTTATTTTGACTTAAAAAAAATAATACATCAGCTTTTTTTTTTTCTCTTGGATATAGTTTTACCTCATTTTTTTTTTCTTATATAGTGGTGCTTTACTTTTATTCCTTCTGATTATAAACCATCTGGTCCTAAAATTTATTAGTGTCTTATGTAGTAAATCTTCTTTTAAAGTGTGTTCTTCACTTATTTCTTGTAGGTTATCTTCTTATATATTTCAGAATACTTATATGGTATCCACATTACTTTTACTCTTGTGGGTTTTGTTTGTTTGTTTGTTTTAATGGAGGTAAACTATTACTTGCCCCTTGACCCCACCTAAATTAAAGTAGATTTTATACCACACTGCCCATATCCCTATTTGGACACTGTTATTAGAATTATTTTATTTTATTTTATTTTATTTTTATTTTTTATTTTATTTTATTTTATTTTATTTTATTTTATTTTATTTTATTTTATATTTTATTTTATTTTATTTTTTGAGTACTCAGCCCAGAGGAGATACTGTAATTGTGGACTACCATCAGGTATTGAGCAGGATTAAGGGAAAGAAGAAGGAGCTAAAACTAGAAGTGTTAACAAATTAACATCACTGCAAAAGTGTGCTTCTTAATAAATTTCTGTTTAGCCTGCTTTCTCTTCCATGGAAATAATATTGCTGTTCCCAGTGTCTTTCACAGGATTTCTGACTGAAAATTTGGCAGATTGCACACTCCCTATTTAGGGAGAGAATAATTATTAATTAAGTAAATTATTTGATCTCATTGAACCAACCACATCGTGAGAAATTGTGTCAGAGATAGAGTTTTTCCTGGGTTTGCTGAACATGTGCTAATATATCTAATTGCTACTGGCTTTATGTGATTAAAGTAGCTTAAACCAAAGTTTATCTTCATCTTTTTATGGGAAACATCCATAGCTTCTTCTCATTTCTACAAATTTAGGTGAAATTATTCTCCAATTCCAAAAACATTTCTCACTTTGGAAAAGCATCATGATTCTTTTGGAAATCTATGCAAAGGAAAAGTCTTACACCTCAGGATTTTGCTGTGGTCACTGGTGAGTTTTACCAATTTATTAGAATGTGGTTGGTGGGAGATGCCAAGTGGCATTTCCAAGTAGTTGAGCCAATTTTATCTCCTAGCTTGGTCCCTTCTAAACATCAATAAGAGAAGGTAACGATATTATGCATTAAATTCTCTCAAAAATGAAACTTGTGGGGCTATGATTTAATTGTCAGTGACTTTATAACATCAACTTCCTTTATATCATATATAGCAGACATTTCTTGCAAGCTATGGTATTCAGTTCATATGTTATGGTATTTGATTTGACTTTCAACAATGTAAAATAATCAAGGTTCAATTACAGAGAATGTGGACTTTTTTGTTGTAAAAACGTAACATTCAGTTTATCATCTGAACCATTTTTAGGTGTACAGTTCAGTAGTACTGTTGTTGATTTGTAGAAGATCCTTATGTATTTTGGATGCATGATGATTTACGCACACAAAGGTATATTGCAAAATATTAAATGGCTTCAAAGTTGTTTAGGCTGAAGAAATGTATTTTAGGTTGAATTTTCAAAATAATTTTAGTGAAGAACAGTCAAAAAGGAGCTAATGCTTCTTCTATGATTAAAAAAATTAGAAACCTGCCACTACAAATGTCAGGTCTTGAGCCATGCTTTGCCATATTACCAAAATAAGGAGGCCACACCAAGATCAGAAAACTTACAATCAAAAAGCTATTATCAGAAAGTCCCCATGATTAAGAAGCTACTGTTAGAACTGCGGTTTCCATAAACACCTGCAAAAAATCACTAAGAAAATGGATGGTCTCCGCAACTCTTATTAATACTTACAGATCAAGTGACCAACATCGATATCTCTGCTAATGCTGCCATAGAAAAACCAGATACCCCTATGATGCCCTTTGCAAACAGAAACAAAAGACACAGTAAAAACAACTCCACATCATATTAACCATACAAATGTCATGGAAGTTTGTCTGACTGGTAGAAGGAAAATTAGGGCTGTAGTTTCAAGAGTTTCTGGAAAATGCAGAATTCCAGCCTCTGTATTTAGGAAAATACTCCCAAAATATGCTTAAATAGCACTTGGCTTTAATGGATTTTGCTTCTTTTCCTTTTCCTTTTGTTATTTTGGTCAGAGTTAAGACAGGTTAGAAACCTTCATATACAAAATCATCCTAGTCTGACATTTCTAAAATTCAAATCTGATTATGCCATTCTTTTGCATGAGTATAAAATATGTACAAAGCATGAACTAATTATTATAATTATGTTTATTAATTCTTTATCTGACACTTCAAAAGCATATACCCATTTGATAGGCCTGCAAAAATCCCTTTGGTAATGAAAGAAGGTTGACTTCTGTGACCCTATTCTAAATGATTTTAGCATATAACTATGTCAATTGCAGGTAACTATGCTTTCATTCATGAGCCATGAGAAAGAAGTTGACTCAGGTTGACTTCTGGGAATATTGAACGGTCCAATAATAAAAGAGCTACTCTATTCTTGAACCAAGAAATAGGATAGCCTGGCTGTTAATTATCCATCAATCAAATGTACAAAACCAGTTTATGTCTGACAGTAGTAGACATTTGTTAGAAAAATTATCTTTCTCAAAAGGAGTTATGATGGTTTTATCATGCATTTCTTGCAAATCAAAGCATTACTTATACATTTAGATTAAAATAATTTTAATCCTAAAATTCTCATTCTCTTTTGTCCCAGATAACTTACCTTCATTTTTTTGTAGTTTTAAGTTTTTACTTAAATTCCAGTTAGTTAACATATGGTGTAATATTAGTTTCCAGAGTAGAATTTAGTGATGCATCATTACAACACTCAGTGCTCACCAAAACAAGTGCCCTCCTTAATCCTCATCGTCAATTTCACCCACCTCCCTGCCCACTTCCCCTCCAGTAACCTTCAGTTTGTTTTCTACAGTTAAGAGTCTGTTTGATGATTTTCCTCCCCCCCCCACCTGTGTTCATCTGTTTTATTTCTTAAATTCCACATATGAGTGAAATCATATGGTATTTGTCTTTCTTTGACTGATTTATTTGACTTAGCATAATATACTCTAGCTCAAGATAGAAATGTTGATGAAGTAAGCTTAAAGACCAAGTTTTCATTTCAATAAAATGGAAACTTTAAAAACAGTTATAATCCTTGATTAAAACTATTATGGAGAAATTGTTCCAAAAGAGCGCATAGCAGGACTACTGAAGTCATTGCTATATTCTGATTATAAATCTGATTTGGGATGTTATTATAGATAAAACTCTAGGAGAATAGTAGTTTTGAAGAGGAATTTTAATGTGTTCCAATATGTCCTTAGGCACCATACAAATATATTGCATGAAAAGTAGATCACAATTTTTTTCTCCTTGGGGAACAATGGGGTTTTAATAAACCCCTAATTATTAGTGACAGCTCTGCATCCATTATTTCAATGTATATTTACTTAATGCCTACTATGTGTCAAGCATATATCTAGGAGCCTTCATTGGTGAAAAAAATAGACAATTTTTCCACTGATGATTATAGAGAATGGAGACAGACAATGAACAAAATAAACAAACATAATAAAATATATCAATATAGATAAATGCTATAGGGAAAAATGAAGCAATGAATAAGGAGATGAAAAAGTCTCACAGAAATTGAAAACTGGACAAAGATATAAAGTTGGTGAAATATATCATTGTTTATAGAAAGAGTATTCAAGTCAGGAACAAGAACAGATGAGTGTTAAGGAATAGTGAAGGAGGCCAGCATGTTGGAAAGAAATAATAGTAAAGGATGTCAACGTGTTGGAAAGAAATAATAGTAAAAGAGGCAGCATGTTGGGAGATGTCATCAGAGAAGAAAGGGAAGATAAAATTAAGTGAAGTTTTGTAGGCTATTTTAAATATCTGGTTGTTCTTTAAGCCACTGGGTGGCTTAAAGAAAAAAAAATAACACAATCTGGGAAATTATAAGGGACAGGAGTGGAAGCAGAGGGACACATTCAGAAGCCCCTAGAATGATCTTAGTGAGAAAGGGTTATGGCTTAGATTGTGTTGCCAGTACATGGAAGTTATTAGAAGTAAATAAGTAGAATAGTAAGGGCCATGTTTTAAAATCAGCAGGATGGAGTGACAATTAATATACATGGTTTTCTCTAGGGGCATGGATATTTCATCTATAGTAAAAGAGAATATAGAATGTGTATGGGTAAGTAATATGGGAACTTATACAAGTTCTATTCTTATAAATTTTTCTTATTAAAATGGTAGCAGAATCACCAACTATGAGTAAAGAACATATTAGGGAAATGCAGTATGTCTGCCATGCAACTCTACAGATTGTGTACTTGACATTAATAGTAATGGATTTAAAATGAAAACAGCAGGGTTGTGTGTTATTCTCTGGCCATTAGTTATATGTGTGAAGGATCAGAGGAGGCAGAGATTTAATCCTGGATTTAACCAGGGTTAGGCTTTTGCCAAAATGAATATATAAGATAAAAATAATTGAGAGTTGAAAGTTTATGTAAGGGAATAATTTTATTAATGAATGTGGAATCAAAACTAGAGGGTGGGAAATAATGACAGGCGTAGTGAGATCTGGTAAAATGGTAGTCAAATCAATAGATTGTAGGTTCTAGTGGGTATGAAGGGATGGATGGAGTTGCACCTAAGGGAGTGAGCTGATAGTAGAAAGTAACCATTAAAAAGAGGTAGACATGAAATTGAGACTATGAAAGAGTTGTGTTTGTTTATGATGACAAGATCCAGGGCATGAATATGGAAGTGAAAGGCTGATATAGTGTGGAGACAAAGACCATAGGAGGAGAAGCTGAGAAGTGCTGAAGGAAAGGGTACTAGAAGGATCATATACACAGGTAATGAAATTACTAGGAAATACAATAGTGTTGGAAGAAATGACAGTGAAGAGTAACTTGAATCTTCAAGGAATAGGAATCACCTATATACCCAAGGACTGCAAGTATTCTAGGGATCACCTATATACCCAAGGACTGCAATTACTCAATTGCTTGTGATTCAAAGATGAATTGTTTTAGGGAACAAAGGAGGAAAATGACCTGCAAGAATAAAGTAGAGAAAAGAGACACCAAAAATGGTACTGAGTGTGAGGAAGAAAAACATTGCCATGGAGCGCTTGCTAGGTAAGCCAACCACTATTTTTTTTTTTTACTTTTGTGAATCCACCTCTACACCAATGACTTTGTTGAAGGTATTCTGTATAATTTTCTCCTCAGCTTGAATGGTTAAAGAAGTGGGCTGGGCAGGACCGTATACTGGTGGAGTTCTACCACTCAGGAGAGTTCTAATTCACCTTTCAAATCAATTCTGTAAACTCTATAAATAGTTCTGTACTGCCTAGTTATTATCTGAAATTAAACATGTGGGGAGTTATATTAAAGATTGTTCCTTAGGAATGGTTTTCCTCACATGTTGTGCCAAGACTATAATATAACTTAACTAGGGAGCTTCACAACCATCAGCAAGTTTGTGTGTTGGAAAGTAGCTATTTTAAATCAGAAATGTTCTCACTTAGCCATTGAATGGTCCTAGAGGTAAGAACGCTTGCATTGCTACCATATTTCTCCCAAGCTGTCATTGGAGATGGAATTGTTGCTCTCTTGGGGGAATTTTAGTCTGCAACTCTGCTAATTACCAGGAAAGGGAATATTATGTTTGAGCTATCAATCCTCACAAAAGGTATAGATAAGGTAAGGGAGGTCTGAGGTCATAAGAAGGTCTGTTTTTAAGTGCTTTATAATTTTTATACTCTTTTAGAATCTCACAGTTGTAGTAAAGTCATCTCTGTTAAACTCAGAATAAGTTACCCTAACCATCTTTCTTGTAGTGTTATTTCTTATTTGTATTTTTTTAAGTAGCAAGAATAGAACACTTTTTTTTAGAGTTAACAATACAGTATCAAAAAATAAGAATCCATCATATCAAAAAACAGGTTAATAAGACTCTTCAATTACATTGCCTATGTATTTTTTTCAATTAGTTTTCCACAAGGGAAGAGTCAGTATTTTCATCACCTTTTGGTGGCCATAATAAAGATTTGTACTTTGTAATCAAGAAGGATGCTAACATTTTTTGAAGATGTCGAGTTCAAATTTTTAGAGCTACTTGAAAATTCCCTTTAAAACCCAATGTACTCATTCTGATAAGTATGTTTTCAAGTATGTCTCTTTAAGTATGTGATAAACAATACAACATATCAACCTTGAACTAAGCATTGCAAATATAAGCAACTTCTCATCAAAAATAACAATTTAGTGTCATGTAGGTCTATTTTATCCCTTTATTTATTTAGAGGTAAAAATAAGAGGAGTAAAATGCATAGGCTCTCTAGCAGTTCAGACTCTGGGATATTCAATTACTTAGTGGCAGCTGATCATTAGATTAGATACATCCCAGCACATCACAGAGGGTGAAAAGGTTTCTCCAGAGACAAAGGTTCTTTAGAGCAATTTCACTTCTAATTATGTTTCCTGTAAGATTTTGCTTGTGTCTGATTTAAAATAGGATGTAATCTGATAGAGAGAAAAAGAAATCAAAAGATTAACATCACCTTATTATCTAGTATGAGATGGGCCTGGGCTCAGGCTGATGTGATAAAGACTATTTATAGAAATTTTTTGCTCTTGATTATTTAAGAGGGAAGTTGCCACTAGATAATATGAGGTGTATTAATTTAGCGTGGTATACCAGCATAACATCATCTAATGTCTGTAATAAAAATGTTTACCTTTACTGTTATATACCTGCAGAACATTCTGGTGTTTATTCATTCTTGGACCATGACCTTCATAAATTCTTTACGATAAGTAAAATGTAAGGGCCTACAGCAAATGTTGGCCAAGTTCAATTGGATTATGAATCAGAAAGATGTTTCTATTATTTACTTCATCGTCAGCAGTAGAGGACAGTAAACCTTAAAAGAATCTTTTACACACAGTGAAACTAATTCAGGTTATGTCCTTATTGAGTTAGCCCCAGACTTAAGTTTGAAAAAAAATTTTGGAAAAATATTTTGTTTCTGTTAATTATAGATTTATGTGGGAATGTGTTTGGAAATAAGAATCCATATACTCTTTCATGTACTATTGATGTTTGTGTTTTACATGAAAAAAAGATTACTATTCTGAAGAACTGTTTACAAACCAGAAAAATAGTCCAGTACAATTTGTGATATTCAATAATATGCAACTTAATTTTTGTTTCCTATTGACCCTTTAACATGTAGTCAGTGGAGAGATTTCTCTCTGGCCCTTAATAACAATTATCAGTCTTTGGCCTCAAAGTGTTAAAACTGACTTTCAGAGAGTAAGACCTTCTCTAGTGCTATTAAGTTATGAGCAGAATTTCAGTTACGAAATTAGAATGGCCAATCCTTACACTAATCAAAATGCTTGCAGTAGTCACTTTGCTGTGTTAAAAAGAATTCCAAAATGTTAGTGGCTGGCAGAGCAGGTATTTATTTCTTTGTCTTGGATCTGTGGAGTAGCTATAGTTCTGCTGAACTCTCTTGGGTTTAGTTCGTCTAAGCTGCATGCCAGGCTTCATTTTAGTCTCACCTGTCTTCATCATTCTTCAATCAGCTACTACCCAAAGAATTTTCTTCTCATGGCAAATAGCAGGAGTGCAAGCAGTCAAAACAAACCCTGCAGGCACATTATTTAAAGCCTCCACTCATATAATATTCACTAACATTCTATTGGCCACGGAAACTCACGTCGCCAAGCTCAGCATCAATGAGGTGAGGAATTTCATTCTTCCCACAATGGAGTAGAGGCAGAGAGGGAACAAAGAAATTTTGGAAAACAGTACTCCCTACCACAATGCCAAACCTGATTTAGCAGCAATTTTTCCCTCATTCTGCAGCCTAGGCCTATAATAAGCTGTCAATTTGCAGTGGGGGCAGGTAGGTATGATCATACTTTTCTCACTTCCTTCCCTACCTCACTCTACCCATCTGTAGTAGCCATACCAATCCTCATCAATAGCTTAAAATGTAGAGATGACATAGAAAGGAAAAGGTCAGTTAAATTTCTTACATGAATTGTTTATTGACATAAGATGACTTCTTGGTGTGTGTGGATGGCTGATGCTTAAATGGAGGTAATATTGTGGGATATGTTCTTGGTACTGAACATATTTTCCTGATGGTACTCTCCAGCTGAAACCATCAGGACTTGGACAATACCTTTCCTTCAGTTGATGGCTTCCCCCTCCAGCTCTTGTTTTGTTTTTGTTTTTTTTTTCCTGGCAACCCACTCCTCATAGTCTCTAGAGTTTTGAAACTCTTTCCAGGCATTTATTTCTCTTGGTTAGTACTTAAAAGAGCTCTAGATTCACTCTCCCTTCTGTGTGGTTTACATCTGTGCCAAGAAAGAAAGCACTCATGCATATTTGACCTACCATTGAAGGGTAGTCCAATTACTTTCTAGAAGTAGTCACAGCTCCCTGTTGCTCCCAAGTACCTTTCCAACTAATCTGTATTACCTGCTTACAAAACTTCCTGAACTGCAGGGGATATATTTTAAGCTTTCTGTAAGAAGACTTAAAAAAATTCATCTTTTTGTAACTGACTTAATAGTCTCCCTCTCCCATCCCTTTTCAAGAGATGAGGGAGTATGATGGGAAGCATAGAGGGCAGCAGTTTTGTTTTGTTTTCCAAAAGTCTATTGACAAATCATTCCTTTTTATTTCTTAGTGTATTTTATATCCTAGATTTTGAGTCAGAGCTCCCTGGATGAGACGCCCAAAAATGATGAAATCAATTCTCAACCTGTTTCAACCACCTTCTTTGAAATAAATTATTTGATCTGACATTTCACTTAGATATGTAGTACATAATACATTTGGCACCTTGGTAAAATTTCAGTTTTAACATTCCGTTAGATGTGAATGGCAATGAAGTCAGTATAGATGGTTAAGAATAGTCTCATGCTTCATTTTAATAGTTCTGGTTTCTGAGTTAACTTGTAAGTAATTCCTAAAAGAACTTAGAGTAAATACATAAACCCTGTTCAGAATTTGTCTTGCATTCATCAAAACTTTGCTGTTATCAATCTAAAATACACCATTTTTATAATTCAACTATTTGTATTAATTTTGAAAATAAAATATTTAACTCAAGAATATTTTGGTCAATTTTGATTTTATGACTCGATTTTCTTAAAAACTGACAAAGGTTAAATAGTATGGCATCCACTTTTAGGGATAAAATAGAGTAACTTGAAGATCTCCCAATATTTATTTCCTCTTATAATGAGGTTTTCTTCATATACTGTACATATGAATATTTCATTACTTCCAGGAAGCCTTCCCTAATCTTCTAGGCTGCTTAGAACATTTGCTGCATGCTCCCATGGTTCCTTGTACTTTTTCAACCATATTCACATTTTATTGTAGTTAATTATTTAATGTTGACTTCTCCACTGTCCTGAAAATTCTTTTTTTTTTTTTTAATTTCTTTTTTCAACGTTTATTTATTTTTGGGACAGAGAGAGACAGAGCATGAACGGGGGAGGAGCAGAGAGAGAGGGAGACACAGAATCGGAAACAGGCTCCAGGCTCTGAGCCATCAGCCCAGAGCCCGATGCGGGGCTCGAACTCACGGACCGCGAGATCGTGACCTGGCTGAAGTCAGACGCTTAACTGACTGCGCCACCCAGGCACCCCTGTCCTGAAAATTCTAAGAGGAGACACATGTCTGATGTTTTTAAGCACCCCACCCCTCCAACATACACACATATAGCACACATATAGTGGAGGGTAGTGGCTCAACCCATTTTGGGTGAATGAAGAAATGAGTGTGTGTATAGTTTCCGAGAGCAGATAATAGTGTTTTCATTGAATAATACTAGACATTTAAAATGAAACCTTAACAATCTGAGTAAAATCTAGTATTGGTTATAGACCAAATTATTCAACATTTAGTCCTCACCAATACATTGTCAACACTGCCACTCTTGCTGTTTGTCAATTTGTACTTTCCTCTTCCACTAGGGAAAGGGAGCACTTGGCCCGCTTTGTTTCTTAATGCCGAATCCAACCATGAGCCATCTTGTTGACCTTGAACATCTTACTGTCACTAAATAATGGAGGATCATTATAAACTATAACAATCTATGTTCTAGGAAATGCAATACAGAGTCACAGAAACATGGTATCTATCTAATTTATGACTCTTAATCTATCAAGAGAGACATTTGGTAGGAATGCACTGCCATTTAATAATGTCAACTAATGTAATTAAAGCTAAAGTTTCCCCTTAATGATCAGTTAATTTTCTCAGTTCTATTATTCTTGTCTTGATGAATGAAATGATCTAATGCACTTTTAGTAGTTGCAGATGCACCATGGCTAGCAAAATACCTGCATCTGTTTATTACTCCGCCCAGCACTGTTAAATCCTAGCTGTCCTGGCATGCATCCAAACCATGGAAGAACCTTAATGTCTTTACAAAACCTAACAGTGACTCTAAGTTCACTACACTATGTTATAACTGGTCTTTCAGAGACTTAAAGATTCTATGAAAACTTATAAACTCTGTCAGAATTTTAAGCAGTACGCTTTCTACTGTAACATTTTAGTTTAATATTCTCTAATCCACTCTTAAATATACTAATTTTTCAGGATATAAATGGCTAAAGGACATCATTTTTTTAAATTCAGAATTTATGAAATAAATAGTAAAATGTTCATCTCACTATTAAAAAGATGCAGATGAAGATAAAGGATTTTTTCATTAAATAACTTTTTAGATAAGAATATTGAAAGATGCTCAGGTACTAGTGAGGGAAAATCTTTTAAACAATGTCTCCTTCCAGGCATAATTTAAATCACAGTATTCTGCATTTTGACTATTTCAGTATTAGTCCTCTTTACTTTCTTATTTGCATGCCTAACAGCTAAAGTGCTACATTTCCAATCTAATGATTTTTAATAATATTTTTCTCTCACCATAAAACTTTGACCTACGTCAAGCATGCAGGTTTTATGAAGGCTAACCCAACTATGCCATATATCTACATGTTCTTGATACAAAACACCAACAAATAATAAATAAACTACATTTTTGTTCGCATTAACTATATACACTAAGGAATTTGACATAGAAATGAGTTTACAGTTACTCAGTAAGAATAAGTTCATAGCTTGCATATGGAAGACTTTGAGATGAGGTGGAATCAAATAAGAATTGTGACATCTTGCCTGAATATGCATCCCAAGTCAAAAAGAAGTGATTTTACTGTTGCTGATGTTCGGGATTTTCCTTCTGGCTTCTTCTAGTTTTCCCCTCATATCAAGCTAGTATTTCAGTCACCCACTGATTCCTCAATATTTTTCTAATAAATCTCCTTTATCTTATGGTATCCACTTATGTGCTTGCACAGAGGTATTATGCAAGGTTTGCAGATGATCAAACTGAATCTCAGGAAATCAAGTGAACTTACAGAGTCATACAGTTAGTAGGAGGAAATTTAAAAACTAGGATTCTAGTCTCAAACCATTCTCTAATTTTGATGACTTAATTGTCAACTGTACAATAAAGGAGTGAACTCAGGTGATATAATTTCTACTTCTGAGACTGTATATTCTTAGTGTAGATTTTCTGTAAATTTTCTTCATAGACAAATTAACTCAATTAGAATAAAGCATATTATGCCTATATAATAATTTTCAGTTAAACAGTTTTTTGAGTGTCTGTGATGAGCCCAACTTATTCCTAATAAATTTTTATGTACCTTTATCTATATCTAAATATCCACATATAATACCTATGAATTTTTTTGCAAAACATACTTTAGGTACATTATTTTTTAAATACTTTTTCTATTTTGTTCTCTTTCTACATAATCAAAACTTCATTTTCATACTTTGAGAAGTAGCTCATGTGTTATGTAATTTCATTGCAGAACATCATTTACCATTATGAGATAATCTATGAAGTGATTTTATAAGAACAGTTCTCTGCTTGAATCTACTTGGTTGCTGCATAATAAAAAAAATACTGCTCTTTTCCACTTTAAGTTTTGCAGATGACATCCTTTCTGCACAATAATTCCTATATATATGTATATGCATACATATATAGAGGGATACACACATGCAAAATAGCATAGCTTAGGCTGCTTTGAATTCATGATCAAATTGAAAGTGCTGTGCTCTAAGAAATGTGTTTGTATACATTGTTAAGATTTGGGTTTGGAAATAATTTGCCAGCTCATCTCAGACAGGATCCTATTACTGACTTTGTAAATGGTTCTGATCAAGAGTGTTGGAATTTATAAAATAAATGCTTTCATGGTGGTGGAGTTCTATATAAGTTCTTATGCTTAGAAAAAAAATATATACATATTTCCCAGAAAAACAAGTAATCATTTGAGGCAAAGTGATTTTTTTCTGAATAGGATATTCAAATTTCAGAAAACAACATAATTTTTCGGAGCCCTTGAAAATGATCGTTGATTTTTAGAATGTTGCAATGATCATGTGCACGGACTTAAATATAGTAATGGAATTAAAGGGAAGGATTTCACATATGAATATGATGGATCAATAAGTAGAGTACTTAGACTAAAAAATTATTTTGCTTAAGGTTGCTCTTATTGGTACCATCATCTCATCATTGGTGAAAAACATCACTGTTTTTGCTTAGGAATCATAACGCTACATTATTACAGCCAATGTGCTCTACAAAATATCCTTGTGGTTAAATATTTATAACTCAGTTTATAAGTTTCTGGAAGTAGAGATCATAGTGCAAAGACAGCTAAGCTCTATCAGTTGACGGTATAATGAATAACCGCACACATATACATATAAATGCACAAACACACAAACTCAAAATACAGGAAAGCCCATATAAGGCTTTATTTCATTTTCTTAACATCACGTGAAACAAAGAATGAAGCAGGAAATTATATACAACAAGTATCATACATATGTTTGTCATAGGATGACATAAATTTTTGAGATAAATGAGCAGGGCCATTGAGTATCAAGCGTAATGCATGATTCAGTAACTAAGGAAGGACTGAATGAAAAATGAACATTAGGCAGACGTTACCAGGAAGTGAAAGGCTGAAACCAGATCTTAGGGAGGTGTGTAAACTTCAATAAGTAGAGTGTGGTAGTTGCAAATCAGAGTAGCTATGGGATTTAGAGAAGTACAGATTGAACCTTTACTTGCACAGCCACTGGGTAGCTGTGTCTTCTTTGTAAAGTCACTTAACTTGTATGAACCTCAGTTTTCTCTCCTGGAAAAATGAGACAATGTAGATGATCTCTTAAATTCCTTTAAACCTAAGTTGCAGTAATTATTCTAAATTGTTTTTTTCAACGTTTATTAATTTTTTTTGCGACAGACAGAGAGAGACAGCGCATGAACGGGGGAGGGGCAGAGAGAGAGGGAGACACAGAATCGGAAACAGGCTCCAGGCTCTGAGCCATCAGCCCAGAGCCTGACGCGGGGCTCGAACTCACGGACCGCGAGATCGTGACCTTGCTGAAGTCGGACGCTTAACCGACTGTGCCACCCAGGCGCCCCCTGCAGTAATTATTCTATACTGTGCACTGGCTTTGCTTTATCTCCTACCTCTACAATGAAATTTCTTTCATTTTTCACTGTTGAAGTTCTACTGATTCTGAAACAGTCTTGTGCCTAAACATGTTCATTATAAGGGTATTTACTTTAAGGAATAACTTAACCTAAACAACCAATCAAAAGAAACAAGATAGGCAAGTTTGGGTTGGTCAATTCTAGAATATTGTCAATAAACTGAAAATTGTAAATTTAAAAAAAAAACAATGGCTATTAGAAGAAGAGGGGCACCTGGGTGGCTCAGTTGGTTGAGCGTCTGACTTGTGCTCTGGTCATGATCTCATGGTTCATGGTTGGAGCCCCACGTTGGGCTCTGTGCTGACAGCTCAGAGCCTGGAGCCTGCTTCGGATTCTGTGTCTTCCCCTCTCTCTCTCTGCCCCCCCCCCCACTCATGCTGTGTCTTTCAAAAATTAATAAACGTTAAAAAAATTATAAAGAAGTTGAACATATATTCCAATTGCAACTGTGTAAATAGTATTAATACATAAACTGAGATTAGAATGAAAAGGAGCCAAATATTAAGCATTTTTGAAGTACAAGGAATGAAGGTTATTTCTGCATTTATTTTGATTTTGATTAATGTGGTTCTTTATTTTTTTAGTAATGTGGTTCTAATATTCCTTATACAATAATGATGGTGATGATGCTAGTTAATCTTATCTATATTTTAAGACTTGGCTTAGATACCTTCTCCTGAATATGAATAAATCTCCTGCCCTCAATTATTTCCATTGCATGCTCTAACTTTTATAGCATTTACTAATTTAAATTTTATTGTATTATTTTTGTCTACATATAAATTCTTTGAGGCAAAGAACATATTATCAACCTCTATATTTTCCCATAACAACTAATTCTGTGCCTTATATATAATATGTGTTCGATAAATTTGTTCAATCCAGTTAGCTAGGCCACAATGCCATATAATAAAGCAGAGTTGAAATTGATTAATTAATCAATCAAATATATATTTATTTAATTATAAATATTCAATAATTAAATTTAAATTAAAGTCAGGTTCTGCTTGAAAAGATGGGGATACAAAAGTAAAAATATAAACAAAGCTTAAGTAAAATACAATCTTTCAGTATGTCACATCTAACAGTGAGAAGGTTTTATGGCTGAAGAGTAAGGTAGCACAATAGGTTTGAGAAGGCAAGCAAAGCCAGAGGATACAAGGTCTTTCAAGGTCTTGGTAAGGAGTCTGGATTTTTATTCTAAACAGCATGGGAGACCACTGGAAGATTTTGAGCAGGTAAGCAGCATGAGGTTATTGGAATTTTTAAAAGTCACTTTGCTGTTTGGAGCTCTGCTTAAAGAACACAAGGTTGGGAAAAAAAGTAAGGTCACAGGGGTTTTGGTAGAAATTGGTGGCATAAATTTTGATGGCAAGGTTATCAGAGATGGTAGAATAAGTCTGCTCTCTTCCAGTTTTAGGTTGTATACACTTCTAATCTTGGTCACTTAGAGGTTTTATATCCAGGTAAGGTCCTAAAGTATCCTGGCTTCTGTGTCTGCTTATTAAACTGACCTTGAAAATTGCTAGATCTCTGCTAAATCCTTATATTTAATAAGTCTTCTTATGTCTGAAATCGGCTTGTTTCTTCTCTTTTTTTTTCTTTTTTTTTACTTTTTTTTCGGAGAAGACACATATTAACCACTTTTAATTTTCTAGTTACTGGTTCTTAGGAAAGCCATATGTAGTACATTAATTCGTTTTTCTAACTTGCAAATGAGAAACCAGTTCAATAAATTTTTAATTCACCAAACAGCACAAAAAGAGCGGGCAGAGGGGCACCTGGGTGGCTCAGTCAGTTAAACATCTGACTTCAGCTCAGGTCATGATCTCGCGGTTCATGGGTTCGAGCCCCGCGTCAGGCTCTGTGCTGAAAGCTCCGAGCCTGAAGCCTGCTTCTGTGTTTCCCTTTTTCTGCCCCTCTCTCACTCACGCTTGTCTATCTCTCAGAAATAAATAAATATTTTAAAAATTAAAAAAAAAGAGTGGGCAGAGAAAAATTAAATAAATCTATATATTTTTCCATTTGTAATTTATACTATGCAATGTGTAAAACAGTCATACATTCATTACCTCATGACTCTGCACAAAAGCTCCATGAGGTAATAATTATTTTCCCTAATTTACAGATGAAAACATATGTACAATGATTTAAGTAACATTTTCAATATTGCTCAGCTATTGAATTCTAGAGTGAGAATTTAAACTCAAATTAGTTTTATTTTTTAAGCTCTAGCCTGCTGTCAAACCTACTTAATACAAATACTTCACCCAAATTTGGATGCTTTAAATTCTTTTTACTGAAGTGTGGCTGACATACAGTATTATATTAGTTTGAGGTATACAACATAGTAATTCAACGTCAATATACTTCACAAAGTGATCACCACCGTAAACCTAGCTACTATCTGTCACCGTGCAAAGTTGTTACCTATTATTAACTATATTACCTATGCTGTACATTGTATCCTCATTGTCTTATTTTATAACTGGTAGTTTATGAGGTTTAATTCCCTTCTCTCCTTTTGCCCATCCCTTTTTTACCCTCCCCTCCATTTTGTAACCATCAAATTGTTCTCTGTATCTAGGAGTGTGTTTCTATTATGCTTGTTCATTTGCTTTTTAGATTCCACATGTAAGTGTAATTATATGGTATTTTTCTTTCTCTGCCTTATTTCACTTAGCATAATACCTCTAGGTTCATCCATGTTGTTACATGTGGCAAGACTTCTGTTTTTATGGTGGAGTAATATTTCTGTGTGTGTGTATGTCTGTACATATGCCACGTCCTTTTTATCCTTTAATCTGTTGATGATCACTTAGGTTACTTCCAAATCCTGGCTATTATAAATAATGCTGCAGTGAACGTAGTGGTGCATATTATAATGTTGGATTAGTGTTTTGTTTTCTTTGGATAATTATCCCAAAGTGAAATTGCTGGATCATATGTTAGTTCGATTTTTGATTTTTTGAGGAAACTTCATACTGTTTTTCATGGTGGCTGCAACATTTTTTATTCCCACCAACAGTACATAACTGTTTCCTTTTCCTACATCCTCACTAATACTTGTTATCATCTTGTTGAGAATAGTCATTCTCCACATGGTGTGAGGTGATACTTCATTGGGGTTTTAGCTTGAGCTTTCCTGATGGTTAGTGATACTGAACATGCTTTCATGTGTCTAATTTTTAGTCATTTGAATGTATTCTTTAGAGAAATGTCTATTCAGTCCTTTGCTTATTTTTTAATTGGATTGATGGGGGGGGGAGGGTTTTGACGTAGTTGTGTGTTTTTTTATATATTTTGGTATTACCCCCTTATTAGATATATGATTTACAAATATCTTCTTGCATTCAGTAGGTTGCCTTTTTGTTTTGTTGATGCAAAAGCTTTTTAGTTTGATTTGCTAGTTTTTGCTTTTGTTGCCATTGCCTGAGGAGGTAGATCCAAAAATATTTGCCCAGACTGATGTCTAAGAGCTTACTGCCTGCATTTTAGTCCAAGAGTGTTACAGTTTCCAGTTTCACATGAGTCTTTAATCCATTTTGAATTTTTTTTTTTGTGTATAGTGTGAGAAAGTGGTCCAATTTTTTAAAGAGGCTGTCTCTTCCCTATTGTATGTTCTTACCTACTTTGTCAAAGATTAACTAAGCATGGGTTTATTTCTAGACTTTATGCTGTTCCATTGATCTATGTGTCCAATTTTTGTGCCAGTATCATACTGTTTTGATTGCTATAGCTTTGTAATATAGCTTGAAATCATAAAGCATGATACTTCCATTATTGTTCTTTCTCAAGATTACTTTGGCTATTTGGGGTCTTTCGTGGTTTCATACAAAGTTTAGGATTATTTGTTGTAGTTCTGTGAAAAATGCCATGAGTATTTTAATGGGACTGTGTTGAATCTGTAGAATGCTTTGGGAAGTATGGACATTTAAAAAAATATTCTCCCAATCTATAAACATGTATATCTTTCCATTTATTTGTGTCATCTTCAATTTCTTTCCTCAACGTCTTATAGTTTTCATAGTACAGGTTTTCACCTCCTTTGTTAAATTCATTCCTAGGTATTTTAAATTTTTATGCAATTGTAAATGAGATTGTTTCCTCAATTTCTCTTTCTGATAGCTCATTATTAGTGTATAGAAATGTAACAAATGTGGGGCGCCTGGGTGGCGCAGTCGGTTAAGCGTCCGACTTCAGCCAGGTCACGATCTCGCGGTCTGTGAGTTCGAGCCCCGCGTCGGGCTCTGGGCTGATGGCTCAGAGCCTGGAGCCTGTTTCCGATTCTGTGTCTCCCTCTCTCTCTGCCCCTCCCCCATTCGTGCTCTGTCTCTCTCTGTCCCAAAAATAAATAAACGTTGAAAAAAAAAAAATTAAAAAAAAAAAAAAAAAAAAAAAAAAAAGAAATGTAACAAATGTATTCACTTTTTGTATCCTGCAAATTTACTGAATTCTTTTATTCTAATAGTTTTTTGATGGAGTCTTTAGAGTTTTCTATATATAGTATCATGTCATCTCCATATAGTAACAGTTGTACTTCTTTTCTAATTTGGATTTCTTTTATTTCTTGTCTGATTGCCGTGGCTAGGTTTTCTAACACTGTGTTCAGTAAAAGTGACAAAGATGATAATCCTTGTTTTGTTTTAATCTTAGAGGAAAAGCTTTCAGTTTTTTGCTATCTAGTATAACGTTAACAATGGGTTTTTCATAAATGGCCTTTATTATATTGAGGCATATTCCCTCAATATCCACTTTGTTGAGATTTTTAATCATAAATGGATGTTAAATGTTATCAAATTCTTTTCTACATCTATTCAGATGATCATATGATTTTTTTTTTATTTGAGAGAGAGAGTGTGTGCACAGAGGAAGGGTAGAGGCAGAGGAGAGAGAGAGAGAATCTCTCTCTCTCGATCCCATGACCCTGGAATCCTGACCTGAGCTGAAATCAAGAGTCAGACACTCAACTGAATGAGCCATACAGACACCTCAGATGATCACATGATTTTTATTATATGTGTTGTTACTGTAGTGTACCGCATTGATTTGTGAGTATTGAACCATTGTTCCATCTCTGGAATAAATCCCACTTGATCATGGTATAGGATACTTGTAATGTGTTGTTAAACTCAGTTGGTTAATATTTTGTTGAAGACTTTTGCATTGGTATTTATCATGGATACTGGCCTGTACTTACTTACTTTCTTTCTTTCTTTCTTTCTTTCTTTCTTTCTTTCTTTCTTTCTTTCTTTCTTTCTTTCTTTCTTTCTTTCTTTCTTTCTTTTTTGTATGGTTTTTGGTATTGGGGGTACTGCTGGCCTCATAGAATGAATTTGGAAGCATTCCTTTCTCTTCAGTTTTTGGAATAGCTTGAGAAGGATGGGTATTGGCTCTTTAAATGTTTGTTAGAATTCACCTGTGTATCTGTCTAGTCCTGGAATTTTGCTTTTTTGGGGGAGTGTTTTGATCACTAGTTTAATGTTATTACTAGTAATTGTTCTGTTTAGATTTTCTATTTCTTCTTTATTTAGTCTAGGAAGATTACATGTTTCCAGGAATTTATCTGCTTCTAGGTTATCCCATCTGTTGGAATATAATTGTTTATAGCAGTCTTTTTTAATACTCCGCATTACTATGGTTTCAGTCATTATTTTTCTTCTTTCTTTTTTGTTACTTATTTGGTCCATCTCTTTTTTTATTGATGAGTCTGGCTAAAGTTTTATCAATTTTGTTTATCTTTTGAAAAAAAAAAGCTTTAATTTTATTGATCTTTTCTCTTTTATTTTGGTTTATTTCATTTCTGGTGTGATCTTTATTTTATTTATTCAATTTATTTATATCTATTTATTATGTATTTATTCAAGACCAACTTTAATCTTGCTTATTTTTCTTTTTCTAGTTCTTTTAGGTGCAAGGTTAGATGGTTTGATACTTTTTTCTGTTTCTTGAGGTAGACCTGTATAAACTTCCCTCTTAGAACTGCTTTTGGACTGTTTTGTTTCCATTTTCATTTGTCTCAAGGTACTTTATGATTTGCCCTTTGATTTCTGTGTTGACCCATTGGCTGTTTAGTAGCATTTTGTTTAGCCTCCACATGCGTGTTTATGTTTTTCCTGTTTTTGTTTTAATAATTGATTTCTAGTTTCATACTGTTTTGGTTGGTAAAGATGCTAGATAGGATCCAAGTTTTCTTAAATTTATCGAGACTTGTTTTGTGACCTGACATGTTATTTCTTGAAGAATGTTCTATGTGCATTTTGTTTTATTTTTTTCTTTTAAAGTTTTTTTAATGTTTATTTAATTTTGAGAGAGAGAGAGAGGTGGGGGAGGGGCAGAGAGAGAGAGAGGGAGACAGAATCCGAAGTGGGCTCCAGGCTCTGAGATGTCAGCACAAAGCCTGACGCGAGCTCAAACTCACAGACTGCAAGATCATGACCTGAGCCAAGTAGGATATTTAACTGATGGAGCCACTCAGGTGCCCCCATGTGCATTTTAGAAGAATGCATTCTGCTATTTTTGGATGAAATACTCTGTGTGTCTATTACATTTAAAATTATTTCTTTTTTGAATTTCTCTCTGAATGATCTATCCATTGATGTTAAAGTCCCCTACTGTTATTATATTACTGTCATTTTCTCCTTTTTTGTCATTAATATTTGCTTTACACACACACACTCCCCTCTCTTGGATGCATAGATATTTACTAACATTATATCTTCTTGTTGGATTGATTTCTTTATCATTAGGTAATGCCTTTCTTTGTAACTTGTTACAATCTTTGTTTTAAAATCTATTTTGTCTGATGTAAGTACTGCTACTCCAGCTTTCTTTTTGTTTTCATTTGCATGATATATATTTTTCTATCCCTTTATTTTCAGTCTGATTGTGTTTTTAGATCTGAAGTGAATCTCTTGTAGGCAGCATATTTAAATGGTTCTTTTTTAAATCCATTCAGTCATCCTATGACTTTTGATTGGAACATTTAGCTCATTTATGTTTAAAGTAATTATTGATAGGTATATATTTATTGCCATTTTGTTATTTGTTTTCTGGTTGTTTTTGTGTTTGTTTCTTCTCTTCCCTTGTGGTTTTATAGCTTTGTTTAGTGTTATACTTGGATTCTTTTCTCTTTACTTTTGTGTAGAGACTTTTGATTTGTGGTTGCCACTAGTTTAATATATAACATTTTATATGTATAGCAGTCTATATTAAGTTGATCGTTGCTTAAATTAAAATACATTGTAAAAGCACTAAATTTTCACTCCCCTCTCCTATGTTTGGTTTTTGATTTGTTTTTGACATCATGTTTTACATTTTTCTTTTTTTCTGTATCCCTTGACTAATTGTTGTATATCTAGATGATTTTATTACTTTTGTCTTTTAACTTTAATACTAGCTATATAGGTGGTTGATCTTCTACCTTTACTATGTGATTAACCTTTATGAGTTAGACGTTTGCTCTTGTAATTTTCTTATTTCTAATTATGGTCTTTTCTTTTCCATTCAAAAAGCCTCTTTAAAATTTCTTCTAAAGACAGTTTGTGTTGATGTACTCTCTTAGCTTTTGCTTATCTGGGAAACTCCTTATTGCTCCTTCAATTCTGAGTACGAATCTTGCCAGGTAGAATATTTTTGGTTGTCAGTTTCATCTTTTCAACATTTTGAACTCTTCTGGTTTGTAAAGTTTCTACTGAGAAATCAGCTGATAGTCTTTTCAGGGTTCCATTGTACATAACTAGTTATTTTTCTCTTGTTGCTTTTAAGATTCTCTCTTTAACTGTTGACACTTTAATGTGTCTAGTATGGGTCTCTTTGGGTTCATCTTATTTGGTCTCTGTGCATATTGTTTGCATCTTATGCTCTCTGTGCATCCTAGACTTGGATGTCTGTTTTCTTCAATATGTCAGAAAAGGTTTCAACCATTATTTCTTTAAATAGGTTTTCTGTCTCTTGTCTCTCCTATCGGGACCTCTATAATGTAAATGTTAGTATGCTTGATGTCCCAGAGGTCCCTTAAACTACCCTCATTTAAAAAAAAAATTATGTTCTGTTTGGGTAATTTCCACTACCCTGTCTTCCAAATTGCTGATCCATTCTGGATCATCTGATCTGTTGTTGATTCCCTTTAGTGTGTGTGTGTGTGTGTGTGTGTGTGTGTGTGTGTGTGTATTTCATTTGTTATTGTATTATTCTATGATTGGTTCTTTTTTATATTTTCTCTTTGTTGAAGTTTTCATCATGTTCATCCATTCTTCTCCTAAGTTAGGGAAGCATTTTTATGACTACTACTTTGAATTCTTTATCAGATAGATTGTTTATCTCCATTTCATTGAGCTCTTTTTCTGAGGTTTTGTCTTCTTTCATTTGGAACATACTCTTCTGCCTCTTCATTTTTCCTAACACTTTGTTTGTGTATATGTAGTAGGTAGATCAGTTATGTCTCCCAGTCTTAAAAGAATGGTTTTATGCAAAATATGTACTTTGGGGCCCAGTAGTGCAAAACCCTCCAGCCACCTAGGCCAGGTTCTTTCTGAGCATCCCCTATGTGGGCTGTATGAATCATCTTATTGGGGCTGCATAATGTTTGGTGCAACCTTGCTGGTATGTGGAATTGTTCCCTCATACAGCTTTCTGTAAGGTCTGGCTACAACTGCTACAGGCACACTGGTGAGCAGAGCTGTCCCCCAGCCTATCTGACTGAGAAGCCAAGCTGTGACTGTTGTGGGTATGCTGGTTTGCATGGCTGGCCCCTGGTACAGCAGGACACTAGGCCTGGCTATGACAGCTCCATGTGTGTTGGTGGGTGGGGCAATTCTCTTGCATGGCTTACTGTAAGGTCTGGTTGTAACTGTTGTAGGTATTTGGGTGTGGCCACCCAGGACAGGGACACTTGGTGAGGCTTCAGTGCCAGCTGAGGGCATCTACCAATTATGGTGAGACAGTGCATGCCAAGTGGCCCACTAGCTGTGATGGTGTGGGGAATCCCTTGGAAGGATCTCTGGGCAAGTCAGGTCCATAGGGAATATTGGGATGGGGTAAGTGGTGCTAGCACAGTAATTGGAATGTGTCAGAACTTGTTCTTGATGGTATCAGGCCAGCTAAGTATAAGGTGAGTGGAAAACAAACATGGTGCCTACCAGTGCTTCTGTCCCCAGAAAATGTTCCAACAAATATCTGCACCTCTGGCATACTCCCTAAAATTAGTCAATGGATTTCCTTTGTATGTAAACCAGGCACTTTTTAAACTGCTGCATTTGTGCTGAGGCTCAGAGTAAGTGAGACTGTGTATGCACCCTTTAACAGTCTTAGTTTCCTAATAACTCCTGACTTTCCTAAACATAAGTCCCATTGTTTTTCAAAGCCAGACATGATGGGTAGTTGTCTTCCCAATGAAGACCCCCTGGGCTGTGGTGCCTGATGTGGGGCTTAGACTCCTTGTTCCTAAGTAAGGGCCTCTATATTATGATATCCCTCCTGCTTGTGGGTCACTATGCCAGGGTTTTGGATCCTAATGTTACTGCATCTACCCCTCTCTTACTTGTCTTGATGTGGCTTTTTCTTCATATCTTTTGTTGTGTAGGATTTGTTTTGCTAGTCTTCAGTTTGTTCTCAGAGATAATTTTATATGTAGTTGTAGATTTTGATGTGTCAATTAGAGAAGGCGAGCCCAGTTCTTCCTCTTCTGTATTTATATTGAGTATCTGGATTTTTTTTTAATATTATAGCTTAAGAATCAGTCTTTTGTACGTTTTGTAAACAAAATGCAGGTCCGTGGTAAGGGCTCAAGTAGTGCTTCTTGTTCATTTGTTTGTTTGTTTCCTGTGAATTTGTAGGGTTTAAATACTTTGATACCCAAGCCCAAATCATTCCAAATCATAGAGGTAAGAAATAAATGTAAATATAATTTGTTGGTTATATTATAAATGCATGTTTGTGTGGTTTGTGTGTAAAAAGGTATACTACAGTTACATTTTACATTGTTAACTATTGAACTTGTAAAACTATAGTTGATCTTCTGTTTTGGCTGTTTGTATATTGGGTCAACATGAATACAAAATTGATATGTTGACAAATTGCTTTTGAGCTTTCCTGTTTGAATCATCATAAATTACATACAATGACTATTAGAAAAACTTGAAAATGATATCTACATATTTGTTGTACATTTTGAGCTTCCAGATTAGGTACCCTCCTAGGACTGGTCAGGACCAAAGAACATGTAAGCGTTCATTTTCAGGTTCATTTATTCCAAGATGTATATGAAAGTGTACAGGTTAGAGAAACCTATTTGGAAAATGTATCTTAATTCTCCATTTCCCAGCTATACTGATTACTTTTTCTTTGACATTTTTTTTTTGCCATTGACTATTTACCAAAATCTTAAATACTGACAATATCTGCTAATTTTCCAATTTTCCACCATCCAAGAATCAAATTAGAAGACCCATAAAAACTCCCAAGCTATAATTGAACATTAGGAATTCATGAAATGAAATTCTGATGTCTCAGTAAATCTAGTGTACATGCAGGCTGCCTTTCAATGATTTTAGGAGTGAGTCTGGGTATTGTTCATATGATATAATATTGTTAATAGGATGATATGGTTTAAAGAGAAACAGATTAATGAATCAAATATCTCATGTTTGTCTTCTAAGAGAAAATTTTGTGTAGGAATAATAATATACTATCCCCACTAAAATATTGTCAATTTATTTAAAATAAATCTTTCCTCCCTTAAAAGATCAAATGGCCCAGAAGTACACAATAGCTAAAATTTCTCAATACATGGAACTTCTGTTCTCTCTTATGTGAAGGTTCTATTTTTCCCCTTGATGTTGTTGAAGAAAATGACAATTGTGTGATTATGTTTGCTGTAACTATTACTGTACTATTTGCTGTGGGAAAACCTGGCCAGTGAGTTCATCAGTTATAAAACCAGGTTTGTTTGTTTTTTTTCAACGTTTATTTATTTTTGGAACAGAGAGAGACGGAGCATGAACGGGGGAGGGGCAGAGAGAGAGGGAGACACAGAATCTGAAACAGGCTCCAGGCACTGAGCCATCAGCCCAGCGCCCGACGCGGGGCTCGAACTCACGGACTGCGAGATCGTGACCTGGCTGAAGTCGGACGCTTAACCGACTGCGCCACCCAGGCGCCCCAAAACCAGTCTTGATAAGACACTACAAGAATTTATACAGGTAAAATTCTTTAGTTCAATGTCCTTTTATACTTGCTTACCAAAATTTTGTAGTACCCAAGGAAGTTGACAAATGCAGCATTTATGATGACTTCTCCCTTTCAGTGTATATTCAAAACTTAATGCTAAAATTTTATTTCAAGGATGAGCACTCATGGCATCACCTGGAAATTTGTTAGAAATGCAGGATCTCAGGCCCCATTTCAGACATACTGTGTCAGAATTTTCATATTTATGAGTTCCCCAAGTGGTTCACATGCACATTAAAGATTGAGAAGCATTTTTCTAATACATCCCTTCTCATTACCTCTCTACTAATGCTGAAAAATACATTTCCTTTGGTTACTTTGAACATTTGTGGAGAATACATTGAACATGTGCTGGTTTTTTAATATCTGCTTTATTGTGATTGAGCAAAGAGACTATTTTGTTTTTGCTATAGTGTAGTATCCTGGCTATTGTATCCTTTATCCCCTTTAATAATTTTTGGAGGCCTGTCTAAAAATTGTGCCTGATATCTGTATTTAAGATGAAAAATACTTGCATCTGAGTGCATATTTTTTTGTCTTAGAAAATAAATATTGCCTTTCAAAGATTGAGTTCAAGCTCCATAAATATATTTGCTGAATCCTTTACCTGGGTGACTTAAATTTAATACTATGAAAAATATTGCTATTATTATCCCCACTTTGTGGATGAGAAAACAGATTCAGTAATGTGACCATAGTCAGATAAAATTAAGAACTAAAAATTCAACCGAGACCATATGACTCCAGGAAAATTAATCTTAGTCACAGTGTCTTGATACATTGGAAACACATGTATAGAAATGACCTTTACAATTCTGGAAGTTACATATATTTATTTCCAATGTATTTTTCTTAAGTTATTAACTTATATGACTTTGACATTTTAGCTCCCCACTTCTAGCTTCCTTTTTCTAAGCTTCCATATATATTTCTTCTTTTCATATACTTCTAGATTTGTCTTTCTTTTGTGACTATTAATGATATATTTCATACAGTTTACCATAAGTTTTGCTAACCTTAAAAAAAATAGGGGTGTCAATTTGTGAGTTCAAGCCCCACGCTGGGCTCTGCACTGGCAGCGTGGAGCCTGCTTGGGATTCTCTATCTCCCCCTCTCTGCATCTCCCTTGCTCATGCGCTCACGCTCTCTCTCTCTCTCAAAATTAATAAAACTTGAAAAATTAAAAAACAGACTGCCTGTTATTTTACCAGCAAAAATTCAGAGATAACAGAGAATTGCAATCTGGGACAAGCAAGATATGGCAAAACCATAAGGAAGTCCACAGAACATAGGACAGGAATGTTCTTTTATAAATGGAGAAGGGAAGTTGGGAAGGCTGTTAAAAACAAAAAGCCCATTGGAGTAAACTGTGAGTTTGAAGTATAGTGGCTTTTCATCGGCTGAGTGGTGGGTCTCTTTCATTGGCTGGGCTGTTGCTGGGAATTGAAGAAAGACTTTCTTCCACTTACTGGGATAATAAAGTAGCATCCACATGCAAGGTACTTCTCTTCTTTTTGGGTCTGCAATTGATATTGAGTGATAGGTCATAAGGAACTCTCCAGTGCCAGTCTCCCAACTCCATTCTAAATGAGACTTCCTTTTATTAATTTTCACATTTCTTAAACACTTGCAAATTATGGTGCCAATTCTTTGTTCTTGACCTAAACATATTTATTCATTTCCTCAGCAAATCACTACAGGATGGATATATATATATATAGATATATATCGAGATATAGATATGTAGATATATAGGTATAGATATATAGATAGGAATATAGATAGATGGATAGATGGACAAACAGACTGTGTGTGTGTGTGTGTGTGTGTGTGTGTGTGTGTGTGTGTGTGTATGTATGGTAGGCCCAGTGTTAGGTCCTGGCATTATAATAATGGGAAAAGAATTAGAGACTCTGCATTTAGATAGGTTCCAGCCTATTTAAAGAGGAATTATTGATAAAATCATTGTTATACTGACGAATATATAAGTACAACTGATCAGAGATTCATAGACCAGATATGAAAACTCTTACAACATACAGAAGGGGACTGAGTGGGATTTAAACAAGTAAAAATTGGAGTGGATATATGTAATATTGAAAAAATATCTCAAGCAAAGAAAGATGGCATGAAGTGTAGCACCTGAGGGGAGGCTTGATAATGTGCTAAATGCCTTAGTTCAGACAAAATGCCAATACCTACTTTCACCCTTCTAAATATGGTTGGGTACTGTTATGGGTTGAAGTGCACACCCCACCAAAAAAAAATTGAAGTTATAATTCTCAGTACTTCAGAATGGACCTTATTTGGAAATAGAGTTGTAGCAGATATAATTAGTTAAGTAAGATGATGCCATCCTGGAGTAGGGTGAAGCTTTAAATCAATATGATTATTGTCCTTATAAGAAGGCAGCCATGTCAAGACTCAGAAACATCCAGAATGTCATGTGATGTTGAATGCAAAAGTTGGAATTATACAACTGCAATCCAAAAAAAAGCAAAAATTGTCAATAAAGCAACAGAAGGTAAGAAGAGGCAAGGTAAGATTCCCCTACAGGTTTCACAAGAAACATAGACCTACCAGCATCTTGATTTTTAGACTTTTAGCCCCAGACCTGTGAAACAACAAATTTCTGCTCTAAGCACCCAATTTGTGATATCTTGTTACAACAGCCCTAAGAAAATAATTCAGCCCCTTCAACTATAACCTAGAAAATCCGCTTCTATTTTTTTTCTACTAAAGTGTTACTGAGCAAAAATCTGAAAATAGTCTAATGTATTAAAATCACTTTGGAATTTAGTATCAAATGAGCAAAGGAAATATTCTTTACTGAAAATGAGAAGTTAATATCTAAAATGATGAATCAGAACAATAATTTAAAATTTGGGATTAGCATTTTTGTTTTCTCATGTGTGTATGTGTATGTGTTACATTAAATGTGAATGAGAAAAAATAAATAAGTGCTTTCAACGTATTGTTAGCACATCAAATTTAATTGCATAATGGACATTACTTGCAAGACTTTTCAATTATCATTTAAAACCCAGTTATTACAGAGTCATTCATTTGGAAAAGCATAATCAAGAACCAGAAAATAAAGGAACCAACCACCAAAATCCTTTTTAATTGTTCTCATTTAAAACTGCATGTGCTTTTCAAAATCTTGCTGTCATGTTTGAGAAACTAATTACAAAATATATCAGAGTACATCTAACTGCAAGTTCTACTCCTCCAAGAAGAATGTGGCTATTATAATTTCCATTAGGTAGTAGAAAAAATAATTTCCTGACATCAGTGGTGTAGTCCCATTATTAGAACCAAAGGTAACAAAGTTAGAAGATGGGTAATTTTTTAAAAGAGTATGATTGCATTCAGGGTACAAGTGGCCACATTATTTATAGGATTGTACATATACCCACACTGCCCCCCACCCCCACCTGCTCTCTTCTGTTGGGCACATGGATCTTAACAATAACATGTTACCCATCAATATTGTCATAATGTTCTTTTAAAGTTATATGTCATAACTTCTGGTAATTAAGCTATTTCAGTGATGCATTGTTAAATCAATTATTAAAAATCAACTTATACCAATTTTCTCTCATCTTCTCAAAATTTGCAATAAGAAACTTTCATATTGATTATGTAATAAAAAATTATTTATGAAAACAAACTGCAAAATAGTGAATATGCCATCATCTTGCACTTAAAATTATACTTCTAATATTCTGGACTACATGTTTATATTTTAAACAGTTTCTACTAATAACTTTAAAAATAAAATACCAATTTATTTCTCATTCAGTGCCCGGCACTGAGGATAGATTTTATATTACCACACCTTTTAACATATGAAGTTTAATATTCATATGTTAAAAACATTTTGAAAGTTATTTCAAAGCTGAAGATATATTGTTAAAATGACATCCATCTAGTAGGCACATAAAATCACACCATATTTCCATGTAAGATGCCTGTAAAGAAAGAAACAACAAAAGTATTTACATAGTTGAAAACTAAAACCACTAGCTAACACTGTATCCTATTGGAAGTCTCCTTCTACTCTTATGTCAGCAGTGCCATATTAAAAAACAAAAAACAATAAAATAACAAAACACAACTACCAGGCTTCTGTTTGTATAATCTGGGTCCCACTCATGAAATGCACATAACCTGTTAAAAATGTGTTGTCTCTCCCCTAAAAGGTGGAGAATCTTAAGAATAGTCACTCTCTAAATGCCTTCCAATGATAATTGAAAATAAGGTAATGTGTTTGGGGAACATAGGGAAAACCAAAGAGTACAAGAATATGATAGGGATGATCCAGGAATTTTCTGACAGCATATGAACATCAGTGCTGATATCTGGCTTTTTCTAACATCTGTCTTGCACTTCCAAGTTATTCTCTTTCCAATACTTTATGCAAAACATTTTACAGTGCAAATATGTGGTACAGCTACATAAATGAAATCAAAAGTTGGTAAAAGAGGGGCACCTGGGTGGCTCAGTCAGTTGAGCATCTGACTCGTTTTCAGCTCAGGTCATGATCCCACAGTTGTGGGATTGAGCCTCATGTCAGCCCGTCCCCCCCACCCCCCACTGAGTATGGAAACTGCTTAAGTTTCTCTCTCTCTCTCTTTCTCTCTCTCTCTCTCTCTCTCTCTCTCTCTCTTTGCCTGCCTCCCTTCCTCCCTCTTTCTCTTCCCTTCTGCCTCTCTCCTCTGCTTGTACTCTCTAAAATAAAAAGTTGATGAAAGAAATATATTTAAAACTCAAAGTTATATAGATAAAATTTATCTGCCTAGGAAAAAGAGTTTATTTATAAACAAAAATTGTTTATATTTAAGATGTAGAGCATAATGTTTTGATATAGTGAAATGATTATTATAATCAAACTAATTAATATATCTCCTAACAATTTTACCACTATAATTTTGTGAAGAGTGCACCTGAAATCTACTCTCAGCATATTTCCAGGGTTCTGTATGGTATTAAGTATATTCATCTTGCTTGTAAATTAGATCTTTAGACCTATTCATCTTACAAAATTGGGAATTTATACCCTTTGACCAACATTTCTCAGTAACATTAACATTCCCAGTCCCTGCCAAAAGCTGTTCTATTCTCTACTTCTAAGAGTTTGACTTTTTTCTTCTTAGATATTAGTTTTTTGGCCTTTTTTGGTCTTTTGAGATTCCATATAAATTTCTTTTTTTATAAAAAATGCCATTAAAATTTTGATAGGACTAGAATCTGTACATTGCTTTGAGTAATATGGACTTTTCCACAATATTAATTCTTCTAATTCATGAACATGGGATATATTACCATTTTTTTGTCTTCAATTTCTTTTATTAACGTTTTATAGTTTTCAATGTACAGGTCTTTCACATCATTCATAAAATTTATTCCTAAGTGTTTTATTATTTTTAATGCTAATATAACTGTTTTTTTTAAATCTTTTAAATTTATTTAAACAAAAACAAAAGCAGTTCTTTTCTCCTGCCCTGCCTCTGGCAACAACCGATCTGTTCTCTATGTTCATAAGTGAGTTTGTTTATCCATTCATTCATTCCTTCATTCCACATACAAGGGAGATCAGATGGTATTTGTTTTTCTTTGTCTGACTTTTCTACTTATAATGCCCTCAAGGTCCATTCATGTTGTCACAGTTGGCAAGATTTCATTCTTTTTTATGGCTTAATAATATGTCACTTAAAATATATACACACCACATTTTCTTTATCCATTCATCAGTCATTGGGCACTTACGTTGTTTCTGTATCTTGGCTATTGTAAACAATGCTACAGTGAATGTAGGGTTGCATATATCATTTTGAGTTACTATTTCCTTTGGATAAACATCCCAAAGTGGAATTTCTAGATCATATAGAAGTTCTATTTTTAATTTTGTGAGGAACCTTTGTACTATTTCCCATAGTGGCTGCACAAATTTATATTCTCCCCAATGGTGCATGAACATTTTCTTTTCTACACCTGCCTACGCTTGTTATTTCTTGTCTTTATTGTAGTAGTCATTCTAACAGATGTGAGGTGATGTGATACTGGGGCTTTGATTTGTATTTCCCTGGTGATTAATTATATATAACATCTTTCATGTACCTTTGGGTAATCATAACTTCTGCTCATTTTATGTGTGTGGGGGGGTTTCTGTTTGGTTTTGTTTTTTGTTTTTTTGCTTGTTTGTTTTTGCTATTGAGGTCTATGACTATTTTGTATGTTTTGGATAGTAAGCCCTTATTCAGATATATGACTTGCAAATATTTTCTCCCATTAAGCAGATTGCTTTCATTTTGTATATAGTTTCCTTTGCTATAAGAAGCTCCTTAGTTTGATGAAATCTCATTTATTTTTTTCTTTTGTTGCTTTTGCTTTTGTTGTCAGGTTCAAAAATTATTGCCAAGACCTATGTCAAAGAGCTTTCTGTATGTTTTCTTCTAGGAATTTTATGGCTTCAGACATTATATTTATTTATTCTATTTTATTTTTTTAATATTTATTTATTTTTGAGAGAAAGCACAAGTGGGCCAGGGGCAGAGAGAGAGGAAGACAAAGAATCCCAAACAGGCTCTGTGCTGTCAGCACAGAGCTTGAATCCACCAACTGTGAGATCATGACCTCAGCCAAAATCAAGAGCCAGACACTCAACCAACTGAGCCACCCAGGGCCCCTGAAGACATTATATTTAAATCTTTAATCCATTCTAGATTATTTTTGTGAATGGTATAAGAAAGTGGTCGAATTTCATTCTTTTGTGTGTGGTTGTCCAGTTTTCCAGGACGATTTATTGAAGAGACTGTTCTTTTTCCATTTTATATTCTTGGCTCCTTTGTCATAAATTACTTGGCTATGTATGTATATGTTTATTCTGGGCTCCCTCTTCTGGTCCATTAATGTGAATCTGTTTTAATGCATGTACTATACTGTTTTAATTATAATAACTTTGTAATATAGTTTGATATCAGGGAGAGTGATGCATCAAGCTTTTTTCTTAATACTTTAATTTTTTTTATTTTATTTTAGAGAGCATGAGTTGGGGAGAAGGGAAGAGGGAAAGAGGGAGAGAATCTAAAGCAGTCTCCACACTCAGTACAGAGACTGATGTAGGACTCAGTCCTACCACCCTGAGGTAGTCCTACCACCCTGATCCTCAGGGATCATAACCTGAGCCACAATCAAGTCAAATGCTCAATCGACTGAGCCATACAGGTGTCCTTATGTTCTTATTTCTTGAGATTGCCTCAGCTAGTTGGTTGTGGTCTTATGGTTCCATTAAAAAAAATCTATCTCTGAAAAATGCCATTGGAATTTTGTTAAGGTTTGCCTTAAATCTGTATATTGCTTTGGTAGAATTGACAGTTTAACAATATTAAACAATATTGGGGAGACTGGGTGGCTCAGTCTGTTGAGCAACAGACTTTGGCTCAGGTCATGATCTCCTGGTTCATGGGTTCAAGCCCTGCATCAGGCTCTGTGCTGACAGCTCAGAGCCTGGAGCCTGCTTCAGATTCTGTGTCTCCCTCTCTCTCTCACAACAACAACAACAACAACAACCAATATTAAACAATATTAACCAGTCCATCTGGTTAATTTCAATTTATTTGTGTTTCTTTTTTCAGTTTCTTTTATTAATGTCTCATAGTTTTCAATACACAAGTCTTTCATCAGCTTGGTTAAATTTATTCCTAGGTATTTGATTATTTTTGATGCAATTATAAATGGGATTTTTTCCTTAATTTCTCTTATTATATAATAATAGTTTTCTTTATGATAATACTTCATTATTAGTATATAGAAATGCAAAAGATTATTGTGTATTGATTTTGTATCTTGCAATTTTACCGAATTCATTTATTTCAATAGTTTGAAGTCGAGTCTTTATTTCTATATATAATGTCCTACCATCTGCAAATAGTGGTGGTTTTACTTCTTCCTTTCCAATTTGGATGCTTTTATTTCTTTTTCTTGCCCGTTGTTCTGGCTAGCACCTCCAATACTATGTTAAATAGAGGTAACAAGAGTAGGTATCTTTGTCTTATTCCTGATCTTGGAGTTGAGTATGATGTTAGCTGTGGACTTGTCATATATGATCTTTATTATGTTGAGGTATGTTCCCCCATACTTGCTTTGTTGAGAGTTTTTATTGTACATGGATGTTGACTTTTGACAACTTGTTTTTTTTCCAACACTCATCAACACTTCTTATTTCTTGTCTTTTTGATATTAGCTATTTTTACAGGTATAAGGTGATAGCTCCTTATGGATTTAATTTGCATTTCCCTGATGATTGATGATGTTGAACATCTTTTCATGTGTCTGTTTGCCATCTTTGTGTCTTTTTTGGAAAAATATGTATTCATGTTCTCTGGCATTTTTATTTTTATTTTTTATTTTTTAATTGTTTATTTATTGTTGAGAAAGAGAGACAGTGTGAGTGGGGGAGGGGCAGAGAGAGGGAGACACAGAATCCAAAGCAGGCTCCAGGCTCTGAGCTGTTAGCACAGAGACCAACACGGAGCTCAAACTCATGAACTGTGAGATGAAGCCGAAGTCAGACACTTAACCAACCGAGCCACCCAGGCACCCCTCTGGCATTTTTAATTGAAATACTTTTTTTCAGTATTGAGTTGTATACATACATTTTGGATATTAATTCCTTGGATATATTTCCATATTGGAAAATATGCACTTAAAATAAAATGTTACTGCATAAAATGTTCTGCCTGTGTATTAGGTCCATTTGATCTGAATGTTGTTTAATTCCACTGTTTCCTTATTAATTTCCTGTCTGGATGATATATCCATTGTTGAAAGTGGAATATGGAGGTCCCACAGTGTTATTGTATTGCTATTTCTCCCTTTAGTTCTATTAATTGATTTATATATTTGGGTACTTTGGTGTTGGGTGCATATATATTTACGGTTGGTATGTCCTCTTTATGATTTGACCTCCTTATCAGTAGATAGTGACCTTCTTTTTCTCTTCTTACAGTCTTTGTCATAAAGTCTATTTTGTTTGATATAGTATAGCTACCTCTGCTTTCTTTTAGTTTCCATTTGTTTGGAATATATTTTCCCATCCGTTCACTTTTAGCCTAATATGTCCTTAAAGTCAGTGGGTCTCTTATAGGCTGCATATTGTTGGATGTTGTGGGTGTTTTTAAATCCGTTCAGCCTATCTATGTCTTTTGACTGAAGAATTTAATCTATTTACCTTTAAAATAATTATTTATGAAAACAATGTACTGTTGCCATTTTGTTAATGTTTTGTAACCATTTTCCTTTGTGATTTGATTTTTGTTTGTTTCCCAGTGGCATGCTTTGATTTCTTTCTTTTAAACTTTTTTGTGTTTACTATGGATATTTTTATTTTTGGTTATCAGGAGACTTACATATATCATATGATAGCCAAAAATAAATCATAACCATGAAAACCAAAAATAAAATATAACCACAACCATATATAACCATATTTAATATATATCAGTCTATTTTAATCTGATAGGAACTTTGTATACCAAAAGGTTACATTTTGATTTCTCTTCCTATATTTGGTGTTACTGATGTCACAATTTACATCTTTTATATATGGGGTATCTGTTAAACATATTATTGTAGCTATAGTTATTTAAATATTTTTAAAATTTTTATAACAGAATTAAAAGTGATTTACATATTTCCATTTAGTATTAGAGTATTTTGAATTTGTCTATATTCTTATCTTTACAGTGAATTTTATATTTTCATGTTCTTAGCATTCTTTAATATCAACTTGAATAACTCTTTTTAGCATTTTCTCTATGGCAGGAAAAGTGTTTGATGAACTCTCAAAGCTTTTTATAATTTTTTTCTTTTAATTGCCTGAGAAAATCTATCTCTTTTTCATTTTTGGAGGGAAACTTTCCTGGGTAGAATATTCTTGGTTGACAGTTGACAGTGTGTTGTTGTTGTATTTCCAGTACTTTATATATGTAATTCCACTTTTCCCTGGCTTTCCAGGTTTCTGCTGATAATTTTCCTGATGGCCTTATAGAGGTTCCCTTGTATGTAAGCACTCTTTTTTCTATTGTTGCTTTTAAAATTTACTCTTTGTCCTTGAGTTAAATAGTCTTAGTATAATATGTCTTAGAGAAGATCTTTTTGAGCTGAAACTTTTTGGAGATCTATGAACTTCATGTACTTGGATGTCTAAATCTTCTTCCCTTTTTGAATTTCTCAGCCATTATTTATTTAAATAAGCTTTCTGATCCTTTCTCCCTCTCTTCTCCTTCTGGAACGCCAATAATTCATAATCATGTGTCTTGATGGTATACTATAGTTCATATGGGCTTTCTCCACTCTTTTTTATTATTTTTCTTTTACTCCTCTGACTGGATAATTTCAAATGTTTTAAGTTCATTTATTCATTATTCCTGTTGGTCAAGTTTGTTATTGAAGCTTTCCATTGAATTCTTCAGTTCAATCATTATATTCTTCAACTCTAGGATTTTTTTTAATGATTTCTATTTCTATGTTAAACTTCTCATTTTCTCATGCATTTAAAAAAAAAACTATGTAGTTCTCTATTGCTGTTTTCTTGTAGTTCACTGCATTTCTTTTCTAGTATTATTCTCAATTCTCTGTCAGATGGTTCATAAATCTCCATTTCTTTTTTTTTTTAATTTTTTAAATGTTTATTTATTTTTGAGAGAGAGAGAGAGAGACAGAGAGAGAGAGAGACTGAGAGAGTGTGATCAGGGGAGGGGCAGGGAGAGAGAGAGGGAGACACAGAATCTGAAGCAGGCTCCAGGCTCTGAGGTGTCAGCACAGAGCCCAACATGGGGCTCAAACTTGTGAACCATGAGTTCATGACCTGAGCTGAAGTCAGAAGCTTAACCGACTGAGCCACCCAGGCACCCCATAAACGTCTATTTCTTTTGGGTTAGTTTCCTTTGGTAGTGTAATGTTTCCTTGATTATTTGTGTTATTTGTGGCTCTGAATTGGCATCTGCACATTTGAAGAAACAGACACTTCTTTCAGTCTTTATAGAATGTCTTTGGCATGGGATGCCCTTTACCAGGCAGCTCATTCAGATATTCTAGGTGGCTCAACTGATATAGATCTCAGGCAGGCTTGCTGCTAGAGTCTCTGGATGGGAAGGTCTGTTGCCTAGGTCAGCTAGTAAGCAAGACTGGTGCTTGAGTCCATAGGGGTAGGCCTGATGTTTGGGTCCACAGTGCAGATCTGGTGTTCACTTGCAGTAGCAGGCCTGGGATCTGATTATGTGTAGGTCATGGATAGTGGATCCATGGGATTTGGCCTGTGGGTACCACCTCAGATTTGGGGTCAACAAAGTTCAGCCTTGCACTGGGACTGGTCATGATCCTTGGTTCCTGGGAACTAGACTGCACACTGGGGCTATGTGGGCCAGATGGCTTCTGGGGCAGGCCAGGAGTCTGGAGCCTCAGCCACTCTGGCACTGGGTTAAGACTAGAACCCAGGTACATGGGAGCCATTCTGGTGCTAAGGTGGCCTGAAGCTGGATCCTCAGGAGCCAGAATGGAAAACCTGGGTCTATTGAATTCATCCTGATACTGGAGTAGATCACGAGCCTGGATCCTTGGGAGCCTATCAGGAGACTGGGGCCATGGAGGATGTCCTGGCACTGATGTGAAACTGGCATTTGGAGCATGGGGCTGGCCTGGCATAGGTACAATTCTAGTGCTGTGGTTCATGGTGAAGTTTAGAGCTTACTTCATTTTCTTTTTTATATTTTTCTTATTTTTTAAAGGAATCTTTATGTTTGAAATGTGTATTTATTTTTGAGAGAGAGAGAGAGAGAGAGAGAGCGAGCATGAGTGGGGGAAGGGCAGAAAGGAGGGCAGAGGATCCAAAATGGGCCTTGTGCTGACAGAAAAGAGCCTGATGCAGGGCTTGAACTCCTGAACTGTGAGATCGTGACCTGAGCCAAAGTCTTACACTTTACCAACTGAGCCACCCTGGTGCCCCCATTTTCCTTTTTAATAAATGGAGAGTGTCCTTCCCCATACTGGGCCGCCTGGCTTTGGAGGAAGGGTGACAGGAATAATGTGAAACTGTCTTTCTTATCCTCTTCAATGTATCTTTTATTATTTCCGTTCTCCACTCAGATGATATAATCCTTCACTTAATATTTTTAGCTCTTGTGAAGGTATTTTTGTGCATGGACAGTTGTTCAAATTGATGTGGCTGTGAGAAGAGTGTGGGATAAAGTTTGCTCTGCCTCAAGGGATGTGAAGAAGGCAGAATTGACATGCCTTAATATTCAGTGAGGGCGGCAGTGAGGAAGAAGGAGCAATCATGACTTCCAAATTTCAGGCCCAGATAACCACAGGGGGTCTAAATATTGTGCCTGAGCCCTAGGTCTTTCTGTGGCCAGATACCAGAGAGAGCACAGGTTTGTTGGGGCATTCATAACATGCCATTGTGTACATGAAAACTATAAACCTACCATTGTGTTTATCTTAATGTAAATATTATGTCCCATAGAAATGATCAAATCCCTGTGTTCACTCCCTAAAGACTTTTATATCTAACTGTTGAAATAACATTTTGGAAATTCAAAGTCAAATTTGAATATTAAGACCCACTTCTCTACATGCCAGCAGAGTCTGGCGCATGGATAAGAGTAATTGAATATGGGTGAAAAATATAAGTATTCTTTGTGCTTAATAATTTAAACACTTTACCCAAGACTTCAGTTTTCTCTGATTGGTAACCACATAAGGCATTTAAGATAGAGGCTTTCAAGACAGAATTATGAAGAGGAAAAAAATCTCATATTTACCTCTGAATATGGGGAAGACACAAACCATAAAGATCAAAAAATAGAAAACAGTAATTTTCGGTTTTGTTTCCAAAGGGCTCTGTTATGTTTCATTTGTATTTTGTCTTGTTTTACTTTGTTTTTCCATCCAAGCCTCTTGATGTGCTGTTAGATCTCAAGATCACCAAACACTGTAATGTACTGTCGCATGGTTTAGTATTACAAAAGACACACACAACTTTACACACACACATGCTCTCGGAATATTTTTTTAAATCACTCATGAAAGACATAAACACTCCTTCTATCTTCTTTAATAACTTTATTTTTAACTCCTGGTAACAGAATATTCTGACAGAAGAGAAGTTATTGTGGACATTGTACAAAACAGGCAAACTATTTCTACAAATCTAGAGCTGTGAGGATATATGCTAAGTGTATGTCAAGACAAAAGCTGCAGCTAATTAGACCTCCAATGAATTTCCAGTGTTCTTCTTTTCCCTTAGAAAATTCCAGTCAAGATAACCCAATTAAATAATGCTACGCAGCCTCTGCTGCTGTGTTTCAGATTACTTCTGAGACAAAGAACAGCAGCTCATAAGTGGTGCAGTTCAACCACAATTTCTGACCTCAGTATATAGATCAACAGTGCACACAAATCAGATCTAATTTTATCATATTCCTGGGGGTTTTCTTTTCTTTCCTGGCTGAAACTCTCAATTATGATTCTTCTGATGGATTAGTCTCCTATAACTGACATTTAGATTTCAGTTTTAAACTGTATTTCATTATATTTGGTAGTGAGCACTTAAACTTGTTTGTTTGTTTTTTTTAATATAATGGAATGCTTGTTTTTAGGTGCAGGTCTGTTGGCAAATGCTTTTCCTAGTTTTCAAGGTAATATCAGAATTCAGATATAATGACATTAGAATGCTACACAACTGACCAAAACATGTCTTGCAAAACATGTTTAGTCTTGCAAGACATGTTTAGCCTTAGATTTTAGTGTAGTTCGTTTCCTTAGTATACTCATGCTTGAATTGAAATTCAAGTGAAATTCTGAGTGAATGCTCAGAAAGAACAATTCAGAGAGAACATGTTAAGTTCCCTTAAGGTCCTTCACGACTTTGAAAAACATGTAGGATGAAAATGCTACACTCAAACCTAATTCAGGATGTATTTTTTTTTCTAAAAAAGGAGAAATAATTAATTAAATTTATTAAATAGTAGTAAGTTTATCTGTCAGAGTGAAATGAGTTGACTACTATAGGGATGTGAGTTTAATTACTATAATTATAATTATTAGATTATATATGGTCTTGTATTTTTATAATTTATAATTGATTCACCAAATACAATTACTAGTACTTTTATTTTTGTTAATCTACAGCTATGAATTTCAAACTTGAAGAAAAATTCATACACTAAATCAACATTCTTGAACATCTATTATTTTTCAGGAAGATGATAAATGCTAAATAAATACAAAATAATCCCTGTCAAGAAAGATTTAACACAGTGGGGAAAAAAGTGTTCACAAAAACTACCATGTATGATTCTATGTGACTAGTGTTACAGTGATAGGAATGTATGGAAATTCTAAGATAAAGATACTTTTTTATCCTGGGAGCATTAAAGAAGGTAGAAGACTTTGTGGAGAATGTAATGCTTCTATGGGCCTTGAGTAAGGAGTATGTTTCAGTAGATTAAAGCTAGCACAGTCTATAGATAGAGGAATAAGGAGGGTGGTGGGAGACTGTTAACCTCAAAGGGCCATGGACCTGGGGCAGCAAAGAACTGAGAAAAAGAGAGGACACTATAGCAAGGCACAGGGGACCCTGAGCCAACAGCCCGAGGCACCGAGGTTTATTGTACATATTCTTATATACGTTTTCACGAAAAACAGATCACCAATGATTAACAACAGAAGCTTAACAAAGCATATCAACAATGTACATCTGATTCAGCTATCATATGTATCTTGCGTGCGAGAGCAGTCTTGCAGATACATATGTTCCGATAAGAACCATTACGATAGAAGCAAAGACAAAGAAGGGAGTGAATGCTCTGTGCTATATACAGCTGGCATCCTTTAAGCAAAACATCCCTATCTGTGTAGTAAAAAACAGACCACATTTTCCACGGGCAATTCACTCAGGTCCTTTCAGGTTATTTTTAACTTTACAATGTCATTTTCTTGGAGATCTCGGAGCCTAAATAAATATGCGCCTATGGTCATTATGGTGTTCTGTTTCCCACAGCTGCCCCTTTCTTTTTTCAGTGCTGCAGCTGCAGTAAGCATCTTATGATGAAAGCGCTGTGCATTCATTCGCCTTCTGAGGGTACAGTATCTTATGAGAAAGATAAGATAACATATTAAAACAGCCAAAAAGGAGACACCAAGGCTGTGCGTGATGCTTTGCCACCACCCTTGGGGATCCAGTCCTCCTAGGGTGTAAGCAATATCAGAACCTAGTTGCCCATATCAGGTTTGGGGAAAAGAATCCTTAAACTTAAGTATGGAAAATTTTCTGTTGAAGTGCTCGAATGTCTAAAGATAAATTTCCCTGAATAATTTATAAATGATATACTGGATTTAGTTGTTTGCAAGACTGTTCTGCATGTTGTGTGAGATTCTTCAGTTGTCTCCATGTGGGAGGAGGGATGAGAGCCATCTTCTGTTTCCAGGGTCTCTTCAGGGTCAATGCTGCCATCTCTCTCACCAGGGGTTGGGTCATCAGGCCTTATAGCAGTGGATAAGGGTCCTTCATTTTGCTGATGTCTAATCCTGGGCCGGTCTTTCCGAAGAGGTATCCATATGGGTCGACTGGATCCATCTGGAATGACACAACCATAACCAGGACCTCAGGTGATCAGATTCCCGGGCTGCCATTGATTATCTTCATTTTTTAACCAGATAGGGGTTTTTCGAGTGTGGGAATCTATTGGAGTAAAGTGCTTATCCACACGGGTATATGGCTCACCCTGCGGTAAATTAAAAAAATGTAAGGTAAATAATGCTTGGGCCATAATATCTTGGTGGGGGGGGGGAATTTCCCCCTTTTGTTTTTTGTAGAAGTTTTCACAATTGTTTTTTGAGAGTGCAATTGGCCCTTTCTATTAAAGCTTGCCCTTGAGGATTGTAGGGAATACCGGTAACGTGTTGAATCTGTCAGTCATGGAGAATGTCCCGTTAATGCTTACTAATATATCCAGGCCCATTATCAGTTTTTATGGTAGTGGGTAAGCCCATAACAGAAAAACAGGCAAGCAAATGGGAGATGACATGTCCTGATTTTTCCCCTATAAGTGGGGAGGCATAGAGAAATCCAGAAAAGGTATCAATAGTAACATGAACGTAAGAGAGGTGCCCAAAAGCTGGAAAATGTGTAACATCCATCGGCTAAATACAATTTGGAGAAGTACCTCGAGGGCTAACCCCTGATGGGTGCCCAGTTAAATGCAGAGGTCTGCAAACGGGACAAGAGGAAATAATCTGCCTTCCCAGTCCCCTTGGAATTCTCCTGTATTTATCATTAAGAAAAAATCAGGAAAATAGAGGCTTCTTATAGATCTCAGAAATGTTAACGCCATCATGGAAACTTTAGGTGCCTTACAACCAGGCTTGCCCACCCACCATGGCGATTCCAAAACAATGGCTTCTAATAATTATACTGGTTTTTATACTACTGCAATACATCTTGATGACAAAGAGAAATTTGCATTCTCCGTTGCTAGTCCAAATAATAAAGAACCCATGAGATTATATCATTGGACAGTCCTCCCCCAAGATATGACTAATTCTCCTACTATGTGTCAATACTTCATTGAAGGGAAGGCACAGAGATTTCGCATATACCCCTGTCCCATACATGCACAGCCTACCCATTATCAACATCTCCCAATGCAGTGATACAGTTGTTACAATCGATGAACCTACACTGACACCACATTATCACCCAGAATCCATAGTTAATATTGCAGCTTACTCTTGATATTGTACATTCTAATGGCTTGGAAAAATGTATAATAACATATATCCATCATTTTGGTATCATACAGAGTATTTTCATGCCCTAAAAATCTTCTATGCTCTTTGTATTCATCCTATTCTCCCAAATCTCCACCCCGCTCCCCGAACCCCACTGATCTTTTTGTTGTCTCCACAGTTATGCATTTTTCCAGAGTGCCATATAGTTGGAATCCTATAATTTGGAGCATTTTCAGATTTTTTTTTCACTTTGTAACATATATTTAAGTTTATTTTATGTCTTGTTATGTCTTAAAAAAATTAACGTTTATTCATTTTTGAGAGACAGAGACAGAATGCAAGCAGGGGAGTGGCAGAGAGAGAGAGAGAGAGAGAGAGAGAGAGAGAGAAAATGAATCTGAAGCAGGCTCCAGGCTCTGAGCTATCAGCACAGAGCCCAATGAGGGGCTCAAACCCATGAACCATGAGATCTTGACCTGAGCTGAAGTTGGACACTTAACCAACTGAGCCACCCAGGCACCCCCTGTTATGTCTTGATAGCTCATTTCATTTAGTGATGAATAGTATTCCAGTGTATGGAAGTACCACAGTTTATGCACTTGTCTACTGAAGGATGTCTTGGTTGCTTCTAAAGTGTGGCAATTATGAATAAAGTTGCTATAAGCATGCATGGGCAAGTTTTTGTGTGAATATGAGTTTTCAACATCTTTGGGTAAATACCAAGTAGTGTAATTGCTGGATCATAGGTTCATTTATTTGTTTGTTTTACAAAAACAAACATAAAACCTTCCCAAACGAACTTCCAAAGTGGCTGTGCATTTTTAATTCCCACCAGCAAGGAAAGAGAATTCCTGTTGCTCTACATGTTCATTAGCATTGGTGTGGACAGTGTTCTGAATTTTTGGCCATTTTTAATAGGTGTGTAGTGGGATCGTACTGCTGTAATCTGTACTTCCCTGATGACATAGTATGTGGAGCAACTTTTGATAAGCTTATTTGCCATCTGTGTATGTGAAATGTCTATTAAGTTATTGGCCCACTTAGAAAATATAGTTGTTGGAGCACTGGATGGCTCAGTTAGTTAAGCATCCGACTTTGGCTCAGGTCATGATCTCATGGTTTGTGAGTTTGAGTCTGACATAGGACTCTCTGCTGTTAGCATGGACCCCGCTACAAATCCTCTGTTCCCTGCTTCTGCCCCTCCCGCACTCATATTATGTCTCTCAAAAACAAATAAACAGTTTTTGAAAAACAGAGGCACCTACATGCTTCAGTAGGTTAAGCGTCCAACTTCAGCTCAGGTCATGACCTCAGCGTTTGTGAGTTTGAGCCCCGCATCAGGCTGGGTGCTGATAGCTCAGATCGTGGAGCTTGTTTCAGATTCTGTGCCTCCCTCTCTACCCCTCTCCCACTGACACTCTGTCTCTCTTTCTCTTTCTCTCTCAAAAATAAATAAACATTAAAAACTAAAAGTAAACTATAAAATATGAAGTGTTTTCTTATTGCTGAGTTTTAAGAGTTCTTTGTGTATTTTTAATAACACTCTTTTATCAGATGTGTCTTTTGCAAATATTTTCTGCCGGTCTGTGGCTTGTTGTCTCATTCTCTTGAAATTGTTTTTCTCAGAAGTTTTTAATTTTAACGAAGTCTCTCTTATCAATTATTTCTTTCATGGATGGTGTCTTTGTTGTATCTAAAAAGGCATCACTATACCCAAGGTCATGTAAATTTTTTCCCTACATTATCTTCTAAGAGTTTCATAGTTTTGTATTTTACATTTAGGTCTAGGATCTTTAATTTCGTGAAGTGTGTAAGATCTGTGTCTAGATTCATTTTTTTTTACATGTGGATGTCAAGTTGTTTCAGTACTACTTATTGAAAAACCACATTTGCTCCATTTTACCAGCTTGGCCTTTTGTTAAAGATCAGTTAGATTTTTGAGTCTATTTCTGGGTTCTTTGTTCTTTTCCACTAATCTGTTCTTTATCCAATACCACAATGTGTTTATCATGTAGATTTACAATATTACTTGAGGTCGTATAGCATCAGTCCTCCAACTTTGTTCTCCTCCTTCAACATTGTATGTCCTATTCTGGATCTTTTGCCCCATATAAACTTTAGCATCAGTTTGTTGATACCCATTAAAGAACTTGCTGAAATTTTGACGGGGATTATATTGAATCTAAGAACTAACAGCTTGACAATATTGAGTATTCCTATTTATGAACATAGGCTATCTCTCCATTTACTTAGTTCTTTTTAATTCCTGTATCAGGATTTTATAATTCTCCTCATAGAGATCTTGAATCTACTTTATGAGATTTATGCCTAATTATTTCATTTTGGGGGTTGCTAATGTAAGTGGTATTTGTGTGTGTGTGTGTGTGTGTGTGTGTGTGTGTGTGTACATTTTTATTATTTATCTTGAGAGAGAGCACAAGAAGGGGAGTGGCAGAGATAGAGACAGAGAGAATCCCAAGCAGGCTTCACACTACTGTCATGGAGCCTGAGAAGGGGCTCAAGCTCTCAAACTGAGATCATGACCTGAGCCAAGATCAAGAGTTGGACATTTAACCACCTGAGCCACCCAGGCATCCTGGTATTGTGTTTCTTACTTTCAAATTACATTTGTCCATTAATGATATATGGGAAAGTGATGGACTTTTGTATATTAACCTTATATCCTGCCATCTTGTCATAATTTCCTATTCCAGAATTCTTTGTTGTTATTTCTTCAGATTTTCTACTTAGACAATTATAACATCTGTACACAAAGTTTTATTTATTTCATCCAAAATTGCACACATTTTATTTTTTTGTTGTTGCTTTATTGCTTTAGCTAGAATTTCTATTATAGTGTTGGAATGGATTGGTGAGAGGGGACATTCTTAACTTTGTATATGATCTTTATGGTAAGGCTTCAAGTTTCCCACTGGTAAGTATGATGTTGGCTATGGTTTTTTTTTTGTAGATATTCTTTATCAAGTTGAGGAAGTTCCCTTTTCTTCCAAATTAGTTGAGATCTTTTATTATGAATGTGTGTTTAATTTTGTCAAATTATTTTTCTGCATCTGTTGATATGACTGTATGGTGTTTTTCTCTTCCAGCTTATTGATGTGATGGATTATATCAATTGATTTCTGCATGTTGTACCAACCTCGCATGCCTTGAATAAATCTCATTTGGTTGTGGTGTATAATTATTTTACATCTCATTATATTTTATTTCCTAATATTTTGTTGAGAATTTTTATATTTATGTTATGAGGGAGGAATATTGATCTGTAATTTTCTAGTAATATCTTTGTCTGGTTTTGATATTAGGCTAATTTTTACCTCATAGAATGACTTTGGAAGTATTTCATCTACTTCAAACTTCCATGGAGATGGTGAAGAATTGATACAGTTTTGTCCTTACATATTTAGTAGAATTCACCAGTGAACCTATCTGGGTTTGATACTTTCTCTCACAGATTAGAAATTATTGATTCAATTTTTAAAATAGATCTTGGCCTATTATTCAGATTGTCTATTTCTACATGTGTGGGCATTGGGAAATTTTATTTTTCAAGAAATTGGTCTGTATCATCTATGTTATCAAAAATTTTTTCATAGTATTTCATTATGCTTTTAATGTTCGTGTGATCATAGTGATAGCCCCTCTTTCATTTATCATATTAAAATTTATATTCTCTCTCTTTTTTCTTAGTATGGATAGAAATATATAAGTGATTTTGACCTTTTCAAAGAAATGACATATGGTTTCTTCGATTTCCTCTATTAATATCCCATGTTCAATTTCATTGATTTCTGCTCTAATGTTTAGTACTTCTTTTCTCTTTTTTTTTTTTTTTAATTTTTTTTTTTCAACGTTTATTTATTTTTGGGACAGAGAGAGACAGAGCATGAACGGGGGAGGGGCAGAGAGAGAGGGAGACACAGAATCGGAAACACGCTCCAGGCTCTGAGCCATCAGCCCAGAGCCTGACGCGGGGCTCGAACTCCCGGACCGCGAGATCGTGACCTGGCTGAAGTCGGACGCTTAACCGACTGCGCCACCCAGGCACCCCAGTATTTCTTTTCTCTTTATTTGGATTTAATTTGCTTTCTTTTTCTAGCTCTCTAAGGCCAAAACTTAGATTATTTATTTTATATATTTTCTAATATATGCACTTAATATTATAAGTTTTACTCATTGCATCCCACAAATTTTGAGAAGTTGTGTTTTTATTTTTATTAGAATATTTTCCAATTTATGTTGATATTTGCTATTTGCCTGTGTGTTTAGAGGTGTATTTTTTAATCTCATAGTTTTGTTTTTTCCAGTTATCTTTCTGTTATGGCTTTCTTGTTTAATTCCACTGTGGTCTGAGAGAAGACACTGTATAATTTTTTGTGGTTTGGGGTGCTGGAGTGGCTCAGTCAGTTAAGCATCTGACTTTGGCTCAGGTCATGATCTTGTGGTTCATGAGTTCAAGCCCCACATCAGGCTCTGTGCTGACAACTCAGATCCTGGAGCCTGCTTCAGATTTTCTGTCTCCCTCTCTCTCTCTCTCTCTGTCCCTTCTCTGCTCATGCTGTCTCTCTCTCTCAAAAAAAATAAATAAACATTAGAAGAAATTTTTGGTATTTTTATGGCCCAGAACATAGTTTATTTCTGTGAATGTTCCATATGAGCTTGAAAAGAATATATATTCTTCTATTATTAGATAATGTGTCTATAAATGCCAACTATAACTGGTTGATTGATGGTGTTGTTGAGTTCAAGCATGTTCTTTATGATTTTGTCTGTTGGATTTGTGTATTTCTTTTTTTTAATGTTTATTCTTTTTTTTTTGGTGGGGGGAGAGAGAAAAAAAGAGTGCTAGTGGTGGAGGGACAGAGAGAGAGAGGGAGACACAGAATCTGAAGCCGACTCCAGGCTCTGAACTGTCAGAACAGATCCCAACATAGGGCTCGAACTCACAAACAATGAGATCATGACCTGAGCAGAAGTTGGACACTTAACTGACTGAGCCACCCACGTGCCCCTGGATTTGTGTCTGATAAGTGTTGATGACTCCAACCATGATAACAGATTCTTTCCTAGTCATTCTACTAGTTTTTGCTTCACATAGCTCATTCTGTTGCTATGGACATATATATTAAGGATTGTAATGTCTTTGAGAATTGACCCTGTTAGCATTATCTAATGCCCTCTTCATCTCTGATGCTGCCTGCTCCAAATCACTATAGCTACTCCTACTGTCTTTATTAGTATTAGCCTATTATACTTTTCTCCATCCATTTACTTATAATCTATATGCACTTATAATTAAGGTAGGTTTCTTGTAGACATGTGTTGTTCTTTTTTATCCATTATGACAATCTCTATCTTTTAATAGGTACATTTAGACCATTGACATTCAAAGTGATTAATTATGTAGTAGGATTAATATCTGCCATCTTTGTTACTATCTTTTTTTTCCCTTATTCTTTGTTCCTATTTTTGTCTTCCACTATTTTTCTGACTTTCATGATTTTTACTGAGCCTTTTTTATGATTCCACTTTCTTTCCTTTTTTAATATGTTGGTTGTACTTCTTTTTTTCCGTAATTTTTAGTGATTGCCTCAGAGTTTGCAATATACACTTACAGGTAATCCAAGTCTACTTTCAAATAACCCAATATCACTTACAGATACTGTGAGTTCCTTATAATGACAAATAATCATAATTCCTTCCTCCTGTCTTTGTGCCACTGCTGTCATTCATTTCATGTATATATATATGTGTGTTTATAAAATCAAGTACCTTGTTGCTATTCTGATTTTGAACAAATTTTTCTGTTACATGAATTAGAATAAGAAAAATTTTAATTTTATAGTCACTTATATCAATTATAATAAGAAAAATATTTTTAATTTTATATTCACTTACTCTTCAGTGCTCTTCTAAGTTCATGTGGATTGAGTCTCTGGCATATATTATTTTCCTTCTCTGTAAAGAACTATTTTAGTGTTTATTTATTTTTAGAGAGAGTGAGAGTGTGCATGAGTGGGCACGGGGGCAGAGAAAGAAGGAGAAAGAGAAAATCCCAAGTAGACTCTATGCTGTCAACCCAGAGCCCTACACGAGCTCGATCTTGTGAGGTCATGACTTGAGCCAAAATCCAGAGTCAGACACTTAACCTACTCAGACATGTGGATTCCCCAAGAACTTCTTTTGATATTTCCTGCAAGGTAGGTTTACTGGCAACAAATTCCGTCACTTTTTACTTTTCCAATAAAGTCTATTTCTCCTTCAGCTTTCAGTATACTTTCACAAAGTACAGAATTCCAGGTTGGTGGGTTTTTTTCTCTTAATATTGAAATATTTCCATGCTTTTCTTGTTTGTATGTTTTTTGAAAAGTTAGATGTAATTCCTATATTTATTCCTCTACAGGTAAGGTGTTTTTCCCTCTGTGGCCTCTTTCAGGACTCTTCTTTATCCTTAATCTTTAATAGTTTAGAAATTATAAGCTTGGTATAGCATTTTGGACATTTTTCCTGCTTGGCATTCTTTCAGCTTCCTAGATCTGTGGTTTACTGTCTGCTTTAACTTGAGGGAAATTTTCAGTCATTATTGCTTCAAATATTCTTCTGTTCTTTCTTTCTTCTTCTTATTCCCATTATGCATATATTGCACATTTTGTAGTTGTCCCATAGTCCTTGGATATTATGTTTTTGTTTGTTTGCGTGTTTTCAATCTTTTTTTTTCCTCTTGTTTTCAGTCATTGAGGATTTTATTGCTATATCTTCTAGTTCAGATATTCTTTCCTCAATTATATCTAGCCTACTAATAAGCTCATCAAGGTATTTTTTATTTATTTTATAATATTTTTTATTTCTTTTTGAGTCTTTCTTAGGATTTCCATCTTCTGCTTACATTGGTCATCTGTTCTTGCATGATGTCTACTTTATCCATTAGACCATTTAACATATTAATCATAGGTGTTTTAAATTCCTAATCTGATGATTCCAACATCTTTACTGTCTGCTTCTAGAGCTTCTCCTGTTTCTTTTAAAGTGTGTTTTGAGACACCTGGGTGGCTCAGTCAGTTGAATGTCTGACTTCGGCTCAGGTCATGATCTCACAGTCTGTGAATTCGAGCCCCGCGTCGGACTCTGTGCTGACAGCTCAGAGCCTGGAGTCTGCTTCAGATTCTGCGTCTCCCTCTCTCTCTGCCACTCCCCCACTCATGCTCTGTCTCTCTTTCTCTGTCAAAAATAAATAAACATTAAAAAATTAAAAAAAAATTTAAGTGTGTTTTTATTCTTCTGTTAAGGATTATAATTTTTTCTTTTGGTAGCCAGATATAATGTACCTGGTAAAAGCAACTGCTGTAAATAGGCCTTTAGTAATGTGGTGGTAAGTTGTGGAAGAAGGAGAAGCCTTCTATACTCCTATGACTAGATCTTAGTCTTTTAGTGAGCCTATGAGTCTGGCCTGTGAATTTCACAAGTGTTTCTCAGGGTTTTTTCTTTCCCCTCCTATATCAGACAGGAACACTAGAGCTAATGGGAGTTGGGTATTTCCTTTCTCTCAGGTTAGTTAGGCTCTAATAAAGCCCCAGCAGGTTAGGTTTTGCTAACCTGGTTTCTTCTAAGCTCAGGTCTTATTAATAAAAGCAATGCTCCGATAGATTTCAAAATGGTTCCTTTTCCACTACTCCTGTTGGAAGCATGAGACAAGTATTCTCCAGTATTTATTATGGAAACCTTATTAGGCTCCTAGAAGTTAATTCCACCAAATTGTTGTGGTCTCTCTGGACTAACTCCTTCTGGAATTTTGACTCAGAGTTGTGCACACAGAGCATTCAGTAAATCATCAACTACAGTTTAGGTTTTCCTACTTGAGCACTGGTTTCCACAGTAGTCTCTGCTTCAGTAGGCTATGACTCTTCATATTTAACTTTTGTCCATCAAATATTGGGGACAGCAGTTTTTCATGTGTCCTCTTCCCTCCTATAGATTCAAGAAAAGTTGTTGATTGTTCAGTCTGTTCAGCTTTTTGCTTGTCATTAAAACGGAGTGTGAAGTTCCACACTATTTACATGCAGAACTGGAAATTAGAAATGTCCTAAATTGGGGCACAAGGGGGGCTCAGTTGGTTAAGCATCTGACTTTGGCTCAGATTCTGACCTTATGGTTCCTAAGTTCGAACCTGTCATTGTGCTCTTGTGCTGACAAGCTTGGAGCCTGGAGCCTGCTTGGTTAGGATTCTGTCTCCCTCTCTCTCTGTCTGTCCCCTACTCACACTCTGTCTCAAAAATAAACAAACATTAAAAATATTTGGGAAAAAAAAAGAAATCTCCTGAACATTTATTTTAATGTTGCTTGGCCATTTGCATTTCTACTTTAACACACCGCTTATTTATGAATAGTGTAACTGCATTTTCTTTATTTGTACAAGCTTTTAAAAATTATGAGTTTGAATGCTTTAATAATAGTATTTTCTCCAATCGGTTAATTTTTATCACTATTTTTATTATACATATATGTTTAATTTTTATACTATGAACCTAATATTATATGTTTTCTGACTCTGGAAACTTACTTTTAAGACATTGTCCTTTTGTATACACTTTAAACGCATGGCCCACTTTTAGAAGCATACAAAGAAAAAGTCTGTACTGAGTGTGATGGTCTATGGTTATTTATGTGCTTTTCCTTTTAACTTTTTAAACTTTGCTTTGTATCACATCCTCTTTGCCAACTCTGTCCTGCTTGAAGTGGATTAGGATTTATTACAGAAAGAATCAAAGGAAAAGATTCAGCTTCTGACATTTCAAAATGTTATTTGGAAGAAGTCAGTAACCTTGAGAACTAGGATATTGTCATGAGGAATGTTTGGCAAACCTCCTTATCTGTCTCTTTAGCATATCAAGAGCCAGATGTGTGAGCTAACCCATGAAGGTCCAAATTTAAAAAAAAAAAAAAAAAAAAAAAAAAAAAAAAAAGTAGGAAAGTCATTCCTTTCCTGACCCAGGGAAATTAGAGGAGGAGTGGATTAGAAGCAGAGGTCTTGAAGATGACTAAAAATGGGAGTCCTGAATTTCTTCTTCTAGGTGTTTTTCTAGAAAGTGGCATTTATGTTAGAATGGAACATATTAGTTAGGGCACCACTCATTTGGGACTCTGGAGAAACTAGAATCAATAACCTGGCACCAGACTCATCAAACTAATTGACTAAGATCAATGACATTTGCATTCATTCTGATTACTTCATGGACAAATCTCTACGTAGATGAGGCTCATCAGGGATGCTACTAGGGCTATTTCTTGATCTGAAGGTAGAAAAGAGGTTAATGGACACAGACTTAAGCATTAAAAGCTAGAAATACTTAAAGACAAAGCAGAAAAATGAAGAAGATGGTTATGTTTTTATTTGTGCCTAAGTTATAGAAAGTTAATTTGCAATTCAACTGAGTTTCTTTCTAAAACCCAAATTACTAGAAGGCCATCAGAGTTTGAGAAGAAATTTTGATAAAATTGTCAAAGTATTTTGTGTGTGTATTTTTAAAAATGAAGTAGAAAGTCAGAACTTTCAAATTTTGTTTTAATATGTGGAAGGAGATTAATAACCAATTCAAATTTTCTTTTATCAACCTTTCCTTGTAAAACAGGTACAGAGGAAAACAAAAGAGCTTTTACTACTAAACTAATATGAATCCTTATGATTATTGGTGGCTCTTGTAAGAAACTCTCAAAATCACCATGAGTTATGAGGGAGGAAAATGTGTGTAATCCCATTGATACAGAATATACTTATATTTAAGTGGATTTTCTTATACATAATATTTCTATGTAACTAGGATTTCTAGTAAAGGAAAGATGACTCAGTTTATGGGTGAGAAATATAACACACATATGTGTTTCAACACATTAAAATCTAAGTTTTGTATGCAAATGTTTGTATGCAATTATATCACACTCAGTATTTACTGAACCAGAAACTCAAAGTGATTCTGATATTATAATTATTTATTTTCTCTTGTTCTTAAATGTCAAAAAAGTCAGTATTTAAGTTTTCACCACTGGACACAAAAAGCGGAATGATTGAAATCAAGAAAAAAAGTCTTTGAGTAGCTGGTGTGTAATCTATGGTTCTTTGATATACCACTTACAACTCCATAAAGCAAAATTGGTGCGGGTGAATTTTCTTTTTTTTTAATTTAATTTAATTTTTTATATGTAATTTATTGTCCAGTTGGTTCCCATACAACACCCAGTGCTCATCCCAACAGGTGCCCTCCTCAATGCCCATCACCCACTTTCCCTATCCCCCACCCCCCATCAACCCTCAGTTTCTTCTTAGTATTTAAGATTCTCTTATGATTTGCCTCCTTCCCTCTCTGTAACTTTTTTTTCCCCCTGCCCCTCTCCCATGGACTTCTGTTAAGTTTCCCAGGATCCACATAGGAGTGAAAACATGGTATCTGTCTTTCTCTGCCTGACTTATTTCACTTAACATAACACTCTCCAGTTCCACCCATGTTGCTACAAATGGCCAGATTTCATTCTTTCTCATTTCCAAGTAGTATTCCATTGTATATATAAATCACAACTTCTTTAGCCATTTGTCAGTTGATGCACATTTAGGCTCTTTCCATAATTTGGCTATTGTTGAAAGTGCTGCTCTAAACATTGGGGTACAAGTGCCCCTTTGCATCAGCACTCCTGTATACCTTGGGTAAATTCCTAGCAGTGCTATTGCTGGGTCATAGGGTAGATATATTTGTAATTTTTTTGAGGAACTTCCACACTGTTTTCCAGAGTGGCTGCACCAGTTTGCATTCCCACTAACAGTACAAGAGGGTTCCTGTTTCTCCACATCCTCTCCAGAATCTATAGCCTCCTGATTTGTTCATTTTAGCCATCTGACTGGCATGAAGTGGTATCTCAGTGTCATTTTGATTTGTATTTCTCTGATGAAAAGTGACGTTAAGCATCTTTTTACGTGTCTGTTGGCCATCTGGATGTCTTCTTTAGAAAAGTGTCTATTCATGTCTTCTGCCCATTTCTTCACTGGAATATTTGTCTTTCGGGTGTGGAGTTTGGTGAGTTCTTTATAGATTTTGGATACTAGTCCTTTGTCCGATATGTCATTTGCAAATATCTTTTCCCATTCCATCAGTTGCCTTTTAGTTTTGTTGATTGTTTCCTTTTCAGTGCAGAAGCTTTTTATCTTCATGAGGTCCCAATAGTTCATTTTTGCTTTTAATTCCCTAATGCCTTTGGAGCTGTGTCGAGTAAGAAATTGCTGCGGCTGAGGTCAGAGAGGTTTTTTCTGCTTTCTCCTCTAGGGTTTTGATGGTTTCTTGTCTCACATTCAGGTCCTTTATGCATTTTGATTTTATTTTTGTGCATGGTGTAAGAAAGTGGTCTAGTTTCAATCTTCTGCATGTTGCTGTCCAGTTCTCCCAGCACCATTTGTTAAAGAGACTGTCTTTTTTCCATTGGAAATTCTTTCCTGCTTTGTCAAAGATTAGTTGGCCATACTTTTGTGGGTCCAATTCTGGAGTCTCTATTCTATTCCATTGGTCTATATGTCTGTTTTTGTGCCAATACCGTGCTGTCTTCATGATTACAGCTTTGTAGGAGAGGCTAAAGTCTGGGATTGTGATGCCTGCCGCTTTGGTCTTCTTCTTCAAAATTACTTCGGCTATTTGGGGCCTTTTGTGGTTCCATATGAATTTTAGGATTGTTTGTTCTAGTTTCGAGAAGAATGCTGGTGCAATTTTGATTGATATTGCATTGAATGTGTAGATTGCTTTGGGTAGTATTGACATTTTAACAATATTTATTCGGGGCTCCTGGGTGGCTCAGTTGGTTAAGCATCCAACTTCAGCTCAGGTCATGATCTCATGGTATGTGAGTTCGAGCCCCGCGTCGGGCTCTGTGCTGACTGCTCGGAGCCTGGAGCCTGTTTCAGATTCTGTGTCTCCCACTCTCTCTGACCCTCCCCCTTTCATGCTCTGTCTCTCTCTGTCTCAAAAATAAATAAAAACGTTAAAAAAAATTAAAAAAACAATATTTATTCTTCCAATCCATGAGCACAAAATGTTTTTCCCTTTCTTTGTATCTTCTTCAATTTCCTTCATAAGCTTTCTATAGTTTTCAGCATACAGATCCTTTACATCTTTGGCTAGGTTTATTCCTAGGTATTTTATGCTTCTTGGAGCAATTGTGAATGGGATCAGTTTCTTTATTTGTCTTTCTGTTGCTTCATTATTAGTGTATAAGAATGCAACTGATTTCTGTACATTAATTTTGTATCCTGTGACTGCTGAATTCATGTATCAGTTCTAGTACACTTTGGTGGAGTCTATTGGGTTTTCCATGTATAATATCATGTCATCTACAAAAAGTTAAAGCTTGACTTCATCTTTGCCAATTTTAATGGCTTTGATTTCCTTTTGTTGTCTGATTGCTGATGCTAGAACTTCCAACACTATGTTAAACAACAGTGGTGAAAGTGGACATCCCTGTTGTGTTCCTGATCTCAGAGGAAAGCTCTCAGTTTTTCCCCATTGAGGATGATATTAGCTGTGGGCTTTTCATAAATGGCATTTATGATGTTTAACTATGTTCCTTCATTCCTGACTTTCTTGAGGTTTTTTATGAAGAAAGGATGCTGAATTTTGTTAAATGCTTTTTTATGCATTGATTGACAGGACCATATGTTTCTTATCTTTTCTTTTATTATGATGTATCACATTGATTGAGTTGTGAATATTGAACCAGCCCTGCAGCCCACGAATGAATCCCACTTGATCATGGTGAATAATTCTTTTTATATGCTGTTGAATTCGATTGGCTAGTATCTTATTGAGAATTTTTGCATCCATATTCATCAGGGATATTGGCCTGTAGTTCTCTTTTTTTTGCTGGGTCTCTGTCTTGTTTGGGAATCAAAGTAATGCTGGCTTCATAGATGATTCTGGAAGTTTTCCTTCCCTTTCTATTTTATGGAACAGCTTGAGAAAGATAGGTATTATCTCTGCTTTAAATGTCTGGTAGAACTCCCCAGGGAAGCCATCTGGTCCTGGACTCTTATTTGTTGGGATATTTTTGATAACTGATTCAGTTGCTTCGCTGGTTATGGGTCTTCTCAAGCTTTCTATTTCCTCCTGTTTGAGTTTTGGAAGAGTGTGGGTGTTTAGTAATTTGTCCATTTCTTCCAGGTTGCCCACTTTGTTGGCATATAATTTTTCATAGTATTTATTCCCTGATAATTGCTGTATTTCTGAGGTTGTAATAATTCCATTTTCATTCATGATTTTATCTATTTGGGTCTTCTCCCTTTTCTTTTTGAGAAGCCTAGAGGTTTATCAATTTTGTTTATTTTTTTCAAAAAAAACCCTCTTGGTTTCATTGATCTGCTCTAGTGGTTTTTTTAGATTCTATATGGTTCATTTCTGCTCTGATCTTTATTATTTCTCTTCTTTTGATGGGTTTGGGGTGTCTTTGCTGTTCTGCTTCTAGTTCCTTTAGTTGTGCCATTAGATTGTGTATTTCGGATTTTTCTTGTTTCTCGAGATAAGCCTGGATTGCAATGTATTTTCCTCTCAGGACTGCCTTCGCTGCATCCAAAAGCATTTGTTTCCATATATTTTTTAATTGCTTCTCTAATTGCCTGGTTGACCCATTCATTCTTTAGTAGGGTGTTTTTTAACCCCCATGCTTTTGGAGGTTTTCCAGACTTTTTCCTGTGGTTGATTTCAAGCTTCATAGCATTGTTGTCTGAAAGTGTGCATGGTATGATCTCAATTCTTTTATACTTATGAAGGACTGTTTTGTGACCCATTATGTGATCTATCTTGGAGAATGTTCCATGTGCACTCGAGAAGAAAGTATATGCTGTTGCTTTGGGATGCAGAGTTCTAAATATATCTGTCAAGTCCATCTGATCCAATAGATCATTCAGGGCCCTTGTTTCTTTATTTATTCTCTGTCTAGATGTTCTATCCATTGCTGTAAGTGAACTTTTAAAGTCTCCTGTAATTACCACATTTTTATCAATAAGGTTGCTTATGTTTGTGATTGTTTTATATATTTGGGTGCTTTCAAATTCGGTGCATAGACATTTTTAATTGTTAGCTCTTCCTGATGGATAGACCCTGTAATTATTACATAACGCCCTTCTTCATCTCTTGTTACAGCCTTTAATTTAAAGTCTAGTTTGTCTCCGGGGCGCCTGGGTGGCGTAATCAGTTGAGCGTCCGACTTCAGCCAGGTCACGATCTCGTGGTCCGTGAGTTCCAGCCCCGCGTCGGGCTCTGGGCTGATGGCTCAGAGCCTGGAGCCTGTTTCCGATTCTGTGTCTCCCTCTCCCTCTGCCCCTCCCCCGTTCATGCTCTGTCTCTCTCTATCCCAAAAATAAATAAACGTTGTAAAGTCTAGTTTGTCTGATATAAGTATGGCTACTCCAGCTTTCTTTTGACTTCGGTAGCATGAATAGATGGTTCTCCATCCCCTCACTTTCAATCTGAAGGTGTCCTCAGGTCTAGAATGAGTCTCTTATAGACAGAAAATAGATGGGTCTTGTTTTTTTTTTTTTTTTGTTTTTTTTTTTTTTTTTATCCATTCTGATACCTTATGTCTTTTGGTTGGAGCATTTAGTCCATTTACATTCAGTGTTATTACGGAAAGACATGGGTTTAGAGTCATTGTGATGTCTGTAGATTTCATGGTTGTAGTGGTGTCTCTGGTCCTTTGTGGTCCTTGCACATTTCAGTCACAGAATCCCCATTAGCATCTCTTGTAGGGCTGGTTTAGTGGTGATGAATTCCTTCAGTTTTTGTGGGGTTTTTTTTTGGCAAACCTTTATCTCTCCTTCTATTCTGATTGACAGACTTGCTGGATAAAGGATACTCAGCTGTGTATTTTTACTGTTCATCACATTGAAGATTTCCTGCCATTCCTTTCTGGCCTGCCAAGTTTCAGTAGATAGGTCTGCTACTACACTTATGTTTCTACCTTTGTATGTTAGGGCCCATTTATCCCTACCTGCTTTCAGAATTTTCTCTTTATCCTTGTATTTTGCCAGTTTCACTATGATATGTCATGCAGAAGATCGATTCAAGTTACGTCTGGAGGGAGTTCTCTGGGCCCCTTGGATTTCAATGACTTTTTCCTTCTCCAGATCAGGGAAGTTCTCAGCTATTTGTTCAAGAACACCTTCAGCCCGTTTCTCTCTCTCTTCTTCTTCTGGAATTCCTATGATATGGATATTGTTCCATTTGATTGCATCACTTAGTTCTCTAATTCTCCCTTTGTACTCCTGGATGTTTTTATCTTTCTTTTTCTCAGCTTCTTTTTCCATAATTTTATCTCTAATTCACTTATTCCTTCCTCAGCCACTTCAATCCATTCTGTGGCTGCCTCCATTTTATTTTGCACCTCATTTATTGCATTTTTTAGCTCCTCATGACTATCTCTTAGCCCCTTGATCTCTGTATCAATAGATTCTCTGTTGTCCTCTATGCTTTTTTCAAGCCCAGTGATTAATTTTATGACGATTATTCTAAATTCTTGTTCCATTATATTGCTTAAATCAGTTTTGATCAATTTGTTAGCTGTCACTACTTCCTGTAATTTCTTTCAAGGAGAATTATTCTGTTTCATCATTTTGGCTAGTTTTCTGTCCCTTATGCATTTTAAAAGCTTGCTCTGTGCTCTGCACCTGTGAGCACTGCTATATTAAAGGAGGGTCATACACTGTCCAGGGGCTGGCCCTTCAGGAGATGTTTTTTTCCGAAATTGTTACTTGTTCTCTGTTGTTCACTTTGGTTATTTTATTACCCTACTCATAGTAATATTTTGGACACTCCACCAGGTGTGGTTTTATTTGCTCCTTGGAGTAGCCCTGTAAAGGAAAACAGACAAACAGGAGACAAAAACACGCAAACACAAAAACAAATAACACAAACAAATAAACAAAAACAAGAAAAATAAAGAACAAAAACATAAAACCAAAAAACATCGACTATAAGTAAAGAAGAGTGTGGAAGAGCATGTACAAAGAGAAAAATGATGCGGGGGGGGGGGGTAGAAAAAAACGTTGATTAGGTAGAGAGACTAAAAGGCTTAATCCAGAGAGAGAGAAAGGAAAATAAAGGAGGCAGGGAAAATGAAACGAAGATAAAGTTACCCAGACAGAGAAACTATATGGCTTGATTATTCCAGAGAGAGAGAAAGGAGTAAAAAGAAGGAGGTGTAGAACATGTATCAAAACAATGGGTTAAATATGTCTGTTTAGACAGACCAATAACCAGAGTAAGCAGCTTAGGGTAGGGAAGAGATAAGGAGGAGAAATGGGGGAGGGGAGAGAGAAAATATCTATATATCCAGAATTGACCTAGAGTTAATCCAGGCAATGCTGCATCGCTTGTCAGGAGTAGCTATCCTCAGGGTCTGTGCCACTCCAGTGGATACGCAGTTACCCAGTGCAAAGGGGCGTGATTTGGTGTTATCTGGACCCACCTCCACTATGGGCCCTGGGAGTGATCCCTGAGGCCCCACCTTGGTGGTGGCGGTGGTGGGGGCAAGGGATGGGTCCCCCAGTCTCTTCTCCACGGAGCCGGACTGGGTAGACTCAGTTTGAGTCGTCCTCACTGTGCCGCAGGTGCAGATGAGGTGGTGCTTCTATCTCGCCAACTCACCTGACCCTGCGCTTGGCTAGGATTCAAAGTCCCACTCTGTGCAGTCTGGCACTGGGGAAGCGCCTCTCAGTGCTGCGATATGTGGTCCCAGCTGGCTTTGTCTGCGCCGTGGCACTTCCGGGAGGACTTCCTTCTCCTACTGAGGACGGAGCTGCCGCCCTTGCCAAAAGCCCCTGGGGTGGTAGTCGTAGGCAGGCTTTGTCTTTTCTCACAGCACTCCAGGGAGATGGCTGCCTTTTCCTCCTGCAGACTGTGCCCTTGGCCCAGCCACTGTGCCGAGGGTGGCAGACGCAGCCAGGTTCTATGCTATTGTGCAGCCCTCCAGGGAGGGAACCACTTCTCCAACTGAAGACTGAGCCCCTGACCTACCACCGCACCCAGGCCTGGCTCCCCTCCTCCCCAGGTGTGCGAGCAGGGAGCCTGCTCCAGTCTGAAGAAAGCCCCACAGTTAGAGATCAGATCCCTCTCAGTCTCAGTCTGAGGTCTTTCTCCTGTCCAGATATGGTCCTACACTTCCCTAGCCAGTCTTTCTCTTCCCTTTGTCTCTCCACAGAAGGGGTTCCCTCCCCTCCATGTTCACGTGGTCTTTTTTTATCTCCCCCAGTTCACAGTTACCCACCTATCTTTTTTCCAGCTTTCCCATTTTCTTCCTAGTAGATTCAGTCTCTTTTCCTCCCAGGCTCTGGTGTTCAAAGTCCTTTGGCTTCACACTTCTTTGAGAGATGCGGAAGTATGGATTCCCCTTCTTCTCTGCCATGTTGGCTCGGTTTTCAAATTTTCTTTACATTAAATAATACTGGCCAAGTTCTTGGTATTAAGTACTTAATGGATAATACAAACAGTCTCATTAATTTATTTTAGAATGTACTTCTGATCATTGTCATTGCATCTGTCGCCCTTTCAGGCCATTCTAAGTGACTCACAGGTGATATTCAATCATCTCTGCCAATATAAACTTCACATTGTGACTCAAAACACGCAACGGCTATAATGTGGGAGTTTAACTCCAATTATTCCAAGATTGCAGAGTAAGGTTGGTAGTTTTACCTTTTTATTCAAGTTAATGGCACTAATTATATATTATTTTCTTTATTCTAGGAAGTCTAAAAGAATAACATTGTCTTGCAGATCTTAACAGCTTTTTAGAATCTAAGGAACATTTATCTGGCCTTATCAAATCTTGGGTAACAACACAACTTACATGAAGGATATTTATTGATTGAAAGGATGGTTCACCAGCCCTCTCCTATAAAAGACTCTTATTAATTAGGACAGAAGGTTTTCAAAGGTCAATAGCTAACATTTTATACTGCCAACTGTTCTTCAGATGACTCCTCATTTTGATTTTTGTTAGTTTTCTTTACTCTAATTATTTCCCCTTTTACTATTGAAGAGGTGGTAGAAAAAAAAAACTTTACAAATAAAAAATAAGTCTAAAAAAATAGCCTGTTTTCAAACAAGGCAGAATTGAAACAAATTCAAATTTTGTATTCACTACTTGCTCAATTCAAATAGCAAAATCAAATTTTCTGGCCTTTTTTCCATGTATTTTATTCATTCCAGGAAGCACTGGATTTTCTTCTCTAGTTGTTGTAAAGGATGAATTCAATAGATCATTTTCATCTCGAGCTTAACTAATTTGTTCAGTAAAGTGATGTTAATTCTGAGGTACTACTCTAAGAACAGTAAAGTAGTATTCATTTTAAAAGTAACACAAGGGAAACTATCATATATTTAGGCATAGTTACTTAAATAGTCAACAAAGGAATACTTAGAGTAATTGCTCTTAAGTTATAATTTTTGTATGATATGTATGCCAATCACACAGATTTAATCAGTCATCCAGATGTTCACTAATCAACTTACAATCTTAAAAAATATGCTAACCACTTTTTATAAAAGTATAGTTTCCTTACTTTAAGATGCAAAAAAAAAAGTAATCAGTTTATTTTAGATTTTTAAATTTTAGATTGGTTAATTATATTGTTTCCGTCACCATCAAAAGATCATTGGTACTATTTTCCTTCCCCAAAACTGTTATTATTACACATCAGCATAACCTTATTACCTTATTAGAAAATGGTAGAAAGTATAGGGGGTGCCTGGGTGGCTCAGTCTGTTAAGCATCCAACTCTTGATTTTGGCTCAGATCATGGTCTCACCTTTGTAAGATCAAGCCCTGCATCAGGCTCTACAGTAGTCCTGGAGCCTGCTTGAGATTCTCTCTTTCTCTCTCTTTTCCTCTGCCCCTCTCCCCTGCTCTCTCTCTCTTTCTCTAAAATAGTAAGTAAAAAAAGAAAATTATATAAAGTATAAACTAATAGGCTTATTAGTTTTTAAAAGACACAACTTATTATAACATGGTAAAGTTCTTTTGGTTTTGTTTGTTTTTTTTTTTAAAATCTGAAAACAACTTTTTTTTTTAAAAAACAACGTTTTTTTGGGGGGGGCGCCTGGGTGGCGCAGTCGTTAAGCGTCCGACTTCAGCCAGGTCACGATCTCGCGGTCCGTGAGTTCGAGCCCCATGTCAGGCTATGGGCTGATGGCTCAGAGCCTGGAGCCTGTTTCCGATTCTGTGTCTCCCTCTCTCTCTGCCCCTCCCCCGTTCATGCTTTGTCTCTCTCTGTCCCAAAAATAAATAAACGTTGAAAAAAAAAATTTTTTTAAAAAACAACGTTTTTAATGAGAGAATAATTTTTGTTTAGGGAACAAGCTTAATAAGATCCTTATGGGGAAACAGAGGAGACCCTGAGAGGCACAAGACATAAGTTGGTGTAGAGCAAGCAAAAATATGGTGGAACTTCCCTTCATGAGGAAATTAGGGGTTTGGGGAAAGGTAGAGAGAAAGGAAGGGAGCAGAACAATGAAGAGTTGGAGCTCTGTGTAAATTCTCCATCTTCTAACAACCTTATGTAAAGTGTTTAATATACATAAATGCATTTAAACATAGTTTATTTGGTGCCACTTGAGCTCTGAGTATCATTAAGCCAGTGTACAGAAAACATGAAACAGAAGGTATCATGATCCATAAACTAAGTTAGATAATTCAGCTTAGTTCTGTGCGGGATCTCCAAACCAAACCAGATGTGAGCTAAATTCTCATTGACTACACACACACACACACACACACACACACACACACACACACGGAGGGAGTATGGGTTGGTGGGAGGGGATGAGAGGCCAACACAAGTCTTTTTAAAATACCCATTTATATATATAGTTCCTGCCTGGGGAAAAAAAATCTGGTCCCCTTATTGTCAGCTAGGAAAACAACACTACTAACTAGTAGAACCAAAAATCATATAGTTTAGCCTATTGTTGTATTTTGTTTTTATTATGTTCACCAGTACACAAAAATTTCAGGGTATATGCGTTTACTACAGTTGTGCAGTCATTTGTAAACAATTTTAGATAATTTACACAGTATCCATTTTTTGTTGTTAAAATTCCAGATTTGGGGTTGCCTGGGTGATTCAGTCACTTAAGTGTCCAGCTTTGGCTCAGGTCATGATCTCATGGTTTGTGGGTTCGAGTCCCACATGGGGCTCAGTGCTGACAGCTTAGAGCCTGGAGCCTGCTTCGGATTCTATGTCCCTCTCTTGCTCTGCCCCTCACCTGCTCATGCCCTGTCTCTCTGTCAAGAATAAATAAACATTAAAAGAAAAAATTTTAAAAAAATTCCAGATTTAGTGTTAAAATTCCTAACCCCATGTTTGCTTCTGAAATTGTACAGAACCTTGCAGATATGTGTAAAGGTAAAGCAAAGCTTCTTTAATCTTTAAGCAAATAATAATTAGCAACATACATTTTCTGATTTCTATGAAAGGCCATACTATCGATTCTAAACCCAGATAGAAATAATTTTGTATTTGGACTATCCCAACGTGCCACTTATAGCTTATCTATTTTCTCCTTAGACTAAATAAAAAAAAAATGAAAGTTTTTCTTTGATTTTTTTATTCAGAAGGAATTCAGTTGAAATCTGCAGAGGTATGGTCTTTTCAATTCTTTCACTCTTCTTAAGTATTCCCAAAACGCTGAAAGGCAAAAATCAGAAGTTCAAAATAAACACCTTTTTCATGAAAAAAAAAAAAATCCAAAGCTACTTTTTTGAATTTTATCAGTTTTAATTGACTTGAGGCCTTGAAGAACTGTATCTGGCCTGAAACCACTCTGCGATATCTCCTAACTTCACCCTCAATTCTTTCCCCTCTCCATTTCTCTGCAGATACACTAAACATATATTCAAGTGTGTATTCTGCATGTAGGGCAGCATTTTATTATTATAGATAGAACAATACATATTAACTCAATGGGAAAAAAAAAACTTTCTACTTTCACTCATCTGACAATAGACGTTGTGTCCATCTGTGCCAAGTATTGTGATAGACACTGGAGATAAAGAAAATGAAAGAAATGATTATAAATAAATGATATGATGAGGATGTACCAGGAGCAAGAACAAAGTATCTAAGTCTATGCAGAGGGAATGAGGGAGCTATAATAATGTTTTCTTAGAGAAAGTGACTTTTAAACTGAGCTGAATGATCAATAAAAGTTAGCCACATAAATAGAAGTGAGGAGAATATACAGGTAGGGGGAAAAGCAAGTGAAGATAGAAATCAATATAGAATATGGCCTATTCAATGAATTTTTAAAAAGTCAATATAATTGGAACAAAGAGAGAAAGGGGAGTAGCAAGAGAAAGGCTGGAGAAATAGAGGTCAGAGCTGGTAGGTTTGGTTTTCATCCTAATGGCAATGAAAAGACACTCAAGAGTTTAAATAAGAGAATCAATATAATAAAATACCTTTTTAAAAATTATGATACCTTCTTTGTGAAGAATCAATTGAGGAATGTAGTGCTGGGTATCAGTGAAGGCAAGGCTGTTGTCGCGATTCAGGTAAGAGCTGACAGTGACTGCTATAATGGTACCATGACCTGTTACCATGAATTCTTGGTACTGAAGGTAAAGATAAGTGAAAGCATTGAGTAGTTATTTAGAAGCTTGAATGGGTAGGAAATGGTTTCTTTGAGTATTAGGGGGAAATGTGATTGTTGATGGCATGAAGGATGGCTGCCAGAAGTTTGATATGGATAACTATGGACATTGGATTAATTTTTTGAGTAAACATTGAGATGACAATAAAGATGTGTGTGTGCGTGTGTGTGTGTGTGTGTGTGTGTGTGTGTCGGAGGTGTAGTGAGGGGTTCAGTTTTGGATATGTTGATTTGAATGCCCAGCAAGATACCAAGGCAGAAATATTGAAAGGTAGTTGGACATTTGGGACATGAGTTGGAAAGTAGTTGGAGTAGGTCATCAGTACATAAGAAATAACTGGACTTGAGAACAGGCAAAGCCACCTAGTCAATGTAGACTAGAAAGAGAAGAGAACCTGGTGTAGAAGGCTGAGGGACACTAACATTTAAGGGTTATGTAAAGCAGTGGGAGAAAAGAGTACGGCGGTTTCATAAAGCCACAATGAGTGTGTGCTTTCAGAAACGGAACTTAAACAAGAATTAGAATTGTCCTTTGGATTTAGTAATAGGGGGGTCACTAGTGCCTAACAAAATGTTTGTACCTCTAATGGTAAAATGCCCAACAACAGGGAATAACAAGAACAATGTGAATGATGAGAAAAGTAATGTCTTCAACAGTGACAATGGTAAATACTTGTAAAAACATCCATTTCCTAGAAAGTATCAGCAATGTCCAAAACATGAGGAAGTGGAGAAGAGTGTAGACAGAAGTTTTACAGAGACTTCAGTAGTTAACAAGTAGCACAGATAGGGCCTATGAGCACATAGCTTGCAATGACATTTATGGTTGTTATTGCTTCTGTGGCCCTATACTCTCAATTGTCGTCTTAATGGTGTAGACAGTTTGAAACTCAGCGAAACAGATTAGATATGATGATTATGATAATAGCACGATTAGAGAACTCTAAAGTATATCTTAGAACTACCTGTTAATAATTCATATTAGGACAACTTCCATTTTGAGTAAGGTGAGAAGGAATTGTAAATAAAATATATGAGATGGAGACTCAAATCTCCACTAGGCACACAACTTCACATCTCAGGGAATTCTTGGGAGACATCGCATAACACTAGCAGAGACCAGGGTCAGTAGGTGTGGATGCCAATAAAAATTGTGCACTGCCTATCTGAGAGGCATGAGAGATGCAACTGTAGTTTACAATTTTGATTCTATGTGCATCATAGAAAGCATCTCCAATTAGAATAGAGTGTACCTACTCCCGAAAAATGAACAGCAAACCAAACAAGGCCATTTGGAAAATTAGATGCACATCTCCTATGCATATCCATTGTCAAGTATATAGAAACTGAATGAAGAGATATTTTTACATGGAGGGGTTGCAGATGGAAGGTGTCTTCTAAATATGCAGTAACTCACACTGTTAAAGGTGCTTCTACCTTTCTTTGTCCACAAGTGCTCCTGCTTTGTCATTTCACATAGACCCCAGCTTAAAGCTGATTGGTAACACCTATCTAGTTTTCCTATATCCACAGGGTGAATTGTACCTAATTTTCTCTGCATAATTTTATTATTTTGGTTGAAAGTTATAATATATCACACTACACTACTTTAATTTTTTGGAGGGAAATATAACAGCAGCCAAAGATCTTACTCTAATTTTCAAAGCATATAAGGAGTATTACTTTTAGGAAAAGCAGAATAGTTACAAATAACTGTTTCTCCTGATGGTGTGGATTGTTCATTTTAACTTCAGTTGTGGTTATAAATAATATTTTCTCAAAGCTACCTTTTTGAGCTGTTACATTTTTTAAATGGTCACACATCCTTATAGCTTTCTCCAGGCCCCTGCAACACAAAGCTAGATGCTGCTCTGCCTAACTGACCACTTGGGGGAGGATTTTGTAGCAGAGCTATATTTAGCACTGGTTTCTCAGTACCATGGACAGCACACTCCAGATTACTATGACAATTCAGACTTCTGCAGAGATTCATCACATCTAGAAGAAGGTTGGGTGGTATTTGTAGCCCCTCCAGGAGCTGGCCCTTCATCTAGTAACATGACATTCTTTGGGAAAAATGAAAAGGGAACAAATCTTGTTTTATCTATAGCACTATGGTATTAATAGCATCTCAAGTCTTGTCCTTCTTACTTTTATATGACAATATACATCAAAACCTGAGAAGAACTGATAGTCACAAAGGCAAGCCAGATTTAGAGGGTGAGATCAATTCTAGGCCATTCTCACTACGCCTGCTTGGATGAACCTATCTGTACCGCAGGTAGATTCAGGGACAAAGGGGTTTGGGAGATGATTGCAAAAGGAGAAACAATCTATGAAAATATGGGAAAATTTTACTAAGTCTTTAAGACTATTGAAGCTATGTGATATGATGAAAAAGACACTGGACTCAGAGTCAAGATTCCTAGGAACCAAGAGACAGGTATTTTGTGTAAACTTTAGAGAGCCATTTTATTTCCTAGACTTGATTCTTCATGAGAAAAATAAAGGACTAGACTAATTGATAATAATATTATTATATAGTTTTCAAAAGGAATTTTATACATATATCATAATTTAATATCCATGTAATTTTAGTGTATTGTTTACAATATATTCTTTGTATTTTATTCTCCCTTGAGTGAGAAATTGCAGAGAAGAAAAAAAATCCCTATTATTATTAGGACAAAAAACTTGGATGACAAGCAATTATACAACCGGAGCAAGTAATTACACTCAAAATTAAAAGCTTTCATTCTGCATATTTTAGGCCATTAGACTGAATAACAATCTGTCATCTATCTGCATCTGTTCTATCATTTATACATAGCAACATCCTTAGAATTTATCATATATTCTGGGAACCAAAATTCACTGAAAAAATTAAGAAATAATCTTTATCCCTCATTAGGCAGAAGAATACCAGGCTATGTGTATGGTGTGCTCATGTAGGGGAATGTGAACATTCATTTGCTAGCCATTCCTTACCAGAAAATACCAGGTACAAACTTGTTCCTGAGGAGGGGGGTGGAAAAAACCACAGTGAAGGATTTTGGGTAGTTGAAGATGTATGTTTTAGGGATAGGATTTTCAAAACAAAATTTGGGGTAAAGAGACCCCAAAGGAATAGAAAGAGACTTTGATCCAGCAAGAGCATTTATGCGTGGGATTTGGTGACAGCAAAGCCAGTTTTTATGCCTAAATTTTTATGCACTTTCACTTTTATTATCAACTCTAATAGCAAATAAAACATATATTCATGTCTTCAAACCCAGACTTACTGAATCAAAAGTTATGGTGTTGATGCCCTAGTGAAATTACTTGAAAAAATTGAAACTGGTATAAAAGAATATGGGGAAATCAGAGTTCAAGGTGATGCTAGCAGCTAACTCCAACCAGGAATCTGAGAAATGTTAGGCAGGAATTGACAGAAAATGAAAACAAAACTCCTGGAAGAGGAGCTGTGATTGCTGTTGGCTTCCCACCTGGGATTATCCTCACACTCTTTGCTTATACTCTGAAACTTTTAAAGAGAAGATTCTCTTATAGGAAACAGGTAAAAATCCAGTTTTGTGATAAATATATTCAGGTGAGAAGAGAGCAGAAGTCACTCAAGCAAGCTGAATCAAGGTATTAAAAAGCTTAGGGGGTTAAATAAGTACAGTGTAACTCAATTATTTGGAAGATGGTTAAGATTCTGTTGGGAAATAGTGAGAGATGGAACATCATGGTAAAATTATGTAAGACCACTTTGTAAAGAGATGTTTACCATGTTAAGTTGTATGGATTTAATTTGATGGTAATAAGGAGAAAGATCAACATTTTATAAATGATCTTCAAATTTTGTTTTTGAAAGTTAACTGGTACCAGTGTGAATACTGGGTTGGAGTGGGGAAGGGCTGAAAGAGATGAGTTAGAGAACTACTGCAACAATCCAGCTTAGGGATGGAGAAAGAAAGTCATTAAGGCAGTGGTGATAGTAAAGGAGAGGAAGGGATAAATTGGACAGATATTTGAAAGGTAAAAATAATCAGTTACTGAAAGATGGTGTGTAAAGGTTATAAAATTGCTAACGAAGGCTCTAAACACAAGAGCTTGAAGAATTGGGTAAATGATAATTTTATTAACAGTAGTATAGAATTCAAGAACTAAATTATTGTAATTTTCATCCAGGCTGGGTCAGGCTGCAGGATATCCAGGTGGAAACACTCCTTGAGTAAGTTTGGAGCTCAGGAGACAGTAAGGGCTATAGAATATAAAGTTTATCATAGATAATCTATAGATATCTCCTACTATAAATGTTCTACCATTGTACACCCATGTCTTCCTCTAATCTCTTGATCATCCAAAATTAACCAAAACCTTATGAGATCAGGTTTGTTTTTTTTGTTTGTTTGTTTTTGACTGTGAAATTGTGCTAAAAAATTCGTGAAAGCACCAGCTTAAACCTATGCGGACACATTGAATATTTTTAAAAAAAGGAAAGAAAACATAAAATCTTTCTAAAATTTAAGTTTTAGTAAATTACATTTAGTAAAATGTATTAACATTATCTTAGATTCCATTAAGACCTATGACAAATACTTTCAATTTTTCCAAAACCTTTAAGCAGTTTTCTGCCAAATACACCCAACTTAATTTAGATATCTTTTACTCACACAATTCACACAACTTCAGGACCATGATGTATCCTATCACACCTTAATTTAAAAAGCAAATAAAATGTCTTCTGTTTATGGAGGTATGAGCTCAGCATGATAATTCAATGTTCTATCCAGTTGCTAAAAACAGTGTGTTACTTGTGCGTTGTTCAAAAAACCATGTTCAAGATGCCCTTCTGTGTAGCTCTTTCTATGATAATAGGTAATGATTTCAAATGAGCGTATTTCTAGGCAGTTTTGCCAAATAATAAATAAATGTTATACAAATTAATAAATAATTTAAACAAGGTTAAGAATGCTCATATGTACTTTAAGTCATTAAAATAAATATGAAGAATTACACATAAAGGTCTATTGACACAGATAATGAAATTAAAAATGTAATTTTTTAATTGAAGTATAATTAAAAAACAGTATTAGTTTCAGGTGTACAATGAGTCAACAATTTATACTTTGCTCAGTGCTCATCATGATAAGTGTAGTCTTAATCCCCTTCACCTATTTCAACCATCCTTCCACCCACCTCCCCCCAAAAAGTAAAATTTACATCACATTTCATACTCTTTTTGGGCTCACCAAGAGTTCTCAGAAAAAAACTACATGAATCTTTTTTTCCCATCCATTTTTTGTTTTTATTTTTTTATTTTTTATTTTTCAAAATTTACATCCAAATTAGCATATAGTGAAACAACGATTTCAGGAGTAGATTCCTTAATGCCCCTTACCCATTTAGCCCATCCCCTCTCCCACACCTCCTCCAGCAACCCTCAGTGTGTTCTCCATATTTATGAGTCTCTTCTGTTTTGTCCCCCTCCCTGTTTTTATATTATTTTTGTTTCCCTTTCCTTATATTCATCTGTTTTGTCTCTTAAAGTCCTCATATGAGTGAAGTCACATGATTTTTGTCTTTCTCTGACTAATTTCGCTTAGCATAATACCCTCCAGTTCCAGCCACGTAGTTGCAAATGCAAGATTTCATTTTTTTTTTTATTGCCGAGTAATACTCCATTGTGTGTGTGTGTGTGTGTGTGTGTATGTGTATTTATACACCACATTTTCTTTATCCATTCATCCATTGATGGACATCTGGGCTCTCTCCATACTTTGGCTATTGTGGATAGTGCTGCTATAAACATGGGGGTACATGTGTCCCTTCGAAACAGCACACCTGTATCCCGTGGATAAATCTTTTGATGGAATACTTAGGTTTACCTAAATAATGACAAGTTCTGGTTTTTACTTGATTCTCTTTTTTCCTCACCTGCTTCCTCTCTAACATTCATCAGCAAAGTCAACAAAAACATATTCTTATTTTTTCTTCTTCTTTTCGGTAATCTCCAAATGCACCCTAACCCAAATAAAAATCATTTCTTATGTGAGAGAGAAAATTATCTCTTTCCTTTCCCTCTTGCCCACCCTTAAATAGATTTTCCCTTCAAAATAATCTTTTAAACAAAATGTGTTTACTTTTTTTAAATCCTCAAAAGGTCCCCATTACACATAAAAACTAAACACCTTACACTGTTAATGTCCTTCATAATCCTGTGCCTACTTCCAACCAAAATTCACTCTTTCTCCCTCTAGCCTTTGTGCTTCAGCCATTGTGGGCTTCTTCTGATTCCTCAAATGTGCCACATCTATTCCATCTCAGGGTCCTGGCATCAGGTCTTCTTTCCACTTTGAACACTGTTTCCCTGGTGTTTGTTTAGCCTGTTCCTTATTGTGTTCCAGATCTCTCAACTTGAATAGAAAAGTCTCTATCATTGTCCACTTTCCTCTGTGTAATATTAAAGTCCAGGACTGTTCTGTCCATGGGAGAGATGGTCACAGTGGTGAAGAGCCATCCAATGGCCAAGGTTTGAAGCTGTGGTTATATTCATATATCATATCTCTGGAAAATTATTAAAACTTGCTTTGCCTCAGTTTCTTATCTGTAAAATAGGGGTAACATTAGTGATTACCTCCTAAAGCTCTTGTGAATATTAAATGCATTTAACTAGGGCTGGTGCAATTTAAAGATCTGAGAAATGATCTATTGTTATCCCCTGTACCTCACACCTTGAACAGCACTTGGTACAAGTGGAAATCTAATAAATATTTTTAAAAAATGAAAAAAAAGCGATCACGCTATACTCCTTATTTATATTGAAGTGATTTTTTTTCTTTTAGAAAAGATTCATTATCTTCTTTAGTTCTGTCTCAAGATATGGGTATATATCCAAAAGGAAATTTATTTTTTTTTTCAACGTTTATTTATTTTTGGGACAGAGAGAGACAGAGTATGAACGGGGGAGGGGCAGAGAGAGAGGGAGACACAGAATCGGAAACAGGCTCCAGGCTCTGAGCCATCAGCCCAGAGCCCGACGCGGGGCTCGAACTCACGGACTGCGAGATCGTGACCTGGCTGAAGTCGGACGCTTAACCGACTGCGCCACCCAGGCGCCCCGGAAATTTATTTTTAAATTGTAATCTAACTTATAGATGTTAATATTAGATTATGCTTAAGGCTCACTGGTCTTATAAAATGGAACTAGTAATCCCTGACCTTCAGCAGTCCATAGAAATGTAAAGAAAAAGAGAAATGAAAAATAGCAATAATTTGCTAGCTGTTTGTTAATTTAGTCGCTGTCTCTGTGTAACCCCACAGCTGCAATATAAGGCAGTTTTGATTGTAAACTGGGAAGAGTATAAATTATGGCTAATTAAAAGTGCCAAGGAGATCTGCAATATGACAGAATGCAATTACCCAATTTGGGCATGGGCCAGTCCAGTACTGGTTATCTGCTCTTGGAAATAATGTGGAGTTTTATGTGGCTAGAACAACTTGGTAAAATATAGCTGCTACACTTAGCTAGTATCTCAGTTTCCCACAGTCTCTTCATAGATCTGCATTCCTAGGACTATGTACTACTTGGACAGGAGTTTGTGGAACTTTCTTTCTCACAAATGACCACGTATATGCACAGATCTAACTTTATATTGGCTACAGCTCAAGAGTGCCGTGGTTTCCTGGTCTGGGATATCTACTGCCCTCAGAAACCACAGGCTGTTAATTTGGTTTTGAGTCAGAAACTGCTACTTTCTTAGTTGGGGATTGAATAAAACACAATTTGGTCCTCTCTTCAGCCAAGAAGATGGAATTTAATATAATATTTTTTCTTTTATGTATCTTTTATGTGTCTTGGGCTTTAATTTCATGCATATAAAGAATACTTGCAAGATTTTTTAATACTTTTTATTAGGTTTGCTTTCATTCTGAGCTGTGAGTATTATGAGTTCATTAATTTATTTCAAACGTGGAAGGAAAGTAGGTTTCATTCTAATACCTACCTGCCTTATAGTAGTTTTCATTATTCCCACTTAACACAGTGTTAGAGAAGTTAAATTCCTTCTGTAAGATCATTCACCTTGTCCCTGGCTAAGCAGGGTTTCCAGCTCAGATCTAGGTGATTACAGAACCACCACTTTTTCCACAATACCCCCCTAGTTTATAAGGACAACTAGATGCAAAATTATAAAGAATGTTGAGAAAATGGATCTGACATTATCTAAGGCCTTAAAATTTTACCCTTTGGTTATAGAAAATGCTATGTATGTGCATAATTAGTGAAGACATCGCCTCCTACTGCTTCTGCCCTTTTCTTAGAGGTCAAGCTATGATTATTGCTGGGATCCATGCATATCTGGCAGTATCTGTGCCCTGGTAAGTGAGCCTAAAGGAGACCATGGGCTTGAAGGGCTGAGTGGCTAGAAGAGGAGTTACCATTTCAGGAAAAGAATCACACATGACAAACTCATCTCCAGGAGTTGGAGCTGATTTCAGCCTCCCTGCTGCAAGTGTATTTCTTGCTCCTCCACAAGAACACATTCCACACTGTGTGATATTTGACAATCATTGCATGATGTGTTTGCTAAGAGACTGTTTGACTTCCTTGTGCACCAGCAATGTCTTGCATAGGGCTTGAAGCAGGACTTCAAAGTCTGTTGGTAGTGTAATAGCTAAAAGCCCTACCTCTGGGGTCAGCTCCGGGTTCCAATTTCTCTGTCACCAGTTACTATCCGTGTGACTTTTGACAAATTCATTAATCTTTCTGTGTCTCAGGTATCTCATCTGTAAAATAGACATACTAATACTACCTACTTTTGACCGCTCAGTATAAGGATGAAATGAATTAATATCTGTAAAATGCATGGAAGAGCTTAAATAATGGATTGGGCTTAAATATTCCCCTATCGTGGTCATAAACCTTTGTTCTTTAGTCTTGCTGGGGCCTGGAGAGGAGCTTGGTTTGGCTTGTACAGTGTAGAGAGGAGCAAAAACTGAAATAGAATGTGTTCAGAAATGGCACACACTCTTCACTTTTACATAGTCCCTACTGCTACATGTTTTCTTACATTCTGCACCCTACACTCTTGTCTCATATGTCACACCTCCAGTAATTTGTTCTAAGACAGTGATAAAATTATTAAGGAGGACAGGACAGGGATTTGAATTCATTAGGATGGCACCGAGGTTTGATTCAATCCTTCTTAAATGCAACTGTTCAAACAGCTGTGAATCCATGTTAATGTACATCATCTAAGCTACATTTTCATATACACATATTACTTTTTAAAGCCAATACTTTATTTAAAATAGTGCTTGTGGAACAACTATTATCTTCTAATTACATAAATATGCATACAACTGTCAGGTTACATATCAAATGTTAACAATTGCTGATGTTTGCTATAAATAAATTTTCAATTTTTTATTTTAAAATGGTAGTAGAGGGGCGCCTGGGTGGCGCAGTCGGTTAAGCGTCCGACTTCAGCCAGGTCACGATCTCGCGGTCCGTGAGTTCGAGCCCCGCGTCGGGCTCTGGGCTGATGGCTCAGAGCCTGGAGCCTGTTTCCGATTCTGTGTCTCCCTCTCTCTCTGCCCCTCCCCTGTTCATGCTCTGTCTCTCTCTGTCCCAAAAATAAATAAACGTTGAAAAAAAAAATTAAAAAAAAATATTAAAAAATAAATAAATAAATAAAATAAAATGGTAGTAGAAACATTTGAAAATTTAAAAATACCTTTTCATGTGAATACTTATTTTTATTAATAGTACTAGACTAAATCATATTCTATCATGTACTGTCTCATAATTTAGCCAGACTTGTATTAATGGACATTTTAATTTGTTCCAGTTTTCATGATTATTTAAAAAAATATTTTTGTAAAAACATTCATACATAAATTTTAATGCCCATCTCAGATCATAGCCTTAGGATAAATTTCTCTAATGTTATTGCTAGGATAAATGTTTTGCTGTTTTGGGGGCTCTCTATACATATTACCAAATTACCTCTAGAAAAACTGTACAAGTATACACTCTATATAAGAATGTGTGAGAAAGTCTGTTAAAAGGGCTTTCTCCCACTGAAGCTAACAGATCTTTCACCAGATTTTGTAAATGAAAATATGGTATATCAGTGTAGCTTCAATTTGCATTTCTTTGAATATTAGCAAGGTTGAATGTATCTCCAACTTTTCATTGGTTATTTAAAATTTTTCTGTTATGGGGCACCTGGGTGGCTCTGTTGGTTAAACGTCCAACTTCGGCTCAGATCATGATCTCATGGCTGTGAGTTCCAGCCCCACAGTGGGCTCTGTGCTGACAGCTCAGAGCCTGGAGTCTGCTTGGGATTCTGGGTCTCCCTCTCTCTCTCTCTCTCTCTGCCCCTCCCCTGCTCAGGCTCTGTCTCTCGGTCTCTCAAAAGTAAATAAACATTAAACAAAAATTTTTTTTAATTTTTTTTTTCAACGTTTATTTATTTTTGGGACAGAGAGAGACAGAGCATGAACGGGGGAGGGGCAGAGAGAGAGGGAGACACAGAATCGGAAACAGGCTCCAGGCTCTGAGCCATCAGCCCAGAGCCTGACGCGGGGCTTGAACTCACAGACCGCGAGATCGTGACCTGGCTGAAGTCGGACGCTTAACCGACTGCGCCACCCAGGTGCCCCTAAACAAAAATTTCTTAATAAAATTAATTTTTTTCTGTTATGAATTACCATTCATATTGTAATGTAAGTTTTCATTTTAAATTGGGTATTCATGTTTTCTGATAAATCTGCCAGAATAATATGGATCCTAAAAAAATTTGTTTTTTCATAATAATACTTTGCAAAGTATTTCCTGGCAGGTTATTTACTTTGTAATCTTGCTTTTTTCATGTTTATATGGTCAAATCAGGTGTTAGTTTGTCTGTATTTTCATGCAATTAAGTCAACTTTACAAAGTCCATTTCCCTTCGAGTATTCATTTGTTCTTCTGTGTATTCTTAATTTTTACTATATAGATTTCAATCTATAGTCCTAGAACTTATTTTGAGAACTATAAGGATACATGTTCCTTAGGCTTCAATTTGATTGTACCATCTACATAAAAATCAGCTCCACCTTTTGTGTATTCTAGAAGAATATAGGATTAGCTTTGTGTGGGTGTGGGTTTTTGACAATTTTTTTTTCATCTATTGCTATTTGTCTCTTTGGGGTTTTCCACATCCGTTTGCATCTGTCTTCATAATTTATATTTTCCTAGAAAACCAATTCTTAGAAAAATTTAAATATTTCCTGAATATTGAGCATGTTTTTCTCTTAATTTTTTTTCATATTTAATTAATTATGTCTTTTACTTCTCTATTTTCCTAGAGGTTTGTCCACGTCATCTTTTTAAAAAATCAGCTCTTGGATTTATTTATGAATTGTAATACTTACTTTGTTCTACCTTATTCCTGATTTTATCTTACTAAGTATTCATTTCTTAATATTTTAGCTTAGGTTACTATTCTTTTTCATGAGGAAATGCTTGGAATCTTTTCATTATTTGTCATTTAATAATAAAATAATAAAAAGTAGAATTTTTCAAACTTATGGATTATTTTCTTGTCCTCTCTCTGTCCTGTGTTTTGTCCTATTTATTCAAAGAGTTTAGTAAACTTTTCCTACCAGTCCATGTCTCTAATCCTTGTTCCTACCTCTAAGGACACGATTTGGAATTTTTAATACAGATATTATTACATTATTTTGCTATTGGAGAGCTTCTCCTCTGAAAATTTTAACTTTAAAACTATGTTTTATAACAAGATTTAAGACAAATTCTGTCTCTTTTTTGTTGTTGTCGTAATCACTGGTGTTAGGAGTTTTTACTGAGCTTTCTAAGCCATAAATTTCTTATTCATAAAGAGACGCAACTACTTTCACGTGGGAAGGTGACACATGGAAAGAGGCAGGGAAGAATGAGAACCTTGGTAGGGTACTCTTCCTGGGTTCTTGTTTTTGAGTCACACTGTGCCCTTGCCCTTTCAGAAGTTGGGTTTATCAACAGAATTCTGAGAACCAAAAAATGTCATTATTTCTAATTTATGTAGTGCTTTTGACAGTTGCAATAAAAAAAGCCTGAGAAATGTCATTAACACATTTTCTGAATGTATACATACCTTAGAATGCCTTTATGTCCCCTCACAAGCAACAACTTAACCATGTATAATATTGTCACCACCTAATTTCTTCAACATCTCATGTGTTGTGCTTATCTTGGACATAGTTTTGTAAAGGAGAAGTTAATATCAATTCTTTTTTTATTCATTTAAGTAAGCTATATGTTTTTTACCTGGATGTACATAACATTTTTCTCTTTTATCAATGAATTTAAAATTTTTTCCTCAAGTACTGATTAGTGAGCATTTCCATAAATTGATTTTATCTAGAACAGAATGAATCTTTTAAACTTACACGCATATCCATTTCTTTTTTCTGGAAATGCCCCATTATATACTTGTCTATTTTTCCTATTGAAGTTACCCTGAATCTTCCTTCCAGAGTTAATGTTTATTTTTGTTTGACTTTACTGTGCTTTAAAAAATGGCCCCTAGCCTCAGTAATTTATTTACAAAGCAAGCATTTATATCTTGTTTACGTTTTTTTTTTAATTTTTTTTCAACGTTTATTTTATTTATTTTTGGGACAGAGAGAGACAAAGCATGAACGGGGGAGGGGCAGAGAGAGAGGGAGACACAGAATCGGAAACAGGCTCCAGGCTCTGAGCCATCAGCCCAGAGCCCGACGCGGGGCTCGAACTCACGGACCGCGAGATCGTGACCTGGCTGAAGTCGGACGCTTAACCGACTGCGCCACCCAGGCGCCCCTTGTTTACGTTTTATGTCACTTATGTTACAACTTATATATTTTTTATTCTGTGATCTAGGTTGATCAAAAAGGAGTAGCTCCTTTTTGGAGTTTGCCATTCCTGTGGCAGAAGGAATAGTAAGGGAGATGGTAGAAACATGGAGTACTGTCCAGAAGTTCATCTTGGAAGTTACATACTATTATTTCCACCATGTTTTCTTAGCCCAAGCAACCCATGACCAAATTTGAAAATACAGAAGCATACTCCACTCCAGGAAGGCACTGTAAGCCATGTTGATTTGGGTAGAAATATATTATCTTCTTACAGGGCAGGGAGCACCTTATTGTAAACAGTAGTAAAATCAACGACAACATCTATGCTATTGTTGTCTATCCCCCAAGTATATTAGCTTTTTTTTTTTAAATCACATACATTATTTTGCTTTTTTCCTCTACATACATGAAAACTGGTCAATTGTATCTTTACTGATTCAGAGTTCTATGGCACTAATTTTCCTTTTACCATCATTAAATGGGGTCCAGTTGTTTTAATTTTCTTGTAAACTATCTTCTCATTTACTTCAATTACTATGTTTCTTCTTCATCATATTCTATTCTTCTTTTATAGAGGCCATATACTCTTAAAATCTGCTTTAGATAAAAATAGTCACAAAAATTTTTTTCTCTTTCCTTTGTATTTACTCACTGTTAAACAGGGTGAGATTTGTCCATACTCAATAATTGCCAACACACAGAATATATACTCTTTCTTCTTCTTGTTTTAACCTCTGGGTTATGTGCCAAAACCTCTTCATAAATCAGTTGGAGAGGACATTGATATAAACATTTTAATACTAAATTTCTGTGATGTATTCACCTGTTTTGTAGTTATTTTTGCTTATTGTCTTCTCTTAATGGCCATCTACTCTTTGGGCTCCTAAGATTCAGGGTTCTCATGAATTATATCCCTTTTTCCACCTATAGAATACTGCTTTGGGGGACAACAGCTGTCGGATTACACATTGCCATTTAAAGTTCTCATTGATTATTGTTGATCATTTATTCTGTAAATATGAAGTATCCCCTTGGTTTCAAGAAGATAGTATGGGAGGAGTAAAAGAAAAGAGGAAAGATTGGTGATATTTATAGGGCAAGAAGATCAGCATTTCTTCTCAGAGTAGTTTCTTATGAGTAGGAGGAAGCCCCAGAACCTCCACACACGATTGTGCCCTGCACAAGGATGGCCAGTGATGAACATTGGCAGGAGTTGAAATTCATCCCTCTTCATCAACCAAGCCATATGCTCTTCATCAGCCTGAAGAAAGGGTGCCTTTTGGCTGCTTGCACAACAGTGTTACATGTGCTAACAGCAGCCCAGTTTTTTTTTTTTTTTCTGTTTATGCACTTAATACAAATAGGGTCCTAAATATATAGTCTTTTGTGTCTGGCTTCTTTCAATATTATTTTTTTAATCTTCATTCATATTGTATGTAGTTTGGTTCATTCTTTCTCAGTGCCAAGTGGTATTTATGCAATTTATCTATTCTATTATTATTGTTCATTTGAATAGTTTTCAGTTTGGAACATATAAATATTTTTGCTATGACAATTAGAGTAGATGTTTCAAGGGAATATATTTGCTTATTATTAAATATATTCTTAGGGGTACAATTGCTATATTATTATATATATGTTATATTGTTATATAGTCTTATGTATATATAGTTTTAGTAGTATGAGCATCTAATTTTCTAAATTGTTGGGGCACCTGGATAACTCAGTTGGTTAAATGTCAAGCTCTTGATTTTAGCTCAGGTCATGATCTGCGGGTTCTGTTGGTGAGATCTAGCCTCTGGTCCAGCACTGCATTGACAGTGCTTGAGATTCTCCCTTTCTGTTTTCCTCTGCCCCTCCCCACCTCCAGCTCACTTGTGCGCATGTGCTTACTCGCTTTCTCAAAAAATGAATAAATAAACTTAAAAAAAAAGTGTTTTACTAGCTGACACTCCCACCATCTGTGCATTGGGGTTCTGGTTATTTCGTATTTTTGCCATTGCCTAATACTTCTATGTTCTTCTTTTTTCCTTCTGATGGGTATGCAGTGGGTTTTTATTAGGATTTAATTATCAAATCCCTAATACTTATCATATGTATTAACATGTTGAGCACCTTTTAACATATATATTAAACTTTTGGATATGTTCTTTTATTAAGTGTTAATGTCTGCCCATTTTTCTATTGAATTATCTTGTTTTCTTATTGGTAGGGGTTCTTAATACAGGCTTTTGTTGAATATTTGTTTTATGAAAATGTTTCATGATTTGCAGATTTTTTATCACTCTCTGAAAGGTGGTTTTTGATAACAGAAATTCTTAATTTTATTCTAATACAGCTTATTAAGTTTTTCTTTTGTGATTACTACCTTGGAGTCCTATTTAAAAAATCTTTGCATTACCAAGTTCACAAAGATTCCTTTTTAATAAAAACTTTATTATTTTACCTTTCACTTTTAGATATGCATTTTGAACTGGTTATTTTTATATGGTAAGCGTCCAGACACATTTTTCTTACAGATGCCCAATTTGATCCTAGGTCCTCTATTGAAAAGTTTATCTTTTGCCCACTGTAATATAGTATCACCTTTCTCATAAGTTCTAGGCAAATTGTAAAGTTGAAAAGCATTTTTTAAAATGACATAATGTGTAATAAGTGCTCAGTATGAACCACATTTTAAATGGCTTTTCTTTTTCTGGAGTTAAAGTATTTTACAAACTTCTTACTTATTCTTATTCAACTTAGTAAGAAGCAGTCCTGATACTTCCTTGGGTGATCTGCTGATTTTTATTAAGCTTTCTTGCCATGTGCAAATGACAAACATTAAAAAAAAATGAAGTAAAAGATGATTCTTCTGCTCATCACGACCTCTACTCACTACAGTGGTAATGCACTCATTAATAGACCTTTTATACAGTCAGAGAAATTTCTATCTCCAAGTAACCTTAGAAATGTATTGATTTTAATATAAGAAAATTTTAGTCCCAGAAAAATGAAGGGGCTTGTCACAGTACTGGTTAGAGAAGGAGACTGGAGTTTAAACCCAAAAAATTCTGGGGCACCTGGGTAGCTCAGGTGGTTAAGCATCCAGCTCTTGATTTCTGCTCAGGTCATGATCTCAGGCTTCTGAATTCAAGCCCTGCCTCATGCTCTGTGCTGGCAGCATTGTTCTTGCTTGGTATTCTCTCCCCCCCTCTCACTGCCTCTCCCCTGCTCCTGCTCTCTCTCTCTCCCTCTCTAAAAAAATAAACATACTCTAAAAACCCAGAAATCTTGGGTCTTTTCTAGAGACTCATATTTTTAAAAAAAAACAAATAAAAGAAAAACCTGACTTACCTAATAATTTTTGAAAACCTCACAAGTCAACAAAAACATAATTTCACTAGCCTCTTTGCTCTCCATATGATTGGAGATCACTGCATCTCTGAATTTTGAGCTTAAGACAATGGAAGCCCTATTGCCAGGTTCCTGAGGATACTTGTTATGGGCTGAATGTTTGTGTCCCCCCCCCCCCCCGCCAAATTCACATGTTAAAATCCTAATTCCCAAAGATGATGGTATTAAGAGGTGTGGGACCTTTGGGAGGTTCTTAAGTCATGGGAGCAGAGCCCTCTTGAGTGCTATTAGAGAGGGGCAGTAGGGGGATGTATTAAATGGGTGATGGGAATTAAGGAGTTCACTTGCTGTGATGAACACCAGGTGTTGTTTGGAACTGTTGAATCACTATAGTGAACACCTGAAACTAATATTACACTATATGTTAGGTAACTGGAATTTACATTAAGGAAGGAGGGAAGGAAGGAAGGAGGGAAGGAAGGAAGGAGGGAAGGAGGGAAGGAAGGAAGGAGGGAAGGAAGGAAAGGAAGGAAGGGAAGGAAGGAAGGAAAGGAAGGAGGGAAGGAAAGGAAGGAAAGGAAGGAAAGGAAAGGAAGGAAAGGAAGGAAAGGAAGGAAAGGAAGGAAAGGAAGGAAAGGAAGGAAAGGAAGGAAAGGAAGGAAAGGAAGGAAAGGAAGGAAGGAAGGAAGGAAGGAAAGGAAGGAAGGTGCTGAAATACCTTTGGCTGTGTGAGAACTGAGAGAAGGCACTGGCTGTGAACCAGAAAGAGAGCCTTTACCGAAACGTGACTATGCCAATGCATTGATCTCAGACTTCCAGCCTCCAGAACTGTGAGAAATAAGGTTTCGTTGTTTGTAAGTTATTCAGTCTGTGGAATCTTGTTATAGCAGCCTGAACAGACTAAGACAACACTTAACCTCTTGGTGACAAATCAAGGAAGCAACAGAGAGTGGAAACGAGAGACCCTGCCTGTGTGAATTCTTGCTGATATTAGACTAATGACTCTAAGCTATCATTCACTGTGTAGACTTTGGAGAATTATAAAACAATTTGTGAAGAAAACCAAATTTCATTCTTAATGTATCTGTATCTGTATATATGTGTGATAGGGTATTTCTAGTTTCTGTATGTTGTATAATCTTTCATGTATTTTTCTTGATCTTTTTAGTTGGACTTTATATAAATTTTTAAAAAAATACAAATTAAGTCTAATTGAGAGCCATTCCATATTTTTTTTTATCCAGAGGTCAATATATAATGTAGCCACACATTTCCTCTTTTTGAAAATTGAGTCATTTGCTTCTTTCTGGTTGTCCTGCATTTTTCTCTTCCTGCATAATTAAAATATTTATGGCAGTGACTCTGAGATCATATTTGTACATTTCTACGGCTTCCTAGTGTATAAATCTTCTGTTTCGAGACTTGGGTTAATTTAAAGTAACTAGGGAGTGTCTCAGACCATTTACATATTACCTCAAGCAGTAATATCTTTTTTATATTGTTCTAGATTTTTAGCTTGAAAGTCATTTTCTTTGCTACAAAAGATGGAATTCAAGGAATGTTTGAATATTCTTCCTTCTTTTATTTGTTATAATTTTCACTAAGCAGTATGTCCAGTTTTTCTTCTCATCTCTACAAGTAATTTTAGAAGAGTATAGATTTTTTTTTTTATTTTAAAATTGGTGCCGTAATGGACTCAAGAACACATGGATGTGAATCTTAATTCTGTTTTGTTTATTGGTTTGAGTGACTTTCTTAGCTTTTAGAAGTTTTCTTCACCTGTAATTCTGAAAAAAAAATACATATAACCATTTAAGTTTTGTTAAGCACTTAAGGAACATACAATGTAAATAGAAAACATTTAGCATAGTGTTTGGCATATAGTATATAAAACACATTGTTAATTTCATTAAGTCACAAATTCATTTTTTCTGTGTTTTTTGGAGTCATCATCACAGAGTAATTGAGAGTGACTGTGTCTGAGTTGCGTCTCTGGGAAACAGACCATGAACTGGATTTAGGAATGCAGAAGTTTAATTAGGGGGCTAGGGGGTGTGCAGGAAGAGGCTTCAGAATGCAATCCAGATCTGTCTTCTGTGAAAAGAGAAGAAAGTCTTAAACTGATACAGAATTCTGTCACATTCTCATCTGGCCAAAGGAGCTTTGGAGCAAAATTACCCATAGAGCAGACTCACGATAGGTAGAAATGCCAGACTCCAGCATCTCTGCCATGCTCCTCATTGGCTGGGGAAAGCCTGGGAAGAGTGTAACATTGGTTCAAAAATTTAGATATTGTAATGAGGCACTGTCAGCCAACTGTGTTTCTTGCGGCCAAACAGCCAACTTTCTTGGAGGGAAATCGAAGCGATGCCTCTCAAGCTGCCCCATAGGTTTCTGGAACATGCTACCTGTGTTCATTCAAATATGTCCCCTTCACTTACTAAATGGGGGGTTGTAAGGTACTTAACCATTCTGCTCTTGGTTTCTTCATCTGTAAAAAGAAGAAAGTAATGGTAGTTATAACATTATTGTGAAGGTTAAATTAAATAACAGAGAGTATTTTAAATAGCATCTGAAGTGCTCAATAAATACTTGCCATTATTACTGTCATATTCTTACATATTTTGCTACTTTGATTTACTCTTGCCTACATACTCCCTTCTTGCATTTTATGTACATATTGTTTTTAAAAAACAGGTTTTGGGCACCTGGGGGGCTCAGCCGATTAAGCATCCGACTTCAGCTCAGGTCATGATCTCATGGTTCTGGGGTTCAAGCCCCTCATCAGGCTCTGTGCTGACAGCTCAGAGCCTGGAACCTGCTTCAGAGACCGTGTCCCCCTCTCCCTGCCCCACCCCTGCTTGTGCTCTGTCTCTCTCTGTCTTTCAAAAATGAATAAACTTTTAAAAATAACATTAAAAAAAACAGGTTTTGCTGTGAACTTAAAATTGCTCTTAAAATCATCTTAAAATAACTTTTCAAAGAGTCCCCTGAGTGAATATTCATTGTTTATATGCTTTTCCTTCTCTGATTTCTTCTTGTTCATTGTTATCAGTCCAGGTAATTGCACATATTAATATTTCATTTAATAATCCCATTTGGTATAGGTAAGAAGAGAGTCTACATGAGATTTTCATGTCAAAAGCTTGCAGAGTCGACGTACTAGTTCCACAGTATGAACAAAATAAGTTTCTTTGAGAGAAAATCATAAGCACTATGTGCTATATCCTTCCCAGATAAAAAGGAGCTATTTTATATCCATCAAAGTTGAAATAAGGTTTAGTTTAGTGGACCAGAAAAATATTACCTGTTTTGACACAAATACAATAGAACAATTCCAAAGAAATCCAATTTTGAACAGCATTGCACGCAAGGATTACAAAGTTTCAGAAGATTTGGATTTTCTGAATGCTTTTTCTTGTTTGAGGTGCTCTCCTAAGATTAACTGAGCATATTATGTAAGGATGAACCAGCTTTATCGTTGTGCTTTTTCAATCTCTTTGAAAATGAAAATTTAATCACGAGCCATCATATTCACAGATTCTCATCCATTCCAAGGATCTAAGGTTTTTTTTTTTTAAGTTGTAGTATATTTTATTTCTTAAATCATTATAAAAATTTCTAAGTTGTGAGATTTAAAACTATTCTGAAGTTTTTTATTTTTATTTTTATTTTTTTATGTAGTTGATACTAGTAAAGTGATATGCCAGTGTGAGCCCTGGCTTGACAAGGGAGCCCCATAAAAAGCTTTGGTTCCCGATTAAATCGTCTTTTAAATAATAACACATAAAATCTCAACAAAGGTCTAAGGTTTTAGATGTATCATCCTCTTAAGAAGATATTCCTTGACAGCTGTCCCAAGGCCACTACTAGTATTCTTACATAATGATATAAACTAAAAACTATAAACTATGGGTGCAAAAAAGAAATTGGATTATTTCGGCCGGCTTAAATGATCATGTCTTTTTTAATGATGTTTTTAAAAATCATGTAATAGTGATAGCATGACATATAGAGAATGTAAGTAATGGATCTGAGTTCTCTTTTCATATTTTAATCACCACTTTTCAAACATTGCCTTAGCAATCATGTATTCACTGTAAATACTTACTGAGTAACTAATTTGTGGCCGGCCTACTTCTAGGTACAGTGATATAGAAGTGAACAATTGACCTAGGATTTATTCCCCAGCTTAAGATTCTCCATTATAATTAAGAATTCTTACATTACCTGCAAGGCTAAATCAATACACAAGTCTCTACATCTATGAGCTTAAATCATACAAGATCCCCTGAGCTTATTCCCCTGTAAACCCACACTGTTCTACTGCCCTTCTCTTTGTCTTTGAACATGTCAAACTTTTTCCTGCCTCAGGCCATTTGTACTAGTAGTTATTGTTATCTGGTATGCCCTTCCTTAAGATCCTATGGTTTCTTCTCATTATTCAGATCTCTGTCAAAAGTGCAACTTCATAGGCCTAAATAAAATGGCTCTCAACCCCACTCTCCAATCACTATCCTTTAATACTGTTTTTTTTAATCTAAAATAAGAATTATTGGAAGTTATCTTATTTTTAAATATATGCTGATTTTTACAGATCGTTTATGCCCTTTCTGATATTGTGACTCCATTTGACAGCCATTTCCCAATTTTTTGCCCTTTCTCCGAGAACCTACCATGTGTTGTTCCTGGATGACTTTGCTCTTTGTTCTATCATAGCACTGACTACTCTCTGTGTTATAGTGCTCTTTGTACTTGACTGCCCCTGGAACTAATATGTGCTTCACGTCCATATATACAGCTCCTGCAGCAATGCAGTACACCGTGATTTCTGGGGAAAAGAAAAAAACTTATTGAGCAAATTAATGAATTAATTTTTACATTTGTACAATATTTACCACTTAATTACTATATGCTGTTTCAACCGTTTCACATAAATAAGGGGAAAAGGGCGTAAGCTTAATATCTCTTCTTTATTAAATGTTGCAGTGTTACATTCTTTTATTTTTTTAAGTATTTACTTTTGAAAGAAGGAGAAAATGTGAGTGGGGGAGGGGGATAGAGAGAGAGAAAGAGAAAGAGAGGGAGAGAGAGGTGGGAGGTTAGAGACAGAATCCCAGGCAGGCTCCACACTGTCAGCACAGAGCCTGAGGCAGGGCTTGAACCCATGAACCATGAAGTTGGATGCTTAACCGACTGAGCCACCCAGGTGCCCCAAAACAGTGTTATATTCTCACCCTAAAATTCTGAGTCATGTATTCTTACAAGCCACTTGTGAGTTCTAAAGTATTGAATCTTTTTCTCATTAGAGGTCTATAACATAGAAAGCAAGTACCAAGAACTATGAATGTTTGGGGTACTACCATTTGAAATTTCTGTTCTAGGTCACATAATTCCCTTAAGCTAATTATGGAGAAAATCTCTGACATTTCATAGGAAGGAACTCATTTGAATATATGCATGAGAGGATAGGAGAAGCTTTATGTACTAATATTTTAATTCTTTGGATGTTTTATTTCTATAACCATTTTAATATATATCCCTTCTGTAGCAAAGAGCATATTGAATTTCTTCCAACAGTGACAATATCATTGGAATTTCTTCCACCAATGATTATAGTTCTTCAGTATCCTGAAACTCAATTATTTATTAATTTCTCAAGGAGAAGTATGCTTGTTACTTATTAACATCATAGTAGGTAATTCCTCCTATTCAGATAGATTTATGGAGTAAATCTTAGATAAGAAAAAACAGAATACTTAATGGCCTGATTATATGCAGAGAACAAAATATATATCTATTTGATTATGCTTATTTTCATAAGAATTCTGTTTCAGGGTACCTGGGTGGCTCAGTCACTTAAACGTCTGACTCCTGATTTCAGCTTGGGTCATGATCTCACAGTTTGTGAGACTGAGTCCTGCATCAGGCTCTGCGCTGACAGCCTGGATCCTGCTTGGGATTCTCTCCCCCCCACCTCTCTCCCTCAAAATAAATAAACATAAAAAAAAAAAAACAATTCTGTTTCAAAATGGAATTTAAGTCCCCAAATACTCATAAGAAAACAAAATAAAATAGATCACCAATTAATGTAGCTATAATGTGTGCCACTGAGGTAACTTCCTCATATATCACTAGAATCAACCAGAATAAAGACACTCTTGCTAGACTCATACAAAGAGAAATAATTCAGCTTTTATATTCATATATTATTCTTCCATATGTGGTTAATATACATATCAATGACAGGAACATCAGAAACTTTATTAAATAACTAAACTGGGTCAAGTATTAATTTAAAGGCATTACTTAATTCTCCAATAACCTTAGATCTAGAATCAAGTTTTTAAAAAATATTAAACTAATTCCTCATAAAAGGATACCTTTCATTACTTTATTTCAGAATGTTGTTTTATATAACATATAACGTATTTCTCTAGAGTTATGTTCTCAAGAGTATAGTAATTTTTATGATCTGGAAAAAGGTATGGGTTGGCTTTGCTTTTGCTTTCTATTTTGTTGAAGCAGTCAACTTGAACTGAAATTAATGCAAGAGAGAAATAAGCATAGTTCAATGGAAATTTCCATGCCCCACGGTCTGTGGTGTTCTTTGTAGAAATCTAGGGTGAAATGGCAGTGATTTCCATTCTAAAATTTTTTCCAACATTCTTTTCAATGCCTTTGATAGTGCGTGCAAAGAGGTATTGCAGTCACTGGCAGCCACACTTGCCCAAATACTCACGATGATTGCCCTTTACGTAGATTTATATGTTGAGGATTTTACACACTGAGATAGTCAGGAATTCATGTCCACATTCTTCCAGTGTAAAAAAAAAATGTGCAAACCACATGCCAATTGATTATGTGTAATACCTCAACTCGGTCAGCACTGCTTTAAAAGAAAGATGAACTCAGGAGCATATTGGAAAAAGAGAAAGTGTGGCCTAGAAGAAAGGAATAAAAGAGAAAAATGGTAGATGGGCTAGATTTTTATCTTGGAGTCCTACAACAAATTTAGGTTGATTTTCTTATTACCTTCTCCATTTCCCCACACATGTGTCATATTCAGTCCATATTGTTTTCCAAATCATTTTATTTTTATTAATCTTTTACAACCAGTACAGTAATTAATTCCAGAAACAGGCTTTTTGGCTTCCTGACTTCACATTAGCAAAGATAGTCCTTTAGGACTGAAAGTAATGATCTCTGGCATGCCATGTGTACAGTTTTAATTTTAAATTAGTAAAATGTTTGGCAGAAATATTAGGGACAAGTGAGGGTGTACAATGAATGAGATAACAGTTCCATTTTTCCCACACACAAGTGAAACTAGTTGCCATTAGGGCAGGTAGGATGTGGCCATGCTTCCCTACCATGGTGAGGGAATTTCTCTCCCACAGTGCATCCTGGGAAGTGATCTTGTTTTATAAACCCTCCAAAGGCTTATGATTATGACAAGAGCCATGTTGGAAAAAAATAAGCAACTGACCATGCTGTAACCATAATGCTTTTCCTATTCCATGTCTATATACTGAAGATGATCCCTCTGTAACACGTGCATTTTCCCCATAGTGAGCTCCACTCAGCTGATGTGTCAATTTATGGTCTAAAATCCAAGTATATCTGTTGGGTAAACTATGGCCCTAATTACAGAAGCATGAGGGATGAAACTGATTTGTGTTAACAGTTATTATGTTCACCCTTCTACAACTCTATGCCCTAGATGTTAATGTAATTTTTAATAAATAAGGACTCCCAAACTTGGACCTTTCCTGTTACTCCCATTAGAACTTTTAACCCATTAACCTTTAACCTTTCCCATTAACCTGTTTTTTTTAGAACATGGACCTTTAAAGTGAGCAATAAAATGGCTTTTTCTAGAATAATTCATGTGCTTTTTACTCATGAGAATATGCTATACAAATGAAAGTTCCCCACATATTTTGGGATGAATACTTGATTCAAAATGAGACTTTCTCATGAGGAATCAAAATGGAGGCTTTATTTCTCTTCCTTTCTGGAGGCCAAGAAGTTATAATTGTATTATATATTTTTCAAGTTTTTATTTAAATTCTAGTTAGTTAACATATAGTGTGATATTGGTTTCAGGAGTAGATTCAGTGATTCATCATTTACATACAACATCCAGTGCTCAACACAACAAGTGCTCTCCTTAGAACTAACTCATCACTCATTAACCCATGCCCTGCTTACCTCCCCTCTATCAACCCTCAGTTTGTTCTCTATAGTTGGGAGGTTTGCTCTCTTATGGTTTGCTTCCCTCTCTCTTTTTCTTTTTCCCTTCCCCTATGTTCATTCATCTGTTTTGTTTCTTAAATTCCACATATAAGTGAAATGATATGGTATTTGTCTTTCTCTGACTGACTTATGGAAATAATAATTTTAAAACATTGTGTTGTATTCAAAACAGAAGAGGATGATAGGTTGATTTAAGTAACTAAACAAACTCAAGGACAGCAACAACAGAACAAGAGCAATCATTGTGCTCTTTTGTGATTAGAACAGAGATTATTTAGTATACCTCCTCCCTTCAAAGGTCTGCATTTGAAAGTAATCATCAGTTTAGCCAGAATGATATTTTGCTTTTCTACTTGTATTACTGACATTTTAATATTCTCCCCCCCATTTCTCCTTTAGAAACTGTAATCTCAAAAGAATGATTTAAACACTGATGCATTTAGATAATACAATGTACATGATTGAGAAAATTTTAAATACTATAATTTAAAACACTTAATGCCACAGTTATTTTCATATTAGTTACACCCTCATGCTAGTATAATTCTAATCTAAATTTCTGGCTCGACATGTTTGATTCTGTGGGCATAATCTCAGGTGTCCAAAGCCTTAGGTACTTTTCCATTTCATTTTATTTTTAGCCTTTGTTTGATTTGAAACAATTAGGAAAAAAGCACAGTGAGCAAACTTTCAAAACCTAAAATTCTATGAATCTGTAAAAATCACCATGCCACTGACCAAATTTAGAAGCTATCAAATAAGCTTAATCAGGTCATTTTGATCTAGACTATTTTTATCCTCAGAGAAATAAAGAGGCGACTTTTCTGCCAATGAGCAGTTTTTAAAATATTTTTAAATAGATTTTATTTTTAAGTAATCTGTGCATCCAATGTAGAGCTCAAACTCACAACCCCAAGATCAAGAGTTGCATACTCTACTGACTGAACCAGCCAGGTGCCTCTTTAAAAAAATGAATAAATAAGATTTTATTTTTAATTCATGCCATTAAGTAGTTTAAAAAAATGTAAAAACTCCTTTTTCACAGATTGATTATCCCCTTCCCATCTCACCTGTTGGTCACCTGTCACATTAGTGAGAGCATGCATACCTTCTCTTAGGAACATAGCAAAAGTTACAGCTTTTCTTCCCAGCACAGGTGAAGCAATGAAAGTGAGGAAATTTGGAAGCCTTGTAAAGATCAATGAGAAATAAACGCGAAGTTACTTTGCAAAGTATAAATTACTATTTACATATAAATACGGCCATTCTTTGCCCCATTACTATTATTATTGGTGCCGTTACTGCTGCTACTACTACGACTATAGTTAATAATTGGATTTTACAAAGCCTGAAAGAATCTCAAAGATCCTATTCGTCCATGAGAGGAGGTGAACTGCCATCAGTTGATAATAGGCCTTGTCACAGAGATCCATATCTGAATTGTGGCTCAATATTCAACATCTATGTTATCTGAGCCAAATTACCTTAATTATCTGTGCCTCAGTTTCCTTCTCTGTAAAGTGGGAATACAAATTGTATCTGACCTTCAATTAAAAAAAATGTATCTGAGTAATTCCACTTCGGGTCATGATGGCGTAAATGGTACTAGATTTTTCTTCTGTGTAAATAACCAGATAAATATGTACAAATAACCTGTGTGTCTGTTTCCAGACATTAGGCTATACCCAGAGCCGACTGCCCTTAAAGAGAGGAAAAAACATGCTAAGACCTACAATTGTTTCAGCTTTCTGCCTGGATGTGTATTCCAGACTGTGGAGCAGGGCGAGAGAATTTATATAAGGGTGGCATTTTTGCTCAGTTGAGGAGTTAGCAAGCAGGAATCAGTGAAGCCTAAGCAGCTGGAATTTTTAGGGTGGAACTGTAAGGGGAGGAAGCAACACAAGAAAAGGCACTAAAATTTACAGAGGGGTTCCATTGGTCTTTAACTATGGAACTGTCACATGTGATCAGACTCCATGAGGCCATCACAGAATAATTGCTGGAACAGGACAACTTCTGGGAGCTATTTGCTGAAAGATCACCAAATGAAATTTTTAAAGGAGCTGAATATATTCGAGGTCTGACCAGCCAGAGCAGAGTATCTTACAGAACATTCAGTAGAGAATCTACTATACAGTTAAAAAAAAAAAAAAAAAAACCTTTAAGCAATTTAGTCTGTATTGGTTATCTTCATTGAGTCCTTCTTGTTCCTGTTTCATTTTCTAAACTTTGAGGTGAGGATGAGGGTAAATTTTACTAAAAGAGAGGTGGAGATGTGACCCTCTTCTTACAAAAGGAAAAAGGAATAAGAGAGAGATAAAAAAAAAATAAACATGAGACACATACACATGAATCCAAAGGAAAAGGGACAAATGTCATAAAAATAAGAGTTCTGAATCACTTTAATACTCATGACAAAAACTCTTACCTCTCAGTGCCATGACCTAATAATATTCTTCACCATGACCTCCATCAGCGCTGCTTTTTCTTGGGGGTAGAATACAGAGGGCTTCAATTCAGCTAGAGAGGCTGAAGTTTTCCATTAGTATCCTGACCTGAACTCCAGTGATAGCAACATGGAAAAGGAAATAAATTGAGAGATGCTGCAGAGGGATAAATACAGGAGTTTCAGTGATTAAAATGAGAGAAAACGGTGGCACCATAAATAGGATATGGGTCATGTATATAATAGACAAGGATACAAAAAGTACACAATGCCTTGAACATACGGAGACAAGTCTAATTTTGTGTATACAGAATCGGGCTGGTGTATCACTGAGGTGAAGCTGTGCAGCTGATAACAGAACAAGGAGACATATTTTATATGAGCTGTTGGAAATAAATATATAGATTTCAAAGTGATCTGTTTGGAGGTGACTATAGACTTTTAGAAAATAATTAAGGAAGAAGTTGACATTAAGGGAAATAAAATAAGTTTAGATAAAATGTGAAGTAAATGGAAGATGAGCCAGCCAACATAGATGAAGGGTGAGAACACAGATGAAGTGAGAAGTGAGATTACCAGTGTTCAATGGGTAAATTAGCTTGCTAGGGCTGTGTGATATTGTGATTATAGGAAGAAATATATGTTTACTTCTTGACATCCTTCCAGCACAGAGCTCCTAAAACCATTAGGATTTCCTAAGGAATGGAAACAATAAACATGTTTCTGTTTTCAATGAAGTGACTTTTGCAACAAACCTAAGGATGAGGGCTGGTTTCCAGGAGAGCCAACCTGTGATTATAGACTGTTGAAACTTTCAGTTCCACTCCACCCTTAAACAAACATACTGGGAAGAGAGGGGCTGGAGATTGAGTCCAGTCACTAACAGCTGATGATTTAATTAAGCATGCCTATATAATAAAACCTCCATAAGAACCTAAAAGGGTGGGATTTGGAGAGCTTTCAGGTGGGTGAACATGAGGAGATCAGAGGAGAGTGGCAAAGCATGGTAGCTCCACATCCTTTTCCCAAGCCTTGCTCTACACATCTCTTCCATCTGTCTGTTCCTGAGATCTATTGCTTTATAATAATCTGGTGATCTAGTAAGTAGTCTTTCTCTAAATTCTGTGAGCTTCCCTAGCAAATTAACCTGAGGAGAGGGTCTTGGAAATCTCTAATCTGTAGTCAGAAACCCAGATGATAACATGGGCTTACAATTGGCATCTGAGAGGAGCATGGGGGAGGAGGGCAGTCTTGCAGAACTGAGCCCTTACCCTGTGGAATATAATGCTAGCTTTAGGTAGATAGTTGTCAGAATTGAGTTGAATAGGGCACCCAGCTGTTGTCAGAAAATTATTGGTGGTGTGGGGAATCAACACACACACACACACACACACACACACACACACACACACACGTGCACACACAAAATAACTGAGTGTGGAACCCTTTTGCTGCCATAACAAAATACCATAGACTGTGCAGCTTAAGCAAAAGAAATATATTTTCTTACCATTCCGGAGGCTAATTGTCCAAGATCAGGATGTTAACAAGTTTGAATTCTTCTGAGACTGCTCTCCTTGGTTTGCAGGTAGCTGCCATTAACTGTGCCATGCAGGGTTTTTTCTCTGTAAAGAAAGATCCCCAGTGTGTCTCTGTAGGTCATAAGAGCCCTCTATTATAAGATCACCAGTCAGATTGGATTAGGGTCAACCCTAACAGCCTCATTTTTACTTAATTACCTCTTTAAAGGACCTATCTTCAAAGATAGCTACATTCTGAGGTGCTGGGGGCTAGGACTCAACATATAAGCTTTGAGGGAATACAATTAGCCCATAACAATGAGAGAGAAAGAAAAGGATTTCAAGATATCTACAATAAACTAGAAACTGTCTAAAACTAAAACTAAACTATCTACTGAAAGATATCTACAATAAACTATAGAGTGAGGATAGAGAGATTACAAAACATAAGCTGTGGAATTCATAAACAAAATAGTATGAAAGGGATAGAAGACAGAATGTAAAGGATTAGGATTGAGTGTTTGAATGGGCATTGAAGACAGATATTGCAATTTGAGGGTATAACAAGAATGGAAGGACCATTTTTTCAAGTGCAAAGATCTGTGCACTTTCAGTTGAATGGAAAAAGTTGATGATACATGATGTAATAGACATGGTTGATGGAAAAAAAAATTGTGAAGGATGTTGGAAGGAAATAGATTAGAAGGAAAAGGTGTTAGGGGGATTTAATTTGCAAGATTTTTTTTAAGTCATGGAGAGAGAAGTTGAATATGCCCATTGGTTTCAACCTTCATTAAAGTAGGTAGCTAGGCCATCTTGAAAAAATGGAAAGTGTTTGTCCTTCTCTGACTGACTGATTTTACTTAGCAACTTGTGTGATGTATCTAAAATGGTCAAACACAAGGAAGCAGAGAGTAGAATACTGGTCATGAGGAGTTAGGGGAGTAGGAAATGGGAAGTTTCTATTCAAATGGTATAGAGTTGCCATTATATGAGATGATTATATTCTAGAGATCTGCTATCCAACATTGTTCCTATAGTTACAATACTGTATTGTACATTTAAAAATTTAAGAGGGGGGATTTCATGTTAAGTGCTCTCACCACAATAGAAAAAATAAAAGTGGTGCAGCTCCAGCTTACTAGTAATGCAAACACATAGGAAATGATGGAGAAAAAAGAAGTTAATGTAATAGTGGCATTGAGTAGGTTTAAGAGGAAGCAACAAATGAGAGGTTGAAGATAGGTAATTGTATTTAAAGATGTGTTTGGTGGAATGCTGGAGAGATAATAGGAATGGAACGTTCTTGTGCTTCAAGAAGAAACAATGCTAACACTAGGTTTCAAGGATTTGTCAAATAAAGAAAAGTAGTTTAATTTCACTGAAGAATGGGTGGGAGATGAGCTAATATCAGGCAGCTGACATTAACAAAAGTAATCTTTTTTTTTTCCCTGTCACTCTTAGTGGCCCTGCTCACATAATAAACCACATTAAGAGCTAAGGGGTTATTTTAATTCTGTAACAATGCCTCATCTTTGAATTATCTGAGTGGTTTTCATTATAAACTTTTGTTGCAAATTTTAATAGGCTGAATATACACAGCCTTAGGAAAGCTAATTTGTTTCAAAGGAATTCTTTAATAGCTATTACAAAAACTAAGAAAAAAATAGACCTTAAAAAAAGGATTAAAGTTGATTTATCTGTGTCTCAGAAAATGCAAGCTAACTCAAAATACAACATGCCTCAATGCATGGAAATTGTTGTCATAAAAATAAATTATCTCAGTGGATATGCATTCAGAAAGTGGTAAATAATGCTGTTCACTCATAAGAACACATTTTAAACTGGAAAAAATTACAGACATCTCCCATTAAGAAAGATAGCCTCTTATGTTCTTGTAATATAGACACACTAAATGGTATAAAATCACAGCACAGTCAGCAAGTCTGAAAACTCATGAGGTCATGTCTACATAATGATAGTAGTAGGATCCAGGTTCAAAAATTATATTGTGCCCATGTTGCCTGTTCTCATTCCACTACAAGATAATGTAGCTAAAATAGATAAGCGGATTTTTTATCTATGGTTTCATAGGATTCAGAAAAATTTGGTACATAATCACACTCACAAGGAGATAAATTTGGCAGGGTAACATATTCACTTCCATTGCAGTTCAAAGGAATAAAAGAGTGCATTGACCTCTTATTCTTTGATCTGTTCTTCCTGAAAAGCCTCCAACCCCAGTGGACTACTGAAGGAAGGAAAACTAAATTTACCTAATCCAGTAATCTTAGTTTGAGTCGATAATGTCAAACGATCCTTTTTTTGGGGGGGGAGGGAAGGGGGGAGAGTAAAAGCTGGGGAGGGGCAGAGAGAGGGGAACATAGGATATGAGGCAGGCTCCGCATTGACAGGTTGACAGCAGCAAGCCCAATGTGGGGCTCAAACTCCAGAACTGCGAGATCATGACCTGAGCCAAAGTCAGACGCTCAATTAACTGAGCCACTCAGGTGGCCCACAAATGATTCTTTAATTCCATTTCTTTGGAATAAAAGGTTTCCTTTCAGATGTCTATCTCTTACCTTTTGAGAGAAGGTGACCATTTATGAATTCTCATGTCAGCAGAAGAGACTCAGGTTGTAAACCCACATGTTGTATGTAGGAGTGCTGACAATACTGACTCCATCTTGTTCATATCCCAGCAATGACCTCCTTTTGGGCTAAGTGTTCCAGACCCCTCGGAGGTTAATGTATGCCTGACCAGAATGCAGGTAGGCTTGTTCTGATTTTCCCTAAAGTTTAGATAACTAGTAGGGATAACAGATTCTTTCTCTTTGGCACACAGATGATACCATGTTAGATAACTACCCTTTGACCTTATCATAATACCCCTTGCTCTATAAAATCTGGGCATTTTTTTCTTCTTCCAGATTTTTATTTAAAGTTAGTTAATATATATTGTAATATCAGTTTCAGGAGTAGAATTTAATGATTCATCACTTGTATATAATACCCAGTGTTCATCGTAACAAGTGCCTTCCTTAATACCCATCACCAATTTAGCCCACCCCCTCCTCCATCAACCCTCAGTTTGTTCTCTATCAATAAGAACCTCTTATGGCTTGCTTCTTTCTTTTTTTTCCCTTCCCATAAATTCCTAAATTCCACATTTGGGTATTAAGGTACAACCGTTGTGTTGCATAGTTGTGTTTTGCCTGGATTATTGTCCACCCAACTCCCCCATTAGTAAGTTACTGTGAACAAAACTCTGTAAATGGCATGGTGTGGCTTGATTCATTTTTTGGTCCCAAAGTGACTTTGCAGTCTGGAGGATACTTTACTGTCCCTCCTCCACCTTCTAATAATGCTCCATGCATCCTCTATGATCTTGGCTGTGGGAAGTCTTGAACTGGTCAGCTCTCTGTTACTTGTGTTGTTCTGGCAGCCACTTCTGGACTATGGCTACAGATACTTGTCCTATGTCTCAAATTTCCAATCTGTAATAGCTCTGTCATGAAACTGCAAGTTTGACAGGATGCCTACTGTCCCACTTTGCACATCTACTTTTCCTCTCAGGGTCTATCTGTAGGCCCAGAGCCATAGCACAACAAATAAAGGCTTAGAGGAACATATGCATGCACATCTTCAAGCCTATCCACATGCCTCTGGACATCACCATTGGCACATTGGATCCAGAGCATTTTACTAGGGATTTGCAAATGCCATCACAATTTCCATAGAATTATGCCACTTGCCACTACGTTTCCAAATTCTAACCTACAAATATGGATGTTTCTCAAAACCCTCACCTTAAAATTTTGGTACTCAGTGATAAAGAAGAAAGGAGTTTTGACATTGAAACTACCTTATTTACCTTAGGAGAGCAAGACTTATGACCTAATCATCATAAACAGATGGGAGTGTCTTCTCTGCAATATGAAAGAAAATATATGACTAGAGTCTGTTAGGCTTATCTCTTCATATACTAAAAAGATTTAGAAAATCCTATCTCTGGAAAAGCTTAGATATCTAGGTAATTGTATTTCATGAAAATACTATTTCTAGCATTATAAACCGAGTACAGCATTAACTTAAGCTCCCTTTTCATTCCTGCTCCATCAACTATCACTCTCCACATACACACTGAAAAGGATGCCTTAATTCTGATGGACTAGTGAGACCATTACAAATCCATTAAATAAAAAAAAAAAGGTGCCTTAATATATTTCAAAATATCATATTCCTTATATTTAAAAAGGAAACTGTAGAATTATGCTAGAATTTATTTGAATTTGGAATCAATTATCTACCAGTTTCCTCCAGGCTTTCCACTAACTTCCTTTGAAATGAGAGAACCAAGAGAGCAGGGCTTATATTTTCTTATTTCCCTATTATCCACACATTCCTCAGGCCAAATTGGAAATGGATTCCCTTATGTAAACATGAGTTATCCTTGAGAACCCATAACTCTGAGATGATCCAGTATCTGATGAAAAAACAAAATTATAATACTCCATTTTTCGATGTGTGGTAGGATTCTAGTAATACCTGCTTATTGATTAGCTACCTGGTTACTGTAAGAAGCATTAGTTTCTTGCTGGCTGTTAGAGGCCTCCATTCCTCACCATATAGGCCATAGGAAAGCTTTAGTGTTCTCCTGACATGGAGATAGCTGCATACCTTTTATGATCTGGTCTTGGAACTGTGAGACTGGCTGTGATTTTCACTTTCACCATATTCTATTTGTCAGAAGCAAGTTATTAAATCCAGCCCACTTTTAATATGGGGGGAATTAAGCTTTACCCCTTGAAAGGACTGTAAGATAATTCGTGGATGTATTTTAACATCACAACATCCTCCTACAGAGAACTTCTTTTCTACCATAATAATACATCTGACTTTCCTGGACCCAGAGGTCTGTAACCAGATCAGGCCAATAACTTCCATCCACTGGACAATTATGGTACAGAGTCTATTATCTTTTACTCTCCAACCCAAAAGCTATAGATACACTTAGTTATCATAATCCCCTTACCAACATACTCTCTGCTCTCCAGATCTGTATATTTATCCACCAGATTCCTGACATACATTTCTACATAATTTCCTCATCTTACTATATGTTCTTAGTCTTTGCATATAAAAATCATAATATATCTCTGAATTCTAGCTCAAATGCTACCTCATGTTAAAGTTTTCTTTGTTAAGAATATCTTGCTCCCCTTCCCATCCTCTTACATTCTTTCAGTTCATCTTTTGATTTAATCATTGCTGAGGCAAGCAGCTTTGTACAGATGTGACCAGACAGCACCTCCCATTAGCTATACCAGTGATCATTTTGCTTTCTGTCCCGAGCTTCTCTGACACAGGACACTTGTGGGAACCAATATGGCCACTTATATGCAACCTGGGAGTGTGGGAGAGTTAATGTCCCAGTGGGTGACTATTTATAGAGTAGAAAGAGAATTGCTGTTATTAAGTTCTGACCTCTTTTGTCCTTAGGCAGTTCTGGAACACACCTCCATGGTTCCATAGAAGGTCCAGGGAGAATCAAGCCAAGATGCTGTTAGTAGTGACCTATTCAAGAATAAACCTGGAGTTGGTTTTTTTCTCCTCCCCTATATCCCTCAGCCTCATCTGCCACTCCTTTTCCCTGCAACTATTTCTAAAAATAAACTACCTGCCTACTAGCAATATTATCTGTCTCTGATTCCAGGTCAATAGCTTGAGGAAGACATTCTCCCTGATCATGATTAAAAGCAATCACTTCTTTCTTGTTTATCACAGTAGGTCTACTATGTTGTCTTTATTATGCCTCCTTGTACTTGGCTGTACAATTTTTTAAAGTGAAAACAGTGTGCTATTTATCTTCTTGGCCATGATGCCTACCCCAGAGTTTTTCACATCATGGGTTTTCAATCATCTCTCTTTTTTTTTAAATGTTTATTTTTGAAGGAGAGAGAGACAGAGTAAGTGGGGGAGGGGCAGAGAGAGAGAGAGAGGGACATAGAATCTGAAGCAGGCTCCAGGCTGTGTCAGCACAGAGCCTGATGCAGGGCTCGAGCTCATGAACCTCAGTATCATGACCTGAGTTGAGGTCGGATGATTAACCTATTGAGCCACCCAGATGCCCCTTTCAATCATTTCTTGAATGAAAACATAACTTTTAAGCTCCTAAAAAGTAGATGACATAGTGATTACATATGAATGTTGTCCACAAAACCAGATAAGTAACATCTCTGTGAAATGTGCACTACAACATTTGGTCAATGAGACAAATCAATTTCAACTTGTTTAAATTTTCAAAACAGATGCAAACTCTGCCAATTTGGATTTTGTGAGGCATCTCTTTTAGCAAATTATAGCCATAGATTTATGGGGAACTTTCATCAATTTTAAGGACTGAATAAAGCCCAAGTATCTTGGGAGGATCATCTGAGGCTATGTTGTATGATAGCAGCAAAAAGAAAATAACTTACAGAATAGTCAGATTAATATAAGATGAAAAGCATTACATTAACATAAAAAACAGCCCTAACATTTCCCTTTGCCTTTATTTCATAATGTTCTGCAGCATTGAGGGAGACTAGCAAAAAATCCTTCTTATCTATTTGGTTGGTAAGTTTCCCAAATCTTCACAAAGTCAACATATTTCATTTTAAAGAGTTATAAAGTATAACTGTTGTCCCCATTCCTATTTGACTTTCTTAAAATTAATTTCCCACACACAACAGCCAAAATATTTTTGAAAATCCCTATCAGATCATGTCATCACCCTGCTTAAAATATGAGATGTTAGGATTAATCTGACTTCTTACCCTGAATTACATAGCCCTGTATATTATGACTCTTACCTGCTTCTCCAACTTTTCTTACCACTTTCACTCTTGATTACAGTGCTCAGTATACAGTCCAACACTCCCTAATATTCAAATTTTTTTTTTTTTATGTTGAGGTCTTCACCCTACTTCCCTCTATCTGAAATGTTGTTCTGTTTTCTTTTTTTTTTTTATGTGAGTCCTTATTACCCTTCAGTATCAGTTCAATGTTACCTTCTTAAGATAATTCTCCCCTAATAATCCTATCTAATGAAACCATATGTGAACATTTCTTTCATAGCACCTTTTATAATTCAACATTAAATTATATGTTTGTTTATTATTATTATTTTTTCCTTATCTCGCTCTTCCCCCATTAGGTCCATGAAAACAGGGACCTTGTCTTTTGCATGCATTGCTATATCCCTAGTGATCTGTCCATAGCAGGTGGTATTCCATAGATCTCTATTGAATAAATGAGTGAGAACATTATATAGCATGGTGGGAGGAGCATAGGGCCTTAGAGTCAGATTGACTGGTTTTGGATATCAGCCCCACTGCCCACTAGCTATATACCATGAGCAATTTAGTTGATCTCATTATGCCTCGGTAAAATAGAAATGATGAAAAGCCAATCTCTACATTATTGTGGAGATTAAATGCCTAGAACACAGTTAAGCATAAAACATACTTAATAAACATTAGCTTTATCAGAGTGGGAAGCAACATGGTCTTATTTAAAGAGAAGCAAACTGCCTATATGTCCACCACTCATTTTTAAAATTAGGAACCCTAATATTTAGAGGAAAGGAGACTGGTAGTGGACTTTGTTCCCTTCATGTAGAAAGGGAAAATTTAAAACTTTTCCATTAGCATATCCCTGAAAAAACAGGCCACAAGCATGGGGTGACTTAGCCAGCTAGGAAAAATGTCTAGGAGGCAGTGATTGTTTTCCATAGAGTACTACACATAATGACGTGAAAGATTCTCAGAACAGGCAAAGTGGGTAAATGCTAAAATTTCCTACGATTAACTCATGAAAAGATTGAATAATTTTCCAAAAGAGACTTTATACAGATGAAAAACACTATTTTGAACCAGGAGAAATGGATAAGCTAAATTTAAGGTTTATTTTTTGTTTTTTATTCCAGTCTTTTGAAACTAGGGTTAGATAGTAAGATGAAATCAGCAATAGGAAATAAAATTACAAATTCTGTGAATTTGACTTATAGTGTATACCTTTTGAAATTCCAGACACACACATACACACTCATTTAAAATGGTTTTGAATAATATTTTAAAACATACTATGAAAAAATTCATCAATTATGCCGTGTCTGACGCCAAGGAAAAAGTCCTTGAACTTGAGTGTGCAAAAGAATTGGCATGGTGATGTTATACAATTACAGATATTCAGTCTTTAACTCCAAAGAGTCCGATTCAGTAGGGTTGGGCATGCCTGGAGATATGCATTTAAAAAACTCATAGGTGACCAGTCATGTGGCAGGCTGCATGAGGAATAAACTTAAATAAAACTCTTTGTTTTAAAGATTTGTCAGACTGGTAGTTTCAGCAAATTAAGAACACACTTTCACAGGGCTTAGTCCATAAGGAAATAACAAGACCAGACTTTAGATTGTATGAAAAGAGGGGAGTAAGTCATTGAAAATACAAATGCCATCTGCTCATAATCTGAAAACCTAATTAACTATCATTGGCTGTATCAACTGATAACCAGAAAGTGTTGAAATACGTTTTTAAAAAATACTTTAAAGTGGCCAATTAGCTCAGTTGGTTAGAGTGTGGTGCTAATAATATAAAATACTTTAGGGAATGCAAACTCTGTATAATTAAAAAGGTTAGGGGGAAAAAAGTCTTACACAGAAATGAAGACAAAATTTCATATATTCTTCTACTTGTCCTAATTATTTCATTTCCAAATAGCTTAAATTATACCTGAAGTCAAATACAAGGTGTGCCAACTGCTGACAAGTACCCTTAATTTTATACCCTTAAATGCTGATAATCAAGGGCAAATGCATTCCCATTGGAGTCTCAAGTGGCTTGAGCCAATATGTCATTTAAAAAAGAATTTTCTTCCCACTGTGTGGTTCCATCTATGTATTACATTCAATGACAGGCAAAACTAATCCATGCTGTTAAAGGTCATGATTGTAGTTGCCATTGGGGGAAGAGGAGTGGTAGGGACTGGGGATAGAGGACTGGGGGAAAATGAGGAGGTTTTGATGGTGCTGGTGATATTCTATTTCATGATCTGGGAGGTAGATATACAAGAGTTTAAACAACAGTGAGCTTTATACATAGGACATGTACCTTTTGAAATAACTTTTTGTAAAAAAAAAATTAAGTTAAAAAAATAAAATGTTTTTGTTGTTGTTTTAGAATACTTTTAGATTTACAGAAACATTGTAAAGATAGTCCTGAGAATTTCCATATACCTCACACTCAGTTTCCCCTATTATTAACATCTTACATTTGCCACAGTTTGTTCAGATTTTCTGTTCCAGGATTCTAATACAGGATTCCACACTGCATTTAGACATCATGTCTCCTTGGCTGTGATGGTGTATCATCAATTTTTGATGACCCTGACAGTTTTGAGAATATGGTCAGGTATTTTGCAGACTATCCCTCAATTAGGATTTGTCTGATATTTTTCTCATTATTAGACTGGGGTTATGGGTTTGTGAGAGGAAGTGGTATTCTCATCACATCATATCTGGAGTACATACTGTCAACATGACTTAACACCGTTGATGTTAACGTTCATCACCTGTCTAAGGTAGTTATTGTCAGATCTCTTCACTGTAAAGTTACTGTTTTTTCTTCTTCCTTTCTGCACTTTGCTCTATGGATGGAAATCACTTATGCAGCCCACACTCAATGTGTAGGAAGTTATGCTCTACCTACTTGAGGTTAGGATACCTACATAAATTATTTGGAATTCTTCAGCACAGGAGAATTTTTCTGTTTCCTCCTCTTTATTTGTTTATTCTCATAGTTATAGTAATATGATCTAATAAATATTTATATTTTACTTTGGATTGAACTAATACTGCTTCATTGTTTGTTCAAATTTTACCAGCCTTGGTCACTGGGAACCATTTTAATTCCTGAGTTCCTGAGTCCTTTTGATATATGCACACACAGTGCCTTTTTGTTTTGTTTTTGTTGTATTTGTTCGTTTTGGCAAACATTCCCTTCCTTTCAGGCACTACAAAATGCTCCAGGCTCCTCCTACACATTTCCTACTTCAGGCCTAGAATCAGCCATTTCTTCAAGGAGCAACTGGCTCTTTTTATTGGAGAATGAGAAAACCAAGATCTGAGTACTGAGTGTGATCACTGCCACTAGAATGGTGTTGATTCTATGCCCTCTCAGCTGACAGATCAAGAAAATATGTGTGTATATACTAGCTCATGTATGTTTAAATATCTATACATATCTCTATATGTCATCACCTGCTTTTATATTAAGCTGAATATAAATTTACACAAACTCTACTCCATCACCCCATGAATCCTTCTAGTTCTTCTTCTCTGTAGCCCCCACTCCAACAACAAGAAACCTGGTATGCAACCCATTAATTTAATTGTTCAGTTGCAGTAGACATGTAAAACATTAGGAAAATTGTCAACCAGTTATGCTGTGCAAAACAGTTTTATCAACCAGGGTATAGTACTTACAAGCAGTTTCTTCTGCCTTTAGTCTTACAGACTCCACACATCTCCCAAATTACTTCAGTCAGCACCTTTCACTCCCTCCCCTTTAGTGAAGTTGTTTCACATTCAGTTACTCTTGTATTCTGTCCTGTGGTATCTTTTTAAATATTTGAATTGACTTTTTAAAAGTTTACATACCTAAAGGTTCATTCTTTGTGCTGGAAAGTTCTATGGGTTCTGACAAATACATAGTTGCATATAACCATCATTACAGTATCATACTGAACAGTTTTGCCTGCTCCTAACATTCCCATTCCCTCTAAGTCATCCTTCCCCCACAATCACTGAACTCCTGGAAGCCACTGATCTGCTAGTTGTCCTGACGGTTTTGCCCTTTCTAGAATGTTATATAATTGAAAGTATATGTATGTAGCCTTTCAGACTGGCTTCTTTTCTTTAGTAATATGCATTTTAGATCCATCCCTGTGTTTGTGTGGCTTGTTACTTTGTTTCTTTTGAGTACTTTTCTGTTGTATGGATGTAAACGAGCTCGTTTATCAATTTACCTATTGGAGGGCATCTTGGTTGCTTCCAGCCTTTGGTGATTATCAATGAAGCTGCTATAAAAAAATTGTGTGTGGGTTTTGCGTGGATGTATGTTTTTAAATTATTTGGGCAAATATCTAAGAGTTGTATTGCCGAATCCCAAGTGAAGATTAAGTTCGGCTTTGAAAGAAACTGCCAAAGTGTCTTCCAAAGTAGATGTACCACTTTGCATTCCTTCCAGAAATGAATGAGTTTCTGTTGCTTTATATCCTCACCAACATTTGGAAATGTCAGTTGTTTGGATTTTAGCCATTCTAATATGTGTATAGCAGTATCTCCTTATAGTTTTAATTTGTATGTCCCTAATGACCTGTGATATTGAGTATCTTTTCAGGTGCTTATTTGCTATCATTATATCTTCTTTGATGAGGTATTTATTCAGTTCTTGTGCTCATTATTTATTGATTTAATTTATTTTTGTGCTTGAAGAGTTCTTCGTATAATTTTGGTAGGTTCTTTATCCTATATATGTTTTGCATATATTTTCTCCTAGTCTGTAACTTGTCTTGCATTCTCTTAATAGTATGGTTTGCAAAAGTTTTTAATTGCATTAAAGACTAACTTACCACATTTTTGTCTTTTATAGATCACGCTTTAAGTGTTACATCAAAAACTGATCACCAAATTTAAGGTCACCTAGGTTTTCTCATATATTCTGGCACTTTTAAATTGTTTCATTTTACATTTGGTATATGCATTTTATATGTAAGACATACATCAGTGAAGAACTCTTTTTGTTTTTGTTATTATTTTTGTCAAGATGAATCTTCTATTCCAAGATATTTTTGCCAAGTGTTCACCCACTGGCCTGAGCTGGATTAAAGAAAAGTTGTCTCCTGAAGTGGCCTGGCCTCAGTTAGATAGGCCAACACTTTGGTAACCACTCCCCCACATGCCATAGCTCTAGTGGCTACCAAGATCAAGCTCTACCTTGGTGCTACGGTGTGTAGTGTTCTAGTGTGTTACTCACTTTCCATGCTTCCAGGTGTAGATAGCTCTGGATCTTGGGTGAACTTGAAGGCTCCTGAAATCTTAGGTTGAATTTTTGAGAACGTATTATGGAGAAGAAGGGCAGAAGGTGGTGGTGGGTTGTACCTGGCATCCTCTTATATCCTTAGTTGCCATGTTTGATGTTGGATCCTGTAATGTGTTTTATGCTAAAGAAAAGACACAGTAACCCAACTTGATTATATAAACTAAAATTACTTTGTTCTTGTGCAAGTCTTATTTCAGTAACTGATACCGGGAGGTCAGACTGATAGCTCTTTGGAAACCATAGCACAGTTATCAGAAACGCAGGCGGGTGGGCATGGCTGACATTTTAAGAACTAGATTTATTATACAGCTAATTCTAAGGTTGAAGTACTCTCCCTTGGGTTGGAATTCAGTTTTTGTTAATTAAAAATCCATTTATCTAAATTGTGTTAGGTTTCCCACAAATCTAAAATGTGAACACCTGCAAGTGATATTGACATTCTAAAGCCCCGACTGCATAAGGATGGGGCGGTTATTTTTCATTGTCAGAAATGCCCTTTTTCCAGATCTCTCTATGAGGAAAATAAGTATATGGTAGAGAAAAAAAATGAAGCCCAGCATTATCCTTTGAGAAGATGGATACTTTTTAGAGGAAGGGAATGTCACTATATTGATAAATCCTTATTCTGAATTATTTTGCAGTAGATATTTAGAAGCAGTAGAACATTATGATAAATGAAAGCTCTGATGCCAGACTACATGGTCTTGTATCCCAGCTCCAAAAATGATTGAATAGGGGAGCCTGGGCAGCTCAGTCACTTAATCCTCCAACTTTGGCTCAGGTCATGATGTCATGGCTACTGAGTTCAAGCCCCCATAGGACTGGGCTCTGTGCTGACAGCTCAGAGCCTGGTGTCTGTTTCAGATTCTGTGTTTCCATCTCTCTCTCATCTCTCCCCCATTCACATTCTGTCACATGCATGCTCTCAAAAATAAATAAACATTAAAAAAATTTTAATGACTGAATAGTTGATCTTGCACAAGTTTCTTAATCTCAGTTTCCTAATGTATGCAGTACATAATGATAGTGACTCTATACTCACAGGGATATATTCTGGTTTAATTTAGTGCTGCTTTGGTCAGGGATGAAGTTCTTTCCTCAGCCCTATTTCCATTAGAATCTTCAAATTTCCTACCATTTTTTCAAGAAGGAGCTTACAAGCATCCAAACTGTGGAAAATCAGGTTCTTTGCCCTTGATAGATTGGTGAGGGTAGGGGAAATTCATGACCCATCACAGTTTCATCTTAGAAGTGTCTCCAAACCATCCCGTCTCTCCTTTACGTTTTACATGTAACATCATTTTTTCCTCTCATTTCCGCAGGCTATTTCGTCTACGAAAAAGTCTTTTTCAGGAAAGAAAACCATGTTTTCCCTATATATTGGCAATTTCTTTCAATCTTTCTTTTCCCTTTAGTATAAGATACACAGAAGGAAAATAGCCCCTGGGTTACAAATGCCAGAGAAGAGGTTAGAGAAGTCGGGAAGATAGCTATATTAATTAATACTTCAGGATATAATTCCACCATACATAGAACACCCAAAGCCTCATGCCTGACACTAGTAAGGGACTAATAACAGACTTGTTATTATCTAATCATAATCAACACTATAATGATGACTGTCTTAGTTCGGGCTGCTATAACAAAATGCCACAGATTGAGTAGCTTATAAACAATAGAAATTTAGTGTCAGGTGGGGGCCCTCTTCCAGAGCACAGACTTCTTGTTGTGTCATCACTTGGTGGAAGGGGCAAGGGAGCTCTCTGAGGACTCTTTTATAAGAACACTATCCCATTCAGGAAGGTTCCACCCACATGACCTAAGCAACTCCCAGTGTCCCCACTTCCTAATACCATCATTTTGGGGCTTTAGATTTTTAGTACACACACACACACACACACACACACACACACACACACAGAAATGACCCAGAAAGTTTTCCTGATGTGGAGTTTGGAAAAGATTATAAATAAGAATGCCTGACGAGAGAGAGTTAAAAAAAAAAGAAAGAAAGAAACTGTCCTGACCACTTCAAATAGCAACCAAACCAATGATAGAGAACAAAAAGAGAGTGATCCAAGGGATGAAAGGAATCAGAATTGCCCTAAATGCTTTCTTGGACTAACTTGTACTTCACTCTAAATAGCAGCACCTTGATCTCAGATCCAGGGAAAACAGAGTCAGTCCTGCGTGGGGACCCACATATGTATTGGCAGGTGCCAATAGAACATTGTTCAGTAAACAGCAAGATGGGCAACACATTGCTCTCGTATCAGTCTGGACTTGGGTACTGGTCTCTCCAGAGCCTCAGGTTGTGCTAAAGCAGGACTCCCTGCAGGGCCCAGTCTGGGTGACCCCCTAATATTTTCCTTTTCTTTTCAGTACAAATGGTTTCCAAGTCACTTGGAATAAAAAAAAAATGAATAAATAGGAAACTTGCCATTAGCAAGAAATAATGATGTAATTAGAAGATTGATCCCAATATAAAGGCTTAATCAATTTGAGAAGTCATTTTTTATTTCTTAAGCTGTACTTGGGTCAGTTTTACATGTTGTATTCAGAAGCTAGAATTACTCCTGTTCCTAAAATCATCAAGCATATTTATTTTCTTTCCATTTCTATGATCCTCTAGGATATTCTCTGAAGCTACTCTGTGGCTAAAGTGACTTAATCATTACTTTTTATTTGTTTTCACTAAACATTCAGATTTTTAGCACTGAACCTCAGCTTGACTTTTACATAATAATAGCCTATTTGCATATGCTTTACATGTTAATTGTTGTGCTGCTAATCTCTTTGCTATAATTAAAGTTAGCACTTCATTATAAAATCCTATTTTCTAAGTTTTATAGCATGACAGTAAATATTTCCTGAAGCTAATATTAACCTACCCACTTATTTGCAGCTCCTTTTTATGTATTGAGATATGTGTGTGTGTATGTGAGTGTGTATGTGTGTGTTTTCCCAAGTGTGGGAATGGTAAAAGCTTGGAAAGTTTTGCATTTTTGTTTTATTTTCATTTCTTAGCCTGAAGTTAAAGTTTACTCCAGTTTCATGATTGAACATTTGCATTAATAGTTGTTTTATCATTGCTACATTAGTTTGGGTTGCATATATATGATGCAACATTTCCTATACCAAAACATTTTGTATTAAATCAATCCTACCATCTTATGATTTGTGGGGGTTCTGAATAATCTAAGTATATGAGTGTCTTCTTGTAATGGAAATAGATTCTACCAGAACTTTGCTAAGCGCTAACACCACTATTGAGTCAGCTGGTCTTATTAAGTTTAGACACTCAAGGAAAACCTCAAAGTACAGATATCATTTACTTTTCATCTACATTCCAAAACATGGAGCCACATCTATTTCCTCCTCTAAATCCATCTTTAAGTAACTGTGAAGAAATACTCTGAAAAGAACGTGTGACAATATGGATTGGTTGTCAGGCAGTCAAAGCTTTATCTGGAAGTTTGACCAGGTACATGTCTCTTAACTTCTCTGGTATTTGGTTCAAAATATGAGGGTTTTGTTGAGATAATTTCTAGGCTCTACATGCTTTAAAATTCTGAGATTCTGAGAACTGAAAATTATAGAAGGCTTATGTTCAAATCTCAAATCTGTGATAAACTTTATTGTTCAGTTAATCTCCCTAGAGTTAGGCTTCTCATCTATGAAACAAGACAAAGAAAGAATCTGATATCTGTAGGCCTTTTCAAGTATAACCTTAAGGATCACAGATTACTAGTGCAGCAAAATAAAGAATGAAACCACAAATAAGGGCATGTTGAATGTATGTATTATGTTCTACTTTTTGCTAAAATCCCATTAAATGACACCAAAAAAATGTTTATAAGTTTTGGAGATTTGAAGATTGGGAGAGAAAATTTTATAAGAAAATGACAAGTACAGTGAGAATGGGAGGAGAGCCAGGAGCAACCAAATTTGGGAGCTGGAAAGTTGAAGCAAAAGGAACAGACTTGGTGCACCCAGGAAAACAGGAGCCAATGGTAGGGAAAGCAGAACAACAACCCTTCAAAAGGCTCCAGAATTCACTTTACTAGTTACTTCTGGAAACGGGGCAGAAAGTAGGGTTATACAAGGCTGACTGAAGATCCCTTTAAGGTATTGGTAGACCTCCACATATCCATCTCAGTTTTGCAACTGAGCAATGGCTCTTCCTCTATCCAGAGAGTGATTGGAGCTCTTTCTGGATTGACTCAAACTGAGGATTCTTGAACTAGGAGACAGCAGACCAAATTGAAAGAGTCCATACAGAAAAGAAGGAGTAAATTGAAATGCACGTACTACTTAAGTCTTCAAACCTTCTCCTTCACTTATCCCATAGAATGCCAGCAGCCAGGTCAGGAGACAGAAAAAAAAAAAAAATCTCCAAGTACTCTGAATCAATCAGTCAAGAGGAAAGACCCAATGACATTGACAGAAAATGCTGCAATAAATAAATAGTCCAGATGAACAACCCACATTAAAACTACACTCAATACAACTTTACCTAGATGTTCCTATCACTGTTTTATTGTCTACACTAAAATGTAAATGGACAGCCAAAGGTAATCATGCATTTTAGACATGCGTTTAATATGAAAGACAAGGCCAAAGGTGCACAAAAAATAGTATAGGAGGGTAACGTGGGAGAACCATTTTTTAAGTGTTTTTTTTTTTAATGTTTTCTTTATTTTTGAGAGAGAGAGAGGGAGAGAGCTTGAGTAGGGGAGGGGCAGAGAGCAAGGGAAACACAGAATCAGAAGCAGACTCCAGGCTCTGAGCTGTCAGCACAGAGCCCTCTGTGGGGCTGAAACTCACAAACAGTGAGATCATGACCTGAGCTGAGGTCAGACACTTAACCCACTGAGCCACCCAGGCAGGGGGAGCCATTTTTTTAAAGCAAGGTGACAAAGAATTACCAAAAAAATTTGGAAAGATGAGGGGGAAGTGTAGGGATGGAGGGATGAAGAGCAGGAGGAGAAGAAGGAAGAGCCACTCTGTGGATAACTGATGCAGTAAACTGAGCCAAATTTCAACCAACCAATACCCAGAAAGAAAACTTTGTAAGTTATTCACCAATTAACTCTTTCTTTAATATGAAGAAATCTAGAGGTAAATTCAGGCTTTATTCAAAGAAATTCCTAAAATGAGAACTTAAGAATGACCTCTTATCTAAAAGTCTCTTTTAGTCGTGTTTGTTTGCATTCATTGCCTCAATTTTCTACTCAGTTTTCCTAGCTGAATTCTGGCTGTAGTGACAGAAACATGCTGAATGTTTTCTTCTTGCTTGTTTTAGAACTGATTCAGAGGGAAGTCCCGAACAACCCTTTCACATCTCTAGAGGCAATCCCAGAGGCTAGAGCCACACGTACACTGGGGGAACCACTGATTTGCTCCTGTCATTCTTAGCACATTTCAGTAGAGGTCTGTGTTAGAGTATGAAGTGGAAGGGATTGAGGCAGATCTATCTGAAACAGTCACCAGGTAGAAAGGAGGAACTCTCAATGGTCTGGGACCCCTGTGGAGAGCTCATGGCTGTGCTCACGAAAGGTAATCCACATGTACATTGATCCATATGTTTGATCTTCTTTCCTATGGCATTATCCAAGGAAAACCAGGAGCCCCAGCTCAGCTCAGCACTTTCTGTACTTAATCCATCATAGGAGCCTGCTTGGTATGTGCAGTTCACAAGCTGAATTGCCTACTTTTCTCTCAACTTTGTCTGTGTCTAGTTTCCATGTTTTAACCCAGTGCTTGGCCAGGCCCAGGAGCTCCCAGCTAAGAGAGGAGGCTATGCTGTGTGAAGTAGATTTGAGAGCAGCGCAAGAGGCAGAACACAGCTCTTCTAACGTATTTTGTAGAGAAAGAAACCAATATGCTTCCTGTGTTTGTTTCTCTGTTACTCCTTCTTTATTAGAATGCAGGAAGATAATTATTCTGAAAACACCAATTTTTAATTTGAGAGGTATTTACTTTGTATTTTTAGGTGTGGAAATAATATTTAACTATATAGTATGCCCATGGTATCTCTTCTTGTTACAATATTCCCTACCTACTTCACAGAGGTGAAAGACATTGTCACACTTCAGTGAAGGATCCTTCATAAACTGCAAGTGCTAGTTTGAGAAAGCTGACATTTGAGTAGTCATGCTGTGTTTCCATGGAAACTACTTGCAGTTTTAAGAAAAACTCTTAGAGCCAGACTTTAATCTCAAATGCAAGAAGCACAGAACCACATATTCTAAATGGAGAAGAGGAATGGAGTGATAGAAGAAATGCTAATTTGAAGGCACAGAGTGACAGGGTTTTTGTTTGTATGTTTGTTTGATTGTTTTCAAATTTAAAACCTCATCCAAAAGTCATATTTGTTGTATGTACCTAGTTTACTAATAGTGCATCCATGTTTATTTTTGTCAGAGGTCCAAGTGCATTGAAATGAAGCATGTTTAGTATGAGACTCTCCTCTTCAATTTTGGAGGGAATTTGAGAAAGCTGTTTAAACGGAAGAACTCTATGGACGAATACTTTTGCAGTCATGCACGATGAGGCTATGAAAGTTTGGCACAGACTCATCTCTGGAAATATAGCATCATTCTTAGGCACTAAATGACAAATTGGCTATGTGCTAAAAATTTATTATGAGGATGGGCAGGTGTGTGAGAAGCATGTTAAATAAAGACTCAGAAAAAAGGAGTAGGATTCTTTTATAATATTTACAATGAAAAAGATGGGAAAAAGGAAAAGCTTTGTGATGGTCTCAAAAACATACAGAGGTATGTTGTCACATTTAAAAAGTAAGTTGGATGGGGCGCCTGGGTGGCGCAGTCGGTTAAGCGTCCGACTTCAGCCAGGTCACGATCTCGCGGTCCGTGAGTTCGAGCCCCGCGTCGGGCTCTGGGCTGATGGCTCAGAGCCTGGAGCCTGTTTCTGATTCTGTGTCTCCCTCTCTCTCTGACCCTCCCCCGTTCATGCTCTGTCTCTCTCTGTCCCAAAAATAAATAAACGTTGAAAAATTTAAAAAAAAAAAAAAAAAGTAAGTTGGAAGGAGATATGAGGCATTGCTAGCTAAGACAAAATGTCTTTCAAAAGTTTTGAACGCTCTTTTGAATGTTTTTGCCATCTGTGAAAGATCAAAGCTAACTAGGGGATTACTGATTAGGTAATGAATGTTATAAAATGTCCTAAATAATTCTTTTTTTCTCAGTGAAATTTGCAGAAAAGATTCAGTTAATGAGAATTTCTTAAAAGCCTAGATAATAAAGACTGCTATGAGAGTTGAACAAGGAAAATGGAGACAAGATCCCCTATTTCCCAGAAAGAAGAAAAAAGAATCTATCAGAAATGTGATAAGATCATCAAAACCACATAAATAGCTACAAATAAATTGTAGCACTATGCGATGAATCTATTGCATGACAGAAAATTCTTCATCACGATATAAAAATTTTAATGAAAGACAGACTTTTCTATAATTCAACAAATGGTGATATTTTGATACTTTAATTTTTACGATTTGCTGCTCTGTTCATGCTTCACCTTCGCCTCAGGAACTTGAGTGCACTGCAATACAGCAGTGAGTAAACAAAGAGGACGTACCAGGACACGGAGCCTGAATTCCAGAAAGGATCACAGACTGTAAAAACAGCTGTATAATATTGTCTTTTGGTAAAAGATCCTTGAAGAAAAGTGACATAGTACAAGGGAATAGAGAGTGATATGCCTGCTATTTTAAATAGTATAGTCAGGGAAAAATTTGAGACTTTTGGACAGAAGCAAAAATGAAATGACGGTGGCAGGGAGCCTTACAAATATCTTGGGGAGGATTGTTCTGAAGAGGAAACATGAGTTTGGAAGTGTCCCTCTGAAGAGGAACAAAGAAAGGAGGAGCCTGAGGAACACACCTGCATAGAGTGCGGTAGAGAAGGCAAAAAGGTCTTTGTGGCTGGGGTGGAGTGAGCAAAGAATAACGAAGGAAAGATGATCAGAACTGAAGCAGGGGCTAGATCATGCAGGCTTGGGCACCTACTGCAAATACTTGGGATCTTATTCCTACTGTTGAGGAGAGTCATTGGATAGTTTTATGAAATATCATAATGTATAATTTAACATATTAAAAAGAATCACTCATGGGCATCTGGGTGGCTCAGTCAGTTAAGTGTTCAACTCTTGACTTTGGCTCAGGACAATGGGGAGCCTGCTTAGGATTCTCTGTCTCCCCCTTTCTCTGTCCCTCTCCCACTCATATGCTCGCCCTCCCCCCCATTTCTCTCTCAAAAATAAACTTAAAAAAATCACTTAGCTACTAAGAAGGAGATAGACTATATGTTTCCAAAAATAGAAACACGATGAGAAGTTACAGTCAGGGAAGAAAAGGTGGTGGCTACAACCAAACTAGTCCTAGTTAGTGAATGGAGTGAGAAACTTTCATATTTGGGACACATTTTAAAAGCAGAACTGGCATATGCTCCACAAAGGAATGGATGTAGGATGTGAAGTAAAGATTGATTCTACGCATTTTGGTATGAGGAACATAAAGTATGCTGATGCCACTTGCTGGGAAAGCAAACGTTGGTGGGATGTAGGAAATCAAATTCAGTTTTTTAAAAGTTAAATTTAAATTACTTATTAGAAACCCAAGTTCAGATTAGCTATATGAGCCTAGACATTTGGATGAAAAGTCAGGGCTTATACACACACTTTTGGAAGTTATATCCTATAGATATAGTTTTGGAAGTTACTTGCATATCCGTGGTACTAGACAAAGTTGCCTAGAAAGAGAATGTCGATAAAAAAGAGAAGATAAGCAAGGACAGAGCCCAGAGCCTTGTAACCTTCAGTGGTTACAAAAGGCAGGAGCATGCAGCAATGTTGACTGAAAAAGAACTTCGAATGTTAATTTTTTTTAATGTTTATTTTTGAAAGAGAGAGGGAGACAGAGCGTGAGCAGACAAGGGGCAGAGAGAGAGGGAGACAGAATCTGAAGCGGGCTCCAGGCTCTGAGCTGTCAGCACAGACACAAACACAGAGCAGTGAATGTTAGAAGGAAAACCTAAAGTGGGTGATGTCACCAAACTAAGGGAAGAAAGTTCTTCAAGGGGGATGAAATGATGAACTGAACTCACTGCTGGGAGTTTGAATAAGATGGAGACTGAGAATTACCTTCTAAATTTGGCAATTTGGAGGTCATTAGAGACCCTAATAAGAGCACTTTTAGTGGAGTGATAGGAAAGAAAGATTTAACTGGATCCCAAAGAGAAAAGCAGAAGTAGAGAGTATAAACAACTCTCCAGAGATATTTGCTGTATAAAGGAATAGAGAGCTGTAACTGGTGGGAGATAAAGTCAAGGGAAGATTTTGTTGTTGTTTTATGATGGGGATATTACACATTCTTCTATACAAATGAGAACTCTCCAATAGATAGAGAAAAATTGATGATGAAGAGGGAGGAAATAATTTAGAAACAGAGTCTTTGATGTGAAGAGAGGTAATTGGATTAAATGCACAATTCAAAAAATGGCATTAGGAACACAGAAAGTCTATACATTATAATAGAAGAGACAGTTGAATAATTAAGAACAAACTGTAGGTAGATTGGAATACTTGATGGATGTAGAAATTCTCTTCTGATGGCCTCTGTTTCCTCAGTGAATTCTAGAGATCATAGATAAAGAGTTTGGGGGGATTCAGGGGTGTGTTAGTTGCATATTTCTGTGTAACAATAATATCACAAACGTAACAGCTGAAAACAGTGCAGATTTATCATCTTCCAATTTCTGTGAGTCAAAAGTCTAAGCATGGTTTGTCTGGTCCTCTGAAAGGCTGCAGTGAAGGTGTCAGCCAAAGCTATGTTCTCAACACTTGACTAGGGATGGATTCACTTCCAAACTCATGTCGTTGTTGGCAGGATTCAGATACTTGCAGACTGATGGATTAAGGGTCTTAGTTTCTTGCTGCTGTCAGCTGATTACTCTCAGTTCTTTGTCATGAGACCTTTCAAGTAAAACTACTTGCTTCATCAAAACCAGCAAGCGATAGATTCTTCTAGCAAAGCAGAAATTTCAATCTCAGATCATAACCACGGATGTGACATCTAGTCACTTTTGCATATTTTATTAGTTAGAAGCAAGTCCCAGCCCCCCCCCCCCCAACCCACACACAAAAGGAAGAAATTACACAAAAACTTGAGCACCAGAAAGGTGGGATAACCGAGGTTGTCTTGGACTCTGTAGGCCACAGGAAAGAATGGGAGCTTGAGTCAGATTAAAATAATGTTTAGTGCCATGTGAAGGTAAATTGATAAAGGATATGAAGTTTGGACTTTTTGTCAGGGAACTAAGATAAACAAGAATATAGGACACAATAGCTATTTGTATTGATGGTATCTTATGGGGATATAAATGATTGAGTCTAATTATAGACCCATCTTGGAACTGGTTCAAGATAAGTTTGAGATGACTGGAGGATGGGAAGTCACAGTCAGACTGAAAGTAAAGCCAAACTCTGTCATTTCCCCTCCCCTCACCACTTCCCAATCCAATGGAGAGCAGTGCAGAAGCTAGTGGAAGGGGTTCTTTCCAGGAGCAGTTAGCCTTCAGTATGTCATTATAGCACAATTAGGCACATAAACTATAGAGTTGAACAGGAAAGGTTTAATCCTGGTCCTAATCTGTTAGCTCTGCAACCCTGTGTAGGTTACTGTGCAACATTTTCCTCAACTAATGGCACATAACTCCAGGAGTTGTGTGCTATTATTATTTGCATTTTACAGATGAGGAAACTAAAACTGGAGCTAAAGTTAGCTCCTTTGCCCTACAAGGATGTTTTGAAGGTTAATGAAACCACCAACCTAAAACATAGTCAGTAGATATTCAAAAACTATTAGTCATAAATATCATCCTCATCTATGATGAATCAACGTGCTCTAATCAAAATATATGTAGGGAGTGATGCAAGTTCAACTATTATATAATTGAGGGTTTGTAATTTATGAAAAACGTGATGACCATCTCCACTAAAACTTACTTTTGAAGTCTACAAAGTTCAAGATAGATTATAACATGTAAAAATCACTTTGGAATTTAGATTTAAAAAGTGGAGAGAGAATTTTAAAATGTATATCATCATATACTTTGTATCCCAATAGTTCTACCTGTTAAAAAACCTGGTCTGAAGAAATGTTATTTGGAGCAGTTAGCTTTTTTGTAGAAAGGACGTAAAGAAACTGGCAAGGAAATAAAGAAGGAAGGGAGGGGGAAGGAAGGGGGAAATATAGAAAGCAAGGAAGAAATGAAGATAAAAAGAAAAAAAAAACAAAAAAAAAAGAAAGAAAAAGAAAAAGATACCCTAGAGAAATTTTTAAAAATATGAAAATGAAAGATTTAAGCTTATTTCCAAGTTGATTATCAAGTTTTTCGTGAAAGTGTCACTATAAATTGTTGGCTCACTTGAAGCTAGTTAGGTAAAATAGGTTTCTCAAATTCATAGTTGGAAATATTTTATTTCTTAGAGCATAGTAATTACCATTAAGAAAGCATGATGCTTAATGATGCTTATAAATGGTGAATAAAAATACATTTCTCTGGAGCTGTTGGAAATCAGTGCACAGTAAAGAAGATATATTTCAGTTAGGATCCTTGGATTAATGCCTACAAAAGTTAAAAAGTCAAAAGGACTGAAATGTTGCAAGGCATCATTAAAGAAAATCAATATTTTTCTCAGCTATCTTAATAATATACGATGCCATAATGCTGAGCAACAAAAGAACAGTTGTCAGTTAGTGAAAGATACCTTATTTAAAGAAAAGTTTTGTGCGCTTCACCAATGATAGATTACTGAGATCAATCTGCATGGTGTTACAATCACATCTGTAGAATGTCAGATATTATTTGAATAAAGTGAATATTTGAAAATGTGGATAAAAGGAAACCATTGTGCATTGATGATAGGGATGTAAATTGCTGCAGCAACTATGCAAAATAGCATGGAGGTTTCTCAAAAAATTGAAAATAGAACTACCATACTGTCCAGCAATTCCACTTCTGGCTATTGATTTGAAGAAAACAAAAATACTAATTCAGAAAGATATATGTACCCTTATGTTCATTGCAGTATAATTTACAATAGACAAGATATGGATATATCTGTAGTCCATATAGATAACGATAGAAAGAAAATGTAATACACACACACACACGCACACACACGAATATTACTCAGCCATAAAAAACAATGACACCTTGCCATTTGTTATGATATGAACCTAGAGGGTATTATGCTAAATGAAATGAGTCAGAAAAAGACAAATACTATATGATTTCACTTTCATGTGGAATCTAAAAAAGCGAAATGAACAAATGAAATAAAACAAAACCAGGCCACCATAGATATAGGAAATAAATTGATGTTTGGAGAGGATGAAGAATGGGTGGAATAGCTGAAAGGGATTAAAATGTACAAACTTCCAGTTATAAAATAAATATATAAAGTACAGCATAGAGAATATGGTCAATAATATTATAATAATTTTATATGATAACAGATGGTAACTAGACTTAAGCTCCATAATTTTCTAAAGTATTTAAATTACCTCCATTAAACCAAAGTAAGAACACTTGAAACTAATGTCATATTGTATATCAGCTATATGTCAATAAAAATAAAATTAAAATGAAATAAAATAGAATAAAGCCATGTTTAAGTGAATCCAGGTCTTCATCATAACAGTATGGAATTTTAAGTTTATGAACACTTAGGTAATGTAATAAGTACAGATAAAGAAAATTTAGCAAATATATCTGAAAATTAGTTATTCAATGTGATTTCATATAATTTTCAAATACTGTAATAACCATGAAAATTTCCAAATATGAGTCTGTGGCAGCTGGCATTGAGAAAAAATAGAAAATAATGTGTTCTCATTTATTAGGCATCTCTGCACAAATATATTTTATTTTTTAATGTTCTCAATTTTATAAATTATGGAATGAAACTTTACAGAAACAGCTAATTTCGTGTGGACTTTAATGATAAAACAACACAAACTTAAGCAAATTATCTGTGGTATGGTTTTGTTATTCAGTCCTTACTAGCAAATTAATTTAATATTCATCAATACAGTCCCCTTTTAATATAGGCAGAAAATATTGGGTTATATTGTAAGTGTAGTGTATTAAGAAAGAATGTCCCTATCGAAACTAAACAAGACATGCTTACTTGAGGCAGCAAAATCAACATACTTAATTTAAATAATGTTTTTTCTTCTATGTAAAAATATATAATGGTTATATAAATATATCATGCATAATTTACATATTAAGCTTAAAATGGTTTTATAAGAGAAATATTCGTAAGAAAAAGTTCAAGAGGCTGCAGCATATAGAAAATTCTCTATCAAGTGGTGTTGGACGGTATTAGATTTTGTTAGCAAATAAAATAAATCTGAAGTTCTCTCAAAACTGTCAGTTTTTATAAGGCTATTTATGCATTCTCAAAAATATTTGTCACTCTTCCTCATAGAAATTAACATGTTTTTTGTAAAAAATATTTTGCTACCACTCGGAGCTAAAGCATTTTAAAAGTATCACATTTGCATGTCTCAACTGTTTTTGTTTGCTTGACTAAGTTGCACTCCTGGAGAGAACACCCACTAACTCATCCAAGCAGTTGTCTCCAGCTCTACTTGACTCAGTGGTTCAGCCACACTAGGGGAAATACTTGATTCCCATAAGAAGTTGTTCATAATTGTATATGCTTAGAAATAACCGCTCCACTCAGGGGTTAGTAGCTAACAGGTAATAAACCACTGGTCTGTTTTACCCATTGGTCCTTAGTATACTGTTCACCTTAATTAAACCAAAGTTAGATGATTTTAGGACTCAAATTATACCCTTTATAGAAAATCTAGTCCACAACAAATAAGGTTTATTTATGTATTTATTTATTTTGGAGAGAGAGCATGTACATGTGTGTGCAAGCTAGCACAGTGTGGGAGGGGCAGAGACAGAGAGAGAATTCCAAGCAGGCTCCATGCTGTCAGCGCAGAGCCTAATGTGGGGCTGGATCTCAAAACAGTGAGATCACGACCTGCGCCAAAATCAAGAGTCAGACACTCAACTGACTGAGCCATCCAGGTGCCCCCATCGCAAATAAAGTTTTTATGTATTAGTTAGTGATTTCTTAAAACATATGGGAAACATTTCAAAAATTATATATCCTAAAACCCATTTCCCCAAAAAGATCATACAATGGAATTTGGCTGCTGCTGGTTCAATTACCAGGTGTAAACTTGGCCAAATTAGTAACTGCTTTCTCCCTTCATTAAAAAATTGGAGACAATAACAGAATCGATTTCACAATATATGTGATATGCTTAAGACCATGCTTATCTCATAGTAAGAACTCAGAAAATCATTAACATATTTTCTTGGTTTGCCCAAATGTTGGGTTCTTAGACTTTAAAATTTAAGAGTGACTCCTCTGTGAATGTTTCCTTAGCCTTTCAGAGAGGATGGACTCACTCTTTGTAATGTCTTTTCCATATCTACCTCTACATTGAGATTTACAATACTATATGCAATTGTATCGATCATGACTCTTTCAGTTCCATGAATTAAATCTAACTAAAATTAGCTTAATCCAAAAGAAAGGTTTACTGGCTAATGGAATGGAGCCAAAAGGCAGATGTAGTTTAGGGTAGAATTTGAGGGGTCCAGATATGTTATCAAGACTCTTTTTCTCCACCTCTTGCTTTTTGCTTCCTCCTGTATATTCGATTTTTCTCAGACAGATTTCCATGTGGGGGAAAAAATGTATCTAGGGAGTGCTCCAAGCCTATCTTATTAGAGATCAACTGAGCTTGGTTCACATGTCTAGCCCTGGAGCAATCACTGTTTAAAATGGAGTAGATTCATTTGGTAGTTTCTACCATATGTCCAATCTAAAGTTTCTGGGATTAATAATCCCACCAGGACCACATAGAATAGGGAAAGGTTGTTCCTCAAATACAGACTTTTTATCATAAAAACTTAAGGGACACTGGACAAGCAGAAACAATGATTACCTTGTGAAGAAATTATTCTTTTGTTTCTAGCCTGTGAACTACTTGTGCATGGAGATATTACCTTCATTTTATTTCCTTATTATCTAAAAGTAAGTATGCTATAAACTTGTGTTCCATGAAAATAGTAGGTGTATTCTAAAATAAAATAGAATCGTCAAAGAAGGACGCACTGGAAAGTCCTCACTGATATTTCAGCAAAGACCTAAAGAAGGTGAGGGACCACCATGGTATATTTGTCAAGCCTAAGAAACTAACACAGACTGCTTCAGACTTTGTTCAGAGTTCAACAGTTGTTCCCTTCATGTCCTTTTACTGTTGCAGGGTCCAGTCCCAGAAACCAATGAATTTAGTTGCCATGTTGCCTTTGTTTCTGCTGGCCTATGACAGTCAGCCTTTCCTTGTTGCATGATCTTGACAGTTTTGTGGAATTCTGGTTAGGTATTTTGCAGAAGGTCCCTCAATTTGCGTGTGTCTGATTTTTTTTTTTTTCTCATGACTAGACTGGGGTTATTGTTTCTTGGAGATGATACCACAGAGGTGGTATGTTTTGTGAAGCCAGAAGAAACTAGATCCTGTTTGATGATGAAATGAGTCAGTAGAGAAGGGGGAGATTTAATGATTTCTGAGTAAGAGAGTACCACTGTCAGTTTTGTGCCTTTGATCACAAAGGGGAAGTAAGGTTTAGAACTCAGAGGGAGAAACTGGACTTAGATGAAATAAGGATGGTTTGTTCATAATTAAGAGAAAGGCTGACAGAGTTCATGAGCCCAGATGTGTGCAGGAGAATGCATGTGGTGGTGCGGCTTATGCACATTTTCTTTTGACTGTGTATTAATTTTCTATTTCTATGTAACAAATTATTAAAAATTTAGCAGTTTAAAACAACAAATATTTTATTATCTCACAGTTTCCTTGAGTCAGGATACCTGGCATGGCTTACCTGGATTCTCAGCTCAGGGTCTTATAGGGTGGTAAATAAGGTGTCAGCTGGTGCTGAGGAAAATGTAATGCTGAGTCGTCTTCTCAGCTCGTGCAGTTGTTAGGGGGACTTCATTTCTTTGAAGCTGGAGATTCATGGTGGTTTGCTTCTTGTCAGTAAGACAGCGTCTCTAATGTATTGTCTCTAACCTCTGGACTTTTTTAAAAAGCATTCAACTGATTAGGCAGCCAACCAAGAATTATATACCTTTTGATTAACTTAAGGTCAACTGATTAGGTGTCTCAATTACATCTTCAAAATCATTTCACCTTTGCCATATAATTGCAGAAATGCTAACACGTTAACTTTGATGTAGTCTGTTGGAAATAAATGAGTATAGATTATAGATCCTACTCACGCTAATGGGGAGGGGATTATATAAAGGAATGGCTCATTGGGCATCATCTTCAATTTCTTCTATTTTCTTAGTTAAGTAGGAAGCAAGATCACAAATTGGACAGAGAAGGTAGTGGAGGTTTCAGGAAGTGGGAAAAGGGCTGACCTATATCTAAGAATGTGTACCTTTTGACTCAACAACCTCCTCAAGATTTTTCCAGAATGTGGTTTCCTAGGATAATTGTTTATCCAACCCAATCATCATACTCTATCAATTGCTAAATATGCTGTATGGTATCTGTGGGACTTTGTCACAGTAAGAAAGAATTCACTCTACTGTCTTACTTAAAATTGAAAGATCTAGGAGGAATTATGATTAATGGAGAAATGAGGTTAATATTCAACACATGGCTTTCTAAATCTTAATATTGATTGAAAAGCATGTCAATATTTACTTTTTAAAAATTTCTGGTGCATGTTATGTTTTAATAGCTGTGTTAAATTTAGCAAAACATTTAGTGGGAAGAGCACAGGGATTATGCAAATACCTCAGAAGCTATGACTCTCTCAAACATTATACTGTTAGAGAAAATGACTGATTATAAATCTGTTTAATTGGGACACTTATAGAATTTCTGCCACTAATGTATTTAATCAACAAAATAGCTTTACTTTTCTGTAAGCAATGGAGTTTTTTGTTTATTGTTTTTTTTTTTTTTTTTTGCATTACAGAGCTTTCCTGAAATTGACTTTGTATGAAAGGGTTGGAAAAACAACAAAATAAAATTTGTGAGATACAACTACAATTTTATTTATTTATTTTTTAAATGTTTATTTATCTTGAGAAAGAGAGAGAATGTGTGAGCATGAGCAGTGGAGGAAGAGAGAGAGAGAGAATCCTAAGCACGGTCCACACCAGACACAGAGCCTGATGTGGGGGCTCAGTCCCATGAACCATAAGATCATGACATGAGCCAAAATCAAGAGTCGGACATTTAACTGACTGAGTCAGCCAGGTAGCCCGCAACTACAATTTTATTTTTAAAGTTTTAATTAGTGATTATAAAAATAAATTATATATACCAATATTATTTGCTTTAACCATCAATTCATGGAACACATCTACAATTTTCTTGCCAGTAACTAAGAGGACAAGAATAATAATAAGAAATATTCATGAGAAGAAACCTTTGTGTAACACATTGTTTTGTATATGCAAAGCTTCATATAAATCTGTCTTCAGTTCAACAAGTATTTAATTTGCACCTAATCTGTGTCACACTGGGAGTGTAAAGATGGAAAAGACACACTCCCTGAGGTTTCAGATTTATGAGGAATGCTACATTTCATTAAATTTAGTGCTGGGTCCATGACAGCCTTTAAAAAAAAAGCTAAATATCTATTATGTTCTTTTTCTGTGTATGACATATTTATATTCTTAAAAAAAAAGTGAAACCAAAGATATTCCCCACCCCCAATGTGCTTATTTTAGAAAGATATCACCCATGAAGCTTATCTCAATACAAAGTAGTAAGTGCTAGGATAGAAGTGTAGTTGGAGTATCTAACCTATGTGAGTAGGGAAAGTGTTGGCAAATAGTTCTAGGTAAGTTGGCCCTATAGTAGAATGACATAGTTTGTTCAGACCCATCTCTACTCAAGTGGCTGTAGGACATTGACAAATTTTGTAATATAGTATCAATTATAAAATAAATAAAAGCTACCTCAGAATGTTAGACGATTATCACATGAAATAAAATGTACAAAACTTTAATGCTGTGTTTGACACACATTAGATACTTGTTAGAAATGTCTATTTCCTTTCTACCTATGCTTTCCTGTTCCATTCTTAACCTCTTTCAAGTAGGAGTAAATAAGTGAGGAACAATGAAAAAGACATCATACACACACACACACACGCGCGCACACACACACACACACATATCTTCATGGGATTATGAAATAGCAAGTTGTGTTTGACAATCCCTCTAAAAGTAAAATATTGTAGCAAAAAGTTTGAGGAAAAAAATGACCCAGGAGATGAGACTGTTCCTATAAGCATTGAAGAGTAATGAGACATCTTAGATACCTTCTGAAGTTTGTGCCTTATTCTATAGGAAATTGGCAATCACTTAAAAGATTCGAAGCAAGAGAATGACCTAGACTCTGGTTCTAGAGAGTGATTTGAATTAGATACTGCTCCAAGTATATAAACTAGTTGAGAAGATCTAATAGGCTAAGTGAAAACATGATGATGTCTTAAGTATGATCAGAGATTATACAGATGGAGAATAGCATAAATATTTAGGAAATATCTAGGGGAAAAAGGTAGCAGTACTTAATGGCTGATGTGGTTTAGGGCACTGAGAGAGTGTGGTAAGGCACAGAAGGATCACATTTCTGGTTGTGTGGCATGAATGACAATGGCATGATTTGAGATTGGGAAAAGAAAATGAGGATTGAAGATGAGAAATTCTGCTAGTGGAAGTGACATTGTTGGTCATAGTGTAAAGATATGTCTAGCTATATAAGAAATTGCCAAATGGTTTTTGAAAGTTGAAGTATTTTATATTGGCACCACAAAAGGATGATTGCTTTAGCATTCTAAGTCTTCTTAAATTTTTGTCATTAGTATGAATGTCTAGTAGTACCACACTATAGGCTTAAAAATACTAATATACAGAAAATTAACCTGTTTCTTTTGTGTGTATGTGTTTGTTGAGTGGAAAGCAGTTGTATAGCCCTGTGAATTTTGACAAATGTATAGCGTTGAGCAATCAACAATTATTTTGTGCTGCTCCTTTGTAATCCAGCCCCTGTCCCCAACACCTAAACCATGGTGACCACCAATGTATTCTGCCTGTAGAATTTTGCCTTTTCGAGAATATCATATAAGTAGAATCACAATGTATACAAATGCTTCTCTTGCTATCAAAAGTTTGCTTTATGCCATTTTTGTTTCAGGAAAGAGCTATAATAGCATCTATTTTTGCTACCCAAAAGAAATCCGAAGAGGATTTTTGCTTTTGTGAAACGGCAATTGTTTCTTTGCTTTACATGATTTTAGCTCATAAAAGATTTCATAGGAATGTTTTGCTTTCAGGTAAATGGGGAAAACCTGTAAGTGGCAGCCGACGTCTTTCACTTAGCATAATGCATTTGAGATTTATCCACATGGTTGCATGTATCAGTGTTTTGTTGTTTTTTAATGCTTAGTAAAAATGAATGTACCAGAGTTCATTTATCCTTTCGCTCACTGACAGACATTTGAATTGTTCTTGAGTATAAAAAGTACAGGAATGTCCAGCATTTATGAATATTACCATGTTTCAGTACTATTTTAGCACTTTATTTGTATTAACACATTTAATATCTACAACAATATTATTTGAAAGGCAGACATGAGAGTAATAAAATCCAGAGTGGATGACAGATATTAATTTTAAGGTTTGTATGACTTTATCAAATCGTTTTTTTCCAGCTACCATTTATGTCTTTATTATAGATATGCAGACCTTGTTTCTCTCTCTCTCTCTCTTTTTTTTTTTTTTTTTTTTTTGGTTTTGATGCTATTGATAACATAAAAATAATTTTAGTTTCAGATAGCGGTCTTAGTTGTTTTTCAGCCCAATGCCTCCATTTTAAAGATATAGAAACCGGGCAGATGAGTTATCAGTAACCATTTTGGTCTCCTTTTTTGTAAATGAACGGTGATCTATGGCTAATGTACAACCAATTCAGCAAATGTCAATTTTTTTCTGTATAAAATTCTATATAATTTCATTTTCCCTTCTGGAACTAATATATATTTGACTCAGCCTTTTATTTTGATTATTTATCAGAAAGTTTCTGTTATGAATATAGCTGATTAGGCATGAGGAATCAAAAAACATAAACTGCATCACCTAAAACATAATGCTTGGTTAAAAACTTTAAGTATCTTGAAAGCAGGTAGCTACTGTTTTATTCATGTATAATCCCCTTCACCAGTTTCTGGCAAAACTTCAAGAAATTTTAATTAACAAATAACTCAAAAAATTATGGGAAGAATTGCTTGAAGGATACATGGACTATCCACTTTTTGAGATAAATGGATGGATAGGTATTAAATGCTTTCAGTGACTGTGCTTTGGCATGATACTGAAATCACATATGTAAAGACATTTATAAGAAAAAGCCCTATGAAATTTGGTCTTGACATATTATAAGGACAGTGTTGATAAAAATATTGTTCATTAGGGGTGCCTGGGTGGCTCAGTTGGTTGAGCATCTGACTTCGGCTCAGGTCATGATCTCCTGGTCTGTGAGTTTGAGCCCTGTGTCGGGCTCTGTGCTGACAGCTTAGAGCCTGGAGCCTGCTTCCGATTCTGTGTCTCCCCCTCTCTCTGCCCCTCCACCACTCGTGCTCTGTATCTCTCAAAAAGTAAACAAACAAAAAATTTTTAAAAAGTATATTGTTCATTATATTACAGTATCCTCTTTATAAGAACCCTCCAAAAGAAATTCCTCTTTCAATACCAAGCTCTCTCTCTCTCTCTATGTATACTCTATATATATACACACACATATATGTATACATATATGTATATGTACACATATATGTATATATACATATATATATACATACACATACACACAATTATATATATGTAATTGAAATATAGTTGACATACAATGTTACATTAGTTTCAGGTGTACAAAATAGTGATTTGACAAATCTATACATTATGCTATATTTACCACGGGTGTAACTATCATCTTTTCACTATACAACACTATTATATCATTGATATACTCCCTGTGCTGTACCTTTCATCCCTGTGCCTTCTTTATTCCATAACTGGAAGTCTATATCTCCAACCCATTCTCATTTAGCCATTTTGCTCATTCCCCCAACCCTCTCCCTTCTGGCAACCATCAATTCGTTCTATTTACGGATCTGTTTCTGCTTTATTTATTCATTTTTGTTTTTTAAATTCCACATTTGAGTGAAATTAAGGTATTAGTCTTTGTCTGACTTACTTCACTTAGCATAATACCCTCTAGGTCCAGCCATGTTGTTGCAGATGGTAAGATTTTATTCTCTTTATGGGTAATACTCCATTATATATATTTACCACATCTTCTTTACTCATTCATCTATAGATGGACACTTTGCTTCCTTATTTGGCAACTGCTGAATAAACATAGGGGTGCATGTATCTTTTCAAATTAGTATTTTCAGTTTCTGTGGGTAAATAGGTAGTGAAATTACTGGAACATATCTATTTCAACTTGTAATTTTTCAAGGAACTTCCACAGTGGCCGCACTAATTTACATTGCCACCAACAGTGCATGAGCGTTCCTTTTTCTCTGCATCCTTGCCAACTTCCTGTTTTTTTCAATTTTAGTCCTTGGGTTAGGTGTAAGATGATATCTCTTTGTGGTTTTGATTTGTATCTCCTAATGGTTAGTGATGTTGATGGGTCTACTGGTCATCTGTAGATCTTCTTTGGGAGAATGTATATTCAGGTCTTTTGCCCATGTTTTTATCAGATTTTTCTGATGTTGAGTTATAGATGTTTTTTATATATTTTGGATGTTAACCCCTTATTGGATTTTTTTTGCAAATAGCTTCTCCCACTCAGTAGGCTGCCTTTTCATTTTGCTGATGGTTTCCTTTGTTGTGCAGAAGCTTTGTATTTTGGTATAGTCCTATAGTTTGTTAATTTAGTTTAACAGTTTAATTTTCAGGCAATACTCCTTTCCTAAGGAGACATACCTACAATTACATTGCTAGAGCTGAGGTCAAAGAGATTACTTCCTATTTTCTTCTAGGAGTTTTATGGTTTTAGGTCTCACAGTTAGGTCTTTCCTTAATCCATTTTATTTTTTGTATTGTGTAAGATAGTTATCCAGTTTCATTCTTTTGCATGTAGCTGTCCAGTTTTTCCAGCACCTTTATTGAGGAGACTGTCTTTTTTCCCATTGTATTCTTGCTTCCTTTGTCATAATTGGCCATATAAGCATGGGTTTATTTCTAACCTCTCTATTCTATTTATCAATGTTTCAATTTTTGTGCCATTGCCATACTGTTTTGATTACTACAGCTTTGTGTAGTATATCTTGAAATCTGGGAAAGTTTTGTTTTTTCTTTTCCAAGATTGATTTTGCTACTTGGGGCTTTATGTGGTCCCATATATATCTTAGTGTCATTCTGGTTCTATGAAAAATACTCTAGGTATTTTGATAGAGATTGCAGCAAACCTATAGATTCCTTTGGATAGTAAGAACATTTTAGCAATATTAATCCAATCCATGAGCATGGTATATCTTTCCACTTCTTTGTGTCATCTTCAATTTTTTCATTGGTATTTTAGAGTTTTCAGAGTACAGATCTTTCACCACTTGGGTTAAGTTTACTCCTAGGTATTTTTCTGATGCAATTTAAATGGGATTGTTTTCCGAATGTCTCTTTCTTTTGTCATTTGCATATAGAAAGACAACAGATTTTCTATATATTAGGTTTGTATCCTGCACCTTTAGTGAATTCACTTTTTATTTCTAATAGTTTTTTGGTGGAGTCTATGGTTTTGTCTTATATCATGTCATCTGCAAATAGTTTTATTTCTTTCTTACCAGTTTAGATGCCTTTTATTTCTTTTTTGTTGTCTAATTGTTGTGGCTAGAACTTACAGTACTAATTTGAGTAAATGTGGTGAGAGTGGACATCTTTTTTTTAATGTTTATTTATTAAAAATTTTTTAGTTTATTTATTTTTGAAACAGAGAGACAGAGCATGAATGGGGGAGGGTCAGAGAGAGAGGGAGACACAGAATCTTAAATAGGCTCAGGCTCTGAGCTGCCAGCACAGAGCCCAACATGGGCTCAAACTCATGAACCGTGAGATCATGACCTGAGCCGAAGTCAGACGCTTAAGTGACTGAGCCGCCCAGGAGCCCCTGTTTGTTTATTTTTTGAGAGAGAGATAGAGTGTGAGCAGGGGAGGGGCAGAGAGAGAGAGGAAGACACAGAATCCAAAGCAGGCTCCAGGCTCTGAGCTGTCAGCACAGAGCCTGACGTGGGGCTTGAACTCACAAACCATGAGATCAAGACCTGAGCTGAAGTCGGAGGCTTAACTGAGTAAGCCAGCCAGGCACCCTGAGAATGGACATCCTTAAGACAGCTCTACTTTTCCTGAGAAATTTATTTGTATTTTATGCTATGGATATTACCCAATATGTGGATGATTAGATGCTTTACCATATTTGGCTACTCAAAAGCTTAAAGTTAAATTTGTAACCACCAGTATAGCAGTGTATTTACATTAATACTGTTTTCCTTTCAATGCTAGCCTCATGTATATTCCTATTCTTGCTCCATTTCCATGGAGACTTTTTGTCACATGTTACATATTCTAACAAATCACTAGTATACTTTTTGAAACAAAACAGGAAATAACGAAACTAAAAGGCAAACTTTGGAATGGGAGAAGATATTTGCAAATGACAAATGATGATGAAGGGTTAGTATCCAAAATCTATTTAAAAAAAAAAACTTAAACTCAACACCCAAACACCAAACAATCCACTTAAGAAATGGGCACAAAACCTGAATAGACATTTTTCCAAAGTAGACACACAGATGACCAAAAGACATGTGAAAAAATGCTCAACATCATTAATCAGTTTTTTCTTTTTTTTAAAAAAATGTTTTTTTGAGAGACAGAGTGTGAGCAAGGGAGGAGCAGAGAGGGAGACACAGAATCTGAAACAGGCTCCAGGCTCTGAGCTGTCAGCACAGAGCCCGATGCAGGGCTCAAACTCACGGACTGTGAGATCATGACCTGAGCCAAAGTCTGACGCTCAACTGACTGAGCCACCCAGGTGCCCCACTGATACAAATCAAAACTTCAAAAGATGTCACCTCACACCTATAAGAATGGTTAAAATTAACAACACAAGAAACAACAGGTGTTGGTGAGGATGAAGAAAAAGGAGAACCCTCTTGCACTGTTGGTGGTTGATGGGAATGCAAACTGGTACAGTCATGAAAAAAGTATGGAGCTTCCACAAAAAGTTAAAAAATAGAACTACCCTATGATCCAACAATAGTCCTAAGAGATATTTACCTAAAAGATACAAAAATACTAATTTGAAGGGACACATGCACCTTGATGTTTTCAGCAGTATTATCAACAATAGTCAAATTTTGGAAGGAGCCTAAATGTCCATTAACTGATGGATGAATAAAGAAGTTGAATACACATGTGCACACACACACACACACACAGAATATTACTCAGCCATCAAAATAATGAAATCTTGCCAGTTGCAATGACATGGATGGAACTAGAATATTTTATGCTAAGCAAAATAAGTCTGAGAAAGGCAAATCCCATATGATTTCACTCATGTGGAATTTAAGAACACAGATGAACATGGGGGGGTTGGAAAGAGAGGCAAACCATAAAACAAGACTTTAAGTATAAAGAACAAACAGGGTTGCTGGAGGGGAGAAAGGAGGGGGTTGAGCTAAATCAGTGATGGGTGTTAAGGAGGGCACTTGTGAGGAGCACTGTGTTATATGTAAGTGATAAATCAGTAAATTCTCCTGAAAGTAATATTACATTATATGTAAACTAGAATTTAAATAAAAAGATGAACAGGAAGTTGAGAATAAGAAAGGTTGAATGGCAGGCATCAAAAAGTCAGAAGTGGGGGCTATAATTAAATGCAATTACTTATAGTGTTTTCTATTTATTTTTGAAGTTTCAAACAGATCCATACCTAACAAACAATAGAATAAAACCTTCCAGGACCTTCTCAGTAAATAAAATTCACATCAGCTATTCAAAAATCAAGTTAGGATAAATAATAGAGAAGACTGGTGAAGTGATACACATCTAACTCATTTTGAGGTGCTTTATTTCTGATCTTGCATTAGATAAGATCTGGGAAATGCTATCGTATAATCAGAACCCTCATGGATTCACTTTCCCTGAGTTTTATTGTTATATACCTGGAATTTATCCAATAATCATCACAATAATTTGATAGATGAAATCCTCAAGTGTAATAAAACATTATATTCTCAATAGTTTTACATTCTTTATATCAGAGGTCACATATTAGTGACCCCCAACCAACAAATATTTTTAAAATCATCTGTGATAGTTGCCAACATGTTATAATTAGAAAAACTTACACATCCATGGACATAGTATCTAATTCTTCATTTTAGTGATGCCTAACTACAAAATGAACATTGACAGAGCTGATTAGCAGCTATTCCTTTTAGGAGTGGTCCACAGTTCCTAGGATTCTCTCTCTAGGGTCTTAGACCTGATGCATTTTATTTATATTACCTGACACGTTCCTGTAGGTTTTTACACTTTTGACACGAGGTATAATGGCCATTTGAGAAATTTATTTTTCTGAAATTTTTTGTATGGTTGATATACATTAGTTTCAGGTATACAACATAGTGATTCAACAACTCTATGCATTATGCTGTGCTCCCCATAAATGTAGTTACTACCTGTCACGTGCAACACTATTATAGTACTATTGACTACATTCCTTATAACTTTTATTTTAAATTGTGTTGACAAGGTGAACTTTACCTTGGAGAGGAAAGGAGGTGCTTCTTTTCTGGCAGTAAGAAACATATAACATTTTATATTAACTACTCAAGCTCAATACCAAATATGTAGTCAACCACGTATGCTAGCACTGTATATGTATATTCTTTTTAAAATCTCATGTTTCATTGTTTAGATTAAAAAAATGTTAATGTTTATTTTTGAGAGAGAGAGCAAGTGGGGGAGGGTCAGAGAGAAAGGGAGACAGAATCCAAAGCAGGGTCCAGGCTCTGAGCTGTCAGCACAGAACCCAATGCAGGGCTCGAACTCATGAACTGTGAGATCATGACCTGAGTCAAAGTTGGACACTTAACTGACTGAGCCACTCAGGCCCCCCCTTTTTGCAGAAAAAAATGTTATGTTTTTCAAAGAGTACACATATTTTAAAAAAAGGAAATATTACCTACACCCTATATAAGAATGACTCAAATGAAAATAGTGAAATACTGTACATTAAAAGAATATTTGGAGATTAAGTCTTTAGCTGAAAATACATAAGACTCATGAAAAATAAAACAGAATTTGAGCTCAGCTACTTATTCATATAAAGTGATTATCATTCAACATTTTTTACAAGATGGCTAAAAAGTCGAGTATTTTCAAGACACATGTACTTTAATTAAAATGAATATAACACCAATTTTCAAGTAAGAATTTATCAGACTTACAGTTAACTTTTTACATGAAGCCAAAGATCAGATTGCTCTACTTTAATATTAATGGCTTAATAGTGTGCCACATGGCTAATGAATCTAAGTAAAAAACAATATATAGAATGGCAGTCTTTAAAATAAACTTACTACATACAAAAAAAGTTCTGGCATACTACATTTAGATGACTGTTTAAATATATAAATTTCTAAACTTTATTGCATTTATTACAATTGAATTTCTTCTAAATTTTTTTTTGTATTTTCAAAATCAGGGTAAAGATCGCATTACATGAGATATTATCAAAAGAGTGAGTGTCTTCATAATGGCTTTTATAAAACTGATTCAAACATGCTTTTATAAAACTGATTCAAACATACTTTTATGCACGAATATAATTGTAATGAATTTTAAATGTGATTGAATAGCTAAAGAGTGTCACTTTATGTTGTTTACAATCTTTTCTTGGATTTTTAACCAATTCTTTCAAGTCAAAAACACAAAGCATGAGGATACAATCATATACCATAAGTTGAATTGTATATAGAATTATAATAGTATACTATTGTTTTATGTCATGAGATATTTATTTCATGGGTATTTTCTGAAAGTCTCTTTATGGTTAAATTCATGGTTAAATTTTTTTACAATTTAATATATAAGATGCTTTTAAATGGGATCTAGAACACTAAGAATAAAAAGTGCTACTCTTTTAATTTCAGTAAATTTTAGATGTATGATCATTTGCTTACTAGTTTTTAAATTCTTTTGATATCCTAAATTATGTAAAACCAACAAAAACTAATTGCATTGAAAAATGTTCCTCTCTCCACGGATAACTGAAATGTAACAGCACTACTACTAAGTTCTTTAGACTAAGGATAAGTGAGTCTTTGTAATTAAGCCAATGTAGTACCTGAATTATCAATGATAATTTTACAGTAAGCATACAACAACATTTAGACTTTACGTGGACATGTAACAAAGTATAAAATTCAATTTGGAGTTTATTTTTAAACAGAGAACATGTGAGCCAAAAAACGTTTCTGCCTGTGGCTGTGGCTAGGTCCATTTTTCATTTTGAAATTGTAGATATTTATGAAAGTAACTGGACTTTTTCTAAATAAATATTGTTTATTAATAAAGTAATAAAGTATTTAATAGTAATAAAGTATTGCTTTATACTTTAATAGTATTGCTTTATACTTTAAAAGTATTGCTTTATACTTTATGCTTTATACTATATGCTTTATACTTTAAAGGTATTGCTTTATACTTTAATTTAATAAAGTATTGCTTCTACACTATGGGACATGAGGGTGTTTGACCTTAATCCAAAATTTAGGTACACAGTTTTAAGAGCTGTTTCTGTAGGGACTATAGAGTTCACACATGTCATCGTGTTTAAACTGAGTAACTGATTAGTTTGAAAAGTGCATGGTTATAAACTTGGTAGACTTTCTGGTAGCTTGTTACGGTAAGACCAATTTCATAAGAGTTAGAACATGATTATGCCTAAAGAATAAAAAAAAAAATAAGAAAACATCTCCCAAATAAAAAAAAAAGTTTAGCAAATTTACATTTAAAATGTATATGCAGTTAAAGATAGACTTTGTGAGTGTTGCGTATTTCAAACAGAAAATAAAGAGTGCTGAATGAATACTACTTTCATCTGTTAATCATCAGAAATTAAATATTTCATTAAGCAGAAACATTTTTATATATATTTCATGTACGCTTTTATTAAATGAAAGTTAATTAACATAACAAAATAGTCATTTTTTAATTTCAAAACAAAAAAACGTACAACTTAAACACTAATAACAGCAGTTTTTGACAATATTAGTCCTTAAGGGGACAATAAAACAAAGATTTTCTATGCAGTCAAAACAGACTGATTAAACCATAAAAGAATTATGATTCATGCATTGCATATATTACACTGTTTATTGAATTTACACCTATATAGTTTAGGCAATCAGTTCTTTGCTCTCATTTACTTGTGATTATAATGATATAAACTGTGTTGTAAGTCAAATGATGCAGGCAGCTGTAATGAATACCTGAGGAAGGGTTTTGAGAGCATTTTTGAGAATAATTATTGGATATGATTCCTCCTAATTTTTTTTAACAGGTGAAAAGACACACGATGTTCATATAAATTCTTAAACCATTATATCAGATTCCAAACATTCTTCCCTTGAGAACAACTTTCTGCACTGAAGACAGAATCTGTTTTATCTTACTTTGAAGTCTGATTGTTACTGGCTGGATGGGGTCAAGTTCAGAGGTAAAGCATGCTGTTGATTATCTAGGTCTGCAATGAGAGCAAAATAGGAAGTGATGGTATTTGTGTTGAGGATTTGCTGACCTTGTTTTTATCCACTTTCCCTTAATCAGAACCATTTCACAAAACTTTTCTGTCACAGTAGGTTAAGATATATAGTACAAGCAATGTCAAAAACTCCTCTGTAGTATTCTTCAAAATTTAATACAGTGTGATTATTAGGCATGGTGTATTTAGAATTCATCCCTAGGATAGCATACAGTGGCTAACTGGATAGAAGAAAAAAAAAAAATCCACAGGTTCTATCTGTATGAGTGGTCCTATGAAGATGCTTGCTTACATCATTATAGTGATTTATTCTTGTCATTTTCTGAGAAAGTGGATTACTATTATTGTACTAATTTCCCATTGTCTGATCATTCTGAGAAATGGCAAATTAAGTTATAAGTAAGTTTAACACTAATCTTGCCTCTTTTCAAAGAAATTTTACTTCAAAATCACTGATTGAAAATAAATTTCATCACCTGATGGACTATTTTATGATAAATTGTTGTTAATTTACTGTTAATTCTGTTAATTCTACTGTTGTTAATTTCTGTATGAGTATCTCTAAACCCTGAAGATTTATATGTATTTTTGATTAGTACTGCCCAATTGCTTCTCTTTAATAAATAATATTCATGTGAGCATATATTTTTTTACTATATTTCTAATTACAAATATTAACTATTTGTTAACTGGAGAATGACATATACTCTATTATTAAAGAGATTCATTGTTGGGGCACCTGGGTGGCTCAGTCGGTTAAGTGTTCGACTTCAGCTCAGGTCATGATCTCATGGTTTGTGAGTTTGAGCCCTGTGTCAGGCTCTGTGCTAATAGCTCAGAGCCTGGAGCCTGCTTCAGATTCTGTAGTCTCCTCCTCTCTCTGCCCCTCCCCTGCTCGTGCTCTCTCAATAATAAATAAACATTAAAAAAAAATAAAGATTCATTATTAGCATACAGGTAGATTAATTTGTCACAATATGACAAACAACTGATCACAAGCATTAAACGTGATAGGTACCATGAATGTATGATGTTTTTACACATGGGGATGTTATTACATACAATAAAGTATTTTAAATGAGATTATTTCAATCATTAAATTAGTAAAAGTAAAATGTAGGAATGGATTTAAGATATAAAAATATTTTCACTTCCATGGCCTTAAAATGCTAAGTAAATTTTCTCTATTTTGGTAAAAATAGCTAAAAACAAGAAGGAAATCCAATGACAGGTAAGAAAGAAAAAAAATTGATACTAACAGTTGGTCTCTGATTAACATTGAATTTTAAAAACATGAATAACAATTGTGAACTATGTTTTCTTAATAACTGATAAGCAATTGTTAACTTTTATGAAACAACTTTCCACAGCTTCTAAAATCTGTAATTCATCGATGTGAAGCAGACACATTAGACGGACAAAACACCAAGCGTGCTATGGTTTATCAAAATTCCTCAATGGATGATGCAGGCCTTCCTCACACAATAGGATTCACAGTAAGACTGATGTTATGATTACATTCCCTTAAGTATTTTTATTGGAGACTTTAGTGTTCAAACTCTGGATGACTGAATCACTGAAAAAATTCTACATGAAACATGTACACTATCGTTTAAGCCTTATTTTCCTCAGTAGACATACCAAATATGCACACTATTTCTTTGGGCCCAGAATACAAGTTTGATGTAACTGTGCACTAATTATGTAACACAAGCATTTACTGTGAAATGAAAGTATCAAAGTAGAATTTTAACTGCAAATTCAGAACACTGTGCACTTTTCTCTCATTTTTTCAGTGCAGCATTGTGAAGGGTGGCAATGATGACATTACCATTTTTAAAAAAGAACAAATTCTTTTTATTAAGTGTATCAGTGTATACTGATTGACAGTTATTCCTAAAACAAAAAATATTTATTGATTTCTAGAATTATAAATGCATTAAGAAAGAGGCAGCTCATGATCGAATGCATAAGCAGCTCTTTCCTTACTGTATTTTTCAGACCACTTGCGAGTTAGTTCTAGATAAAGACTTGGTTTATGAGGCCGGTAATCTAGGTATACCGTATTACTGGTTCTTTTGGGAACAGCTTTTTCAATCTGAGTTCCTTCGTGCCACTCATTAAAAGAGGTGATGGAAATTACACTGGGGTGGGCATGGAGTGCGGCACCCAGGGCAGTTTCATAGTACTTCCCGCTGATTCGGTTCCGAGTATTTTGAGCGTTCCACGGACGGATGCTGGTGTCTATGTATCCGGGGCCCACACTTGGGATAAACAGTAGGTTGAACTGATCACAAAAAAATTTTAGCCCTGCCCAGTTCTCATAGGATGAGCCATAAGTAAAGCCATTTGTGGCAAAATATGTGTAAATTCCATCAAAACCACCTTGTAGAATATCATACCTATGTTTGCTTTCTACTAGAAGTGCAATGAACAGTCCATCATAAGGAGAGTTGCGAATGCTTTGAGACCCTGTGGTGGTTAACAGATTGGCCCATTTTTCAGGCTTTGTGATATAGGAATCATAGATATAAAACATAGGAAGGGCATTGCCAGTCTTAGTCTTGTACCTATAAAAGGCTGGATGATTTCCATACCTAAAATACAAAAATATGTAAAAATGAAATGAATATCTCCAACTCATTTTCCATAGACCATAACCGTTTCTATATTGAAAATGAAGGTAATGCATGCAGTTTAATAAGCACATTGTTCACTTTCTTTGAGGGGGATCAGTTGTATTATGGGTAATGATTAAAAAAGCATTTTCAATTTTGCAGATTAGAAAAATAAGATACTAGATACATCAAGACATTACCTAACAACAAATTAACTATCTTATATTGAGGTTTACAAATAATGACCAATACCATAAAAAGCCCATTTTCTATATGAATATGTCAACTGCTTCCTACTAATCAATGTCTCCCTGTTGCTGACGAGTTTCTTTTTAAGAGTATATAGTATCTGTCACAGTTCTCATCAGTAAAATCCTTGAACAAATTTAATGTTTCCTTACAATCAGATTAAATATAAATATTAGATGTGAGTCCACTGATAGAGAAGCAGTTCATGTTTCATAATTAGACAAAACTTAATATTTGTGGTTTAATAACATCAATTTAAAATATTTTATATCATTTATATGATATGAGAAATCATAAACAGCTTAATAAACACAAACAGTAAAGTGAACAATCTATTTACACAGAAAGTGAATTATAAGGAATTTCATAAATATTCCTCAAAATGATTAGTTTTAATGTATCAGATCATAACTCATTCAAATCTCTCAAATACATTTAAATTTACTCTTCTTATAACTGTAATTATCACTGGTTCATAAAAAATAATTATAAACACAGAAGAAACTCACTTGTCTATAATATATTTGACATTTTTGTACATGTTTTGATCATCCCGATTGCTATATGGCTCGATGTGAAAAGTGACCTAAAACAAAAAATTGATTAGAGAAATTATTTATAATGTAAAAAAGGTTATTAAAACGTGGAATATACTTTCATTAAGATAACGTTTATGTTCAATTAGTAGTCAACAGAGAATTCTAAGGGAGAAAGCTCTTAGTCAATGTTGTTACTGTGAAATAATATGCTCAACAGTTTATACTTTTTATCTCCATTCTCATGACTCTCTAAAGTAGTTACTAAGTGAGTCAGACACTTGGAGTCAAAATGGGCAATCTGAATTCAGAACCCAAATGTTCGACCACCATCCAATACGTCTTCCTATATTTCTTATAATGAATAGGGATATATTCTACATCCAGACATAGGTTTCTTTAAAAGAACATGGTCCAGAAAAATCTGGATGGATTCTGTTCCCAGGTATGACCAACTAAGTTTACATTTAAATGGAGTCAATAGCAAATATCTTTTTTTTTTTCAACGTTTATTTATTTTTGGGACAGAGAGACAGAGCATGAACGGGGGAGGGGCAGAGAGAGAGGGAGACACAGAATCGGAAACAGGCTCCAGGCTCTGAGCCATCAGCCCAGAGCCTGACGCGGGGCTCAAACTCACGGGCCGCGAGATCGTGACCTGGCTGAAGTCGGACGCTTAACCGACTGCGCCACCCAGGCGCCCCAGCAAATATCTTTTTAAAGTTTGTTTATTTTGAGACAGAGTGGGGGAGGGGGGGGAGAGAGAGAGAAAGAATCCCAGGCAGTCTCCACGCCGTCAGTGCAGAGCCCCACAAGGGTGTCAAACTCATAAACCATGAGATCATGACTTGAGCAGAGATCAAGGGTCGGATGCTTAACTGACTGAGTCACCCAAGCATCCTAATAGCAGGTATCTTTAAATGACAACGTCTTCTATCATTAAAACAATATCACAAAATAATCTACATATGTGTACTATTACTCAAAGGATTTATTCCAAAATTACTGGAAAAATAATATGTGCTAGTACTATGAATGCTTGTTGATAATGGTTTATAGATAGATCTCAACCATAACTGTAAAAAGCAGTAACCAAAAGTATTTTTTAAATACTGTGCACAGAACAATCATTTTGTAAAATGAAAAACATTACTTATATACAAATTTAAAAAAACTAATTATGGCTAGCAAAACGATTTTGAATGCTACTTCCAACTAGTACTTAAGATGTGACTATCAAATAATGTGAAAATTCTCACTTTCATTACTAATTTTACTGACTTATCAGTAGTCATTAAACATCTTTATGACAATCGAATAACATCAAAATGTTTATCTTAACTTTAGGGTTTGGTTCTCTATGAAGCATGCATGTAATTAGAAACTTCTAGGGGGTGTCTGGGTGGGTTGGCCAGTTGAGCATCCAACTCTTGATTTTGGCTCAGGCTATGATCCCAGGGTGATGGGGTCAAGCCACACATTGGGCTCCATGCTGAGTGAGCATGGGGTCTGCTTGAGCTTCTCGCTCTCTATGTAAAAATAAAAATAAATTTCTATGCTACTGCAATATAAAGTGCCTTTGTTTTCAATTACCCAATTAAAGTAAAATGAATTTTACATAAATCAGTGCCAACAGTTGTCACAGAAGTTTAAAATCAGATAGCATTTAATGAAAATATTCCCTACATTGTATAATATTATCGAGACTTCATTTTATTAATAGGAAGTTTTATCATTAAGATCAAATTCAATTCTGTGTGTTGTAAGTATTGCTAGGATAGTCATAGTTTTCAGTAGCTCTGGTATTTGCTTTTTAACTTCAATGAAAGCAGATTGGTAAGGATATAGGTATACTTATGTAATGTTACCTTGGGTAATTCTCCCTTTAGATGGAATGTTGTATTTTCTAAGTTTTCATTTTATAAATAAAGGGTACCATATTAAGCAAACAGACTATGTCAAATACAAATGACATCCTTCTTTCTTTTGTAAACTATAGTTCAATATATTTACAGTAATTAAAAAAGCCATTATTGATAAATATATAATATTTTCATTTTCCCTCATATATTTCAAACTTTTTAATTATAATATCACTTTGTAGGTTTAATGATGTAACCTAGTTACTATTTCTCATTCAATGGGAAAATCCTATTAGACCAATGCTAAAATAACCTTATAAATGATAGAATACTATAAATAAAATCAAATGCAATGCTTTAGATTATGGAGTAAGAATCATGAATATTTCTTCATTTCAGGCTTCTACTTCTGACCTCTCCAGCTCTTCTCCACCCTGCAGCCAAAGTGAACATTCTAAAGTGAACATCTGACAGTCCTGGTGAGGTCAGCAACATGCTGGCATAAAATGTTTCTCCTACTTATCCCCCTTTTTAATCAAAAGATTTGACATTCATACATAAACCAAAGCACCCTCGTGGGTGTTTTCAGACCTATCATCTTACTCCAAAGAACCTGGCAGGAGTCTCACCCACCAGTGCAGAAACCAACCTCTGTAAAAGCTGGGGAACCAGAGAAGGTAGCCAAACTGCCTAGACCCCTCTTGCCACTATGGGACAAAAATCGGGTGAGTGCAGATCTGAACAGGCACTCACACATCAGAGAGAGAACATGCTCCTGAGTCTAGACTTCCCTAAGGCAGACTCTAGCACACTACCCTAAAGGGAAAAATATAGGAGTTTGGTTGCAGAAGAAGCAGTAAGAGAAACGTTCCAGGCTAAGAAAACACTGAAGGGTGCTGATTTATCTGGTGGCAGTGACCTCTCCTGCAAGGGAAAAGAAATCAGTGACTGCCTACGTATGGCAACTAGAGAAATCCATTTTCTGCCTCAGCACATGGAGTACTAAGGTGGGAGCTCTATAACTGGAAGTTGGGAGGATACTGGAAAAGAAGCAGGTAAGAATTTCAAATGGTGTGAGAAGGACTGTGCCTAACAAGAAGTACCACTCCTGGGATCATCCTACTGGGTCTGTGGGAGCACCCGGTGCTAAACCCACACCTCCCCTCGAGGTCTGTTAGTTCCTTGTGCAGGATTCTCAAGTGCCACCATGAGAGTAGTCTCTAGTAGACAGCACAAACTTGAGCTATAGTGCCACCTTCTAGAAAACAAATGCTTGTAGTCTGGTAAATTATAAGAACCAGAGAAAACCTAAAAGTTTTAGAAAACTGCCCCAAAGGAGGAACAAGATGACGAGAAGGTTTCTTCAAAAACACAGAGGAAAAATACAGTAACAATACTATAGAACATAATACCCCATCTGAAGACAGTAAGCAGAATTAAGGAGGTATCTTCTACTTCAAATGTGAAAGCACCAATAAATATCTACAAAGGTTATGAAAATTCAAGGAAATAGGGAATTACTAAGAGAAAATTATATTCTTCAGCAATCAAGCTCGCAGGCACAGGGTATTCTGATCTAACCGATAAAGAATTTAAGATAGCTGTAATGAAGAAACTCAACAAGTTCTAAGAAAATTCAGAAAGACAATTCAATGAAGTCAGGAATTAAAAATACAAACAAAATGAGTTTTCTTTTCTTTTCTTTTTTTTTTTTTACCAAAGAGAATGAAATTATAGAAACAGAACAAATTCTGGAGCTGATAATTCAATACAACAGAGAGCATATATAACAAGGCCCATCACATAGAAGAAAGAATAATTGACACAGAGAATAAGAATTTTGAAATAACACAAAAGAGAGAAATTAGAGTTAAAAAAAAGTGAAGAAAGCCTATGTGAGTGGTGATTATCCATAAAGAAGGCAAATATCAGAATAAATCAGGATTTCAGAAGAAGAGATAGAGAAGGGGGAAGAGTTTATAAATAAATTTTTAAAAAGCTGAGAACTTCCCAAACCTGAGGAAAGTTATGTATGTCCAAGTCTACCAACTAATAGATCACCCTTTTATCTCAATACCCAATGACCTTCTATAAGACATAACTGTCACAAATAATAAAGAATATTAAAGACATCCAATTTAAAAAAAATGTAACTTACGTAGGAATTCCCATTAGGCTATCAGTGTATTTCTCTGCAGAACATCTACTGGCCAGGAGAGAGCATGACGACATATTTGAAGTGTTGAAAGACAAAAAATTGTCAGCCAAGAATATTTAATCTGGCAAAGTTTCCCTTCAGATATGAAGAGGAAATAAAGGCTTTCCCAGACCAATGAAATAAAGTTTACCACCACAAATCTGCCTTGCAAGCAACCTGATAAAGAGTTCAAGCTAAAACGAAGACATGCTAATAAGCCACATAAAAACATTCAAAAGTACACAATACACTAGGTAAAAGTAAAAATATACCTTAGAAAACTGTAACTCTATATTAGAACGGTGTGTCAACTCTTCAACTACAGTATAAAAGTCAGAGGAAAAGCAGGAAAAATAAATACAGCAACAAGTTGTTAAAGAAAAAATAGGAGGTCAATTGGAACATCAATAATAAGACAAAACCCACAGCAAATTGACAAAGGAGGAAACAGAACATACCACCATGAAAAATAACCAATTTACAAAGGTAGGCAGAAAGAGAGGTAAAAAGAAATAATGGAAATATAAAAGCTATTAATGGTTAAGGACTTACTAAAAAATCACTCTAAACATAAGTGGTTTGAATTCACCAATCAAAAGGCACTCTAGCTGGCTAGATAAAAACTAAGACCCAAGTATTTGGTACCAACAATGGATACACTTCAGCTTTAAGGATGCATGTAAAACGTGAAGAGATGGAAAAGATACTCCATGCAAGTGGAATTGCAGTAGAAAATCAAATTTCAGATATAAATTCAAAGAGAGCTGAAAAATTAAGCAAAAATCGTTAATTTTTTTATGGCAATGTTTCCATGTGCTGTGGCAATGATGCTGTATTTTAAAAGTATTTTTGTGTTTCTTCTGGTAATACTTTCCCCTAAAATATCAACAGATATAATTTATTGCACTTATGCTAATTATGGTTAACTTTCCTCTTTACAAAATTGTGTCTCTGTGAGTGTTAAATATTTTTGTTTCTTTGTAGTTTTACTTTATAATTTATTTGATATAAATGTTAACTGTAGTAGGGAAAGAAAATAAAAAACGGTTCCAATTCAAGATAGTGATGTAGGAAGAAGATCCTACACTCACCTAACATGGACACACTATATCTATAGCTATATCTATGGAATAATTTCCTCTGGAAAAAAAAAAAAACCCTAAAACCTGGCAGCATGAGCTCTTCACATCTGGCAAACATGGGAAAAACCATATCAAAGTGTATAGGAAAGACTGAGACAATCTTACGATAAACCCACCCCCGATCCATAATCAGAAGGGGATTCAAAAGCTGGAGCTTCTCCCAGAGAAGCAAAGTGTTTGATCCCACATTGGGTATCCCACTTTTAAGACTGGCACCTGACAGAGGAGTCTCCAAAACATCTGGCTTTGAAGACCAACAGGGTTCATACCCACCAGACTGATGGTTCTTAAAAGGTTCATGTGCCGACTCACCTGCCCCAGGACCCAGTACAGAAACAGTTCTTTGAAAGGTGCCCAGACTTTATGTCAAAGAGACTCATTTGCTAATGTTAAAGCACTGATCTGAGAGGCAGGGGCCTACGGGAATACTCTCTGGGGAAGAAGGCCGGTGGGTGAATTCTTCCTGATCTCTCTCTCTGTTGTGCTCTAGAACACCAGTATCTCCTAAAGGAGAGCTTTTACCCATGTCTGGTATCCCGGTTTTTATGTCTGGTGACCCAGTTTTTGTGTCTGCCACTCAGGAAACACCCCTTGATCACCTGGCTCTCAAGAACAAGGAGCTTATCATCTTAAGGGACCCAGGAACACAACAATCAGAGAGGCAGTTCTTGGCAGACTGGCACTCCCCTGGGAGAGTATTGATAGCAGACTAAAACCCAGTCCCAAATGGAGAAAGAGGCCTATTTGCTTGTCCAGGAGCTCTGACCAGAGGGTTTGACCTAAGGCTTCTGATTTGGCACATTTATAGATATCCAGAGAATTGCTCAGTGGATGCAGTATTTACGTTCTCCATCTGCCTTGCTTAAACTTGCCCTTATCTTCAAGAAAGGAACTTAAGTTCTTGGCTGGTGCCTTGATTTGTACAGCTGCTTCCAGGGGACACCTCCACATCACCTGGCTCTGCTGGCCAGTGGAGTTAATGCTCACAAATCCCACAGGACTGTAACCCACAGAAAAATAATTCTTAAACAGATATCACCTCTTTGGCATAGCAACAGGTAACAACTAGGAGCTCAGTCTTTTTTTAAAAGGGGCCTAATAGTTTGTCATCATTGCAATCTGAGAGGCAGGCTTCTAATTAAACACATTTACGGGCTGACTGTAAACTTTTCCTGGGCCCTCAGAGTGCCAGGCACTATCTCTGCTTCTCCCTCTGCTGCACTTCAGAGCATCAGCATCTCTTAGAGGGGGCCTCTTACATGTGTCTGGTGCAGCTGCAACCAAGAGTATAACTCTTGAATGCCTGGCTCTGGTAGCAGCAGTGCTGGAGTTCTGGAGTCTCCCAGAAATGCACTAACCAGAGACTTGGTGGCACAGGTACTTCGTGGCACAGCACACAGCAGACTGAAACACAGCCCCATTCTGTCAAAAAAAAAGGCAGACTTGCTTGTCCTGGAGCTTCAGCCTTAGGGAAAGATTTCAGGTTTGGCACACATCTGGAGCATACAAAAGTGCTTTCAGGGAATGTAGGCCAGAGGATGTGGTCTTTGCGCTCTCCCTCTGCTTCACAGCTTGTGGAGTCTCCCAGAAAGGAGCTAATAAACTTGTCTGGTGCTACAATTTTCACAACTGCCATGCAGGCAACACATCCAGATTGCCTGGCTCTGATGGCTGGTGGGTCTCACGTCTGTGGTCCCACTGGACTGTATTTATTTGTATTCTTTAAAAAGCTTGGGGCGCCTGGGTGGCTCAGTCGGTAAAGCGGCCGACTTTGGCTCAGGTCATGATCTCGCCATCCCTGAGTTCAGGCCTTGCATTGGCCCTGTGCTGACAACTCAGAGCCTGGAGCCTGTTTCAGATTCTGTGTCTCCCTCTCTCTGACCCTCCCCCGTTCATGCTCTGTCTCTCTCTGTCTCAAAAATAAATAAACGTTTAAAAAAATTTTTTTTTAAAGCTACTGCCTAACTAAGGCTCTGGTTTATCAGCCTGAATCTAGGTGCTGATGGAGGCTCTCCCTTGCTTTGTATAACTATTTGGAATACCCCAACTACAGGAATCTATTAAAAATAAAATAGAGGGGGCGCCTGGGTGGCTCAGTCGGTTAAGCGTCCGACTTTGGCTCAGGTCATGATCTCACGGTCCAGTCCGTGAGTTCGAACCCCGCGTCGGGCTCTGTGCTGACAGCTCAGAGCCTGGAGCCTGTTTCAGATTCTGTGTCTCCCTCTCTCTCTGACCCTCCCCCGTTCATGCTCTATCTCCCCCTGTCTAAAAAATAAATAAAATGTTAAAAAATAAAATAAAATAAAATAAAATAGAGGGTGCCTGAGTGGCTCAGTTGGTTGAGCATCCGACTTTGGCTCAGGTCATGATCTCACAGTTTGTTAAGTTTGAATCCCACATTGGGCTTGGGCTCACTGCTGTCAGTGCAGAGCCTGCTTCAGATCATCTGTCCCTCTCTCTCTGCCCCTCTCCTGCTTTCCCTCTCTCTCTAAAAAATAAACATTAAAAATAATCTTAACAGACAGCCAAAAGCTAGGGCAGGGTTGAGTTTTAAGGTTCGGTTCCTGTATAAGGCCAACCATTCAAGACGGGGAGAGATGGTTGTTTCATCTAATGCATAGAAACCAACAGAGAGTCAAATAAAATGGAGATAGTAACTTACCTGATAAAGAGCTGAAATTAATAATCTTAAATATGGTCACAAAACTCAGAAGAATGGGTAAAAAAGTGAAAACTTCAACAAAGGGATAATATTAGAAAGTACGAAATGAAAGTCAGTGCTAAAAAATTAAATAGCTGAACTGAAAAATACACAAGAGGGATTAAATAACATGAAACAGAAGAAAGGTTCAGTGAACTCAAACACAGGGCATAGGAACTCACCAACCAGAACAGCAAAAAATAAGTAAATAATAAATAAATTAAAAAGAATGGAAAAATAGTGAACCTAAATTAAGGGATTTTTATAGTATAACATCAAGTAAATATTTGCATGACAGGGGTCCCAGAAGGAGAAGAGAGAGAGAGAAATGGAGATGTAATGTAGAACATAGTGACTACAGTTCCTAATACTGCACTGCATATTTGAAATTTACTAAGAGATTAGACCTTAAAATTTTTATCACAAGAAAATTTTATAATCATGCGTGGTGGTAGATGTTAACTGGACTTAGTGTGGTGATTATTCCACAATATATATAAATATAAAATCTTTACACTGTACACCTGAAACTAATATATAGTTACATGTCAATTATACCCCATTAAAAAACAAAGGAAATCAAAGAATGTCTCAACACAAATGAAAATGGAAACACAACACACCCAAACCAACGGAATGCTTCAAAACTAGTTCAGAGACAAGTTTATAGATGATAGATGCACATATTAAAAAATGAAAATGAGAAAGGTCATATAGAGAGGTCATATAGAGAGAGAAAGGTCATATAGGTCAAAATGAGAAAGCTCAAGAAACTGGAAAAAGAACAAATTAAGCTTAAAGTTAGCAGAAAGAAGGAAATAATAAAGATCAAATAATAAAGATCAAAGATCAAATGGAAACCAGAAAAGCAATAGAAAAGAGTAACGAAACTAAGGGCTGTTTTTTTGCAAAGATTAACAAAATTTACAACTCTTAAGTGAGAATGAGAGAGAAGACTCAAAAAAGAAATTACAACAGACACTATCAAAATAAACAGGATAAGAGACTACTATGAATTATATGCCAACAAATTAGATAACCTAGAAGAACTGGATAATTTCCTAAAGACACAGAAAAAGAAAATCTAAGCACACATAAAGAGACTGAATCAGTTATCAAAAGCTTCCTGATTCATGAAACCCCATGACCAGATGTCTTACTTAACTGGGAATTCTACCAAATATTTAAAGAGTTACTGCTAATACTTTTCACTTTTTTCCAAAAAATTGAAGAGCAGGAAACACTTCTAAACTGATTGTATGAGGCCAGCATTACCGTGATGCTAAAGCTAGATAATGATGCTACATGGGTAGAAAACTATGGACCTTCTGAAAAGACAGGCACAAGTTCTCAACAAATATTACCAAACTGAATTCAAGAACTCATTAAAAAAATTATATACCATGACCAAGTAGAAATTATCACTGGGAATCAAGATGGTTCAACATACTTAAATCAATGAGATACATCACATTAACAGAATGAAAGATAAAGATCATATGATGATCATCTCAATAGATGCAGAAAAAGCATTTAAAAAAATACAACAGGGGCGCCTGGGTGGCGCAGTCGGTTAAGCGTCCGACTTCAGCCAGGTCACGATCTCGCGGTCCGGGAGTTCGAGCCCCGCGTCGGGCTCTGGGCTGATGGCTCAGAGCCTGGAGCCTGTTTCTGATTCTGTGTCTCCCTCTCTCTCTGCCCCTCCCCCGTTCATGCTCTGTCTCTCTCTGTCCCAAAAATAAATAAACGTTGAAAAAAAAAATACAACATCCTTTCATCATAAAACCCTCAACAAATCTGATATAGAAGGATCATACCTAACAATGCTCTAGACTGTGGATCAGGTTCAGGTCTGCTCTGTGTGCCTTACCATTCAGGGTCCTAGGCACAAAGAGCACCTGGTGCATGCTGTTCTCATTGAAGAGAAAGGAACACGACCATGGACAATGCTTATGCTCAGACATGGTATACATTATGTTTCTTCACATCTCATCAGCCAAAGTAAGCCATGAGGTCAAGCCCAACATCAGTGGGGCAAGAGGTACCCTTACTCTTTTCCACGGAGGGGAAAGGAAACAGGAATATTGGCCAGACAATGACACAAATATACCAAAACATGTCTCACTCAAGTACTGTTTCACTGCTATGTTCATGAAGATATAGGAGGGCATGGGGCACCTGGGTGGCTCAGTCAGTTAAGTGACTTTAGCTCAGGTCATGACCTCACGGTTCATGAATTTTAACCCTGCGTCAGGCTCTGTGCTGACAGCTCAGAGCCTGGAGCCTGCTTTGGATTCTGTGTCTTCCTCTCTCTCTGCCCCTCCCCCTTTCACCTTCCCTCCTTCTCTCTCTAAAATAAATAAACATTAAAGACAATTTAAAAAACTAAAGATCAGAGCTGGATTTTTTTTCTACCCTGTCTTTGCCCTCCTATACCTTAAAAAAAATTTTTTTAATGTTTATTTTTGAGAGAGAGACAGAGCATGAGCGGGGGGCGGGGGGGGGGGGGGAAGAGAGAGAGGGGAAGACAGAATCCAAAGCAGGCTCCAGGCTCTGAGCTGTCAGCACAGAGCTCGATGTGGGGTTCAAACATGAACCATGAGGTCATGACCTGAGCTGAAGTCAGAGGCTTAACTGACTGAGCCACCCAGGCACCCCTGATTTTTACAGTTTTTACAAAACCAACCTACTCAGTGACAGTTAAAAGTGATATAGCTCTTATTCCAGTGAATATGCTGACAAATATATGAGAGAGCAGATATCTCTCTTTGAAAACTCATGATTTATATTTTAGTTTTACTCATTTACTTTGCCCCCCCCTTGAAGAAATTAATCCACATTTGCTAAAGATAATGCAAAACAAGTAACTACAGTGTCAAACATTTTTATTATTTTTGCTTGTTTGACTTAAAACGCACTAACCTAAAATGACTCTTGGTTGAAGTTAATAAAAATTGCAATTACTAAGTACTTAGTGACTAATACTAGTTATACTATTATGTAATGAAAACTAATGAGCTATGACAAAAGCTTAACTATGAGACAAACTCATTTTTGAGTAAACTCTCTTTCCTAAACAACAAAAAAAAGAGAATAAAGGAAAAACATTTTCAGCTCAGAGAGTAGCAAGAGAGGAGTAAAATAAGCCCAAGCAAAGAATGAGAAAAATATCAATCAAGGTTGAATACAATTAATACATTAAAACTACTGGAATATTTTAGGGACGCCTGGGTGGCTCAGTCAGTTAAGTGACTAACTCTTGATTTCAGCTTGGGTCATACCTGGTTCTTAGGATTGAATCCCACATAGGACTTTGCACTGATAGTGCAGAGCCTGGATGGGATTCTGTCTCTCTCTCTCTTTCTACTCCTCCCCCACTTATGTGTTCTCTCTCTAAATAAACACTAAAAAAAAATTGAATATTTTAAAAATAAAATTGATAAATTGAAGAGCTGCTTTCTTAGTGGTAAGGGACTAATACTAACTCTATACTAATCAAATTGGAGAAAAGGGGAGATTACTTCCTGGGGCTGAAAATTAGCAAGCAAAAAAAGTTTTTACTAATAAACCCATTTATTTTACCCTTAAAGCTTCAGGTTTGGTGACAAATGTGTATTGTGGGCCCTAGTTTATTAGCACAGAACTCAGAGAATTACTCCTCCTTTGTATCATATTGCCTTAAAATTTTAATTTTAGTAAATTACTGTCATTATTTAAGCATTAACTTTTGTTTGAACTAGAAAGCAAAGTATCCATTCTTTATAAAAACAGGATATATTACACTTTATCTATTTACAAAAATATCCTTTCAACAATATTACGGAAATCACACAAAAATCCAATAAATAAGACCATCTTATGGTTTCATGTCATTTCATGACATCTTATGATGTCATTTTAAAATGACGAAGATAAGCCAAGAAGATGAAGTAAGTAACATAAAACTCCAGAGCTAAGAACCCCAGTCTCATGGTTCCCGGTCTACTTTTTTAAAGCACTGCATAATTGCTCCCCACATACAAATAAAAAAAAATTGTCCTAAAAAGTTTGTAAAATATTAGACTCTCTGGTTCCAAATTTTTCTGATCATCAGATATAAAATTTGAGACACATATTTGCAAACAACATGATATTCTGTTAGAAAACATGAAAGACCACCAAAAAAATTGCTAGAATACATGAACTCAGCAAAGTTGCAAGACATAAAAATCAACGTACAGAAATCTCTTGCATTTCTATATGCCAACAATGAAGCAGCAGAAAAAGAAATCAAGAAATCATTCCCATTTGCAATTGCACAAAAAAACATAAGATAACTAGGAATAAACCTAACCAAAGAGGTAAAAGGTTTATACTCTGAAAACTATAGAAGACTTATGAAAGAAATTAAAGAGGACACAAAGGAATGGAAAAACATTCTACGCTCATGGATTAGAACACTGTTAAAATGTCTACACTACTCAAAGCAATCTACACATTTAATACAATCCCTGTCAAAATACCACCAGCATATTTTGCAGAGCTAGAACAAACAATCCTAAAATTTGTATGGAACCACAAAAGACCTTGAATAGCAATCCTGAAAAAGAAAAATAAAACTGGAGGCATCATCATTCTGGATTTCTAGCTGTATTACAAATCTGTAGTCCTTGAGACAGTATGGTACTGGCACAAAAACAGACACACAGATCAATGGAACAGAACAGAACCCCCAAAATGGACCCACAACTATATGGTCAACTATACCCAACGGAAAAAAATGGTACTGGGAAAGCTGGATACTAACATGCACAAGAATGAAACAGGACTACTTTCTTACACAATACACAAAAATAAATTCAAATGGATGAAAGACTTAAATGTGAGACAGGAAACAATCAAAATCCTCGAGGAAAACCCAGACAGGAACCTCTTTGACCTCCACTGCAACAAATTCTTACTGGACACGTTGCTGAAGGCAAGGGAAACAAAAGCAAACATGAACTATGGAGACTTCATCAAGATAAAAAGCTTCTGCACAGTGAGGGAAACAATCAACAAAACTAAAAGGCAGGCTACAAGATGGGAGAAAAGAGGGGAGGGGCCGATATGGTAGGGAAACAGGGATCCGAAGTTCCCTCATCTCACAAACAAACCAGTGCTGAAGCTAAGAACTTTGAACTCTGAGAGTCTGGGAGGAAAAGAGACAGTCGTGCTTCCAGGCACCCACTGGGACAATCTGATGGGCCATAGGTGTATGATTGCAAACCCGGAGAGAGAAAACGAAGGAGGGGAGGGATCCCCTTCTGCGGAGAGACAAAGGGAAAAGCAAGAGTGGCTGAGGAAGCTTAGGACTGTATCTGGACAAGAAAAAAACAAAACAAAACAAAAACATGGATCAGGAAGGAGAAAGAGCCAATCTCTAACTGAGGGGCTTTCTCCAGACAGGGGACTGGGGCTGGCTGCCCATATGGTGCACCTGGGGAAGAGGGGAGCCAGCCCCAGGCTCAGTGGCTAGGTCAGGGGTGCAGTCCTCAGTAGGAGAAAGCAATCCTCTCCCTGGAGTGCTGTGGGACAGGGCAGGTCCCCTTGCACCAGCAGCTGGGGACCACATATTGGGTGGCGCACAGCTGTGCTTCCCCAGTACCAGGGCACACGGACAGGAGTTTGAATCCCAGCCAAGCACTGGGGCTTGGGAGTCGGTGGAGCAGGACAAACTGACTCGTTTTTGCCCGTGGCACTGTGAGGACGGCTCGAACAGAGTGGTTTGGCTCACTGGGTCCATGGAGGAGAGACTGGGGTGTCACTATTTTTCTCCCCATCACCAACAAGGGGGGACTGCAGCAAAGGGCCAGTGGGGCCCACAGAGGAGGCGGGACCCGCCTACACCAAACCACACCCCTCTGCGCCTGCTAACTGCCTATCTACTGGAGCAGGATTGATACTGATGAACCAGACGGCCTCTTCTCCAGACCAGCGCTGTTGCATTGCCTGATCTAATTCTCAGACATTTATTATATAGATATATTCTTCCTTCCTTTTCTCCTTCTCATCTCTTCCCTCCTCTACTCTGGTTACTCTAAATATGTCTTTAAACAAACCAAAACCAATCTATTCTCTTGATACATGTTCTATACCTCCTTCTTTATTCTCCTTTCTCTCTCTCTGGATTAAACCATATAGTTTCTCTGTCTGGGTAACTATTTTCTTTTTCTTTTTCCAAGTGTCGTCTTTATTTTCCTTTCTCTCTCTCTGGATTAAGCCATATAGTTTCTCTGGTCAGTTCTTATTCTTTCTTTTTCCCTACCCCTGTCATTTCTCTCTTTGTATGGGATAAGGCCTCTTCCATCAGCACCACCTCCACCCTGTTGTTTACTAGTAGCTGGTGTTTCTGGTTTTTTGTTTTTGGGTTGTGTGTTCAAGTGTTTTTGTTTTCTGTTTGTTTTTGTTTGTTTTCCTTTCCAGGGCTACTTCAAGGAACAAATCAAAGCACATCTAGTGAAGGGTTCAAAATATCACTAAGAGCAGGGAGACAAAGTAGCCAAACTCACAACAATAGAGAGCAAGTACACTCTCCAAAAAAACACCTCCTATAAGGCCAGGCCCTGGACAATGTATGACCCCCCTTTAATATAGCAGTGCTTGCAGGTACAGGACACAAAGCTTAAAACACACAAGGGACAGAAAACTAGTCAAAATGACAAAATGGAAGAATTCTCCTCAAAAGAAATTCCAGGAAGAAATGACAGCTAAAGAATTGCTCAAAACAGATATAAACAATATGACTGAACAAGAATTTAGAATAATAGTCATAAGATTAATTGCTGGTACTTGAAAAAAAACATAGATGACAGCAGAGAATCTATTGCTGCAGAGATCAAAGAACTAAAAAATAGTCATGATGTATTAAAAAAAATCTGTAATGAGGTGCAAAATAGAGAACGGCAAAAACCAGAATTGAAGAGGCAGAGGGGAGAAGAGTAAAATTATGGAAAAAGATGAAAAAAACTCTGGGTCACAAGGGGAGAATTAGAGAACTAAGTGACTCAATGAAACAGAACAACACCCATATCGCAGGAGTTCCAGAAGAAGAAGAAGAAGAAGAAGAAGAAGAAGAAGAGAGAGAAGGGGGCCTAAGATGTGCTTGAACAAATCATAGCTGAGAACTTCCCCAATCTGGGGAAGCAAACACGTTGAAATCCAGGAGTCCAGGAGGCACAGAGAACTCCCTTCAGACGTAATCTGAATTGATCTTTTGCAAGACATATCAGAGTGAAACTGGCAAAATACAAAGATAAAGAGAGAACTCTGAAAGCAGCTGGGGATAAATGGGCCTTAACCTGTAAGGATAGACAGACACATGAGGGTAGTAGCAGATCTATCTACTGAAAATTGACAGAAAGGAGTGGCAGGAAATTTTCAAAGTGATGAAAAGGAAAAATATGCAGCCAAGATTCCTTTATCCAGCAAGCCTGTCATTCAGAACAGAAGGACAGATAAAGGTTTTCCCAAACAAACAAAAACTGAAGGAATTCATCAGGACTAAACCAGCCATACAAGAGATCCTAAGGGGGACTCTGTGGGTACTGCAAAGACCACAAAGGACCAGAGACACCACTACAAGCATGAAACCTACAGATAACATGATGACTCTAAATGCATATTTTTCATTAATAACACTGAATGTAAATGGACTAAATGTTCCAATCAAAAGACATAGGGTATCAGAATGCATAAAAAAACAAGACCCATTCTATTCTCTGTCTATAAGAGACTCATTTTAGACCTGAGGGCACCTTCAGATTGAAAGTGAGGGGATGGAGAACTATCAAGAAAGCTGGAGTAGCCAAACTTATATCAGACAAACTGGACTTTAAATTAAAGGCTGTAACAAGAGATGAAGAAGGGCACAGTCTATCCATCAAGAAGAGCTAACAATTAGAAATGTTTATGCACCGAATTCAGTAACACTCAAATATATAAAACAATTAATCACAGACCTAAGCAATCTTATTGGTAAGAATGTGGTAATTGCAGGGGACTTTAATACTCCACTTACAACAATGGACAGATCATCTAGACAGAAAATCAATAAGAAACAATGGTCCTGAATGATACACTGGAGCAGATGGACTTGACAGATAAAGTTAGAACTTTTCATCCAAAAGCGGCAGAATAAACATTCTTCTTGAGTGCACATGGAACATTCTCCAAGATAGATCACATATTGGTTCACAAAACAGCCCTCAATAAATACAAAAGAATTGAGATCATACCATGCACTTTCAGATCACAATGCTATGAAACCTGAAATCAACCACAGGAAAAAGTTTGGAAAACCTCCAAACGCATGGAGGTTAAAGGACATCCTACTAAAGAATGAATGGGTCAACCAGGCAATTAAAGAAGGAATTAAAAAAATATATGGAAACAAATGAAAATGAAAACACAACAATCCAAACCCTTTGGGATGCAGCAAAAGTAGTCCTAAGAGGAAAATACATTGCAATCCAGGCCTACCTCAAGAAACAAGAAAAATCCCAAATACAAAATCTAACAGCACACCAGAAGGAACTAGAAGCAGGACAACAAAAAAACCCCAAACCCAGCAGAAGAAGAGAAATAATAAAGGTCAGAGCAGAAATAAACAATACAGAATCCAAAAATAAAAATAAAAATAAAACAGTAGAACAGATCAATGAAACTAAGAGTTGGTTTTTTGAAGAAATAAACAAAATTGATAATCCCTAGCCAGACTTCTCAAAAAGAGAGAAGACCCAAATAGATAAAATCACGAATGAAAATGGAGTTATCGCAGCCAATCCCTCAGAAATACAAGAAATTATCAGAGAATACTTTGAAAAATTATATGCCAACAAACAGGACAACCTGGAAGAAATGGACAAATTCCAAGACACCCACATACTACCAAAACTCAAACAGGAAGAAAGAGAAAATTTGAACACTAATGAAGAAATTGAATCAGTTATCAAAAATCTCCCAACAAATAAGGGCCCTGGATCAGATGGCTTCCCTGGAAAATTCTACCAGACATTTAAAGCAGAGTTAATACCCATCCATCTCAAATTGTTCCACAAAATACAAATGGAAGAAAAACAGCATTACCTTGATTCCTAAACCAGACAGAGACACCACGAAAAAAGAGAACTCCAGGCCAATATCCCTGATGAACACAGATACAAAAATTCTCAACAAGATACTAGCAAATCAAATTCAACAGCATATAAAAAGAATTATTCACCATGACCAAGTGGGATTCACTCCTGAGCTGCAGGGCTGGTTCAATATTTGCAAATCAATCAATGTGATACATCACATTAAGAAAGGATAAGAACCATATGATGCTGTCAATAGATGCAGAAAAAGCATTTGACAAAATACAACATCCTTTCTTAATAAAAATCATCAAGAAAGGAACATACTTAACATCATAAAAGCCATGTATGAAAAGCCCACAGCTAATATCATCCTCAATGCGGAAAAACTGAGAGCTTTCCCCCTGAGATCAGGAACAAGACAGGGATGTCCACTCTCACCACTGTTGTTTAACAGTGTTGGAAGTTCTAGCATCAGCAATCAGACAACAAAAGGAAATAAAAGGCATCAAAATTGGCAAAGTCAAATTTTCACTTTTTGCAGACAAGACAATACTCTATATGGAAAACCCCAAAGACTCCACCAAAAGACTCCTAGAACTGATACATGAATTCAGTAAAGTTGCAGGGTACAAAATCAATGTACAGAAATCGGTTGCATTTTTATACACCAATAATGAAGCAACAGAAAGAGAAATAAACGATCCCATTTACAACTGAATCAAGAACCATAAAATACTTAGGAATAAACCTAACCAAAGATGTATAAGACCTGTATGCTGAAAACTATAGGAAGTTCATGAAGGAAACTGAAGAAGACACAAAGAAATGGAAAAACATTCCATGCTCCTGGATTGGAAGAATAAATATTGTTAGTATTTGTTAATAATATATTTGTATATTAATATTTGTTATTATATTTGTATATTGATATGTGTTAATATTGTTAATATTTGTCAATACTACCCAAAGCAATCTACACATTCAATGCAATCCCAATCAAAATTGCACAGGCATTCTTCTCAAAGCTAGAATGAACAATCCTAAAATCTGTATAGAACCACAAAAGACCCCAAATAGCCAAAGTAATATTGAAGAAGAAAACCAAAGTAGGAGGCATCACAATCCCAGACTTTAGCCTCTACTACAAAGCTGTAATCATCAACACAGTATGGTATTGGCACAAAAATAGACATATAGACCAATGTAATAGAACCCAGAATTGGACCCACAAATGTACGGCCAACTAATCTCTGACAAAGCAGGAAAGAGCATCCAATGGAAAAAAGACAGTGTCTTTAGCAAATGGTGCTGGGAGAACCGGACAGCAACATTCAGAAAAATGAAACTAGCCCACCTTCTTACACCATGCACAAAAATAAACTCAAAATGGATGAAAGACCTAAATGTGAGTTAGGAAACCATGAAAACCCTAGAGGAGAAAGCAGGCTACCTCTTTGATGTCAGCCGCAGCAATTTCTTGTTCGATATATCTCCAAAGGCAAGATAATTAAATGAAAAAATGAACTATTGGGACCTCATTGAAGTTTCTGCACTGCAAAGGAAATCATCAACAAAACTAAAAGGCAACAAACAGAATGGGAAATGATATTTTCAAATGACATATCAGATAAAGGGCTAGTATCCAAAATCTATAAAGAACTTAACCAAACTCCACACCTGAAAAACAAATAATCCAGCAAAGAAATGGGCAGAATTCTAAAGACATCCAGATGGCCAACAGACACATGAAAAGATGCTCATCGGGAAACACAAATGAAAGCCACACTGATATACCACCTCACACCAGTCAGAGTGGCTAAAATGAACAAATCAGGTAACTATAGATGCTGGCGAGGATGTGCAAAAACAGGAACCCTCTTGCACTGTTGGTGGGAATGTAAACTGGTGCAGCCGTTCTGGAAAATAGTGTGGAGGTTCCTCAAAAAATTAAAAATAGAGCCACCCTATAACCCAGCAATAGCAATACTAGGAATTTACCCAAGGGATACAGGAGTGATGATGCATGAGGGCCTGTGTACCCCAATGTTTATAGCAGCACTTTGAACAACAGCCAAATTATGGAAAGAGCCTAAATGTCCATCAACTGATGAATGGATAAAGAAGATGTGGTTTATATATTCAATGGAATACTATTTGGCAATGAGAAAGAATGAAATCTGGCCATTTGCAGCAATGTGGATGGAACTGGAAGGTTTTATGCTGAGTGAAATAAGTCAGTCAGAGGATAGATATATTTTCACTCATATGTGGGTCTTGAGAAACTGAACAGAAGACTATGGGGGAAGGGAAAGGGAAAAAAAGATACAAACAGAGAGGGAGGGAGGCAAACCACAAGAGACTATTAAATACAGAGAACAAACTACGGGTGAATGCGGAATGGGGGAGAGGGAAAATGGGTGATGGGCACTGAGGAGGGCACTTGTTGGGATGAGCACTGGGTGCTGTATGTAAGCCAATTTGACAATAAATTATATTCATTAAAAAATGGGAGAAGATATTTGCAAATGACATATCTAATAAAGGGTTAGTATCCAAAATATATAAAGAACTTATCAAACTCAAAATAACGTAGAAGACATGAACAGACACTTTTCCAAAGAAGACATCCAGATGGCTAACAGACACATGAAAAGATGCTCAATATCAGTCATCATCAGGGAAATACATATCAAAACCATGATAAGATACCACCTGACACATGTCAGAATAGCTAAAATTAACAACACAAGAAACAACTGGTGTTGGTGAGGATGCAGAAAAAGGAGAACCCTCTTGCACTGTTGGCAGGAATGCAAACTGGTGAGGCCACTCTGAGGAAGAGCATGGAGGTTCCTCAAGAAACTAAAAATAGAACTACCCTACAATCCAGCAATGGCACTATAGGTATTTATGCAAAAGATACGAAAGTACAGATTCAAAGGGGTACATGCACCCCAATGTTTATATAGCAGCATTATCAACAATAGCCAACAACAGAGAAAGCCCAAATGTCCATCAACTTATGAATGGATAAAAAAGATGTGGTATACATACACAATGGAATATCACTCATTCATCAAAAAGAATGAAATCTTGCCATTTTCAATAATGTAGATCGAGCTAGAATGTATTATGCCAAATGAAATATGTCAATCAGAGAAAGTCAAATACCATATGATTTCACTCATGTGGAATTTAAGTAATGAAACAGGTGAGCATATGGGAAAGGGGGGAAGAGAAGGGAGGGAAACAAACCACAAGAGACTCTTAATGATAGAGAACAAACTATGGCTTGACAGAGGGAAAAGGTTGGTAGTTGGGCTAGATGGGTGATAGGTACTAAGGGCACCTGTTGTGATGAGCACTGGGTATTGTGTGTAAGTGATGAATCACTGAATTCTCCTGAAACCGATATTGCACAGTATGTTAACTAAAATTTAAATTTAAAAAACACTATAAAATAATAAAAAAAAATCTGATGCAGAAAGACTAAGTATGTTGGCAATTAGACATCTTTGCCACATTCACCTAAACAATAAGCTTTAAACAGGAGAAATCCAAACCTATCCCCATTCATCAGAACACCCTCAGTGTACCTTTAAACTCTGAAAGTACAATCTAAAAAGCCAGCTTTCTTGGGTTGTGAAGGCCCCTTCCCTCTCATGTCCCAGGATTATAATATCTATAGTTATAGGGAAAGAAGAGTGGCCCTTGGACCTGTTTTGTAGAAGATAAATCATATCACTTATCCAGTTTCAGACTTGGTGCCAGAATTTGCAAGGTCTGTGTATTTGCAGATTTCAAGTGCCAACGAAAGCTAACTGAATGGTACAGGGGACATGGCAAATGACAGCTCTTCCCAGTCACCTAATTTAGGAGATGCTGCCTTAAGAGCTTTAGGGTTATAAAGTAGGAGAAGGCTTTATGGACAGGAATTAAAAACAAACAAAAAAAAGACAAAAAAAAGAATTTGCCTATCTAGTTGCTCCCGCCTGTTTTCCTAGAGTTCCAGTTCTACTCCACAATAAACTACTAAATCCTTAACCTGTGAAAGAAGTATTAAAACTAAGTTTCCTCTTTTTATTTGGAAATAATTTACCTGTACCAGATAAACCAGCTGTATTTAATTAGGATATATAAACTGGAAGAAGTTTCAGAGCAAATAAAAACCCTCAGTGATTTTTAAGAGTGGTAACAACCTGAAAATTCAGAGTAACTAGTCTCTAGTGAAAAGATACTGATTCACATTTTCATCAAGATTTGCTAACACACTGCCTTAGAAAAACAAGAATAAACCTGAAAAAAATGAACAACCTGAGAAGAATTATTAGACATGAAAATTACTGCTTAAGGACAACAGTGGAGTGAATAATGCAAAAAACTAAACCAGTACCAGGAAGACAAGATTATTAAAAACATTCCTTTCATACTTCATTCTGAATGATTCTTCAATTATATACTAGAATTCCACATAAAGTGCTTTGTTTTTGGACTGTTTCATTTCATTGATCTCTTTCTGTATAGTAATGCTAATGCCATACTTCTAATATCTGTCATTTTATAGTACATTTTGTTATTTGGAAAAACAAGTTTTTCCCTTCGTTAATAAACATTTTTTTAAGTCTTACTTTTTTCTAACATAGTTATAAACTTTAGGATTAGGTGGTTAAGTTCTATAAAATCTCATCAGAATTTTTCATTTGGATTGCACTAAATTTACAAATTAATTATATTAATATATAAAATACAAATGTTTGAAAGAATGGCCACTTGGCAATTTTGACTCTTCACAATAAATTCATGTTTCTCCAGGGGTGCCTGGGTGGCTCAGTATGTTAGGGATCTGACTTCGGCACGGGTCATGATCCCACACTTAGTGGGTTCAAGCCTTGCGTCAGGCTCTGTGCTGATAGCTCAGAGCCTGGAGCCTGCTTCAGATTTTGTGTCTCCCTCTCTCTCTGTCCCTTCCCTGCTTGCACTCTGTCTCTCTGTCTCCCATGAAATAAATACTAAAAAAAAAAAAAAAATTAATTCATGTTTCTCCATTTATTCAAGTTTTTTATATCCTTTCATAAAATGCCAAAGATTTCTTTGTATATTTACTGCTATGCTATCTTCAATGTACATTTTTTCCATTCTTTTCCCCATAATACAAGAATCCTCTTGACTTGTATATTCTTTGGGTTTGGCCACCTTATTGGACTCTTTACACATAATAGTTTTTAGATAGTTTTCATGAGTTTTATAGGTATTTCCCACTTGTAAAGAATGGTAATTTTATTTGGAACGCTTTTAGTTAAAATGATTTGTTCAGAATTCAATCACTATTAAATAATACTGACGATAGAAGGCATTCTTGATTGATCTTGGCTTAATGAACATGTTTTACCATTGTTTTTCCATTAAATGTTTGATATAGGTTAGTAGAAGACCTCATTTTTCAAGTTAAAAAACTTGCATTAGAAGATTTATTACTGGGTTTTTATGTAGTCAAGATTTCAGTATCTGTTATGACATATTTTATCTCCAGTAAACTTTATTTACTTAACATTCATATAGTGCTTACTCTGTGCCAGACACTGAGCACTTTTCACATATTACTTCATGTAATCTTTCCAACCACTCTGCAGATTTTCTTTTTCCATTTGAAAGATGAGAGAACTCAGGCATAAGTGTTACATAGTTCTTATGTGGTTGAGTCAGGATTGAATGCAGAGATCTGAATTCAGGTTTCATACTCTTGAAACCATTCTTTAGCTTCTTGCTAATGAACACTTCTTATCTGCATTTTTGCTTTAGGAATTTTGCATATATTTTCATTAGTGAGATCAGTCTATAAATCTTTCTCATGCTGTACTTGTTTAGTTGGTCTACCAGTAGATAAATCCATAGAAGTCAAAGTGATAGTCACTTCTAAGATTAGGTCAAGAAAACACTGGACTCTGTCTCAGATCATTCACTAAGGGGAAACTAGCTGCCATGTGTTAAGGGGACTCAGGTGACTCTGTGGAAAGGCTTACATGATGAAGAACCAAAACTCCCATTCCAATAGCTGAAAGGAACTGAGGCCTGTCAACCTTTGCATAAGAAGCTCGGAAGTGGATCCTACAGCCTTCAGATAACTGCAGCACCAGCAAAGAAACTGACTACAACCTCTCGGGAGACCCTGAAACAGACCCACCAGGTTCAGCCACTTCCAGATTCTCAACTTTTAGAAAATGTGTGAGATAATACATGTTTGTTCCTTTAAACTGCAGAATTTTACGGCAATTTGTTATGTAGCAATAGATAATGGGTAAACTCTCCACTGTATTTTAGTATCATAAGAATCAGCTGTTTCTCAAAGGTTGACTAGAAGTAATGGGTGAAATCTGATGCTATGTAAAGATATGCTCAATAAACTTTTAGATTTCTTTCTAGGATACAAGTTAATTCAGAATGAACTATCACAAAGAGAAATTAAGAAAATCCCATTTACAACTGCATCAAAAATAATAAAATACATAAAAATAAATTTAACCAAGAAGGTAAAAGATCTGGACACTGAATAGAAGACATTGAGAGAAACTGAGGAAGACACAAATGGAGAGATACTCCATGTTTATAAACTGAAAGAACTAATATTGTTAAAACATGCATCCTATACAAAGCAATTTATAGATTAAATCCCATCCCTAGGAATATTCCAATGGCATTTTCAACAGAAATGGAACAAACGGTCCTAAAATTTGTATGGAACCACAAGAGAACCAAAACAGAGAACGAAAAAGAAACCTCAAAGTATCAAGGTCCCTAATTTCAAATTGTATTACAAAGCTACAGTAATCAAAACAATGTGGTTGGTACTGGCAAGATCAAAACCAGAGATATAAATCAATGGAACAAACAGAACAGAAAGCTTCCTCCCCAAAACCCACACAGATATAGCCAATTAATCTTCAACAAAGGAGACAAGAACACACGATGGAGAAAGGCCAGTCTCTTCAATAAATGGTGTTGGAAAAACTGGACGGCTACATGCAAAAACCTGAAACTGAACCACTGCTTTACACCATACAAAAAATTAACCAAAAATGGATTAAAATCTTATAAATTTAGAAAACTACAAAACTGGAAGATAACATAGGTGGCAAGTTCCTTGACACAGAGCTTAGCGATGTTAATTTTTTTTTTTTTTTTTTTTTGCATTTGACACCAAAAGCAAAGGCAACAAAAGCAAAAACAAACAAGTGGGACTATAGCAAACTAAAAAGGTTCTGCACAGGAAAGTGAAAGGCAACCTAGCAACTGGGAGAAAATATTTGCATATCATATCTGATAGGGAGTTAATATCCAATATAAATTCTAAAAACACACAATCCAATTAAAGTTCTTAACATTTTTTCTAAGATATCCAGACAGCCAATAGGTACATGAAAAGGTGCTCATCACTACTTAACGGGGAAATGCAAATGAAACCACAAAGAGGTATATCTTATACCTGTTAGAATGGCTATTATCAAAAAGATAGGAAATAACAAGTAATGTAGAGGATGTGGAAAAAAGAGAACCCTTGTGCACTGTTGGTGGGAATATAAATTGATTCAGCTGCTATGGAAAACACTATGGAAGTTCTTTTAAAAAATTAAACATAAAACTACCATATGACCCAGCAATTTCCTTTCTGGTATTTATCCAAAGAAAACAAAAACAAGTTTGAAAAAATACTTACGCTTATTGCATCATTACAAGCATATCAGAGACATTATAGGTTTGGTTCCAGACTAGTTCGATAAAGTGAATATTGCAAAAAAGTGAGTCAAATGAATTTTTTGGCTTCCCAGTGCATAAAAAAGTTATGCTTACACTACATACAGTGTAGTCTGTTACATTTGCAACAGCATTATGACTAAAAAAAACAATGTGTCTTAATTAAAAAATACTTTACTGCTAAAAAGTGCTAGCCATCATTTCATCTTCCAGCAAGTCATAACCACTCATCACAGATTACCTTAATAAATATAATGCAGAAGTTTGAAATACTGCAAGAATTACCAAAATGTGGCAAAGAACATGAAGTAAGAAAATACTGTTGGAAAATGGTGCTGATATTCAGCACCAAAAAGTTGGTTGAATATTATTCAGCCACAAAAAGAAGGAAATCTTGCCATCTGCTACAACATGGATGGACCTTGAGGACATTATGCTATGTGAATTAAGTCTATCAGAGAAAGACAAATACCCTATGATCGCACTTAAATGTGGAATCTTAAAAACAAAACAAAACAACCTCATAGATACAGAGAACAAATATGTGGTTGGCCTGAGGTGGGTGTGAGGAGGGGTGAAATGGGTGAAGATGGTTAAAAGGCACAAACTTCTAGTCACAAAATAAAAAAGACCTGGGTATATAATGTACAGCACGGTGACTATAATTAATGTTGTATTACGTATTTGAAAGCTGCTAAGAGAATAGATCTTAAAAATTCTTATCACAAGAAAAAATAATTTCGAATTGTGTGGTAATAAATGTTAACTAGACTTATTTTGATGATCACTTCACAAAAAAACACATCAAATCATTATGAACACCTGAAATTAATATGTCAATTTTATCTCAATAAAAAATAAATTAAATACCTTCAGATTATATTTATGAGCTTTATCCAAAATAGTTGGTACCAAATCATCAGTATTTTCTCCATTTTCATCATTTGTACCAGGTGGGTACCAAGATAGGGCTAGTACACCTAATAGAAAAAACCAAAAAGAAAAATAAATACAGGAACAGGACTGATGGAGGTATTCCAAACAGATTTTTCTTAAAAGGCAGAACAAAGACCAAATTGTCAACAATAAAAAAGAAACATATTCCCATATAAGTTATTATTTGGTTACTTAAATATTACCTATGGCTATTTAATTACTTTGTATAGTCATATTTATGAACTCTATCAGGTATGAATATATTTAATAAGTTTTACTTTACAGAATCTAGGTTTACAGAAAAATTGCACTGAAAGTACAGTTTCCATACATTCTCCTCCACACCCCCTCTCCAACTCACATATGGTTCCTGTTATTAATACCTTGCATTACTGTGGTATGTTTGTTACACATAATGAACCAATACTGATACATCATTATTAATCAAAGTCTACCTTTTGTGTTGTACAGTTCTATGGCTTCTGACAAAAGCATATGTGCCCACCGTTACAGTGTCATACAGAATAGTTTTACTGACCTCAGAATCCTCTGACATCCCTCTATTCATGCCTCCTCTCTCAATCCCCTGGACAATAATTGATATTTTTAGTATCTCTATTGCTGTCTTTTCCAGGATGTTACTAGGTAGAATCATACAGTAACTTCTTCAGACTGGCTTTTGAAATTTAGTCATACATACATAACTAAGGTTCATTCATGTCTTTTTGTGGATTCATAAATCATTCTTTTTTATTGCCACATACTATCTCATTGTATGAATGTGCCAGTTTATCCATTCAACTACTAGAGGATACCACAGATGCTTATTTGGGGAAATTATGAACATTCAAGAAAAAAATTAGTTTCTTCCTGTAGGACTTACTTTTGAAATGATAAGTTACAAAATAAGTTTCAGAAACATAAGCCTGCAAAAAAAAAAATCACTCACTTTGATGGAATATTTGAAGTCAAGTAATTCAAACCCACGTTAATATATAAAGCTGTAACAGGCCATTAGAAAAATGCTACTAATTTCTAAATTAATCAACATACTCTTTAAGGCATGGAGAGAAATATAATGGTACCAAAAGAGAAGCATGTGGAAATGCAGAAACTGCAAGGTTAGAAACCAGCAGAGAACTAAATTATAAGATTTAAACTTTATAGTAGACATGCCATGTACAGAGCAGCCCCATCTAGGGAAACAAAACAGAACTTTCATTAACATTTCCAGGAGGAGGAGGAGGAGGAGGGGGAGGGGGAGAGGGGAGGAGGAGGAGGAGGAGGAGGAGGAGGAGAAGAAGAAGTCGTCTATGTCCTCTATCCACTCTGAAAACAATAGCATTAAGAACACAAGAGGTAGAAAAAAGAACCTATAATAAGCTTTAGGAAAGCTTATGGCTAGTTACAAAGGGAGTCTATTATATAGAGGGAAATGATGGTAAGAAAATGGTCTGGAAACATTGATCAAACATTTAAGCTGCCTACTAGCCTAGTTTATAAAAAGAAAAAAAAAAAAACACCACTAATGAAGAGTCACAATTAAAAAAAGTTTCAACACAGGACCTATGAAAAAAATCCTGCAAAAAATAAGAAAACAAACATGAGACAAAATAATAAAGGAAGAATATATAAAAGATTATCCATGAAGCCTAGGAAAATTTTAAGCACAGCATTCTCCCATGAAATTCAAATCAAAAGATTCCTGTTCCTAGCAATAAAGATTAGGTTACATAGACCAACATTTCCAACGACAAACAATTATTAAACCAGATACGGATTACAAAAATAAAAAAAAAAAAAAAAACTTCTCAAAGCCAAAGAGCTGGAGAATAAGGAATTATCTGTCCAAACTGAGGCAAAAACACGAAGAAGAGAAATATCTGAGCAAGAACTTGGTCTGCCCAAAACATAATTGGCAGAAGTAAACTAACCCTCAAAACCAGTGGATTAAGTACCAGGTGGACAAGCTTGGGAAGTCCTCTAGCTTTAAATTTAAAGTGACTAGTATTTTCTACTGTACTGAATAGCATAGATAAAGAACATTTTCATTCTTACACAAAGTTCTACCGGACAGCATTCCTAGATTTCTGATCCTCCTAATACCTGACCATCTCATTCTTGTCTGCTGATTTTTCTTCCTCCCTATCCTCACTCAAGTTCTACTCTAAGGCTTGAGAAGAATGTTCTTTGTTCCTCCTCGTTACTCTGCTTCAGCTTTTTTATTCTGTCAAATTATCATTTCCACATGTCTAATTCTATATCCTTACTGTGCTCCACAGTCTAATTTATCTTTGCAGCATATCTTTTGGACTGTATCCCTCATGAGCTCTGAACACAAGTAATGGTCTGGGAAATAAGCCAATCATGGTCTTCCTCACGAGGAGAGTTGGGCCACTGACAATGGTAATGAACCTTCACAGCAACCAGAAAATTTTCTCTAACACACATAATCTAAGTATCATTTATAAATAAGATTACTGAGTATTTCTACTATTTCAACTGTACAGTGAAAAGGGATATTCTTTGAAGTCTATTCTTAGCACACTAGCATTTTATTAAATGCAGATCGTGTCATATTGATCATGGTGTCCCTCCATAGCACTTATTACAAGGTCTTCAATATAAATGGTACCCAACCATTTATTTTATGAAGTAAAATGATGAATCTAAACAGGGTAATAGTTAAGAAGATAAGATATGATATCAGACAGACCTGGAGATTCAAGTTCTCATTCTCTTATTTGATAGGTGTTTATCTTTAATTAATTTTACTTAAGTTTCCATACTTGTAAATTGGGGATAAGCTCAGTTCATTCCCTAAAAGTGTTTTTAAAAATAGAAAATGCCTTACAAAGAATAAGACCCCCAAAAGTGATTATAAAAACAATAATAAAAAGACAACGGCAAGTAAATTAGGATACATTTAACTCCACAGAACTTATGATAGCTTCTCTTCGATATAGAGAACTTACTGTTTCTTTCAAACATATTAAACACTCCTTCAAACTAAAGATTTAGCAGAAACAAAGGCAAGCCCAGTTTCAGACATAAACACTATTACCACTATATAGGATGACCCATGTTCAACAAAGAGTATAAGGCATACAAAAAAGAAAAAAAAAATAACTGTCAAGAGGCAAAGAAGTCAACAGAACCAAACTAGATATGAAACAGATACTGAAATCATTAAATAAGCAATGTAAAATTACTATGATCAAAACATTAAAAGATCTAATGGGAAAGACAGCTACCATATGTGAATCAGCTGGGAAATATGCCGGAAATGAAAATTCTAAGAATCAAATAGAAGTTCAGGGAAGACAGCAGAGTAGGATGATCCCAGGTTCACCTCCTCCCATGGACACAGCTCTGAGACTACAGCTAACTCTAAGTAACTAACTCTGAAAATGACCTAAAGACTGGCAGAAGACCTTCCACAGTCAATCATAGAGAGGAGGCTACATCAAAAAGGGCAGGAGAGGTGGACACATGGTTGGGAACCAACCACCCAGGTGAGATTAACCACAAAAAGGACTTACACCACAAGCAAAGAGAAAGGAGAGGATTAGACCCCACACTAGGCACCAGAAGTACTGGGATATGCACTAGGAAATGAGTCCCCATCTGGCCTTGAAAACCTATGGGGCTGAACTTTAGAAGCTTTTAATATCACCAAGATTTAACTCCACATACTTTACAAGTCAACTGGGCTTAACTCCAAGAGAGTCAGATAGCAATAGGAAACTGAGTTCCGCCTTTAAAAAGCCAGCATAGTGCTCGCTTCGGCAGCACATATACTAAAAAGCCAGCATAGTAAATGACTCAACCAAAGACACAGCACAATAGTAGCAGTTTGAAAAGTGCCTGGGGTATACGTGAAGGAGAATCACTTACTAATCTCAGAACACACACTAAAGGAGTGGGAATGATCAGAAGACTTCTCCAAAAACAAAAGTACTAGGGGGTGCCATTTCTCTTCCCCTCCCCCATCCTAGATAGCTGGACATTTGCAGGAGCCAGTACTAATGCTCTACCTATCTTTCTAGCACTGTGTGCTATGTCCCCACATTCCCATGCAGACCTGCCAATCCAACCCTCCTGCCTTGGCAGGCATAACAACAAAGTGGTTCCTGCCCCACCATAATCTGAAAGCAGCCCCAGCAGGGATCCGCACAACTACAAAGTGACTCCTGCCCTGGGGAGAGGCCAAGTAATTTCAAACACCAGCATGCCCACAATTCCAGCAGCAAAGCCTCTTCACTGAGCAGAAAGAAGTTTTGCTGTTTGGTATCCCATAGCTGTGGCAGATAGGCTAAGAGCAGAAAGCCTGACTGCTGACCCTGCCCACCTACAAGCCTGCAGAGGCCTCAGACTTCTCAACTGCACTGGGACCAAACCCTGCCTAGTGTGCCCACAGCAGGCAAAGTCAGTCACTGCAGCTGATTGGGCCAGAGGTAAATGAGGTTCAGGCACAATAGTAGGGTGCACACAGCCTGCAAAAGAAACACCACAGGAGCACCTGTTTCTGGTGACCAGGAGGGACTGAGCTACAGGGTATCACAGGACCTCTTCTATAGAAGGCCACTATTTTTAAGATCAGGAGATGTCGCTGACCTCCATAATATATGGACACAGAGAGTCAAGCAAAATGAGATGACAGAGAAAGATGTCCCAAATGAAAGAAAAAGACAAAAATCACAGCAAAAGAGTTCAATGAAACTGAGATAAGCAAAAATGCCTGATAAAAAAAATTCAAAGTAATGGTCATAAATATAGTCACTGGAAGGGCACCTGGGTGGCTCAGTCAGTTAAGTGTCTGACCTCATCTCAGGTCATGATTCTCACAGTTCATAAGTTCAAGTCCCACATCGGGCTCTGTGCTGACAGCTCAGATCCTGGAGTCTGCTTTGGATTCTATGTCTCCCTCTCTCTGCCCCTCCCCTGCTTATGCTCTCTCTCTCTCAAAAATAAATAAATATTTACAAAAATTTAGAGATAGTCACTGGACTTACGAACAGAGTGGATGAATTCAGAACTTTTACAAAAATACACGTATAAATCAAAAGAACCAGTCAGAGATTAAAAACAAACACCTCAATAGCTGTAATAAAAAATAATTAACAGCGAATTAAAAAGACACAGAAAAACAGATCAGTGATCTGGAAGACAGGGTAATGGGAAACAACCAAGCTGAACAGCAAAGAGAAAAAAGATTAATAAAAAGCAGTAAGACTAGGTTAAGGAAACTCATCATCAAGCGTAATAATATCCACATTATAAAGATAACAGAAAAAGGAGAGAAAGGAAGAGAAAATTTACTTGAAAAAAATCAAGCTGAAAATTTCCCTAATCTGGGGAAATAGACATCAGTTTCAGAAAGCACACACAGTGCATAACAAGATGAGTCCAAGACACATAAGTAAAATGGCAAAAAGTAACAATAGAGAATTTTTAATTCAGCAAGCAAAACAAAACAATTACATATAAAGGAAACTCCATAACCCCAACAGGTGATTTCTCAGCAGAAACTGTTCAGGCCAAAAGGAAGTGGCATGATCTATTCAAAGGAATGAAAGGGAAAAAAAAACAAAAAACAACAAAAAAAACTTGCAACCAAGAATAATCTACTCAGCAAAGTTATCATTCAGAATAGAAAAAGAAGTTCTTTCCTAAACAAAAACTAAAGGAGTTCATCACCACTAAACCAGGCTTACATGATAATGGGAATTCTTCAAATGGAAAGAAGATGCCATAACAAGTAGGAAAATTAATAAAGAAAAAATTTCACAGGCAAAAGCACATATATAATAAAGGTAGGAGATGAATCACTTATAAAGCCAATACAGTGGTTAAGACACAAAAATTGATTTTACATCAATTATATTTACAAAAATCATTCAAAACATACATAAAATAAAAAGATAAAATATGACACCATATATATAAAACAAAGGGAGAATAATAATTTAGTGCTTTAGAATGTATTCAAACTTAAGCAACCATTAACACAACTGCATACATGTTATATATGATCCAATGGAAACCACAAATAAAAAACCTATAATGCCCACCCCACACAAACACATACACAAAGAATCCAATCCAAGCCTACCACTAAAGAAAGCCATCAAACCAAATGAAGATAGAGAAAAACTATACCAAAAAAATTAACAAAATGGCCATAGGTACACACATATCATTACTTTAGAACAAGACTCACCTACCTATATTCTGTCCACAAGAGCTTCACTTCAGACCTAAAGACACATACACCCTGAAAGTGAAGAACAGCTGGAAAAACATATGCCATCCAGAAAACAAAACAAAAAGAGCTGGGATAGCAATACTAACATGAAATAAAAACAAAACAACATGAACAAAACTAAAAAACAAAAAACACTTTAAAACAAAGACTGTGGCCAGAGACAATTAAGGGCATTACATAATGATAAAGGGACCAATCCAACAAGAAGATATAACAATTGTAGATATCTATACAACCAAAGCACCTAAATATATAAATCAAATATTAACAGACAGAAATGGAGAAATTGACAGTATTAGAATGGTAGAGGTCTTTAACACCCCACTTACATCAATGGATAGAAAATCGAAACAGAAATCAACAATGAAAAAGTAGCTCTGAATTGACACATTAGACCAGTTGTGAATTAACAGATATATACAGAATATTCTATCCAAAAACGTAAGAATATCCATTCTTTTCAAATGTACATGCAACATTCTCCAAGACAGATCACACATTAGGCCACAAACAAGTCTCAATAATAGTATGAAACTAGTAGTCAATTACAAGAAAAAATCTGGAAAGAACACAAATTTATGGAGGTCTAACAACAGGCTACTAAACAGGGAAGAAGTCAACCTTGAAATCAAAGAGGAAATCAAAAAACACATTGAGACAAATGAAAATACCATTCCAAATCTTTGGGGCAGAGCAAAAGTAGTTCTAAGAGAGAAGGTTATGGCAATACAGGTCTATCTCAAGAAACAAAAATCTCAAATAACCAAAACCACACCTAAAAGAGCTAGAAAAAGAACAAATGAAGCCCAAAGCTAGTAGAAGAAATAATAAAGTTTAGAGCAGAAATAAATAAAAAAGAAAAAAAAACAGGAAAAAAAAAAAGATCAAAGAAACAAACTGGTCCCTTGAAAAGATAAACAAAACTTATAAACTTTTAGCTAGACTCATCAAGAAAGAAAAGAGGCCTCAAAAAAATAAAATCAGAAATGAAGGAGAAAGAACAACCAACACCAAAAAAAGTAAAGCATTGTAGAGAAGAGAATGAAAAATTACGTATCAACAAATTGGGATAACCTAGAAGAAATGGATTAATTTCTAGAAACATATAATCTGCCAAAACTGAATCAGGAAAAAATAGAAAATTTTGAACAGGCAAATGACTAGTAATAAAATTGCACTGGTTATGAAAAAAAAAACCATCAAATGTTCAAATGAGATCTACAGGTGAATACTATCAAACATTTAAACAGTTATTACTTATTCTTCTCAAACTATTCCCAAAAAAACAGAAGGAAAACTTCAAAAATTCATTCTATAAGTCCAGCATTACCCTGATACCAAAATAAGACAAAGACATCTCACAAAAAGAAAACTGGAGGCTAGTATCTCTGATGAACACAGATGCAAAATCCTCAACAAAATACTAGCAAATACAATTCAACAATATATTAGAAAGATCATTCACCACTATCAAGTAGGATTTGCTCTAGGGATGCAAGGATGTTTCAATATGTGCAAAACAAAGTTTTTCCTCTATCAGGAATAAAACAATATGTCTACTCTCACCACTTTTATTAAATATAGTACTGAAGTCCTAGCTGCAGTAATCAGAAAAGAAATAAAAGGTATCAAAATTGTTAAGGAAGAAGCTGTCACTATTTGCAGATGATGTGATACTATATATAGAAAACCATAAAGACTACACCAAAAAACTACTAGGAACTGATAAATGAATCCAGTCAAGTTGCAAGATATAAAATTAATATACAGAAATCTGTTGCATTAATTACAGAGTAGCAGAAAGACAAATTAACCATTTCATTTGCAATCACACCCAAAATAATAAAATATCTATAAACTTAACCAAGGAGGGGGGCGCCTGGGTGGCGCAGTCGGTTAAGCGTCCGACTTCAGCCAGGTCACGATCTCGCGGTCCGTGAGTTCGAGCCCCGCGTCAGGCTCTGGGCTGATGGCCCAGAGCCTGGAGCCTGTTTCCGATTCTGTGTCTCCCTCTCTCTCTGCCCCTCCCCCGTTCATGCTCTGTCTCTCTCTGTCCCAAAAATAAATAAATGTTGAAAAAAAAAAAAAAAAAAAAAAACTTAACCAAGGAGGTAAATGACTTATACACTGAAAACTCTAAAACATCCATGAAAAAAATTAAAAAGAACATAAATAAATGGAAAAATGTTCCATGCTCATGGTTTGGAAGAATTAATATTGTTGCAATGTCCTATTAATATTGTTGAAATGTCCTAAAGCAATTTACAGACTCAATGCAATCTCTTATCAAAATACCTACAGAATTTGTCACAGAACTACAAATATATAATCCTAAAACTTATACAGAACCACAAGACTTCAATGAGCCAAAGCAATCTTAAAAAAGAACAAAGTTGAAGGTATCACAATCCCAGATTTCAAAGTATACTACACAAAGCTGTAATAATGAAAACAGCATGGTATTAGCCAAAAAATAAGGTGCATACAAGAATCGAGGACCCAGAACTAAACCCATGCTTATATGGTCAATTAGTCTATAACAAAGGAGGCTAGGATATACAATGGGTAAAAGACAATCTCTTCAATAAACTGCACTGGTACAGCTAGAGAGCTACATGCAAAGAAATGAAACTGTACCACTTTCTCACAGTATACAAAAAAAAGAAACTCAAAATGGATTAAAAACCTACATGTGAGGGGCGCCTGGGTGGCTCAGTCGGTTAAGCGTCCGACTTCAGCTCAGGTCATGATCTCGCAGTCCGTGAGTTCCAGCCCCGCGTCGGGCTCTGTGCTGACCGCTCAGAGCCTGGAGCCTGTTTCGGATTCTGTGTCTCCCTCTCTCTGACCCTCCCCCATTCATGCTCTGTCTCTCTCTGTCTCAAAAATAAATAAATGTTAAAAAAAAAATTAAAAAAAAACCTACATGTGAGACCTGAAATTGTATCTCACAATATGTTTATTGCAGCATTATTTATAATAGCCAAAAATCCCTAAAAGAAAATAGTAATAATCTCTTTGACATGGGCCTTACCAAAATTTTTCTAGTTAGGTCTTCTTTGGCAAGGGAAACAAAAGCAAAAATAAACTATTGGGAGTATACCAAAACAACAACAACAACAACAACAACAACAACAAGTTTTTGCACAGTGAAGGAAACCATGAACAAAATGAAAAGGCAACCTACTGATAGAAGACATGTGTAAATCATGCATCATATAAGGGTTTAATATTCAAACTACAAATAACTTTTACAACTCAATACCAGAACCAACAACAAAAAAAACCTGACGGGGCGCCTGGGTGGCGCAGTCGGTTAAGCGTCCGACTTCAGCCAGGTCACGATCTCGCGGTCCGTGAGTTCGAGCCCCGCGTCGGGCTCTGGGCTGATGGCTCAGAGCCCGGAGCCTGTTTCCGATTCTGTGTCTCCCTCTCTCTCTGCCCCTCCCCCGTTCATGCTCTGTTTCTCTCTGTCCCAAAAATAAATAAACGTTGAAAAAAAACCTGACAAAAAAATAATTTAGTTAAAAAATGGACAGAAGACTTGAGTAGATATCTTTTCCAAAGAAGACACACAGATGGCCAAAACATGAAAAGATGTTCAACACCACTAATCATCAGGGAATTGCAAGTTTAAACCATGAGATACCACTTTACTATTGTGAGAACGGCTAGAATCAAAGACAGGAAGTAACAAGTCTTGGCATGGATGTGGAAACAAAAGAATTCTTGTTCACTGTTGGTGGGGCTGTAAATTGATGCAGCCACTGTGGAAAACAGTATGGAAGTTCCTTAAAAACTTAAAAAAAAAGAAATACCTAATGATCCAGTAATTCTACTACTGGGTATTTACCCACAGAACATGAAAACTCTAATTCAAAAAGACATATGCACCCTATGTTTATTGCAGCATTATTTACAATAGCCAAAATATGGAGGCACACCAAATGTCCATCAACAGATGAATCACTGAAGAATATATGGTGTATACATATGTATACACACACAATGTAATATTATTCAGCTATACAAAGAATGAGGTATTGCCATTTGCAACAACATGGATGGACCTAGAGGGTATTATATTAAGTGAAATAAGTCAGGCAGACAAATACCATAAAATTTCACTTAAGTGTGGAACCTAAAAAATAAATGAAGAAGAAACAAACCCCAAAATATAGAGAACTGGTGGTTGCCTGAAGGGAGGGGTGTGGGGGGAATGGGTGAAATAGATAAAGGAGATTAAGTACAAATTTGCAGTTAAGAAATAAATAAGTCACAGAGATGAAAGGTATAGTATGGAGAAAATCATCAATAATATAGTAATAACATTGTAAGATGACAGATGGTGACTACAGTTATAGTAGCACTGAGTAATATATAAGATTTGTTGAACCAGCATGTTGTACACATGAAACTAATACACCGCTGGATGTTAATTACACTTCAATAAAAAGAAGAATCAAATAGAAATACTGGAAATGAAAAACATGTTAAAAGATGAGGAATATCTTCAACAAACTCATGAAAGGATTGAACAGAGCTGAGTAAAGGGTCAATTTCCAGTCACATAAAACTACATTAAAATATAATATGACTAAGGTAAAACACACATGTAACTGAAAACTCAGAAGAGGTAGAAGGTATATATGTCAAAATAATTGCTAATTATGCAAAGTTGATGACAGACACAAAACAACAAATTCAAGAAGCTCAGAGAATATCAAGCAGAATAAATACCAAAACCAACAGATACACACATGTTTAAACTACTAAAATTCATAAACAAAGAAAAAACATTTTAAAATCAGTGCAAAACGGAAACATACAGGATATAAAGATATAAAAAGTTTTGTAAAACTTACAGTATACTTCTCATCAGAAACCATGATAGAAGACAATGGAGCAGCATTTTTAAAGTTCCAAAAGAAAACATAAACCTACAAAACTCTTCCTGCTGACAATTGTATAGCAAAGGAGACATTCAAAACAAAGGATATAAACAATACTTGAAAGATTAATATTGGTTCCTTAATTACTTTATAAGATGAATGATTGCTTAAAATTGTCTTCAACAAGCTATTGTCCATGAGCCAAATCTTGCCCTCTGTATGTATACATTTGTCTACATATGGCAACTTTTACACGATAATGGCAGAGTTGAGTGGTTGTAAAGAGATAATATGGGCCACAAAACCAAAAATATTGCTGGTCCTTTACAGAAGATGTTAACCAATATCTGGTCTACAAGAAAAAGAACAGTAATGTACACCATTTTATATACTAGAATGACAACAATAGCAAAAGATATGGGAGGAAAAAACCAGGAATATATGTGGAGAGGTCCTTCTGCTACATATGAAGTATATATTATTTGCAAGTACCCTGATCATATAAAGGTATATTTGGTAAATCTTATGTCAACAACTAAAGAGATGAGAAGTAACAATAAGCAAATGTGGAGTACATGGAATCATAAAAAATGTTCAACTAACCCAAAAGAATACAGAAAAAAAAAAAAAAAACAGGAGAACAAAGAAATTGAGTAAATAGGAAGTGGCTAATAAAGCAGATTTCAATCAATATAATCATAAAAATAATCACACTGAGTGCAAACAGTCTAGGCATACTATTTTAAGGACAAAATTTTCAAACTGGATTTAAAAAAAAAATCAAGACCTGACAAAAGAATGATTTCCTTGCACACACACAACAGATAGGTTAAAAGTAAAATAATGAAAAAAGATTCACCAGGCAAACACTAATCAAAGAGAGCTGGAATTGTTTATATTAACATCAAAGTTGATTTCAGAACAAAGAATATTACCAGCACTAAAGAGAGATACTTCATAATAATAAAGGACTCTGCCTAAATGATATAACAGTCCTAAATGTTTGTGTACCTAACAAAAGACCTTCAAAATATAGAAAGCAAAAAATGGCAGACCTGAAAGGGGAAATAAATAAATCTACAATTATACTTGAAGACACATCAACACTGCTTTATCAATAATTGATAGAACAGGTAGATAATTGGCAAGGATATAGAAGACTTGAATACTATCAAGAACTTTAACTGACATTTATAAGACAATCCAACAGCAGCACAACAACTTTTTCAGATAATGAAACCAACTGTTCATTTACTGAAAGGATCAATAATATTAAATATTAATTAGATATATTGACCAAGAAAAAAAGGAGAAAAATATTAGCAAAAGCATGGATGAAAGAGGTAAAACATACAGAACATACAGACTTTGTACACTTTAAAATCATAATAAAGGGATAATACAAGCAACTCTGTTCATAAAACTGACAAATATGATGACATTGACCAGTTATTTACAAAATATAAGGACCAAAACTCACTCAAGAAGAAATAAATGAACATAGGGGAAGTGAAGGAAAATAAGATAAAAAGAGAGGGAGGCAAACCATTAAGACTCTTCAATAAAGACAACTGAGGGTTGCTGAATGGGGATGTGTGGGGAGATGGGCAAAATGGGTGATGGGCATTAAGGAAGGCACTTGTTGAAATGAGCATCGGGTATTATATGTAAGTGTTGAATCACTCAACTCTATTCCTGAAATCAATCAATAAAAATAAAAATGTTCTTGGAAGAAAAAAGGGGGGGGGAACACCTGGCAAAGCTAAGCAGGCTAGCTTTCTTTATTTGCTTGGCTTTTAAAATATTCTTCTGCTGAAACCCTGAACTGACCATTGTTTTACTTATTTGTAATCAAACATAACTGGTTGAACCATGTTCTGCTAGCACAGCTTCAAAAAAAAAAAAAAAAAAAAAGGAAAGAAAAAAGGTAGTAAAGGGGATCAGAATATGCCATCCCAAAATATGCCGCTCTGGCATATTGACTATTTTGAGCTGAAGGTACTTGAGAAACTGCAGATGCAGAAGGGCTCTCTGACTTTCCCCTTTCTACCTAAAAGCAGGTTGATCATAAAATTTCCCATGAGAAAGTTGCCGTCCCTGTACCAGAAAGAGAGTATCTTATCTCCTGAGACTGGGAGTCAACCCTGCAATGGACCTGCAAAAACAAACCTACTAAAATAACCCTTGAACTTCTATTAGTTTCCCTCCTACACTTCCTGTTCACTGTCCCACAATCTACTGCCTTGAGCCCAAACCCTTTTGTCTGGTCACATCCCCACAATTTATTGTTCTCTGTGTAAAAAGGTCCATAAGATTTTAAGCCTACCATCTTCTTCAGGTCTTCATTTCTCTTCTGAGGACTTTCATATAAGCATCAAAAATATTAAATAAATATGTGTGCTTTTTTTCTGCTAAAAAAAACTGATGACCTGAATAGTCCTAAATAATGAAATTGAATTTATAATTGAATTTATAATTAAATAATGAAACCAACAAGGCAAGATAGTTTTACTGATAAATTCTATCAAATACATAATAGGAAATAATGCCAACTCTACTCAATCTCTTCCAGAAAAAAAAAAAAAAAAAAGAGGGAGGTTTTCTTAAATCATTTTATGAGGCCAGCACTACTTTAATAACAAAAAGACAAAAGACATCTCAAGAAAAGAAAAACTACAGATCAGTATACCAGCTGAACATGGATACAAAATCTTTCTTAAAAGATTAGCAAATAGAATTTAGTAATATATGAACAAAATAATAAGCCATCAACAAATGGAGTTTATTCCAGTAATGAAAAATAACAGTCGGTATCTGAAAATAAATCAACATAAGTCACCCTATTAGAGACTAAATGATTAAACAACCAATGGATAAAAGAAGAAATCATGAGGGAAATGTTTCTAAACATTTAGAAATGACTAAAACAAAAACATGACATACCAAAATTTATGGCATATGGATAAAATAGTGCTAAGGGAGTAAACTGACAGCTATAAATGCTTTACATTTATTAGAGCAGAGGTAAATAAAATAGGCAATTAAAAAACAACAGAGAAAAATCAATGAAAATAAAGGTTGGCCCTTTGAAGAAATGAACAAAATTAATAAACCTTTAGCAAGATGGACTAAGAAAAAAGAAGATACAAATTACTAAAATCAGAAATGGAAATGGGGACATTACTAATAATTTCTACAAAAATAATGATTATCAGAGAGTACTATGAACAAATACATGGCAAAATACTGGATACCCAGGGGCTCAGTGAGTTCGAGCCCCGCGTCAGGCTCTGGGCTGATGGCCCAGAGCCTGGAGCCTGTTTCCGATTCTGTGTCTCCCTCTCTCTCTGCCCCTCCCCCGTTCATGCTCTGTCATCAACCTAACTTTATAACTTAAGGAACTAGAACAAGAAGAAAAAAAACTAATCCTAAGGCTTGCAGAAAGAAGGAAATAATAAAGATTAGAGCTCTGTCTCTCTCTGTCCCAAAAATAAATAAACGTTGAAAAAAAAAATACAACATTCTTTCATGATAAAATTCCTCAATAGATTGAGTACATAAAGAACATACCTCAATATAATAAAAGTAATATACAACAAACACACAGGTAACAGCATACTCAATGGAAAAAATGGAAAGCTGTTTCTGTAAGATCAAGAACAATACAAAGGTGCCCACTGTCACCACTCTTATTCAACATACTGTGAGTCTTACCTAGGACAGTCAGGCAGGACAAAGAAAAAGCATCCAAATAGGAAAGGAAGTATTAAAATTGTTGCTATTTGCAGATGATGTGACATTATATACTGAAATTAAAAAAATGGTTGGGTCTAATCAATGAATACAATAAAATTAAAGGATATAAAATCACAACACAGATATTAGTTGTTTTCCATACACTAACCATAATGCATCTGAAAAAAATTAAAAAAAAAAAAAAACTATCCCATTCACACTAGCAACACAACTAATAAAATACCTAGGAAGATATTTAATCAAGTAAAAGATCTATGAAAACTACAAGGCTTTTCTAAATGGCATAAAAAAATTGGAAGGATATCCCATGTCAAGGATTTGAAGAGTTAATATTGTTAAAAGGTCCATGCTACCAAAGCCATTTATAGATTCAACACAATCACTATCAAAATTCCTATGGCATTTTTTAAATTTGCTTTTTATTTTTTAATTAAAAAATTTTTTAAATCTTTTTTTTTTATTTTTTAAGAGACAGAGTGCGAGTAGAGGAGGGACAGAGGGAGACACAGAATCCAAAGCAGGCTCCATGCTCTGAGCTGTCAGCACAGAGCCCAAAACAGGGACGGAACTCATGAAACATGAGTTTATGACCTGAGCTGAAGTCAGACCCTTAACTGACTGAGCCACCCAGGTGCCCCAGCATTTCTCACAATAGAAAAATCAATCCTCAAATTTGTATGGAACCACAAAAGATCCCTTTATAGCCAAAGCAATGATGATAAAGAAAATCAAAAGTGGAACCATCATACTTACTGATTTCAAAGTATACTACAAAGCTGTACTAGTTAAATAGTACAACCCTGGCCTAAAAACAGGTACTTAGGTCAACAGAACAAAATACAGTACCCAGAATTAAACTCCCACATATACTGTCAACTAATAAATGATAAGGGATCTAAGAACAGTCAATAGGGAAAGGATAGCTTTTCAATAAATGATGCTGGGAAAACTTGATAAACACGTGCAAAGAAAATTGGACCCCTACTTACACCACCCGCAAAAATCACCTAGAAATGGATCAGACTTAAACATTTGGATAGGATATCCAAAGCACAAATGTAAAACAAAACAAAACAAAACAAAACAAAACAAAACTTAAGTGGGACTACATCAAACTTAAAAGCTTCTACACTGCAGAAGCAAGAATTAAGAAAATGAAGAAATTAAGAAAATGAAAACGCAAATGAATTATTGGTAAATAAAAGACAAATGGATAATGGGTTAATATCCAAAATATACATAGAATTCCTAGAACTCAGTAACAAACAAACAAACAATAAAAAACCCACAAAGAATCCAATTAGAAAATGGGCAAAGGAACTTAAGAGGTACTTTTCCAAAGACGACATGCCAATAGATACATGAAAAGGTGCTCAACATCACTAATACAAGTCAAAACCACAATGAGATATCATTTCACACTTGTAACAATAGCTATTATCAAGAAAACAAGAGATAACAAGTGTCGGCACTGTTGGTGGGAATGAAATTGGTTCAGCCACGATGGAGAACTGCATAGTTTCCCCCAAAAAAGTTAAGAATAGAACTACCATATGATCCAGTAATCACAATTCTGTGTATAAATCAAAAGGAATTTAAAATTATCAAAGATATACACTGTATACTGCAGCATTAACACAATAGCCAAACTGTCTCCATCAACAAGTGAACAGACAAAGACATGGTGACACACACATACAAATATATAAATAAAGTGTGACAGATCACATTTTATTTACATTCATATCACATTCATATACATAAAACAGAATTATACATATATGTGTGTGTATATAAATTAAACAATACTCTTCAGCCACAAGAAAAAGGGAAATCCTGCCATTTGCAGCAACATGGATGGATCTTGAGGACATTATGTTAAGATAAGACAAATACTGCCAGATACCTCCTATATGTGAAAGGTAAACAAAACAAAACAAAACAAATGAAGAAACAGTAAAATGGTACTTGCCAGGGGCTCAGGAGTGGACGAATGGAAGAGATGTTGTTCAGGGTACATGCTTGCAACTAGTACATGAATAAGACATGGGGATCTCATATGCATACAGTGATTACAGACAGCAAAACTGTATTAAAGACATTAAACTTGCTAACAGACTAGATCTTAATTTTTTCCACCACTAGAAGAAATGATAATTACGAGATGTGATAGAAAGGTTTGCTAATGCCTCAATGGTAATCGTATGAAAACATGTATATCAAATCAATGTGCTATGTATCTTTAACTTACAGCATGTTAAATGTCAATAATATTTCAATAACAGAGACTATAATTCAAGATAAGAAAATAATTTAACTGATAAGAAAATAATTTATTTACAGATGGATTATGATGTCACTTTTATTACTATCAAATGATTTTTTTTTCCCAGAAAATCTACCAAAGAAAAAAAGGATTTGCATCAATAGTGAAACTGTGAACATTTATAATTAAGATTAATTGTACTGACTTTTGTTTTGAAACAATTCATGTTCACACATATTACGTAGTAGTAAAATAATATACGGGGGGAAAAGGTCTTCATAAACTTAAGATAGGCATAAAACTAAATATAAACTGAAAGTTTTCTTCCTAATCACAATTAAATTATAACATACAAAGTATGTCATTTATATATTATTTCTTTATATGAAAAGTATCTGGGGGGAAAAACACTCATTGCATACTGTTCAGTTTGCATGAAAAAAACCTTGAAACTTCCACGGATATCAATTTTTTGTCAAGAACTACTAGTATAGTCATTAACAAATCAACGTTGTAATAACAAAAAAGCCTCAAATGTGATATAAATTCTTTGCACAAAATAGTTAAAAAGTCATTTGCAAGATCCTCTCCACAAAAGTAAATTGTAAGCAGAGATAGCAGTCAATGCTGTCTGAATTGGTAAATTCAATCCTATTTTATGTCATATTTTATATCCTAGAACACAGAAACTGGACCTGGTCAGAAAGCTAGATTTTTTAAAACCAGTTGGAAAAAAAATCAATTACAGAAGAAAGTCATCTTGCACACAGTTGACGCAGATTCACAGAATTCTACATTGTTTTGCTCATGAAAAAGCCTTGCACATCTCCATATATGTATCAGCTCAATAATAAGTTTGTGCCTTTTGTACAGCTATAAAAATGTGAAAACACTCAATCTGTTCTTGTGGTCCCAGTGCTATGGAGACTGGGAAGACACAGGAAACATAACAGAGAAGTTTTGTTTTTTGTTTTTGTCTTTTTTTAAGGGTAGATTAACAAATTGAAGAATTCTCAGGCATCCCATTTTAATTTTTTCTTATGAATTACTTGTGAGATAATCTGACTCTATGTAAATGTGTGCAACTGGAGTGCCAGAAGTTAGAGGGAAGAAAAAGCTGCAGGGAAAAAACAATACAAATAACTACAGACTTCTTATCAGTAAAGTTAAAGTGTATATTGTAAATTTTAAAGCAATCATACAATAAATAAAATGAAGGGACATCTAGTAAGTCAGAAGAGAAAATAAAATGGAATAAACATATTTTATACAAAATAAGGCAGAAAAAGAGGAAAAAGGAACAAAACAGATGGAATAGACATAAAAAACAGCAAAGAAAGCATAATTAACCATATCACTATTACATGAAATAGAAATAAACACAGAAAGTTAAAAAGAGATTGTTAGGCTAGTTTTAAAAAACAGAAAAACAAGACCAAATTGTATACTACATGTCTAAAATTTGAAACAGTACAAATGTCCATAAAGATGAATGCAGAAACAAACTGCCACAATCATACAATGGAATACTACTCAGCAATAATGACTCAACTACTGATACAGTTAACAGCATGAGTAAATTTCAAAATGATGTGCTAGGCAAAAGTTCACACACACACACACACACACACACACACACACACGTGCGCACTGGCTGATTCTATTTCATAGAGTCATACGTAGAACATTCACAATTATTCTACAGTGATAGAAATTAGATTTAGTTTCCTGGGGAGGGATGTGGGGGTGCATAAGGGAAGCATGACAAAAGTTTCTGGGCTATAGAATATTTTACTTCATGTTGGGGTAATATTTAAACAGGTGTATACCTTAGAGAAATATCACTGAGCTATATACATAAAGTGGGAGAATTCATTGCCATCTTATGCTAACCATAATTTAATAAAATTAAGAATGTTAAATTAGGAATCAAAACTATATCTAGAAATGTTCCAAAAGTTAGAAATTAAACACAGTTTAGAGTAGTGTAAAAAGGTGGTTTACCAGATGTTTAAGAACATATGTATGTATATACAGCTTAATTTAGCATCCATGTTTAAAATTATAAATAACAACAATGTGAAGACTAGTCAGTAACTTAAATATTCTACAAAAAATTATTTATACATACACACAATCACATGCCTAAACACACACACATAAAGTAATTACCAATTGAAGCTGAGTACATTTGTTTCATGTGAGTTTCAATGACAGAAGGATCCCGAGAGCTGTAAATTCCCAACTCAGGGTAAAAGCTGGAGCCAATGTCATCCGGGGGATTATGTTTCCCTTGTGGATAATTCTTGGTTATTCTAGGGTCCCAATGCTTCAGGATTGGATGGTTCCAATGTATATATTTACCATCAAATTGCGGATTTCCATACCAACTGTAATAAAAGACATGCAAATAATAATTCAGAGGTCGCAGCTCTTCCAGGTAAGGTTCAGAGGCTTTGGAAGGTTTCAGAGTGATTTCAACACTTTTTAAATTCTTGATATTTGTTTCACTGTTGATTTTGTCATTGTTTTGGGAATCAAGGTTTTTCCCTAAGTGAGTTTGTTGATGAAGTTCTGGAAGAAGTTCAAGTCCAAAAGGATCTCCAAAAGTAGCTTTATTTGGTCTCAGCATTTTTAAACCCATCATCAGGGAGAAAATAAACAGAATAAAAAGTGACAAAATGATGCAAGTCCTTCTTCGAAATTTTGCCATGATGACATACTTTAAACTCCAAAATGGTAAGTGTTTAGCTGTAATTTATTGAAAAGTGGTAATTAGTAAGTAGTATTGACAATATTACCCAATGTATTCAAAATGAAAACAAAAATCTGTAAAGTTCATTACATTGAAAGATTTTAAAAGTTCATCATATTAGTTGTATAATCAAAAACTGAGATCTACAAAATAATCTATATATGGCTAGATTAAATAGCAGTATTTATTTGGAAATATCACAATAACATTTTATGTTTTTATGTTTAAGTATGTATATACATATATGTATAGGTATGTGTGTATATGTACATAGGTATATACACACATATGAATAAAATATGTACAAATTTCTGGCTTGGGGAAAAGTTGACATTGATTTATAAAATACAACTTTCTATGATAAATCATGCTGTTGTTATTCCAAAGAATTAAGTTCATAACAACTAATCCTGATAGAAAAGACAGACAAGTTAAACATAATCAGCAAGTAATTCTGTCTCACACATACACAAATACTTTCTATAAACTGTTACTTCCATTATGCATATATGCAAGAATTACTAAGATGAGCAAGCATATTTCTTTTAGGGCTAAAATCAGTCTTCTCAAAATAAAGTTTAATTGTGAAATATAACACACCTAAAGATTAATATAAAAGACATACATCTAGGTTGAAACATATAAACATTCAAAACGGAAGCTGCCAGCTTAAAAATTCATCTCCACCTTTTGTGCCCCTTGCCAATCACCAGCCCTGCCCCTTCTCCTTAACAACAACCACTTGCCTTTTGTATTTACCATCCCCTCACCTTTCTTTGTAGGTTTTCTAAAACATACATGTATCTAACCAATATTCATTTTGTTTTCCCCATTTCAAAATTTTACTTAAGTAGATATGGTAATATCCATATGTACATATACACAAATAGAGAATATGCATATTAATCTTATACAAATATATATGTATGCCTTCCATATACTTAGATATACTATAAATATGTATAATTACATATAGAATTAGATGTACAGAAGTTACACAAAAATATTGAGAAACTTTATTAAACCTTCTCTGACACTTTACATGGTATCCTACCTCTTTTCCATCTCTATGTTCTAATTTGCATCAGTTCTTCCTCTCATAAAAAAAGTCATGAAAATGGAAAGGCATAGGTAGATAGGTCTGGAGATTTTGTTTTACAACTATAATAATCCACTGGTTTTATGAAAATGCTTTCATGTCAAATATTCTCCTTCTTAAACTTTTGGAAGTAAAAAGTTAACACTTTATTGTTCCTAAGACTAATTTAGGGACACCCCCCCAAGTTATAATATTTTAATATTATTACATGGATACACTATGACCACACCAACAAGCTGGACTCATTAAGGTAGATCATGTAACCAATTAACACTAGACATAAACTAAAACAAGCATTATGAAAGTAGAAATAGTTGACTTTTAGATGAGAAACAGGTGAATCCTTACTGTTGTTCAAGGAACAAAAATATGTTTCATTTGGTTGGAATATCATAACAAATTCTAGACTCCGTTTAATTGAGCAACTAAATTGTGTAAAAAATAGTATGCTAAGTGCCACGTGAAATAGATTGATTAGTAAGACACAGTTCTTATGTTCAAGATGCTTGGAGTCCCCAAGGAAGGCAGAAGACACGTATGCAAATAAACTATAACTCAAAGAAGAAAAGTGCTAAAAGAGAAGTGAAAGGCATATATAAAGCAATAAAATACCATATAAATTAAGGAGTTGAAAAAAACTCTTCATGAAAAAAAATGTAAAATCTTCGAAGGAGGAGTACAATATGCATAGGCTGGTGGAAAAGAGAAGGAAAAAAAAAAAAAAAAAAAGAATGTCCCTAGTGTCAGAGAAAGGATGTGCCCAAAGTTATACCGGACATGAAAGACACATTGTGAAACACAAAGGCCTCTGTAGGCTGCAGCCAGTAAAAGATAAGAAGGAAAAATAAAGCTATAGTGCTATGTTGGAACCATACTACACCAAAGAAAGAAAACTTTTCTGGTAAACAAGGGACCACTAAAGGCTTGTAAACAAAATATTGGCATAATAAGAGTTCAGATTAGAAGAATGCAGCCCTTATAAAAAAATAATGTTCAAGGCATCAAACTCCACCATTTTCTGAATCTAATAATCTCCCATTCACTGATCATTTTAACAACTTACTCCTTTCCTACTTCTATTACTATTTTTAGTGACTCCACCAATATGGATGATCCAGTCCCGTAGTTTAGCCGCCCCAACTCTTTGCCTCACTTCTAAAGATCTGTTCTTTCTTTCACTCCACTAACTCAGGTGTCACACTCCTACTCTTGATCCTGACATTGTCAAACATTTATTACTCCAAAATCTTTATTTTTTTTTCCCATTTCCAAACATAACCTTCCGTGCCTTGAGCCCCTCTAGTTTAGTATTCTCATTCTGGCAATTCCTTGACCTTATTGAGATGTCCAATCCACTGAGTCCACTGCTTTTTTGCTATATTTCCTTTTCTTCATGTTTTGTCTCTAGTGACAGTTTATAGTCCATTGTCCAACATTATAATTCCTCACTTCTCTCCTTTCTTGATACATACTGGTAAAACCCCAAATAAATGATGTGTGCCTTGACCTTGATCCAGAACCACAGAATTATACTGGACAAAACACAAAACCATGTTGATTTTTCACTATGAACTCATACTTAAGATGCTTAACAATCCTGTCACTAAACTCCAGTATGTTCAGTTTTCTAACCTCAGAATTACTTTATTCATTTTTGTTTTTCATCAAACCTATGGCTACATCACCAACTTCCTTTATTATCTTCAGATATCTAAGTCTTATCCAGCTGAGCCTTGAACAATGCGGGTTTGAACTATGCAGGTTCATTAATATGTGCATTTTTCAATAAATATAGTGCAGTACTAAAAATGCATTTTCTCTTGTGATTTTCTTAATACCATTTTTTTCTCTAGCTTACATTATTGTAAGAATACAAATATAATATAAAGGACATATATAAATAACATATGTTAATGAACTGTGTGTGTTATCAGGAAGGCTTCCAGTCAACAGTAGGTAATTAGTAAAGTTTTTGAGAGTCCAAAGTTACAGGAAGATTTCCAACTGCATAGGAGTCAGCACCCCTAACCTCCAGTGTTCAAGGGTCAACAGTACTTCATAGAGGAAACAAAAACAATTTTACACAAACTCCCTTATCTTCCCATTAAGAAATTAACTTTAAATTTTCCTTTTTTTCAACGTTTATTCATTTTTGGGACAGAGAGAGACAGAGCATGAACGGGGGAGGGGCAGAGAGAGAGGGAGACACAGAATCGGAAACAGGCTCCAGGCTCTGAGCCATCAGCCCAGAGCCCGACGCGGGGCTCGAACTCACGGGCCGCGAGATCGTGACCTGGCTGAAGTCGGACGCTCAACCGACTGCGCCACCCAGGCGCCCCAAGAAATTAACTTTAATATCAACTTGTTTTTATTGTCAGCAAAGGTTTCCAATTTTAATATTTGTTGTTTCACCCCTTTGATTTTCTTCCATAGAAAGCTCTATTACTTTTATTGAATTTTGCTCAACTTTTACAACTGTATTATCTCTTCAATTTTTAAGTTTCTGTACCCTTTACATTTCATAGGGCATTATCTATTGTGTTTGTCTTGTAGTCTTCATTTATAAAATTTGCTCATTTTTCACTTTTCATAGTCATAATTTGCTTATTCATCCAAATCTCATATAGCTATTTTAATTATTTCTATTAAAATATTAGGTTATGGTTGTCATATATTTTATGAACATGTCTGTCTGGCATGCTTTCAGTATCTACAAGTATGTTCACTTCTTTGCTTATAAGGGCTTTGTATGGGACCTGACCTTTTTCTATTGACAAATATTACATGAAATGATTTTCTCTCAATTTTGGAAGTGAATGCTTTATCATGATAGTTTTTCTAGATTCATGCTCTATAGAACTTAAGCTGTTTTTGGGAAATCTTACAATGGCTTTGAATGTCTTTCTGAGATCAGTTGGGTTCTTCTCCATTCCCACATTTATCTGGCATTTTTTATTTCCTTGGCTTGTATGCTATTATTACCCTGCTCAATTTGAAAGCTATTTCCAGAAGTTACTCTTCAATATGGGGTGTTGTCCTGAAAACCAATATGTTGTAGCCCCTTCAGATGTTAGGCTTCAAAGTCTCCCTCCCCCGTTGCAGCTACTATTCTCAAAGTGGGCTGTCACTCTTTCAATTAATATCTATGGTTAGAAATGTTCCTGTCTTCAGTTCAAGCAGATGCACTACTGCTTTCCTCGGTTTCCTCCTGCACAGTGTTAGAAAACAAGTCTTATAGTTATTAGAGAGCTGTCCCCTTCCACTCATACTGTGAGTCCATGGGGGATAACTTGTCTTTCAGTTTTGTTACAGATTGTTTGTTTTGGTTTTACTATTTACTGGTCTGCTTTTATAATTTCAGGATAATTTAAACATTATACCAAAGCTGTTGCCATCACTCCTCAACTCTTTGTACTTTCCTTAAAATGTGTTAATACCATAACTCTACTGCTAATTACATCTTTAGCAGTATCTTAGAAGTTCTGTATTCTGTACTTTTATGACCACTGAGTTCAAAATATATTCAAATTTCCATTATTTCTCCCATGAGAACTTATTTATAGATGTATTATATTTGGGAGATTTCCTAGTTTTTTGTTGTTGTTGTTGTTATTATTGATTTATAGTGTGAATCCATTGAAAACATCGCCTGCATGATTTCAGTCCTTTGAAATATGTGGAGACTTGCTTTAAGGCTCAGCCTATGATCAATCTCATTAAGTGTCCCATATGCATCAGGAAAGCATATTCTGCAGCTAGTGGTTACAAGATCTACGTACCAAATATGCTTATTTACATCGTTCATATCATCAGTATTAAAAATCCCCTATATTTATATCTACATGTTTATATTACATAATTTTAATTGATGGTATTATGTAGAGACAAATTTGAGACTGCTAGATTTTCCTGAAATATTAAATCTTATTATATATGAAATGTTCCTTTTCTTCTCTGATAGAGTACAGTGTAAGACAAAACCTAATATTAATATAGCTACAACAGATTTCATTTGGTTGACACTGGAACAGAGTATCATTTTCATCATTTTACTGTCACCTTAAATGGTTATTTTTGAAATAAGACACTTATTATTATTGCTGTTTTTAACCTGAGAGTCTTTGTCTAATAGTTGTAGTCTACACTACATTTACAGTTCTATAAATATGGATATTTAAATCTAATTCTTGCCCTTGTTTTTCCTTTTGGCCTTCTTACAAGCTCCATTTTCTCTCTTCCTTTTTTTTTCCCCCTCTCTCTTATCTTTTTAATGGTTTCATTTTTCTCTATTATGCATTCTCGGTGCAATTAAGAGCATGCATTCTTCTCAAAAACTGGTATGAATTAGAACTTTACTATTTCTCAAACAATAAAAGCACACTTAGAAGACTTTAGTTCCTTTATCCCTGACCCAACTTTGAGCTCCTATTTTGGTGTAGATTATTTTTTTTACACGTATCTTAAACCCCACCAGATATCATTTTTTTTTTAATATTTATTTTGAGAGGGGGGAGGGGTAGAGACAGAGGGAGAGAGAGAATCCCAAGCAGGCACCATGCTGTCAGCACAGAGCCAGCTGAGGGGGGGCCCAATCTCACAAACTTCAAGATCATGGCCAGAGTAGAAATCAAGAGTCCAGGGCTTAACTGACTGAGCCACCCAGGCACCCCTAGGATATCATTTTATACAGTCAACATTATTGCATTTACCCTTTTCTTTCCTCTTTAGTTCCTCTTGCATTCGCCTACTTCCATTCAAACTAATTTTCCTCATGGTGAAAAAACAATTCCCTTTAACAGGGCTTTTAGTATTAGTCTGCTGCTCATAAACTCCATATTAGTTTGTTTGAAAATATATGTTACCTTCAACTTAACATGTATACGTAGACTTCTATATTGGCAATTATTTTCTTTCAGCACAAACTATTATCTTCTGCTTTTGTTTCTGTTGAAAACTCAACCACTATTTTTTTTTCTCTTTGATTTTAAGGATTTTTAAAGGTATTTTCTTTTTTCTCTGGCTTCTTTTAATATTTGTCTCTTTTTCTTTGGTTTTCAGCAGTTTCCCTATGGAATAATACACATGGAATATGGTTTTCTTAATACTTATCCTGCTTTTGGTCCAAAGTGCTTCTTCAATCTGGGGTTAATAGCGTTCCTTAGCCTTGTAAAATTCTTGACCACAATCTCTTCAAATATTGCTTTTGCTCCATTATTGCCTTCTTGCTCATTTTGGAATACATTACACATGTTAGAATTCTATATCCTATGTGTTTATAACATTTTTTTAAACTTTCCCTCCATATCTCTCCATGCCTCTGTACTTCTGAAATATCTTCTAGTTTCCTATTTCTCTTCAGCTGTCATTTCTTAATTTCAGTTATAATTTTACTCTTAGAATTTCCATTTGACTCTTTTCAAAGGTATGTTTCCTGCTGAAATTTTCCTTCTCTAATTCCTTGAACATGTTAATCCCATTTATTAAAGTCCACCTCTAATAACCTGAATTGGACCTTAGGGATTCTGTTTCTATTGCCCGTCTTTTGTTGTTTTGTTCTTGCTTAGTACCTGGACAGTCACAGTCTTTCTGTAAGGCGGGTTAATTTATTATTGAATGCCAGCCCTTGTGTACGAAATGTGAAGAGGAAGATTATCTGAATCTAGTAAGAACAAAATCTTCAAAACTGGGTTTAAGTCCTTGTAAATATTTGGACTATTTCTAATTAATCCTTACTCCTTTACACATATGGGTACTGAAATTAAAGGCATGGGTTTTATCAAGATCCTTCAACTTTCTATTTTCTACTTATGTTTAGTTTCTCTGCTACTTTCAAATGAGGGATTGTGAATAACCCTTCCTATCTCCCCCACAATCTCCCAAAGAATAATGCATGATGTAGGGCTCAGAGCCATTGAAATAAGTAATTCCACCTGAATTTCCTTATAACCTGAGCGTAATGAAATGCTTTAGAAGGGACTCAAAATTCAGATTCAATAGAAGTCATAGTTAATTTGTCTTTTCATTAACTATAGCTTTTAAAATATGCATATCAGAACATACGGTCAACAAAGGACAACTGACAAACTGAAAATACCAAAATATTCTACCTCATTCAAAATTTTTAAAAATGCAAATTAAGGGCACCTGGGTGGCTCAGTGGTTAAGCATCTGACTCTTGATTTTCGCTCAAGTCATGAACTCTCATGGTTGTTAGATCAAGCCCTGCATCAGGCTCTGCGCTGATGGTGTAGAGCCTTCTTGGGATTCTTTCTCTTTCTCTCTCTGCCCTTGCCCCATGTTCGCTTACACACTCCCAATCTTGCTCTCTCAAAATAAAATTTAAAAAATGCAAATTAAAACTACACACAAAAAAAATCATTTCTTATCTAGGAGACTGGCAAAACAAAAACACAAATATATGCTGTTGGTAAAACTGTGGGAAAACAAGCACTTCCAAACACTGCTAGTGAATGCAAATTGGTACAGCCTTTTTGTGAATTTGGCACTAACAAAATTACATATACATTTACCTTTGGACTCAGTCCTACTTCATGGAAATTACCTTAAAAATACACAACATACACAAAAAATACAAAGCCACATGAACAGTACATAAATCCATATACAGCACCATTTGTAACTGTAAAATGCTGGAGTGTTCAGCTGAATGAGGAAGAGATCTTGGAAATGACATAAACTAATTTTCTGGATATATTCTTAAGTGAAAAAAGGAAAATGCAAATAAGGAAATATACATTTTTCAAGTGAGCAAAGAAACAGAATAAACATTAGATAATGATGTGGATTATGTATGGGGGTAAGGAGAAACAGGACAGAATAAAGGGGGATGAGAATGGGTAGAAGGACTGGAGGATGGAAGTGACTTCTCTTTTTGTATAGTTCTTTTTTGAGCCATGTTATATTTCACATACTCTAACAAATATAAAATGTTAAACTCCAGTTAGTAAGCTGTTTTTGCATTGGTACAGGTTAGCAATTCTTAACATTTAATGTGTATTCTACAAGTAAGCCAACAAACAATATATGCTGGAACCTGGGGCCCAGGCTTTTCACTGACAAAAAAGTTGAGTTATGTATAAAGTGAAGGCTAGAAAGAAACTTGTGTTATCAGACAGTAATTAGCAGTATTAGTATGGATGTGTGTTTTTTATCAGTAAATGGGGGAAGTGTGTATATACACATTAACATAACCACATTATTTCCTAGTTCTGCCCACTGGCAGTCTAGGACCAAAGAAACCCCAGCAGCAATGAACACATCTGATGTTAAGATTCTTGGTTTTTAAATATTCCTTCTCTGCTTAGAAGCAGCAGTAGTTACCTTGGAGAAATGTGGATTCCCAGACTGTGGCTGAGAAAGTACAAAATGAGCCTTGATCATCTTACCAGAAAGTAAAGTACTCAAGAAGTGTTGGGGATATGTCCATTGGACACAAAAGCCAGACTGAGGGGCAATCACTGGCTAAATCCAGGACAATTTCAGCACCAAAATAAGGAATGAGTAATAAATGATAGGTATTAAAATAAGAATTCATGAATCCATGCTGATATTTTTAATTTTTTTTATTTTCATACTGATGTTTAAAATGCAAAAATAAATAAAAGGATTAGAGAAGACTCATATTAGAATGCCAACTAATAAATTAAAAAAATTTGTTTTACATTTATTTATTTTTTGAGAGACATAGAGAGACAGAGTACAAGTTGGGAAGGGGCAGAGAGAGAAGGAGACACAGAATCCAAAGTAGGTTCCAAGCTCCGAGCTGTCAGTACAGAGCCCCACGCGGGGCTCCAACTCATGAACCGTGAGATCATGACCTGAGCAGAAGTTGGACGCTTAACTGACTGAGCCACCCAGGCACCCCCACAACTAATAAATTTAGATAGAATAGTGGAATACCACTATTTGGCAACCACCATAATAACAACTATTATTAGGCAAAATCATCAACAGATTGTAAATGAGGAAATAAAAGTTTGATGAGAAACAGGATATCCATATATTGGCAAAGTAGCTCTCCAAAAGACACCTAATTAACTACAAAGGGAACAGTAACTCAGTGCAAAACCTAGCAGACACCACCTTAAACGAGTGATCAAAATGAACTTCATCAGTTAATTCTGGCTAGGTAGATAAAAGTTTCCTGAGAGGATGCCCTAAGAAGGAAACAATCACTGCTATGGTATTCCTGTCAAAATTTAATTTGGATCTAATCATGAGGAAACATCAGACATTAGACACACACATCTCCATACATACATACATTACATACATATATATACACCTATGTACACATACATGTTACATGTAATGTATATAATTATGTACAATACAGAAGTGTGTACATGCATATAATGATAAAGCAAATACAGTTAAGATATTACCATTTGGTGAAATGCAGGGGAAGTATATAAGGATTGAAATTTACAAATTATCAAGATAACTGGTAATAAAAAATCCTTCCCTTAAAGATAGTGAGAAATCTGACAAGCAATGAAGTAGAAAAAACAATTATGAACATAATATCTCAACAATACTAAAGATATACAAAGGAGAACATAAATAATGATTACCTCTGGGTGATAACATAATAGTGATATTTTCTTACTCTACATTCTAACATTAGAACTTAATACTTCCTAAGAAAGAAAATTTTAGGAAATAATGGTAATGAATATTTGCTAAGTCACAGAGAATGGGAGCAATAACTACAGCATTAATTAGTAAGACATTGGTTTTTCAGAGACTGACCAGTTGAGTGGTGGTGAAGTAGGTAGAAGAGTCAGGATATGTAACAGAAAACTGACCTTGCCATCTAAAACCAAAGTCCAAATCAGCTAGGTTGATCCCCTTGTGGGACCCTCACTAAATCATTTAATCTCTTTTTAAATTTTTTTTTTTTTTTTTTACATTTTATTTATTTTTGAGAAACAGAGTGAGACAAAGTGTGAGTGGGGAGGAGCAGAGAGAGAAGGAGACAGAATCTGAAGCAGGCTCCAGGCTCTGAGCAAGCAGTCAGCACAGAGCCTGATGCGGGGCTTGAACCCACAAACTGCGAGATCATGACCTGAGCCAAAGTCGGACGCTCAACCGACTGAGCCACCCAGGCACCCCTATATCTCTTTTTAAAGAAAGAACACATTAGGTGTGTTTCCTGCCAAAGTAGTTCTGTGTCTTATGCAAGATGATGTTTGCAAAAGAAGTGGAAGAGGGTAATATTTTACCAATTGGATTTAAGAATAAGTGCAAAATTGGGGTGCCTGGGTGACTCAGTCGGTTAAGCGTCCGACTTCGGCTCAGGTCATGATCCCACAGTTCATGAGTTGGAGTCCTGTGTGGGGCTCTGTACTGACAGCTCAGAGCCTGGAGCCTGCTTGGGATTCTGTGTGTCCCTCTCTCTCTGCCCATCCCCCACTCACGCTCTGTCTCTCTCTCTCAAAAATAAACATTTAAAAAAAAATAAGTGCAAAATGAATATAAAAAAAACAGTTCTGAACAACTCTGAAACTTTTGTACATTTGTTAGATTCATTTCTCAGATTCGTTTCTCAGATCTACAGAAGAACACAAAACATAAAACGTCCATTTATGGAAGTTGCCTGGTTGATTCCCCACCTTTGCCTGTAAATGTAATTTTAAGTTGGTCCCTCTCTTTTTACATTACTTATTTCACTCATTTAAATGTTCATTTATTACATCATTATAGATGGTTCTTCCCAACCTCCACATCACAATTAACAGTAAGTCACCTCAAACAAAAGGCATATCACTGTGATTAAAAGCAAGTATCCCCCAGCTGTTTTGTTTTTTGTTTTTGTTTTTCAGCTATTTCACTCATCAAATGACCTGATCTTTCTGTGCTTCTTATCTATACAATGTTATTAGCTCATTCACAGATTTGTAGGCATGAAATAAGTTGGTATTATAAAACTTCTAGAATAATTTCCTGTTTAGAGTGATGGTGATGAGGATGAGGATGATTAAAGACAGGCATCTAGCAAGCAATTAATAACTAACACATAGTTAATTCTCTCTAAAGGTCCATTCTCTCTCTACAGGACTAACTTTTAAAATGCTACTCCTCCTTCAAGACAACGCTGAAATGTTGCCTCTTCTTGACACCTTCCCTAATGATTCCACAGTGAAAAGTACTCATTTTCTCAAATATTCTATTGTTACAGCATTACCTACTTTTTAAAGTGGCATTTATGTGTTGTATTATGCTATTTACATATATTGTATCCACTAGATTGCTTTTAAGTTCCAAAAATGGAATCCTTCTCTTTACACTGCAGTAGAGCCCCATATATCTTATACATAGTCAGTGACCATTAAGTGTTTAGCTTAAACAACTTAATGTCAGGCCCTTCTGTTTTTGACATTGATATATATTTGGGCAGTATGTGTATAAATAGATTCTACTGACTATACAGATAGTTGACTTTTTTATAGTCTATATTGAACATACTACATAGGAAGAAACTAGACCCAATAATTTTAAAAATCCTTTTTAATAAATTGCCAAGTTCAAGATAGCAAAACCACAATGACCCTTGAGATGCCCAGGGTCTAATTATCTAGCAAGGAAAGAGTGGAGAACTACTTCTATTGCTTCAACAAAGGCAAGAAATTTCACAAGTCTCCTGAGAAAATAATAAAATCACAACTGAAGATGTATGGACACCCAAACCAGGAATCTCATCAAGGTATTGGCTATTGAAGACTGAAAAGGACAGTTTACATTACATAATACACAGAAGTTATACCTAATAATATCTTTTAGAAACTCTATCATTTGTACTTTTGTGTCTTATGCTTTTCATCTTCTGGAAATTCTAGGTTTTGACTTAGAGATCTAGTGAGGCCTAACAGACACAGAACAATGTGAGATCAACTATTATTTCAAAAAGTGCTGTCAATCCAGTTAGAAACACCTTTTAATCACCCTATTACTAAATTTTACAGACTTCTAGTGCTTTTTCCTTTTAGTATTGTTTTCTAATTTCATTTTCTAAGAAGCCATTGTAAATAAAAAATACTAGAAAACACACCTGGAACTTTCAAAACCAGTTTCTATACCAACGCTTCCTTACCCCAGTTTTAATGAAACACACCTGCTGGTTAACAGAAATTCAGTTAAGCATAATTTCATCCCTCCACTTTAACCTTCACGATGACCTAGGAAGTAAAACTTTTTTAACGCCATTTTACAGATGACACAGTAGAGGTACAAACCAATTGGTAACTTTTCAGTCTGTGGGCTAGTGAAGAGCTAAGTAACATGTCCGAGGTTAAGCAACTAGCAAGAAACAGGGCAAATTTGGCTCTAGAATTCAAGCTCTAGCCTTCTATTCCACCATCCTACAACATACTAGACAAATTAAGTTTAAAAATTTTTTGTGACACAGATGAAAACTGCCAACATGTGGCCAAGTTTTCATTTAAATAGTACGGTCTTAGGGGTGCCTGGGTGGCTAAGTGGGCTAAGCTCCCACTCTTGGTTTCAGCTCAGGTCATGAAGTCATGTTTCTGAAGGTTCCAGCCAGAGTCCCGTTGTCATAGCAAAGCCTGCTTGGGATTCTCCCCCTCTCTCTCTCTGCACCTTCCTGGCTCACTCACTCTCTAATAAACTTTAAATAAGTAAATAAATAAGTAGTATGGTCTTAGAAAACAAGATTATCTGTTACCTACTCATAAATTGCAGCTCAAATTTAATCTGAAGACCGTTTACTTTCTGATCATACACTTACTGCTCACCACGTGACTAACAGCAACATCACTGGTAATGTTTTATGCATAGATAGAGCCTGAAAATCCACAAAATTCACAGCACTACACCGGTTTTAGGAGTTTACATATAGCTCAAGAAGGAGGAAATAACGTATTGTCGTGAAAGTGACCAGTAAGCAATGTGGCAATATTACCAATACCTAGATTTTATTTTGTATTTTTCTCTCAAACTGTCTAAAATACTTGAACATAAACCCATTCCAGTCCTATTCGTCTTTTTTAACATCATATCCTATTATCCTCCTTTATTGGTCTTTAAACACTTCGAGGTTTTCCCTTGACACTTATCCAGAGGGTCTTACAATAATACAACTAAAACTGTCGTAAACGCCTGAAGTTCAATTTGCTCCTTTAGAAAATGTAACAAGACATAGTCCGGCATAGCTGCATCCTGAAACTTAACAAAAGATAATAGTCTACGAAGATAGAGCCAAAAGTGTTTTAACAAGCAAGTGGAAAAACCACCGCTGCGGTGGCCGAAAGGCTCCAGGAGGTTGGTGGCCGCGACCTTCCGCCAACACCCGGAGCCCGGTAGGCCTCGATCCCCCCCACTCTCCCCGCAGGCTCAAGGCTTAGCTGAGGTTTGCATACAAAAGGACCAGGCCTAGAACAGCTTCCGTCGCTCCCGGAATTCCCAACTTGCTGGGGGAGAGAAGGGAAAACAGAGGCGACGGGAGGTTCCTCTCCGAAGAAGTGGCGGACACAAGGCCGGCAGGATCAGGAAACAGCAGGCAATAAAAGAAGGCAATAAAACTAACCCAGACACAAAGAAGGGCTAAGAGTGACAGAGTGAGTTGCCCCGGGGGAGTCCAGAAGCACGCAACGCGACACCTCTCGCTCGCCGGAGGGGCGCGGGGTCAAAGGCCACCCGCAGAAGCTGCGAGCACATTGGTTGGCGGAAGAGCGCGCAGGCGCCCGGGGTAGGTCCCGTACCCGCCGCAGCCGCGTCTGCGGGGCCCTGAATCTTCCAGCTACTCACCAGGGAATCCGGCCACCAGCAGATGATCCAGCCAGAGCCGTGAGGGTAGAGAGAAGAGGGAGAGCGGGTGCAGAGAGCCCGCGGCCTCCCGTCAGCGCGCCCATCCAGCCCCGCCTCCCCAAAGACGCGCGCTGAGCGTTCCTGCAACCCCGAGGGGGCGGGGCTTTGACGCCGGGCTCCGCGAGCCAGCGGGGTGCAGGCTTCCCCCGCAGGGGCTCCTCTTATCCGTCAGGGCCTGAGGCGCGTGGACGAATGAGGGGAGAGCTTTTCTGGGCGTTCAGTGCGGGTGGAGAAAAGGGGTGGAGCGGGTTCTAGCCAAACTCCCAACCTCCCCCTCCAACAAGAGATGACCCACCTCTCTCTTAAAAACAGGTCTTCTGAGGTTTCTCTGCGAAAGTCTCACTGGGCCACTGATCGAGCGCAGCTGGTCTTGATGTGGCCTTCCAAAGTTGCATTAACTGATGTACACCGGTTGTTTTCATGCTCTTTAAATTAAGGAACCGTTTTTTTGTCTTTTTTTAAAAAACTAGAACTTTTCTTAAAGGCCCTAAGTAGAGAATCAAAGATGACATTTAATTTGCAAATATATTGTATAAAGTCACATTTGTTCTGAAGTAGAGAAATGATTGAAAACAATGAGGCCGGTGGGAAGAACAAGTACTTTGGAGACAGGTTACAGCTGAAGGTTTCCATCTTACATCAGCCTCAGAAGCCAAGAGAATACCGTATTTTGTTTGGTGACATGGTAACAAGGAAATCCTGACTCACAGTCTAGAACTTGCTGATGTGAACAATTTTGTAAGGGCTACCTTTAAAGTCAGACTAGATTTTTTAAAAGGAATGTTAATTGTGAAATATGCATATATGAATGTATCCCGTATGTGCACATTTTAAAGAATAATAAAAAGAATACCCTGCTACTCACTACAGAGCTGAAGATGCAGAATACCAGTATTTCTGAGACCTCGGAAGTCCCTTTCCATCTCCCTCCCAGACAGAAATAAACATTATGCTAAATATTGTATTACTTATTTCCTTGCATTTTTGAATATAGTTTTATATGTATAATTCCCTAAAAATATAGTTATCCTGGTGATGTAGATTTTATAATGAATCATACAGCATTTTCCCCAACTTTTTTCACTACACATTTGGGTTTTGAGATTCATCGATACACAGATACATTTCACATGGACTAGACTGGCACATGATTATCCATAACACCTGTTATTTTTAGAGTTTAAAACTTTTTGCCTGGTAATATCCTCTTTTAATTTGCTCTTTCAATTTACATTAACCCCTTGCCAATGAAGTTGTGCAGCTTATAAATGCTTAGTGGCTATTTGGGTTTCTGTGGAATGCCTGTTCTCAATTTTGACTCACTTTTTATAGGCTTGTTGCTTTTGAAAATTAATTTGTTAAAAAAATTAATTTGTAGATAATCTTTATGTATTTTTAAAGCTTAAATGCTTCTCTGTTGTTAGTTATATGTGTTTCAAATAGCTTCTCTCAGTTTGTGGATTGTATTTTAACTTTCTATGGTCTCTTTTGATGAACAAAAGCTGTGTATTTTAAGGTACTGCTAGCTGATAACAAATTTGTACATTATAATTTCATGCTTTTTGCTTTCTTGTTTACAAGAGGCTTCCCAACCTTAGACCATGAGATATTATCTTTTGTTTTCTACATTTTTGAAGTTCAATTATGAAATATTTTCAGACACAGAAAAATACAGATAATAACATAGTGAACACCCATGCACTCTACATAATGAAAATTTTTTCAAGCCCCTCTTTCTTATGATTCTTCTTTAAAATTGCCTTAGCTACTCTTGGCTCTTTGCTCTCTCATATAAACTTTAGGATGAGTCCATTAAGATCCATAAAAAACCCTATTTGGATTTTGATTGGAATGGAATTGACTTTATAGAGTAACTTAGCAAAAAATGTCTTATCAGGGGCGCCTGGGTGGCTCAGTCGGTTAAGCGTCTGACTTCAGCTCAGGTCACGAACTCACACTCCGTGAGTTCAAGCCCCGCGTCAGGCTCTGGGCTGATGGCTCAGAGCCTGGAGCCTGCTTCCAGTTCTGTGTCTGCCTCTCTCTCTCTGCCCCTCCCCCGTTCATGCTCTGTCTCTCTCTGTCTCAAAAATAAATAAACGTTAAAAAAAAAAATTTTAAAAAAAATGTCTTATCAGTGAACATGGGACAATTATCCATTTATTCAGGTCTTTTATAGCCTGTAATGCTTTGTATTTTATTAAAATTTTAAACAACTTTCATTACACAGGGTCTTAGATTTTCTTCCTAAAATTGGAGCTATCCTTTAAATTACATTTTCTAATTGGCTATTAATGGTTTATAAAAAGGGCACCAATTTTTCTACATTGGTCTCATATGCATAAAATTTTGCTGAATTTTTTGTGTTTGCTTTGTTACTTTGTTACCTCTCTGGATATTTTATGTAAATAACCATGTCATGTATAAATAAGGGTAATTCTTTTCCTTCTTTTTCATTTCTTAAACCACTTACTCGTTTTTCTTTTCTTTTGTATTAACAGGACCTTCAGTACAATATTTTAAACTTTTTTTTTTTTTTTTAGGGGAGAGACAGAAGAAGAGAAAGAAACTATCCCAAGCAGGCTCCTCATTGTTAGTACAGAGCCTGATGTGGGTCTCAAACTCACGAACCCAACCGTGAGATCATGACCTGAGCCGAAATTAAGAGTCAGATGCTTAACCAACTGAGCCACCCAGATGTCCCATACAACGTTAATGGAAATAATGATAGCATCTTTATCTTGTCCCTGACTTTACTGAAGTGTTTCTAAAATCTTATCATGAAATAATGCTTGCTATGGGCTTTTGGTAGATACTTTATCAGGTTTATTAAGGTTTCTATTTATAGTTGCTAATTTTTAAAATCAAGAATGGTTATTTTATTGATTTTTTCTTCATGTTTTGAAATAATTATTCCCTCCTCTAATATTTTTATGGGAGTTATTATATTAATATTCTGATGTTGAATAAAAGAAAGGTTATTTTATTTTATAAATATATCCAATGCATGCCTACTTCTTAAAAATGGTTTGATTATGCCTGCCACCATAAATAAATTAGGGTAAATAGATTCTCATTCCATCACTTTTTCTACCCATCAGTTTCAATGTATAACAATATTTATAAATTGGATTGGGATCACAGCTAATGCCCCATCCTATAAGTCTTACTGTTCTATTGGTCCCTTATCCCTTGCTAATGGCAAGAAATGTTGAAATATCACTTATAGAGACAATGTTATCCTTTTTTTTCACATCACTTTTTTTTTCAAAATATTATTGTGTAGATTACTTACTTATTGGGAGGTATGGTAACAATATTTTGTCGTAATGATCACATATATTTTTACATGATAAATCTTGAATTTCTCAAATATAGAATGGCTATAATTCCTGCCAAGTTCAATTGTCTATTTTTCATATATACTTTAACTAAAAAAAGTAGCACTGGAAAATATGCCATTCATTTAAAGATGGATTCCCAGAAGGAAAAACAGGAGAGCTGCATGTAAATTGATTTTGTGTAGTAAAGAGACATTTTAAATGTATTGCATCAGGGTGGTCGGGAAAAACGGGGAGAAAATAATCCAAATTTTCCTTATCAAATTCTTGTTGAGAACTATTCTAACACATTAAACTAATAGTAGCTTTTGGCTTCTCTGAATTACTATTTATTATTATAATAGTCTCTACCTGACAAGATCCTCGGGGTTGATCTTATCTTGCTACTAGTGAAACAGTATCCATTTATCTTTTGGCATTAGCAGTAAAGATCCTTCTCCTTATTTCCCAGGCTTGTGCAAACTTGTATACCTACAGTCATCCTTTTCCCTGTCTCAATTTCAGTGAGCCTCAGAAATACACAAAATATACAGTGTGTGAGGAGGTATACCAGTTAAGACACACTTTAGTTGCATAAAACAGAATACTAAAATAACAGTTCACATTTGTAAAACAGAGAAAATATTTCATAAAACTGAACTAAATAGCCTGCTTGGAGTGTACATTGTGGGCCCTGTGGTTGTGACTATCCCAGACCCTATGTGGTAATTTCTAAGGTGTTAAGGAGGTCAATATCCTGCATACGTGTAACACATTACTGGCTCTCTGAATGAGAAGCTCTTCCCTAGCTAATTAAATTCACTTCACCACAACACATCACCACATAAGGAGTCTTCAGGGAACTGGGGCTCCAGCAAGTATGCTGATGGGATGATGGAAGACACAATGCATGCTCCTGTGGCTTGTGGATAGTGTGAGAAGTCATCCATTAAGGGAGAGGACTAAGTTTGGACAATCTCCTTATCAGTGCTGTATAAGTCTTCCATAGACTAGGATTATTACGCAGTTCTGCATCTTGTAATTTTATCTTATAGCCTGGTGCATGTCTTTCTAGTTGTTTTTTTCTGTTGAAGTAATGGGGGATATGGAAAAAGGTGAGACATCAATGTCCTTTTGACCATGAGAAAGAAGTTTTGGCATGTCTCTTTTATGTTTGGCTAGTGAATGTACACCACTTCATGCTTCAAACTCTATATTCTGTTTTATTACAGTCACAAGAGGACTATCAGAATTGTAATAGAATTTAAATCCAGATCTGTATATTCCAGGAAGAAGGGCTTTCTGAGAGTGCAAGTTGATTAAGTGCATAACGGCAGCTGGGTCACGTTGTAACTAGTGGGGCAGAATTTCTCACCGGTATTTCTGCTTTCATATGTAGATTTTCCACTCTCCTCTTTTCTGTACTATGTTATTTCATGGTAAACTCATGAATTTATCATTAACCATAACTAGCAAATAGGTATGTGGCCTTAAAACAGAGAATGCTGCCCTCAGGACTGACACTCTCTTACTTTGATTTACTAGGATTCTAAGTTGCTTTAGAATTTCTACTTGTATCAATTTTTAAAATTGATAAATTGGTGGCAATAATTAGAGAGAGAGAGAGATAGAGTTATCTAAGTGTTTAAATTGAAACAAGAAAGGAATTTGTATCCTGAAATTTGGGAAAAGGGAATTTGAATCCCTTACTGAACTATAAAAGACTACTGTCTCCTTGACAGCATGGATTTTGCCCTTTTTATATGTCCAGAGCCACAATAGTTATTGACATATAACAAGAATACAACAAATAATTTATTTGGGGGATAAAAGAATAAAAGACTAAGAGGTTACTTACTCATTATTATTTAATCCTACTTTCTGAGATATACTGTTTGCTCTAGTCCTAGAACTGTCTTTACTGTGTGTCACCTGAATACTTGATGTCTTTTTTCCCCTCCAGTCCTTGAAGTTTCATTAGAATCTGCTAGATGGATTATGTCATTTTATCCCTTTGTTCATCACTCCACTTACCTGACATTTCTTCTCAGTTCTTGTCCACATCCTCTCTTCTCAATGTTAGATTTCTTTTTTGCAAGCAAGAGAAACTGAATCTGGCAAACTAAAGCACAAATAGAATACAGCAGGAAGGTAAAGACAGGAAATTAGGCAATGGGTGGGAACCCAGAAGCGCTGGACTATTGGGAGCACAGCCTCACAAAACAGTACAGATTAAGGCACTGATGTTTTCAAGTGCGCACTGACCTCTCAGTATCATTGACACCACCATGAAGAATTTCTCAATTCTGCCTGCATTATTTGCCTTATTTATTCAAGATTCAAGTCTTTGTTGGGAAAAATCTAATTAGCTGAGCCTAGGCTATATGTCTGTATCTTCTCAGCTTCCTTGAATGGAAGGCAGTTCTTTTGACTTCCTTAATGGGAAGTGGGGCACAAGACACACACTGTAGTATTCCTCCAAAACCAGAAGGATTTTTGGATCCTAATAAACAAACAAATGCAATTAATCCCAAAACAAAAAGTTCAATTATTTATTATGTTATACTTCAATGTTCATGTAAAGTCTACCTTCTCCATGACTATTGTGTCACACTGAATGGTCCATTTTTAATCTCTATTACATTTATAGGCAGTTCTATGAAACACACCAATAATTTATTAATTAAATTGTCATGCCATTATTTACATCACATTTTGCTTTATAAAGGTTTAACTAGGATCTTGACACCATTTGGGATGCAAAGAATATAACTCCCAAGAAGTCCCCTGAATAGAGGACCAAAGCCTCCACCAGCTGATGGCAGCAGGCAATTCAGAGATCTAAACTCTTATCCATCACCCTAGTGCTCTAATATTTCACCATGTGCATCCTGAGATCTTGAGTACCTACCGGTCTTGACAACAAAGAATCCAGTCTAACTCTCTCACATAAATTCCTGAATTGTGACACAGGTCAAAGAAGAAACTGGCCTTGAAAGGTCATGTCTGTAACTCAGAGCTGTGTCAATTCCCTGGCCTTGTAGTGGCCACAGGGGCTAAGGTGCCTTCTTCACTCATTAGTAGAGGTTCTTCTAGGATTGATTCACACCCCAGTATTAAACTCAACTGCTATGTTCTCAATGCTTATGTCCTTTCAAAATATGTTGAAACCAAATTCCTCAGGTGATGCTACCAGGAGGTGATGACTTGTGGAAGTGAAGACTTTGGAGGTGCTTAGGTCATGAAAGAAGAGCCCTAATGAATGGCTATAGTGCCCTTATAAAAGAGGATCCAGAGAGACCCCTTGCCCCTTTCTGCCATACGAGGATAAAATAAGAAGTATATGACCCAGAAGAGGGCTTTCACCTGACCATACACCCTAATCTTGAACTTCCAGCCTCCAGAACTGTGAAAAATAAATGCTTGATGTTTATAAATCATCAGGTTATCATATTTTGTTATAACATCCCTAAACAGACTAAGAAACCAATTAAATAGGCTAAGTCCTTTTGACAAAAGCTCTTTTCATTTCTGATTTCAGCACCTGACCAGGTCATAGCACTCCAAGTGATGGAGATGGGAGAGTTCCCATGTCATTACCTTCCATACAGAGGTAGTAGAACATTCACTTCTGGTCGATTGATGCTGCTGAATTGAATGCAATACTGACTGGGTATGGGCCATCACTGCTGGCAAGACGCTATTCCAAATGGCAGTTGAGACAGACGCATGTCTTTAGTTGAAAGCTGGGTCGACCAGGGGGTAACAGCACTTCCTGAGTGGGGAAACTACTCCATATAGCTTGGTACAGAGCCTGTCAGTGTTTTAAGGGAAGGAGTTTCATGTGTTGTGATTGAGCATTAGTTTTATACCCTAACTAGCAAATCCCCAAATGTTGTACTACTTATAGTCCAGATTTTACAGAGTTCTTTTCTAAGGCATTAGGGTTTGGGTTTTTCTTTACCTTTCCAGGATACCATAGACTCCTAAACCACATCGACCTAACCTTTCTTCTGCCAGAAAACCACAATCTCCTGATAAAAAAAAAAAAAAAAAAAAAAGGAGCAGTCTGCAAAGTCACTAAAGGGAAAAAAAAAGGCTTGTTATTTCTTAAGATAGATGAGCCCACTCATCCTCTATTTATATAAGAGAGAACACAAGTAATTTTTCTCAGCAGTGTCTGCTGCAAGGTGATTTTCTGTGCCTGCTTATTCTAAGAAGTAGCTGGCAATTTCTCTTGCTAAAAGAGTAAAAGAAAGAACATGCATTTATTCTCTGATAAAATATTCCTCTATTAGAGAACGCAATTAAAAAGCAGGTCTGTGCCTTGTACATCTTTTCTGCCTCCCACAATGTCAAGCTCCTTGAGCACAGATGCAAAGATGTCTAATTCACTGCTGGGTCTCCAATATCCAGCATGTAGCAGGTGCATGTGGTAGGATGAGTAATGGTCCCCAAAGAGATCTAGGTCCAAATCCTCTGAACCTATGAATGTGACTTTATATGGCAAAAGAGATTTTGCAGATTTGATTAAGTAGCTTGAGATGAAGACTGTCTGTGTGGGCCCTAACTATCACCACAAGTGTCCTTTTCAGAGTCAGGGAAAGGAAAATTTGACCGAGAAGGCAATGTGGCTCCTGAGCAAAATGCCATGCTGGCAGCTTTAAAGATTGGGGAAGGAGCTGCAAGGGAAGGAAGGAAAGGAAGGCAGCTCTAGAATCTGGAAAAGGCAAAAACAAAACAAAACAAACAAAACAAACAAAACAAAAACAAGCAGGCAAACAAAACACAAAAACAAAAAACAAAAAACAGATACTTCCCTGAGCCTTCAAAGGGAAAGTGACCAAGCCAACACCTTGGCTTTCAGCCCAGTGGAACTGACTTCAGAATTCTGAATTCCAGAACTGCAAGAAAATAAAATGAATGTTTTTTTTAAGCTACAAAGTTTGTACTAAATGGTTCCAGCAAGCAAAGGAAACTAATACAGTGTTCAATAAATGTGTTGAATAAATAAAACAATGAACAGTGAGGATTCAGTAAATATTATATTAATTATAAGATACCCCGGTTGGTATAAAAATGGTGTGTGAGAAGAAAAACAGTAGATGTACTGTTTACTCTTCTTTTTATTGTGGACGTTAAAATGCTGTTTTGGATGTGAGAGAATTATCTGTCAAATGTATGTACAGAGTTAAAGTTAATCACACTGATCTAACTTGGGGTTTTTAGTCATCGAATCTTATTCCGGTTGTTTTGGCTGTTTTATTTTGTTGAGATTCCTCAGTATGTTAGTTTTATAATAATTGATTTTATTTGAATATGCAATTATTCACAGTTTTGGGGATGGTGGTGCCTACTGTCAGAATTCATCAGTTCAGAAGAAACATCTGCCTTCTAGGAACTTGCTGTCTAGAAGATACAGAGACACACAGCATGTGGTTTATATTAATTATCCTCTTACCACTCTATGGGCTACTTCAATTATATTTGTAGATGTCTATATTTTCTTCTTTTAAATCATTTATTCATTTATTTTTGAGAGAGAAAGTGCAAGAAGGGAAGGGGCAGAGAGAGAGAAGGAGACAGAGAATCTGAAGCAGGCTCCAGGCTCCTAGCTGTCAGGGCAGAGCTGGACATGGGGCTTGAACCCACGAACCATGACATCGTGCCCTGAGCTGAAGTCCGACACTCAACTGATTAGCCACCCAGGCACCCCAATGTCTATACTTTCAAGAGTTTGTGCTCCTATAAGGTGGGCTTTCCTTCATTCATCTGTCTATTTTTATAGCACCTAACTCAATGCCTTTCAGATAGCAAGTCTTAAAACATGTTTTTTAATTGAAAAGAAATTAATGGCCAGAAATCATTCTCTATTGACTCAGTAAAAAATAAAGCACTGTGTGTGTGTGTGTTTGTGTGTGTGTGCACACAGAACACGCATTTATTTATTCATGTGTATGATAAAAACTTGGTAGTAACATTTTTATCTTCCTGCTTCTTTCGAAGTAAGTTATTTGAGTATGATGTTTAATCTTCTTTTAGAATTAAAAAAGTGCAAAAACAAAGGCAGAACTTACCAAATTACCATTTATGATCCCACAGCAAATAAAACAAATAAACATGTATTCTCTAAACACTCTCTTAATATTTCATGATTCATTAGAAAAATATAATATGCTCCCAGAAAGATTAGAAACATAGTTTTACACATATATTTTAACTGCTTTTATATGTTTAAAATTCATTTCAAAGTATAAAATATCTTTATTTTGCAACATTAACTTTTCTATTTTGTACAACTTGTTCACAAAAAGTATAGAAGAAAATATCAAATGAATTAGAAAGTACAGACTTCAAAAACTATTTTTCAAGTGAGTACCAATGATATTTAGTGCATTTAAAAAAACAAGATAAAGAAATTTTTAATTGGGTTTACCAAGGAACATAATACTTTGGCTTCCCCAATATGTTTCTCCAAAATTTCCCTTTCGATTTTGATTTTCTCCTATGTGTTCAAACTCCCCAGATGATTCTTATCTTCCTAGTTCTCCCTGTGCTATTTTTGCCTCCAGGCCTGAGATTTCTATTCCCTCCAGTTCTTGCTGTGGGAAGCCCTGTGATATTTCCCACCTAAATTAATCTGCAGTTCTGAACATTCTGACTGGGGGTACCTGGCTTAGGCTCATTAGCTCTCCCTTTCATTACACCAGACTTGCGTCTACTGGTGCTTTGTTGGAGTTATGGCAACTCATAGAAATTTAGAGTGTGAGAGGATACCAGAAGTCAGCTGGACAGCAGGTTTTTAGTAAAAAAATCTCTTCTACAACACTCCAAACACATGGTAACTATACTTTGCTTGGAAGACAACAGACTCCCACAAAGTCAGGACAACTTGCTGCAAATTTTCCCTCAAACAAAGTCTAAACCAAGTCTATCCCTTCCATACATTGATCCTAGGCCTTTTTTTTTTTTTTTAAGTTTATTTATTTATTTTGAGAGAGAGAGAGAAAGAAAGAGAGAGAGGCAGAGAGAGAGAGAGAGAGAGAGAGAGAATCCCAAACAAGCTCCACACTGCCAGTGCAGAGCCCAATGTAGGGCTCAAACTCATGAACTGCGAGATCATGACCTAAGTGAAAATCAAGAGTCAGGCACCCAGATGCCTTAATCCTAGCTCTTTTTATGGAGCTGCAGAAAATACTATAATCTCTCTTCTAGAAGAAAGCCCTAAAAATAAATGAATATGTTTCTAATTTTCTTTCCAAATTTTTAGACAGGAGCATTTGACCCCTTTAAAAATCCTCTGTGACTTTGTAGCAGAATAAAGAATTAAGTTGCCAGTAAAGAATATACTCTTTTTTGGAAAGTATCCTTTTCTCATTTATCCTGAGTTGTCAGTATCTGGAGGAAAGAAAAAAATCTCTAATTCTTCACATCACCTTCTTTAAATATCAAGTTTCTGGTGAACACAATGCTGGGTGAACTAACCAATGTAGATAGCCCCCTTCCCACACAATATAGAAATGGAATTCCGAACTGTTTGGTTTTAATATATACCAGAGCAGAGAGAGAGAGAGAAGGAGAGAGAGAGAGAGAGAGAGAGAGAGAGAGAGAGAGAGAGAATACTTTTAAGGGTCAAAAACAAAGAGAATTTGAACCCAAACAACAAAGGCAACGATATAATGAGTAACAGCAACCACCCAGTAGGCACAAACTATTTTAGAAGAACTACTGAAAACTGTTCAAAGAAACAAGGAAAAAAGACTTAAGACTCAGGCAACTATGACTGAATTTTTAATGGATGGTGGTTACATGCATTTCATAGTTTTGAGCATATGGAAATATTTTATAACATAAAACATTAAGGATATATGTTTACTGTACTTAATAATATGAAATGCATGCACCCACAGTCTGCCACCTCCCACTCCTCAAATTGTGGGTAGGACTGTTGCACTCACACTGATTTTTACAACTTTCTTAACACCGTGTGAATGTGTGCCAAGCAAACTGAACCAGATCAGAAGAGAGTAGGTGAACAAAGATGTAGCAGCTGTTAATGTCCAAGAAATTTTCAGAAAAAAGCTGTGGTTTCTTAAAATGAGCAAAAGGGCCTACGTGGATTGATGATGCAACCACTGTGGGTATTCAGTTTCAAAACCATATGTTTATGGTAAACATTTTGCACTTTTTTCGTGCTGTGCTTTATATGAAAATGAGTTTGTACAGTCATTTAAAATGTTAAATATACTTGAAACACTTCAAAAGAAAACGAAAACAACTAAGGAAAATCTCAGAGGAATCTGCGGACACTTGGTAAGCGAGTGTAGTTTTATTTAATTTGCTTTTTATTTTTTAAGTTTTTAATTCTAATTCCAGTAGAGTTAACAGTGTTATAATAGTTTCAAGCGTATAATATAGTAAGTCAACAATTCTATACATTACTAGGTGTTTAGCATGATAGGTATACTCTTAATCCCCTTCACCTAGTTTACCCATCCCCCCACCCACCTCCCCTCTGGCAAGTATCTGTTTTCAGAGTCTGTTTGCTGGTTTCTCTCTCTCTTTTTTCTCCTTCACTCTTTGTTTTGTTTCTTAAATTCCACATATGAATGAGATCACATGCTTCGTCTTTTTCTGATTGACTTATTTCACTTAACATTATACTCTCTAGCTCCATTCATGTTGTTACAAATGGCAAGACTTCATTTTTTATGGCTGAATAATATTCCATTGTATATATATATATATATATATATATGTGCACATATATATATACATATACATATATATACACCACTTTGTTTATCCCTTCATTTATTGATGAAAATTTGGGTTGTTTCCATAATTTGCAATTGTAAATAATGCTGCAATAAACATAGGGGTGCATAAACCACTTTGAATTAGTGTTTTTGTATCTTGGGGTTAAATAGTATTGCGATTACTGGATCATAGGGTGGTTCTATTTTTAACTTTTTGAGGAAACTCCATCCAGTTTCCCAGAGTGGCTGCACAGTTTGCATTCCCACCAGCAGTTCACTAGGGTTCCTATTTCTCCACATCCTCACCAACACTTGTTTCTTGTGTTGTTGATTTTAGCGATTATGACAGGTGTGAAGTGATACATAAGGTGTGTGGTTTTGATTTGTATTTCCTTGATGATGAGTGATGTTGAGCATCTTTTCATGTGTCTGTTGACCATTGATACGTCTTCTTAAGAGAAACGTCTGTTCATGTCTTCTGTCCACTTTGTTTTAATTGGATTATTTGTTTTTTGGGTGTTCAATTATATAAGTTCTTTATATATTTTTAGTACTAACTCTTTATGGAATATGTCATTTGCAAATATCTTCTCCCATTCATAGGTTGTCTTTTAGTTTTGTTGATAGTTTCCTTTGCTATACAGAAGCTATTTATTTTGATGCAGTCCCAATACTTTATTTTTGCTTTTGTTTCCTTTGCCTCAGGAGACATATCTAGAAAGATGTTGTTAAGGCTGATGTCAGAGAAATTATTGCCTGTACTTTCTTCTAGGGTTTTTATGGTTTAGGACCTCACATTTTTGTCTTTAATCCATTTTGAGTTTATTTTTCTGCATGGCTTAAGAAAGTGGTTTAGTTTCATTCTTTTGCAGGTAGCTGTCCAGTTTTCCCAACACCATTTGTTTAAGACACTGTCTTTTTCCCATTGCATATTATCACCTCTTTCATCAAAGATTAATTGGCCATGTATTTGTGATTTATTTCTGGGCTATCTATTCTCTTACATTGATCTATGTGTCTATTTTAGTGCCAGTACCATACTGTTTTGATTACTACAGCTTTGTAATATAAGTTGAAATCTGGAATTGGGATACTTCCAATTTTGTTTTTCTTTTTCAAAATTGCTTTAGCTATTCAGGATTTTTTTGTGGTTCCATACAAATTTTAGGATTGTTTTTTCTAGTTCTGTGAAAAATGCTTTTGGTATTTTGATAGTGGTTATATTAAATCTGTAGATTGCTTTGGGTAGTATAGACATTTTAACAATATTTGTTCTCCCAACTCATGAACATGGAATGTCTTTCCATCTTTGTGTTGTCTTCAATTTTGTTTCATTAACGTTCTATAGTTCTCAGAGTATAGGTCTTTCACTTCTTTGCTTAAGTTTATTCCTAAGTATTTTATTATCTTTGGTGGAATTGTACATGGGATTGCTTTCCTAATTTATCTTTCTGCTGCTTCATTATTAGTGTACAGGAATTCAACAGATTTCTGTACATTGTTTTTATATTCTGCAACATTACTGAATTCATTTATGAGCCATAGTAGTATTGTGGTAGAGTGTTTGGGTTTTGTATATAGAGTATCATGTCATGTGCAAATAGTGAGAGTTTTACTACCTTCTTATCAGTTTGGATGCCTTTGTATTTTTTTGTTGTTTGATCGCCATGCCTTGGACTTCCAGGACTATATTAAATAAAGGTGGTGAAAGTGGACATCCTTACCTTATTCCCAATCTTAGGGGAAAAGCTGTTAGTTTTTCACCACTAAACATGATGTTAGCTGTGAGGTTTTCATACATGGGCTTTGTAATGCTGAGGTATATTTCCTCTAAATTCACTTTGTTGAAGATTTTTATCATGAATAGATGTACTTTGTCAAATGCTTTTTCTGCATCTATCAAAATGATTATATGGTTCTTAATCCTTTCTCCTAGTGACGTGATATATTACATTGATTGACTTATGAATATTACACTTATATCACAGGAATAAATCCCTCTTGATCATGGTGATTGAGTTTCTTTTATTATTGGATTCAGTTTCCTAGTATTTTTTTGAGGATTTTTGCATTTATATTCATCAGAAATATTGGCTTATATTTCTCTTTTTTTTTTTGTGGTGTCTTTATCTGCTTTGGTATCAGGGTAATACTGGCCTCATAGAATGAATTTGGAAGTTTTCCTTCTATTTTTTTTTGGAATAGTTTGAGAAGAATGAGTATTTACTCTTCTTTAAATGTTTGGTAGAATTTTCCTGTGAAGCTATCTGGTCCTGGACTTTGATTTGTTGGGAATTTTTTGATTATTGATTCAATTTCATTGCTAGTAACCAGTCTATTCAAATATTGTATTTCTTCCTGCTTCCATTTTGGTAAGTTATATGTTTCTAGGAATTTATCTATTTCTTCTAAGTTGTCTAATTTGTTGGCATATAGTTTTTCATAATTTTATCTTATAATTGTTTCTATTTCTGTGGTGTTAGTTGTTATTTCTCCTCTTTCATTTGTGATTTTGTTTGAGTTTTCTTCTTTTCAGAAGTCTCGCTAGAGGTTTTTCTATTTTGTTGATATTTTAAAAGAAATAGTTCCTAGTTTCATTGATCTGTTCATGTTTTGTTTTGTTTTGTTCTGTTTTAGTTTCTTTGTCATTTATTTCTGCTCTAATGTTTATTGTTTCTTTCCTTTTGCTGGGTTTGGCTTCTGTTTGTTCTTTTTGTAGCTCCTTTATTTGTAAGGTTAGGTTGTTTATTTCAGATTTTTCTTGCTTCTTGAGGTAGTCCTGTATTGCTGTAAACTTCCCTCTTAGACCTGCTTTTGCTACATCCCAAAGATTTTTAGATTGTTGTATTTTCTTTTTTATTTGTTTCCATGTATTTTTTTTATTCCTTCTTTGATTTCTTGTTTGACCCATTCATTGTTTAGTAGAACATTATTTAACCTCCATGTATTTGTGCTCTTTTTAGATTTTTTTCTGGGCATTGATTTCTAGTTACATGGAATTGTGGCCATAAAAGATGCATCATATGACATCTATATTTTTGAATTTATTGAGACTTGTTTTGTGGCCTAATACATAGCCAATTCTGAAGAATGTTCCATGTGTACTCTAAAAGAATATGCAGTCTGGTGTTTTAAGATGGAATGTTCTGAATATATCCATCTGGTCCAGTGTGTCATTGAAAGCCACTGTTTCCTTGCTGATTTTCTGTTTGGAAGGTCTCATCATTGATGTAAGTTGGGTGTTAAAGGCTCCTACTATTGTATTACTATAAATTACTTCTTTTTTGTTTGTCATTAGCCATTTTATGTATTTGGGTGTTCCCATGCTGGGTGGATAAATATGTACAATTGTTATATCCTTTTGTTGCATTGTCCCCTGAATAATTATATAGTGTCCTTTGTCTCTTGTTACAGTCTTTGTTTTAAAGTTTATTTTGTCCAATGTGAGTATAGCTACTCCAGCTTTCTTTTGACATCCTATATGCATGATAAATGTTTCTCCATACCTTCACTTTCAACCTGCAGGTGTTTTAGGCCTGAAATGAATCTGTTGTTGGCAGTGTGTAGGCGAGTCTTATTTTTTTATCCACTCTGTCACCCTATGTCTTTTGATCTGAGCATTTGATCCATTTACATTCAAAGTAGTTATTGATAGACATGTATTTATTGCTATTTTGCTACTTGTGGTTGTTTTTTTAGTTTTCTCAGATTCTTTCTCTCTTTTCTCTCTTTCATACTTTGGTGGCTTTCTTTACTGGTATACTCTAATTTCTTTTTCCTTATTATTTGCATATGTATTACATATGTAAAAATATGTTTTTGCTTTGTGGTTACCTTTAGGTTTGTATATAACATCTTCTGCATATAATAGTCTATATGAAACTGATGATCACTTAAGTTTGAACCCATGCTTTACTAGCCCCACCCCCATATTTTAGGCATATAGTGTCATATTTTACATTCTTTCATTTTGTGAATCCCTTTACTGATTTTTACAGATATACTTATTTTTACTGGTTTTGTGCTTCCAACTTTTTTATACTCTCACTTATGGTCTTCCCGTTCCTCTCAGAGTCCCCTTTAACATTTCTTGTAGGACTGCATTAGTGGTCATGAACTCCTTTCCTTTTTGTTTGAGAAACTCTTTAGTTCTCTTTTTATTCTAAATGATAGCCTTGCTGAATAGAGTATTCTTGGCTGCAGATTTTTTCCTTTTAGCAGTTTGAATATATCGTGTCACTCCCTTTTGGCCTAAAAAATTTCTGTTGAAATTCTGCTGATAGCCTTATTGGGTTTCCTTGTATACAACTGTCTTCTTTTCTTTTCTCTTGCTCCTTTAAGGTTTTTTTTTTCTTTATCATTTTTTTTGACATTTTAATTATGATATGGTTTCTGTGGACATCCTTCATTTGATTTTGTTGGTTGATCTCTGTGCCTCCTGGATATGGATATATGTTTCCTTTTCCAGATTAGGGAATTTTTCAGCTATTATTTCTTCAGATAAATTTTCTGCCCCCTTTTTTCTCTCTTCATCTTCTGGAATCCCTATAATGCAAATGTCATTATGCTTGATGGAGTCACTGAGTTCTGTAAGTCTATTCTTATTTTGGATAATTCTTTTTTCTCTCATATATGCAGCTTGATTGCTTTCCATTACTCTGTCTTCCAGGTCATTAATTCATTCTTCTGCTTCCTCAAGCATACTATTTATTCTATCAATTTTTTTTTTTTTGAGAGAGAGAGAGAGTGTGTGTGTGAGTTGAGGAGAGGAGCAGAGGGAGAGAGAGAGAGGGGATCTCAAGCAAGCTCCACACCTAGTGCAGAGCATCACACAGGGCTTGATATCACGACTGTGAGATCATGACCTGAGCTAAAGTCAAGAGTCGAACGCTTAACTGACTGAGCCATCTGGGTGCCCCTTATCAAAGGTATTTTTAGTTGCATTTATTGTTTTTTTATCTCTTAATGGCTCTTTCTTATCTCATTGGTTTTTCCAAAAGAAATTTTAATATTTATTTTGAGAGAGAGACAGAGCAGAATGGGGGAGGGCCAGAGAGAGGGACACACAGAATCCAAAGTAGGCTCCAGGCTCCAAACTGTCAGCACAGAGCCTGATGTGGGGCTCAAACTCACAAACTGTGAGATCATGAACTGAGTCAAAGTCAGGCACTTAACCGACTGAGCCACCCAGAGGCCAGTTATCTCATGGTTAAGGGTCTCATGGATGTCCTCCACTCTTTTCTCAAGCCCAGTGAGTATCTTTATGATCATTACTTCAAATGATTTAATTACTTTAAATACTAAAATTACTTTAAATTCTCTGGCATATTACTTATTTCCATTTCACATAGATCTCTTGCTGTGGTTTGTTCCTGTTCTTTCAGTTGCAAGATAGTCCTCTGTCTCCTCATTTTGTGTAACTTTATGTGTTTTTTAATATGTGGTAGGAAAGTCAGCCTGCTGACATCTTCTGCTCTTGAAGATAATGATTTTATGAAGAAGAGGTCATATAGTGCCCTGCAGTGCAGTGTCCCCTGCTCACCAGAACCTGTGGCTTCCAGGAGTGTCTCTTCTGTATGTTACATGTGCCATGCTGTTGAGTCCTGGCCATTTTTTACTTCAGTCCAGTTGCTTGCAGAGGCTCTCTTTGCCTGTTATGGGCAGTGTTTGGTCCCTGGCCAGGTGGGGTGCTTTTTAACAAGGTGTGCGTTGGTCTGCTTGCAAAATGAGACCTGCTGTGCCACTGCCACCACTACTGGAACCGAGGTCCCACAAAGTATGCAGTTTGAGAAATGAGGTGTTGGTGACATTTCAGCAGTTTTCTGGGGATGTGCCCCACACTGCCTGGACTGAAGTAGGCATGACTGGGAAGGATGGACCTGCCAAAGCAAGGTTGGAGGGGGTGGTAGAAGCAAGTTAGGTAACAAGTGTGGAATCTGCACTGGTTCTCACAGGTGGCTATGTGTTTATGCTAGGAGACAAGGGAGGGAAAGGGCACCTACAACTCCTTTGTTCCTGGAAGGTCTCCTCATGATCTCTGCCTCTCTGGGCCAAGCTGGAGATCAGTAAATAACTTCCCTCCCATTTGCCCTTGGCATTTTCCAGACTGCTGCTTCCAGGCTTTATCCCTGCAGACCTTTTGTTATGCTGTATTTTAGGCACTTCCTAATGCCCTCCAGGCTCTCTCAGAGCCAGTCCTGCTAATCTTTAAATTTCCAGGTTTTAAGTCCAGCTAGTGGTTAAGAATTCAGAAGATTTGGCCTCCTTGCTTTCAAAGCCAAATGTTAGGGGGATTCCTTTCCCCCATGTGGAGTCCCTGGTGGGATAGTTTGTTTTCTACCCTTCTGCACACCACCAGCTCCCTCCCCACCATGGATGGTCATGGTACTCTTCGCTCCCAGTGTCTTCACACTTCTTATCTTCTTTGATATCTCATCTTCCCTACCTTTGGTTGGGTAGTTTGTTCTGCCAGTCTTCAGGTCATATTTCTAGGTTATGTGACTGTTATCTAGCTGTATCCATGGGACAAGGTGAACTTAGGACCATTTTAGGACATTGCCATCTTCCCTGCCTCCCTAAGCAAGTGTAATTTGAAATAAAGTCTTCACAAAAGTCTTCTCTGATAAAGTGTATCTACTCTTTGTCTGAGGTATTCTATTTTCTTGTGAGTCCCCCATTGATCAAAGATTTACCTTAACTCGCTGCATATAAGCTGTTATTCATTCAGAAAATATCCTAAGACACTTCCTATGTTTTTAATTAAGTTACTTAGGAACTAATACTCTCAGAACTTGGAGTGGAGAGGATCATGATGGTAGGAACAGACTGGAGAGTGGCATTGGAATTTGGGTAAGTGTTACTAACATCATCAACTGAGATATATGAAGTACCTGATTGAATGTGAATAGTTAGCTACCCAGTCAGAAAAATCCAAACACAAATCTTTGGGACTCAGGAGTATGGGTCTTTTATTCAAAATTGTCTAAATATTTTCTGAGTTAATAACTAATTTTATACTGCCAATTCATCATAGACACTAAGAAAATCTACTAGGTCAATAGGCCATTCTTATAAAATCATAATGTGTCACTTTGGAATCCATGTGAGATTCAGACAAAGAATAAATAATGGAAGTCAATGATCACAAAAGCAATTTTCATTCCTGTAAAAGTCAAAGGCCATGGCATTAAAATGATTGATAATATCCAGTTCAGGCAAGGACATAGAATATGGACACTCTATATATTATTGGTGGAAATATTTGTTGAGAGAACCTTCCCAAAGGCTAATTTGGGTACATCTGGTAAAGTTTATTCTTTGTGTGAGCCATTCTATTTTTAGAAGTTTCTCCTACAAAATTACACCCATAATGTGTGAGATATACACATAGCAAATGGTATGAAAAGACGTCCATGTATATTTTTTTTTTAAGAAAAATGAAGCTGCCAGGCTATGTAGATGACTATAGAAATGCATTTATATCTGTATAGTTTTCTGTCACTATCTTATCAAATTACCACAAATTTAGTGGTTTAAACAACACAATTTTATTATTGCATTGTTCTGTATGTTAGAAGTCAGACTTGGGTCTCCTTAGGGTAAAGTCAAGGTGTCAGCAGGACTGCCTTCTTTACTGGAGGCTTTAGGAGAGATTAAGTTTTCTTCCTTATTCAATTGTTGGCAGAATTCAGTGTCTCATTGTTGAATGACTTGAGGTATGCATTTTTCTGCTCGCTGTAAACTTAGGGCAGGTGCCCGCTTCTAGACGCCATGGCATTTTATGGCTCATGACACTCTTCGTCCATTGTCAAAGCCAGCAAAGGCACGTCAAGTCCTTCTCATGTCACATTCATCTGACCCATTTTTCTGCTTTCCCTTCCCACTTTTAAGGACTCATGAGATCGTAGTTGGCCCAAGTAAATAACTCAGGATAATCTCCCCATCTCAAGATCCTTAACCTTAATTTCATGTGCACTTTTGTCACGTAAGCTAACATAGTCACAGGTTCTGGGGAATAGGATGTAACATCTTTAGTCCACATTTAGTAGGCTCATTAGTCTACCTACCACTATATCTATATGTGCATTATATATGTGTGTGAATGCATGTACATATATAAATTCTTTAGTGTGCATGTCTATGCATATATTTATATACATTCTCCAGAGGTGAGGAAAGAGAGAGAGACAGAGGGAGGACAATATGGACAACAACAAAAGATAAATATGTATTCATGTAGAACAAATTTTTAGAAATAAATATACCAAACACTTTTAGTTGGTTATTTCTGGGAATTGGGGTTTCGGTTTCTATATTTATATTTATGAGTGGTTTGCATTTATATAATAAGCACACGTTAATTTTGCACTGAAAAAAACTAAAAAAATAATAAATAAATTGATCAATTGGACTTGAGACACTTGATCTAAATCACTTGCTACATCTCGTAATATGAACCCTTAGGGAAAGAAACAGTTTCTAAGTAAAATCTATGCTCCTTCAATTATTCATCAAAATAAATTGGCAGACACTTCACCATAGGTGTTATATGCTCTGAATTAAGAGATTAGCTTTAAACTAGTAATTGGCTGATTTGCTGCATATCTAAATATTCTTAGTATTACTACTAACAACACTAACTACTCCTGTAATGGTAATAATAAGGCAAAGAATAACTTGTTCCATATTTCAGTGATTTATATGCTACATCTTTTTTTTAAGTTTATTTATTTTGAGAGAGAGAGAGAGAGAGAGACAGAGAGAGAGAGAGAGAGAGAGAGAGAGAGAGAGAGAAAGCAGAGGTAGGGCAGAGAGAAAGGGAGAGAGAGAATACCAAGCAAGCTCCACACTGTCAGTGCAGAGCCAAATGTGGGACTTGAACTCATAAATCGTGAGGTCATGACCTGAGCTGAAATCAAGACTTGAATGCTTAACCAACTGAGCCACTCAGGTGCCCCTATATGCTACATTTTCAAATGCCTTTTTTTTTTTAATTCTGAAAACTATTCTATAATGTTAATTGGGCAGAACAGATAATATTATCATCACTTTTTGGAAGGGAAAATATTCAAAAGGCCTAGGTAAAACTTTGTAAAGTTCTAATAATTCAAAATTACAGTACAAAATAAGTACTTAGATGTTCCATTTTGGGAACTATGTATAATGTAAAAATAAATATAATTTCTTCCCTAATGAAATTAGCAGTCTAGAAAGAGTGGTAAGACACACATGCCTACTCAAGGCAGAAAGTCATAAATATTATCAAAAGAGTACCAATGAAATGTTATAAGACTTTAGGACAAGCAGATTGCTTGAGTATGAGATCATTAGGGAAATTCAATCAAACAGGCAGTATTTGGATTAGGCCTTAGATAATACATATAGTATGATTTTCCCAAAACAGGAACTGAAGTATAAGCCCAAGATTGAAAAAGAGTAGTCCTACTAAAAGCAATGACAAGGAGAAGCAAGAGAGAAGCAAGAGTCATTGTGCAATTAGAATTAACATCGGAAGACAAATGAGCGAAAAGAATCAAAGAGGACTCTACAGAAACCTTTCCTCACCTTTCATTCCTTCCTGAAACTGTTGTACAATGGCTACTGCTTCCAATACTCCTCAGGAATCGCTTTTTTCAAGGTCTCCAGTGATTTTCTTCTTTAAATATAACAACAGATTTTAGTCTATACCGTATTTAATTTATTGGCTGCATTCAGCTCTATAGTCAGCTCCGTCTGTCTTGAACATTTTCCTTTTCTTGACTTTCTTGACTTCACACTCTCCAGTTTTACATAAGGCAATTCATGCAAAGTGCTTACTGCTCTCAATGGTTAGTGCACACACATGCTCAATATTTTATCTTAGTCCTGTGGTTATTCCTATTACCTTCTTGATGACCCCACAGTCTCCCTTGTAGGCTTCTCTTCTCTTTCTCTTCTCTTTCTCTTCTCTTTCTGGGTCCTCTCTCTTCTCATGTCATGTACTCACTGTCGGCAATCTCCAGTCTTCTGGCTTTCATAATCCTTAGTATCCTAAGAATCACCAAAGCAAATTTTCTAGTTCAGATTTTTCTACTAAACTGCAGACACATTGACTTCTTTTTGACTATTTATGCTTATAAATACTTTAGAAAACTCAAATGCAACCTGTCCAAGATGGAACAAAGTTTTCCTCTTTAACCTGCTCCTCTTCTTCTGCCCCCTTTCTCAGTGGAAGGTTGCAGTATAATAAAAGATAAATACTTGGTATTTGTTCCCAGTCTCCAGCACACAGCTCCTAAAAACCTGGACATTTTCTCTGTGATAAGGGTTATAGGAGCATCTTTTGTTCTTTGAGGTGACTTGGATGAAACCCCCATAAAAACCCCTAATCGAGAATGTCAGGAAGATACTAGGTTGATGAACACACTGAGGCTGGGAGGGAGGTGCACTCAAAGAGGGAATGGAAGCTCCCTGTTTCTCCCCTGTACCTTAACCTATGTCTCTCTTCCATTTGGCTATTCCTGAGTTATATCCGTTATAATAAAGCAGTAATGTATCTAAAATATTCTCCTGAGCCTTGTGAGTCACTGTAACAAATTCTCAAACCTGAAAACTGGAGGGGGTAGGGGGTGTGGGAACCCTTACCAGCTTAGTGGAACTTTCTAGCTTAGTGGAACAGAACTGCAGACAATCTTGTGACTCAAAACCTGCAACTAGCATCTGAAATGAGAGCAGTCTTATAGACTGAGCCCTTAAAACTGTGGAGTCTGTTGCTACCTGCAGGGTAGTTACTGTCAGAATTTAACTGAATTGTAGGACACCCTGTTAGTGTCAGAATTGGTTAGTGTGAAGAGTTAAAAAAAAACAAAACAACCCACAAAGCTACCTTTATTCACCCCGTTACTCAAGCTGGAAATCTTTGTCTCTTTTTTCTTCTAGGGCCCCAATCAAAAAAGTCACTAAATCTCTCAAAGTATATTTTAAAACTCTTAGCTTTCTCCATCTCTAATGTCACTACCTTAATCAAAAATTTCATCACTTCTCATTTGATTCTAATTGATCTTTCCCCTGCCTTTGGCCTTTCAATGCAACCTCCACACTGTAGTCAAAATGATCTTTCTAAAATTCAAATTTGATCATGTAACTTCCTTCATTATGAATTTCCAATACTTTCTCTCTCTCTCAGGAAATAAAGTAGACTCTGTCACACAACTTAAAGAGCCCTAAAGAATTTGGCTATTGATTACCTTTCCAGTCTGAAAACTCAATACTTTATACCACCTGTAGTCTAGCTGTAATAAACTAGTTTCTATTCCTAGGCTTGATGTATGCCATGTTCTTTCTTACTTTCATACTTAAAATTCTTTCTACCTGTAATACTCTCTCCTTCTCCACTTTACATGGCTAAATTACTACTCAAGTTTTAACATTCAGCTTAGATGTTACTTCCTTTAAAAAGCTTTCTCTGACACCAAGTCAGGATAGGGTACCCGCTTTGTTCTTTCATCTTACCACAAACTCATCACAACTTGGCACTTATCATTCCACCTCATATTTTTCTTCTAACCTGTGCACATGCATGTCCCTTAATTCTGTGTAAACTCCCGCAGAGAAGAGTCCTTGTCTACTCTTTTCACCAATATACATTCAGCAACAGAAACTGACACAAAGAAAGCATTCAGTAACTACACAATGAATGAATCTATAAATGAACAGATGAATGAACAAGTAAAGAAATAGATTTGGGAAGGTAGAAAATGATGAACTCAGTTTTGGACATGTCGCTTTAAAAACTTAAAGTGACATCATAACATCTAAGGCAGGAGCAGGAGTTCATTTGGACGGTTAAACCAGAGTTCGTGGAAAATACAAATGTAAGTAGTAGGATCTGAGGGTGATCCACAAAGTAGAGATAACAGAAGCCACAAAACTAGATGAAACTGTATATAGAAAATACAGAAAAAAGAGAGAAGGACTGAAGATAAAACATTAATGAATATCTATATTTATTTTTAGATGAAAGCACAATGCACCTGAAGTCAGGTGTGTAAAACTCCTTTAAGGACTCCAAACAAATACAATTTGATGAGGATTTACATTTGTGAATGAGAAGATATTGGTGCTTAATTCCAGATAACTAAATGCCTAAGTATTGGTAAACGTTGCATCTTTGCCAACCTAATATTCTCATCTACCTAGTAATTAATAACAAAATCCCCGAAGAAATAGAAAAACAGTAAAAAGTCTGTGTAGTATTAGGAAACATGACTAATCAATAGACCTCAAACTGAGTTAATTTTCTGGAAACAAATCAAGAACTCATTGCTTCTTCATCCTGAGAGCATAGTGTAACATTATAGGAAACAAATGTATGAGATTCTGGCATTCACAATTTCCATCAGAGAGGGATAAAAGCAAGGGCACAGCATAAAATAAGCAGAGAGAACCCCTCTAAGATCCCTTTACTTGCTCTGATCAACAGCATTCTGAATTACCCGCACTGGGAGACTTATAAGAATATAAGCTACTCAAGAAGGAAGCCAGCAGATGGTGGTTTTCTCTCTGATCCACTCTGATTCTTCCCAATGATTTGGGTGGTGGTAATACAGGAGAGACAACAAGATGAATAATAACTGTACATTTAAGACTGGGGTAAATGGAAAACGAGACAGGGAAATCTAGTCCCTGGAATACTAGCCTCATAAATTATAGAGAGGAAATTATGCACAAATTAATTTATCCCACTAGGCCTATCTATGTCTCAGCATCCTTCCAATTCTTTTTAGAATGGTGGATTACTAAATTTATGTTAACTGCCTTCTAGTTTAAAAATTAGAAAAATATTCTGAAAAATACATGAAGTGTACAATTAAAGACACCAAAATGTATCCTTCCATGTGCTGCTTAGACCAATACTGGGTCATAAACGATCTCTCTACATTAAAGAATAAGAAAACAGAATGAAGAAAATTAAAATTGTTTGTTTCAATAAAAAGAGTAGACTCCAACACTAAAAATTATTCTTGAAAAAGACACCTTCCCTGAAAAACAAAATTTGTTTTAACGTGTGTGTCTCATAAAAAGATATCTACTGCATGATCTCACTTATATGTGCAATCTAAAGACAAAAAAACCCAAAAAAGCAAAAACAAAATTTTTACTTAGGGATATAGAATATAGATTGGTGGTTGCCTGAGGTGGGTGGGGAAAAAGGGTGCAGGGAGTCAAAAGGCACAGATTTAAGTTATAAAATGAATAAGTCATAGAGATATGATGTACAGCATGGTGACTATAGTTAATAAAACTGTATTGCATATTTTAAAGTAACCAGGAAAATGGACCTTCAAAGTTCTTATCACAATAAAATATGTGTAACTATTTATGATGAGAAATGTTAATTGGACTTTTTGTGGCGATCATTTTGCAATATATACAAATATCAAATTATGTTGTACACCTGAAGCTAATATAATGTTATATGTCAATTATACCTTAAAATAAATAAATACATAAATTCGCAAAAAGAAATTAGTAGTACATCAAAAAATAATACACCACAACATATTTAATTCATCTCTACAGTGGAATTATATTTTGATATTTAGAAAGTTACTAAAATAACATCTTATTAATTGGTCAAGTGAGATTAAAAAATAAAAGTGTCTATTCAATCAACAGATTAACATAAACTCTTATTCTTTTCACACAAACTCTTGAAGCAAAAAACATAAGATGAAATGATAATCAGAATACTAAGTTTGAATCTTGTAACAACCATTACTATCACTTAGTTTCAAGGAATTTGGACTGAAGATGTGTGCCGTAATTGAGGCCTCATTCCCTGCCACGTGTTAATTATAAGAGACTATTGACCTCAGATAGTTAAAGGCAGCTAGAAAGAAAAGTACCCTGAGGGGCACTTTTTGTCATGCTTTTCTTACTGGAATTTGGCTAATAGCAAAGTGTTCACTAGATGATGGATGTATAAAGCCTGGATGTGAGGTACACACAAGTTGCTTAGACCAAATATCATAAATGGAGGCCTATAGGTGAAGAGGTACAAATGTAGAGAAACTATGCATCCATGCATCAAAGACAAAGCCATTGGAGAATTTTTTTAATCTCTTCAAAATTCTTATCAATGTGGCAAGTTCACAACGAAGCAGAACACTCTATAAAACACACTCTTGCAATAGGTGATGGATATAGCACATGATAAATTAATTTTAGAAATAAAAATTCTTTGGGGCACCTGGGTGGCTCAGTTGGTTAAGTGTCTGACTTGAGCTCGGGTCATGATCTCAAGGTTCGTGAGTTCGAGCCCCGTGTCAGGCTCTGTGTTGACAGCTCAGAGCCTGGAACCTGCTTCAAATTCTGTGTTTCCTTCTCTCTCAGTTCCTCCCCAACTCACCTTTGTCTCTCTCTCTCTCTCTCTCTCTCTCACCCTCTCAAAAAATAAATAAACATAAAAAAATTAAAAATAAAAATTCTTTGGTTTTGGTGACCTGAGAGTGTAGCTCCTCTCACTCTCTTCTCTTCGGGCAACTAAACATTTGAATAGGTAATAAAACCTTACATTCTGTCAATCCCTTAAACTTAAGTTCTATGTCAATGATCAAGTGAGGCCCAGTAAATGGAAGAAGACTTAAGGAGAATTCAACCCAAATTCTTATAGCACATAAGTCACTTATGAAATACAAATCCAACTTGAATTTTTAAATTTTTTTCAGATTGAAAAAGAGAACAAACTTGATGATATCATAGAGTGTAGATAAGGCAGAACTCTTATACACAATTTAGTTCAGCCACTTGGAAGCACTCCAGAATCATATACCAAAACTCACAGTGATCCAGCCATTTTTCCTCCAGAAATAGATGTACAGGATCTAGCTGAACCAACAGATACAAATAAGGATATATATCACAGCATTGTTTATAATAGCAAAAACTCTCAACCAATCTAAATGTCCATAAAATAATTGGGAGATATATTTATATAGCTGCAATTATACTTTAACTTGAAATGTTATATAAATTTAATATACACATAAACACATCCATATGATATATAAACATATAGAGTGATATGGAAAGATATCTATGATCTACTGCCAAGTGAAAGCAGGCTATATAACAAGGAGGGTGAAATGCTTCAGGTACCTGTAGAAAACTTTCTGCATATATGCATAAAAAATATCGGAAAAGAAAAACATGAAGATATTATTGTCTGGATTACAGAAAACTTCCATTTTGTTGTTACATTTTTTGATACTCTTTTTGTCAACAATGACCTTTTATTCCTATTACCGTCAAGAAAAAAACATCTCATTTTAAATGAATATGAATTCATCTATTTAATTGTGTCTGTGATCATGAAGATACTGAAATATAGGTCTTCCTCATCTTAAAACGGGATTACATGCCAATAAACACATCATAAGTTGATGGGGGTGCTTGGGTGGCTCAGTCAGGTAAGTATCTGTGTCTTGATTTCGGCTCAGATCATGATCTCACAGTTCATTGAGTTTGAGCCCTGCATCAGGCTCTGTGCTGACAGTGCAGAGCCTGCTTGAGATTCTCTCTCTCTCTCTCTCTCTCTCTCTCTGCCCCTCCTGAGCTTGCATGCTCTCTGTCCTCTCTCTCTCCAAATAAAAACGTAAACTTAAAAAAAAGTATCATGAATTGAAAGCACATAATACATCTAACTGACTAAACATCACTTAACCTAGCCTAACTTAAACGTGCTCAGAACGCTTGCATTAGCTTACAGTTGGGTAAGATTATCGAACATACCACCTATTTCATAAAATGTTGAAAATCTCATGCAATTTTTTTTAATTCTTTTTAACGTTTATTTATTTTTGAGACAGAGAGAGACAGAGCATGAACAGGGGAGTGGCAGAGAGAGAGGCAGACACAGAATCGGAAACAGGCTCCAGGCTCTGAGCTGTCAGCACAGAGCCCGACGCGGGGCTTGAACTCACGGACCGTGAGATCATGACCTGAGCCGAAGTCGGATGCTTAACCGACTGAGCCACCCAGGCACCCAAAAAAATCTCATGTAATTTATTGAACACTGTACTGAAAGTGAGAAACAGAATGGTTGTCTGGGTACAGAATGGTGTAAGTGTATTGGCTGTTTACCTTCGTGATTACATGGCTGCCGCTGCCCCGAGTCAGGAGAGAGTATCTACCACGCAGCACTAGCCTGGGAAAAGATCAAAATTTAAACTCTAAAGTACAGTTTTACTGAATACATAATTCTGAAAAATTGTAAGTGTAACCATTGTTAAGTTGGGGACTGCCTGTATGTAGTTGCAAAAATAACTTTAATTTGGCATAAAATAAGGCAAATGACACAAAATTCCTGAAAGAAAAGAAACAACAATGTTTAAAAGTTATGGCAAGCTGTTTCAAACATGCAGATTATACAACTAAAAACTGGAAGGTGGAACCACAAGTATGCTGATTTTTTCATCTTAAAAGGAAGTAAATAAATATATCCTGCTTCAGTTCTGACATAAATAATTAAAGAAGTATAGTTTTAAATTCGTTTTTTGCAAAGCATAAATGTAGTAGAATTTACAAGGAGTTTTAGAAGCATGAAAAACTATGCCAGACAGTACAGAATTATGAGGTAGGGCACACGTTAATGTATCTTGAGTCGGAGAGAAGAATAGTACTTAATGTGAAAAATAATAATTGACTTGGATTCAAATTTAATTAAAAAGAGAGGAAACCATACCACACTTAATGAACCGAAGAAAATTTCAGTCTTTCATCTAAAAAGAAAACACACAGAGTGTAGCTGAATCCAGATGATGTATTACAGTCATTGAGTTAATTCTCTATGTTGATTAAAATAAATACATAATCTCCAATAAATTGCTTCCTGATATTCCTTTAAGTTGTTTTACTTGAAAGAGATTTTAAGTGGAGGAAAATAGCAGACATTTAAAATAAATTCAGGACCACCTGCAGTTTGACTCTTAGAAGTCTGATGAGTAGAGATATTTTAGTCAAGTGTCTGAAGTAAAACATCACATTTCTATCATCATTTTTGATTGGAAAGGGGATTTTTGGAAGTAATCCAGCACAATGTGATAGTCAAACTGAAAGGTAACATAATGCTAATTTTATCTGTATAGTTGAGCAGTTAAAACTTAAAGAACTTAATTAATATATGTTTACTTTTGTCAAATTCACTTAAAGTTTATTAAGTAATTTCTTTTTTCAGCCTTTGAAAACCTTTAAGACTATACTATCAAAGAGGTAGAATAAGAAAAATTACATAAAAATTCAAAAACTGAATCCATATTGCCTATATTCATTATATTGGTAGATGGATAAAATGAAAGAATTGAAGGGCTCATACCTTTCTAAACGTTACCTAAAAAAGCATATATTATGAGTTGTCAAAAGTAATGCTAAATTAGTGAATGCCAATTTATGGAAAACATTGTTTCATTTAAAGAAGTCTCACCCTACACAGTAGCAAATGCTTTAGTGACAGAATTTGGCCACCTTAAACAATAGAATGCTCGTGTCTACTTCCAACAATAGGTGACCAGATGAAAAACAACAAAATAGCAAGTCGCTGTTTCAACCTGTTTTCTGTAGACCATCCACAGAAGGAGTACCGGCTGTGCTTTTTAAAACTTCAGATATATAGCCCTGGTTTAGAATGACCAAATCCAAATTCCTGAGGTAAAACTCAGGAATATGCATTTTTGCCAAAACCTTACCAAAGCCTTTAAGAAGTCTTGTACAATTAAGTTCTCTAAGTCACTGCTTACAGGGTGAGAGGCAAGAATCTGCAGGAGGAGAAAAGGAAAATCATGGGTAGCCAGACAAGGGCCACTAGTTGGTTCTTGGAGAGCAGCTGACTTCACAGGTCTCATGAGCTGCAGAGGAAAACTGTAGGTTCTTGGAATTTGCGTTAGGAAGACAGATGTCAGGAGAGCCAGGTGCACAGAATACAGTGACTGTGGAGGGTGCATAAACCTGCTGTATCAGTGGTTTTGCAGACAAAACTTAGGAATGAAAAGTTAAGAAATGTGTACTTCCTACCTGCTGTATGAATTTTGGGGAAAAAAACACACACATTTTTACATCTATGTTGTCACCAGGTATAAAAAATTAAAAATAATGGATGCACCCTTCCTACACCATATAAATATTTATGTGAACAATTAAATGTTTCAAAGCGTGTTGGTATGTCCATAGAACTGATGCTCTCTTAACCAGGCCCACTAGTTGTCACTAAATCAAGTTTTGTCCTTTCACTGAAATATATCCCATCCCCTTTCTTCCTCTCTTCTTTCTATATATGAAGAAAATATTGATAGACTTCCTTATAGACTATTTTAATAAAATACTTAGCATTGTCACCAGCCATATCATTTATTACTAAGGAATATTTAGCATGGTTGGTAAATTGCTAACATTTCAATTTATGTTTTGTATTCAGCTATTTTTTTTTTAATTCATTAATCAAATACGTTTGAGTCTCTACTTAAGTCACTGCTAGGCCCTATTCAGAAAGTGATATACCAAATAGATACCATCATGAAGTTTACGGGGTAACAGGGGAAAGAAACATCAGAGAAGTATTGAAACAAATGTGGGTTTTGTTTTTTGTTTGTTTTAGAGAGAGAGATAGTGTACGAGCAGGGAAAAGACAGAGGGAGAGGAGGAGAGAGAATCTCAAGCAGGCTCCATGCCCAGTGCAGAGCCCAATGCAGGCCTCAGTCTCACGACTGTGAGATCATGACCTGAGCCACAATCAAGAGTCTGATGCTGAACCGACTCAGCTACAAATGTGCCCCTCAAACAAATAACGTTTTGAAAAAGTCAAAATTGCTACTAACAAAAAGTATAGGGTGCTCTCAGAGAATATAATAAAGTGATTAGCACAGTAATTAAATGAATTAACACAGTAATCTAATAGGGAGGTCAGTAAGGACCTCTTGGAGGTGTCCTATTTGAGGAGGTGCTGGGGCCTAAATTCATTAGCATTTGTTCACACAGTGAAAGTGAAAGTGTTCCAGACAGAGGAGAGGATAAATAGTATCTTCAAAATCCAGAAAGCAGTCCAGTGTGGCTGGAACATCATGATGGATAGAGGGAGAGTAGCTGGAAAAGATGGTGAAGGTGAAGGCAGGAGTGAAAACAAAAACTTAAAAGCTTATTCTAAAGCAATGGTCAGCCCCTGAAGGGTCTGAAGCAGGGGAGTCACTGGATCCTCTTAGCTTCTCCATGGAGAAGAGATGTAAACATTAGAGTAAACAAGAGGAGAACAGAACATTAGAGGCTATTTTATTCTGGGTAAAAGATAATGGTGACTTGTTTAAAGTCACCTAGTGAAATTAGTGAGAATTGGTTAGCTTTAAAATATATTTTGCATGTGGGTTAGCTGTGGGGTTGGCTGGAATGAAAGGAAAGGAAATACCAAGCTAACTCGGAGACAAGGAGATCTTGCTCGTATGACATTTTCGCATTTTTGAGTTTGACCAGGTATGGGCGAGGAAATAGGGTTTGGTTAATCCTGGAGAAATGTTGACCTAGCTCTAGGCTCACCATAATGGTGAAATAAAACTTGCTGCCAGGAGCTAGGACAAATGCATTTCAGGAAGTAGAGTACCATGTTGAAAAACTTCTATGTTAGCTCTTTGGTATCCAAGGGAGCCTAGTGAGAGGGACGGGTTTAGACATTCCAAAAGGCATTCTGCAGATGCAGAAAGGCAGCCAGGCAGCAGCTGATGTTCTCCTCAGATTGAGCAGCAGGCTTTGAACTTCAGGGCAGGATTACAATTCCTCACTTTGTTAACAGGAGATAAGTAAGCCCAGAGGACCTAAAGTACTGGATAGGTAACCAAGAGAGCGATTTGAACCCACAGAGGAAAAGGCAGAGCTCAGTTTTCAGAACCCATATGTAAGAATGAAACCAATGCAAAAGTTTCAAAACTATAGCAAGACCAGTGGCACCGGTGACAAGGCTTAGTGTCAGAAGGTTGGGCTAGAAGTCATTAGGCCAGCCTTGTCCTAGAACCTGCAGCACTAGCTGAGGTTTAGGAAACTCCAGTTGTAGATCAGGGACCAGAGGCTGGTCGGTACCTCCAGGTAAAAAATACATTCTGTTTTAAATCACTGGATGATATGGTACATACAGTGTGCATTATTGAATAAATGTCACTACAAAAACCTAAAATGTGCTAAGAATGTGTGCGGCATATTTAAAGTGAGAGTAAAAGCAACAAAATCACCTCAGTTAGCAGTGCTTGATCAAGTCATTCCCAACTTCCAACTATAATATCTGTGAAAAAATGTTAAAACATAAACATTCTTTCACCCCCCAAATCAATACAACCGATATTATCTACACAAATTACAATTTTCTTTAAACTGAATGAGAGACTGTAATTAATGGGTGATACTGACACATACCTGGCCTTTTTGAGGGATGTATTGTCCAGAGAAACAGAACCAATAGGTTAGATAGAAGTAGATAGGTAATATAAAGATGATATGGATTTAGATATAGATTTATTGTGAAGAATTGGCTCATGTGATGTTGGAGGCTGAGAAATCTCACAATATGCCATCTTCAAGGTGGAGACTCAAAAAGGAGTCTGATTCAGTCTAAGTCTGATGTCCTGAGAACCAGGGGAGTTGATGATGTTAAATCCCAGCCCAAGAGTAGAAGATGAGATGAAATGTCCCAGCTCCAGAGTAAGGCAGAAAAGGTACACATGTCTCTTTCCTCTTTTTTGTTCTACTCAGGCCTCCAATAGGTTAGACGATGCCCACTTTGGGGAGGGCCATCTGCTTTACTGAGTTCACAGATTCAAATGCTAATCCCACCAGGAAACAACCCAACAAACACATCCAGCAATAAATAATGTTTAACCAGAAATCCAAGCATCTCCAGTCAGGTTGACACATGAAATTAACTATCACAAGAGATAGCAAATGGGTAAACCTAAAGATCATTCATCTTCACTGTTCTGCCACAGGTAAGCTCTTGGCCTCAGAGCTCAGTGTCTACCAATGACACATGAAACTTGTTTTCCTCTAACGTGGAGGAAAGAGCTGCTTTCCAAAACACACAAGATCACGCAACCCTCCAATTTCTCCCACTTCTTGTAGTTCCCAGGGAACAATTCTATGTTAGCCAGAGGCAGACACAGAAAGTGTCGGTGCTCGTTAGGGATGTGGAAGTGCCAGTAGGGAAGGATTGTGATGGGAGGCCATGGAGCAGGGTGTGCCGTGTGAGTTGTTGTTGTTGTTGCTGTCTAGTAAGGGAAGATCAAAAGAATATTTTCTTTAATTTTTATTTTGAGAGAGAAAGAGAGTGAGTGCGGAGAGGGAAGCAAGAGAGGGAGAGAGAATCCCCAGTGAGCTCCACACTCAGCAAAGAGCCCAATGCTGTGCTTGATCCCATGACCCTGGGATCACGGCCTGAGAAGAAATCAAAAGTCGGATGCTTAGCCACCTGAACCACCCGGGCACCGCAAAGAATATTTTGAATCGCTAAGGCACATGTGATCCTTTTTAAATGACCACTAGAGAGCTACAAACAATAAATGTCTTTTGAACATAAATTTTGATAGAGGGTCTGCACATAAACTCTGTGGCTTAAAATCCATCTGAGGAAGGTTATAATAAAGTCAGATGGCCCATGAATTTACCCATAGTATATGGACAAATAATGTTTGGATACAGTCTTCCTTATCAGAAAAGGATGATATAAAAGAGATATTGGTATTTCAGCAAACCAACATAAAAGAAGTATAATGGTGTTTAAGTTGGAAGGATATATTTTCGGAAAAAGTTTACTATCAGAAATGTAAAACACTTTTTTTTTTAATATGAAATTTATTGTCAAATTGGTTTCCATACAATACCCAGTGTTTATCCCAACGGGTGCCCTCTTCAATACCCCACACCCACCCTCCCCTCCCTCCCACCCCCCAAAACCCTCAGTTTGTTCTAAGTTTTTAAGAGTCTCTTATGTTTTGCCTCCCTCCCTCTCTAACCTTTTTTTTTGTTTTCTTCCCCTCCCCCATGGTCTTCTGTTAAGTTTCTCAGGATCCACATAGGAGTGAAAACATATGGTATCTTTCTTTCTCTGCATGACTTACTTCACTTAGCATAACACTCTCCAGTTCCATTCATGTTGCTACAAACGGCCAGATTTCATTCTTTCTCACTGCCAAGTAGCATTCCATTGTATATATAAACCACATCTTCTTTATCCATTCATCAGTTGATGGACATTTAGGCTCTTTCCATAATTTGGCTATTGTTGAAAGTGTTGCTATAAACATTGGGGTACAAGTGCCCCTATGTATCAGCACTCCTATATCCCTTGGGTAAATTCCTAGCAGTGCTACTGCTGGGTCATAGGGTAGATCTATTGTTAATTTTTTAATTTTTTTTTCAACGTTTATTTATTTTTGGGACAGAGAGAGACAGAGTATGAACGGGGAAGGGACAGAGAGAGAGGGAGACACAGAATCGGAAACAGGCTCCAGGCTCTGAGCCATCATCCCAGAGCCTGACGCGGGGCTCGAACTCACAGACCGCGAGATCGTGACCTGGCTGAAGTCGGACGCTTAACCGACTGCGCCACCCAGGCGCCCCTGTTAATTTTTTGAGGAACCTCCACACTGTTTTCCAGAGTGGCTGCACCAGTTTGCATTCCCACCAACAGTGCAAGAGGTTCCCTTTTCTCCACATCCTCACCAGCATCTTTCTATAGTCTCCTGATTTGTTCATTTTGGCCACTCTGACTGGCGTGAGGTGATATCTGAGTGTAGTTTTGATTTGTATTTCCCTGATGAGGATCAATGTTGAGCATCTTTTCATGTGCCCGTTGGCCATCTGGATGTCTTCTTTAGAAAAGTGTCTATTCATGTTTTCTGCCCATTTCTTCACTGGATTATTCGTTCTTCGGGTGTGGAGTTTGGTGAGTTCTTTATAGATTTTGGATACTAGCCCTTTGTCTGATATGTCATTTGCAAATATTTTTTCCCATTCCATTGGTTGCCTTTTAGTTTTGTTGATGGTTTCCTTTACAGTGCAGAAGCTTTTTATCTTTATGAGGTCCCAATGGTTCATTTTTGCTTTTAATTCCCTTGCCTTTGGGGATGTGTCAAATAAGAAATTGCTGCAGCTGAGGTCAGAGAGTTTTTTTTCTGCTTTTCCCTCTAGGGTTTTGATGGTTTCCTGTCTCACATTCAGGTCCTTTATCCATTTTGAGTTTATTTTTGTGAATGGTATAAGAAAGTGGTCTAGTTTCATTCTTCTGCATGTTGCTGTCCAGTTCTCCCAGCTCCATTTGTTAAAGAGACTGTTTTTATTCCATGGGATATTCTTTCCTGCTTTGCCAAAGATTAGTTGGCCATACTTGTGTGGGTCTAGTTCTGGGGTTTCTCTTCTATTCCATTGGTCTATGTGTCTGTTTTTGTTCCAATGCCATGCTGTCTTGATGATTACAGCTTTGTAGTAGAGGCTAAAGTCCGGGATTGTGATGCCTCCTGCTTTGGTCTTCTTCTTCAAAATTACTTTGGCTATCCGGGGTCTTTTGTGGTTCCATACAAATTTTAGGATTGCTTGTTCTAGCTTTGAGAAGAATGTATTAGTATTCCATGTGATATAGTGATTCCATGTAAACAGTGATACAGAATATGTTGAATTAGATGTTATAAACAGGTTATGAGAAAAAATACACGTAAAAAATACAAGTAATTCTTGAAATTGTATATATAAAATGTATAAATAACAATAACAATCTGGACCTCAAATTCCAGATTATAACACTCCCATATTATCCAACAGTGAAGTGAAGGAGGGATGAAGGAAGCAAAATAAAATAATGTTAGTATCCAGAACTACATTGAGTACTATCAAAATACTATTTTATTTGTGAAATTGATTATTATAATTCATTTTTAATGTATATATCTGCTAAATTTAAAATAAGATGTATGTTTTACAAAGCACTAGCAATAAATCTAGTAAAGTCATAGTCCATGAAAAATCAGACAAGAAAGATAGAGTAAAGATGTATTAAAACACTTTGAAATTGAAAGGACAAACAAGATTTTCAGGCATAACAGGATTAAAAGTTTTGAGGTTGGATGAGTCAAACTCTTCTATTAAAGACGAAGTCCAATTATATGTTATTTCCAAGAGACACAGCTAGGGGGCTATGACACAGAAAAGTGAAAGAAAAAAACTGCCAGAGATGTACTGGCTAAAGCAAACAAAAGAAAGAGTATAATATTAAAATCTGTTATATTATTTTGAGGCAAGTTAATCATCACACAGGCAGAAAAAAATGATGGTCATCTTATATTGAAAAATTATAAATTTTAAATCTATAATTATAAAGGATATTAGAAGCACAAACCTTTGTATGACAAATAACATACTTTTAAAATATTTACGGTAAAAACTACACTATTGAACTTTACAAGGAAAAATTGGAGAAGAAAAAAAATGTAGCTTTGAAGATACATCTCTCAAGTTTTGAAGAACAATGTAGAAAAAGTAAAAATATGAAAGTTATCTAATACTTTAACTTATAATTTATTTAAAAGACAGCTCAGTCACTTAAGCATCCAACTCTTGATTTTGGCTTAGGTTGTGATCTCACCATTTGTGAGTTCGAGCCCCACTTGGGGCTCTGTGCTGACCGCATGGAGCTTGCTTGGGATTCTCTCTCTCCCTGTCTCTCTGCCCCTCCCCTGTTATCTCTCTCTCAAAATAAATACATAAAACTTTAAAATAAAATAAAATAAAATAAAATAATATAAAATAAAATAAAATAAAATAAGGGATGCCTGGGTGGCTCAGTCAGTTAAGCGTCTGACTTCGGCTCAGGTTGTGATTTCATGGTTTGTGAGTTTGAGCCCCACCTTAGGCTTTGCATTGACAGTGCAGAGACAGCTTGGGATTCTCTCTCTTTCTCTCTCTGCCCCTCCCCTGCTCATGATCTCTTTCTTTTTCAAAATAAATAAACAAACTTTATAAATATAAATAAATAAAGTCCAAATATATTCCGAAGAAGCAATATATATACTTTATTTTAAAAGCCAATGGATCGTTTATAAAAACTGAACATCTAATAGGCCACAAAGAAAAGTATTTTAAATAAGTTACAGAAAAGCTAAAATTGTGCATGCCATGCTATTAGATCAAAATGCAATAATAGCCATTAATAACAAAAGTTGAAAATTAATTATTTGGAAATAAACAATGCATGGCTCATTAACATGGACCAAAGGAGGATAGTTTACTGACTGTTTACAAAGCAATACAAATGAGAATACTTTATTAAATATTTGATACAAGCTGTATGTCTGTAAACTCTTTGGCTTAACATCAGCAGATGGGAGGTATAAGCAACTAGGTAGACAGTGATTAACACTAGGGCAATTCACCTATAATGTTTATGGCCAATACTATGTGTGAATATTCTTTTATCATGGAAAATCAGCAGATTTTTAAAAAAGAAAAATGGGCATGGGTGTAATAAAAAATGTAGCAATCAGCCTGTGGCCAAAACAAAGTTATTTTTAAATTATTTTTAAACTTAAAAATTAACTTAGCTTAACTTAAAAATTAGCTTAGGTCTGCCTGGGTGGCTCAGTCGGTTGAGCAGCTGACTCTTCACTTCATCTCAGGTCATGATCTGAGCCCTGTGTCAGGCTCTTCACTGAGCATGGAGCCTACTTGGGATTCTCTCTATCTCTGCCCCTCCCCAACTCATGCACACATTCTCTCTCTCTCTCTCTCTCTCTCTCTCTCTCTCTCTCTCTCCAAATAAATAAATAACCATTAAGGAAAATTAACATAGCCAAATTATTTTTAAAGGCTTTCAATACAAAGAAATACACAAGAAAGGAAATAAGAAATAAAAACTGAATATTAGAAAAATCATTCAAATCATCTGCTTATTTTATTTTTAAAATTTTTTTAAAATTTTATTTATTTTTAAGAGAGAGAGGAAGTGAGGGAAGGGAAGAGAGAGAGGAAGACTGAGGATATGAAGCAGGCTCTGTGTTGACAGCAGGGATCCCCACTCGGGGCTTAAACTCACAAATGCTCCAGAGATCATGACCTGAGCTGAACTTGGATGCTTAACTGACTGGGCCACCCAGGCACACCCAAATCATCTGCTTGTTTTAAAAGGTAGGTTTCATTCTGCATTCTGTATTCTGTAATGTGAGCCCAACAGCAAAGGAGATGAGTGCCATGAAAAAAACTGTTATTCACAGTTCCCAAGAGGAGGGGATATGCCATTCCATAATGGGCCACACAGGGAAGCACCAGGGTTGGTCAGAAAGCAGAGGTTGCAAGGGAAAAACATGGGCAAGAGCCTTTACTGTGGTTTCCATGGGAAGGAACAGACATGGCAGGGTAAGCAGGCTTAGGGCTGACTGGTCGGAGTAATTTCAGTAGTCTCTGGGGTGCAGGAGCTATTTCAAGCTGTCTATTACCTAACTCTGGGTGGGCGCGGGTGATTCGAACAGGGAGTTAGTGGCCCTGAAAGTGAGAGAGAAGGTGATGGGGTGTGAGGACTCTGAATTGGTTGGTTTGCATATGAAAGGCATGCTCCTGGCCTAATCATTTACTACCTCTAGGAATCGGCTAGCACCTTCAAGGCACAGTCTCTCCAGGGTCAGCAAGGCGTCAAGATGTCAAAGCAGTGGAATCACAACAAACAAAAAAGTGATTAATACACTGCTGATCTCAGCAGATGGTCAGAAGCAGACTTCCTTATCTCCCTTCTGCAGCCACTGCAGATGCTGGGATGCACTGCTGCATTCCTAGAGAGATGAATGACTTATCCCAGCTGCTGGAAGTGCTGTCCACAGACACCTCTCAGTTGCATCACTCTCCTTTCCTACGTGGGCCCACATCCAATGACTGATTTGTGTAGGACAGTTTTAGTCAACCCTGGTATTATTGATATTTTGGACAGAATACTTCTTTGTCGTGGGGGCCTGTTCTGTGTGCTGTAGGATGTTTAGCAGCATCCCTGGCCTCTACCCACTTAGATACCAGTGGTATCCACCCTCAGAATGTCTCCAGACATTGCCAAATATCCCCGAAGGAGAAAAATCACCTCTGACAGAGAACCACTGACCTAAGACCATAAAAGCCTACCCACTTATCCTAATGCTAGGCAGCTCTAATGTGTTGTCCTTTCTTCCTCACATCCCAACTGAGTTCCATATGAAACCCACAACTCTGGTCACACTACCCACCCCTTTGGGGCTAATTCATTCATTTCCATGCATCCACTGTCATGTATACACTGACAGCTTTTAGATCCATATTTCCAGCCCAGATTTCTTGCCTAATCATCAAATCTGTATAGTTAACTGCCTATTGGCTGTGTCTTTTTATCAAGAAACATTATATTTTTCTGCTTAAGAACATGAGCTCTAAAAAAATAAGAAGAAAGAAAACAGAAAGAAAAAACAAACAGAATATAAGCTCTAGAAGCAGCTACTTATGTAAATACCTTGACTCACCTACTAGTTTTATAACTTTGGGATACTACTGAGCCTCTCTTTGCTTCTTCTTCATCTCTAAAATGGACACAAGAATACAACTTACTTTATAGGTTTGGGTGGGAATCAAATGAGTTAATACAGACAGAGAATTTAAAACAGTTCTTGGCAAATTGTAAGTTTTCAATGAATGTTAGCTTTTGCTACTAATCACTAGATTGTCTTGCCAGTACCAGAGGGAGTATGTTTAAGTCCAAACTAAATTCTCCTTTTACTAACTTGGGCCTTCTTGTATTTATTTCCATTAATGACATCACCAACTGCCCACTCAAGCCAGGTGCTTACTCAGTATTATCATTGATGTTCCTACAGAGACTACTTCAAATTAACCACCAAATCACAGTGAATCTACATTCTCAGAACTGGTTTAATCTGTGCATTTTCTTCTTCTCAACTGCCACTACCTTAGTGTAATCCCATATCTTTTATTGCAAGAGCTTGGTGAAGAAATGAATAACATGGACTCAGGAGTCACAGTTGGGTTAAAGCCCAGTTCTACCAGCTGAATGATATTGAGTAAATTATATTTCCCCTCTCCATCTTTTTCTTTATCTGAAAAACAAAGATGATCATGCTTAGAGGATTGCAAAGAATATTGCAAGAGAAACATTGTATTACCTTCAACTTGAAATAACACAAATGACCGTTAATAAAAGACTGGTTTAAATAAATTAATATTTTCATATAATAGAATACTACATAGCAATGAAAATAAGGAAAGTACTATTGCACACTACAACATGGTTGAATCTTAGAAAGATAATATTGAGCTCCCGTACCAAAAAAAAAAAAAAAAAAAAAAAAAAAAAAGAAAAGAACAAAAAAAGAAAAAGGCAACTCACAAAATAATACATACAGAACTTATAACATTTAAAACAGAAAACTCTTAAGTGTATTGTTTAGCGATATATACCTAGTAGTAAATCTGTAGAGGAACACATAGTTGTAATTACTATAAAAGTCAAACTCATGAATGGAGCCGGGAAATACTGAGGAAGTTGCTTTGAGAAGTGACGATCTGGTGGATTTTGAAGTGCTGACAAGGTTCATTTTCTCAACCTGGAAGGTGGTTGCCTGGGTATTTAAATATAAATACTATTTAATATATTGCGGATTAAGATTTTATGTTCTTTTTTGTATGATAGTTACATTCCATAAATTAGAAAAGGTTAAATAAAAGAATATAATAAATGAACACTAAATATAAGCACAGAAATAGAAAAGTATGAATAACACATTGACACATATATTGCATGTAATATATATCATACAATTATATATAATATTATATTATATTATATTATATTATATTATATTATATATAAAACTTTTGTGAATAAAGAGTTACTATCAGTTTCAGAAAGATCTCTAATTCTCATAGTACTGTTTCCTTGGAAACAGTAGAGTTAAGATAAATGAGGAATATTTTGTTTGCCTCATTTGTTGTGTGGAACACACATCTGCCTCAGGTTAGGGAACTGTGAGCTGGCATTGGGCCTATGTGTCAAGTATGGTATAAGAGCTTGGTGGGAAAGAGATGCTGACGTTTCCATGTGTCAAGGTCACCCACACGTACTCTGGCTCTCATCTGTGGCAGCCATATGTGTCCATGGGGGTGAAGCCTCCTCTTTTGTGTACTTAAGTAGCTGCTGAGAGGAGATGAGAAGGAGACGGAGATGCTGAACCTACCACATAAATGGCTTTATTTTCTCCTATAATGCCAAGTAAACAGAGCTTTATGTTAAATGTTGCCTGTGTCTCTTGAGTGTGATTGTCAATTCACACCCATAACTGCAGCTGTGATTCCAGACAATTGTATCAAAAGTAGGCTCGGCTTTCAGATCCTTGAATGTAAGCACTGTGGGGCGGCATGCTTAACTGGGCAAGGGTGGGGAGGAGAGTGACAAAAATTTGATTCCATAGATTTATGTCTTGGGTTACTGATAAAATAGGTAGTCAAGGAAAGGCAAAGTGCGGTGGGGAACAGCTGAAGAAATAAAGAAAGAGTGAATCAGATAGACCTATTTTTAGGTGGCAGTTAACACAAGGGATGAAAAGAGAAGAAACTTAATGGATTCTTTCAAAGATTTACTAGCTCATTATCAGTAGTTGGAAAATCTGTTCTATATCAGGCAGAGTCCTTCGTTAATGAATCCCATGAGATATGCTTCCTTTAAGCCAGCCTGGGTAAATTTAAATCCAATGATGCTTTAGGGAACAATAACAAAAGGTGCTAACTAACATTGCTAAGTGTACTCTGTAGGTTGAGGCAATAGAAACCAAAGAGGATTGACCTAAAGGCTGGAATATTTTGCCCTACCCCTCAGTGGAAACTCCGAGGCCAGGAACTTTGGTTAAAGTAAAATATCCTATAGTTGGTAAAACTTTTGGGTTAAGTGGATACTGATACATACTGCACTATAAGTTTCCATGGAGCAAAGAAGCCAAAAAGGAAGGTAGAGGGGAATGGAGATACTGAGATAGGAAGTATCATGGTCCCGGTAAAAATCCAGTTAGAAACATGATAAAGGAGGACATATCCAGTAGTTCTATATCCTTTGCTTGAATTGTATATATTTCCAGTATAACTGGAAAGGATGTGATGGATGAATGGAAGGTCTTGTCCTTACTGGCCTATAGCTGAATGTTGGGGACATCTGCCCTTTGCCAAGTCTTAACTGGATCAGTTAAATGGGAGCCCTTACAATTGCCCTAACCTTCTTCTGTAGTAAAAACTAAACTGTACCACTTTCTAGGAGGGCAATAGGAAATCTTACTCCTTATTAAGAAGTCATGGAACCAGTTGTCTTTCTCAAACACCAATTCTCTCCATCTTTGTCCTGTCTTGCCTAGGAGAAAACTCCAGAGTTAAAGAAAGCAGTTCTCCCCAAAGCTTCTGCTGTGCGAGACATGGTAAAAACTGTCAGGAAGTTCAGAGGGCAATAGTAGGCTGTCACAGACTCAGAATCTTGACAACATCAAGCACTGGAAAGACTCCATTATACATACTTTTACTATATTCCTTCAAGTTTACTCATGTTCTCCAGGATTCAGTTACTACCCTGTCTGGTGATTCATGAAGTTGATAATATAATGATATCTTCCCTTCTCAGAAAGGAAGCTGGGACTGGAGGGAGGGGAAATTTAAAAAGCTGTAGTTGCAATAGTACTAGGCAAGGATGCCTGAATTATCTGGCTAAGAGTCAGGGCCCCTTACCTTTTTCTGGGAATAATCCAGGCTAGGGCCACTAGAGAATTTCACAAACAATAAAGAGCAAACTGTCTCCCTTCTGGTCTTTATTAATAAGAGAGAGGAACAAAACCTCAAAGGGTTGTTTGGACTCTAGAGGACACATATACCATATCTGGGAAAGCTGTTGGCCAAGATATACAGAGACTAGAAAAAGAAATGGGTTTGAATGCAGACCAGAGCAGAGGGTAGCCCAAGCTATCCCTCTGGGATTTTGTAATCCTGACATAACCAGTGGATTTAGAGAGGTCTACCACTAAATCACATACAGACTCGAGTCTCTGGCAAAAGCCTTCGAATGCCACTTATAGGCAAATGTTAGACTTCTGGACTAAAATCTCCCTGATACTTTTTCTAAGAACAGCCCCTGTGAGAGACGAGTACTGGCACACTATTTGACTCCAGTAAAAATAACACTCATACCCCAAGAGCATCAGATTATACTGAGGCTTCAGTTATCTATGACATCAAGGGCAATATCAGAAAGAGACTGCAATAAAGAATGAGCTGTACAAGTTCTCTGATAAAATATAAATGTTATAGTTGGGATCATGCTAAAGAGATCAGCTCTGAGGGAGTGCATTGTATTGATGAGCAGATAGCATCTCCACCCCTACATTAGAGCTCCTGAAGAGCTATCCCCTCTTATTGCCAAAGGATCTGAAACCTTTAAGGCAAAACATGTACCTGATTTGTTGAAGGGAGTTCTGGCAGTGAACAGTGGGACTTTGTATGGAAGGCTAATGCTATCTGAGAGTGGTCTCTGAAAATCTTAGCAGCAGAAGGAAATAGGTATACATGGTGGGCTAAATTGAGAGCAGTATATTTGATGGGGCATGTAAAACTTGGTTCGTGGCCTTGGGGAAATATCTGAATACATGGAGACTCCTGGGTCATGCCCATGGCTGTGTTGCATGGGTAGGCAGAAAAATGGTTCCTTAATGAATAAATACATAAGAAAAGCCTGGTGTGAAAGCATAAAATTGTGGATGTTCCTACAGAAATTCTTAGGGAGAATTCCATTCATAGATGTTCACCAAGAGAACCTATTTATAGCTCAAAGGGACACTGGAAAGCCAAGGTCATTGCCCTGGTCTGCCCCTGGGGAAAAACAGCTGGGTATGAGATAAGCTGGCAAAGCGGTCCTCAAACAATGTCACAGTGGATGAAACAATGGCATAAACCAGTATCACTCTGAAGAGCCAATAATATGGTGACAGACTGTCTTGACTCCTATCAAGAGAAAAAAATGTCCAAAAATGACATTGAGAGAATTACATGAGGTCAAGGACCAATATATCACGGGCAATGAATTACACAGAACACTGCTCATGGATCCTGGAGTATTTCAGTGGGTCTTTTCAGGAGTATTTGGGGTGTCCTTTATATGCCTTATAGGAAATACATTTCACCACAGCCAGTTGACCAAAATGGGACAAAAAGCACAATGTAGAATGGACATGTATTTCCACCAGTGACATGGGAATGACTTTATTGAAAAATGGAGTGGGCAGTTAAAACATTCCTTTGTGAGTGACAGGGTGCTAAGGATGATAAGAATGAGAAAGCTTGGATAGCAAGCTCAGTGAGTGTGTGATTCATCCAAATACATGAGGTATTGAGAGAGGAACAGCCGTAAGGAAGATTTCTGTGTACTGAGACTAAGGGGATTGGAAATGATGCTGTGGTGCTACTCTGTCTTTTGCAAATCACAAGGCTTTTTGGGGGGAAGAAGGGGTATCAAATTTAGTGGTTTAGATTAAGATTGCATTTGCCCTATTTCCAGCTGAAGGGGGCATTACTATTTAAGATACTGTATTCCTTTGAACTTAATTATATTTATTCTTAAGGAAATCTTAGAGTAGGTGGTCACTTTGCTTAATCTGGTCAGGCTAAGACTAAATGCTGCTTTAGTGATAGACAATGACCTCTTACCTTTTATTTTTGCAAACCTACCATCTACTTCTAGGAATGGAGAAAGAAGGAACTGGTGATGCTGTATTGTTACCTGAAGGTGAACAAACAAACAAAAGCCATTTGAGACATTATGCCCTGCAACACCTCCAGGAAGGGGCTGCATCCTCACCCAGGAAGGGCTGATTGTGATTGTGGTTGATTGCTGTTGTGTTTAAGTGTGTTTTAGAAACCCAAGCCAGGGAGATACACCTACTGAAATGCCAAGAGCCATCTAAATTATAGCAGGATGTCACTAGAACATGTGGCCCTTGTTATCATTCTCTTATTGCATATGTACAAGGAATTTAAAAGGAGGTGTCATTTCTTGCTATACAGTTAGTGGGTATTGAGCAGATAAAAGACCAAGGACGTGTCCTCTTTATAGGGTAAATAGGTTATACTCTACATTAATATGTAGGAATCAGTGTCAGTAAAATCTATTCTTTCATAGCCCCCAGGCTAGAAAGAATCCTGAATTTACTGAACACTCTAGTGACCATCCCTAGTGCTGAAAACATATGGTACAAGGTAAGCGATGATTCTGTTGGGAAGGATGGGGAAATTACACTGTAATAAAACCAAATATTTGGTGTGCTAAGTATTACTGTAATAGCTACTGCTATTTGGTGTAATATTAACAGGTAGTTTGTATGCTAAGCATTATTTTAATGTCTCACCTACTGTTATTTGATATAATAAAGCATTTTATGGGCTTATATATGAAAATTAAAGAAAAATAAATGTATACTGATGATAACCCCCAGGATGGAAGATATTTTGGGAAACTGGTTTAAAACCCCCAACTGATATTAACCCAATGGAAACTGATTGTCCAGACAAAATGGTAAATTTGGCCTTGGAGAAACTAAACATAAATATAAATGTCTCTAACAACTTTTAAAAGATGCAAGTGATTGTGAGAAGAGAGAGACCCGAGCAATTGATAAGAAAGTAAGAGAAGACTTATGAAACATGTTGGTCAAGATTAACATGTTTCAGGAAGAGGATACCAACACTTTATTGGATAGTACAAATCTTGGTGGTTGCAGGTGTGTTGGCTTGCTTTTTCCTCTGTATGAAATATTAGAGATGTGCCTGTCAGAACAAATATCACAGAACATTTAAGGAGTATGTTTTGTGAAAATATTGACTCAAGGTCATGGAGGTGAAATTGTGAGAAAGAATTTAACATCAGTCTGGTCCAATTCAGCCTTTCAGAGGATGACCTTAGTTTCCCTCAGCACTTTTTCCTTGGAAGGAGTGGAGCTAAGAAAAACGAGAAATAGTGTTTCTGTGGAGTGAAATCAGCACGTTGTTGGGAGAGCTACCAGTTGGGAAACACGTTCGGGGCCTATGGATTTGAACAGTCTAAAAGAATCGTAGAAAATACATTTTGTAGTTTTTATGCATCATGGTGGCCTCCACACACCTTCTTTTTCTTATTCCTGGAACCCTAACATCCGTGTGGTGGGATAGACAAAAGAATCTACATATGTGTGAGTTGCTGAGAGAGAGGAAGATGTTATAGTTGCTGTATTTCCTGACTTGTATCCTGTCATAAAGTAAAATGAATATAAAGCCTATGATATTTTCAGGAAAATATCCAGGTTTTTAGTGTAGTATCCATTCATTTCATGACCATGCTTCATCCTCTCTTGCTCTCATTCATAATCTCTATATATCTGTTAGTCTATACACAGATATTTTAAAATACTTGTATTTCCAAGAAATAATTTTCTGTTATCTCTATTTGCAACATTTTTCTCCTTTGTTTGCAATCACCCGCCTACATTGTAAACCTTATCCCATTCCTACTCACCTCGGTCTTCAAGGACGTACTTTGATATAAGACAATAGTAATCATTCAGGCTTTATCATGGCATAACTAAATTATATCCCAAGGCCCACTACTTCTCTTAGGTCTAGTATCATGGCCAGCATGAACTCTTCTAATTAGCTTTGATTTATTTTTCAAATATTTCTTCTAAGCACCTTGATGTAATACAGGAAGAACCTAGAAGGTGGGCACCTGTATTCTGGTAACTGATCTGGTAGATCAGTGTCCACGTATTAACATTCCAAGTTAAACATCAGTGTTTCATGACTTTATTACTGTCAATTAGCACCTGAGGACTTTATAAATATAAAAGAACTAAGAAATTTAAGTTTTTTTATTAACAAATCTAAGGATGATGCTACTGACACTGAAGCATTGCAGCTATTGAGGCTACCATTTTATGCTGTCTCTCACTGTAATAGTCAAGCTTATGTTCTAGCTAATGTATCTCTCTATAATCACAATATTTTTTCTAAAATAAAATTATGTTTTTATATTTATTATATATATTATATATACTTATTTATATATTTAATATATATATTTATATACATAATATATATTTATTATATATATTATATATATTTATATTATATAAAATATAATGTTTTATATCCAGTTAGGTCAAAGAGAGCTTTGCAAGTAGGTAAACATAACTTGATGTTTAAAATAAATGATTACTCAAGAGAATGAGAAGATAAGTCACAGATGGGTAGAAAACACTTGCACAAGACATATCTCATGAAGGACTGTCATCCAAAATATATGAAGAATTCTTATCAACAGTAAGAAAACAAAATGCACCATTATAATGGTCCTAAAGACCTTAACACACACCTCACCAAAGGAGATACACAGATGGCAAATAAGCATATGAAATGATACTACACATCATATGTCATCAGAGAAATGCAAAAGATATATTTTTGGTATTAGCTTCCATTAGACTGATCAGTCAAGGTCACTGGCTCGTAGTAGAATATTAGCTTTCTTTGTCAAGTGAAAGTTACAATGTAATATCAACCAAGCATTTGAAATACACCATATTGACTAGGACATGCAGTAATGTCACTCTGTGTAAGATTGTTGCTCTGGGTAAGACTGTAAATAACTTTGTTCAAATCGCTATACAGAGAGTGAGTTATAAAATTAAAAAAAAAAAACATAAAGAAATGTGTCTAAATGAACAGCGACGTAATAGTTGATTTCATAATTTCAAGAGTGTTGCCGAAGATTTCTAGCATTTCAAAAAGACAATAAGGAACTTAAGAGACACTTGTTTAGGTACTAGCAGCTACAGAGTCAGGCCATCATTCACTAGACACCTCCCTACTTCTCACTTGTCTAATCCAAATTGTTTCTGTAACTCCAAAATGGCAACTCTCTAATGAATAATCCCCACTGCTGTCAGAATGAGTTTCACCAAATACAAGTTTTCCCGTTTTGTTACCCTCCTTCAAATCCTTATTCTCCCTGCTTCTTATAAAATAAAGTGAAAAGTCATTATGGCTGTTGCCCCAACTTTCTTGGCTCTTGGAATCCTTCATGTCTCAGTTTTTCTCTTCAAAGCACCCCTCAGGCAAAATAAATATCCAGTGGATTATTTTCTTTTTTTTTTAAGTTTGTTTATTTATTTTGAAACAGAGACAGAGATGATCTGGGAAGGGGCAGAGAGGAGAGACAGAATCTCAAGCAGGTTCCATACCATCAGCACAGAGCCCGATGTGGGTCTTGAATTCAGGAACTGTAAGATCATGACCTGAGCCAATATCAAGAGTCAGATGCTTACCCAACTGAGCCACTCAGGTGCCCCAATAGTTTAATTTCTTAAATAGGTAGGTTCCAACAGCTCAATGCTGGTGAACTGTATGCTATTCCACAGATGTTGCTGTTCTTCCTTCTGAAGTGTCCTATGGCACTCCTATGAATTTTCTGTTACACCATGGGGTACACTGGTGTACAGTGTAGTTATGATGACATGATGATAGATATTTTTCCGTCATATATATATATATATGTATATCAGTACTCACTCCAAACGTCAATGGACACAATGCTCCAATCAAAAGACATAGGGTAACAGAATGGATAAGAAAACAAGATCCATCGATGTGCTGTTTACAAGAGGCCCACTTTAGACCTAAAGACACCTTCAGATTGAAAATAAGGGGATGGAGAACCATCTATCATGCTAATGGTCAACAAAAGAAAGCTGGAGTAGCCATACTTATATCAGACAATCTAGACTTTAAAATAAAGACTGTATCAAGAGGTGCAGAAGGGCATTAAATCATAATCAAGGGGTGTATCCACCAAGAAGACCTAACAATTGTAAACATTTGCAGCAAATGTGGCAGAACCCAAATATATAAATCAATTAATCACAAACATAAAGAAACTCATCGATAATAATACCATAATAGTAGGAGACTTCAACACCCCACTCACAGCAATGTACAGATCATCTAATCAAAAAATCAACAAGGAAACAATGGCTTTGAATGACACACTGGACCAGATGGACTTAACAGATATATTCAGAACATTTCATCCTAAAGCAGCAGAATACACATTCTTCTCCAGTGCACATGGAATGTTCTCCAGAATAGACCATATACTGAGACACAAATCAGCCCTAAGTAAGTACAATAAGATCGAGATCATACCATGCGTATTTTTAGACCATAACACTTTGAAACTTGAAATCAACCACAAGAAAAAATTTGGAAAGGTAACAAATACTTGGAGACTGAAGAACATCCTACTAAAGAATGAATGGGCTAACCAAGCAGTTAAAGAGGAAATTAAAAAGTATATGGAAGCCAATGAAAATGATAGCACCACAACCCCAAACCTCTGGGATGCAGCAAAGGCGGTCATAAGAGGAAAGTATATAGCAATGCAGGCCTTCCTAAAGAAGGAAGAAAGATCTCAGATACACAACCTAACCTTATGCCTTAAGGAGCTGGATAAAGAACAGCAAATAAAACCCAAAACCAGCAGAAGACAGGAAATAATAAAGATTAGAGAAGAAATTAATGCTATCGAAACCAAAACAGTAGAACAGATCAATGAAGCCAGAAGCTGGTTCTCTGAAAGAATTTACAGAATTGATAAACCACTAGCCAGTTTTATCAAGAAGAAAAAGGAAAAGACCCAAATAAGTAAAATCAAGAATGAAAGAGGAGAGATCACAACCAACACAACCAAAATAAAAACAATAATAAGAGAATATTATGAGCAATTATATGCCAATAAAATGGGCAATCTGGAAGAAATGGACAAATTCCTAGAAATATATACACTACCAAAACTGAAACAGGAAGAAATAGAAAATTTGAACAGACCCATAACCAGTAAGGATATTGAATTAGTAATAAAAAATCTGCCAAAAAACAAGAGGCCAGATGGCTTTCCAGGGGAATTCTACCAAACATTTAAGGAAGAGTTAACACGTATTCTCTTGAAACTGTTCTAAAAAATAGAAATGGAAGGAAAACTTCCAAACTCTTTCTATGAAGCCAGCATGACCTTGATTCCAAAACCAGACAGAGACCCCACTAAAAAGGAGAACTATAGACCAATTTCCCTGATGAATATGGATGCAAAAATCCTTAACAAGATATTAGCCAAGCATATCCAACAATACATTAAAGAAATATTCACCATGACAAGTGGGATTTATACCTGGAATGCAGGGCTGGTTCCATATCCACAAAACAATTAATGTGATTCATCACATCAATAAAAGAAAGGACGAGAACCATATGATCCTCTCAATAGATGCAGAGAAAGCATTTGACAAAATACAACAATTGTTCTTGATAAAAACTCTCAAGAAACTAGGGATAGAAGGAGCATACCTAGAGATCATAAAAGCCATATACGAATGACACGACGCTAATATCATTCTCAATGGGGAAAAACTGAGAGCTTTCCCCCTAAGGTCAGGAACAAGACAGGGATGTCCACTCTCGCCACTGTTATTCAACATAGTATTGGAAGTCTTAGCCTCTGCAATCAGATAACACAAAGAAATAAAAGGCATCCAAATCTGCCAGGAGGAGGTCAAACTTTCACTCTTCACAGATGACATGATACTCTGTATGGAAAACCCAAAAGATTCCACCAAAAAACTGCTAGAACTGATTCATGAATTCAGCAAAGTTGCTGGATATAAAATCAACACACAGAAATCGGTTGTATTCCTATACACCAACAATGAAGCAACAGAAAGAGAAATCAAGGAATAGATCCCATTTACAGTTGCACAAAAAACCATAAAACACCTAGAAATAAATCTAACCAAAGAAGTGAAAAATATACACTGAAAACTATAGAAAGCTTATGAAAGAAATTGAAGAGCCACAAGGAAATGGAAAAAGATTCCATGCTCCTGGATAGGAAGAACAAATACTGTTAAAATGTCGATACTACCCAAAGCAATCTACATATTCAATGCAATCCCTATCAAAGTAACACCAGCATTCTTCACAGAGCTAGAACAAATAATCCTAAAATTTGTACAGAACCAGAAAAGATCCTGAATAGCCAAAGCAATCTTGAAAAAGAAAACCAAAGCAGGAGGCATCACAATCCCAGATTTCAAGCTATACCACAAAGCTGTAAGCATCAAGACAGTATGGTACTGACACAAGAACAGGCATTCAGATCCATGGAACAGAATAGAGAACCCAGAAATGGACCCACAAACGTGTGGCCAACTAATCTTTGACAAAGTGGGAAAGAATATCCAATGGAACAAAGACAGTCTCTTCAGCAAGTGGTGCTGGGAAAACTGGACAGCAACATGCAGAAGAATGAACCTGGGCCACTTTCTTACACCATACACAAAAATAAACTCAAAATAAGACCTAAATGTAAGACAGGAAGCCATCAAAATCCTTGAGGAGAAAGCAGGCAAAAACCTCTTTGATCTTGGCCACAGCAACTTCTTACTCAACACGTCTTCAGAGGCAAGGGAAACAAAAGCAAAAATGAACTACTGGGACCTCAATAAAATAAAAAGCTTCTGCACAGTGAAGGAAACAATCAGCAAAGCTAAAAGGCAACTGATAGAATGGGAGAAGATATTTGCAAATGACTTATCAGATAAAGTGTTAGTATCCAAAATCTACAAAGAACTTATCAAACTCAACACCCAAAAAACAAATAATCCAGTGAAGAAATGGGCAAAAGATATGAATAGACACTTCTCCAAAGAAGACATCCAGGTGGCCAACCGACACAGGAAAAAATGCTCCACATCACTCATCATCAGGGAAATAAAAATCAAAACCACAATGAGATACCACCTTACACGTGTCAGAATGGCTAACATTAACAACTCAGGCAACAACAGATGTTGGTGAGGATGTGGAAAAAGAGGATCTCTTCTGCATTGTTGGTGGGAATGCAAGCTGGTGCAGCCCCTCTGGAAAACAGTATGGAGGTTCCTCAAAAAACTAATAGAACTACCCTACGACCCAGCAATTGCACTACTAGGCATTTATCCAAGGGATACAGGTGTGCTGTTTTGAAGGGACACATGCACCCCCATGTTTATAGCAGCACTGTCAACAATATCCAAAGTATGGAAAGAGCCCAAATGTACATCAATGGATGAATGGATAAAGAAGATGTGGTATATATATATATATATATATATATATATATATATATATATAATGGAGTATTACTCGGCAATCAAAAAGAATGAAATCTTGCCATTTGCAACTACGTGGATGGAACTGGAGGGTATTATGCTAAGTGAAATTAGTCAGTCAGAGAAAGACAAAAATCATATTACTTCACTCATATGAGGACTTTAAGAGACAAAACAGATGAACATAAGGGAAGGGAAACAAAAATAATATAAAAACAGGGAGTGGGACAAAACAGAAGAGACTCATAAATATGGAGAACACACTGAGGGTTGCTGGAGGGGTTGTGGGAGGGGGGATGGGCTACATGGGTAAGGGGCATTAAGGAATATACTCCTGAAATCATTGCTTCACTGTATGGTAACTAATTTGGATGTAAATTTTAAAAAATAAAAAATAAAGTTAAAAAAAAGAAATACGCAGAAAAAAACACAAAGGGAATCATGTAAATGTTGGGTAGCTTTTATTCAATGTTAATTTGACCATTTGTATATTTAAAAACATTTATTGATTGCCCAAGTTATCAATATATAAAATATGCATGTAAAAAATAGTATGTTTTAATTTCTTAATGTGAGTATAAGTCTTCACTTTTTAAACACTAGCTTGTTGTTTTAAATATATATACTTTGATAATGAGTTGATCTATAAAAAGAAATGTCTTGGCTATGTCCCCAAGAAGCACTTGCCTTTTATAGATATGGCCAGGAAATGAGAGCAGATCTAATTTCCGTTCCAGTGTTATAGGTATCTCTACTGAGGTGTAGTATAATAACTTCTGCTTTCTCCATAGGGATACTGAGTTTTCTCAATGATTCTTTTCAATTTAGCAGGTAATTCAACTGCCATTATAGTTTCTTTTGTTCAACATTCTCAAGAGAGTCTTTGCTTCCTAAAGCTACTGACTCTTACAACATCATAGATTATGTATTATCAACCATTCATCACATATTTAATAATAACAGTACTCTCATCTCGTGCACTTTAAAAAGATTCTCTTTTTTCCAGTAATGCCAAAAGCATTCTTGTGAGGGAGAAATGTTTTTCATTATTTTACGTATTTGACAAGTGTAAGAGCTCTGGCCCAGAGGTTCAATTAAGGTCACAAAAGTCACTGGTGCACTAAGGCATGGAAATTCCCAAACTGATGACTTCATGGCCCTTGCTCTAAACATTCAGTTGTAAGGTATATAATTATATGTGCTTGAGGGGAAAAAGAGACAGGGGAGAATACTGCTACTTTTCCCCTATCAGAAGACCATTACATTTTCTAATCTAGGCTTTATTTATAACAGTTTTAAGGGTACTAAAAGGAGGGGACTGGTATTTGATGGCAGTCTTCTATGTACTTGTGACTGTGGCAGGCATTTTACAATAGTATCTTGTTAGATCTAGCTAAAGACTGTGTAAGGTGGCTATTTCTTATCTCCATTTTATCAGAAAGAACTAATCATGGGCACGTGGATGGCTCAGTTGGTTAAGTGTCCGACTTCAGCTCAGGTCATGATCTCACCATTCATGGGTTTGAGCCCAGCGCTGGGCGCTATGCTAACAGCTTGGAGCCTGGAGCCTGCTTTGGATTCTGTGTCTCCCTCTCTCTCTGCCTGTCCCCCACTTTCAAAAAAAAAAAAAAAAGAAAGAAAAAGTACTAAGTCATTCACTTAAAGTCACACAGCTATTAAGTATCAGATTTGGATCACAAACAGGCTGAGCTCTGAAGCTCATTCATTCCTTATCTGAAGATACTTCCTTCTGAATATAACTATATAAGAACTGAGAAGTGTATAGAATTATGAGAAAAAGCTAATATTAATAAAAGTACATTCCAAAGGCCAAAATTATACAGTTAGAGTATATTAAATATAGAATTATTTTCAAATCATAAATTTAATATAAGTGCTTAATCTGACTCATATTACAGTTGACAAAGACAGCCTTAATGTTCCCCTCAGTTTCATTAAACTTTAGACAGGTTTCTGACTATAGGTCCCAGACTTCCCTTTCCTTAGAACATCGACTTTATAACTCTTGTAATTGTAAACTCTCTCTGTCCTTTTGAAATGTATGTAAATCTACTCCCAGCCTCTTGTCAGTGTTATTACCAAGGCATATCTTCCTCATGGATCTAGGAGTCACCCTTTCAAAATCATCACCCTTCCTTGCAATCATCAAGGAAGAGAGTCCCTATTTCCTAGTCTCTGTGAGATGGAAGTAGCCTAACTTCTATGAGCACCAATTAGCAAACACAGATGGCCTAATCCCAAAGAAAAACATTTGCAAACTCAAGAATAACTCAATGTACTTCTCAACATGTCCTATTAGTCTACTCCCTAACTAACTTCCTCTGTCCACCAGTTTTCTCTTGACTCACCGCAGTGCTTAAAAACCCTCCAGCCCCTTGGATAATAAGCTTACTATCCAGAATTGATCTATGCTCTCTGTCCTATTGCTATCAATGTATTGAAATAAATCAATTTTTGTCTGCACATCTTGTCCATTGTGATTTTATTTTTGTTAATAGAGTAATTCCAGTTCCATGCATTTTTTTTTTCAGAAATTTGCCCATTGATGAAAGGTCATACTAAATAACATCAAATTATATTTTATATTTCTATTAAACATGTTTGTAAACAAGCTGTATCTATTTCCATGAAAATGGTATTTAAAAAGTTTAATGAAATACTATTTAAGAAAAATTGTTCATATTTCACTAGTAGCAATTTAAAATGCTTGATATTTGCCAAGTAAAAGAGGATTACCCAGTTTAAGCTCATTTAAAATTAAATTGATATGGGGCGCCTGGGTGGCTCAGTTGGTTGGGCGTCCGACTTCGGCTCAGGTCACGATCTCACTGTCCGTGGGTTCGAGCCCCGTGTCGGGCTCTGTGCTGACTGCTCAGAGCCTGGAGCCTGTTTCAGATTCTGTGTCTCCCTCTCTCTCTGACCCTCCCCCGTTCATGCTCTGTCTCTCTCTGTCTCAAAAATAAATAAATGTTAAAAAAAATAAAAAAAATAAAATTAAATTGATATGTCTTCAAAATATACATACAAAATATGTCTGAAGGCAATGCTTTTAATGGCTTTGCCCTCTCCTTCCTTCTTCCCTCTCTCCCTTCCTTCCTTCCTTCCTTCCTTCCTTCCTTCCTTCCTTCCTTCCTTCTTTTCTTCCTTCCATCCTCCCCACTCCCTCCCTCCCTTCTTCCTTCCTCATTTTAACTTAATTATCTTTCTAAGAGCCTGTTGCCCAAAAACAGTTACATTTTGAGGTACTAGCAGTTAGGACTTCAACATAGGAATGGACATATTCAGCCCATAACACCTCTCATTCCCTAAACTCTCTCTGCCTGGCTCACTATTCTCTGGCATGACTGTAATTCTTTAATTAACTGAAAAATGTTACCTCAAGACTTCTGCTGTTTCTTACCTTCCCTAGAATGCTCTTCTTTCAGACTTGCCTAACTTGGTACTTAAAAAAATGTTTACTTATTTTGGAGTGAGAGAGAGAGAGAGAGAGAGAGAGAGGGAGAGAGACTGCACTTGGGAGAGGTAGAGGGGCTGAGAGAGAGAGGGAGGCAGAGGATCCAAAATCCAAAGCAGGCTCTGCACTGTCAGCATAGAGCTCCAGGCCAGGCTCAAACCCAGTAACCATGAGATCATGACCTGAGCGGAAGTCAGACATTTAATTGGCTGAGCCACCCAGCTGCCCCTTACACTTTTAATTCTTTCAGGGATGGCTTCCTGACATCATGGCAGAAGTAACCCTCCTCACCTGAACACAAACTCTTTTACTACACTCAGTTTCTCAACTTTTCTTCGTAGCACCTATCACTACCGGACACACTATGGTACATATGTTAGTTTGTCCACCTTGACCCACCATTTTAGAATATAATGTTCATGTTGCACTATTAGTCATGTTTATTGCTAGCATGTCTTGTACCTATTAGGTGCTGTATTGGTTAGAGTTCTCCAGGAAATTAGAACTGAAAGATATAGAGATAGATAGAGAGATAGAGATAGATATAGAGATAGAGATAGAGATATAGAGATAGATAGAGAGGTTTATTATGAAGGATTGGCAGCATGATTACAGAAGGCTGAGGTTATGTGGGCTGGGAAATCCACAAATGATGTCTGCAAACTAGAGGCCCAGGAAAATTGGTGCTATAATTCCAGTCTAAACTGGTGGTGTAATCTCAGTCTGTACTTGATCCTAGCCAAAAGGACAAGAAGCAATTGTAGTCTCAATCTGAAGGCCAGAGAACCACATGAGCCAATAGTGTAAGTCCCAGTCTGAGTCTGAAAGCCCAAAGGCCAAGAATGCTAATGTCTCAGGATAGGAGCAGATGAATGTCCCGAGTCAAGCAAAGAGAGCAAATTTGCCCTTCTTCCACATTTTTGTGTTATTCAGGACCTTAGTGGATTGGATCATACCCAATCACATTGGTGAGGTTGATCTTTTTATTACTTATTATATGAATTCAAATGCTAATCTCTTCATAGACATACCCAGAAATAATATTTTACGAGCTATCCGGGCATCTCTTAGCCAGTTGACACATAAAGTGAACCATCACAGTGCTTAATACACTTTTTGTGAAAGAATGGATTTCTTCTAGATGTGCATGAAATTCTGGGCAGGGCTAAAGACAAAGGAAGACAGGATGAGTCCTAGATGGACTGGGTTTAGAACACTCAAATCAAGTCTAGTGGTGGACAAGCTTAATTTATTCCATCAGTTGAAGAACCATGAACTAGGTTCATCATGACTCGTTAGGATTTAGGAAACTGAAAGTTTTCTTTGGTGAGAACTGCCATTACCAAGGCACATAAACATTTTACTTTCAGCAAAGCACACACCTGTAAATTTAAAAAACTCTAGGTCAGACTATAAAAATTCTATTTTCCTATTTTAGAAAATATTCAAAATATACCTCTTTAAGAAAAAAGAGTTACATCCTACAATCTTTTGAAAATGTACATGCACACATTGGTTTTGTTCTATGATTGATTTCACTTCTAAAAGTTGTAAAGCAGCTAAATTTGGAAGCCTAATTATTAATAATTAAAGACTGATTTACTTTTGACAAGGAGTTAAAGATTGATTGATTTAATCACTATAAAATTCAGGATTTTATGTAGTAATTTCATAAAATTTAGGGTATGGAATGACAGATTTAGAGCAGTCAAACTGTCTCCTCACCAAAATACTTTTCTTAGTTCAGCATATTTTCTGCCTACCGTTTCTATTAAATATATTTGAAAATTCAGACTCTCAAAATACTGAAGACTATGATTCATATTTTTAAAACATGAAATGTTTTTTTCGTGATTTTAGAGCGTGGTTTTCCTACTGGTAAAGGCTGTATTCCTTTGAATAGAAGAATGTAATTGCTGACTGATAAAATTATCAATACACAGGCAAAAAAAAAATAGGACATATTCAGTACAACAGAGTAAGGGTAACAACATGATAACTTCTTAGTCAGGGCAGGTGTTTCCAAGTACACTGATGATTGAATGGGCAGATTGTACATGGAATGAGATACCTGAGGATAAGAAACAGCTGGGAGCATTTTAGATCTAGGATCCCAGAGAAAAATTATCTGAGAAGTATGGTGCTATGGGCCAACTAAACATTAAAGAACACTAAAAAAAAGACCTCCATTGGAAGATATTTTTAAAGAATATTATATCTTCGCTTAATAAAGTTACTCTTGTATGACCAGAAGGGAAAAATTTTCATGTAAATTTTACCTACATGTACCCACACAAATGTTTTCTGGTTTCTAATAAAAGACCAACAAACTTAGACAAAACTGTTTAGGATCAGAGCAGATGTCTCCTTGCTGGGTGATTTTAGTTATTTTCTCAGAAAACAAGGTAGTGAGCAGACTGAGTAGTTTTAATGCTGCAGTGCCTTTATTTTCAAGGTTGAGATTTTTCTGTTTATAGAACTCCAGGAAGTATTCTCAAGATTCAGTCCTCTCATTACTTTTTTATTAGTCTTTGTGAGACAAAGTTCACATATTATACAGTTCACTCCTTTACAATGTATGATTCAATGGATGTTAGGACACTCACAGATTTGTCCAACTGTCACGGAGGTCAATTTTGGAATATTTTCATCACTTCCAAAAGAAGCCCATTTGATTTTAATATGTGTTTTAATAGTTATTTTAATTTATTTAACTAATAATCAAATAAGTGATTAATAACTTAGTGATTCACTAATGTAATGATGAATTAAATAATCTCAATGTTTGAATAATATGTCAGCCTTTCTCTTGCAACTGTCCTAAAGGAGGATAAAGGGGGAAGCTATTTATTTATTTATTTATTTATAGACCACAGGAGGGGCAGAGAGACAGCAACCCAAGCAGGCTCTGCACAGTCAGTGCAGAGTCGGATGCGCGGCTCAAACTCACAAATCGTGAGATCATGACCTAAGCCAACAGTCCAACGGTTAACTGACTGAGCCACCCAGGTGCCCCAAGGGGAATCTTTATGATTTGATATGTCCCATGTTTCAGCGACTTGCCTCTTCCCCAAACTGAGACAAAGCAGGTTTATAATTGACACAAAAACAAAAGGGTAAAACTAATTCTAGATCATTCTTACAATGTTCAAGCACAACTGCCAAATAATGGATCTGAATTCATGAGCAATTTGAGAATCAGTCTATTCACACTCACTTCCAGAACACATGGTTCTTTGCATCTATTTAAATGTGAAATGTCTTGGGGCACCTGGGTGGCTCTATTGTTTAAGTGTCTGGCTTCGGCTCAGGTCATGATCTTGTGATTCATGAGTTCAATCCCTGCATCTGGCTCTCTATCAGTGCAGACCCTGCTTTGGATCCTTTGTCATCCTCTCTCTCTATCCCTGCCCCGTTCTCTCTCTCTGTCTCAAAAATAAATAAACATTAACAAAAATAAATATGAAATGTCTTATGTCTTCTCTCCTGGAGGGAAATAAATCCTGTTGAATTTTATTCATTTCGATGCTAAAGAAATGTCAAGTTTTTTTCATTAGAGTTTATTGAAGTCCTTAGTGAGATACAAATATGTTCTACCTCAGAAAAGGAATAAAAATAGTTAATATTCCAGGATCAGGAAAACAGGTGTCTTCCATTATCCAGCTGATGTATGGATGGATCTATTTCACCTTCTGTCTCTTGCACACATACATGTACACACATATTACAGAAAATAGTACGAGTTAACACTGCTTCATTTAGTATTTTTTTTCCAGCCATTTCCAGAAGTAAGTTTACATCTAGGGATTATTTTAGGTAATTATCTTACCTTTGTGTTGAAATTAGTAACAAAGGATCTGTGAATTTATTTTTATTCATTGCTTTCTTTTAGGTAAAATTTTATAAACATATTACAGAAAATTTGAAAACAATAAAAATTTACTTTGCCATCAAAACAACTTTCCTGTTCTGGCTCAGGCTCTACTTTTAACATCTACTTCTTTACAACTTCTTACCATCCATGTTTCTAATATAAAATTAATTATAAGCAATTTCCACAGAATTAATTACTCTTCATAGATAGCATCTTTTAATGCCCTAAGGATAAGATTTTTGAGGAAACGACTCTCTCGGGAACTGATAGTGCACATTAGAATTAAATGTTGGACAAGGCTTAGAGTGAAGATTCCCACACAAGAGAATCTGTTAGGACTTCTAGGGAAGATAGCTGAGTGGGAGTACCCTAAGCTTACCTCCTCCCAAGGATACAAGTAGACAACACTCACATCAGTGTAAATAACCCAGAAAACAATCTGAAGACTGGCAGAATAAACTCTACAAATAAATGTAGAGAAGAGGCCACATCAAAGAGGATAGAAAGGGTGGAGTTGTGGTCTGAAACCAAACAAACTCAAAGACTATCTGCAGGAGGGAGGGAGCCACAGGCATGGAGAAGGGAGAGAAACAACCCCCACACTGTGGAGCCCACCTGGGGTAGAAGAATCCCCATAACATTTGGCTTTGAAAAACAGAGGGGCCAAATTTAGTGAGTTCTTACAACCAGCGGGATTTAAAACCTGGAATTTTAAAAAACCAGTGGGCCTGGCTCTGGGTGAGCTGGTAGGCTAGAGGAAACTGAGCCCCTGCCCTTAAAGAGACAGCACAACAAACAGCCCATGGAGATCACAACAAAGAGTAATAGTTTCAAAGGTGCCTGGGGCATACAGAAGGGAGAGTTATTTACTAATTTCAGGGTTTGTGATATATATTTCTGTTCACAAAACCTTTTATCCAAATAACATGAATTATCATACTATGGAACACACTTTGTCAAGATTTTGCTTAATTGTCCTCTTACTGATGATCTTTATATTGCTTGTGGGAAGAATATACTTGGGAATACAGTTTTTTCCATAATTTGGGTTAAATTTCTTTTTTTTTAAGTTTATTTATGTTTTATCCTGATAGAGAGAGAGAAGAGAGAGCACCCAAGCAGAGAAGGGGCAAAGAGAGAATCCCAAGCAGACTCCGTGCTGTCAGTGCAGAGCCCAACCTGAGCCTCCATCCCACAAACCACGAGATCCTGACCTGAGCTGAAACCTAGAGTCGGGCGCTTAACCCACCGAGCCACCCAGGCATCCCCATAATTTGGGTTAAATTCTCAAGATAGGTTTCTTAAAATCGAAATAATGAATTGAAATTATAGATACTTTTAGAGGATATGTACAGATATTGCTTAATTGCTTCCAAAAGGGTTCTGTTGGTTCAATGTATTTGAGTTTGTTTCTTGTATATTTGCCTACATTTGTATTGTCATATTTTAAATCTTTACTAATATAATAGGGGAAAACCATATTTTACTTGATTTCAATTTATTCTACGAAATATCTAAATTTAGATATCTGAGATGTTTGAAAAAACTACATGTCATACCTTTTATTAATCTTAACATATTTATATTTTCATACATTTTTATTCAATTTGAAAACTATTACAACATCTGTTTAAAGCTTAGTTACTGTGGCCTAACAAATGTTAATATTTAGTTGTGCTACCTTCAAGACAAAAAAATTATACTACTTTCTTTTTTTATCCTTCCTAACATATTTCAAGGTCATTTTCAATGGTCAAAAAAAATTCAAATGAGAATTTTACTTGAACTCAATGTTAGCAGTCTCTCGTTGGTTCCATGGAGCAAAAACTGACAGGAGCTATTTTAAGGAAAACAGAAGTTTTCATAGAAACAACAAGGTATTAATAATTTGGTGGTCTACTAGAGTATCTCTCAGAATTCAGTTTTTGAATAATCAAGCCACAGAAAGGCCATTGATAAGTCAAGTTCACTATATTCACACATGCCATTCTGAAAGGAAGTCAAAGCTTTAATAAGACTTTGCCTCAACCACTCTGCACTTGTAACAAAGTCCAAATCTCAGATTCACTGAAGAGATAAATTGATTAGCCCAGCTCTGGAAAGATGTAGCTGACAATAGAGGGAATATTAGTGACACCTTTCTGACCATAACTTTTTGGGTTCCCTGTAAGAACTCCTGGCTCTGGAAAAGTCAAAGGATCAGGTCTCAGGTCAACAGAAAAAGCAGAAAGATATGCCAACTACAGTCCTACCTTGTGGTTAGAGTCCCATCTTCTTCTTGATTTGTTTCCCATCCCTTCATACTCTGAGCCCATCACCAGAAGTTGGAGTCTGCTCTATCAATCCTCATTTCTCTCCAGGGATTATGTGTATGTACACAACTTGAAGATGGTTATATCGGAGTTAGGGGCTGATTTGAGCTAGTTTAACTGAGTTCCATTCTTTTGCCTTCATTCATTCTTTCATTGTTTAATCTTCTACACAAAATTAGTTGTATGTTAAATCTTTAACTACACTTCTGTTTCTAAAGAAAAAAAATCTCTAGACCAAATTCAACCTGCAGATGTGTTTTGCTAGGCATACAGAGTTTTGTTTTGTTTTGTTTTGTTTATAATGGCTATATATATATATATATATATATATATATATATATATATATATGAATATAAAGTTTACCATTTTAATCATTTTAAAATGTACTTTTCGGGGCACCTGGGTGGTGCAGTCGGTTAAGCGTCCGACTTCAGCCAGGTCAAGATCTCGCGGTCCGTGAGTTCGAGCCCCGCGTCGGGCTCTGGGCTGATGGCTCAGAGCCTGGAGCCTGTTTCCGATTCTGTGTCTCCCTCTCTCTCTGCCCCTCCCCCGTTCATGCTCTGTCTCTCTCTGTCCCAAAAATAAATAAACGTTGAAAAAAAAATAAAAAATAAAATGTACTTTTCAGGGGTGTCTGGATGGCTTAGCCAGTTGAAGTTCTGACCCTTAGTTTTGGCTCAGGTTGTGATCCCAGGGGTGTAAGATTGAGCCCCACATTGGGTTCCACATTGCGTGTGGAACCTGTTTGGCATTCTCTCTCTCCCTCTGCTCCTCCTCCCTGCCCTGTGTATATGCTGTCTATCTCTCTCTCGCTTTCCCTCTAAAAACAAACAAAATAATACTCAAAAAATGTGCTATTCAGTGCTATTACGTATATTCACATTGTTGTGCAACCATCAACACTATCCATCTCCAAAAGTTTTTCATCATCCCAAACTGAAAGTCTACCCATTAAATAATGATTCCTCCAAACTCCATCCCAGCTCCTGAAGACCACCATTGTACTTTGTGTCTCTATGACTTTGATTATTCTAAGTATATCATATAAGTGGAATATATTTGTCTTTTTGTATTTGGATTATTTCATTTAGCATAAAGTTTTCAAGGTTCATCCATGTTATAGCATGTGTTAGGATTTCTTTCCTTTTTAAGACTAAATAATATACCATTGTATGTGTATACCACATTTTGTTTATCCATTCACATTATAAATTTATCAATATTTGATGAATATTTGGGTTGTTTCTCCTTTTGCCTATTGTAAATAATGCCAACATGAACATTGGCATACAAATATCTATTTGAGTCCCTGCTTTCAATTCTTCTGGGTATGTACCTAGAAGCATAATTGCTGGATCATATGGCGATTCTATATTCACATCTTTTGAGAGCTAACAAACAGTCTTCCACAGCAGCAGTACCATTTTATGTTCCTATTAGTAATGCACAGTGGTTCCCATTTCTCCATATCCTTGTCCACACTTGCTATTTTTTTTTATTATAGCTATCCTAATAAGTGTGAAATAGTATCTTATTGTGGTGTTGATTTGCATTGCCACATAATATTTTGAAATATTTGTTAAAAGTAGCCGATATTGAAACGTTTAAAGATTTTACATAGAAACTTAGAATTGTAGCTACTTTTGAAAAACGAGAAGCTGTGATAATGCACCGTTCCACCCGGCAGCCATGAGCCAGAGCTGAGGAGTGGCAACCTCCTTCAGACAGAACACACGCTTTCCTACACCAGATAGCCCTTTGTTTCAGGCCACCCTCCGCGGCCCATTCATTTATGTTATTTGCATAGCCCCTAAAAAAGTGAGTTCACAGTTCCCATCATCAAGTTGTATTAGACAATACATGTGCTCATCTGGATTTTGTCTGTAAATATGCTGATGCTCAGCTGTCATGAGGTTGAAGTGCCAACAGTTGACTCAGAAGGAAGAATTTAGTAGGCTGAGTGAAATGTCTCTATTTCAGTTGTCATGACCATCTTAAATCCTACACCTGAGCTTAGCCCAAAGGCCAAGAAGTGATGACCATCTTAGATCTACAAACATGGAGTGTGTGGGCAGGTTTTAACTGGAAATATGTCCTAAATTAAAGTGATCTTCACAAGTGTGGCTATTTTGAGTGTTTAAAAAAATTAATTAAATTCAAGAAAGATTTGGAAATTGCCCAAAAGTACTTAAGGCAAGCAGTTTGTAAAAACAAGAAAAAGGAAATAGCTATTTTAATGGGAAAAACACCGAGCCATGAGGATTGATTTTCTAACTTTTGACTGTCACAAGGCATGCTTGGCTGGGGTCTATTCACAGCTACTACAACATCTCCAGCATCAGCACCTTTACCCTCTTTCTGGTGTCTGCTTGAATCCACTGAAACGTTTCCTTTTTAATAAAGAAAGGAGACAGCAAAGAGCATGACAACAGTGATGTGATGCATTTGGTTCCCCACATGGCTTGCTTTTGAATTGTGATTAAGAGAGGGGTTAAAGGCAGAAACAACTAAAGGTATCTAAAGCAGTGCACACTGACATCTCCCACAGGATGCCAGTATTTGATAGCAAAGCAACTTCCTCTTCTCCCCTCAGCTCTGAACCACACAGGGGAAAGCAGAAACCATGGAGACAATCTAAAGAAAATAATCACTGAATGAACCTGTAAAAAGAGTTAGCTTCCATAGGAAAACCTAGAAACAGCCTTGTCTCAAGACCAGGGAGGGACAATGGATGAAACACGAACAAGAGCAAAAGGAAAAGAAAGCAAAGCCTTTGGGAACTCAGAGGGTCCTCATTATGGCTTCAGATTCTGTGCCTCCCTCTCTCTCTGCCCCTCCCCTGTTAACGCTGTCTCTCAAAAATGAATAAACATTAAAAAAAACAATAAAAAAATAAGTAACTGGCCTTACATAAATGCAAATAGAATTAAGAACATATATAGGGTGATTTTTAAACTTTCTACCACAATGTGTTTCAAAAAATATTTGGAATATCCACAAAGTCATATAGTTTAATTAGTAAATGCTTCCAGAGGAAATAGAGTTTGAGACCAGTATGGGGAGAGCATGTGCCTGGCCAGGACTTAAGTTAAAAGTGAAGTAAAGGAAGTCCTTAAAGGCAGAAAGTGGCCTGCAGTTACGTGAAGTCAAGGACAATGATTTTTACTATTGGGAGGAAAGCAAGAGAATTTATTTGGTGCAGTATAGGAATTGTGGTTCTTGAGATGATAAGAAAGAGGATTTCAAAGGAACACTGTACTGGGGCGCTTGGGTGGCTCAGTCAGTTAAGCATCCAACTCTCTTGATTTCAGCTGAGGTCATGATCTCTCGGTTTGTGAGATCCAGCCCCATATCGAACTCTGCACTGACAGCAAGGAGCCTGCTTGGGATTCTCTCTCTGTCTCTCTCTGACTCTCCCCCATGCTCTCTCTCTCTCAAAATAAATAAACAAACATTTAAAAAAGGACTGAAGTTACATTTAACTAAATCTTCATCATGACTGACAGGTTACAATTTTATCTGACAATTATATTTTCAAAGTTACCTGAAAATAAACTAATTACATTTTCCTAAAAAAGTTTTAAAATGGCCATTAATTTGTGCACTTGATTTTTTTTTTCTTATCATCCATAATTATTCTGTCAAGGTGATAAATACACACCTATAATTCTTCCTATGCATAATGAGCTGCTAAGTTTACAGTAGCTGATTTTGAAATTTGAATTTCAGTGGCAACACTCCCATTAGAAATATTTGTAGTACTTGTATCTCATTTAAAAGTTCTTTAAGTTTAAAATGTTCCTGGCCATAAATATGTGATCATTATGAGAAGTTCTACATAGAAATGCAAGTGGCCTATAAATGCCTTCACGTTTTCCATGTTAATGTGGGTGCTACTATAAAAATGGAAAGTATACTGCAACAATTTTTATCCAATTTGCAGTTCTCTGCCTTTAACATTGGTAACACATTGAATGCACATAAGGCTCCCTTGCTCATCTGATGAAAACATCACCATATCTAGGTCCCAAACTACTCAATTCAAATGTATGCCCTAGCATTTTATAGTTAAGTTGTTTTTTAGCCCAAGAGGCATAGAAAATAATGGAAAATTGCTTTTAAAAAACTCATAACCAAAGTTACACATTTTAAATTCATATATTATTAATTCAACAAATATTTATTTCCCACTCACTCTATGACAGATTGTCTTGTATTGGTTGAAAAGATAAAAAAGATATGAATCCTAAAATTAAATTTGCATATAGAAGAAAGAAAGAAATCGCTAGGTTTTTCTTAACTTTCTTTTTTTTTTTTTTTTAATTTTTTTTTTTTCAACGTTTATTTATTTTGGTACAGAGAGAGACAGAGCATGAACGGGGGAGGGGCAGAGAGAGAGGGAGACACAGAATCGGAAACAGGCTCCAGGCTCTGAGCCATCAGCCCAGAGCCCGACGCGGGGCTCGAACTCACGGACCGCGAGATGGTGACCTGGCTGAAGTCGGACGCTTAACCGACTGCGCCACCCAGGCGCCCCTTTCTTAACTTTCTTAACACTTTGACTAATGATTTTTCCTTTCTAGTCTCATGAAAACTATTTTTGAAAAATGTTGTGTGTGTCTGTAAGTGGCCGGCAACATGATGGTCCTTGTGGTACTACAATGTGGTCACATTATTTTGTAATTTGTCCCATCAAGAAGTAGGATCTATTCTTCCACCCACTGAATTGCAGTTGGACTTAGGAAATTGATCTGACCTATAGAATAAGGTGGAAGTGAAAGTTGCATGAGTTCTGGAGTTCAAGCCTTAAGAACACTTTGCAGTTTGGAACAATTTTCTAAAAATGCCATGTTAGAGATCCAATTTGACTTACAAGAGGTTAAGAAGGCAGACAGAGGAAAACTGAAGTGCCCAAGCTTCTCTCACACACTGCCAGACATGTAAGTGAGGCCACTTTTCCCATTCAGGCCAAAGTGGAAACAACCAGATACCTATAGTCACATCACATGTCTTAGTACCCAGGCTTTTCTGAATTCTCAGGATGCGCTAGTAGGGATGGATGTAAGCTGGGAAGGCCAACGTGAATTATCTTGTTTATATCACATTATCACAATTTTAATCTCAACTCCTATTTAAAGGCAGCATTGTATTTAATACATATTCCTCATTCTGTAATGTTTCTAAATTTCACTTCTCTTGCAAAGTGCTCAAGGAAAAGTTATTCTCTCTTTTGCTTAAAACCTGAATTTGTTGAAGCAAGAATCAACCAAGGTTTCCACAGTTACCATAAAAAAAAAAAAAATCACTACTACTAAACTTTAGACCAATATTTTACAAGTATTCCTCTGAAATCTTCAAATTTAGTCTTAAATTTTTGCATTTTCTTTTTATTTCATCCCTTTGAAAATGTACCAAAATTTGTAAAAATAATCATCTAACTACAAAGTAACAATTCTGATGAATAAATCTATATACCACAGATAACCGATAAGCACACTTTTCATAATCTGGAAACTCCATTGGGAGCATTAGTTATCTCCAGCCCCATATTCTGAAATCTTGCAGATTTCAAATGGCAGATTCAAATTATTTCAATGGCAGATTTGTGTGTTGAAATCAAACACTAAATTTACCTGAATTAAAGCCAGAAATTGGTAACAACAACTGCAAATTTCTTAATTATAAAGGCCGTGATTTGTATTTCATTTTGATAAAATAGTTATTTCTAAATTATTTTATATTAGAGATTAATCAATTAATTACATTAGAGGTTGCTTAAGAATTTTCTAAATATGCCCGATTTAACATATTGCAACATACCAGAGGTAGTACAGAGTAGTTAAGTATTTGAAACAACTTTACATTGAACTTACTACGTTAATTCTTTAAATAAAAATAATGTAATACGTTAAATTAATATAATATATACATATATAAATATATATTTCAAGCACTATACCTCAAGGAAAATAAAATACCACATCCTAGCAAATTATTTTAGTAGAATGTTTTTATTTGCCAATATTATGGTAATTCTTCTATCTGCTAAATTGCATGGCAAAGTATTACTGGTTAAGCATAGAGACATAATATGAGAATTTAACAATGACATAAAATTATTGTTCTATAAAAAATGTGATAAGTACTACCAATCAACTAAAAGCATATTAGCAACAAACTTCCTTATATAGCTTGGGAACTATCTGTACTTCATGAAAATGAAGGAAGTTGCAAAGATATCTTGTTCAAGTTTCATAATGCTGATGCTTCAATAAATGCATCATGATAAGAATCTTCTAGTATATATAAAGGAGATACTCATGATAGATACTAACCTATATTTTATAGATTCATTATTTAAAATCAAAAGACTTTGATTTAGGCAGACAGGACAAAATTTACTTCTAATAAGAGATGCTAGGATAAAATAGAGTTGAATAAAGAAAACAGAAAACTATTAAAGTATTTTCAGTTGGGTAAGTGTCCAATTTTAAAATTCTACCTCTTTTGTAGACTTAAACGTATTTAACTTAAATTGAGTAAATGTATATTCTCAATTATTACTTAATTCATTAAAGTTAACCAATCTATTAACATATGTTATATAGATTAAAAATGTAGTACTTAATACTTCTCATATTCTAGAAAGGACATAATATAGTCAAATTTATATTTCCACATACATAGTTTTCAAAACTTAATACAAAATAAATGAGTAATCCTTTAAGATTGTAAAGGCTCTGTTAATGGGAGGGTTAATTTAGAATGATGAACAAGGTGGATTGATGGAGTTATACTTTTGATAGATATAAAAAACTCTGAGATGTTTGATCACTTTTTTGTTGAACATTCTGAAAAAAATAGTTTCAACAATATATCTTCAGGTTCCTGGCTTCAGTTCTTTTATATGGTAAGGATTAGTTTATAATGGAAATTTTCAAAAAGAACACAAACAAAAAGAAAGTAAAAAATCCAAAACGGTAGAAAGTGAAAGGAAGAAAGATAGAGAAAAAAACAAAATGAAAAGAATAGGAAAATATTTTATCCCTGTCTAGAACTGCAGTAGGATAATAAGCACTTTAGTGTGGGATAATTTTGGACTAAGATACTTTTAGAAGAAAAGGTAGACCCTAAGTATAAATTCAAAAACATAAATTCAGGAGATATGTATGCATCAATTCAGATGACTCAATGCAAGATATTTGACATGAGAAATAGTATATTTTTTGGAAAAGTTTAATCAGTGAAAAAGGAACAGGACCCCTGGGAAATTTTAATGGCATTGTTAACTTAGCAAGAAAAGTATCAAGATTTAACTAATTATTTTTTTACAAATTAAATGCTATATAGAAGAGATATTTTAACAGTGATTTTCTAATTCTAGAAAAACTTCCATTTGGGTTGTGTTTTATACTCAAAATAAGCATGAAATACGAGTAAGGAAAAGTTGAATTTATAAACCATCTTATCCTAATATACTGTGTGAAGATGAAAGTGTATTTGTATCTTTTTACAGTTTTTCTTTTTTGTTTTAATTAAGTAGGTTCCATACCCAACATGGGGCTTGAACTCATACCTTGAGATCAAGAGTTGCATACCAGGGGGTGTCTGGGTGGCTCAGTTAGTTAGGCATCTGACTTCGGCTCGGGTCGTGATCTTGTGGTTCACGGACTCCAGCCCTGCATTCAGCTCTGTACCCTGCATAGGGCTCTGTGTGCTAACAGCTCAGAGCCTGGAGCCCATTAGGATTCTGTGTCTTCCTTTCTCTCTGCTCCTCCCCAACTTGTGCTCTGTCTCTCTCAAAAAATGAATAAACATTAAACAAAAAAAAGATTTGCATGCCAGGTGTTCCCACAAAAGTGTTTTAAGTACAGGAAAATAACACCATAATGTTTTCTATAGAAATAGGGTCTTCTGTAATATTGTTGTAAGGAAAAGAAAGGCCTATATTTTAAGCAAAGCATATGTCATAAGAGAAATAATCTTAAGGGTTATAGCTTCTGGCATACCAAATAAAAAAATTAAAATAATTTATTTGATTAAATCTCCTAAATTTTTCATTTAGGAGATTTAGCTATTTCTCACTACCCAACTCAATTGACTGCATGAGAAGAGAAAAATGATCAAATGAGCTCAAGGAGAAAAATGAACTAAAATGAAGATGGGATGCAGAATTTAGATAGGGGTAGAGGGAGTTTTATACCAAAGAGAAGGAGGTAAAAGTTTTTTCCTGATGAGAGACACTTATGTAAGAAGAGCAAACTCCTCATGAACTTGATAAAGAAAGGCTAGACATCCTATTATTTGTGCCTCACAATGCTTTCAAGTTTAAGATGCTTAAATCAGCACCTTTCTACCTTATTAACTCTTAATTTAGATCTGGCATTTAATTTTTGTCAGAAGTACCATCAATGTCCAGTTATTTATATATTCCAGACAGAGATGGCAAGTGGCTTGGACAAGAATGGTAGATGCAGAGATAATAAACACTCAGAATTTGGAGATACACACCAACACACCATTTTATTTTGAATTTAATAAAACTCACTCTTTTCATTATAAATATCAGGAGTTTTGATAAATGCATGGTCACGTAACTATCTGCACAATGAATACTTCTATCACTCCCCCAACCCCAAATTTCCTCACGCACCTTTGTAGTCAATGATGAGTCTACTGATAAGTCTGCCAAAGATATTCTTCGTTTGTTAACTATTTATTATTCCTACCCTTTGCATTTGACTCCTTTTTAAAATTTTCACCTCATTGCTGAAATTTATGCATGTTGCCCACATTTCCACCAGAACTTTCAACGTATTAAGGATAGCTATTTTAATCTCCCTATCTGGTGTTTTCAAAAGACTATCATATCTGAGTGGGGTTCTGTTGTTTTCTGTCTCTTAACAGTTCCCCAACCCCCTCCCCCTTCCTTTTTGGTATGTTACTTCTAGTTTGCCACTGGAGGTTTGTCATTGTCTGTAGGGCAGTAGAAGTTAGAAATAAAGTGTATTTATGCTTAGAAATAGTAATGTCACTTCTGCTAAACCTTTAATATGGGAATTAAATCAACCTAATCAGAAATTAATTTTAGTTTGGTTTTTGTTGTACCATATCTTCAATTCTTGTCAGTGTACTTTGTGCTTAGGGTGTGATATGGAACCCTGGAGGATTTTTCTCATGGTTTGTATTCCACTTTCAGTGTTCACCTTTCCCTGTTGGTCCTGGATTTTCTTGTATCTGTTCCTCCTCTGGAGATAAACTGCTGGTACTTGCTACTCTCTTCCTGCAGGCTTTGTGGTGAGGAATGTGGGACATTCTCTTTGTCCTTGTTCATTTTCAGTCTCAGGCAGGCCTGATGGCTCTCTGTGTGGGTGGCTTCCTCTGTTTCTGTTTCCCTCCCCAGTGGGAGGAAATTGTTAATAACCCGGGGACCTTTCCCTGCCTTTCCTCAAGGATTTTTGTTTACTGTTATTCCTTTACTCTAAACACAGTGTCTGTTTCCTGTGCCCTAAGGGTGACAGGTTTTGCTGCCTTCCTTCCAGAGAATTAATTTTGTTTTACAGAAGAGAAAAGCCAAAACTCCCTGCTTTTTCTTCAGCAGAAAAGGAGGCTTTCCTTAGTTTTCTGCTCTCTTCCCTCCAAAACCACTTTTTGGGGGGTCACACCATGAGATCCATGAAGTAGAACATGAAAATAGGTGCAAACTTGTCTAAGGTGTTCAGGAGTTTTGTACTCTCCTCTGAGTCCACACTTGGCAGCCTTTTCTTTCTTCGTTCTCTGCCCCAAATAAGCCAGTGTCCCGTCCCTCCATGGAGACCTTCAACTTCCCTTAGATTTCAGGCTAGTTGATAACTCTGTGACCTCAGTTAACTGATATATTTAGCAAAAGTTGTAGTTTTCTTTAATTATCTTTTTCCCCCTGTATTTTATGGCGAGAGTGTTGGAAACACTCTTTCCAACCCTCTACATCCTAATTGGAAGCTGAAAGTCTGACTTTAGATACATTTTGAAGATCAAAAGAATTTGTTGGTAGATTACAGGTTGAGAGAAACAGAAGAGCTCAGAATGTATAAATATCTTCTAATTGATGTCAAGGAATTTATTATAAGATTAAATGTATTTGATATTTTTGTGTAGGCAAAGAATTGACAAGGTAGTTATGTGAGAGGGATAATAAGAAATTTAAAATATAGACAATGGAGAATGGATGAAAAATAGAATATCCTATCCTCTCCAAATTGGACTACCTAAGTTATAAGGCATCTACAAAATGGGTATCATCCATTTCTGCAATGTTTTTAGAGTTTGTAATGTGGAGAAGTAGCTAATGGTTTTTAAATGAGAAGGCAAGGCAAAAATGTATACGTTATCACAATTCCATAAAAATACATTTAGCAAATGACACAAAGAAAATGTGACAGAATGTTAGGTGATTATGTAGGAGTGATTTGCCTTTCTCTTTCTGTTGTTATGTTGTTTCCAGATATTCCATGATAAAAATATTACTTTATAATAACTAAAAGTAATTTTACAAAATTAGATTGCATTGAAGGAAAATGTGGCTGATAGAAGATTTCCTTGTATAAGCATTTCAGGAGAAGGAAAATGAATAGGAAATGATTGAAGATGTAATTCAAAGCAAGGATATAATTAAGGGTAGGAAAAAAAAAACATGAAAGCAATGTCCCAGCTCAAGAAGTAAACAGCATGGTCAAAAAATGAATTCCATTTGTCTTCTCATTTCTCTGGCTATCCCCGATATAACCTGAATTTGTCCTCGGGACAACTTTGTGCTCCCCTTTACTTCATTTTCTAATCACCACATCTGGACTGCAAGTCACATTAATATTCTTGCTAACTGAATGCAACTTCCTGTATTCAGCTCTCTTGCTTGTACCGAAGCTATGGCCATCCAGGATACCCAACTAGCTAAATTACTTTCTAAATGCCAGATACACACTTATGGTATATTAACTAGAAGACAAAAATAGGGGAAAGCATACTTAATTATTTTTGGAATGTTAAGAGCTCTCGATCTCTCAGCAGAGGTATTTGAGTGCTCTAAACTGACAGAGGATTAAAACAAAATGTGGAAGAAGAGGAAGCAAAATCAGGTTCTTAAAACGTGTTTTTGAACAAACTGCTCATATAAATGTACTCTAGAACAGTTTTAGATTTTTTTTTCTCTCCTTCGGCTAAAAGTAAAGAATATTTACTTTCCTTAAATCGATGTTTACAGTATATAACTTTAATTTAGATTTGTCATATGCATTATTAGTAATAATAATGGTAAGAGAATAAAATTCTAGTGACTTAAAATACTTATATTATTATAGAAACAGAAAAAGATTGACCTGCATTCTTCCCACTTCTAAAGAGACTGATAAAATATAATAAAAATTTAAGGTATATTAAAAGTAGAAATTTCTTCCACAAGGTATTATCTCATAGGTACAGAAATTATATAATAGTTACTATCTATGCATTATCAACACTGTGATATTTTGCAAAGCGTAGAGAGCCACTTTATGATTGTTTTTCTAAATGTCACTGTATACTTTTTTTTTTTTTTTAATTTTTTTTTTTCAACGTTTATTTATTTTTGGGACAGAGAGAGACAGAGCATGAACGGGGGAGGGGCAGAGAGAGAGGGAGACACAGAATCGGAAACAGGCTCCAGGCTCTGAGCCATCAGCCCAGAGCCCGACGCGGGGCTCGAACCCACGGACCGCGAGATTGTGACCTGGCCAAAGTCGGACGCCCAACCGACTGCGCCACCCAGGCGCCCCTTCACTGTATACTTTTAAGCAAACATAAACTTTGCTATTTGAGATCATTGAATTAAAAAGGACTGATGATTTTCCTGAAAGAAAACAATATCAGAGAATAAACGTACACAAAATTTGGACAAGAATCCAGTTCAATTTTATAACCACTGAATATATAAAAATGCTGCCATAAACATTCTTGACCAGAAAGGAAACAAAAAATAATAGGGAAAAAGCCCACCAGGAGGTCAGGCCTGCTGACTTTAAATTCTCAGGTAATTTAGATAGAAGCAGATACTTTTTATCCAATTTGACAAACAAAATGGAACTTACAAGTGAGCTTTTTAGTGAACTTGCGACTGCATTTTAGGCTTCAGAGATAAAAGAAAATATTAGGCAGAGTCCAAACAGCAAGATGTTCAGGCAAAAAAACCCCAATAAAATAAAAATAAAAATAAATAATAAATAGATTTTGATAAGCTTATAATTATGTTATATATATTTATAAGTTGATGTATATTGATAAATTTATCAATATGTATCTATATATAATATCATATATTATATATAACGTAATATCATGTATATAAATACCACTATATAAAAATATGTATATTTACTCGTATGAAAAAAATAGATCCCAGCCTTTTGGGCTCATTGATTCATTAAATTATCTAACAACTTTGATTGATGCTATCACAGACTAATAATATTAATATTAGAATTCTTCCCACTTAGTAGTTTAAAACATATTTATAAATATAAGAAATAAAAATTATTTTCAAAATATTTGAGAAATAGCAGTTGAAGATGACAATAAATGGTATGAATCAATCATTAATTCATGTGACAAATATATATATATATCATAAGGCAGCATATGATGACTAGGCATTAAATACGTGAGGTGGAAGGGTGGTGATATTCTAGAAAAGAGACACTAGCTTACACTAGAATGACCAGGCAGTTGTCATGTTAGTAGCGATGTTTGTGCTGTATTAAAATATGGGTAAATTTAGATAGTTGCCATAGAAAATATTGGTTCACAAACAACAATATACTTGAAGAAGGCAGAAGACTTCAAAGAAGACAGTATAGGTAAGGCACATTCAGGTGATTCTGAACAAATCCGCATGTATCACGTTAGCTAGAGAAATTATTTTAGAGAATGGTAATAAATGAGGCTGGGGAAATAAAATGTGGCAAAAATTGTGGAGGACATCAAAAATTCTGAAAAGCATGTTAGGCCTTTTGTGTAGGTAGCATGAAGTCATTTAAAGCTGGTAAATAGAACAATATCTGCTGTGTACAAAGGCCATAAGAGAATGGTGCCTGAGTGGGTGGATAAGTTAAATGGAAAGTATAAATAATATTGCATGACCATTGCTGCTTTAATAATTATTATTCTGGAAATATTTTGATTGAGATGAATTGTATTTTTAATGTGACAATGTTGAAAAAATTTTACTCATATGACAAGGCAATATCTAACGTAAACGAGCATTTGTGTATGAGAAAATTAAGATGCAAAGATATTAACAAGTATAATAGAACACTAAAATGAAAGTTTTATCTCAAGCATATTGCAAAGTAGAGTGTTAGGCAAAATGCAGAAGTTTTCAAGCTAGGTTAACAAAAAGCAGTTGAAAGAAGTCTTCATCTCTCACCTTTTTGGGGACACATAAAAGTCCATGATGCTACTTATAATCAAATTCTTTGCAGATTTTAAAATGTATAATGCTTATTCTATTCAGTTATCCAATCAATAGACTGCATTAAAGTATCTGGAAAATTATTGTAAAATTAAATGACCATTGAAATGTACTGCAACAGTGCAAATCTTTTCAAAGAGTAATTGTAAACAAACAAGAGATAAGGAACATCCATAAAACCTAATTGAAAGCTTAAAAAAAAAAACAGATTCCAGGACAATTAAAAGAGTTAATGTATAGTAAGTATGGTATTTTCAATCAGATGCAAATGGAGAATTTGGGAATATTTATTTAGATATTTGTAAAAATATAAGGAATTTATTTACACTGTATAAGAGAATAAATTTCTAATCAAAAATAAAGCAAACAAAAACCCCAGGAAATAGCTAGAAAAATATGGATTACTTTTATTTTTCCATTATCATGCCTTACGCATGGTATATAATGTTGATGAAATACTATTGAATAGAATGTTAGATTCAAGAAGACAGGCCTTTTATTTACTTGTCTTTATTTACTTGACTTTTATTGTCTTCTCCATACCTGGAACAGTTCCTGGTATGCAGTAGAGACTTGGTATATGTTTTTTGAATGCTGGGAAAATACTGAAGAACTCACAAAAGATTGAGAAGGTTCACGTCACAAGAAAAGGCTACACTATGTAACAGAAAAAACTAAAAGCCAAATGAGAAGATGAGAAGATAATTTTACATGATGATTAGTATAATAAATAAAAATCACTGAAAAATAATTACCATCGTATTACAAAAAAGAGGATAGGCTATGGACAAATCATTAAAAAGAAAAACAAGTTGTGAATACACAATTAAAAACAAGTACTGATGGAAGTGCCTGGGTGGATTAGTCAGTTAAGAATCTGACTCTTGGTTTCAGCTCAGGTCATGATCTTATAGTTTCGTGGGTTCGAGCCCCACGTCAGGCTCCATGATGACAGTGCAGAGCCTGCTTGGGATTCTCTCTCCCTCTATCTCTGCCCCTCCCCCACTCATGCTGTCTCTGTTTCTCTCAAAATAAATAAACTAAAAAAAAAAAAAAAGAAGTACCAATAAATGGATAAAGAAGATGTGGTGTGTGTGTGTGTGTGTGTGTGTGTGTGTGTGTGTGTGTATAAATATATATATGTATATATAATATTACTCAGTCATCAAAAAGAATGAAATCTTGTCATTTACAACAACATGGATGGAACTACAGTGGTATTATGCTAAGTGATATAAGTCAATCAGAGAAAGAAAAATACCATATGATTTCATTCATATGTGGAATTTAAGAAACAAAACAGATGAACATATGGGAAGGGGAGGAAGAGAAGAGAGGGAAGCAAACCACAAGAATTTCCTAACTATAGAGAACAAACTGAGGCTTGGTGGAGGGACCTGGGTGGGAGATGGGCTAGATGGGTGATGGGTATTAAGGAGGGCACTTGTTGGGATGAGCACTGGGTGTTGTATGTAAGTGATAAATCACTGAATTCGAGTCCTGAAACCAATATTACACTGTATGTTGGCTAACTAAAATTTTTTAAAAAGTACGTACATACTGTTTATTTTAATGGTATGAGAAACAAATTTTTACTACTTATATAGCCAAAGATTTTTTTAAGTTTATTTATTTTCTTTTTTAAAAATTTTTATTTAGTTTATTTTTTTAATCTATATCCAAGTTAGTTAGCATGTAGTGTAACAATGATTTTAGGAGTAGATTCCTTAATGCCCCTTACCCATTTAGCCCATCCACCCTCCCACAACCCCTCCAGTAACCCTCTGTTGTTCTCCATATTTGAGAGTCTTTTATGTTTTTGTCTCTCTCCCTGTTTTTATATTATTTTTGCTTCCCTTCCCTTATGTTCATCTGTTTTTGAGAGAGAGAGAGGAAGTGCACGCATGAGTGGGGAAAGGGCAGAGAGAGAGGGAGGGAGAGGATCTCAAACAGGCTCTGTGCTGCCAGAATGGAGCCCGATATGGGGCTCAAACTCACAAACTGTGAGATCATGACCTGAGCCAAAATCAAGAGTGAGATGCTTAACCAACTGAGCCACCCAGGCTCCCCTCATATAGCCAAAGATTTAAAAATTACCTTCTTGGGGCCCTTGGGTGGCTCAGTCGGTTGAGCGGCTGACTTTGGTTCATATCATGATCTCACAGTTCATGGGTGTGAGCCCCACATTGGGCTCTACACTGACAGCTCAGAGGCTGGAGGCTGCTTTGGATTCTATGTCTTTCTCTCTCTGTTCCCCTTCTCATGCCCTGTCTCTCTCTCAAAAATAAATAAACATTAAAAAAATTAAAAATTACTTTCTTAGTACTGATGAGGGTATGTTGGAAAAATATATACTTTCAACATTTTAGGTGAAAGTATAAAATGGTACATTTTGTAAGGGCAAGTTGGCAACGTGTATCAAGCCTCCTAAAATTTTTCATAATTATGTAATATAATTATTTAAGAATTCAAAGAGACAAATATATAAATATTTCACCATAGAGACCGCTTATTTTGGCATTAGTTAAAATTGTAAAGTTTAAGGACAGTTTAAGAATTTAAAATAAAGAATTGGTTAAATAAATTATAACACACCAGTGTAAAGCAAAATGCAGTGAATGCATGTTGGTGTAAACAATTACTTGATTACACACAGCCACACATAACAATCCTTTTTGCTCTTTATACGTAGAATCAAATTCAATTTTTACCTACATAACCCGTGTTTTCAAAGAATCCCATAAAGCTAACATATCTGTAGCTAATATATCTAAGCATACAGGATGTACTGTTGTCTAACCCCGTGTTTTTCTTCCATTATCTTGGTTAAATGTAAACAGAGGAATGTAAATATGAATGAAATTACAAAGGCAAATTGGAATACATACAATAATAATGAAATATTTTAATAATTCCTCTTTCAATATTTAATAGACAAACCAAAGGGAAATGTAGCTATAGAATACTTACATAACACCATTAATTAATAATGCTGATTAACATTGATTGAATAATGCATATTAACATTCAGCTGACAGACATACAAAACTTGACACCAAAAGATTAGGCAATGCACATTATTTTCGTGATATCTATTTCAGTAACTTCTGCGCTTTTCTTCATTATTTCCTTTTGCTAGTTTCTTGGGTTTATGATGAAATACATTCTCTAAATCTTTTTTATTCTCTAGATTCTTGAACTGGATGTTGACTTAATTATTGTTGATGATTTTTTTGTTAAAAACTAGAACTTACATACCAATGATAGAATTATAAACTGATATAACCCTTTGGCAAACAATTTACAATATCGAATAACATTTTAGCTGCACATGTAATAGGACTCAGAACTTCAGCTTAATCCTTAGAATTAAGAGAAGCTAGCACATATACACAGGGCATCATGTACAAGGGCATTTATTATAATTTTATTTGTAGTAGGGAAAAATGAAAAAAACACTCAAATATGCATCAAATGGAAAATCACTAAATATAGTGTATATTAATACTCTATTAGAATACTACATAGCAGTAGAAAGTATTGAGCTAGACCTTTATGTATAGTTAAAGACATGGATAAGGATTAAACAAAAAAGTGAAAAAAGCAAATTATAGAAAGATGTATAGTATGATAGTAGGTTATGCAATTTATAAATACATATATACATATAATATGCATGTAAATATATCTGTACTATATGTAATACATTATATGTGTGCATGTGCATGCATGCATTTATAGCAAAACTATAAAAACATGCTTTGCGATTATGCACACAAAACTTAGAATAGTTGTCATTTCTAAGTAAGCAAAAGTGATTGGGGATGCTAGAAGAATGGACTTAATGTGTATCTATAATATTGTATTCTTAATTTGAATGATATAAATTTAAAATACAAAAAAAGTTAAGAATTCACAAAATTGAAAGGAAGAAACATACGTTTTTGATATATTATTCTCTCTGTATGTATTTAGCCCTGGAATGTTTAATAAGTTTTTAAAAAATAAACAAGGTATCCCTGAATCCTTTCATATTCTCCTTGTATTCTAAAAACCCTCTTGTGTACCCTCATTATCACTTCTATGGCTTATCATTATAGTGTACTTTCTTCCAAGTTAGACTAAAAACCCTCTGAGTTTAGGAACAATGTCAAATAAGTTTGTGTCCTAAATGAGGTAATAAAAATTTCTGGAGAAACATAAAATAAAAGTATTGCTTTCTTAGCAGTTATAATTTCTATAGTTTAACTACTTAACTGCAGCTCCTTGCACAACAATCAAAAATAACCACTAAAAAGCCATGATCATCATAAAAGGACTTAGACACATGAAAATATTTATTATTGAGCCAAGAACATTTTGTATACAATTGTCGCACAGAGCACAGTCCTCTCTGTTATTTGCAAATTCAGTCTCTCTTGCAGACATTTCTATATATTTTAGTAAGGTGTAGACATAAAAACATCTATAAATATAACATAAATTTAAATGTTAATTTGCTTTTCAGAGAGAGAGAGAGAGAGAGAGAGAGAGAGACAGCATGAGCCAGGGAGTGGCAGACAGAGACAGGGACAGTGGATCCGAAGCAGGCTCTGGGCTGACAGCATAGAGCCCTTATGCAGGGCTTGAACTCACCAACCAGGAGAGAACTGCCCTAACGCCTTTATAGCAATAGGAAACATTTTGGGAAGTGTGAAGCATATGGAATAAAAACGTAGTATCAAAGATTATGAATCTGTTTCTATTTCTTTGTCTCCATTTTTTAATACTGTTTCCTTACCCAGTCAGGGAACTTAAGGGATAAACTGTTTTCATATTAAAGAGAAAACTCCCACTGATTCAAACTAGTCAGTATTCCTCTGGGTATTACTTTTTACTTCTCTCTGCTGATGGATTTTTGGTTTGCCTCTAAAAGAATTTTAATGTTTTATAACAATACCTTTTGTTATGTGGGTTTTTTTTTTTTTTTAATTATTAAGCAAGACTTTTTTTTCCTCTTTCTTTCTCTTTAATCACTTTTTCGCTCACTCTGAATTATGTGCTCGATCACTTGATATTTCCTGCCTGGGACTTCCCAGAGCTTTAATCTAAATCAAAAGATGGTAGCTATTCAGGAACACAACTTTAAATGAGTTTTGAGTCTTAAGGGAATTATGGTGTTTTAATTCTGTTTTACGAACAATAAAAGAAAATGGTTTTGCAATTTTATGTCTTGAAACATGTCTAATTGAGATTTGCAAACTTTTAAAACGTATCTCACCAATGGGAAAATAATTTGAAACATATTTTCATATTGATGCTTTCTTATCAATGCTTATGAGGCATGTTTATCTTTGAACTTTGAAAATTCATAATACTCCGGAACCTATGTTTTTCTTTAAACAACTTAAAATACAGTATTTGTCTTAGGGAATCCATTATGCTAAATAAGACATTAATGTAAATTCTAATATATTAACTTCATTTTCTATACTTGAATATTTTTGAACCTATCTATTATCATATTTGAGAAATACCAGAAGTCCTAAAAATGTTCCTATCATTTGAGAAAAATGCCATCTGTGAGAGTTGTGTCATTCAATACAGTTTATAATTATTTTTAAGTTTTTATTTAAGTTCCAGTTAGCTAACATACAGTTTAATATTAGTTTCAGGTGTACAATATAGTGATTCAAAACTTCCATACAATACCTGGTGCTCATCTCATCACAAGTGCCCTCCCCTAATCCCCATCAACTATTTAACCCATCCCCCCACCCACCTCCCCTCTGGTAACCATCAGTTTGTTCTATAGAGTTAAGAGTCTGTTTCTTGGTTTGCATCTCTCTTTACTTTCCCCTTTTGTCATTTCCAGAAGAGGCATAAGTATGCCACTTCTTTTTTATCCATTCCCCAATCGATGGACACTTGAGCTGTTTCCGTAATTTGGATATTGTAGATAAGGTTGCTATAAACATTGGAGTGTATGAATCCCTTCGAATTAGTATTTTTGTATCCTTTGGGTAAATATCTGGTAGTGCAATTGCTGTTACTTATAGCATTGCTCTGATCAACTCCTTGAAGAGATGATAAATGGGTGTACTAGAATTTGAATTTACATTTATTATAATGAATTTACAATAAAATTATTCCAGTAAAATTTTTTTGAATGAATTTTCATCTGTTTATTTGATTTTCCCAAAATCTAAAGCTCAATATGGATCCCAACATGAGATTTCACATCCCCACCAGTAAGAGGAATCTCCACTGAGCTTCAATTCATTTTATCCAATTATCAAGGGCCGACAGATTCTATTATAACTAGGTTTCAGTTTACATGTTCAGTTTTGGGTGCCTGGTGGCTCAGTCATTAAGTATCTGACTTCAGCTCAGGTCATGATTTCATGGTTCATGAGTTTGAGCCCCACATCAGGCTCTCCACTGTCAGCACAGAGCCCGCTTCAGATCCTCTGTCCCCCTGTCTCTCTGCACCTCCCATGCTTACTCTCTCTCTCTCTCTGAAAAATAAATAAACATTAAAAAAGAAAAAAAAGAAAAAACTCTTGAATTGCCTTTATGGACTAATACAGAACACATTCCTCACTTTCTGCCACAGCTGAGTCTGGGATACATGGCACCTTGATTTCGAAATTTCTGGTAGCTTTGCCACTGTTGAAATGAAGGAGGTGCTGCTTATCAATCTGTCTGCCTCCATTCCTATTTTCCCTTCCTCCCTTCTCTTTTTACCTTTTTTTTTTTAACAAATATTTGAGCACTGACCCAGGGATGATTCTGGTGACATGAATGTAAACAAGATATGAATGACACATCCCATATGCAGGGATGATATGAACAAATAAAGAGGTTGTATTATAAAATGTGACAAATAGTGTGGCATAGGAAGTTCAGGTGCTGTACAGCACAAGTGGTGGGCTCCTAACCAAGATTTGTCTTTCTGGAAGAAGTAATATCCAAGCTGAAGTTTGAGTGATCAGCAATAGTAAGTAACAATCATCCAGAAAGAAAGCTTAAAAGGACAGGGAAGCAGTTCCAGACAAGGATCAGTATAAGCAAAAAACAGAGGAGTGGGGGTGGAGGGGGGAGGAGAATACAAACTAGTCGAATGATACTTTAATTTCCTCATTTTGTTTTTTACAGTATTAACGATAGCTTATTCGATGCTTCTTTTCCTGGAAACAGGTTGTGCTGCATCCCTTGAAATCTGTTCCAGAATCTTTTGAACATTTTATTTTAACTGGAGTCTGGCTTTATAAATCTTCAGTTTATAATAAACCAATTCTTTATCTTTGAGGTGACTGATTATGATTTTGCACTTTATAATGCTCAACACTAGTCAAAAAGTCAGAGTAAAAACATTTATTATTAAGTTACTTTCATCTGAATGTGGACACCACCTGTGTCTGCTTTAAGCAGGGAGGAGACAACATCTTCAAGTATTAGCATCTTCCAGGGTTTATGTCTCTACGATGTGGTTTTCATCCTTAATGGAACCTTATGAGCACTAGTCCACATGGACTATTATAAAGCAGCTGGATTTAAGGGAAAAGATTTCCTCAAGAAAAAGACATGTATAATGACATGTACTCTCCTCCAGCCTGGTGATTATGTAGACAATCTGAAGTAGGAGAGCAGAGAACGTGCATACACACACACAGAGACACGATTTACAGTGACGTCTTGGATGTTTCCTGTGAGACATTCTATGCACACGCTACCAATGTTTACCTAAAAATCAATTCTCCAAATTTATTATTTATTTATTATTACCATTCTCTTTATTGTAACATCAATAGCTTAAATAAATTTAGAACTTTCTGTGTGCCAGGTATTGTGTCTTCTCATCTGCTTTTTTATTTTTTTTTTTAAATTTTTTTTTTCAACGTTTATTTATTTTTGGGACAGAGAAAGACAGAGCATGAACGGGGGAGGGGCAGAGAGAGAGGGAGACACAGAATCGGAAACAGGCTCCAGGCTCTGAGCCATCAGCCCAGAGCCCGACGCGGGGCTCGAACTCACGGACCGCGAGATCGTGACCTGGCTGAAGTCGGACGCTTAACCGACTGCGCCACCCAGGCGCCCCTCATCTGCTTTTTTAAAGTTTATTTATTTTTTTTAGAGAGAGAGAGAGAGAGAGAGAGAGAGAGAGAGAGAGAAGGAGGGCATACAGAGAGGGAGAGAATCCTTAAGCAGGTTCCATGCAGAGCAGAGCCCAACGTGGGGCTTGATCTCATAAACTGTGAGGTAGTAAATAACTTGAGCCAAAATCGAGTCAGATGCTTAACCAACTTAGCCATCCAGGTGCCTTTCATCTAATTAAAAAAAAAATCTGAGACTTCCAGGGAAGATGGTGGGGTAGGAGGATCCTAGACTCACCTTGTCCCTTGGATTCACCTAGACAACACCCTAGAAGAGTAAATAACCCAGGAAATGACCCAACGATTGGCAGAATAGGCTCTCCACAGCCAAATGTAGAGAAGTGGCCACATTAAAGAGGGTATGTTGGATTGACATGGAGTAGGAGCCAATCGGACCTGCGGGACTATCTACAAGAGAGAGGGACACATCAAGCATGGAAAAGGGAGAGAAGACCCAACAGCAAGCACCCCACGCCCGGGGAACCTGCACTGGGAAGATGAATTCCCATAGCATTTGGTTATGAAAATGAGAGGAGCTTGAACTAGCAAGTCCTTAAAATCAGTGGAACTTAACACTTCAAACTTTAAAAAATCAGTGGTTGGGGTCTTGGAGAGCCTGAGAGTGATAGGAAACTGATTCCCCACCCTTAAAGAGACAGCATAACAAACAGCCCCACTGAGATACAACATAGAACCAGAACTTTGAAAAACATCTGGGGAATATGGGATGGGGGAGATTAGTTTTACAAATCTCAGAATATGTGCTGTAGGGGAAAGGATCTTTGGGGGACTTCTCCAGGAACAAAAGAGCAGGCAGGCACCTTTTCCCTCTCCTGCCCCTTAGTCTAGATATATGGACATCTGTGGGAAACAGTGCAGCCTGTGAACACTCTTCACTTAGCTTGCTAACAGTGTGCCCCACTGCAGCATTCTTCTGCAGACTTCTCCCCTGACAACTTGCTCTCAGCAGCTCTCCAAAGCTGCTCCAGGACCCCCACTCCCACAACACACCTGTACAAACCTTGCTAACACTGTGCACCTCACCCTCAACATGTCCTTGGCAGCAGTCCATCCAAAGTAATGTTGCAAGTGGTAGCGTGCAAGCAGCCCTGACAGGGGTCAGCACTACCCTAAAGTGAGTCCTGACCCAGGGAGAAGGGTAGAAAACTACACATAGCAGTTTGTCTGCAGCCCTAACAGTGGGCCTGAGGCAGACATCAGGTCTGGCTGTAAGCCTTGCCCACTAATGAAAGCTTCTCAGAGGACAACATAGGAAACACACCAGCAGTTTGGTGCAACTGCAGCTCTGGCAAATGCATGGCCTCACCCAATTCAAGCCCAAGGAGGCCCCGCCCATTAACAACAAAGGGACAACAGATAAACAGACAACAGGCAAAGATAACCATTGAAGAAGACTGGACTAAAAAGGCAAAGGTGGTTTAGCCACAACAGTAGGACCCATGAAACACACAGAGTAAATAATCTTGAAACACCAGTTTCTGGTGAACAGGGGGCACTGCACTGCAGGACACTACAGAAACTCTTCTTTTTTTAAGTTTATTTATTTATTTTGAGAAAGAGAGAGTGAGCAGGGGAGGGGCAGAGAGAGAGAGAGAGAGAGAGAGAGAGAATCCCAAGCAGGCTCCATAGTATCAGCACAGAATGTGATGTGAGGCTCAAACTCATGGATCATGAGATCATGACCTGAGCTGAAATCAAGATTCAGATGCTTAACCGGCTGAGCCACCCAGCTGCCCCCAGAACCTCTTCTTTATAAGGTCACTGTTTACAAGAGCAGGGGACATAGATGGCTTTCCTGACACATAGAAATAGACACAGAGATTTAATCAAAATGAGGAGACAGAGGAATATGTCCCAAATGAAAGAACAGGACAAAATCACAGCAAGAGAATTAAATGAAACAGAGATAACTACTATGCCTGATAGAGAATTTAAAGTAATGGTCATAGAGGCGCCTGGGTGGCTTAATCAGTTAAGCGTCCAACTCTTGACTTTGGCTCAGTCACAATCTTGCAGTTTATGGGCTTGAGCCCCACATCAACCTCTGTGCTGATAGTGCAGAGCCTGCGTGGTATTCTCTCTCTCCTCTCTCTCTCTTGCTCTTTCTCTCTCTTTCTCAAAATAAATAACTAAACTTAAAATAAATAAAGTAATGGTCATAAAGATATTCAGTGGACTTGAGAAAAAGGTGGAGGATATCAGTGGGAACTTCAACAAAGAGATAGAAACCATAAAAAATAACTCATCAGAGATGAAGAACTCAATAACTGAAATTAAAAACATACTAGAGGGAATAAATAGTAGAACAGAGGAAGCAAAAGAACATATCAGTGACCTGGAGGATAGAGTAATGGAAAGCAATCAAGCTTAACAGAAGAGAGAAAAATGTCTGATAAAAAATAAGACTAGATTAAGACTACTCAGCAACTCCATCAAGCATAACAACGTTCACATTACAGAGATCCTAGAAGGAGAAGAGAGAGAACAGAAGGCAGAAAATGTATTCGAAGAAGTAATGGCTGAAAACTGGCTAAATCTGGAAAAGGAAATAAAAATCCTGATCCAGAAGGAACAGAGAGTCTCTAACAAAATCAACCCAAGGAAGTCCACATGAAGACACATAGTAATTAAAATGCAAAAAGTAGTGATGAAGAGAGAATTTTAAAAGCAGCAAGAAAAAGAAAACAGTACAGACAAGGGAAACCCATAAGCTATCAGTTGCTTTTATGGCAGTAATTTTGCAGGCCAGAAGGGATTGGAATAATATATTCAAAATGCTGGGGGGGGGGACAAAAAATAAACAAACAAATGAACAAACAAACAAAAAACAACTACTACAGTCAAGAATACTCTATCCAGCAAGGCTATCATTCAGAATACAAGGAGAGATAAAGTTTCCCAGATAAACACAAGTTAAAGGAATTCATGATGGCTAAACCAGCCCTACAAGAAATATTAAAGGAGCCTCTGAGTGGAATGGAAAGACCATAAGGAAGAGTAAGGAAAGTAGGAAACACAAAAGTAAAATTAAGTCTATAAATCTGATCTATAAAAATAAGTCAAGAGATTCACAAAATAAAAGGATGTAAAGTAGGATACCACATACCTAAAACATGAGAGATGGAGTAAAATTTTAGTGCTTTTAGAATGAGTTCAATTTTAAGTGACCATCAACTTAATTAGATGGCTATATGTATAAGATGATGCATATAAGCCTAATGGTAACCACCAATCAAAAAGTGGTAATAGATATGCCAAAAATAAAGGGAAAGGAATCCAAGTATATTATTGAAGAAAGCCACCAAACCATGAGAGAAGAGAACAAGAAAGGAACAGAGAAGAACTACAAACACAACTGTAAAACAAGTAACAAAATGGCAATAAGTAAGTACCCATCAATAATTACTATGAATGTAAATGGCCAAAATGCTCCAATCAAAATAGTGTGATGGAATGGATAAAAAACAAAGGTCCATCTATAAGATGAAAGAGCCTCCAAGGCTATAAGAAAGAGCCTGCAAGACACTCATTTCAGACCTAAAGATACATGCAGATTCAAAGCAAAGGGATAGAGAAGCATTATCATGCAAATGGAAGTGAAAGGAAAGTTGGGGCAGCAATATGCATATCAGACAAAATAGACTTTAAAACAGAGACTGCGACAAGAGACCAAGGGCACTATATAATCATAAAGAAAACAATCCAGCAAGAATATATAACAATTGTAAATATTTGTGGACCCAACATGAAACATCCAAATACATAACAAAGTTAATAACAAACATAAATGAAGTAATAGATATGCCAATAATAGTAGGGGATTTTAACACCCCACTTACACCTATGAATATATCATTCACACAGAAAAGCAATAAGGAAACAGTGACTTTGAATGACACGTTGGATCAGATGGATCTAACAGATATATCCAGAACATTCCATTCAAAAATAGCAGAATACACATTCTCCTCAAGTGCACATGGAACATGCTCCAGAATAGATCATGTTAGGCCACAAAACAAGTATGAACAAATTCAAAAACTGAAGTCATATCATGCATCTTTTCTGATCACAATGCCATGAAACTAGTAATCAACCACAAGAAAAAATCTGGAAAGAACACAAAAATGTAGAGGATAAATAACATGCTACTAAACAATAAACGGATCAACCAAAAAAATCAAAGAAATTTAAAAAATGCATGGGGACAAATAGAAATTAAAATACAATGGTCCAACATCTTGGGGATATAGGGAAAGCTGTTCTAAGAAGAAAGCTTATAGCAACACAGGTCTACCTCAAGAAACGAGAAAAATCTCAAATAAACAACCTAACCTTACACCTAAAGGAGTTAGAGAAAGAAGAACAAACAAAAACCTAAAACAGAAGGGAGGAAATAATGAATATTAGAGCAGAAATAAACAAAATAGAAACCAAAAAAATAAATAAATAAAATAAAACAATCAATGATACCAGGATCTGGTTCTTTGAAAAGCGTGAGGACTCAAAAAAAAAAAAAAAAAAAGAAGCAAAATCAGGAATGAAAGAGGAAAAATAATAATGGACACTAAAGAAATATAAAAAATTATAAAAGAATATTATGAAAAATCATATGCCAACCAATAGAACTACCTGGAAGAAATAGATGAATTCCTAGAAACCATTAATCTCCCCAAACTTAAACAGGTAGAAATAGAAAAATTGAACACACCCATTACTAGCAATGAAATTAAATCAGTAATCAAAAAACTCCCCCAAAATAAAAATTCCAGGACTAGATTGCTTCACAGGTGATTTCCACTAAACATTTAATCAAAGGTTAGTACTTCTCAAAGTATTCAAAAAAATAGAAGAGGAAGGAAAGCTTTCAAATACTTTCTGTGAGGCCAGCCTTATCCTAATTCCAAAACAAGGTAAAGACACTACAAAAAAAGAGAACTGCAGATGAATATCTATGATACACATAGATGCAAATACTCAACAAAATATTAGTAAACTGAATCCAATACACTAAAAAAATTATCCACCACAATTAAGTAGGATTTATTCCTGAGATGCAAGTATGGTTCCATAGTCACAAATCAACCCACATGATACAACAGGCTAACGGATAAAAATCATATGATCATTTCAACAGATGCAGAAACAACACCTAACAAAGTACAACATCCATTCATGACTAAAACCCTCAACAAAGTAGGTTTAGAGTGAGCATACCGTAACATAATACATGCCCTATATGAAAAACCCACAGCTAACATCATACACAATGGGGAAAATGAGAGAGCTTTTTCCCTAAGATCAGGAACAAACCAAGGATGTCCACTGTCACTGCTTTTATTCAACATAGTACTGGAAGACCTAGCCACACCAGACAAGAAAAAGGAATAAAAGGCACCCAAATTGCTAAGGAAAAAGCAAAACTCTCACTATTTGCAGATGGCATGATACTATATAAAAAAACCCCTAAAGATGCCACCAAAAAACTACTAGAACTGATTAATGAATAGAGTAAGGTCACAAAATAAAATCAATATGTAGAAATAAGTTGCATTTTTATAAGTAATGAAGTAGCAGAAAGAGAATTTAAGAAAACAATCCCATTTACAATTGCACTAAAATAATAAAATACCTAGGAATAAACTTAACCAAAGAGGTGAAAGACCTATACTCTGAACCTAAAAATCTAATGAAAAAAATTGAAGGCGACATAAAACAAATGGAAAGATATCCATGCTCGTGGATTGGGGGAACAGATATTGTTAGAATGTCCACATTGCCCAAAGCAATCTACATATTTAATAAAATCCCTGCCAAAATACTAACAGCATTTTTTTTGCAGAATTAGAACAAATAATCCTTAACTTTGTTTGGAATCACAAAAGATCCAATATAGCCAAAGCAATCTTGAAAAAGAACAAAATGAGATGTATCACAATCCTAGATTTCAAGATATACTACAAACTGTAGTAATGAAAACAGTATTGTATTGGCACAAAAATAGACATACAGATCAATGGAACAGAATAGAGAGCCTAGAAATAAACCTACGATTTTATGGTCAACTAAATTTTAACAAAAGGAGGCAAGAATATGTACTGGGAAAGAGTCTCTTCAGCAAATGGTGCTGGGAAAACTGGACAGCTCATGTAAAAGAATAAAATGGGACTATTTTGTTACACCATATACAAAAATAAACTCAAAATAGATTAAAGACTTAGATATGAGACAGGAAATCATAAAATTCTTAGTCTTAAGAGAGGACAGGCAGTAATTTTTCTATTATTGGCCACAGAAACATTTTTCTAGATATGTGTCCTGAGGGAGAGGAAACAAAAGCAAAAAATAAAGATCAAAATAAAAATCTTCTGTACAAGAAAGAAAACTATCAACAAAACTAAAAGGCAACCTACTGAATGGGAGAAAATATTTACAAATGACATACTGGAAAGGGGTAAGCATCCAAAATATATATAAAAAAATATACAACTCAACACTCGAAACAAAGAATCCAATTCACAAATGGGAAGTAGCCATAAATAGACATTCCTCCAAGGAAGACATACAGATGGCCAACAGACCCATGAAAAGATGCTCAACATCATTTATTATCAGGGAAATGCAAATCACAACCACAACGAGATATCATCTCACACCTGTCAGAATTGCTAAAATCAAACACAGAAAAACAAAAATTGTTGGCCAGGATGTGGAGAAATAGGAACCCTTGTGAAATGTTGATGGGGATGAAAACTGGTGCAGCCACTGTGGGAAACAGTAGGGAGGTTCCTCAAAAAGTTAAGAACAGAATTATCTAGTACTTCCACTACTGAGTATTTACCCAAAGAATACAAAAACACTAATGTAAAACGATACACGCATCACCATGTTTATTGCAGCATTATTTATAATAGCCAAGTTATGGAAGCAGCCCAAGTGTCCATCAATAGATGAATTGATAAAGAAGGAGGTATATATTTACAATGGAATATTAGCCATTAAAAAGAATGAAATCTTGCCATTTGCAACAACATGGATGGATCTAGAGAGTATAATGCTAAGCTAAATAAAGTCAGTCAGAGAAAGACAAATACTATATGACTTCACTCATATGTGGTCTTTAAGAAACAAAGCAAATGAACAAAGAAAATAAGGGACAAACCAAGAAACTCTGTTAACTATAGAGAACAAATTGATGGTTACCAGAGTGAAGGTGGGGGGGGGATGGGAAAACTAGGTGAAGGAGATTGAATACACTTATCATTACGGGCACTGAATACTGCATAGAATTATTGAATCATTGTATTGTACACCTAAAATTAACATAACCGTATACGTTAATTACACTGGAATAAAAATAATTAAAAATCATATAAAACTATAACTTTTGTTTTATAGATGTTAAAACTAAGACCCAAGAAGTGCCTCGTCTAAAGTCACAAATCTGAGCTATCAATGCAGACAGTCTGACTCTAGGATTTATATTCTAACCATGTGCTATATTGCCTCTCAAAGAGGAAACAGGGTGAAGTAAGGGAATCTGATGACAACCAAAATTGCAATCATGATGTAGATGAAGAATTTTTAGACTATGATGACTGAGAGTTGCTTATATGAAATTAAGCATGATGAATAATTAAAACATTAGTTTGCCTTCTACCAGTATCATTTAATTGTAAACTGTCTTTGTATTTTCTTAATTTGTATCTTTTGTTACACCAAGCATATAAATCCTCTGAATATGTAGGGTTTTTGTTTTTCTTATTATCAACAGAGATTTGGGCATTGGTGATTCCACCTTTAAAGTATTCAGGAAGCTTGAGTGGCATCTTAAATATATCCATGTGGTAAATGATTTTCTGGAATCCATTTATAGAATCAATTTAGAGCTGTGCACACTATAATTTTGAAGTGTTTTCATTCCTGGAAAATGATAATTTTATTTTGGATATTTATGTATGAAATACTTTATGATTGTATGATTCCATTAGTAAATGTACTGCTTCGATCTTGCCAACATTTATCACAAAGATGCCTATCATTTTGGCATTTTTTATTACTCAATATTTATTATGATTATTGCTATTGATTTTATTAATGCAGCAGTATTCTGCTTTTATATAATTTTTGAAACATTCAGAAAAGTTAAGTTGAAGATATAAGCGAGTAAAAGTTACAAATGCTTTTAAGTGTTTCATTTGTTAAAGCAAAATACATTTACTGAGACCTTTTGATGTCGGGGAGGGGTAATGTATTTGATGCTTTGCACATAATTAGAATACAGAAAAGTGGTTCAGGCAAATGTAGAAGCAGGAATTTTATTCCTCTTACATCTTGTTTTCCAAAGCTTTCAGAAATTTCCCTGTCTAAAGAAAATTATTGGTCTCTTGTTGATTTTTGGCATCCAGCACTACATCTAAAAGGTTGACTCTCCTCATGCTTAAGAGGATTCCTTCTCTTCTGCTCCATATTAAACCTTACCTCTTTCTCCTAATCCCAACCAATTAGTTTTCATATCAGAAAATTCCAGATAATACAAGTAGCTAATGATTTCATGAATTGTCTGCCCTTATATCTTGTATGGTAGCTCTTTATTTTAACACACGCTCTTGGAAGGCAGCTATGCTCCCCACTATACCACCATGCTGACACATGCTCTTGGAAACGGGAATAATTTATCTATGTGAACAAATGTATAAATGTGCTATAATAACTAACATCTGAGTGTGGCTTAAAAGTTTTGGCTATAGGTGTTTCCATAGTATCATTTTTGTATTAGTATTCATAATTATATGATTCCCATTATCCCTGAATATAAATATCATACAATCAAGAGATTTGAGGACCATGTTAAGCAGGGTTAGAACAAGGTTGAAGCAGGAGAGTCACATGGCTTGGGTGAAAAATTTAAAGGGACACCAAGATACTTGTAATGCAGATACAAAAATATTCAATGCAATATTTTTTAAGTCAATATTAATGCAAGAACATCCATGAAGAACAAAATATCAAACTTGTAAATAAAGACAGGACTGATATCACTGAATTTTTCTTTTGCATCAGGTTCCACATAGCACTGGTGTCAAACACTCACTACATAAACTTAATATTTATAAAATGTGAATATTTAAGTATTCATTATCAATCAAAAAACCCAAGCAGAACACTAAAAATGACTTAACCTTTTTTCTTGAGCTAGTGCGTAATTAAAAACCAATAATATACCAAAACAGCAGACTGAGTGCAGGCATTCACCTGGTAGGGCTGTTAGGCCACACTGAAATGGAGAAGATGAATTAGAACAGAACAATGTAAGATGGTTATGGGAAGAGAGTGCTTTTTTGAAAGAAGAATGTTGGAAATATGTGACAAGTGTTGAAGTAGGGTGGAGGAAGCAGGTATGCAAGAGCTCTAAGGGATCCCAGAGACTAGAAATTGGATTCAAAGTAGCCTGGAGTGAGAACAGGGGCCAAAACCAGATACATATGGAACACCTTTGACTATTTTCCAACTCTACTATCCTCACCCTATCCCGAAACATGTGCATAGCAAAAGGCCATCAGACATTTATTCTAAGACCTAAAAACTCAGTGCATTCCTCCAAGAAAGTGATTCTGGTTTACATGATTATGCTTCTAAATTCTAGCATGCAAGGGGGCTCAAAGCTTGATGGACTCTTGCTTGGTAATGGGAAGGTATTCTTCAACCAACTCCTTATAGACAGGCATTTCAGTAGCAGGCTGGGACCAGAGTGCCTGGGGTTCAATAGGGCTTATGAGAGTGAAAAGTTTCTCAACAATAAGTGCTCAATTAAATTAGATGTCATTAAATTTCACTCAAGGAAGATGTCTAAAGGAAAATAGCCCTAACTGCACAACTATATGGAAAGCACACTAGTTTTCTAGAACAGGGTTCAGCAAACTTTTTTGTAAAAGAGGTCAGAAAGTAAGTATTACTGGTTCTGTGTGCCATAATGTCTCTGTTGCAATTACTCAACTCTGTCTATGTCATAAAAGTAGCCATAGGCAATACATAAACGGGCATGGGGTGTTTGAGTACATTTTTATTACAAAAATACAATGTGCCAGATTTGGCCCTTAATTTGATGAATCCCACTGAAGAAAATAAAATGGCTTGACTTTCATATATAAGAGTAATACAAAGGACCATTAGACACATGAGTTGTGGAAGACACTGTGAAGAATCTTTCAGATACTTCTCCCTCAATGAAGGACTTAGGCCTCAGATTCTGGGAGGGTTGTGGCAGATGGACTTTAGCTGACAGCCTCTTCAGTAATTGCCTCACCTGCAGAGTCCTCATCCCAAATCACATCCTTTCCTGGGGTGACTTACATTCAAGAACTGATAGATGTGAGAGTATATATGTCTGACCATCTCAGTTCACCTGAGGATATTATAAAGGATCATTCTAGCTCTAGAGCTGTCCATGAGGTCAGTGAAGGCTGGCTTTGCGCTTACACTGAAGATCAGCTTCTTCCACTGCTCAGCTCTGCTTTCTTCTTTCCTCTTCTGGTGTCGATCCCAAAGGCACTCCTTAATAAATACTTTGCAAGCTAAACTCTATCTCATAATCTGCTTTCCCAGGAGCCCAACCAATGATTTGAGGAAAACAGGACTTCTGAAACAGAAAGACCAAGATGAATCCACAGAAAATTTGGCCATGCAAGAAAAAAAAAAGAGAATTGAGAGAATAGAAGGGTAAGCAAAATATTAAATAACAAATACAGCAATTACACAGATTTTAGAAGCTATTACAGCCAGAAAGTCATGAGAGATCTGTTAAAAAGAAAACCATAGGCTAAAAATGGGTTGGGTCCAGTCAGTAAACAAAGACTTAAAATTCCTAACCTAACCAAAACTACAGTTTCAACTCCTCAGGATTGTAACTTTTAACCAGTAAACATGGAATTTCCTGGTCAATTCTAGGAAATTTAATGATTGACCCTTTCTGCTCCCTTGAGGAGGACAACTTTGTCTAAACAATGCATTCTTTGCTAACAAATTTCTTTCTTATGCCCTCAATCTTTAAAAATCTTTTATTGTTTAGCTCAGCAGAGGTCCCCTCTACTTTGTCAGATGTTGCCTGACTCATGAACCATTTAATGAAGCCAACTAAATCTTCAAATGGACTTGGTTTAATTTTTTTTTTTTTTTAGCCAGATCTAAAGCTAAATAAACTTCATAGAATAAAGAACATAAAAGAACACGGGGCACCTGTGTGGCTCAGTTGGTTGAGCGTCTGACTTTGGCTCAGGTCATGATTTCACAGTTCCTGAGTTTGAGCCCTGCAATGGGCTCTGTGTTGACAGCTGGGAGCCTGTATCCTGCTTCGGATTCTGTGTCTCTCTCTCTCTCTGCCCCTCTCCCACTCACGCTCTGTCTCTTTTGCTCTCAAAAAATAAATAAACTTTAAAAAATTTAAAAAAACATAAAGGACAGAATATAATAAAATATCTGAGGATATAGGAAAAGTCAGAGAGGACCTATGCAGCAAGATAGTATTTTTTTCAAGAGGAGTTTCAAAAAAGAAAAGAGAAAATGGAGGGCACTAAGACATTAAAGAAATATTATCATGTATATAAACGGAATCAGCAAACCAAACAGTGGAACATATTTAATTTTCAATAACAACTTAAATTTCCGTTTAGTCTTCACTTTGCAGAAAACCTTAATTGGGTATGAAATAGAAAATTCTAGTGGCTTTAATTAGCAGTTCCTGATTTCTAATGAGATTTAGCCCCTTGTCATTGGCCATTTAGAAATCTTTTGTGAATTGTCAGTTCAAGCTTCCTGCACATTTTTCTTTTACATTACCTGTCTTCCCTTTATTGATCTATATGTTATTTAAATGTCTTGGATACAAATTCTTTGTTGGTTACGTGTATTGCAAATAACAGGTCGCTCTCCGGTTTACCCTTTCATTTTTTAATAGTTTATTTTGATGAAGAATCCAATTTAACAATCTTTTTCTTCATAGTTAGTAGCTTTTCACATGTAATATTTCAGCATTTTGCCAATTCCAAGCCTTGAAAATATTCTTACATTTTCTTCTAGAAGTTTCAGTGTTTTACTTTTTATATTCTCATCTAGAATTGACATTGTGTATGGTATGAATTAGAGATTATATGGGTATGTAAATGATCCAAAGCCATTTATTTATTTATAAGTCTGTTTATTCCCCCATTGTGCTGTAGTACCACTTCTGTCATAAATCGAGTGCTGAAACACATGTTAAGTCTCTTTCTGGACTCTCTATTATATGCAGTTGAAATATTTACCTGTCGTTGTATCTATACAATACTACCTATGTCCTCTGAGCTTTTTTTTTTTCAAGATTGTCTTGCTATTCTTAATCTTTAGGTTAAGCTTGCAAATTTGCATATATAGACACATATACACCAAACTGTAGGAATTTTGATTGATATTCCTTTAAACTATAGGTCAATTTGGAATAATTTGGCAATTTTACAATTCTGCGACTTTGATTTATAACTATGGTATATACCTCAGCATTAATTTCTCTCAGTAATATTTTATATCTATTTTTTTTTCTGCATGGGTACTGTATATCTTTTGTATATTTAATTCTAAGAATTTTATGTTACTTGAGACTATGGCAAGTAATATCTTTTTTAAAAATCATTTTCTAATTTTAATTACTAATATATTGAAAGGTATTTTATTTTTTATATTAAACATATACAAAATGACTTTCTTAAATCTACACTTGTAGTAAGATTCTATATATTCTTGGGGTTCCTGGGTGGCTCAGTTGGTTGAGAATGTTAATCTTGATTTTGGCTCAGGTCACAATCCCAGGGTTATGAGACTGAGTCCTACATCCAGCTCTGTGCTGACTGTGGACTCTGCTTGGGATTCTCTCCCCCTCTCTCTGGCCCTCCCCCACTTATGTTCTCTCTGTCTCTCTCAAAATAAACTTAAAACATATTCTATACATTCTTTTAGATTTCTATGTACAAAATTATGATCCTATGAATAATTTTATTTATTTTTTCTTTCTTTATAATCCTTATACCTTTCCCCATCTTGTCTACTATGCTCAAGTTCTCTTCAGAACAATGCTGGATAGAAGTGGTGGTGAAGATCCCCCTTATCTCATTCTTCATTTCAGGGGCAAGTTGCTCAGTATTTTACTATTTCACCATCTACCATGATGTTAGGCGATTCTGTTTTTTGGTTTGGTTGGTTAGCGTTGCTTACTTTGTTTTGTTTTCAGACACTTCATCGGATATTTCCTAGTCTATTTTATCAAACGGCTTCCCTGCATCTGCTGAAATCATATGTTTCTATATTATTCTTTTACTATGTTGAATTACATTGAATTGATTTTTAAATAATAGGGGTCTTTAAATATTTAAATGAAATGCTATTTGTTTAGCATATATTGTCTTTTGTATATATTGGTAATTTAGTTTGCCTTTTTTTTTAATTTAGATTTTCATACTATGTACAGGAGAGGGGTATGCTGTTTTCATTGCACCTCATTTCCTGTTAGGATTCTGTAGTGTTGGGGTTGATCTTCGGTTTCTATCCTGCTATTATCAATATTTGTTTTTCTAATATTTGGTCCATTTTCATCCCTTTGGATGCCTAGTGATTTTTGTTTGATGCCAGATATTGTGAAAACTTTTAGGAAAATACTGAAGTACCAGATTATATAATCTTCCAGGAGAGAAATGCACTTTACAGCAGCAGTTAGGGTAATGCCAGATTACTTTAATCCCATCATGGACTAAGCTTTAATTGGAGTTTAGTTCTCTGAGAACTGGTCTAATTCTTATTCTTATTTTGATCACATAGCCTTTTTCTAAACCTAGATTGTTCAGTTTACCAGAAATTCTCCTTATTATTGGGCTCTGATCTTTGATTTTTGTCCTATTGCTCCCACAAATTGCTGAAAGCTTGATAGTACTTTTGCTCAATTTCAAACTTTCTCAGCCACATCTTGAGGATCATAAATTCCTTGCGGAGTAAAAGTAGTACCTAATATATGCTCACTTCTATGAATTTTACTTCTCTCTTGGATTTTGCCCCTCAAGTCTTCACAGACTTTGTAGCTTCCTTACACGTTCAGATTAATATTTTAAGTATTTTTCCAGTTTTCTTAGTTGTTTTCTGTAGGTGGCTTGTTTTCAAACAAGCCAGTTATCCATTTTTGAAAATAAAAATTGAGTTGTTACATCACTGTAGTAAACTTCATAAACTTCCTTTAGTAGTTTGATGCTAATTTCAGCTTATTGAAAGAAACCTTTTCTACTTAAAGGTAAGAATAATATTCTCATTTATTTTTGGCTAAAGTTTTAAAAATGTACATTCCATATTGAAGTATTAACCTATTGGTAACTAACTTTTGTGATCACTGTGAAGTATAGAATCAAATTTATTTTCCTACAAAATGAAAACTAATACTTCCAGTACCATACTATGCTAGTCCATCCTTTCAACACTGATCCAAAATACTATCTCTGTTCTGTATCAAATTAGCACATAAATAACTGTTTTCACAAATTGCTCTGTATTCTCTTCCTCTGGTTTTCTTTGATCCTATACAACATCCTTTTAATTATATAATTTAAGATGAGATATTTGTAACATGCTTGTATTATTATGGGCATCATTCAATAGAAATGAATTAGATGATTCAGGAGAGCAGGAGAGTACTTCAAGAGTACTTCAAGTACTTTGAATAAGGGCAGGCCTAATTTTGACAGAATGGCAGACTGCATATGTGGGTACAGGTAGAGATTGCTTGGTAGATTTAGTGGTGAATATTTGTTACTTCCTATTTTCTTAGTAAAATTAAAAGGAAGATCACCTCAGATGTTAGGATGGTCAAAGAGGGATGAATGTTTGAGAAGGCAGAAGAAGATACAATAAAATGACGTGGCTAGTGGGAAAGGGGAGACTGAGAGCAATACAATAGACCTGTTGATTTCGTAAAGCTCATTTAAAATTAATGGTCCTGACTTTGGAGGGTGACAGTCAGCATAGTTGTGAGTTTTCTCTAGCCACTATTAGATGCTCAGTTGTAGCATAGTCTCAATGGAGAGTTGGATTTAACCAGGGATGTGGTGGTAACAGAGATGATAGAAAAGAGAGAGAGCCAGGGAATGGGAACAGGAAGAGAGAGTGATCTGAGAGGGAGGCTTTTGGTATAAAGAGATGTTATGAAATACTCTGATTATAAAGGCAGATACATATAAGAATATGATAAACACATCCTAAACTTTTACCCACAGTCACACAGCATATACATAAAATAATTAGAAACTCCAGGAAAAATCAAATCCTATGCAAAACCAAAATGCAAAAGTTCTAGTTAATAAAACCATGTTCTACATCTGGAGTAAATAAGGGTTTTGTTTCATCATTATAATATATCAATGGAATGCTACAAATGAGAGTGTCAGTGATCTTGATGCTAAAAGTATACTCCTTTTAATATTCCAGTGTCATGACACTGGGATACTAACACAACATCTGGCTTTAATAAATAATGTCTATATGTTTTACTTGTATACTGTTTTTCATGAGTTTTCAACTTTAAGAATCAAGAGGAAATGTAGAAGACTTCATTGTAATTTCCTATTGAAGCACACACATTGTCTTTATATAAAAGTGATCATTGAATAAGGTTCACGATAGAAGACAGGAAGAAAGGGCAAAGTCAAGTTACAGTATGAAGAACCTTCGTCCATAATAGAAATGTATTATTTAGTGTTAAAAAAAACCACTAGTGTAAACAGATTCTGTCTGGTAATGTAGTACAGTTGTCCTGTCTTGAATTGCTAGAACTAATTTTTAGATTTTCAGGAATTTTTCAAGTTAGTTCTCCAGTAGTTTGAAATTAACCATGGGAGTTAGCAAATGCTACAAATTGGTGTCTCTTCACCTCAGCGAATCCATTGTTTAAATGTTACCAGTATATCACTGGTATAACCATGGAACAATTTTAGTGTGGAAGGAAGTGGCTTAGATTTAAGTAAGCTAATCTCCCACTTTGAAGTTTTATGGGGGAGTAATTCGATATTTTTTGAAATTGATACTAAATCAAAAAGTAGAGCCTTAAGCTGTGAGAAAACAGGAAAAGAAATAAAAACAGAATGTTGAAAAGAATTGATTCAGTATTTACAACCGGGATTAGGAAGACTGGAGTGAGAGACTGAGATTTAGTTAAAACATTTTCTGTTCTAGAGCCTGTTCTGGAAATGCTGCTGGTTGTAGCGGTGTTATGGCTTCAAGGTTACTTTGCGGAGTTGAAGTGCTGTTTGGAGCAGCCCCTCAGGGCTGGTGGTCCCAATGAAGTCTTCAGGGTGTGCTCCAGGGCATCTGAAAGTGGTGCTCCCACTGATGAAGAGCAGGTGGATGGGCTGGAGAGGGAGGTCATGATGGTGCACGGAAGGGACTGGATCCATAGAGTATGATAGCCCCAAAGGCAGCTTCAGACACCAAAGAAGACCCTAACTGAGTCCCATCTGTCACCAAAGAGCGAATAGTGGGCTACATCTGTGGAGAGGACAATAGTGCCCTCATAGGGTTCTGGGTTTACAAAGGCAAGACCTGGCCATGCCCTAGCTGTGGAACTGTTTACAAGCTGGTGCCCCATCAGTTGGCCCACTGAGCCTTTGCACTGAGTTACTCAAAATGTGCTGTAAAGGTTCTTCTTTCCAATAAAGATAGCCATTGCATTGGCTCTTTCTCAAAAAAAAAAAAAAAAAAAAAAAGTCATTTTCTGTCCTATCTGCTTATTAACTACAGCACACTGAAATTTCTTTAATAAGTTTAAATATATTTACTGTGTAATAAAATATATAGATTTATGAATTAAATTTAAAGCTATTTTCCTAGATCTATGAAACATTCCATGCATCTGAGTTTACTTTCTCATTATTACTACCAGTCATAGTTTAGACATAAAAATTGAGAAATGCACATAAATATGAAATATAATTGCAAATGGTATCTACCTTCACAGTTACCTAAATCATTTCAATGGGTTAAGTGCTTTTAATTCACTGGATAGCCACTTATCAGGCATAAGCAAGATGTTCCCAACATTCTCTGGGGGATTCTAGCCTCTCCGCTACCTGTGGAAGTTCCCATTTGTCTTCCTAGATGCAGAAGGTGAGCTGTCGTTGAAGGGCTGCTGTCTTAAGGTAAGTGGAACAAGTCACAAGCAACAAAGAAATTACACCCTTTCCACATTTCTGTAGGTGGAGAAACAGATCTTGAAGTTCTGGCTAAATTTACTTTAGAATGGTATGAAAACTTTACTGTATCTTCCTTCTGTCCAATCTGGATAATTATTTTCTTGCTTTCTTCACAAATTATCTGTCCTCTTCCCCTTATTTTTATTTGCATTAATATGAGACTATAGAATCTGTTTCTTACAGGAAGAAATTTATTTGCATGTTTTTCTCACTTTCAGGTCAATTCCTAAGCAAGTTTCAGTGTAAACTTAATAACACAGCAGAGTTTAAGAGAGGGATTCTTTCTGGGGAAACAAACAAACAAACAAACAAACAAACAAATATTGGTTCAGATAGGAGTCTAGATGTGTCAAAATCACATAAAAAGGGGAAAAACTTATTTTTGATGTATCTTTTACAGTTATAAAAATTATAATGTGCAATCAATTTTGCTTACGAATATATGTGACTTGGAAGAAACATTAGTACTTGAGAAAGGGATAATTACAGGGAATATTTTTAAGTGGACTTAAAACTTTACCATTTGGGGGAAGAAAACGTTCATATTTAAAATAACTTAAAAATTTGAAAATTACCTATGTGTTTCCCTAAAAAGAAATATGTCATAACTGACCTTTCAAATCTGTATCATAAGAAAATAATTTCGAATCTGTGTTCACAGTAAACAGAAACCTGTCACATTCAGTAGAAAAAAATAGGTTTTATATTTGCCTGTCAAAATAGATAAGTGGCAACTGTGAGGCAAGATTAAATTTTATCTTTCCTTGGTGTACAATAACATAGCTAAAATTTATAGTCTAGGACTATGGTGGAGGTATTATCTATCAATTCTTAGCGTTTAAAATATGATCATATAACTGAATCAGAAAATATTAAAGATAGAAGGCTTCTTAATCATAATTTAATCACTCTCCTCCAATTTAGATGTAATAAAATTGACATAAATACACAATTGCAGTGTGTGATTAGTTCTCTATTGTGGTACCACAGAAAGAGAGAGGAGAAAAGCAGCTAACTTAGGCTGAGGTGGTTTGGGGAAAAAGTTTCACATGTGCAGCTTTGGTAGTCTCCCAGATAAAGAATAAATAAAATACATTCCAGGTCGAAGAAAAACTACATCAATAGTTATTGAGGGTGGAGAAGCTGTACCATTTATGTAAGGAGTGATGGAAATCCCAAAGACAACTAACTGGCTTTGACAATAAAGTCATATTTTATGTCACTTTTTTTTTTTAATTTTTTTCAACGTTTATTCATTTTTGGGACAGAGAGAGACAGAGCATGAACGGGGGAGGGGCAGAGAGAGAGGGAGACACAGAATCGGAAACAGGCTCCAGGCTCCGAGCCATCCGCCCAGAGCCTGACGCGGGGCTCGAACTCCCGGACCGCGAGATCGTGACCTGGCTGAAGTCGGACGCTTAACCGACTGCGCCACCCAGGCGCCCCATGTCACTTAACGAAATGGTACAAAACATAGTCTCCTCTATTTCTGATATGAATTAATCTCTGGCTCTGTTCCTTAACTGTTTTCTAAACTTTGCGAGTTGGTTTCTTTCCTCAACAGAAAAGATCTGGCTGCCCACGGCAGCTGGAAAATTTGTTTCTGTGTTGAAGTCTAATAAAAAAAAATACTTTTCATACAGTATTGGAATGCAAACCTTTGGATTGATTAGGCCAAGTGTTAAACTCTGGATTTGCCAGGGGAATGTTATGAGTTAATTGGATCTAGCTTGGAATTCACTGAAATTGGAAAGGGGTTTGAGATTATCATGACTGACCTATACAAATAAGTGTCCCCTTGAATCTAGTGATGGAAATGAGCTCCCTGTGAATCAGAGAAATTTAGTGGAAAGGGGAGGATGCCTTGGTAATGCAGGTACTATAGGAAGTTTACATACCTACACATTGTACTTCCTATCCCCCTCTGCTCTGTTTTATTTTGATCTTTTTAAATTATTTTTATTATTTTAGAGAGAGAGTGAACATGAGCTGGGGATAGAGGCAGAGGGAATAAGACAGAAAATTTTAAGCAGGCTCCACACTGAGCATGGAGGCTCGATTCCATGACCCTGGGATCGCGACCTGAGCAGAAATCAAGAGTTGGACACTCAACCAACTGAGCCACACAGGCATCCCTATTTGGTTCTTACTTTACTAGAAGACCTTATATATTATTTTTCTATTTGTTTTCCATATTTCCACAATTAAATGTGAACTCTATAAATGCACATATTTTTTTGTCAGGTTTCTAATTGATAAATCCCTAGTTGATAGTCCATAAATATGACCTGAATAAATGAAAGAATAAATAAAAGAAGAGAAAGGAATCTAGGGTTGCTTTCACAATATGTATGACTATGTGGATTTCGTGACTTCTAAATACTCAGCAACTGGGTCGAAGATCATATAATCAAGGTCGGACACCTCCAGGTTACCAACTGTTCCAGAAAACTAAGCTAAGAGGTTTCCTAGGATATAGAAATTTTGGTGATAAAATTGGGACGGTGTCTGGAAAACTGGGATGATTGGTCACCCTACTAATGAGGTGCCTGAGAGAAATAAGTCCAGAGAGTCAACAGGCTATGGGTTGTAGAGTTTAAAAGAAAGATCTAGACTACAAATATGTATTTGTTGAGTCATGGACATTTAAATACATGATTTTAAGAAGGTAGCTGAGTTTTCCCAAGGTTATGTAGATGTGGAAGAGATAATTACATTTCTGCCTAATGCCCAGGGTATAGGCTTGAAGACCATGGTGCATTTTGCTTTGCAGATGAAATGTGAGCTCTAGAAGAATGGTCTAAAAGTTTCATAGATCTATCTCTGTTCTTGTTTGAAGGTCAGAGTTCAATGGGGTTTTGAAGGGTCTACTCTCTCAAGATCAGCTAATTAGGAAAGAGTCCAGGAAGAAGCCTTGGTATGAAAGAAAATAAAATATGATGGAAGGGATATCTTAAGATACAAGAGAAGTGGCTAACAAGCAGATTTGGTTTCTTGGAAAGGTAAACAAACTTTTTAAGATGAAGAAACCCTAAGTTTCCCTCAGTTCCATACTCAGAAATGAGCCATATTAAAAGCAATGTTTTCTTTGTGCTGCTGGCAGTGGAGCCAGTTGTGGTCGATCCCCAGTCTGCAAGTTGCATTGTAGGTTTGCCAATAATGTGAGCATTTAATACTAGAGTTGGAGGTTATTAGAGTCTATGAAATACTGTCAGTGACACTGAAAGGGCCAATGGATATATGGGCCTCAATTATATCATAAAACACTGTCTGGGATTCTGTGGGGAATGCATTAGTGTAAATTATTATATTTTTGAAAATTTGTCTTTGTCTACCTTCAAGAATTTCTGAAAATTGTCTGATAAGTCTTGTGTATGTTTTGTATAATTCTGTTCGGTATCAGACTCTGTTTAAATATATTGGATTTGGCCACTCTCAGATATATATTTTTTCTTCCAGTTTTAGAACTAGAAAGATTTAGGGTTTTTTTTTTTTTTTTTGGTTTGTTTGTTTTGTTTTGTTTTGTTTTGTTTTCATAGAATAGAATGTTTGAGAGTTGGGAGAGCAACTTGAAAACCCCAGTGGAATTTTTTTCTGAACCACAGAAGTAGGGATTGAAGCAGAAGAGGCTATGATTATTTAAAGTACTTTACATCCATGTCTCTCTTCAGAGAAATGTCTTTTTTCTAACCTTTGCTGTCCAATTTAGCAGCTACTAGCTACCAGCGGCTATTGAGCCCTAGCATGCGGGCTAATTCAAATGGCAAGGGGCTCTTAGTATAAAATACACACTGGGTTTTGAAGACTTAGTATAAAATGACACAAAATACCTCAGTTGTATTTAATATTCACTTGATTTAAGAAATTACAAAAATTAGAGTATTTTAAATGTAAATTTAAACTTAATTGATATGTTGATTACTATTAAATTATTTAATTTATTTATTACATTTAATTCAATGTTGAAAGAATATTTTGCATTGCGTTATAACAGAATATGAAAATAAGTAAGTTTCACAAGACTTTTTTTGCTTATTTAATGTATCTCCTAGAAAATGTAAAAATATATAATTTCTACTTGTGGCTCATTTTATTTCTATTGGACAATATTGCTGTACATTTTACTCCTTAATCTCTCTCAGTTCAATTACAAACAAAATGAGAGAACATAATGTGTGTGTGTGCGCATGTGTGTATGTTGATAGTATGATTAGAGTTATTAACAAGTTAGTAATCATGTTGTTTTCCCTCATCTATGTAAAGCTTTTATCTGACCCTGAATTTAAAATATTAAACACCAGTTGGGGCACCTGGGTGGCTCAGTCAGTTGAGCGTTCTACTTCAGCTCAGGTCGTGAAGGAGCCCCGTGTTGGGCTCTGTGCTGACAGTTCAGAGCCTGGAGCCTGCTTCAGATTCTGTGTCTCCCTCTCTCTCTGCCCCTCTCCACTCACACTCTGTCTCTCTTTGTCTCTCAAAAATGAATACATGCTAAAAATAAATAGATAAAAAATTAAAATACTAAACAGCAGTGATATAATATGAAAGCACCTTTTGCATCTTTATACACATAAAGTGAATTAAAAACATTTTTTTTGTTAATGTTTATTTATCTTTGAGAGGGAGAGAGACAGAGCATGAGTGGGGGAGGGGCAGAGACAGAAAGGAAGACAGAGAATCCAAAGCAGGTTCCAGGCTCTGGGTTGTCAGCACAGAGCCCAAGCATGGCTCGAACCCAGGAACCATGAGATCATGACCTGAGCCAAAATAGGACACTTAACTGACTGAGCCACCCAGGTGCCCCAATACACATAAAGTGAATATTAAATAGAGGACATTATGAAATGGAATTGCTATTTCATCTTTAAATAGAGAACATGTTTTGCAGAAGTATAAAATAAATCTTAGAACATTTTATCCCTTTATACAACATTCTCTTAAGAAGAAAAAACAATTTAAAGCATACATTGCACATATTACAAGTATTATTATTATTTTTAAAAGTTTTAATGTTTTAGCTGATCTATTTCATTTTATTATTTTATTTCATCATGATAAGTGTACTCTTTAATCTCTGTCACCTATTTCACCCATTCCCTCCACCCACCTCCCCTCTGCTAACCGACAGTTTGTTCTCTATAGTTGAACAAACTTCCTTGGTTTGTCTCTCTCTCTCTCTCTCTTCTCCCTTTGCTCAGTTGTTTTGCTTCTTAAATTCCACATATGAGTGAAATCATATGGATTTTGTCTTTCCTGACTGACTTATTTCACTCCGTACTATACTTTCTAACTCTATCCATGTTACTGTTTCTAATGGCAAGATTTTCTCTTGTTTTACGGCTGAGTAATATTCCATTGCATATATATGCACCACTTCTTTATCCATTCATCTATCGATGGGCACTTGGGCTGCTTCCATCATTTGTTTATTTTAAATAGTGCTGCAACAAACATAGGGGTGTATGTATTCCTTTGAATTAGTCTTTTGGTATTTTTTGAGTAAATACCCAGTAGTGCAATTCCTGGACCCTAGGGTAGTTCTATTTTTAATTTTTTGAGGAACTTCCATACTGTTTTCCTCAACGGCTGCACCAATTTTGCATTCCCATCAACAATGCAAGAGAGTTCCTTTTCCTCCACATCCTCACCAACACTTGTTGTTTCGTGTGTGTGTGTGCGTGTGTGTGTTAATCGTTCTGACAGGTGTGAGGTGATATCTCATTGTTGTTTTGCTTTGCATTTCCCTGATGATGAGTGATGCTGAATATTTTATGCTATTCTGTATTAGAAAATATAGATATTGTCTTCAATTTTATAATGATAAAAAATATTTACATCATTCTTTCCTTGAAAGGAATTATTTTTTTTTAAGTAGGCTCCATGCCCACAGTGGAGCCCAATGTAGGGCTAAAGCTCATGACCCTGAGATCAAGACCTAAGATGAGATCCAGAGTCAGATGCTTAACCAACTGAACCACCTAGGTGTCCCTGAAATGCTTATTAAATGCTTATGTGCTAGGTACTTTTCTAAGTTGAATTCTCACAACAAACCTATGAATTGTTGACTATCAATTCTCTTTTTTACAGATCAGGCAACTGATATACATAGAGGCTAACTAACTTGTGTAACTAACTTGGGTCTCCCAGCTAGAGAGTAGATTGGGAAAATGTTTATTCAAGTCTTTTGCTCATTTTTAAGTCAAGTTTTTTTTTTCAGTGTTAAGTTGTAGAAGTTCTTTATATATTTTGGATATTAACCCTTTATTGGATGTATAATTTGTAAAAATCTTCTGCCATTCATTAGGTTGCCTTTTCATTTTGTCAATGGTTTTCTTCACTGTGCAAAAGCTTTACAGTTTGATGTAATTCCATTCATTTGTTTTAGCTTTTATTGCCTTTGCCTGAGTTGGCTCATCAAAAAAAAACATTATGAGAACCGGTGCCAAAAAGTTTACTGCCCATGTTTTCTTCTAGGGATTTTATGGTCTCAGGTCTTACATTCAAGCTTTCGTCCATTTTGAATTCATTTTTGTATATGATATAAGATAGTGGTCTAGTTTCATTCTTTCACATGTAGCTGTCCAGTTTTCTCAAAACCACTTATTGAAGAGACTTTCTTTTCCCCGTTGTAAATTCTTGCCTCCTTTGTTATGTTGGCTATTATGAAATCTACAAAAAATAACAAGGGTTGCAAGTATGTGGAGAAAGGGAACCCTTGTGAACTGTTGGTGGAAATGTAGATTGGTGCAGCCAATGTGAAAAACAAGGTAGAGTTCCTCAAAAAATTGAAAGTAGAACTACCATAGGATCCAGCAATTCTAGGTCTGGAATTCTGAAGAAAACAAAGCACTCAATTCAAAGAGATTTATGCACTCCTACAGGTACAGCATTATTTATAATAATGAGGATATAGAAGCAACCCAAGTGCCCATTGATAGATGAATAGATAAAGATGATGTTATTTACATACACACACACATACACGAGGGAGTATTATTCAGCCATAAAAAGAAGGAAATCCTGCCATTTGCAGCAACATGGATGAACATAGTATAATGCTAAGTGAAATAAGTTAGACAGGGAAAAACAAATGTGATATAATTTCACTTCCTATAGGGAAAAAAAAAAAAAAAAAAAAAAAAAAAAAAAAAAAAACAACTGAACAAATGACCAAACAAAACAAAACAGAGGCAGACTCAGAGCTACAGGAAGCAAAGTGGTCATTACCACAGTGGGGCCGAACTGGTGTGCAGGCATAATAGGTGAAAGGGATTAAGAGGTACAAACTTCCAGTTACAAAGTAAATAATCCATGGGAATACAATGTATGGCATGGAGAATATAGTCAATAATATTGTAATAATTTTTCATGGTGACAGATGGTAACCAGACTTAACATGGAGATCATTTTGTAATGTATAAAACTATTGATTCACTATGATGCATACCTGAACTAATTGGATATTATATTTCAGTTATACTTCAATATATTAAAAAAAAGAGTAGATTAGGGATTCAGCCCTGGAACTAAAGTATCTACCTGATCATCATGATATACTCTCTCTCCTAAATGATATTTTGATATTTTATATCTAAACTATTTTGATGTTGATAAAATATAGTCCACTATAATTAAGTTAAACTTTGTACATATATACACAATTTAATATATATATATATGTATACATATATGTATATGTATGTGTGTGTATACACACACACACACACAACTTAAAACAGGCTAACATTTACTGAGTACTGGCCATGTGCCAGAGACAGTATAAGAACTTTACATTTATTACCTTGTTAAACTTTACAACAATCCTTGTGAGAGTTGTGATCCCTATTTAAGGGTGAGGAAATTGAAAACTCCACAGGTTGAAAGCACAGCTCGGGCTCAAGCCCTGATTGTGCCTGAGGTCAAAGTCCTGCTCTTTACTACCGTAAAACTGGAGACAAGTTGCAAGATAAAATCTTGAATCCTTGGAGACAACAAAAGGTATAGCGGTTATGTGAAGTTAAAATACAGGGCTGGCTGCAAAACTTAATATGAAGTAAAGAAAGACAAGCCACTGGGTGTAGGAACAGAGAATTAGATGGAAAATGAGTGAAAAGGTACAAATAGGATATAAGCTATTTAAAAAAAATTTTACATGTAACTACACAAATGGGGGTAAAAAGAGTAGAGACATGACCAGGTGGTAATGATAGAGGAATATAGGTAAAAGTCACAGATATCACAGTATATTTTCCTTTGAAGTTACTAAATATAGAGCATCTCTATAATGATTATCTTTACAATCTTTACACTAGTTTGAGATGTTCACATTTGTTTTAACTAGAAAACCACTCTAAGCACCTTCTTGAATATAAACTGCTGTTGATTCTTTGACATATGTGCTCTGAGGCCCTAAAGCAGATTTTCACATCAGTAGCAACTATAATGCTCTTGTTACTTTTGTTACCTTTCGGTGATTTTCACTTGTAGGTTGGTTGAGGCATACTATACAAAACAACTGCCTTCTAGAAGAAGACCCAGTCCATTGGGGAATTAGTGAGATAGGGATGTTGGAGGTCAGTAGAATAGACATTAAAGATATTCATAGGTTGTGCAGTATAGGAGGTTATAAAACCACAGACAGATCTCTTCACTCTTATCATTTTTTCACATGGTCATTAGGACACTGTGAACTAATCACTCTGTAGCATAGAGGATAAACTCATATTATGAGCAGTCTATAGCAGGTGTGTGCAGCTATGTGCTTACACTTACCAAAAGTTTAATTAATAATGGCAAAGAAATGAAATGAATGTTACTTATGAGGACTGTGTTAGGTTTAGATGCTGAATGTATTATAACATGGTACCCTTACCGTGACTCTATGAAGTACATATTGCCCCCTTTTTGTATTTGGGAAACTAAGGCACAACAGATTATATAACTTGCTATATAACAGATTATATAACTTGTCAAATATCACATAGCAAATAATTGATGAAGCTGGGTTAAGACACCAGTCTTTTTTATGTCAAAACCCAATTGTTGCAAAGCAGTGGTTCCCCAGGGGAGTAAAACTTAGCCAGAGACTTGCTGATTTTCATGCATTTAGACCTTCAGAAAGCTCTTATGGTATCAAGTTTATGGCTGGTCCATTCTTGATACATAATGGATTAAAAGCTGCTGGTATGGGGCCCCACTTTTAGAAACACTATTATCATAACCAAAAAGTATTTATTTCGACCTTGTCTCAGAATGATTAACCAAAAAATAATTACCAGATACTTCAAAGATGAATAGCATAGTGGCAGATACGGGCCACAAAACTGAATGTTTTCTACTGTTTAGTACAAAGTGTACTTTCGGATAATACTGTCTTGTCTTTATATTTTAAGTAACTGTTGGGATGAAAGCTTCTCCAACTCTGATATGTTTTTCCAATGGAAATTATATTCACACTCCTTCCACTCACTCTGTCTCTGGGGCCTGGGGGGCAAAGGGGGGGGGAGTGACAAAATAGGCAGTGAATTTAGGAAGAGTAATCTGTGCATGCTTGGCTTGGCATTTTCCTTTCCTCTTGGGGAGCTGTTAGCCTGCAGAAAGCACACTTTCTCTTATTCCCCAGAGCACAGCTTCCTGAATAAGGCCAACCCTGCTGTGACTGGAGGATTGTGATTGCCCATTTCTGGGCTCAAATATCAGGTGCATTTCAATCTCATATGAAGTTCTGTCTCCCAGACTAAACTCAATCAGCAACAAAGATGATATTTTAGTCCCTACATTATTGGGCCTTTTCTTTTTCTCTCTTGGTTCAGAAATTGAAAGAATAATATAGATGGTATTTATTTTATCATTCAAAGCCCCCAATATTTGGTATATTTTCTGAGACAACCAAGGAATGAAAGAGGCAGTGAAATTTACAGACATAGCATGTGGAGAGGCTTTGGGCTTCCCTGTATGAACAGCAAACTGATTTTAGCAGCTTTTCAATACTTATCAGAGGCTAGGTGGGATTTTGTAGTTGTGAGGGTTAAGAGGGCCACCTGATATTTGATCTCGGTGAGTGACTGTGCTCATATGACTCCGTCCATAGGTCCATGACTTTTTTCATGGAGACCTCCATCCCCATAAACAAGTACAAAATATCATCCCCTGAGACCAAAAGTTAAAGAATACACAATCTGTCTAATCTAAAGGCAGCATAGGAGTGAGAGCCCTGAACAAGATTTCCAGCTGGCTGGCTGTGCCTCAGATTGCAGCCTAAGCTGCAATACAACTTTTCTAGGAGGTATTGACTTATGCTGAGGGTGGACTGAAGGGGAGAAACTTTAGGATAAACATGGTGGGGGGGATTTTAATGAGTTCCTTAGAGGGGTCTAGGGGCACCTGGCTTGCTCAATTGGTAGAATATGTGACTCTTGATCTCAGGGTCATGAATTCAAGCCTTGTGTTGGGTGTAGAGCTTCCTGAAAGAAAGAAAGAAAGAAAGAAAGAAAGAAAGAAAGAAAGAAAGAAAAAGCAAGGAAGGAAGGAAGGAAGGAAGGAAGGAAGGAAGGAAGGAAGGAAGGAAGGAAGAAAAGAAAAGAAAGAAAGAAAGAAAACCTCCTTAGAGAGGTCTATGAGTATGGGAATTAAATGGCCAGGGGCTGTTTTCCCAGTTACTAGAAAGCAGTAAGACTCTACCTTTTATTTTGTTAGCCCCAAGAAAAGCCTAGCCTGACTGTGTAAAATTAGGGGCCCCAACTTCTGTCCTTCATTCAAGTACAGGAAGAAAACTTTGGAAAGACCGACCTTAAATTCAAGGGAATAATTAGTGTTGGGTGTAGGTGTTGTCCATTCCCTTAGGGAATATGCCTGAGAAAGCTTCAAAAATGAACACAGACTTAAAGACCATGACCTCAGGAACACACAGCAGGCTTACTAGTTCTCACAGCACCCATAAAGACAAATTTCAGAAGCATCAGTAGGAACTTCCAATCAGAAATCTGCTGAAGGTGATTTTGCAGTTAAGCAAATGTGAGACAAAGAGAAAGCCTGTATCTCAGGCTTAAACAATTCCCTAACAACAGACAATTATAGACATCTTTGTGGGGCACACACTAAATTTTTTTTCCACTAAGTACTTTAAAGTACTTTTCCACTAATACTTCAAAGTAATAGAGCTCAACTTCAATGCGGACTAAATAAAGTTCCTGAACCCATACCTCACAGGAGGTAGTTTGAATACACTGAATCAAAAGTATATTTCTTGGCTCAGAGACTCTTCCTTCATCTTCAAAGCACAACATTCCACCTTTGCTTTCATTATCACGGCTCTCTTCTACTTTGAACCTCCTGCCTCCCTCTTCTGTGTGGACGCTTGTGATTATACTGAGTCTACCTGGATCGTCCAGGATAATCTCCCCATCTCAAGACTATTAATCAAATCTACAAAGTACCTTTTGCTGTATAAGTAATATATTTATAGGTCCAGAGATTTGGATGTGTTCATCTTTGGGGATCATTATTTACCCTACTACAGGAACAAAAAGTGTCTCAAATAAGATCTTGTGAATAGTGTTGTCATATCTACAATGCAACTCTTCAAGAAGAGATGAATATCTTCATGCATTTTGTGATTAGACATTTTTAATTGTCATTTAATCTAATTAAAGAGATTTTGATATATTAGTGAACATAGTTGGGCATAATTTGGGATAAAAAATAGAAAAAGGAAACATTTTTCATTCTTGACTAAAGAACGGCCTTGGAGGGATGCCCAGGTAGCTCGGTCCATTAAGTGTCTGACTTCAGCTTAGGTCATGATCTCACAATTTGTGGGTTCAAGTCCCATGTCGGCCTCTGTGCTGAAGCTCAGAGCCTGGAGCCTGCTTCGGATTCTGTGTCTCCCTCTCTCTCTGCCCCTCCCCTGCTCACACTCTGTCTCTCTCTCAAAAACAAATAAACATTAATGGCCTTTGATTTAATGTGCTATTATGAGTCATTTCTGAAGTTTGGAGGCCAAATGTGGAAACAGGAAGGGCTCCAAAGAAACAGTGACCTCATGGATAATGTAACACGGATTCCCTTTCCCAAGGTGCCTGAGTACACACCAGGATGATCTAGGAGCAAGGATTTTTCCAATAGGTTAAGAGAACTAAAAGCTGGGAGATATTAAGAAAGACTTCTTCCCCAGTTCTAATAAGTATTTCCTTCTTTGCTTAAGATATCCCAGTTTGTATAACACATGGTCTTTTTCTACTCATTTACTCAATACACCTCCTCTGGGAAGCTGGAGTGATTTTTCTGGATGGCACATTGTGGAAGAAAAACTGGGAGGGCTGGCTCAACGTCAGCCTTCTAAAGGCTTTGGAAGCTCACCGGCTCACAGAGAGCAGTGGTCTCTTCTTCCCTTCCAGGGCCAGTTCTCTCTGTGTGGTAAGACACCTGCTGTACTCCAGCACTGTTGTGATTTGGTAGGTATGTCTGTTTAATTCTATGATTCAATTAGTGTACCTAATTGTCTTATTTCCCAATTTCTTAAATCATCTAGTGAGAACAGAGGATCTCATTTTACGTGGTCAGTGTAGAGATTATGGAAACAGTGAAAGCAAGGAAAGGACATGATTGTTGAATTAGCCCAGTGTTTTCTAAATTATTTTCCATGAAGCATTTGTGGTGTAACAAACACTTTTTAGAAGTGTTTCTCAGAAAAGTTGTTCTATATTCAAGTATATTGGAAAACACTGAGTTAAACAAATATGAACAAGATTTTATTTCATTTAACCTACAGTAGGAATTCTCAAAGCTTTTAATATGCTAATATATATTATGAATCTCTGAAGCATATGGAGTTGTTGAGATTTGTTTTCCCCTGGATCATTTTTTAAAAAATTTTCCATAGATAATATTTGTGCACTTAGGGTTTAAAAAATGATCTATAATATTTGGAACCTTGACTATTGGGTTAAACATGTTTTCCAAATACATTTGATTTTGTTTATATTAAAATGAAATTTCTCCGATGATCTTGGAAAAATGATATTAACTTTAAATCCCATACTCCAAATAACTTTTAAAACTTATGGGTATATGGAATAACTGTAATAACTAATGAAGACGATCACTATGGGAAAAATACAGACCTATACTTTCTGCATTAGTGAAAACACTAAAAAACAGATTAAAAAAATATATATTAAGTTTGTAAAGTATGATGAAAACTTGGCTAATAAATTACCCAGTACATTTAATCTCACACGTCACAAATCTCCAAATGAGAAAATACACACTACATTTAACCTCATGAGCTAAAAAACTCCAAATGAGTTTCTCTACATTGGCAATGACACGAAGAAAAAATGCTTTGTTGTGCATTTGCTAACTGTGGGATATTACTTCTTGTTTCATAATGAAGTCAGTTGATATAGTCTTTTCTCCTTTGCATTTTGGATTTCTTAAAAAAAGTGTCAAGAAGGTACAAAAAGCATATTAGGTGAACCTAAAGAAAGTAGCATCAAAACAGAATGATAATGATAGAAAATATAACAAAAATTATCAAAAGATAAGAGCATCAAGTAGATGAAAATTATCAAAACCAGAAGTTGGTTATTTAAGAGACCAATAAAATAAATTATATTCAATATAAATCAGAAGAAAGAGAAGTCACAAGCAGAGAATTTTTTTAAGGGAAACAAAGCTAAATGGAAAATAAAACTAAAAATTTCAAATGCATACAAAAAGCAACTTTGTGTCACTAACCTTAAAAGATTAGATTAAAAGATAAATTGCCTTTGAAAAATAATCAAAAAATCCCCTTTTAAGAAGAATAAAAAATGGGTGAAGGCACTCCTGAGTTCAAACTTCCCCTAGCCAAAATTCCAAAAACAATCTTTTTATAGACAGGCTTATATCAAGAAAGATATGAACCTTAACTTTGATAAGCAATCTAGATAATAGATAAAGTGGAAGAGTCACAAATTCATTTACTGGATATAATAGAACTTTGAAACAAGACAGACATTAAATTGGGAAAGGAAAATTATAGGCTAATATCACTCAGGATATAAATGCAAAATCCTATAAACATATTGACAAAAGGAATTCAGGATTAGCTCAAAAAAAAAAAAAAGACACATCACTAGATTTACTTGTAAGCAATAGATAACTCATTAATATGTGTCAACATTAAAAGAAAAATCATATAACCAATTTGACTGTAATGATTAGATAGTTGCAAAAACCAGTTGATAATATTCAAACTTCATTGGTGACGGATAAAATGAAAAGCAAAACTTTTTGTAAACTAAAATGTAAGGCTTAACATCCTTAACTTATCATACAAGTGAATCTCTCTCTCCCCTTAACCATTCTCTGTATTTCTATTTTAATAGCTCTTTCAACATCATACTTAAAATAATTGTTTTTCAATTCATTTATTAAATTGAAGTTAGTTAACATACAGTGTAGTATTGGTTTCAGGAGTAGAACCCAGTGATTCATCACTTCCACAGTAACACCCAGTGCTCATCCCAAAAAGTGCCCTCCTTATTGACCGTCACCCATTTAGCTCTTCCCCACCCCATCTCCCCCCAGCAAACCTCAGTTTGTTCTCCGTATGTAATAGTCTCTTATGGTTTGCCTCCGTCTCTGTTTTTATCTTATTTTACCTTCCCTTCCTCTATGTTCATGTGTTTTGTTTCTTAAATTCCACATATGAGTGAAATCATATATTTGTCTTTCTCTGATTTTGCTCAGCATAATACACTCTAGTTCCATCCACTTTGTTGTAAATGACCAGAATTCATTATTTTTGATCACTGAGTAACCCATTGTATATATAAACCTCATCTTCTTTATCCATTCATCAGTTGATGGACATTTGGGCTCTTTCCATAATTTAGCTATTGTTGATCGTGCTGCTATAAACATTGGGGTGCATGTGCCCCTTCTAATCAGCATTTTTGCATCCTTTGGATAAATTCCTAGTAGTACAATTGCTGGGTCATAGGTAGTTCTATTTTTAATTTTTTGAGGAACCTCCATACTGTTTTCCAGAGTGGCTGCACCAGTGTGCACTCCCACAAACAGTACAAAAGTGTTCCCCTTTCTCCACATCCTCGTCAATATCTGTTGTTTCCTGAGTTGTTCACTTAATGGAAGCAATTGACATTAGGAGTGATTGATTTGATTTTGTAATACTGCAGAAATTCTTGCCAATACAACTTGTCAGTGAAATAAATCAAGACAAATAAATAAAATATATGACTAAAAAAGAAAAAACCTCAGATAAGTAGTTGAAAAGGATATACTACCACACTTTACTACCTAATAAAGAAACTGAAAAAGGTTTGGTGGATGAAAGAACAATACTTAAAAATAAATCATTTATCTTAAATTGGGAATAAGTTGTTAAAATATGAACTTTTTTAAAAGATAAAACTCATTATAGCAAATTTGGTTATCCAGAAGTAACTTTTGTAAAACTGTACAGACTTTGGGCAATAAAAATCTAAGTTTTAAATTAATTTCTATATCATTAACCATTTTTGTACCATTTATTAAACAATAAATGATACTGTTGAGAGATACCTTTATACTTAATAAAAATACAAAAACTCATTTTGAAATGATATACATCAGCTTCAGAACAGTATTTATTTCTAGAGAAAGAACATATAGGATGAAGCTTGAGGTGACAATATAAGTTTTAAAAACTTTTAAAAGAGAACAGCGTGCCTGAGTGGCTCAGTTGGTTAAGCATGGAACTTCAGCTCAGATCATGATCTCATGGTTCATGGGTTCATGGGTTCAAGCCCCATGTAGGGCTCTGTGCTGACAGCTTGGAGCATGGAGCCTGCTTCAGGTACTGTGTCTCCCTCTCTCTCTGCCCCTCCCCAGCTCACACTCTGTCTCTCTTGAAAAGAGATCAATTTATTTTTAAAAGAGTTTGTTAGACATATTTTGAAGAAATCTGTACTTCCTGGGGCGCCTGGGTGGCGCAGTCGGTTAAGCGTCCGACTTCAGCCAGGTCACGATCTCGCGGTCCGTGAGTTCGAGCCCCGCATCGGGCTCTGGGCTGATGGCTCAGAGCCTGGAGCCTGTTTCCGATTCTGTGTCTCCCTCTCTCTCTGCCCCTCCCCCGCTCATGCTCTGTCTCTCTCTGTCCCAAAGATAAATAAACGTTGAAAAAAAAAGAAAAAAAAAAAAGAAAAAAAAAAGAAATCTGCACTTCCTGATGCCACCGGGAGCAATTGTATCTAACTGTTTTACATTAGTTTTATTAAACATCTTTCTTTGAAGCCTCACTTCACCATGTGAAGAAAAACATAAGAGTATTTTCCTTTTTTTAGTGTTTATTTATTTTGACAAAGGGAAAGTGCAAGCAGGGGAGGGACAGAGAGGGGAAAGAGAGAATCCCAAGCAGGCTCTATACTGTCAGCACAGAGCCTGACACGGGGCTCAATCTCATGACAATGAGATTATGACCTAAGCCAATATCAAGAGTCTAATGCTTGACTGAGCCACCCAGAGCCCTAGAATGTTTTAGTTTACAGTATCATTGGCACAATGTGGTGCAAGGCACAAGTGTGGACTCATTTTTAAGTTTTCTCCAGAAATATAACCGATCACACTCCACAGTCGCTTCAATATCTTTTTAGCCAGAATTAGGCAAAGTGTCATTTGTAATTGTGAAACATGAAATAGCTGACTAGTCTAACTAGTCCAACTAGTCTATCTTGGTGTCCCTGTGATAATATCCAAATCAAAATGGACAGTAAACTTTTTGGTTTTGTGATAGCCCTATCTTCTATAACATAGGTTTCAGAAAATAATATTTTAGGGGTGTCTGCGTGGCTCAGTTGGTTAAGCATCCAACTTTGGCTCAGGTCATGGTCTCATGGTTCATGAGTTCAAGCCCCACATCAGGCTCTCTGCTGTCAGCACAGAGCCCACTTTGGAGAGAAGTGTACATTTTTTATGAGGCTTCATCTCAATTAAATTCTCACATGAACTACATGCTGCTTATTTCCATTTTACAATTAAAGAATAATCAGTTTAATAAAGGTTAAGTAACTTTCTCAAATGTACATAGGCAGATTTTTAAAAATGACTCTTAAATTGTAGCAGGGATTTAAAGCAGATTTGTTTGATTCCAAATTCTGGAGTGGTTCCACTGTATCTTACTAAACACTAAAACATACCAGTGTTAGGTTATAGCATCTTAGGTTGGATGTTGAGCTGCTTTGGAGGGTCATTATGCAGAACAATTGATGAGTGACAAAGTACATTTCAACTTATGCTGGGAGGTTGCCATAGTTTCCTGCTGCTTTAGTCCCTGCTCACTGCCTTTGAGCCATCAAATTCTGCTGGAGAAATGATTCTGGCCATAAAACCTGAGATGCACCGCTCAGGCTGATACACTCTGACCTAAAACGGGCGGAGGTATTGCTGCACACTGGCGGCTCTATCCACTAAAGTGTTGAATTGCTTCCTCGTGTTCTTGCCCTTAATTTGAATGCAGTCCCAGCTTTGCTTGCTCTCTTAGTTTCTCTAGCTCTAGCTTTCCCTTTGCTTTCTTTCCATCCATTTTCTATGACATATGTCCTCTCTGATGATAAATTTTGACGGAATATACATTTTCATAATTGATTTTTCAGAAAATTCCAACGACCTGCTTTCTAAAATGCAAGTATCCGCAGTGATGCTTTAAACATCGCAAAACTTATCAAGATTAAGGAGGTCAACACTATAGGTTTCAATATTTTTAAAAAACTCAGTGTTCACATTTTTTTTTAAATTTTTTTTTCAACGTTTATTTATTTTTGGGACAGAGAGAGACAGAGCATGAACGGGGGAGGGGCAGAGAGAGAGGGAGACACAGAATCGGAAACAGGCTCCAGGCTCTGAGCCATCAGCCCAGAGCCCAACGCGGGGCTCGAACTCACGGACCGCGAGATCGTGACCTGGCTGAAGTCGGACGCTTAACCGACTGCGCCACCCAGGCGCCCCAGTGTTCACATTTAAAAAAAAAAAATCATAGCTTCATTTGATCTCTACCTATGGCTTCAGAATTATCCTAGGTTTGATTAATGTAACTATCATTTCAGATTTTGGACTTGGCATAATCAAAATTAAGGTCTTATTTTCATAAGATTTTGTATATTAGTGAAACCTTACATATCACATTTATCTCCAAATTTTATATATTAAACTCTAAATATTAAGAGGTTCTAATATCATATGAAAATGACCATATGATAATTTGATTATAAATCAAATTTATAATTTATTTTCATTATTATAAATTGCTATAAATTCTGCTGTCTTAATGCTAGAAGAAGTTTATCATGTTGATTAAATACTTTGAAGATGTGCTGGGTCTAGGACTTAGGGAACTATGATATCTCTTTGTCTTCCCCTTTGTCACCAATCCTTCTTACTGCATTTTTTTAAGGAGAAACGGTAACATTAAAAATAAGCTCTCGAATTATTTCTTCTTTCCTTTTTTTAAAGAATACCTTAAGAAGAAGTGAAAAAGAAAGTGTGATGAAATGAATAAAGTGGTTATTTTAGTTTTTTTCCCCTAAGGTAGACCAGGATAATTCAGGAAAGTCATCATAATCAGTGGAAGTGATGGGAATCCTTATTGTGGACTTCCTATGTGACCAGCATCCTCATTTAAGCTCACGTAATCTTCACAGCAAACCACATCATCATAGTTCACTATCACTGTCACCACAATTTTCCAGGAAACTATAGAAGTTGTTGTTCGCTCAAGTGTGCAAATGTGCAGTGAGAATATAGACCCAGACATCTTGGACTATGAGCCTATGCTTGTAATTATGCCATAATACCATGGGGAATTTTAGAAAGCATTTGCTAAACTGGATTAGCATTTTATACATATGATGTGCACATTGTTTAGTTTGTAAGATATGTGAGACAACAGCCAACATGCCAATCAGATAGAAGCCACAGAGTCTTGGTATCTTCGTGAAAACCAAGTTAGAAGGTAATTGGGGAGATAAAGGATCATTTGTTGTTTTGACTTAAATATAAAAATAATGAAATACTTGAATTTGAGAAACATCTACACAATATGAATGAAATTATTATTAAATTACTACACTTATGGCTTATAGATCAACTGGTAGAGAAAGTTATATTAGCATATGAATTCTTCTGAGAAACATATTTTTCCTAATTTTATGTAACATCTTTTACTTCATTAGTGTCACCAAAACATTACTCCAAAAGCTGATACTTTCACCAAAGTTGTCCTAATTTTTCAAAAAGCCAACTTATTTTTAATATTTGTTTTAACATTTATTCATTTTTGAGAGACAGAGAGAGACACAGCATGAGTGGGAGAGGGGCAAAGAAGGGGAGACACAGAATCTGAAGTAGGTCCAGGCTCTGAGCTATCAGCACAAAGCCCAACACAGGGCTCAAATTCATTGACTGCGAGATCATGACCTGAGCTGAAGTTGGATGCTTAACCAACTGAGCCACCCAGGCACCCCAGGAAACAACTTATTTTTAGTATGGAAGAAAGATATAAATGACCTGGCATGATTTCTTCTGGCCTGACAGCTGTGAGTTTACCTTCATCTAAGATCCAGAAATACAATAGATATGAATCAACTGTATGGATGTAATCACCCAGGCATTTAAAGTATTAGGCTTTCTTATTGTATAGTCAGCCCTTCTTTTTCATTAGGACAGCAACTATAGAAGAAAAATAATTTACATTCCAAACTGAAGGAAAATAGAGGTCATAGACCTGTTTGAATGAAAGAAAAGCCTAGAATAAGATGATAACAATTTTACCTGCAAGTTTCTGCATTATTCCTTAAGATGGGAAATTTGGGAAGCTTAATCCTAGTTAAGGAGCTGACCAAAGCAGACTAGTGTTAGCATTCAGATCTTTAGTTGCCCAGGAATGGAATGGGCCCAACAGAATATGTGTGATCTGGAGACAGGCATGGAGTGAGAACCTGGACAGAAGTGAATGGAAGAAGACTTGGCTCTATAGTGCATTTGGCCCATAGTGCAGGGGTAGGGTATTTTGACTAAAAGAAAGGGTCAAAATACATAAGAAAGTATGCTGGTAAATATAAGGAAGTTACCTATTCCTAAGCAATCAAGTAAAAATAAGTATAAGTAGGCAATAAGAGTTCTGAAATGAGATTCTAGCTGTAAAATTAGATTTTATAAAATGTATTCAATGAATTCTTGGATTCATCCATCCATATATCTATCCATTCAACAAAAACCCTTTGTAAGACAGTAAGATGCTAGAGATTCTGCATGAATAAAACAGATATGGTTCCTGTCTTCATTAATGTTAGAGTCTGTAGAAGAATAAATTAAACAAATAATCTTATACGACTAGATAGTTATAATTGAGATACATGCTATAAATGCCAAAATACATGTTATAGGATTAAATGACAAAGAATTAGCAGCATAATTTAATCTATATGGAGTTTTGGGTAATGAGTGAATATATCCCTGAGCAAGTGTCACTTAACCTGGAAAACAAGGAGGAGGCCAGGATATGGAACACAGAAAATGAACTTCCCTGCAAACATCGTGATTGTATGAAGAAGAGAAACAAGATCATTTGGGGTTGACTAAAAACAGAGGGAATGGAGTGACATGAAATGATTTTGAAATGATTTTGAAAAGGTAAGCAGTGGTCAGATCACTCAGGGAATTTTAGAGCATTTTAGAATAATTGAACTTTGTTAGCTAAAAAATTTCCAAAAGAAGATACACCCCAATCTACCTATAAAAAAATAACAGTGTTTCAGGAAAATAAGACTCATAATGCTCAACTTTAATAAACACTCTAACTAAATTAGTAACTATCAAGACAGAAGAAAATCCATTAACTTCTAGGTAGAAAGAAAAGAGTCCCCTCTGATTAGAACTGAAGACAACCACCCTGGGTTTAGACTTCCATCCAGAACATTCAACACTAAAAGGCAAAATAATAATATGCACAAAGTTCTAAATCACAGGAGATATTAACAAGTAATATTAACCCAGTCTCAAAGTAATTCAAGGATAAGAACAAAGCAGATATTTTCAAACATCAAGGTAGTTAAGGAATATAGAATCCATGAGCTCTTAAAAAAATCCATTGGGTGAGAAAATGTATTCAGGTATTACACTGAAAGACATTTGGGTTGTTTCCAATCTGTTTCTATTACCAATAATGCTACAAACATAATTTTGCAAGTCCACAAATAGGTCTGTAGGATGAATCTTTCAGAGTGGAATTAGTTCCAGAATATTTCGATCTTTAAATTGATATCTATATTTTAAGCTTCATATAAATTTAGCATCATATGACATTCATTAGCCCATTATATTTTTAAGCTAGATTTCAAATTTTTCTCATATATGATGGAATCTGTTTTCTTTCTGCTTATGTTTGCGTTTTTTTTTTTTTTTTTGTCTTGCAGGGGAGCACACAGTATAATAGTAAAGAGAACAATTTCTGATTTTGCACCAGGTCATTAACATAGTGGCAATAAGAGTTAGACATTTTATTAATAGGCAAGTCCTATATTTAATATACAACACTTTCTAGTCTCTTGAATTTTTTGGTTATAAATGTTTTTTCCTTCTAAATTTAAAAAGGAAAAACTCTGCAATGCATATGTATTTGACTTTTAGATTAAGAAACAAATATATCTTTACAAGAGAAAAACATATTAGACTACTACTCTATATTATGTATAACCTGAAGTTTTATGAGCATGCTAATATATGATCATTTTTAATCTACAAAATGGCAACTGAATATTGTTCAATCTGATACATGAAGAAGAAGGATCTTTTGTAACAAATTTAATTTTTCTTTAACACAGGAGTTACTTAATATTCTAAAAATCAGTCTTTTTTCAGCTCTTATGTTATCTCTTTTCTGAAGAATTTTTCATCTGATGCAAAAAAAATTGTCATTTGTACAAATGGACTCCCATGACATTTTAATATGGTTATACTAATATCTTTTGCTTGTTTTGAAAATGATTTTCTGATTGCAGACACATTTTTATCATTTTACCTTTTAATTATCAGCACTTAGGTTTGTGTTTCCCATATAATATATACCTAGTATATATTTATGGAATAAATAAATTAACACATTGGCATATGTGTGGGAGGATATAAATAAAATTAACTTTATGAGTTGGTCTATATAACTAATGTTATTAAAAGCTTTCTTGCCCCTAAATAATTTCCACGTATGATTTATTAATTAACAAATTAAATATTTAGAGTGTCTGTTCTTTGACTTAAACCAACAAATCATTTTTTGAACAAATGCAAAAATAAATAAACCTTTTTTTCTTTTCACTAACCAGCATGAATTGATTTTGTTGAGAGTTTGCTAAGAACAAGTTTTAATTTGTATATAAAAGTATTAGTTTGATGGTAAATTTAATAATATTAGAAATAGAAGACTAATGGGTAATGAACAAATAATTAAAAATTCCACCTATTTATTAGATTCACTTCAGGTAGACCATAAAGATAGCAAAAGATAGACAAGAAAACCAGAGAGTTTTATTAGTGATATCATAAAATAATAAAAATAACCAATCCTTCTTAAGTGTCTACTATAAGATAGGTATGTCTTCAGTTTTATACGTGTTCCTTCATTTACTCCTTATATAGTTTCATAAAATAATTCATACCATTGCCTGCTCTTACAAATAGAGTAAATGAGGCATAGGGAAGTTAGGCCATTTCCCCAAGGTCATGAATGGAACCAAGTAGTAGAAGAGCCAAGATTCATACCCAGATATCTACTCCAAAGCTTGTTGAATCACTATTAGTCAAAGCTGCTCTTCTGGGCTAAATATCTCCTGCCTGACTTTCTAAATCTATCTTTATCCCTCAGAATAGTAACACTATTGACTTGCTGTCTAGGGTTTGGCCAGTAAAGGCTCACTTGCTGTCTAGGGTTTGGCCAATAAAGCACACCAGCAGGAGATGAGAGGGTGAGAAGAGAGTGAGGTCAGTGCTCAAATTAAACTATACAATTTTATTTTAAATGTGAACATTAACTTTAAAACAATAACAATGTTGAAACCTATGATGTCCTCTGAATCTTGACAATTTTTTATGTGTTTAAAGTTTTACTGCAGATAATTGAATTTTGGATGGTATATATTTTTGAAAATTCTATCACAAAATTGATTACTCTGGCTCTCCCTTTGCACGTTACTGTGAGTTGGTTTTGCAAAGACCAGAGTTCCTTTAGGTGACATTTCCATGCTATTACCTGCTCCATATTCCAATAACAATTGCGTCCTTTGTACCTTCAGGTTTAGGGATGGTGAGATCCTCAATGTTATTAGCCCCAGGGGTCCTATATTGTCCTTTTTTGGTTTATTTGAACCCTGTACGCACTTTGTAAATAGTTTTTTTTTTAATTAAACTCTTACCAAATTATCTAATTTGGTTGCTCTTCCTCCTTCCTACCAGAAGAATCATGACTGAGAAATCCTTTAATAAAACATTCAAGTATATTTTGAGAAAGGTTATCCCATCATGTCATATGATTATGCTTTTGTTGCCAATACATTAATGCTTCGCATATAGTGAACAGTTTAATTAGATAAGTGCTTATTGACAGTCCGTGGAACTTTGAGGCTTTTAATTTAATTAAGATGTTAAAATAATATGTAATTATTTTTAGAGTTCATCATATTATTTCTGTGATGCTGGATGAAAAACTATAGATCTTTCAAAAGGCATGCTGAAGAACCATTCCTCAAAATAAGCATAGTTAATCACTGTGACATCATTTCATAAAGTCTGATTTCCACAAGGGTTTAAAGTCAAAATAGGCTATATAAAAAACATATTCACATTTTCCCAAAAGTGAAAGACACTATTATCAGTAATTGCTTTTAGTGTTAGCTTAGATTCACCTTACAATCTGGAAAACCCTATTATAAATCTATGATGGAGAACTCATCATTGTGGAAAAAATATATGCTTGCCTAACAAGTGATTGAAGGAATTAGATATTATTTACTTAGATATTATTTAATCTGAAACTATTATTCCCTGAATTCCTGAAAAAGAGAGTAAGTACAAAGTTTCCTGGACAATAAAAATATTATTCTTTCCAGTATGTCCCACCACTCTAATGGACAAAATGCCAACGAGTATGCATGTTTCTGTAGAATTTTTATAAATGGTATTGTTAAAAAGTTGTGTACATTTACATTGTAGGTAGTTACTAAGGCACAGTGAGAGATATCTCCTTAAAGAGAAACTCCCTTATGACTATAAGGGGCCAAAAAACTGTGTGGCCTCCTGACCAATGGAAGCCATGAATGTCACTTCTGTGGCATTAGAACCACTTCCGATGGCTATAGAACCTTCCAGGTGATCTCTATAGTCTCCCTCTTTTTGCTTTGTGTCTCTCAGCCAATACAATAGTACAATAGTGCAACTGACACCACAAAAAGCAAAACTGAGGATAAGGGTGGGGGTGTGCCTTTATTCTCAGTTTTGCTTTTTGTGGTTTCAGTTACCCTCAGTCAACTACAGTCTGGAAGCAAATTATCCTCCTTCTGATATATTGTCAGAAAGTCAATAGTAGCCTAATGCTATGTCACAATGTCTATGCCATTCACCTCACTTCATCTCATCATGTAGGCATTTTATCTTTTCACATCATCACAAGAAGAGTGAATACAGTACGATAAGTTATTTTGAGAGAAAGACCACATTCACATAGCCTTAATTACATTATATTATTATAATTGTTCTATTTTATTATGTTATTGTTAATCTCTTACTGTGCCTAATTTATAAATTAAACTCTTTTATAGGTATATGTATAGGAAAAAACCTAGTATCTATAGGGTTTGGTACTATCTGTAGTTTCAGGCATCCACTGGGGTCTTGGAACATATCCCCTGCAGATAAGGGGGGATTACTGTATGGAGAATGCAGCAAAGTGTTCCCAAGACCTAAGGAATGGAGGAACCACTAGATAAAATACCTTAGGGGCACCTGGATGCCTCAGTTGGTTAAGCATCCGACTTTGGCTTAGGTCATGATTTCAAGGTTTGTATGTTTGAGCCCCGCATTGGGTTCTCTACTGTCAGCACAGAGCCTTCCTTGGATCCTCTGTCTTCCTCTCTGTCAGCCCTTCCCCCAATTTCATGTACTCTCTCTCTCTCTCTTTCAAAAATAAATAAACATACAAAATAAAAGAATCCTAGATCATTGAATGGATGTGTGAAGAAGAGCCACTTACACCAAACAGCTTTGAACTGTGTTCTGTACAAAAATTTGCTATCTTAAGACATTGGGATTTGGGGTATTTGTTGTATTATATTTAGGCTTCTCTGATTGATACAGAAATTTAAGGTACTTTCTTAACTTGATATAAGTGTTCTTCAGGATAATAATAGTAATGAAAACATTATAAACTTTTACCAATTATGAAATAATAAAAGCATCCTTATTAAAACTCCATTCAAAATTTTATTAATAGTCCTCAATAATGCATTTAGTCAAGAAAAATAATATATAAAAAAGAAAGGACAAAATCAAAATTGTTATTATTGACAAAAATAAAAATTAACAGAATATGAAGAAAAATTTCTAGATAATAAGCTTAGTACACAAGTATCAGCTGTACTTCTATACTACAGCAGCAAGAAGAATGTTTGTTATTTTACCCCAAAAGTGACACACAGAAGGTATAAATCTAAAAAAAGAACAACAGAGGACTTAATTTAACAAAAGGTATATAAGACTTTTCTGTTGAAAAATTTACAGTAAAAGAATTAAAAAAAATAAGCCTAATAGAGACATATGCAATGCTTATGGGAAAAAAATACTTAGTATCCTAAAAATGTCATTTAGTCTCATATTGACCTCTTGATTCACTGCATTTTCTTTTTTTTTTTTTTTAATTTTTTTTTCAACGTTTATTTATTTTTGGGACAGAGAGAGACAGAGCATGAATGGGGGAGGGGCAGAGAGAGAGGGAGACACAGAATCGGAAACAGGCTCCAGGCTCTGAGCCATCAGCCCAGAGCCTGACGCGGGGCTCGAACTCGCGGACCACGAGACCGTAACCTGGCTGAAGTCCGACGCTTAACCGACTGCGCCACCCAGGCGCCCCGATTCACTGCATTTTCAATAAAATGTCAATATGGCTTTAAAGGATCTTATCAAACGGATTCTCAAATTTATGCTGAAGAACAAAAGCCAAAAATTGTCAATAATCCTGAAAAAGAAATTACCTGTTTAGGAAATAGAATGTCCAACTAGTTACTGATTTATTATAAACCAATACTTTGGTAAAATTATTAGCATAAGGATATGGAATTAGGCTACTAGGACAGAATAGAAATCCCAGAAACATATGCTATGACACAGCCAAATTTGCAGATTTATGGGGGAGATTCACTCTTCTATAAGTTATACACTTGATTGATCATATGGAAAACAATATAAAATACCTTCGGAAAAATATTTAAAACATAGAATATTTTTACCTTCTAGAGTAGGGATTTTTAATATTCAAATAATAAAAACTTTAAAGAAAACCATAAAGAAACTATTGAAACATATGATAATTTTAAAAGCTAACACTTCTCTTGATTAAAATACATTATAAATATGTGAAAAGGTAAGACATAATCTGGAAACTGGCATTTGTAACCAAAGTAACTCAAAATGGAATAGCATACAGAATATATAGAAAACTCCTAATTTTTTAAGCCTAATAATTTAATAGGAAAATGAACAAAAGTCATGAACAGATATTTAGAGTAAAGGAAACATGAATGAACAGTAAAAATATGAAAAGATGCTCAACCATATTAACACAGAGAAATGCAAATTAAAATTGTAATGAAATATTTCACACTCAATAGATTTGCAGAAATGTAATAAGTCTGACAATGCTAAATGTTAGCAATTATATGGAACAGCAGGAATTATAATACCCTCTTGTTGGGGAGTGTAAATTCACTCAGCCACTATGAAAAACATCCTGGCATTACCAAGTGAAGTTTAATACATACATACACACACACACACACACACACACACACACACACACACTCACACAATGACCCTGAAATTTCATTTTTATATGCAAAGTCTAGAAAATAGGCTATACGAGCATCTGAGACATATACAAAAATATCAATAATGATAGCAGTAATAGTAGCAAAAAACTAGAAGCAACTTAAAATTTTACCAACAGTAGAATGAATATATTAATAATTAATTATAATTAATAATAATTATATATATTATTCATTCTACTATTGGTAAAGTTTTAAATATATATGTATTTTATATAAATAAAAACATACATGTATGTATTTTAAGGCTAGTCAAGTAAAGCAGTGGGAGCGAAGAAGAAACAAAGAAATCAGTAATGGTCTGTGATCAATTTACTGTAAACACTGCTGTGCTTGGACCAGGCTAAAACAATATTTTAAAGATAACAAACAATGGAATACTACAGAGCAATGAAAATAAAAGAATTACAAATAAATGCATCCACATGGCTCAACTGCAAAATTTATATTGAACAAACGTGCAAATAGTAGAGAAACATAGGTCTGATATGATTCCACTTATAAATAAGTCCAGCATAAAAAGAAAAGAAAATGCTTTTAGGGAGAATATACATGTTTATATAACTATATAGTTTGTAAAACTATAAAGAAATGGCAGCGATGATTATCTTAAATTTCAAGAAAGTAGCTTCCTATGAGATTACAGAAAAGCATATATATTCTAAAATTTTTATTACATAAATTTATAATGTATGCTTTAATAAAGCAATGCTATGTACTATAAATTGATGCTTATATACTATAAAACACTTCTACATAATTTAGCCCCTTTGGAGGCTTTCACAACTGTTTCAGTATCTATCTGTACATTATTGTACCAGGATCACACTAGCTACATTTTTGTTTATTTGTGATAAATGTATATATTTTGATGAAACTAGCCCCTTGTTATCATTTGTATTTTATAATATATGTTACTTCCTTGTTAATTATGGTTTAATAAGTTATATAAAACTAATTTTTAAAATTTCACAGATTTTAATTGGGGTGGCCAATATATAAATGCATTAGTTATTTTCATTTCACTTATTGACACCTTAATTTATATTTATCAGTAAAGTTTAATGTTAAAGTTGCTTGTTAGGCTAATTAATCCAAAGTTGGCACTTACTGCTGTTATTAAAAATCTTATGGTAAGTTGTATCTGATTTGTGTTAAAATCTTAGAAGGCTTGATTAAATTTTTAATACTTTATCAGTCAGTTCTTTGGGTTTGTTAGTAAATGTCATATCATCTGTTCATATTAATGGTGTTTCTTTCCAAGTAACTTCTTGGCTAACACATGAAGAACACTGTTAAATAATGATATATAAGATTATTTGTTGTGTTGCCCCTGACCTAAATAGACATGTATTACATGGCTCAGCTATGCATCATATTGCGTTTGATTTATTCCAGAACTTTTACATGTTTTTATCATGTTAATAGATTTCTTAATATTAAACAGCCTTTTATTTCTGGAGGAAATGATACTGTTTCTCAGTGTGTTTAATTTACTTTTGAATTCTATTTACTAACATTTCAGTGAATAACTTTTTAAACTCTGTATTTGAGATTGGTCAGTACATTTTTAAATTCATGTTTCCTTTTTAGTCTTTAGTATTAGGGATGCTTGACTTCATAAACATGGGATTATCTATTCATTAAGAAAAGTCATGCACATTAAAATGTATGAGGAATATGATCCAACTCTGTGTTCAGACTGGCCAGAAGAACAGTATGAAGGAGCTGGGGTAGGTCAGCTGTGGAAGAAGCACTAAATAGTAGGGGCACAGGAACTGATTCAGGTTCAGTTCTGAGACTGAGAGGAACAAGAAATGGCAGCTTATATGATTATCATATATAGAGGTTTTAGGTCTAGCTGGATGAAACAGAGCTTAACAATGAAAGGTCAGAAAGTGGTGGAGCGCTGCCATGAAAATATGTAACGTCAGAAGTGTATTTGAAGAGTACAAATTACTCAGAAAATTTCAAAATGAGTAACATATGTAAGGAGTTTTGAACAATTGACACTTAAAAAAGAAAACACTTTATTGAGGTGTATTTGACATAAAATAGCTGCAGTGTATTTAACATACACAACTTAAATGAATTTGGAGATACGTATATATCCATGAAACCATCACCACAATCTATCCCATAAGCTAATTCATTACTTCCAAAAGTTTTCTTTCTTCCTCTGTCTTTTCTTCCTTCCTTCTCTCTATTTTACTTTTTTTTCTTTCTTTCTTCTCTTTCTTTCTTTTAATATATTGCATTATATTGTGTATATATATGTGTGTGTATGTATATATATATATATATATATATATATATTTGTTATTTGTGATAAGAACACTTAAAATAAGATTCCTTTGGCAAACTTTTAAGTAAGTAATACAATATTGTTTGCCAGAGACACTATACTGTATCTATTCATCTATTCACCTATAGGTCTAGCTGAAACTGACTAATCCCTCCTTCTCCATCTGCTCAGCCCTTAGCAACCACTCTTTCTCTCCCTCTCTCTCCAAATTTGTTAATTAATCAAAAGTGAAAAGTATTCTTTAAATAATGTGCAAAATATTTAAATAATTATGTATCAAAACTCATTCATTTGGGGGAAAAAGACAAAATGAAACACATTTATAATTGTAAATATACCTTAGGTCCGGCTATAATTTTTAAAATCCAATTATGAGAACCATATGCTACTTTAACCCACTTAAATGTAAGTTAGTTCTAACTAGGTGTTTGTTATACCTCACAAATGATGATGACCATCTTCTAGAGAGAGTCTGTGGTCACTTGCTTTGTATGCAGTTTTATATAAAATATGTTCTTCATTTTACTGGAGAGTGCTGCCTCACTGTGGGCAGACTAGGAATCATCGAAGTTTGACAAATGATTAGTTTGGGAAAGTATGTCTTCATCAGATTTTACATACACATTTTTCTCACAGATAATATGAAGATATATCTACCCACATTACAAGAAATGTTATAAAAGATGGTATCTTCTCCTGGGAAAACTACTTAAATATAACAAAAAATAGACCTTTTCTGAGTTACAACATCTCCTGGATTTTGCTTCATAAGCAAAAGTATCAAGGTGAAGTAGTGGAAAGATAAATTGTCATAATCATACTCTCTTCTCAAATAATTTAGCACATTTAATCTCTACTAATGAAAATTCAGAATGTTGTCTATCATAACAAACTCATATCATCACAGACCATTTTTTTTCACATTATCTTGACTGATTTTAAAGCTGTCAGTATTTAATCTAAATTGTGAAGATGATGAATTAAATTACATTATCATGGCTGATTTAATCAGAGTGATTATACAAAAAGTTGATGCTAGTAATAGAAATTGTGATAATAATTCAGTAAATGACAATGAGGCCATTACCTATTTCTCTTTTTATTTTAGTACACTTATATCTTCCTTCATAGCATTCAAATAATTCTCCTCAGATTATAAAATTAAGTCACAATGGACTAACACATTTTGTCTCTGAACATTAGAAACATGTTATATAATCATGGCTATTGGTAGGACTCTTAACAATTCATTCTCTAACATACCTCCACAACCTTTATTTATAGATGGAAAAACTATCTTCATTCTTGTCCTCTTCTTATTATCCTCTAGATTTATAGATCACAGAGTTCTTATATAGTGTCGCATAGTGGAAGTAAGACTGGGAAGAAAATCAGAAAACTAGGACTTTGCCCCATGTAGGCCAACTAATTAGTTGCACATGCTCGTGGGTTTCATTTCGATGTGCATTGGATTCACCTTTCATCAGAGATCATTAAATTAGGCAATTTTCCAGACTTTTTTGAAAATTATCTAAAATAGAATCAGTTTATCCAGCAGTTTAGACTCTGTTTAGTTTGATGCAAATCAATTCATCTCACATCCATTCAATTCAATTGCATCCAAACCCAAGAGCATCCATCACTGTTTTCCATAGGCCCAGTCCTTTGATAAACACTGGGCTGCCAGAGACCAACTGTAAGAAGGAGGAACGAGAAAAGATTTATAACGACCAGTTCATGACTTCAAAGTCCTCACATCTCTTCCATTAAATTTTATCCCCACCACGGATGTGGATCCTAAGAAATGGCAAAGTCAGAAAAGGTAAACTTGCATGTCTTCCTCCACCTCACCAGGTCCCCTGATAGCTAAATGTGCCCTAATTCTATACCCAGGCCTCCCAGGATGTATTTATTCTAGGCAAAATTCCCAAATCATGACTTTCTCAACTTTCTCTATTATATCAGCCACATTTTCCATTTTCCTCTGTGCCTTGTTCTCAACTAACTTTGCTATTGGATTTGGATCAGATAAAACTCTAACTGAATTCTAATTAAAATGTGGTCACTTACTGTCTGTTATTTACATTGTGGATGCTACATTCAGTTTGACAGTTTTAGAATCCCAACTCCTACACTGCCAGTATAGGTTTCCTCCCCAGGAAAGTGTGAATAATCAAGCCAAACTACCAGTTTCATTATGGTGAGTAAATCATCAAATGAAGAAATTTGTAAAATGCTTAGACCTTGGCACTAACAATCTCTTAATAAATATCCTAATTGTTATGCTTATAATTACTGCTGTTATCTCAAGTTAGGCCATTTGAGAGGTAAGAAAGTTTGAGTTTTAGGGACTTCCAAATACTTGTCAAGGCAAGGCCCTCAGACGTGGACTCCTCCACTTTGCTACACTGCTCTTTTCCACATAAATATATATTTCAACTCCATGTATTATCATATTTCACCTCTAGCCCTATGAGCCACTGATCTGGTACAATCAAAAAACAAATTACAGTAGGTTTGGGAAAACACTGTGTCTGATAACCTCATCTTGAAGGTTTGAGTTTCTATTAGCATATTAAACATACTGAGAAAAACTTTAATAAAGAAATTATATAAATGTTATTATACAACAAATCTAAATAATGTGTTACATCAAATAGTATTTGGGAGAGACTGGCATACCAATTATATAAAGACCACTATTAAGTCCATAACTCTTGATGAGACCCTTAAGTGAATAAACATATTTATTTTTATAGAGATTGTAGTCTTATATAACAGAAGTATGTATTTCTTTTATAAATTTAGGCAATGTTTATTTTGAAATATTAACTTATTATCAAGAGACTCATTGTTTAGGATGACAGTGATTTGGGATGTAATTAAATAGCTCCTATGATTTTATGGTAAAATATTTTAAATATGCATATACATAATAAAATAGTAAAAATATTACTTAGTAGAGATTACTTGAGTGTGTGATATTTTAAAAGCAAGAAATAGCAATTCAATTTGATCTAGTTTGGCCCACTGCTGGAATAGGTGTGTAACTTGGGAATCAAGGAAGAGTTAAGTACTAATATTTAAGAACAGCAGGGAGAATACTGGACCCAGGAATACCTAGAGTTATTGGCTTCATGACAAAATGTCCCTTTTCCCTGCTTCTTTCAAGACTGGTTTTATTTTATTGCAGTGTGGAAGGTCTTGCTCTATGGGCTAGACCAAACCTCACTGAGAGCTCTTGAGCTCAGCAGTTTAAATTTTAGCTAAGAAAAGACTCTCAAAAATTCAGTTCTCAAAACCTTGGGAAGGGCTTTCAAGGTTTGGGTTCAGTTGGGTATCCACCATTAGGCCAGAAATCAGAAAACAAGTTCACCCTGTGCAAATGTGTTTATGCCCACAAAACTCCCACCATGAACAGTGCCCAGAAGAGAAGGGTTGATGGGGTCAGCATAGATATTCACTGTACCAGTATTAGATATCATTATTCACTGAGAAAAGGGGCATGACCTTTAAAATTTTTTAAGGCCAATATCAGCAGGTATTCTTTCCCTGAAAATTTAGATTGCTTTACTTGCGTCTGGTGTTTTTTGTTTTTTTTTTTTTTAATTGGTCAAAATCCAGAGCCTTTCTATACTTTCTCTGAGTTCCTGGTAGTTTATGCACTCCTTCTCTCTACCTCTGCCTTTGGGCATTCTTAGCCATCCACTCTTGTCAGAAAGCCCAGACTCTTCACTTCTTAGGCAAGGATGGGGTCCGCTGGCACAAAGCTGTGTGTGTCAGCAGGGAGTGGAGCTTGAGTTTTTCTAAAAGTTTATAGTGCAGCTGCAAGGAAAGACTAAACTGCTGAATATAAGCACACTGCCCCTATAGCCATACCTAATTACATTCCTCCTCTCCCCTCAGTCAGTTATAAGGAAATCCTCTCCTGTGCACTTGCATAACACCCTGTGTTCACCAACCTTCCCCCTTCCCTACCCATAGGGGCTCATTTTGTACAAGTCTTTATTCATTTATTTTCCCAAAGTCAATTTATTTTTTGAGAAAGGAATTCTAATTACTCAAGTGTTCTCACTATCTTTATATCACTATAGCCTTCTACTTCCACAGTTGCTGATGTGTTGCTTCAGTAATCTTGGTTCTAGGCTGTGGTTTCCAATCTGTTTGATGTATTAGCTATATACATATTTATTAAACATATACTGTGAATGAGGTTCCATGGGAGTTATTATGAAGGTAATGGAGGTGGGTAAAGTGGAGCTTTAGCAGATTGCAGTATTATACTCAAGGAATGGTATAATAATAACTCCAATAGGGTTAATAGCTGGCACTTGCATAGCCTCACTATTAGTTAGACACTGTTCTGAGTATCTTATGTGTATTAATTACTCTTATTGCTACAATGACCTCTGAAGTAGCTACTATTATTATCTCTATTTCACAGGTAGAGGAACTGAAAAACAGAGAAGTTAAATAATTTGTTCAGGTCACACAGCTCATAAGTGGGATTTAAATCAGGTAATCTAGCTCTGAGTCTCTGCTTTTTAAGAAATATAAATTAGCATAAATATAAGAATATGCAAAACAATGTTAATCACTGGAGTCCTTACGTGATAAAGGCAGGTGACCTAGTAGGTCTGCTCACAAGTGAAGATGCTATCCCAGGAGACAGGGCTGCATGTCTTAGGGTAGTGGCTGTGGTGGAGGTCATACAGCAGGACTGGGATTTGGGGAAGGGACACAGAGCACGGTGAGTAGATGAAAATGATGAAGGATCTTGAGTAGGGAAATATATGTTCTTTCCCACAGTTCTTCAATACTTCATTACAGGTATAAAAGACACATCTCTAAAAGAGTAATTAGTAATTTCTTATGGAAAGTGGCCACAGCTAGCAGAATGGCCGCTATGTGACCAAAAGACAGAACTCACTTGAATTAAGTGTGGGCACAGAGGAAACTCAGATATTTTAGATATTTGGATATATTCAGTGCAAAATTTTGAATATATATCAAAAGAAGGGCTAAACATTCTGATATATATTTTTTAAAAGCTGAGAATTTTGTTCATGCCAGATAATCTTATGAATAAGTTTGTACATCAATCTAAAAGGAACAAGTAAATGAATAGGTGATTTACTATAGAACCTCCCTAGAAAGCAAGCCTTACACTCTGTGAAAAGCCAGAGAACCCCCTTGAATTCATGCTGTCAGTAAAAGTAATTGGAAATGAGCACGTCGGGGGGGGGGGTGATAAATAACATATGGATGAATCTGTCTACATTTGGGAAGCTGGATTAGCCATGGATACCACTGAGTGTGCAGAAGTGACATCTGGATAAGTAGGTACATTGGGTATAGCACTAAGTAGATCTTTCCTTTTTAGTCAGGGGTCTCCCTAAAATAAGCCATGGCTCTGAGGAGAGACCCTGATTTGTCTCTGCTTGGTGAAAGTCAGACATAAATCACACATGTGTGATGTCCTGGAAAATTCAAGTAATAGCTAGTTACACAGCTGTAGCATGATTTATGAAGTACCATGGAATTCACAGGAAGGAGTGGTTTCACTCCAAAGTCAAAAAAAGACTTCATAGATGAAGGGGTAATTCACTTGAATTAAAAGGTGGAACTAGAGTGTATTATGCTAAGCAAAATAAGTCAGTAAGAAAAAGACAAATAACATATGATTTCACTCATATGTGGAATTTAAGAAACACAACAGATGAACATAGGGGAGGGGAAGGAAAAAATATGATAAAAAGACAGGGAGACAAACCATAAGAGACTCTTAAATACAGAGAACAAACAGAGTTGCTGGAGGGGTGGTGGGTGGGAGGATGGGCTAAATGGGTGATGGGCATTTAGGAGGGCACTTGTTGGGATGACCACTGGGTGTCATATGAAAGTGATGAATCACTTTCATATGTGATGAATCTACTCCTGAAACCAACACTACACTGTATGTTAACTCATTTGAATTTAAATAAAGAAATTTTAAAAAAGGGGTATGATTTCAATACATGGGAATGTAGAACTTTTCCATTCAAGGGAACAACCAGAAATAACATAAGAAGGAAAGGAAAATGGTACTGGTGTAGAGAATAGTGAAGTGTGAGTTTAGCTAAAACATGGGCTACAAGTCAGGAGGGAAGTGGGTAAGTAATAAAAGGAAAAGATATGTCCAAGTTCTATTATAGAGAATTTAAATATGAGGATATGAAATAATGTTGGTATCTTTCTAATTGTGTAATGAAGTAGTAACTAAATATTTTGAACAGAATAGCATGATTGCACTTTAATAAGCTATCTCAAATTCAGGTTGTTCCTAAAATAGTTAAATGCTTAAAGTAATAGTTATAAAATATTTTAAGAACTTACTCTATGGCTTAGGAATTAACTGACTAAGTATATTTTTTAAATCCTCTTATTTGGTTGAATAAAAGACAGATTTATTCTTTTAGAACAGAATGTTGAAGTATCAAAAGTCTATATATATAGACACACACACACACATAAAATACTTTTATAATAATAATATTCATCTTCTTTTAATCTTTCAGTTGCTTAATAATCAGGTATCTTTAATTGGGATCATTAATTAAGTCTGTGCTTTGAAAATTATATATGTTTTCCTTCATGAGTTTATGCTTCATAATTCAAGTTGCCAGTAATCCTATGTTTTCTCTCATAAGAACAATGAGACTTTGTTATATATGTACACTTATATAATAGCACAAACATATCAGCTTATAAAATTTTACTTGATTATTGTTGGTATAATTTTTATTAGAGATACATATAGTATAAAATACGTATAGTAAGATACCTAGTTTATTATGGCATAATATGGCATATAGATAGTACCTATACTCACAAGACATGAAGTATACATCTTGGTGAATTTTTCTGCAAAGAAAATACAGCTCTGTAACCACCAGATCAAGATGTAGACATTATTGGAACCCCAAATGCTTCCTTGTTTCTCTCCTGATCATTAACCTTTTCCTACAAATGGAACCATTATTCTCATTTTATAATCATAGATTTTTTTTCCTTTCTGCTTCTGAGCTACATAAATAGATGGAATCATGCAGTATGTATTTTCTGTTTGTTATGCAACATAAGTCTGTAAATTTCATTCAAGTTGTTGCATGTAACAATAGTTCATTTTGTTTTCTTTTTCTTTTCTTTTTTCTTTCTTTTCCTTCCTTCCTTCCTTCCTTCCTTCCTACCCTCCCTCCCTTCTTCCTTCCTTCCTTCCTTCCTTCCTTCCTTCCTTCCTTCCTTCCTTCCTTCTTAAATGTTTATTTATTTTGAAAGAGAGAGTGCACACATGTGTGAGCAGGAGAGGGGCAGAGAGACAGGGAGAGCTCTGTAAGTGCAGAGCCCCACGTGGGGCTTAATCCCACAAACTGTGACATCATGACATTGGACACTTAACCAACTGAGCCACCCAGATGCTCCAAACTGTTTTTTAAGTTTTTAATTTCTTTTTTTCTTTTCTGTATGCTAAGGCACTGTATGACTATATCAATGTCTACTTAATTACGATATCTTTAATTATCCTTGATATTATTTCCAGATCTTTATTAGTATGCAAAGCTACTAAGAACAGTCTTGTATGTGTTACATCACACATAAATGCACTCATTTGTGTTTGGTACTGCAGGGAATGGAATTACTGGAACATAGACTATGCATATGTTCAGCCTTAGTTTAATCTGATTCTTTTTATCTACTCTGTCTAGGGGTGAATTTGTTATTATTCTGGCAAAACAAAAATGACTATTGTGGTTGCTCAGCCAACATCACTGGTACTGTTGTATTTACTACTTCTTTTTAGGGCACTATAGAAATTTCATACATACATTGGGAAGTAAGGTCAGCAAAGTATAATGATCTCATTGAAATTATTTATGAAGGAAGAGGCTTGGAAATATAAATTAGAATTTGCAAACCCTCACATCATGATAAAATTCAACTTAAAAAATTGAATCAAAAGGCAAAATATTCTGGTGGAAAGAGCATGGTTTAGAGATCAGAAGAACTAGCCAAATTCCCAGATTTGTCACGTAATGTCAAGAACTCTGAAAGGTCTGAGATTTTATCTTCTTTGAAAGATAACAATTTATCTGCGTCTAAGTGCATAGACAGAAGATCTCTGGTAAAGCCAGAGACAAAGGAAAGTTTATTACTCACAGAAACACCACTAGCCAGAATATAATACATGTGCTAGTTCCCCAAGCTTTAATCTCTAGAGAGTGACATAAATAGGGCAAGATGACACCTGCACACACAGTTGGTTGCATTTCCCTTAGGGAAATGCTTAGAGAACTCACATCTTTCATAATGAGCAATAAGCATGCCCTCTCTTTGCTCCAGATAGACACAGTATCTATATCTTCAAAGGCTGTGAGAAAACCTGCCTTTTGCTCCAAAGCGAGACACTATTTCTATCTTCCAAGACTGTTACTACATACAAATGTCCTAGAAAAAATAATTTCGGGAAAAAGTCAGACAGTGACTTGCTAATGAGATAGGCAAAAATGCAGCAGACATAAGGGAGAATTGTCTCCCAACACTGCCCACCCTTTGTTTTTATGCCATCTTGGCTTTTGACAAATTTTCTCACATATACTCTACTCTGTTGGCCACTCTGATTCATCTGACTGGCAGGAGTTATGACAAATTCTGTTCAATTTATCTTCTGTAGCATTTACAATCAATAGGACACCAAGCAGCAGAACGAAGCCAGCTTACAGAATTGACCTTACTTGTATCCCTCAGAACCCTGGATGCAACCAGGTCCAAACTGGTAGACTAGACAGGCTAGCCTAGGGTTTCCTTTAGGAGAAAGAAATAGACATCATTTCCAGAAATAGGGTAGAATACCATTTCAAAATAGGTCTATATAAACCTCCATCCCTTATCTCTTAATAATTTATCATCTAGCAGCCATGACAAGGTAATCTCTTTCTGGGAATATCATATTCAATGATTAGTTACCTTATTAAGGAGTATGGACCAAGAAAGAAATAAGTGATAAGGATAGCAGAAAGTCAGACTGTTTTGTGTCTGCTTTGAGGAGGCTGTTCCAAAGCTCAATAGTACTAAATCCTAATGATGATAGGGAGCATGGAAGGCCAGTTGAATACCTTGAATATCATCCCAGTGTTGTGCAGAGTTTGCAAAGAAGTCACATCTTTGTGAATCTGCAAAAGGTTATAAAGCTTACAACATGATAGAGATTAGTTTTAAAAACCACAATGGTATGGCCAAAGTCCATTGTTCCCATTGGAATAGGAGCATTTTCATTTGAAAAAGCATTAACAGTGGTTTGGATACTGGAATATCCTGAGAGAGGGTTAAAGGTCCAATATGGGGAATTTTCCAGGAGTAAATTTTTCCTGGAATAAGTTTCCTGGAGTAAGGCAACACATCATACAGTGTAATCTTTCTCACCACCAGGAAAATGGATCCACTTTTGGCACAAGACATAAATCCAGCATACAATTATAGACTCTGCTCAGAAACATGGAGTCCTTTACTTTGTGTCCAGGCTATGATGGTGGGTGTATTGCTCACATGGTGGCAATCTGGCTAGTGCAGACACATTCAGAAGTTTGATTCCAATTGGTTCCATCAGAGGCTGGGCTATGTGAATGATCTATATGGTACATTCAGAATCAGAAATTTATTTTATAGTTTACAGCCTGATAGAAATTATGTTTAATCTTTCAGTAGTTTTTCAAGTTGGATAAAAAAAATAACTTGACTATTTATCGGCAATAGCCCAAGAGCCAGGAAAAAGTAACAAAGTTCATCACTGAGAGTATTGGCCAGAGCTATAACAGCCTGAGTGTTGTCCACTGAACAGAATGACCATGTCCATTTTCATGAGATGAGCCCAACAATAGCAGCCCACTTTCAGATTTCAGAAGAGTCAGATCATTAGGGAATCAGGCCCAGACATTTAGGGGAACTTCTCTGAGTTGAAGACCCTACTAGTGTAGCACTTGTGCTTCAGATGATGGAATAGGGAATAAAGTTTCCCCCCAAGATAGCTACCAAGATGATACTTCATATGAATTGTGATACTTCATATGAAACCAAAGGCCACTGGGGTGAGGACAGGTGATTGAATATATTATTCAATCTGACAAACAGAGCTTGTTGGGCCTTTCCTACATTGTTTGTGATGAGTCCAAGTTGACCCACCCAAAAATGTCTGGTAAGTCACAGGGGTCACAGGGGTTAAACATTCAGTTTTAATAAGAATCCAGTAGCAACTGAATAGCTGTTGTGCGTGGTCACTGTGTCTGGATGGTGACAAGTCCAAAAGAGTTACTTCTGTATGGAGGTCCTCTCTTTGCCAGAGACTCTAATCAGCACAAACATCAATCATAGACTATAGCTCAAAGGGGTGATTAGAGTGTGGTCTCAATGGTAGAAAGAATACCACAGTTTGCTGGAAAGCTTTCAACTCAGTTTAACTCTAAGATAATATATCAGGGTAGCTGATATAAAAGCCCAAGTAAAATCCCTAAGTGAGGCACATCCATCTTCAATACATAGAGTCCAATCAGATGCTCGGCCTCCTTTTTCTTGGTTGGGGGTGGAACATACAGCAGCTTTTCACTGACTCCAGAAACACAGGAGATTGGTAAAGAACTGTCTCCTTACACCTAGCAGTTGTAAACTTTAAGAAAGATTCCACACATTTCTGGCCTTCAACCTCCTTCTACTACATAAAATGGAGACATAAACTTTGGAGCAGATGTCTTTACAATTCCTATCATCATATTTGTTCAATAAGTTGAGCAGAAAAATTGTGCTGAAAAGAGAAAGTTGTATGGATACATACAATAATAAAATCTCTGTGTGGATTAAGTATTGAAACTTTCAGTTACAATTCAATATTGCTATTTAAGTAACTGATCAATTATTCCCAGCAATGAAAATTTATTGTATCATTCATGACTCAGTGCTGATTAGAAAAAAAAAAAAACATTTCACTGATGGGGGGGTGGGAGGAGGAGAGGGTGGGTGATGGGTATTGAGGAGGGCACCTGTTGGGATGAGCACTGGATGTTGTATGGAAACCTATCTGGCAATAAATTTCATATTTAAAAAAAAAGAAAAAAAATCTTTCTTTAAAACAAAATTTTAAGACCTTCTCTTAAAAAAGAACACATTGCCCTGCTTGTATGTTTTCTTTGGTTTAAGTGTGTGTGTGTGTGTGTGTGTACATATATATATATATATATATATATATATATATACACACATATATGTGTATATATGTATATATGTATATATATATATATATACATATATACACATATATCAATAAAAGCAGGCACAACTTGTGATGAATAAAAACAAAAAAAATCAAGTCTGTTTTTTTCTAAGTTCACCTGATGTGCTGGGAAATATTATTTGTGCTTTTGTATTTCCTTATCTTTATTAAAACTAACATGCACTTAGAAATAATTTTGTAGATTCTTAACTGTTAAACTTTTTCACTTCTTCATATTAGTTTGTATAATTCATTCATTCATGCACTCATCAAGCATACCAATGCATCACCAGCCATTCCTGGATTCCATCCACCTATCAGAAACTTGGAATGATCATATGGAAATATAAGGAATAATTGTCACTGACCAGATATTAGCAATATAATGATGGAGACCAATCCATGGTGGTGCAAGTAAGAATGCTAAGTGTAAAATGATGTTAAAGAGAGGAAGGATGAGTTAATGTGAGCTAGAGAGGTTAAAGAATGCTACAAAGAGAAAGTAAAATTTAAAGAAGAGTTAAATGTATAAAAGACAGAAAAGTGGAACTTGGAGAGCATTTCACGTGAAGGAAAACATACTCTACCTCAAAGGGTGTATCACTTGAAGAGTTCTGTGATCTGTGCAGAGAACAACATGGCTTTAGGAAAGCTGCTGCCGTAACACTGGCCCAGTTTAAAAAAAAAATTTTTTAACGTGTATTTATTTTTGAGACAGAGAGAGACAGAGCATGAACGGGGGAGGGTCAGAGAGAGGGAGACACAGAATCTGAAACAGGCTCCAGGTTCTGAGCTGTCAGCACAGAGCCCGATGCGGGGCTCAAACTCATGGACCATGAGATCATGACCTGAGCCGAAGTCGGCCGCTCAATGGACTGAGCCACGCAGGAGCCCCTACACTGGCCTAGTTTAAACATCCTTGGATCATGAGTAAAAACCTCATGGTTGATCCAGATTTGAATTTGGAAGATTGTGGAACATATATTTAATAAATACTTCCATACAAAATCAGCTATCAGATATGGCATTAATTACTACCTAATATTTGTGTTCCCCTCCCATTAAACAGTTTTGCTCTAAGAAGTTGCTTGTTATCTCTCATGTGTCACCACCACACCCTTACATCTAAGTAGGGGTGTGTAATTAGTTCCTGCCAATGGAAGGTGAGGGGTAGTGATGTGTGTTACTTTCAGACCATCTAGATATGGTTAAGAAGTGAGGATGCTTGTATGTGTTTCCCATGGTCTCTTTCCTCAACTATTGGCTGAACAGATGATCTCCAACCTCTAGAAAAAGGCAGAGGCATGAGACGGAAACCTGGTTCCCTGAATGATCATGTGAGAAAGAGATATACTATTGGGTTAAGCCACTGAGATTTTGGAGTTTATCTTTACAGCCACTAGCTAATACAACAGTACATTTGTCTCAATTTACCAGACAACTAAATTTGAATCACAGTTATATTAAAATGCCATATTTTTATTCTACCTTAGAAAGAGAGCAACCAAAATGTGACTTAATACAACTTAATAATATAAAATTCCTTTTAATATTCCATTCTTTGAAAAGTACTAAAGCAATAGATCAACCTTTTCAGAAATAACTTTTTGTATAGAGGCAAAAAAAAAATATCATGTAGCTTAAGAAAGCCTTATAATCTGATGAATGGTGTGCTGAAATTGTAAGGGTAGACAATGCAGGGAACTTTGCCAAAAATGTTTATTTCAAACTCCACTGCAAGGTGATTTAGGATGCATTTCCTTTTTATAGCCTCATTGTAGGCAATGTCCAGTGTCTTTTAGCACACAATTTAGCTGCTTCAGTAGATTTTATTGCTTCTTTCTAAATTTGTCAAGTTGTCCTTTGCCTTTGGCATCAACTAGAATGGATGGCAAGAGAATTGCCTCCAGTTGTGATTGCTCTGTTTCTTTGGTGACACCCCTCCCCCCCCAGTGTTAAAGCTTTTCCCTAGTGCTGTATCAACACTCAGATTCAAAGATTGCTGTGTTTTGTCCTTATTTGGCTAGGGTATCATACCCTGCACTCATCATTTCAGACAGCTGATCCTTTGTCATAGCGCCCTTATGTCCTAAACACTCAGTGCATTATTTATATTACCAACAAACAGAGCTGATTTCAAAATGTGGCACTCTTCTTTATTTTACTCTCTCTCTTTTTGCCACTTAACTAGTGAGAGGCACAACTCTTTAGTATCTGAAAAGGTGTGAATATTTTTAGCTTAACCGGGCACATTCAATATAGACTTGTAAATTTAAAATCTGCAATATTTTCTCCATTTGGAAATGTAATAATGCATATATTTAAAACTGAACATATGTCTTCATTAGGTCCTAAAAATTAAATACGTTTCAAAGTAGTGCGTAGGTGTAAACAGCAGGTTAAAAAAATATGATTTTTTATGGGTATCTTATAAATAATGACTATTCATTAAGGAAAACAGTCGAGGCTTTGCTACACTAAATTAATGCTAGGTGACCTTATGTAAAACTGTTGAAAGACATTATATCCCTGCTATAAAATCTTCTTAAATTGCAAATACATATTTAAGGATTTTACAAGCAGTGTGTGTGTGTGTGTGTGTGTGTGTGTGTGTGTGTGTGTGTGTTATCTAACTTTTTAATAAAAGACTTGAAGAAACTTTAAAAAAGACCTATTTAACAAAACGACTAAATGGAAATACAAAGGGAAATTAAGATCAAGGAAATGCAAGCACGTATTCTAACTATAGCTAGCTCTAAAGTTACAAGGATAAGAGTACAATTTGTGTCTGGGCTACCATAAGACCAAGCCAAACTTAGCCATGTTATGACAGAAGCACCAGCCTGAAAATTGAGGCTCCTCAGAAGCCTCCTGCTCAAATTCCAGCCCACAGGGCAGAAAGATTGAGCAAATCACATTACTTCTGCAAGCCTCAGTTTCCTCATATGGAAAATTATCAGTTAAATTAGATCACTTCTAAGGTGTCTTCTAGCTAGAAAATCAGTTACTGTGCTTGCTAGTAGAAGCTCATAGCTTTCTTAGAATTGAATTCATGAGAATGCTAGTTCAGGAATCTACTCTTTGTTTCCCTGTTAGGCTTATGACCCCACTATTCTCCCTGCCACCTCATAACTGCAAAACATACTCATAAGTGTCAGAATATTGAAACTAATTATGGAAAGCAGTATTCTGTTTTAACCGATGTGTTTTCTATGAATATAGAATGAATTTAGAATGTGAATGAATTTAGAAAAAAAACAGACTTGGTTGAATTGGCAGTAAAGGAAAATGGGGAATAACCCTACATCTGGTTAAGTAAAAACTTGAATATTGAAAAAAAGAAACCCAGCAAGATTGCTATGTATATAAAAGGAGATCTCACTTAACTAGTATTCATCAGTCAGAAATGGAAGAACTTTGGGAGGATATTTTTCCTTTTGTACTGCCTTTGTCGAAAAAGACTACTTGAACAAAATAGTTTTTAAAAAATTAAGTATGTATTTCTTAAACCAATGGAGGAAATGTTTTTTGACATCTTAGAAATGTTTACTTATAAACAAATGTTACCACATACATATCACTAAACTTATAAATAGGCTTTTCCTAAGGTGTTGCTTACATAGAAACAAAGTGATGGTTTCCACATCCCTACATATTTCATCAAAATTCTGTGTCACCTCGCTTTTAAAAAAAATCCACTTTGAGAGAGTTTGACCTTCACGAATATTTAGTCTAACTACCACTCCATCACTATTTATTTAGTGGCCTTTTTCCATTAGTATCTGTTTCTTCTTGTGTTCTCTGAAAAAGGTCAATGAACAGTTTTTGATACCATGAAAATATCTCATTACTATGTTGTGGACTTTCTGCTTTCACACCAATAAGTAACAATCAATCCATCACCACCTATTTCTGAGTCTCTTAATTTTAATTGGGGAACATATTTAATTGTGCCTTAGATATCTTTGCTAGAGGTTAAATATGCTGGATTATGTTTGTAATAGGTATTAGTAGCAGGGGTTAAATTGCATTTCTAAGGAGTTTATCCATTTGGAATGCTTTTGGTTGTGTGTAATAGAAAATATAATAATAGCAGCTGGAAAAAGTGAAGAATTTATACAACTCTTGCAGCAAGATCTGTAAGTGGTCAGACAATACTTGTGTTGTGGCTCTACTGGCTAAAAAATCCACTTATATCTTATTGTGCAGAACTGAATCTCATGCCAATATTAGTTAGAAGAAGGTGATTGTTTCAGTATTCCATGCTCTGTAGAAGAGGGAGACAAGGGAGATTAATGTTTATGGACACCTTTTTTGGTAGCTTAGTTGCTGCATTTTTCCAGAGGATATATATTCTAGAGTGCACCATTTTATGAAAACATTGGATTTTAGCCATATCGCTTCCCTTCCTGCAGTTACTTTAAATGGTTAAGGGACATCTCAAACTCCTCAACTTCCAGCTAGTCGGGTGTCAGTCCCTTTACTACAAGTTTGTGGCCTCAATTAGTAGGCTCCACTGGGGTAGGTATTGAGGGGAGTGATGGTATCATTGGCTGTGAAGATAAAGGACCCAGGAGCAACAGAAGCGGTATCTTGACAGAATTTGAAAGATAAAATTAAGGGCTTCTGGGAAGAATAGCTGTTTCAAATTTAATACTTGGAAACTCTGGAAATACATAACTCAGGGATTGTCATTAAGCACATCATAAGGAGGGGTATTACCCGACCTGTGGCTGTATCTTCCACTAAGTAGTGCTGTGAGGTGACACCAATGAACATTGATTCTATCTATGCACATGGGGAAGGACTTTTCTTGAACGTTCAGGGATGCTTAATTGGTTGGACTGTCTTTCTTTTTCAAGTGTCAGGCTTTTTTGAACCAAGCTTTCAATGTCAATTTATTAATGTACTGATTTTCTTAGGAGGCTCATCAGCTTTTTGTGGAAATATAATTCTGTGGGGCTTCACCAACTTTGTAAGTATTCCCATCTTCTTCATGGGTCTCTTTGAGGATGCTTACTAAATAGAATTGTATAATTATTTTTCTTATATGATAGGTGGAGTTTCTCATAATTAATTGAAATTATAGATTTATTATAAATATTTTGAATGCTTGTTTAATATTTTTCAAGAACTCATATTTTTGTTTAGAACATTCAATTTTATAAATGTTAGTGGGGTAGTATGAAACTCTCATTGTTTGACTAGAATTTTAAAAATAATACCACTTTTGTTGAGAGGATACATGTAAATTTTTCTAGAAATTTTCAGCTGTGATGACCAAGGAACTGTGTGCAAGTAGTATAAATGATATATCCAAAATGGATAATGCTTAGCTTTGTGGTTGTCCTGGAAGCAAATTTTCATATTTCTATGAATTAACTACCCCCTCAGTAACAAATCAGCCATGTATATTTAGTGTGTGTTTCCTTTCTGTGTAAGTACTCAACGCAATATTTTTTGCTTTGAAATCCCAGTGTTGTACAATATCTTGGTCTATATTTGACCTATGCTAAACATTTTGTGAGCATAACCATACCTATGTAGGCTTATATTGCCATGATTAGTAGTGTCAAGGGTGAAACCCATTGTCTTGCTGATATAGTCTCATGACCTTTAAGGAGGTTGGAAAACAAGAAACAAGTGTTTCTAAACACTGTTAACTATTTTAAGAGATAGCCGATCTTGATTCCTGAGCCTACCAACATGACTGCTACTTCAAACCCTCTTTATTAGATGAAGGGCAAAGAATATATCACTGAATAACTTTAAATATATGTGAATTAAAAAAAAACATTAGTTTATTTATTTGTTTTGAGAGGGAGAGAGGGCAAGAATGAGCAGGGCAGGGGCAGAGAGAGAGAAATAGAGAATCAAGCAGGCCTTGCACTCACAGTGAAATCTCATGAACCACGAGATCATGACCTAAGCCAAAATCAAGAATCAGATCCTTAACCAACTGAGCCACCCAGGTGCCCCTAAATGTATGTGATTTTTAAAATCAGAATAAACAGGCCTCAAAGACAAATATGTGTGACCATAATTATCAAAATATTCAAGAGAAAATAAAACAGGGTTCTCCTTTTTCTTACATAATACAGAAAAGTATTTTTGAGAGTGTTTTAGTACACAAATCTTGACAGTTGTCAGTTTTCTGATACATTTATGGTCACAGAGACCTGATGTTCCATGCAAATTGTCACAACCAGAAAAGAAAGGCATGTTTCCTGCACCCCAAAGTTTATAGCAGCATTATCAACAATAGCCAAGTTATAGAAAGAGCTCCAATCTCCATCCACTGATGAATGGGTAAAGATATACATGCAATGGAATATTACTCAGCCATCAAAAAGAATGAGATCTTGACATTTGCAATGGCGTGGATGGAGCTAGAGAGTATTATGCTAAGCAAAATAAGTCAGTGAAAGACAAATACCATATGATTTCATTCATATGTGAAATTTAAGAAATAAAACAGATGAACATAGATGGCAAAAAAAACAGAGGCAAATGATAAAACAGACTCTTAATCATAGAGAATAAACTGAGGTTTACTAGAGGGGAGGTGGACAGAGGGGTGGGTTAAATGGGTGATGGGTATTAAGGTGGGTACTTGTGATGAACATTGGGTGTTGTATGTAAGTGATGAATCACTAAATTCTACACTTGAAACTAATATTGCACTATATGTTAATTAATTGGAATTTAAATAAAAACTTGAAAAAGAAAAAAAATAATAAAAGGGACTAAAATGGAAGAAAAATAAAAGAAAGGTATGTTCCCTATTAATGCTAATCAATAGCCCATAATGCCAATGAATGTTTAGTTGGCAAATCTATACAAAACACTTTATCACTGCCATTTTTTAGAAGATTAGAGAGTTATAGGGATTTAACTAATTTGATATGTATGGGAGGTAGCAGATCTAAACCAGCACACACCCTCTCTTATTCTCCACATTCATTTTGCTCCATTATTTCATATCTCCAGATCACAGGGATTTCAAGCCTAAATAGAAAATCTTAGGCTCTTAATGTGATGTAAGTCCTATAATAGCCATAATTTATAATGAATTCTAATTATACATGTTACTAAAAGGAGATTGTGTGTGTGTGTGTGTGTGTGTGTGTGTGTGTTCTTAAAATGTGTTTCTATAGAAACATTTTATTGTGTTTGCTCCTGACATTCGGGAAAGCAGGCATGCCTTGAATAAAATAATTAAACCACAATGTAGAACTGTTTGCAGAGGGATACAAAAGCTATTTAATTACTTTTACCACCTCTCTTGCCTACTTACGACACTACTCTACTCAGTCAATGCTGTCATGGAATAGCATTGACTTTCAGTAATAATTTAAACCCTTTCCCTCAGAGAAATGTGCAGTTTCCTTGTAGACAAGTGTACTGCCATTCCCCACTTCAGATAGACCCACCTCTTCTGGATAGCAGAGAAAATTAGCAGTGAGCTAATATAATTCTCCAGCCCTAACCCAGTTTATACAAGGATCAGAATAAGCTTCAGCTATTCTCAGTCTTAGAACTTATCTACAGGCAGTGGATAGAATGAGCAAGACAACTTGGATATGCAAATCTATATTTTAATACCTACCCTGACATGGCCATTCAGCAGGAGAAATGGCATGTTTATGGTACTCAAAGTTCTTTTTAAGCCTTGAGTTAATTCTTTTAACCTCCATTAAAATTTCTTACCGTCTGTCCTTGGTCTTTTGGAATGGCCCATCTCCTTCTAAACTTCACCCCAGATTACTCCAAGGTAAAGACATTAATACCTAAGAAGGTTCAGTTTCCAACTAGTGTTTACTTCATGTCCATGTTTGCTTTTTTACAGCATTATTATAAATAGTGCTGTTAGCATAAGAAGGAAAACCATGTCTGTAAGAATCTGGGAGTAGGGGCGCCTGGGTGGCGCAGTCGGTTAAGCGTCCAACTTCAGCCAGGTCACGATCTCGCGGTCCGTGAGTTCGAGCCCCGCGTCAGGCTCTGGGCTGATGGCTCAGAGCCTGGAGCCTGTTTCGGATTCTGTGTCTCCCTCTCTCTCTGCCCCTCCCCCGTTCATGCTCTGTCTCTCTCTGTCCCAAAAATAAATAAACGTTGAAAAAAAAAATTAAAAAGAATCTGGGAGTAACCTTGTGAACAACTTCAGCTGGAAATTAATAATACTTCATTTTACTCCCTCACTGCCTGGTCAAAAAAAGGTAAAACATTTCACAGCTCTGACTTCTTTATCTCTATTTTTCTCACTCTCTATTCATTTTTCTCCTTATCAACTAACATTGATGACCTTCCTTTTCCCTGTATAATAGATTCCCCAATTCCTCTCTTGATTATCCATTTGATTATTAACTCTCTGGTGATTAGGTTGAACACATACTTTTTTATACTTAAAAGGAACTTGCTGGTGATATATAAAGCAAGTTACTAGAGCTTACTAAATCTTATACTCATTTATTTTCATTAGGGCTTACGTCTCCTGAGAACTATAATTCACTTATTATATCATGCAATCTGTCTATGAGACAACACCATAAAACTTCCATTGCTTTATGTATACAGAAAAGAATCAGAACTCCCAGAATTTCAGGGGGAATATTCTTTGCCATTATCACATTAATTGTGCGTCTCAAGCAGGATGATTTACAACTGCTGTTCTTCTTGCTTTTAAAGTATGGAATGCTTTAATCTTATCTTTATCTTCATCAATTTAGTTTGGATTATTTATTGAACTTTCCAATTTGTAGTAAATATATGAATTTTGACTTAAAATTTTCCAATTAACAGATTTTAAGATGTGTGTACTGAAATTCAAAGATGAATCATGCTTATTCTATTAACTAAAGTAGATAGATACATATTCACCAACATATTGGCAGCTTCATTGATTACCTTCTACCTATGCCCTTACTATTTAAATAATTTGTAATAGATTATTAAATAAATGCAATAAACTGGCTAAGTTACTTTTATATCATAGCATACAGTTTTACAATAAAATTTATATACATACATATGGCCATATTCATCTCTTAAAACATTAATAAGCGACTCATATCTATAGCTAGCAACACATTTATTTCAATGAGTTTGCTTTGTTAATCTTCAATTCTTTTGTTATCATAAAGCTGTTTTTCCATGAAAGAAAGAAATCATGGGTAGGACAAGGGAAATTGGTTTTGAGTCTTCTAACTCATTCCATCTAAAAGTGGTAAAATTCTTCAGCCTCCTTGGTAGAGTTAATACTGCTAGGATTTACATATTTCAGAGGTAGCCTGAAATCTTATCTCAGTCACTTAATAGGAATTGTACACATGTGAAAATTAGAAATACAATCTTTGCTTCATATGGCTAGATTCAGAATGTGAGATATATAATATATATAAATTATTATCCTCTATTCCCCTTAGTTTTTGACTCTGATCTAAAATTCAACTGCCTAAAATTCTATGTTTGGCCCTAGTTCGTGCCTTTACATTTGAGAGTGAGTAGGATTTAATCCAGTTTGCATCTAACAGATATTTAACTGTTTAAAATGGTTGCTATGTTCTCTCTCTTTCTAAGGACCCAGGGAGAGAAGATTATTGCAATAGAGTCTAAAGTGGCTCTAAACATCATACAAAGAGAAACCTGCATTGGTGGTCTTTTCAGATGTGGAGAGAAAAATGGTTTGGTAATTTTGAATCATTTTCCAGCAGATTACAGTCTTAAGAGCAAGCCTGATTTAAAGCATTAGAATAATCCCATACTTTTCCCAGGAATTTCTTTCATACTAGCCTTTCACATTCACTAAAATTCTGCCCCTGGAATATTCTGGGAAGGCTGGAAATACCTCTACTTTAGCTTGGCTATATGATTTAGATAGGCCACTTGTATCTTTGGATATTTGTTCATCACTAAAGAAAGAATCACTGTGGTCTCTCACACCCAAGATTCTTTATGATTCTGAGGTGATATCCATGTATGAAATATGTCATCTTACTTTGATATATGGATTAGAATAATGCTATTCAATGGAATCTCAGAAATAGTTAACCCATATTTTTATGAATGCAAAGCAAAAAAATACCAGAAAACTTACTTTATTTATTAAAGTTGAAAATGCAACATGATTTTATATATTAGGGACTAGCATAATGATCAATAAATGTGTATGCAATTGAATTTTCAGAGGAAACCCCATTTTCCTTTACACACACACACACACACACACTCACAAACACACACATAACATCTAAATAAACAGCCATTCTCACAGTGTCATAATAATCTATATTTTATATGTCTATATATTTGTATAGTTACACATGTGTATGTGTATGCATGTATATATAGATACAACCTATTTGTATAAATGTATAGTATAAATGTGTGTATATACACACACACACACACATATTTCATATTGTTCATACAATCATATCCCTGTCAGCTTTGTTCTGTTTGCAGATTGTTGTAGAATAGAGATAGGAAACTGCTGATGGCAATATTTCTCTTAGGTATAGACACAGCTGTGGAATGGGCAGTCTGTATTCAAATTAATCTCCCTTTCCTGGTCTGTAGCATTTTGTTTCCTTTCGGTATCTTTTAAACTTTCTCAGATATTTTTAGGTGCTGTCACAGGGGAAAATAGATTACTAAACTTGTGTATAATGAGTTATTAGTGATAGAGACTAATAAATTTGTTAAATAAAAACATAAAGACTAAGTCTCTAATAACTGGATTTCAAACATCAAACAGGGAGTAAGGAGTGAATTCACCTGCCTCATAAAAACCTATAACTCATTTAGGTGCCTAATATCTCCATTTGTTTATGAGTCTCATCCTGAAGGGAACACTAGAAGTATAAAAATGAAAAAAAAATCAATGTTTAAAAATAGCCACACTTTACAGATATTAAATATTTGGTGTAGGAAGTATTTTATATGTTGTAAAAGAAGAAGTGCACACACATTTGATAAATAACATAAGCAACTATTAATAAAACAATCCATATTTTCTTTACTCTTTGACAATTTCCTAATTCCTGTAGCATTTGAAATCTGAGCATGGGTAGACAGAGTGTTTGGTCTGGAGATCCCATATAAACTCTACAACATTTACTTGCCATACGTAAGATGTGTATCAAACTCAAAATTTCTAAACTCACTGGAATTCTTTGATCATGTAAACTGCCTACATTTATCTCCTAAAGCCCAACAGACCTTGATTATCATTAAGCTCATCAATCTTCAACTCTCTTCTAATGATACTGCATAGCAAATGGCAATGGTGTGCCATATATAACCTGCTTTGAATATCTAAGAATGCCTGAGTAACTCTGAGAGGGAATTATCCAAATAGACAAGAATCAGAGTTTCATCTACTGCACATTAAACTTTCAGCACAAAAACTTTAAGTGTTGATTGGAATCTGGTTTTGGCTATGAATTAGTAGTAACTTTTTATTCAGGAAAGTCACTGTATCTGGATTGCAGTATTCACAATACTGTAATTGGATGAGGTAAAAACCATAAATATTATTTGTGTGTGTATGCATGTTTGTGTGTGTGTGTGGAAGACATGTGATAAGATCCTTAATTCAGACCACCTAGCCCTTATACCTCAAAAGGTACTTGAATGCTTTCTGACCAAAGAGAAAAGAACATTTGAAATTTCAAAACAAATAAGTACCAAATAACTAAATATACCTATTAAATATGTTATTTTTCTTTTGACAGATAACATGTCCTTGACTTCTGTAAAAGAAAAAATTCTTCATGTCTAAAGCTATAAAATCAAAGCTGACCTGAGGCAAGGGAAACAAAAGCAAAAATAAAATATTGGGACTTCATCAAAATAAAAAAGCTTCTGCACAGCAATGGAAACAATCAGCAAATCTAAAAGGCAACCTACTGAATGGGAGAAAATATTTGCAAATGGCATATCCAATAAAGCATTAGTACTCAAAATACATAAATAACTTCTGTAACTCAACACCCCAAAACAAATAACCCAAACGGTAAATGGGCAGAAGACACAAACAGAAATTGCTCCAAAAGGACATACAGATGGTGGACAGACACATGAGAAAATGATCATCATCACTTATCATCAGGTAAATGCAAATCAAAACCACAATGAGATATCATCTCACAACTGTTGGAATGGCTAAAATCAAAAACACAAGAAACAAGTGTTGACAAGGAAGTAGAGAAAAAGGAACCCTCATGCACCATTGGTAGGAATGCAAACTGGTGCAGTCACTGCAGAAAACAGTATGGAGTGTCCTCAAAAAGTTAAAAATAGAATAGCAGTAATTGCACTACTAGATGTCTACCCAAAGAATACAAAAATACTATTTCAAAGGGATACGTGCACCCTGATGTTTATAGTAGCATTATCTATAATAGTCAAATTATGGAAACAGTCCAAATGTCCATCAATAGATGAATAGATATTCTATCTATCTATCTATCTATCTATCTATCTATCTACACATACACACACACACACACACACACACACACACACACACACACACACTGGAATATTATTCAGCCATATAAAAGAATGAAATATTGCCATTTGCAACAACATGGATGGAGCTAGAAAGTATAATGCTAAGTGAAAGAAGTCAGTCAGAGAAAGACAAATACTATATGATTTTACTCATTTGTGGAATTTAGGAAACAAAACAAATGATCCTTGGGAGGGAGAGAAGAGAGAGAGAGACAAACCAGGAAATAGACTCTTAACTATAGAGAACAAACTGATGGTTACAAGAAGTGTAGGGTGTGGGGCGATGGGTGAAATAGGTGATGGGGATTAAGGAGGGCACTTGTGATGAGCACTGGGAGTTGTGGGTAAGTGTTGAATCATTAGATCCTATACCTGAAACGAACTGTATGTTAACTAACTGGAATTTAAACAAAAACTTGAAAAACAATAAAAACAATGGGCGCCTGGGTGGCTCAGTTGGTTTAGCATCTGAGTTGGCTCAGGTCATGATCTTATAGTTCACAGGTTTGAGCCCCCAATCAGGCTCTGTGCTGGCAGTTCAGAGCCTGGAGACTGCTTCAGATTCTGCCTCCCTCTCTCTCCGCCCCTCCCCTGCTCACACTATCTCTCTCTCTCTCTCTCTCTCTCTCTCTTTCTCCTTCTCTCTCTCTCTCTCTCAAAAATAAATAATAAACATTAAGAATTTTAAAAAGGAAAAACAATAACAAAACAAAACCAAAGGTGATGCCACTGACTGGTCTTCCTCCTTTCATAATGCAATCAGAGAAAACTAAGACATAATAACAATTCCTGGCTTTTGCTATTAAGTTGTAAAAGAGGAAAACAAGAAATGCCATAGATTTTTCTCTCTGTGCTTTGAATAGGATATCTTAAAACTAGAATGTGGAATGGTGAACCCTCTGGAGACCCCAGTTTTCACTTTTAGATTGTAACTGTCTTCAAGCATTTAATATTTTTATTAACTTCCATGAGACAAAGTAAAAGAGTAAATCAGGGATATTTATCCTTCTTACCCCAATAAATAACTACCTTTTCTCATTGACCTTTCATCACCAATTATCAAATTATCAAATGGCAGGAGTTATCCTTGGTTCAATTCTGGAGGGAGGCCCTTCCTGAACATTGCAGTGATGAACATAGAAAGCACATTTCTCCATGTAGCATGGTAGAAGAGAATTAATCACAGCAAGAAAACAAGAGTCATTCAATAAAGACATCAAGGCTTTTTTAAGACATGAACGAAGGTGATAGCGGAAGCTGGGAAGCAGGTGTAACTGCTGCTGTTTTCCAGAATACATGTGAATGATTGATGTGAAACTTACTTTCTGTTCATAATATCACTTATTCAAGGCACAGACTTGACTATATATGCCACTGTTTCCTTTCATATCCATTTAAAGTATATATTAATGCATTTTTAAAATTTTCACTTTTGCAACAGGTTTTTAGCATTACTAGATTGAGGATACTTAATGTTTAGACCATGGACTCTTTAATCTGATGAAAGGTATTTTTTTCTCTCCCTAAAAACATGAATAAATATCCACATTTTTACATGCAATTTTCAAGAGTTTACTGAATCCATAAAGTTTGCAGACCTCAGATTACAGATCGGAGTCTGAGATTACAAGATTTGAACTTTGATTTAAGCATTTATCATTTGTAATTATGTAATAAACTTGTGTGCAGTAAAAACTACATTTCAATAAGCCAGCATTTTCAGTGCGTTCTGCAGTTAGTTTTGTTGAGTGTTAAAATATGTTACACTAAAAGTATTTCTTTGGCTCCATAGTCAAAAATGCTTTTAAGAATTGCTGAGTGAAACAAAAGTTAAAAATTATAAACAGCGTTCTCTTGAACAGGGATTTCTCAGAGTTTTTAATTTTCTAATGTGTGTTTTGATTCTCCAAGGAGGGAAATAAAACCTGAGAGTTTGAAGAATATATTTACATATTGAACTTTTCTCTTTCACAGAGAAGCTCACAAAAATGTTTTTTCTCTGAATCTCAAGAATTTTGGAAATATTATAGTAACGTTTTTCAAATCAGGCAACAAAGATTTGCTTTGGAGATGCAACTACTTTGGGTAGCTCTTGTATATTGAACACAATTGAATCACATTGATTCAAGCATATTTTGATACATCTTAAAGCCTTCACAAATGAATTTAGTTATTTCAGATTTTAACTGGCACTGGTGTGCAAACTGATCAGTAGGGTATTGCTCAAATAACTATAGACTCTTTGTTGTTTAAGAATATAAGAGCCTGAAATAAATGCATGTGAAGCAGTTTGAATACATTTATCAAATAAGTTCCTTTCTGTGTCTTTTGTTTTTTAATTTTTTATTCTGAGATAGAGGGAGGGAGGGAGGGAGAGAGAGAGAGAGAGAAAGGGGTCAGAGGGAAAGAGCGAATCTGAGGCAGGCTCCCTGCTCAGTGCAGAGTCCCACGCAGGACTGGATCCCATGACCCTGGGATCATGATCTGAGCCAAAATCAAGAGTCAGATGCTCAACCAACTGAGCCACCCAGGCACCCCCAAATAAGTATACTTAATAAGTGAAACTGCAAACCTATTTCTTAGGAAACAGAGCCAATATCGTGTTTAGTGTCTGACTGGAGAGTCCTATACTTAGGGGACTCAGAACCAAATTCTAACCCCGCTATGATTCTGACAGTGGGTTAGAAGCTAACCATTCTGTGTGGCAGATTAGAGTCAACTTTCTGCAATTTACATCGTACTTAGTTGGTTTTCCTGGGATTATATTACATAATGTAGAAAGACAGAACATGGCTCAAGGAAAACATCTAAACATGGTAGACTGTTAGTCCTATTCAGCATCCAAAAATATATATATATATATTTATACATACACACACATACACACATATATATGTATATATGTGTATATATATATGTATATATGTATATATACACAAATATTATATGTGTGTATTATATATGTATATAATATATATGTAAATATATATGTATGTATATTATGTATATACATATACATATATATGTAAAATTTAGATCAAGATGTGTCTGTTACACTATAAACTCATCCAATGGTAAATGAGTTTGTTACATTATAAGCTCATCCAAAATGAGTTTGTTACACTGTAAGCTGAGCCAGTTTTGTCTAAGTATATAAGCTTCTTACATGGAATAACTTGATCACTTTTAAAACAAATTAATTTATGACACTTAAATTCATTACTTTAGTGACCTGATAAATTTAATGATGCTGCCAAATTACTTAAGTTATCTTCATTTAATGGCTAACTAGGAGAATTTGAGCCAGAAAAAGTAGAAAGATTCAGACATCTTTAAATATTAGTTAATCTAGCTCCATCTCAGTCTCCATTTTTGCCTCTGTTCCTACATCCATCTCCGTCACACCTACCTCTATATCCGTATCTATAGCTGCATGTACATCAGTGTATATCATTCTTCTCTCCAGCCAGGATCTTGGAAAATACAGTTACTTTCCTCTCATAGATTTTTATTTTTTTTTTTTGCAAATAACTCATTCACATTTACAAAACACATTTTCAAACCGAAATTATTCCTCACTTCTAACTTGAAAATGTGATTTTAATATCTTGATTCCCTTATTTCCCAGGAGATTATATTCAACCATAGATTAAGTACAAGCGTATTCTATCAGGACACATAATTAGAAATGAAATTGCTCCAGAATAGTTTTATCTGTGGTGGAACCATCTTACCTTTAGTTATGTGCTTGAATGGACGCAGCCTAATTATCAGCTCTCAACTGAAAATGAGTAGTGCAGGCTCCAGCTGCTCTGGAGCCTGCATTTTATTTGTTTTATTTTTCTCATCAATGAGGCAAGTGTAGCATAAATCTGTGAGACACAAAACTGAGACAGGAGCTTCAACACTTTCTACAGCTATATTAGGCAGAGTGTTGTAAAAGCAAACGCATTGCTGTCCGCAAAGTTAAGGGGATGGAGTTTATAAAAGTCCACTATTCTGGTCAAGAGAGAGTCAGTACATCACACAGGTGTGAAATTAGAGATTTCCAAAGGATTAGAACAAGATGAAAACCACAACTGTAAATGGGTAACAACAATACAACTCTTCTTTGATTAACAAATGGAATTCTCTGGGTCTGAGTCATTACTAATCACTATTGTAAGAATAAATATGGAGGTGTTAATGGACATTTTAACATTAGTGACTAACACGGGGCTAGAAAAATAAGGTTTGGCATATTTTATTTATTTTTCAATAAAATGTGCTCTAAAAAACAGCATACTTTGAATTCAAGAACACACACAGGCTGCTTGTGAAGAGATAGAAAGTACTATTCCACACAATGGCATCGTTTAAAGTTTTTCAGAATGCATGAATGCAGTTGGGTAACAATATAATTGAATATTCCCATTTTCTATACCCTTCCTTTAATTGGCTGGTGTAGGTGGGATAAGTAATAGTAACATTTGTTCGGGTTTCTGTATGTGGATTTATGCCTTGGGCTCTGCCAGTCTGAGGTCCTCAAATTCCAAATAACTGCAACTTCATGAGAACTGTGCCCTGAAAATTCAGAGAATGAGGAGTGTCAAGCCTGGAAATTCTGTATCATTTGCTCATAATTTTTCTCCCACTTGAGGGAGTCACTGTGGAGTGTCTTGAGCAGGGTAAAGAAGAAAATCTGTGTAACTTGACTTCATGAATTGAATTTTCCTTAATGTTGTTATATGTACAACTTCTTTCACCAGGTAACTGCTTAATCACTCTGTTGCTCTGGGTTGACTTAACTTGTTTTGGAAAACAAAAGCAAGAATTTAGACAATGGAAAAGTTTCACTAATGCCACATTAATGCTTTCACAGAGCAGAAGTCAAACATTAATTTTGGCTGCCTTGTTTAATATTTGCCTCCTTTATTTCTGTATAAAATTACTGCAGATCCTTTCTAATAAATTTTCTTTCAGCAAGTTATTGATTAGATTTTTAACCTTTGGAACTGGATTCCTGTTTTAGCATAATGTATCTCAGCTGAACTATATATTAATGTCAACTGATCTTCTGCAAAGTCCTCCATGGAAAATTTACATTTATGTTAGATGTGTTGGTAGGGCAATTTATTGGAAAGAAAATCCATAGTATAATTACGAAACAACATGGGTGACCTATTTTTCTCATTTTACATTTTTCTCTATTGATTCCAGTTAATGTATCTTTGTTTTGCCAGTTAAACTCCAAGGTGTCTCTGCATCTACTTTAACTGCAAGTATGATAAAAAAAAAAATTACCAGCATGACTATAATGAGGAAAAAGTACTTCTGACTATATTTTATCCTAGAGGTTGATTACAGTTTTGGGGGGGAGAGGGGATACTCATATTTATCATGCAGTGGGAAGCTAGACCACTGAGGACAACTTTCTTAAAGCATTCATTCAGTTGTATAAACAATACAATTCCTAGTTAAAGAGAGCAATGTTAATATAATTAAACTATATTTGGATTTAAAGAAAGGTGATATGCGTATTCATCCCTCTAATTAAAATATATAGTGCTACTATGTATCTAAAAGTAAGAAAGTCTTTCTCAATCACTAGAACCAATCATTATTTACTGAATATATTTTAGAAGAGCAGCACATAAGATTGGGCAAAAACCATCTTAAGATGGTTATCTTATCTTAAGGTGGTTATCTTATCTAAAAAAAGATAACTTTTTTTATCTAAATCTGAAATGTAAGTAAACCAGAAGCCTCATTATGTTGCTTCAGTTCAAATTATTTCCTGAGCACATGTAATTTGGAACAGCAAAGTGTTGGGTGATAGGTAAGGTTATTTGGAGTTGACCCTCTTTCTCCTATTGGTGAAAAGTGTGTATATGGATCTTCACGCCATTTTCTTTCGGCTGTCTAAAATAGCAAATTAAAAAAAAAACCAAAATAAAACAAAATTGAAGCATGGGTTATAGTAGGCAAATGAGACATCCAAATGAGAGCCATTTCAGAGAACCCTGGGGTACAGATCAAGTTAGTGAATGACCTAGGGAAGGCTCTTTCTCACATGGTGTGCTAATTATTTCCACCTTGAAAACTGTGAGCTAAAATAATTTTAACAGGAAACGGAAACTGGATGATGGGTATATAGGAAATGAGGATCTCTGAATTAAAAAGGCACTGTCTGGAAACTCTGCTAAGGAGAAAACAGAGTACCCAGCCTTTTAATAGTCTACATAGCCATTGGTACAGAAAGATTGAAAACCTTAGACATAAAAATGCCAATATGCAGTGAAAGCTAATGGTATACAACAACTGAAATGTAAAGGACATAAAGAAACACACACACACACACACACACACACACACACACACACACAAAGTGAAAAGTATGACTTAAAGAGTTTGAAACCAGGTGTTTTCCCAACAGTGTGATGGAAACTATAACAGACCAATGGAAGAAGGACTGAAGCAGAGGGGGCCCAGATAAGAGGAAATTCTTCTCAGTGGGGTGTGAGCAGAGGTAGAGGGTCTTGGATTCCAGGGGCTGGCAGAGAAGACTCAAAAGACATGAACGAGATATCTGAATATTTAGTGCAAAGAAATGGAAATGTAGGAATAAATGAAGCAGACTAAGGATTCTTTATTCAAGAATATGTGGTGACAGGAGAGGAGATGAGACCTAACCTAAGGCAAGATTGGGATACTGATACAGGCGGAGACCGATGCTCATGCTGGTTTTAGAAGTGGGGATATATTCTGTCAAAGCACAACAAGGCACCCGATTGTCTTCTTGCATCACACAATGAGGCTTCTGGATAGATCTGGTAAGGAAATCTGGTATTCCAGATTTGGAAAGCATTCCAACAATAACTTTATAAGACTTCTTGGTCCATTTTAAATTCCCTATTTCCTTATGTGTGTTATTCTTCATTTCTGCAGATTGAGTATCTTCAAACTACTAAAACAAGAAAGAACTTAAAAATGATTCAGTGGCTGGGAGGGCATTTTTACGTTTCTCCATAGTTCATCCATGGAGGAAAGTAACATCCCCAAATCGGGAAGAAAGCAAATAGCTGTAGAAAGAAAAGAATAGTAGGCTGAGTGCTTCAGAGTCAGCAACATGACAAGGAGGATATGGGCTTGGAAATATCTGTACCTACCCTCTGGGAGACTAACATTAGTGGAGGACTGGCCCTAAAAGTGGTCATTTGTCATGTTTACTGGCTGGTTTCTAGATACCCTGTCTATTTCAGGGGACTTCTAGGACAGCTGGAAAACAGGCCCCTACCAATGTTCACTCCCCCAGTTTTGGGGAGCCAGAGCATGGAGATAACCAAAATGCTTGGATATTCCTGTCTAAGGCTTTGAATCCAGGACCAGTGGTGTGAAGTGGGACAGAGCTCACAATTCATTCTGGAGAGAACAAAAGCAGCATCTGGTGCCGTGATGGCTATGACAGTGGTATGTTCATGTCTAATACCAGCCATTGTGCAGGTGTCAGAAGGGCAGCATGGTGATTTTCTGCTATTCCTTTTGGATTATTTTGGCTGTAGTTCTGGGGCCCAGACAATTTCAGTTCTTTCTTGTTTACCAAGTCTGGACTTTCAGTCTTTGAGTGACTCTGTGAAAGACTGCCATCCTTGAAATAATTTATTTTCACCTTATATTAATCAGAGTAGGGCTTCTTATATTTGTAACAAAGAATTCTGATTAATAAACAAATTTACCAAAGAAGAAATTGTTGCTCTAATAATGGAGGGAAATCCTACCCTGGGAATAAAGATATAGAAATGATGAGTTATGTGTAAGTAGCCAGAGATATCTTAAGAAGAATATAGACCTGGTGTGGGCTTGTAGGCTTCAAATACTCTCTCTACTATATAGTTGCTATTTGAAAATTAACTCATTTCCTTAGACTTCATCCTTTATGACATCGGGATTATAACACCTACCTTACATAATTATTAAGAGGATTAAATGACTCATTTATAAAATGTTTAGAAAGAGCCTTGGAACACTGGTAATCCTTAACACTTATAATTATTGTCCTTATTTATTTGAATTTATTTTCATAACTTTTTATTGAATTATAGTTATGCACATGATAGATGCCAGACACTGATTTTGGCATGACAGATAGAGGAGTGAACACGACAGGTTAAGATTCTCATGTAATTTACATCCTAATAAAATTAGAGGGTTTCTATACTTAGAGATGGTGAGTGGAGCAGATGATAAAAATCATTCCAGACTGAGTAAGGAAGCATGAAAGGCTGAAGTGACGTCTCCTGTTTGGGGAATAGCCATAGTCAGGTGTGACTTCTCCCACATAGAGGCATATGGGACAAACAGGAAATTGTGCTGAGGCAAAGGAACCTGGCTGAACATCACTAATATGTGAATGTTTGCAAACTTTCCCCTTCCATTGCCCAGATGCCTCTGGCATCACACAAATTTTTGTTCTGTTTCAGGAATTCTAAAGTGAGTCCTCCTCAGACTGAAAAAAAGGTGATTTTATAATAAAAAGTAGAGTGATGTGAAGAGAGATTAGGAGTAAAAGTCTCAAGGTCAGAGGATGAGTTTTTATGGATTTGAGAGGAGCAGATGGTGATAAGAAGTAGTGGCAAGGTACAAGTGTGGGATTACCCAGTAGTGAAAACGTTATAAAGGTCTATGCAGAGATGAGTCAGTATATATGTCATCCTGACCATATGACATAATTTGCATTGATATGCTTTTAGCTGGTAAAGCTCGGAACATTTAAACGTGTTCCCCTGATGATGCTTCTGCTGTATGGCTCACTCTGGGAACTTTTTTGGAAAGAAATAGCTTTCATGGGAAAACTGGATCATGCCATGACCCTGTGTTTTTTTGTATTTTTATTTTTTTATTAACCACTGCTATAGTTTTCTGGCAAATAAACCATATTTTGTGAAGAGTTTTGGAGTTGTGCTCTTGTTCTGCCACATTTGAACTATTCTGAAATTACTTTTGGTTGAATGGACTACTTCTATAGATCAACCGAGATGCCATTCCAGATTAAATAGAAGAGTTCTATGAGTTCTAAACAAGACTGTTGAGTAAAGGGAGTGCCAGGCTAAGGAATTTGAACTTCATTCTGTATATAGTGAGGTAATCAAACAACGATATTTGGAGTTAGCTAAATCTGTGTTCAAATAAATTTTTGTACTTTCTAGTTACTTACAGGATGGGGCAAGCTGGAAGTGTCTCTATAAAAGAGAATAATAAACACTACCGAGGATTAGGATCAAATAGGATAACATATATGGAGTACATTGTAATATCTGGCATCCCAGTGTAATGTTTACTGTGACTGAAATATGGGGCTCGAGGTGAGGAAAAACAAGTCAGGGCCACAGATATATATTTGAAGAAATGATGGCTAAAGCTATGAACTAGAACAGGGATCAGCCAACTGCAACGCTCTCTCACTTGTTTTTGTAAAGAAAATTTCACTGGAATGCAACTACATCCATCCCTTTAAGTATCTCTAGTGACTGTTATCATACTACCCTAGTAGAGTTGAGTAGTTGTGACAGAAACCACATGGCTCAGGAAATCTGTAAATTTGTTATCTGGCTCCTAACAGAAAATCTTTGCTGAACTCTGGACTAGAGGGATAGATGGGCTGGATTAGGAATAAAATTTGGAAAGAAAACTGAATGGGCCTGAGTCTATGTATGAGGAATATCTACAAATAAGGATTTTTTTCTTTCATCTTTGGGATATCATTAGTGCTTCCCCTTTATCTAGAGAATAACAGGATCATCATCGCATTCTACTAAAAGGATAGTAGAGATCAAAATGAATCCTTTCATCATTTCCAAGTTTGGTTTTCTTTGTATCAAGGAAATAGAAGCAGGGGCAGGAAATCCAACTGTTTTCATCATTCAGCCTTCCTAAAGATTCTGAGCATTTCTTAGCCATAAGAGGAAATTCACAAAGGTAAAATTCTAGAGATTTCCTATAACTAAGCCCAAAGCTAAGAAAGTAGGGGTTTACTAGTCAAAAACCTATGGGCATAAGTTCTCAAACTGTCATAATATCTCTATTGTTCTAATAAAAATATATAAAAGACCGGTGATATAGTTTGACATTGTACTGTATATCTTAAGCTTTACTGATGAAGTGAAATGATAAACAAACTGGTTTGTGTGATAATATTTTAAATTTACCTCTTTAGACTCCAGTTTAATCCTATTATTCCCAGCCTGGAAGACAGAAGTTTAAATTGCAAAAGGAAATTTGCAGAATTCCAAGCAACTGAACTAACTATTCCAACACATGGATGTTGCTTTAATGGCTGCATCTAATACTGTCTCTACAACCCTTCTATTAAATTCAATGAATGAATAGCTCAAGAGAGATGCCTTCCCTAACTCTGTGATATGTTCACCAGAGGGCACCCTTGAGGATGGCATTTTGGCTTCAGGCCCTCACAGATTTAATATTTGTTCATAAACTTTAGTTCTCATTGGCACATCCTGACTGAGAATGTTGCTTCTCAATAATACATATCCATTTGGACATCTGTTCCTACATAAATATTACTCTGATTCAAAAAAATTTACCAAAGCAAGTTAACAAAAATTATCGTAGAGTCCAAGTGCCAGATAAAAAAAAAGGCAGTTTAAAGAACCAAAATTGTTATCTGATTTGGTGATTTCCTACTCAATTAGTTTCATTACCATTTCATATTTAGTTTTTATTTAAAAGTGTCTTATTTGAATGTGTTTTATTCGAAAGACTTTTATTTAAAAACCTATAATACTTGAAAGTAACTGAGATGGGTTAGAAATACTTTAGCCATTTTATTGATATGGAAAAAGCTGGCATGACTTGAGCCAGCCATTTTTGTTTTTATTTTTCTAAAAATTCCGACCATAAAATATTTAAATCCTTTCCCTGAAATACTCAAGCATTATGCTTTTATCTATGCATCTTGATGTGTCCAACATGAAGGTTTGTTTTGATTTTTGACTACTTGCTTAAGACCACAGATGAAAGTGAAAAAAAAGTATGTGTCTCTGAGAGATTTATAGGAATAAGTTAATGAAGATTTTCCATGCAGTTCATTCTTGATTTTTCTGAAGTCCAATAGTAGATGAGTTTCAAGATGAAATTCTAGTTGAAGTTATAAAACATATAAAAATCGAAAACTCAATAAATCTTGTTTAAAGACTCCAGGAAGAACATTTATCATGCTGTTCGTACTCTCCAGTCATCACATGCAGAATCCCTAAGCAATAATACGAACTAACCACCTTCATTTGATTAAACAAAGGTTACCCATTAACCTGTCAAGACCAACTAAATAAAAGTCAAATTCTCCAAATGTCTCTGTCTTAACAATGAGTTGTGTTAATTCTACAGCCAAATTGATTCTGATACAGTTATAGGAGAAAATTGCCAGTATTTAATAGTGAGAAAAATCAGAATATATTATAAAATTAAAAAAAAATACATTTTAAAACAAACAAGTACTTTCCAATCCTTATAAGTCATGTAGCTTCAATTTCACAGGGCACTATTCAGCGGCCCTCCCACTGTTCTCTATTTCTTAGGAATGGCCGTACTATTTAATCCAAAGCGTCCAAAGACATATCTGGGGAGCTGAACACACCATTTTCTGCAGTAGCAACACGATAGAAATATATTTCAGACCTGATATAGGTAGTTAAGTTTATCCTATTTTTATTTGCCTATGTATACCAGCTGCTACAGCTCAGATTTCTCTAAGGAGAGTATGAAATAAGAAATTTAATTTAAAAGTGTAAGTTGTGAGCAGTTGAGGTTTAATTCAGGAATTTATAGACTTACTACTGGCAATAAGCTCTAAGGAGTACATCTAATATAGCGCATTATGGCAGCATCACTCAATGTGCTGCAGTTAAAGACTTGTCAGCATTTCTATTTTAAGCTCTTCTTTTCTGATGTTTATGATTTTACCATTAAGAATTGCTGGGGCTTAAAAAAAAAAAACAGTTTGTGAAGATTGAGTTCAGCAGCAAATTGTACCGTTTTCTTTCTGACCAGTAGAATGAATGAATAGCAAAGTTCTGTGGAAGGATGGAATCGAGTCAACTAAGTTAGGACTTCACCTTGTTAAAGGAAGGGAGGGGGAAATCTCCAGCTTAGGTTTTCATGTGGATTGTGTATTAGATGTTCCAATTATGTGGTTATACGCAGGAGTACATAAGAAGTTGAGTTTGCAATCAGGAAGAAAAGTCAATTGGAAATGAAAAAATATCATCCTTTTTCAAAGCCTTGTTGTTATATGCGATATATATTTGATAAGGTATCCCTTATTTGATAGAATAATGCTATGGTGTGACATGTAGTGTTAAGCTTTTGGGAAATGGGTTATATAAAAATGGGATATATTAACATCTGCCATCTTATTTTTTCTAGGAATAAGGAGATTTGTGCTCCTCTGTAGTGGTGGTCAATAAACTACATAGATGTTTACATGCCATCTCAGAGTGTGGACTCTGAGCTTATATGCCAGCATTAAACCAGAAAAACACACAGATAAAATTACAAAAGAAAAACAAAACAAAACAAAACAAAAACCCAGCCTTTGTGTGTTTTTATTTCTCTCACTAGAGTGACCAGAGGGGAAAGCTTACACTGGGAGAAGTGAAAGCCCATAATTAGATATCACAATATAAAAAGAGACAGAAAAACAACTCCCTAACAATGTAGTACTATAGTATGGTATAGTATAGTATAGTATAGTATAGTATAGTATAGTATAGTATAGTAAAGTCTATTCCATAGCTCCCCTACTAGACTGTTTTTATCCAATTGTCATGGACACCACTAGGGTTGAATTGACCCCTCCTTTCAGGAAAGTACGACGACAGCAGCTCCTTAAATTTCCAGTGTGTATTCATGAAGCATGACTCTATTCCTTGGCATCAATTAATTGGTCCAGATGGAGCCTCAGGCCTGAGCTGAGTCACCTCAAATCCCTTTCCTGAGGACTTGGAATTAGGAACAAGGAGAGGCAGAGGATACTATATTGCAGAGAGAAAGAGAGGAAGAGAATAGAGAGAAGGAAAGGCAAAATACATATATACAGCAAAATCCTAATAGGTTCCTGCCTTTGGTTTGTTCCTGAGGCCTGCATATCTGTTCTTGGGTTCTCTTGAGACTACAGGGTCCATGAGATAAATCCCCCTCTTGTGTTAAAGCTTCTTAGCACACATTAGTTCCACTGAGATCCTAACAAATGCACAAGTTAACAAGGCGATACGAATATAGTAGCAGTTATTCCATTTCTTAAAGTCATAAGACTTGAATCATTTCTGATTTCTCATATACTCAGCTTTTCTACACTGGGGATCATATTGATGAACTATTCTTGATTTTCATGTCTTATTCAAATATAGACCAGATGTAGTGAAGCCTATTTTTATCACTATTTTTCTCATTTCCCTCTCTGATTATCTATTACTTTTTTTCCCTACTTTGCATCTTTTCCTTTGAGATGTGAACCCTAAAGACTTATTATTTACCTGGGACATAAAATCTCCAATTTGAGCTTCAGCTCAGGTCATGATCTGACAGTTTAGAGCCAGGAGCTGGCTTCGGATTCTGTCTCCATCTCTCTCTGTCCCTCATCCATTTGCACTCTGTCTATCTGTCTGTCTGTCTGTCTCTCTCTCTCAAAAATAAGTTAAAAGTTAAAAAAAAAATTAAAATCTCCAGTTTGATGCGAGTCTGGGTTTGGATACTCTTGATGATAAAAGACAAGAGTAATACAGAAATAATAAAAACTTCAAATGGGATTAAATAATAAAAACCTCAAATGGGATTAAATAATTCTTTTGATGATGAAAGACAAAAGTGATATGGAAATAATACAAACCTCAAATGGGATTAAATAAAATAAAAATGTTTTTCAAACATGGGCAAAAAAACAGCATTATTTCTGAGGAAACCAGATCTAGTTCTATTTTAAGCCTCTTCTTTGGTAGCCCCCAAAAGCTCTAGTTTCTTTGAAGGAGGTAGCAAATTAACTGCAGCAATTTCAGCATTTCTACAACACAGTATTTCACCTAAAGGAAAACAGAATCATTTCCCATAGCTTCTGGAAAAGGCATGGGACCCTCGTGCACTGTTGGTGAGAAGGTAACCTGGTGCAGCCCCTGTGAAAAACAGTATGGAGCTTTCTCAAAAATTAAAAATAGAATTACCATATGCTCCAGTAATTCCACTGCTGAATATTTACTCAACGAAAAATACTAATTCAAAATGATATATACACCTCTATGTTTATTGAAGCATTATTTACCAATTAGCCAAATTACATAAGCAACCTAAAAGTTCATCAATAGAAGAAAAAAGAAGATGGTGTATATACACAATGGACTATTACTCAGCCAGAAAAAATGAACTCTTGCCATTTGCAACAATGTGGATGGAGCTAGAGAGCATAATGCTAAGTGAAATAAGCCAGTCAGAAAAAAACAAGTACTATATGATTTCACTCATATATGAAATTTAGGAAACAAAACAAACAGATAATAAAAAAAGAGAGAGACAAACCAAAAAACAGACTCTTAACTATAGAGAACAAACAGATGGTTACCAGAGAGGAGGTGGATGGGGGGGGGGATGGGTGAAATAGGTGAAGGAAATTAAGAGTACACTTATCTTGATGAGCACTTAGTAACATATAGAATTGTTGAATCACCATATTGTACACCTGAAACTAATTTAATACTGTATGTTAACTATACTAGAATTAAAATTAAAAAAAAAAAGGCATGGGGTTCCTTTTTATGTTTTTCCCCACACCAAGTCAGGTGACCATCTGGCTGAAAGGAATGAGATGTGCAAAATTGGCCTAAGTCAGTAAAGATCCACTCTTAATCCAGGAAAAGGAAAATCCCACCCCAAATGCACTCCTGATAATAGGAGAGAGATAACTTCTCAAAGAATGATCACAGATACTCAGTAATATAAAGAGGGAAATGATGTAGAGCAAATGTGTAGCACCATATGTGTGCATTGTTTTCCCAAAGTGAAGTTAGTTTAAAGAACTTGGATCCAATGGTATGAATTTGGGTGAGAAGATGAAGCATGGCCAGGTCACATAAGAAGGAATATGCAGGATATAGGAGCTCCTGTGGCAACATAGGTAGTAATTAAACAGGCAGAGAATAGTGAGAACATGGATCACTAGAACCAAGGCCGGAGAGGCATAGAACAGCTAAAGCAGAACACAGCAGTAGCCACAGATCTGGGAGAATAGGAGAATCCCAAATCCAGATCTGAGCTCCCATGACCTCAGGGGACTGAAAAAGATCAATGCCAAAGGAGAAGAGACTCTGCGAAGCTTTCACTTATTAAATAAACAGAACATTAAAATTTACTAATGGAGGCAAGGACTGGTATGTACTAAAGAATGTAAGTTAAATTATACCAGATGACAGATGTCTTTACTCATCTCTTCAGTCACCTATTTCATAGGTTTTCATTTTTTCATTGTGTATTTATTTACTGTGAACCAGGTCTCATGCTGCTTCAGAAAACACAGATATAAAGTAGACAGGATCCTGACCTCTTGACGGTTATAGTCTAGGGAACCTACAATTACATTGTAAAAAGTACCCTAATGCATGTCTGCCCAAGTGGCTCTGAGTTCAATTAAGAAGGGCAGCTAATTCAGAGAGATTTTGGAAGGCTTCTGACAATAGGGATGCTGAGCAGAATCCTGAGAAATTAGTAGGAGGTAGGTAGGTATGGAGAGTTGGGAAAAGTGTTCTAGACAGAGGGACTGCCTTTGTGCAGATCTTTATATACATATACACAGCAGTTCAATCATGTTCCTATTTCTCCTGCTAGGGACAGAAAATAACAGTATAAAATCAGAGCATCCAAGACATGAAGTAGATCTGATCTTCATGAGCTGGGATCTGAGAATTCATAAGTATCTTACAATGGTCTTCAAGGGGTCTGTGAACTACATCCAAAGCGCATCCAAAAATGTGTTTGTGGGTAGACACCTTTATCTAAACAAAGGTTTTAGAACAATTATCATAACTACAAAGGGATTGAAAATACCCAAAAAAGTTTTAAAATATTGAGAATTTTAAAAAAGAATAGAAAATCTCTAACTTACAGGTCTTGTAGAGGAAAACTGGAGAAGATGGATGATTAGAGATTATAAAGACTGCCAAGGTGGCATCTATGCTGCACTGAGGGCCAAGAGTGTGCATTCCGGCTTTGGGCTCATTAAAGGCCCTCTGGTAGTGTAACCAGTGTGGCCCACCCCAGTGGTCTCATTCTAGCTCCTTGGATATTACTTTATTCTGCATTCTCTTAAAAAACTTTGATTCTGCTTTTAGGACACAACTTCCTGTAAACTGCCTCCATGTTCCTCATCCATTTCTTAGATTGCATTGTCTCTCTGGGACTAGCTTCCCCTGTGTTTTGTTTCAGGAGGTAGAATGAGAAAGCTTCCCCTGTGTTTTGTTTCAGGAGGTAGAATGAGAAAATTATAAACATCTCTTCTTGGTTGACTTTAACAACTGTTGAAGTTCATTTTGTTTGGACATGAAATGGAAGATGTCTCCAATGTGCCCCTCTGGTGAGTGGTTTGTTCCCATGCAAGTCTCCTAGGAGTCCTGAGGAGATTGGCTACAACTCTACTGCATTCTGTCACAACATCTCCTTGTTTGTCATGCAGTGTAGACTTGGCACTTCATTTTCTTCCATCCTCTATGGAGACATAATGGACCTACATTGCATTCCAGCTCTATTCCTTAGGAGCTGGGAATTTAAGTGTGGTTCTAACTCTCTTTACATCTGGCAGTGGTCCACCAGGCCAGCTGATTCCAATTCTCTTTTCTTCTGTGCTCTATGTGACAAGACTTCAGCACTTCTTCTGCCTAAGCAGACATCCCAATAAGGAAGGAAATTCTCACCCTTCCCTCTTGAAGAAAATCCCAGTTCTATGAGTGTTTGTGTTTTCTCTCCAAACCTCTTTCCAAATACTTTTTGAGTAGGAGAAGGGGAATATTCTGTCTCCTGCTCCTTGTAGAAGAAAGAAAAGGGCCTTGGTCCGCCAACAATGCATTCCTCACAAGGTTGCAGTCATGGTGGACATGAATTTTGGCATCTCTCAATAGATCCAGTGGAGGGTGCTGATCTCAAATGCTGGTGACTCCTTTAGAGTATGGAATGTTTTGTTATATTCACCATTCTCTTAAAACTATCTTGCCCTCTCAAGTCCTCATAGGTGGGCCCACTGTTTATCTTACGTATAGATTCAAGCATGCTCAAATTCACTGGATAATCGATAAGGAGAAAAAACAGTATCTTTAGGTATAATGGAATTGGGCACTTAAGATTTAAGCCTCTCTTTCTCTCTTTTTGAAGTCAGATATAGAGTCTTAGCATTGATTGATGTGTCATGGTTTCTGAGAGGCAGGGTTTTCCCAGTTGTTATAATAGAGCTTGGAAGCAATAGAGAAATTAAGTTGATGTTGTGGATACACTGCCTTGGTATTTATGGTCAACTGAGGGTCCCTGTGAGCCAGGAATAAAGGGGTGGGTAGGTAGAGGACATTATCATGGTGCCAAAGTGATGGGAGACAAAGTGGAGAACACTGAGTCCTTCTTGAGCTGGCATGGGGAATGGGATGAGCCACAGTCACTATTTAGATCCTGGTCTGTTTTTCTCTTTACCTGAGTATATTGTGGATCATCCAGAGGCAAAAATTCTATTTAGCAACTACTCTGAGTGTTATCACCAGATTTGTAAATGTGCCCTACTAGGTTTTTATCTTGTCCTCTTGCAGAGACTGAAATCCTGGCTTCCTCTCGTTAGTCGTTTGTCCCTGAGTGGTGAGGATTTGCTAAGAAATCACAGACTAAAGACAGACTGCTGCTTGTTTTCCCTTCTAAAATGGTTGTTTTGCAATCAATATGTAAACTACCTCATTTTGGACTCTAGTGGAAAACTGCCTTTTATTATTTGTTGTCCATCACTTGCTGCCTATTTCCCGTTTCTATTGTGGATGAAATCACCTTATGTCTTGGTGGAAGGCAAAACTTGCTACCCACACTCAAGGCTGAAAACACTGAATGCTCACTTTTCTCAGTGCCTCTTTGAAACCAGAGCACAATAACAACCACAACCAGGCTTGACTACTCAGATGCACCTGCTCTGAACTTTGATGGAAAGAAGCAAGGTGGTGGTAGGTGATGGCTAAGCCACTGGCAACACTGAATCTCTAGGATCAACAGTTTCTGATTTTCCAGTGGAGCTTTAAGCGTTCAGAAGTGATGAATGTGGAACCAGATGTGCTCAGCATCCAAGCTGCAGCAGCTGTGGCATCATGTCCTCACCAGATCCCCTTGGCTACTGTTCTGCCTTCTTGGTCCAAACCAATTTTGAGTCCAACATCTTTAATTGTCCAGCATTCCAGGTGATTCTGTGAACTATCCAAAATCCTATTTTGTGTATATCAGCCAAAGACAATTTTGACACTTGCCACTAAGAAGATAAACTGGAGCACTGTATTCTGTCTGGCTGTGTAAATTTCTACTATCAGCTCATGTGGCTGACTTCTCCCTCCAGTGATTTTCATATTCAGGCTATATTTCTTCTAGAACATCTTGTTGGGGCAGGGTATTAAGCCCAAGAATGACAGAAATAAAAGATAGAAGAAATAAAATTGATATAGTAATAGTTATTAGCTAAGTAATTTTTTTGTTGGGGCGCCTGGGTGGCTCAGTCAGTTGAGTATCCAACTTTGGCTCAGGTCATGGTCTAATGGTTCATGGGTTTGAGCCCCATGTCAGGCTCTGTGTTAACAGCTCAGAGCCTGGAGCCTGCTTCAGATTCTGTGTCTCCCTCTCTCTCTGCCCCTCCCCTGCTCATGCACTGTCTCTATTTCTCAAAAATAAGTAAACATTAAAAATAATTTAAATAATTTTTATTAGGAAATATTTTAAAATTTTTGTTGTACTTATGGGCATAATGGGTATATTATATTATTAGTGGAGATTATTTTACAAGTATATACCTATGTCAAAACTTATACAATGATACATTTAAATATGTACCATTTATTTTATGCCAGTTATACCTCAATAAAGGTGTTAGCCCTTTTTATACCTGGCAAATGCTTATTAGTGAAACTTGTAATTAATGTTGGTAAATATTTATGTTATATAAATCATGCAAAGAAAATTGTTGCAGAAGAGTTTGAAAAGCATACCAGATAATTGAAAAATGTTAAGTGATTATTTTGACAACATCTTTAATTGCCCAAACATATCACCTGGAGAGTTTAAGAGTCTTTTCAATAAAGCATTTTTGTTTATGAGAAAGGGAAAAAGCAAATCTTGCCAGAAGGGACCCTGCCTGGCATTCACAGGTGGGTGGAGGCTTGTTCTCGTTTAACGTTAACAATTTCACAAAGAGAGCCACCATTTTACCATGATAAATCAAGGCAAACACATAATCAATGTGTAAGTATATATGAACACAAAGAAAACTTAAACACCAGAGAAGTCATGAAAATGACCATAGATCTCCCTGTCCTGGCTAATATTAGTAACTTCTGCCCCTTTACCAATCACAGCAGGAAGCTCATTCTGTTCTTCTCAACTTCTAATTTTTTTTAATGGTTTATTTTTGAGAGAGAGAGGGAGAGACAGAATGTGAGCAGGGGAGGGGCAGAGAGGGGAGACACAGAATCTGAAGCAGGCTCCAGGCTCTGGGCTGTCAGCCCAGAGCCCAAAGCGAGGCCCAAACTCACAACCCATGAGATCATGACCTGAGCTGAAGTCAGATGCTTAACCAACTGAGCCACCCAGATGCCCCTGTTCTTTGTAACTTGTAGAACAGAATTCTTACCCCTGCTTTCTGAAAGCATCCATTCCAGAGCAAAGCCCACTAGCGACAAGAATTCTCCCCAAAATCATCTTACACAAGTCCCAATCCTATAACGAGTCCTCCTAACACCCTCTTATTGAGACACCCCACAGCTCCCATAGTGTGCTTTCTCTGTCATGGCAATAAGTCAATCAGTACAAATGCATTCAATTACAGGTATTTTCTCATGGTCTTTGGTTGAAGGGCATTGGTAATTGAAATGCATATTCTGTTTGGCTTTCAGGTCTACACTAAAGAAAAAGCATATCTGCACTTATCATTAACAATTTTCAGGGTTATTTGTCCTATCAAGATATTACATGCAGTGAGTACCATACTCCATAAAATTTTCTCAGAATTAGAAAACTTAACATTACACAATAGGTAATTATTTTTATAATAGGTTCATCAGAAATCAGGACTTAAAAACCTTATATTTTGCCAAGGGCTTTTTATAAAAGATACATTTTTCCCTGCTGCCCTATTGTTCCAGTATTAATTTCAGAACCATAAAAGCAAATTATGCTTGTCAGGAGGCAGCTGCTATTCTGTTGCCTGAATGTCATGTTGTTATTTAGATTTAACTTTAAATGTAATTTTCAAGTTGCAAAGGGAACCCAGACCATTTTCTTTTCCATACCCCTAAAAATTGCTATTGAAACTTTTGGTCTGAAGAGAATTTATTTATACAAAAGATAAGCTCATATTTCTACTATAAGAATCTAAAGAAAATAATTTGGCTGGCCCAACAAAGCTGAATTTGATAAAGATCAATTGATATTACTATAACTTCAAGATCTTTCTAGGTTGGAATGTAAAAATATAGAAACTCTTTTCTTTGATAATCTTTAAAAATAAATATCTAGATAGAAATAGGTATAGATTTCTCACTGAAGTTAAATTGTAAGCTGAAGAAATATGCTTTTGTCTTTCATCAATCATTCTGCCAGCAGCTATCAGCTTTGTATCAATCCTAATAAATTTTACAGAACCACAGAGTAGAAGGCCTCCAATAGAAAGCAAGAAGGTGGGTGTGTTGCTGGGCATGCCTCAAATAGAGTGACTTATGATACTCAAGAGAATAAAGGGCAAACATTTCTTATTCAGTTTTGTTAGTCAAAGCTGGATCCTGGAAACTTATAATAGGAGGTCTTCAAGATACACAAAGAATTTGCAAATTAATTCAGTATAGGATTGCAAATTTAATAGTTTTTTTTTTTTTTTGAAAAAAAGAAATTGTTTTTTAAGGAGTGCCTGGGTGGCTCAGTCGGTTAAGTGTCCGACTTCAGCTCAGGTCATGATCTCTCAGTTTATGGGTTCAAGCCCCATGTCGGGCTCTGTGCTGACAGGCTGACAGCTCTGAGCCTGGAGCCTGCTTCAGATTCTGTGTCTCCCTCTCTCTCTGTTCCTTCCCTGCTCGTACTCTGTCTCTGTCTCTCTCTCTCAAAAATAAATAAACATAAATTTTTTTAAGAAAATCTTAAAGAAATTGTTTTTTAAATGTGTATATGACATATTCTCACACAAAGTTGAAAGAGCTTTATAAAGGCAGAAAAAAATTAGAATATAGTCTACATTCACAGAGAATGTAATTTAAGTAATCCAGGTATATTGAAGTGCTTTGATTCTTAGCAAATATAATTTCTCCTGAGTTATTAATCAAAGAGAGAAAGATACAATTTTTTTTGGACAATGAGAAACATCAAAGATCATTTTTTTATACAGGACAAATGGCTTGATCATTAAAAGCTTCCATTAGTGGCTCCTAAAGTAACTCAGTTGCAGATTCACAATGCTTAATGCACATCAATTAATATTTTCTTTTGGGTAACTATTACATAAAGAGTCTAGCCCACAATACATCTGAACAGGAGCTAGCAAAATAGTTTTGCATTGGTTGGTAAAGCTACCTAAAGTACTTTGTCAATGAAGATCAAAGGAAATTTAAATCTTTCTTTTAAATTTAGCACTGTCAATAATAACTAAACTATGGAAAGAGCCCAAATATCCATCAACTGGTGGATGGATGAATGAATAAAGAAGTTGTGGGATATATATACAATGGAATATTACTCAGTGATCCAAAAGAATGAAATCTCACCATTTGCAACAACATGGATGGAACTAGAGTGTATTATGCTAAGCAAAATAAGTCAGTCAGAGGAAGACAAGTATCATATGACTTCACTCCTTGTGAAATTTAAGAAACAAAACAGATGAACATGGGGGGGAAGGGAAAGAAAAATAAGCTAAAAATGGAGAGGGAGGCAAACCATAAGAGACTTTTAAATATAGAGACAAACTGAGGGTTGCTGGAGGGGAAGGTGGGTGGGGGGTTGGACTAAATGGGTTATGGGTATTAAGGAGGACACTTGTTGGGATGAGCACTGGGTGGCATATGTAAGATATGAAACACTGGGTTCTACTCCTGACGCCAATACCACAATAGTTAGTATATTAACTAACTTGAATTTAAATGAATGTATATTAAAAAACAAACTGTCTTCCTGATCGTATGCACTTTGTGCCAACCTGTTTTTGGTTTCCACTACACTAACTCATCAAGTCTCAGACCTCTTCTCAGTATTTCTCCATGTGAAGTGATACTCTCTTTTTTGTTTGCTCGGTCTTTGTGTGTTCTATCAACTGCTAGGATCCTCCTGGCTTCTACATTTACTGCAGTCTGGGTCTGTGCTTTAGCTGATATCCTACTTGCATATAACTTGTTAGCATTCTTTGACTTCTAGTTATTTGATAGGAGTTGGTTGAAAAGGTACTTACTTCTATGATACATATTCTTATGGAGGATATGTAGATAAATTTAGATTTACATGACTGCCATTATCATATCAGAACCATGGGGCTTAAAAATAGATTGTGTTAGGATCATCTTGACTTCTTTTGAACCATAACTCAAAGACTGAGTAAATAAAGAAAAGGAATATAGATAAACAAAAATGTAAGCAATTCAATATTTATTCTCCTTTCAACAGATGCTATCCTGAAATAGTGCCTACCAAAAAGTAAAGGGTCAACAAATGCGTATTGAATGTTAAGCAAATATTAAAGGAAAAAAGGATTCATCTGATTTATATTCTCATGAACATTTTTATATTAAGTGACATTTATCAGCTAAGTGTATAAAAGGCATGTGATATTTAAGGAAAAAATAAATACCGTGTTAGGACTATGAAATTCCCAGAGTTCCCTCCCTCCTTTCCCAAAAAGAGAAAAGAGAGACTCTACAAGGAAATATATACTATAAATGTTATATGTTTCTTAAAAATTATCTTCATGGAAAACAACAGATCTTTTTCTCATTAAATTTTTTTAAATTCCAAAAAGGAAATGTTCTTTTTATTATAAAGTTTCAGTGATAATCAATATAGAAAATTCTTATGATATTTAGTACACTCAAGTTTACTTTATCAATAAACATTTTGCAATCTATATGCAATCTATTTGCAATCAATATTGATATCCATGATAGTTCCACAGTACTTTATGGTTAGCTCTGTGATTCCTTTACTATAAAGGTTAAAAGGAATATATGTTATTTAAGACATGTACTGATTTTTTGATGATATACAAGTAATTTGTTCATTTGTTTAAAAAATCCCTGTAAGTCTTTTAGACATTTCTGTGAAAGCACTGCCAAACTAGGAAGATGAATCAATTTTAATGAGTCAATTTTCACTTGATTTTTAACCAGTCCCTTTTTAGAAAGAGATCTCTAATCATCACCATAAAAACTACTAATAAAAAGAGAGAAATATATTTTGTATTGACAAAATAATTATAAATTCCATGAAGAATAATATTCTAACAATTATAGTTAATTGACATAATCAGTTATCAGCTTATCTACTCTGTTCTTAGTGATAGAAACTAATACTAGCTAACTTGCTTCTGAAGAATATTGACAATAATAAATAACCAATGATCTTGTCTAATTAACCCTTAAATATCATTTATATCATTTGTGAAGTTTGTTAATTCAGAGGTTCATCAAAGACAGACAGACTTGTCTGTGTAATGTTCCAGATCCCTTAAAGTACTATTTCCTAACTCAAAATGCTGTTGATTGTATTCATGTTGCTTCAATAAATCTAAAATAATGATTATGGTCAAACATATTTATTTTAAAGCTACCACAACTTAATTATAGATTTTTTTTTCTGTGTTCTCTCTCTTGTACCTTTTTACATGGAGCTATAACTTAACTACTTTCTCAAGTTACTAATCTCATATCAAGAATAAAAAGGAAAAGCCAACAGCAACAACAAGAACTCTCTGTAGCTGGCAACAACCAATGCACTTCATCTCTTTCAAGATATTATGCACCTGAATGTAATTTTATGAACAAAATTATGCTATGAATAAAAATATTTTAGTGTACTAGTTTTTTCACTTGTTAAATTTCTGATGCATTTCTGGTTTCATAGCCTTACCATGAATAACAAAATTGTAACTTTTCACATCTTGACAACTTCTTAAAGTAAATATTTATGCACTATCTTTAGAAAATGACTTATCTATTCATGTGGTTTATTGGGGATGAAGTTCTCATTTATTTACAATATTTATTTTTTTCAGCGAGGGAGTGTTTATTAAATAATTAAAAGATATATGATCAAATTGCCATAATAAGTGACTTTACTCATGTGTATCAAAAATGGCAAATTTCATGTATGAAAATGACCAAAAAGGTCCAAAATAACATAGTAACAAAGCTGGCATAGCATTACACTAATTGTATCATGAATTACCATAAAAAAATGTTTTTAAAGGCTCCACCCAAAACTACTAAAACTGATAAATTAATTCAGTAAAGTCACAGAATACAAAACTAATACATAGAATTCTGTTATGCTTTCTATACACTAATAACGAAGTAGCAGAAAGAGAAATTAAGAAAGCATTCCCATTTGCAATTGTACCAAGAACAAAAATCTATGAATAATATTAACCAAGGGAGTGAAATAAATGTACTCTGAAAACTAAAAAAACACTGATGACAGAAATTAAAGACGGCATAAATAAATGGAAGGATACTCCATGCTCATGGATTGAAATAACAAATATTGTTAAAATGTCTATACTACCCAAAACAATCTACAGATTTAATGTAATCCCTATCAAAATACCAACAGTATTTTTTTCACAGAACCAAAGCAAACTATCTTAAAATTTCACAGAACTAAAGCAAATAATCCTAAAATGGAACCACAAAAGACCTCTACTAACCAAACTGATCTTGAAAAAGAAGGGCAAAGCTGGAGGTATCACAATCCCAGATTTCAACATATACTACAAAGCTGTAGTGATCAAAACAGTATAGTAGTGGCACTAAAATAGATACATAAATCAATGGAATAGAACGGATAGCCAAGAAATAAACCCACAAATATACGGTTAATTAATCTTTGACAAAGGAAATGCAAAAGAATGAAATTGGACCACTTCCTTACAAAAAACAGAAATAACTTCAAAATGGATAGAAGACCTACATGTGAGACTTGAAAGTATAAAGTTCCTAGAAAAAAAATGTAGGCAGTAATATAGCTTTGACATCAGCCACAGAAACATTTTTTTTCCAGATTTGTCTCTTTTGGCAAGGGAAATAAAAGCAAAATTAAACTTTTGGGACTATATCAAAATAAAAGGCTTTTGTACAGCAAAGGAAGCAATCAACAAAGCAAAAAGACAACCTATTGAATGGGAGAGGATATTCACAAATGATATATCTGATAAGCGGTTAATATCCAAAATATATAAAGATCTTATACAACTCAAAATGTTCCCCCCCAAAAAAACAAATAATCCAACTAAAAAATGGGCAGAGAACATGAATAGACATTTTTCCAAAGATTTAGAGATGGCCAATGTACACAGGAAAAGATGCCCAATATCACTGCTAAGGGAGATGCAAATGAAAACCACAATGAGATATCATTTCACACCTTTCAAAATGGACAAATGTAAAAATACGAAAAATAAGAAGTGTTGGTGAAGATGAGGAGAGAAAGGGACCCTCATACACTGTTGGTGAGAATACAAGCTGGTGCAGCCAGTGTGGAAAGTAGTATGGAAGTTCCTCAAAAAATTAAAAATAGAATTACCATATGATTCAATAATTCCACTGCTGGGTATTTAAAAGAAAACACAGACACTAATTTGAAAAGACATATGCATCCCTATGTTTATTGCAGCATTATTTATAATAGCCAAGATGTGAAGTGACCCAAGTGTCTTTTTTGATAGATGAATGGATAAAGAATGTGTGGAATATACATGTAATGCAATACTACTCAGCCATAAAAACAAATGAAATCTTGCCATTTACAACAACATAGATGAATTTAGAGGGTATAATGCTAAGTGTAATAAGTCTGTCAGAAAAAGGCAAACACCATTTGATTTTACTCATATGTGGAAATTAAGAAACAAACTAAACAAATAAGAAAAGAAATAACAACAACAAAACAGTCTTAACTATAGAGAACAAATCGGTGGTTGCTGGTGGGGGGTGGTGGTAAGTAAAATAGAGGAAGGGGATTAAGAGTACACTTACTGTGATGAGCACTGAGTAATGTATAGAATTGTTGAGTCACTATACTGTACACTCTAAACTAATATAACATTCTATGTTAATTATACTTGAATTAAAAAAAAAACATAGTGGAATGCCTGGGTGGCTCGGTCAGGGAAGTGTTCAACTCTTGATTTTGGCTCAGGTCATGATCTCATGGTGTGTGAGTTCGAGCCCTGCGTTGGCCTCTGCACTGAGAGTGTGGAGCCTGCTTGGGATTCTCTCTCTCTCTTCCTCTCTCTCTGCCCCTCCACAACTCATGCATGCACACTATCTCTTTCTCAAAATAAATAAATAAACTTTATCAAAAAAATAGTAACATGGCTCGTATAGCAATATGCTAATTGCATTATTAATTATCATGAAAATAAAATGTTAATCCCTTGCTAATCGTCTTTAAAACTACATGAGATATTTCATCAATGAATAAGCAGAAGCAGCTATAGACAGTGTTAAAGTTGGGGACAATAACACCCACCATCAACAGTCAAGTCTGAGTTACTATTTAGTTCAGTCCCTGAGGTTGGTTGAGACAAAAACCAAGCACATCTGTCTTCTGGTACCTCATCAGAGAATCGGTGTGTCAGACAAAAATGGCAGGATTTTCCAGGAAATCCTTAAATGTCACAAGCGTCCTTAACATTTAAGGTGCATGTAAATGTTTCTCCCTCTTTCTTGGTATAATTACAGGAATAGCACATTTTGATTGTATCTTTTATTGTATTAAATATAATTTTTAAATAAGTTAAATTAAATTCTGAGTATCATCTTCAGCCCGATAAATTTCACATTTCAGAACAAGAGGAACTTGCAATGTTTATCAGTTCTGAGAAAAAAATGTATTTTAAAATTGGTCTTTGAAATGTACTGTCACAAGAGAGAACTAACTGTGCATTTAACCCCATCAAACTACATTAAGACAGTTATGAGTGTATATCATTACTGTCAATCATATTGCTGCCAAAGAGAGCTATGAAAGGGCCAAGACCTCTCCTTCCTTTGAAGTAACATCTAATTATAGACAAAGGAGCTGAAGGAAAAAAAAAAAAAGAGTTGGTGTTTGCTCTAAAAATAGAAGTGGATTTCAGTTAGGTTTAAGCCTATGAAAAAAAAGACTAAAATAAAGTACTGAAATCGGTGTGGTGCTATCTAAAATAAGTAGAGAATTTAGGTATGTAGTAGAGAATACAGGTAAGAAGAGTACCAATTTGGTGTGTTTCTGGGATCACATTTGACCTGGTGTATTTGCCTCATCGCTTATTTTACAACAATTGATTCTCATACTTGGGCCAGAGAAGGAAGTCATCAATGACATTTGGCAAGTAATAAATAGGGAGGTGGAGGGTGGCTGCCACTGGGTTGGGAGGGAACATTATAATACAGTAGAGAATGTAAGTTATAGTAGGGAAGGAAAGTGAGAGGGATAGGCCTAGGATGAGAAAAATAGAAGAACAAAGATATGATGAGCTCTATATATGTAATAGAAAGTTGGAATGAAAGATTAGAGACAAATTCAAGATACTTTTCTCATTAAACTATAATTTGGCCATTTTCTTATGTTAGCAGCCCTACATTATGTATGAAGTTGTCCAAAACACATTTCTTGATGATTATCACAACAGTACACAGTCAAGAATTGAGAAGTCAGTTTCTTCCAAAAGATTATAACCCCAAATAATTAACTTCATGGTAAAATACAGCTGTTATCAAAGAAAAGATCTCTTCCTGGTGAGTCAGTTTTATTTATTTGTTTATAGTCTAATCCTGGTATTTCTTTTGTTTGTGAGTTGGCATGCTTTGCTGAACAATTATGGAAGCTGATGCCTAACATATTTATGATTTTCAGATAGATTCTATTCTTGATTTGCTTTGGGATGGTGCAAGGAGGAAGTTTCAAGGTTCAAGAAGACATAACTTTCCTGGGCAGAAAGATTGCAGCTGTGTGTTTGGGCAATAAGTACATAGTGATACTAACCAATGGCACTGTTAAGGACTGAATTGTGTCCCTCAAATTTATGTGTTGAAGCCTTCAATCTCAATGTGACTGTATTTGGAGAAAGGGCCTTAAGGTAAAATTATGTCATCAGGGTGGAACCCTAAACCAATAGGGCTGGTGTTTTTATACGAAGATGAAGAGATCCCAGAATATTCTCTCTTTCTGCACTTGCACAGAAAAGAAGCTTTATGAAGACACAATTAAAACAAACAAACAAACAGCTGTTTAAAAGCCAGGATGAGATGTCTTACCAGAAACCAGCCCTGACAGAATCTTGATCTTGAACTTCTACTCTCCAGAATTGTGAAAAAAATAAATTTCTGTTGTTTAAATCACTTAATCTGTAGTATTTGGTTAGGGCACTCTAAGCCAACTAGCACAGGGCAGAATTTCAAGAGAGATAATGACAATTAGAAATGCCACTCAGAATCCTGGGGGGATTATAGAACTAAGGCCCATTTAATGATAAAACTCCATACTTTGGGCTCATTAGCATCATATTATAATTAGTAAAACATGTTACTAATTATTTGGGACTTTGCAAGATTCTTTATACATAGAAATTGTTTTATTTAATTCATTAATGATTTTCTGAGGTGTATGTACTTTACCTCAGCAAAGGCCAAGGCTGAGAAAGAAAGGTAAAGCAACTTGGTCATGTTCCACTGGCAATAAGTAAGTGTCTGATTTTAAATCAAAGTCTCTGGGACTCTATAATCTGAATGTTCTGACCCTAGAACCTTTGCTACTTTGTCAATTAGTCACTATTTACAACTACTTTAACATGTCAGTAGTTCCCAAAACCTAGAGAAGATTTAGTTGGTTAGGCATCCAACTCTTGACTTCGTCCTAGGTCATGATCTCATGGTTTGTAAGTTTGAGCCCCACATCCAGCTCTGCACTGACAGTGTGGAGCCTGCTTGGGATTCTCTCACCACTTACTCTATGTTCCTCCCCATGTTTGCAGTTACATTCTGTTCTCTCTCGCTTTCTTTCTCAAAATAAGTAAATAAACATTAAAAAAAATAAAAATAAATGAAATTATAATTTCCAGTTATAAATTCCAATCCACTATTGCAGAGTTTTAATTCAGGAGTTCTGTGATGCATTCCTAGAAGCAATTATAGAATACTCCCCCAATTATTTTTCAATCCCCTTTGTACAAAGTGATGTCAATAATCTACTTTCTTTTTCACAACTTCTCTTTAGAGCTGGGATATCCAATATGGTAGCTACTGAACAACATGCGGTTATTGAGCATTTAAATGTGGATAGTCCAAATTGAGATATGAAATAAATGTAAAATATACATTAGATTTTAAAGATGTAGCATAAAAAAGGAACGTAAAATAACAAGTTTTTGTTAGCTGCCTTTTGAAATAATATTTTAGATGTGTCATATTAAATAAAATGTATTATTTAAATTAATTAATTTAAAGTAAATTAATTTCATTAACTTCAATTCTTAAAATTAATTTCATACATTTATTTTTATTTTTTTCCAATTGAATAGCACTGCTGTAGATGGTTAAATATCAGTATAAAGTTAAGTGCTTTTTAGAATAACATCTATTAAAGAGGCAAGTACTTTGTGCAAGGATGAGGAATTCACCATTGCTTGTGTTTTGCAATGCTCATTTATGAAATGTCATCACCTCAATTGAGAGGCCACATATAGTCAACAGTAAGAACTGGATGGAATTCTCTTATGGTACTCTACTCTATACCTTGGTATTGGTCCTTTCATGATTGGAATCAATATTTCTGATGAAAACAGCTTTAGAAAAAATTTGAAAGACATCATTAGCCCTAAAGTCCTCAGCAAAGTTACTGAAATCAGAATTCTGGGGTGGGGGGGGGTACTTAGGTGGCTCAGTTAGTTAAGCCTCTGACTCTTGGTTTCGGCTCAGATCATGATCTCATGGTTCCTGTGATTAAGCCTCGCTTAGAGCTCTGCGCTGACAAAGAAGAGCCTGCTTGGGATTCTCTCTCTCTTTCTCTGCTCTTCCCCTGCTTATGTCTCTCTCTCTCTCTCTCTCTCTCTCTCTCTCTCTCTCTCTCTCAAAATAAATAAAGTTTAAAAAAATTAAATCAGAATTTTTATTATAACATCAAAATTTTCAAACACTCATTTCAAACACTATTTACGTATACATGTTCCAAGCAAAACTAATACAATATTTTTCTGTTTCTGCTACTGCATGATAATTACATTATTTCTGACAGAGGCAAGCTTTCATCTGAAGCCACATTCTGCTGAAGGATAGAATTTCATATAAATCTTCTCAGTCACAGATTTTATATAACACTGTACACTGACTATAAAATGTCTTACTTTTATAATATAAAAGTCATATTATTATGTTTTTTCTTACTACTATGGTTCAGAAGGTTATAAACTTCATTATCAATAGGACTTGTACCTGGTTGTAAGCTCTCATTTCTAGCTGTAGAACTTCAATCATATTTGTATTTTAGTTCTTTTGAAAGTGTAACATTAAGATTATTCACTCTGTATGGTTGTTTATGAATTAAATGGGATATACATCTTGAAAAAGAATTTTGACAAAGATAAATTCTGGTAATACAGTTCTCTTTCTTGTGTTACCCGTTGGCTTGTTCTTCACATTTTGTCAGTATTTGGTTCCTAGCATATGTCTTACTTTTTTAAATAGTTGGGTGTTTTCATCCAAAGAAAACAAAATCTCTGCTTCAAAGAGCATGTCAGTTAGCAATGGGGTAATAAAACCCTTCGCTACTTAGAACTGAAATCAAAACAACTACTTATTTAACTCATGAATCTACAGGCAATGCTTTAGGCTGGTGTACTAGTTCCCTACTGCTGCTATAACAAATTACCACAAATTTAATGGCTTAAAACAACAAAATTTATTATTTTACAGTTTTGGTGGTTAGGAGTCGGAAATGGATCTAACAGGGCTAAATGAAGTTACCAGCAGGGCTCTCTTCCACCTGGAAGCTCCAGAGGAAAATCCATCTCATTCCCTTCTCCAGTTTCTATAGGTCATGCATATTGTTAGGTCCATGGCCCCCTCTTCTATCTTAAAAGCAGCATGTAGTATCATTAAATCTCTCTTTGTCTCTGATCTCCTTTCCTGACCCCCCTGCCTCTCTCTTCTAAGAACCCTCACGATTACATAGGACCCACCCAGATAATCTGGGACAATCTTCCTATTTTAAGATTCACAATTTAATTACATCCGCTATGTCTCTTTTGTCATTTAGGTGTTATTTACCTCTTTACAGGTTCCAGGAACTACAACATGCATATCTTAGGGGATCATTATTCTGCCTACCACAGCTGGGCACAGTTAAACACCCTCATGGTTCTCAGTGGGTTGAAAGTCAGATAGCTCTGCTTCTGGAGTTTATCGCTGGCCTTCTTCCAAGTGTCTCATCCTTAGGGAGTCTATCACAAACCTGCATGTACAAGGCCGGCATTGTCATGCTTACATGACACTAACAGGGTTAAATTGTCCATGACATGGATTCAGAGAAGCCACTAACTAGGATCTTTGAGGCAATCAGTCTACCAGAGCAGGCCACCAGTATTTAAGTTTAATAAAAAAATATATAATAATTTTCACAAAACAGATTAATGATCTTGAATTTGTATCTGTCTCATCTGCTTAGCTCCTGCACCATAATGGCATTTTTTTTTAAGTTAAAAGGTACTTAGACTTAGATAGGCATAGCTGCTATGTCTCAAGTTACCCAGGGGGTTATAGGTGGTGGTTACTTAAGAGTTCAAATTTTAACTTGGTCATAGCGAGGCCACTTCTCGGACTGAGGTCATCCGTCTTCAAACCACAATCTAATGACTCAAATACCTTGCACTTTGTTCTTTGTTAGTATTGGGGCCCTGGACATTTACTTGAAAAGAAAAAAAATCTTTTTTGAAAGGTGTCAACCATCAGTCACAACCTCGGCTTACCCATTCGCCCACTGTGTGCCTTTGGGCCACTCACACAGTTTAAAATCCTAAGCACACAATATCTACTACCAATCGTCAAATAGAGTATACACAGTGTGAGTGTCCAATGATCCATGTTTCCTAACAGCAGAGCCCACCCAAAAAACTGAGAAGGAATTATAGGTCATATGTTAATATAGATTAGCATATACATACTGGTGCAAAAATTATATTGACTTTCAATTCAGCTAACCACAAGATCTTGACAGTGAAACAGGAATGGCATGCCACACACCGCACACACATTTTGTGGTGTGACCTATGAATAAGTTGTGCTTTCAAAGTTAGGTTTTCTTTGATGACTGAGGAACTCTGTGCCAGGTACAAAGATTTTGACTTAACCCCGGCTACTAAAGTTTCATGCTGAACTCCTTTCACCTACTAGAGAGGAAAGTACCAAGGGAGCACACAGATTAGTTCAACCACTAATTTGTTTGTGAACTAACCATTTGGAGGCAGTATTTATTTGGTATTGAACATAATTTTACGAAGATGTGGTTTTGCATATGTTTCCTCTAACACTGGTTCTGAAAGAAATGGTCATGTCAAAAATTTAAAAATTACTGCACTTGAGTGCTAAATTAGCGAATATATGTAAGATAAAATTTAGTTTAATTTAGCTCTCAAAGAAAAAGAAGTTAGTTATATTGGAACAAATTTCTACTCTTAAAACAGTCATTTTTAAACATTTTAAATGTGTACTATTACAATGAATGTGAGAGTGAATTCGTTTCATTATAATGTAAAGCTTGCCCTCTAGTGGTTCCAGGCTAGTTATAAATTTAGGGGAAACCATCTACACTAATGGAAGATGTTAATACCCAATAAGGATTTATCTTTTTATTTTCTTTCAGGTAAAGAAGCATGCTAAAAATATAAATATTATAAACAAAATGCATCAGCTCCTTTGAAATGTATATTAGCAAAGTATCTCTATTGTAGATGCCACTAATAAGTTTTTTGCAACCAAATGTATTTTAAATGAACATGGAATATTACAAGTTAAATTACAACAGAATTTTATGTTTCACTTTCCACTTTACTTGTTAATAGCTCTACTAATACTGTGGTTATTAACAATGAATAGGAAGTCATTGATGGTGTCATATATGACCAGGTATTGGATCAAATGATGAAGAAATCTCTATTAATAAGATTGAGTCTATTTTACTACATTTTTAAGGCTCAAGTCACCATATTTTTTAAGTTGCCTACATAATAATAACGTAGAATTGTAATGTATATATTAAAATCTGGCTTAAATATATTTGTTTAAAAAATAAAGTGCTTTAAAAATAAAGTAGTAGTTTGAGGTTTCGAAGTACATTAAGCACATTGATTTATTATCCAAATTTGTTTCTGTTGCACTTATGGACTCAGTTTCTTTGAAATAGTGTTCTCATAGGAGATTTAAAAAATTTTTATGTTCCTTTTCTTTTTTGAAGCACATATAAAATGACTTTTTAGGAAGGAACAATCATTTTTCTGACCCTGTGTTTAGAATAATGATATCTGTTAATAAACCCGTATTTTCCTTGGAGTTACATGACTAATCTAGCAAGTAATAAATAAATGAAGTCTTGGCCCCTAAAGGGGTTTCTGAAAGTAGTTTTAGAATAAAACCTAGGTAAATTACCTATATTTAGTCTACAGAAACTATTATAAGCAATTTTTGTCTGTTTAGTTTATGTTTTATTCTTATCAAATTGATGTAGCTATAATTCAGAGAGAAATACTGCATCTACCTAAAGAGCAAAATTACACTAAATGAAACAAGCTAGTCACAGAAGGGCAAATATTGCATGATTCTACTTCCATGAGGTATCTAAAAGAGGCAGACTCAGAAGCAGAGAGTAGAATGGTGGTTGGCAGGGTTAGGGGAAGGGGGAAATGGGGAGCTGTTCATGGGTATAAAGTTTTAGTTATGCAAGACCAATATTTTCTAGATCTGTGGTACAACATGGTGACTATAATTAACAACACCGTATTGTGCAGTTAAAAAATTTGTTAGGACGATAGATCTCTTAAACATACTTACCACAAAACAAAACAAAAAACCAAAGGGATGTGAAGAAACTTTTAAAGATGATTGATATATTTATTATCTTAATTGTGATGATGGTTTCATGGGTGCATGCCTATGCTCAAACTCACAAAATTTTGTACATTAAATATGTGTGGCATTTTGTGTATCAATTACACCTCAAATGGCTGTTAAAAATCAATCAATCATTTACATGGCAATTCTAGAAATCAGATTCCTCTTCCCCAGGTTTGTTATTTTTTTGTTTTGTTTTTGTTTTTTGTTTTCTTTGCTGTTAATGTTGCTGTTCATTTAGTGATTTTCCTGGATTAATTATGTACAGTCTGAATTGTTTGTCATGCGTAGCCACTGAAATCTATGCTTTATTTCTTTAGTGGTCACCTAACGAACGGACTGAGATTTAATGCTTAGATCAAATAGGTCTCTCTTTCCTTGCTGAATGTGTGTGTTGTGGCTTAATTTCAATATTACCGGATCAGTTTACTCCTTTGCATTAGCTTTCACTTTCTGCTTGCAGAGTCTCAAGGTCAGGCCTAGCTGAGATATTAGGGCCCTTCCATCTCTTTTCTGGACATGTACATAGACCTGAACATGGGTTTTTAGATTTCTTACAAGATTTCTGGAATACGCCTTAGCTTTTCAAGCTCCTTACAAACATCTTAGTTTCCAAATTTTCCCTTTTAAGCATTTTGGTCAGCCTTTTGCTAACCCCAACAAGTAATGCCACCTGAGACAGATGTGAAGTTAAACAATTGCTACTGGTTGTTTTGGACAAATACCCTGAGGATAGGGCCCCACATTCAAAGGGAGAGTTTTGACTAAGACCAAATAAAGATAAATTCTGAGAATCGTGCTTTTTAGCAAGCTGCCAGACAGGTAAATTAGTGACAAATCTCTGGGAATGGGACTTTATGGGCACTCCTAACTCATTCTGCCTCAAACTGCTGGTTTTAACAGCTATTATATAGCAAGACAGGATTTTTAATGTTATTTAAAAAAAACATGGCTTTTTTTTCCAGAAAAAATAGTTTTGACATTTTTGTCAGTGTTCTTCTGGTTGCTTTAATGGAGAAGTGGATCTTCAGAGGTCTTACTCTGCCATTCTGAAAGTCAAATTTCTTCAAGTTCTAAAAGTATGACTGGTCCTTATTTGGCATTACCCTAAACCTATGAGTTAATGTAACAATTTAAATTTGTAGCATTCTCATGGGGCTCCTGGGTGCCTCAGTCAGTTAAGCGTTGGACTTTGGCTGATGTCATGATCTCATGGTTTGTGAGTTCAAGCCCTGCATCAGGCTCTGTGCTGACAGCTCAGAGCCTGGAGCCTGCTTCTGATTCTGTGTCTCCTCTCTCTCTCTCTCTCTCTCTCTCTCTCTCTCTGCACCTCCCCAATTCACGCACATGCAGGCACACGCTCTCTCTCTCTCAAAATGAATAAACATTAAAAAACTTAACTTCTTTGTGCGGGTCTGAAGAAAGGTTGTTAGTTTCTGTATTTTTCATATGGCTATATAATGAACCCTTTTAATAATTCTAATAGCTTTCAGTGTACTCTCTTGGGTGTCCAGGGGGATTCTGAATTTCCATATGCAATCTCATACTTAATATTTGTTCTGTATACAGATTTTCTCATTAATTAAATTCAGGATTGAAATGGATTTTGTTAAGGGTTATTATGATTTTTAAGCTGAAACATTTACCAATGATCACAATGACCACCCTCCCCTCATATTTGTGCTAAATATGAGTCCAAATTTTGTGGTGAGAGCAGAAAACATCTTGGTCGGTATGCTAGATAGTTCTAGTTTCACTAGGTGGAATATGCTAAGCAAATAAGAGTATATGAAAGGTATTCTTTATATTTATCTATTCTTGCATTAGAGCTTCTATGAAACAGAGCTGGGTAGACAGAAAGGAAAGTGAGGCACTTGCCTTGGGCAAACTTTTAAAGGGTTACCAAAAAAAAATTCAGTAATTAAGGTAAATATTTAAGAAATAAAAAGTAATGTAAAAACTTATGATGAATAAAGCATCTAAATTTTTTAAAAAGTGCAGACTTAGTGTTAAGCCTTATTGGAGACTGAGCTGAAAAGAAAAATCAATAACTGTCCCAATTACCTCATCCCAGGCCAACCTTTGAAATAATAGTAATTACACCAGTAAATCTTGTGTTGCATTTTATGTGATAAGAATAATGTGTCCCATATACTAAAAAAATCTTATATATAGGGTTTTTTAAACATAATTTAATTGTTGGAGAAGTATCTTTATATGGCATCCAATGGCACTTGATGTGGGACAGAAATTTTTCAAGACGTTTAGAAACACAATAATGAAAGAAATCTCAAACTATTGCTCTCAAAGTCAGAAGTATCGTGTCACTTTATATATGGTCTTTGTAGAAGACTGAACAGATTATAATGAGTAGGTATCTAAACCTTTGTCATTGAATACAACACACAGAAAAAAGTTCTGAATAACAACTTTGTACTTTTAATTTGTTAATTATGGTAACAGTGCTTATGATTCAAGCACTGTTTCAGCATTGGACATATGGTAGTGGACCATATTACTCAAAACTTTCTGCTCTTATAAATTTTATATTTTTTGTGGACGAGGGAGGTGTAAGTAACAAATGAAATATCTAGCGAATTAATGGTAATAATTATGAAAGAGAAAAAGTAAAGCAAGAATGTCAGCTATTAAAGAGGTTCATTTTTCATATAAGAAGGCCACGGAAGGTCTTACTGAGAAGTAGCATTTGTGTAAAACCCTGAAGGAAGTAAAGGAAAAAAATTATAAAGATATCAGCAAGAAAAGCACTCTTGCAGGAAGAGGAGATAGTGCAGAGGTATGAGAAGAACAGGGCCTGATAAGTTCAGGAGAGAGCAGAGAGCCAATGTGACTAGAGCCAGGTGAGCAAGGTAAAGAGAATCTGGATATGAGGCTAGAGAGAGACTAGGGGCATGGTTGGAGAGGCAGAGCATATAGATAATGAGAACTTTGTTTTGTTTGGTTGTTTTTTTCAAAAATTATATAGGAAGACCTTTGAGGACTTGAAGCAGAAACACAACATGATTTACTATCATATTTTTTTTAATTAAACTTTTATTTACAAAAAGAGGTGGCAAAAAGGATTTGGCCAGTGGGCCCTAGTTTATCAATACCAGTTCTAGATTAAATGCCAGGCACATAGGAAGTACTTAAATAGACATTGGATGAATAAATGAATGATTTCCAAACTATTATAGTTAGAATGTTTTCAGGAAAGATACAGCAAAATTACATGATGGTAAGTCAGTTTTACTTTCTTTTGTCATAGTTCTCTGTTCAAGGGTGTCTTATTTGACATACTTATTGTGGTGTGTATAGCTCTACTAGGTATATAAAAAACAAAAGTTTATGATACACAGTTCTGCTCTCAAAGATCAATATAAAGTCAGGAATATTAATGTGTGATTTTCATGTATCTGCACAGACATTACATCTAACTCCAAAATTACGATAATCCCTAATAGCCACAAAAACATAAAATGCTAGTAAAAAAAACCCAAAAATACAGTTTTGAAAATTTACTGTCATAGGGTTATTAAAAAAATATAGATGCTCAAATGGTTTCAAGATATTCCAGAAGTTGATTTCTCTTTTTCAGTTAAAACACAATACTTAAGGAGGGAGATAACAGATGTCATGGAAAGAGGCATAACTATAAATCATTGCAAAACAACCGTATATACACAGGGACAACTTGTGGAGTATGGTATAGTGAAAAGAGAACTGACTTCATCTTAAAGCTGGTTCTGATTCTTTCACCTTCAACTTAGATAAATGGTAAGCCTCAGTTTTCTCATATGAAAATTTAGAGAGAGATCTGTCTTTTCTAATTCATAGGATTTGGGGAGGATCAAATGAGAGAGTGATTGTAAAATACCTTACAACCCAAAAAACAACAACAATATAAAGCTCAAAATTAGGTGGTTTTTTAAAGTCAACCATTTCCAGTTCATAATGAGAGGGAGAGTTGCAAAGTATTAGGTATTTAACAGTAGTAGCTGCAGTCATAAACCAAAGACTCCTTATTTACTCACAGCTAAGAAAGGGCATGTACATGAAAGATCTCCTTGACACATAGACATGTCTGTGACTGCCTCTTAGTAGACGTCTGAATACACCTTACTTCCCACTGAGATGATGTAATTTTCTTGACTACAAGCATGAGAGAATGATTTCTAACATACCCCTCTCAAAAGTTTATAAATGGACACATTGGTTATTTTGGATAACTGCCAACAAAAAGCCTTACTAAGTGCTTATATTTAGTATTTATAATTGTGGAGGAAGGCTAAAAGCAAGTGTGTGGTCTTATCAAGGCAGGGAATCCTAAGTGCCTGGAATATAGAAAGGTGAAAACTGATCCTAGAAACAGAGCAAGGCCATATCACAAGGGCTTTTATCCTTGCTTAGGAGTCTGAATTTAAACCTGTCGCCCTAGAATGGGAAGGAGGGTTTAATAAGCACTGGTCACTAAACACCTTACTAACGTTTTTTATATACTTCATGTTGTTCCAAGAAGGATTTAAGATGACTTTTAAAATGCTTGCTATATGACAACATTAGAAGTAAACAAAAGTGCTCTCTGCTCCTCCCCATTTGAGAGACAGCCACATATTCTGGTGCAGTGACAGCTGCATCCCCAAGACACAATGGTGGTTGTCAGAGTAAACAGATTTGGCAGTATTGGGCACCTGGTCATCAGGGCTGCTTTTAACTCTGGCAAAGTGAATATTGTTGCCATCAATGACCCCTTCACTGACCTCAACTATAGGGTCTATGTGTTCCAGTATGATTCCACCCATGGCAAAGTCCACAGCACAGTCAAGGTTAAGAATGGAACGCCTGTCATAGATGGAAAGCATATCTTCACTTCCAGGAATGAGATCCTGTCTACATCAAATGGAGTAATGCTGGTGCTGAGTATGTTGTGGAGTCCACTGGAGTCTTCACCACCATGGAGAAGTCTGGACTCACTTAAAGGGTGAAGCCAAGAGGATCAACATCTCTGCCATGCCTGTTCATGCCATGGTTGTGATGGGTGTGAACCAGAAGTATGACAACTCTCTCAAGATCGTCAGCAATGCCTCTTGCACCACCAACTGCTTGACCCCTCTGACCAATGTCATCTATGACAACTTTGGCATCATGGAGGGACTCATGACCACAGTCCATGCGATCACTGTCATCCAGAAGACCATGGACAGGCCATCTAAGAAATGGTGGCATGTTGCCCAAGAGGCTGCCCTGAACACTCTCCCTGCTTCTACTGGCACTACCAAGGCTGTAGGCAAGGTCGCCTCTGAGTTGAATGGGAAGCTCACTGGCATAGCTTTTTGTGTCCACATTCTCAATGTGTCAGTCATGGATCTGACCTGCTTCTTGGAGAAAGCTGCCAAATATGATAATATCAAGAAGGTGGTGAAGCAGGCATCAGAGGACCATACTCAAGGGCATCCTAGGCTACGCTGAGGACCAGGTTGTTTCTTGCAACTATTTTTTTAAGAAAGAGGGAGACAGAGACAAAGAGAGAGAACACAAGAGCAGGAAAAGGGTTAGAGGGAGAGGGAGAGGGAGAGGGAGAGGGAGAGAGGGAGAGAGGGAGAGAGAGAGACAGAGAGAGATACAGAGAGAGAGAGAGAGAGAAAGAGAATACCAAGCAGGCTCCAGCTCAGTGCAGAGCCTGATGCAGAGCTCAATACCACGACCCTGGGATCATGACCTGAGGCAAAATCAAGAGTTAAGCACTCAACTGACTGAGCCATACAGGCGCCTCAGTGTCTCCTGCAACATTAACAGTAACACTTGCTCTTCCACCTTTGATGCTGGGGCCAGAATTGAGGATCATTGCCTTCAATGACCACTTTTTCAAACTCATTTTATGGTATGACAATAAATTTGGCTACAGTAACCAGGTTGTTGACCTCATGGTCTACACAGTGTCCAAGGAGTAAGAGTCCCCTGGACTACCACCACAGTGAAATAGGAAGAGAGAGGCCCTTAACTGCTGGGGAATCCTTGCCCCAACTCATCCTCCAACACACTGAGAATCTCCCGAACTCTTCACAGTTTCTATCACATAACCCCTTAAGAAGGGGAGGCGTTTGGCGTACCTTGTTTTGTACCATAAAGTACACTGTATCCAGCCCCCCCAAAATAAATAAATAAGTAAGCAAAAATGGTCAATCCAAGGAAAGATGGTAGAAAAAACAAGAAAGGTCAGGTATATTATCAATAGACAAAACACATGCTCATAAGGACATATTTGTAAATCAGAAGACATTCATTCGACTCCATTCTTCCTAGTATCTAATGCAAGGGAGGATATAACTAGTTAAGAGGTCAAATATTCAAAAGGAAAAATCAGTTTCTCAGAAGTATAATTTATCTTGATTCAGGTAACATAAGGCATTTAATCTATAGTTTGTATTGATTATATAGAACACAACGTGATATGGTCAATATTATCTGTAGAGTAAAATACAAATTCCTGGGGTTGTTGGTATCATCTTTCAATATAAACCAATTGTATCATAGCCTACTTTAGTTAAGAGCAAGTCTACAAAAATCCAGAGTCAAAAATAAAATCTTAAAGCATTTAAGGGTGTTCATGGATTTATCATGTATGTTTAACATTTAGACAATCCCTTGTTAAGCTTATTTTTTCTAAAAATTGGGTGGTAACACATTTAAGCAGAAAAGCAACATGATTTGATATCAGTTTTAATATTTATTTTTGCCTATTGTGTTGAGAATAGATTACAAGGCACCAGAAGCAAAACTATTGCTATATTATAGATAGGAGGAATGGTGGCATGGTCCAGGTTAGTGAGACTGGAAATGGTAAAAAGTGATAACATTCTGAATTTTGAAGACATATCTAATAAGATTTGCTTATTAAAGAATTATGTTTGGGACTTTTACAGAAATAGATATATCAAAGATGGTTTCAAACATTTTGACCAAGAAATTTTAAGAATGGAGTTGCAATTAACAGAGGTGGTGGTTTGTGATGGAATTTCAAAAGCTCAGTTTTGGCCATTTTATGTTCAAGATGGCATTCAAATAGAGGCTTTAGTTGGCATTGGATATTGTAGCAGACTGAATAATGACCCCTCAAAAATGTTCATGTTCTAATCCTTAGGACCTGTAAATGATCCGTTATGCTGCAAAAAGGGCTTTACAGATGTGATTAGGAATTTTGAGATGGAGGGATTATCCTGGATTATCCATATGAGCCCATGTAAGCATAAAGGTTCTTATAAAATGGAGAGAGGAGATCAGAGTCAGTAGCAGGAGATGTGATAGTGGAAGCAAAAGGTTGGAATAATACAAACATATGGCCATGAGATAAGGAATGCAGAAAAATTCTAGAAGCTGAAAATCCAAGGAACAAATGCATTCTTTCCCCAAATCTCCAAAAGCAAAGTGCTCTATTGATACTGTGATGTTAGATTGGTGACCTTCAGAACTGTATGAGAATAAATTTGCATTGTTTTAAACTTGTTTTGTGGTAATTTGTTATAGCAATAATACAAAACTATTAGATATATTAGTGTTCAAGGGAAAAGTCTGGCTGGAAACATAAACTTGGGCATATAGATAAACTGTTAGATGTGATTCTGAAGCAGGAAGAAAGATTAGAGAAGCCATCTGAGGAATGAGCCTTAAGGTATACCAACACTTAGAATTTGAAGACCTGATAATAAGACCTGTGAAAAAGAGAGTGATAAAGGGTCTTGAGAGGCAGGAGAAAAGCCAAACTATGTAGTGTCCTGAAGATTTAGTAAAGAGTCAGTTACTGGTGCTATTAAGAAAGCTGTAGAGAGAGTGAGATGAAATCCTAAACTAGTGGGTACGTAAAAAAATGGGAAAGGAGAAATTAAAGATTGCAAGTATAGAGAAATCTCTCAAGGAATTTTGCTGTAATAGGAGGAGAGAAATAGGGCTGTCCTGGAAGGTAAAGTGAGGTCAAATGGCAATTTACTTTTTAATGATGAGAGAAATAGTATATACTTGTTCTGATAGAATCATCACTTATAAATGATAAAACTGTCAATCATGGAAATAAGGAGAGTATTGCTAGAACAGTATTTTTAAATAGGCAAGAAGGCATCGGGGCAGTTGCACAATTGAAGAAATAGCTTTAGCCAGGAGCATTTTCAGCCTATCTGTAGAAACAAGGAGAAAGTACATGGGCAGAGATGTAGAAAGTTGATAGATATAGTACGGGTAATCTATAAAAGTTTTTTTTTTTTTTTCCTGATTGCTTCAATTTTCTTGGTGAAGAAGAAATAAAGTCAGCAGATGAAAGTGAGCATCAGGAACAGAGATATTGAGGGGGAAGCAGGTCTCCTTAGATATAACACTCTCATATTATTTTCCCCCAGAGGTTTTTCTAATCTTAAAATCTCCCTTGTGAATGTTTCAGTTTTTATAAACTCTGTTTAGAGCAGTTTTGAGTTTACAATGAAATTAAGAGGACACAGAGATTTTCCACACACTTCCTTCTTCCACACATGCTTCCATCATTATCAACATCACTCATCAGAGTGGTACATTATTACCAAGGATGAATATAAATAGATGAATCATAATCACCCAAAGTCCATAATTTACCTTTAGGTTCACTCTTGGTGTTACACATTCCATGGGTTTGGACAAGCATACAATGACATACATCCACCATGAGAGCATCAGAGTATTTTCACAGCCTTAAAAATCCTCTGTACTTGCCTATTTGTTTCTTTCTTTGCCTGTTTATCTCTTTGCCAATGTTACCTGCCACCCCTGGAAAACACTGGCCTTTATTATTTTGCCCATACTTTTGCCTTTTCCAGAATGTCACATAGTTGGAATTATATGTAGCCTTCTCACATTGGCGCTTTTTCATTTAGTAACATTCATTTAAAGTTCATCCATGTTTTTTTTTTTTATGGTTTTCTGGTTGTGAGAGGTAATTTCTTTTTAGTGATGAATAATATTCCATTGTCTGAATTATGTCAGTTTATTCACCATCACTTACGGAAGGATGCCTTGGTTGCTCCCGAGCTATGGCAATTATGAGTAAAGCTGCTACAAACAAAGCAAAGCTGTGTGCAGGTGTTTATGTGGACACAAATTTTCAACCCCTTTGCATAAATACCAAGGAGCATGAATGCTGGATTTTGTGGTTAAAGTATGTTTGTAAAAAACCTGCCAAACAATCCTCCAAAGTGGTTGTACCATTTTGCTTTTCTGCTAGCAATGTATGAGAATTTCTGCTGTTCTACAACCTACACCAACATTTGGTGCTGTCAGTGTTTTGGATTTTGGCCATTGTAATAGATGTGTAGTGGTATCTTGTTTTAATTTGCATTTTCCTGATGACATATGATGACTTTCTCATATATTTATTTGCCATGTGCATTATGTTCTTTGGTGAGGTGTCTGTTAAGGTATTTGGCCCACTTTTTAATCAGATTGATTTCTTATTGCTAAGTTTAAAGTATTTCTATATATTTTTGATAACTATCATTTATCAGATGTGTATCTTTTGCAAAAATTTTATTCCAGTCTATGACCCTTTTTTTCCCTCTGATTCTCTTGACATTGTCTCTCACAATGCAAAAGTTTTTAATTTTAATGAGGTCTAGATTATCAATTATTTTATTCATGGATCATCTTTTAGGTGTTATACCTGAAAAGCATCATCATACCCAAGGGTACCTAGGTTTCTTTTGTATTATCTTCTAGGAGTTTTAAAACTTTGGATTTTACATTTAAGTGTATGGCCCGTTTTGAATTAATTTTTGTTGTATTTAATTTTTGAATTCCAGAGTTTTGGAACGAACTTAACTGGAGAGCATAATCTCATACATGGATCTGTCTCTACCTCCATCTTTTTCTGTTTTTCTGCTCCTTTCATCTCTATCCTCCCCTTTTATTACCATTGTTTTTCCTCTTTTTCTCTCCTTTGTTCATACTGACTCATATTTTAAACTTCTGTCTTTTGGCCTGTGTTTTATTTTGTATCAAATATTTTGTAGGCCTATTAAGTTAATAATTATTAAATAAAAGCTTAGAATGTTGTTTGTGATCATACGAATGGTTGAAGAGGAGCATTTGTATTTATACTGGAACAGAGTAGAGCAGGGAAAGGTAACTAGAAAATAAATCTTCACAGAATACTTTGACTTACATAGGAAAATGAAGACCACACAATAGGAATAAGTATTATCATGAAAAATGCCCTATTTATTTCTCTACAGAATTAATAAATCTGAAACTCCTAAGAGTAAAAGAAAAATTTTCTTCCATTTGGCATAATAAGAGTTTTCCACTGATATCTTAAGTTTATTTGAATGAAATTTGTTTTACTACTAATTATTAGAGAAGCAATATATTAAAAATAATTCAAGCAAGGGAAATATAATTACTCTATTTTCAGACATTTTGTCAAAGGAGTATTAAGACAGATTTGGTGCAATGGAATTATAGAAAATGAATAATGTAATTACAATTTTTTAAAAAGATACATTTTTGGTATAAAATATGGTCCAGTAGGCTACCAAAGAGAGATAATTTGGCTCATCTTGTGCTTTGTACTCTATATTAATTAATACTTGATAGATTTATGCTATTCCAAAAACAATAATTTTCATATTGAAAACTATATTTACCTTGATGAATACTAAAAAAGTCATTAAATTTTCAAAGTGTATCCTCATTTAGGTTGTCTACAGAAGAACATTTTAAAGAGTCATGCATGTATTAAAAATGCATTATTATGGATTTCGGAGGGAAGATGGCGGCGTAGGAGGACGCTGGGCTCACCGCGCGTCCTGCTGATCACTTAGATTCCACCTACACCTGCCTAAATAACCCAGAAAACCGCCAGAGGATTAGCAGAACGGAGTCGCCGGAGCCAAGCGCAGACGAGAGGCCCACGGAAGAGGGTAGGAAGGGCGGTGAGGCGGTGCATGCTCCACGAACTGGCGGGAGGGAGCCGGGCGGAGGGGCAGCTCGCCTGCCAAGCAGAGCCCCGGAGTCTGGCTTGCAAAAGCGGAGGGGCCTGATGGACTGTGTTCCGACAGCAAGCTCGACTTAGCGTCTGGGAGGTCATAAGTTAACAGCTCTGCTCAGAAAGCGGGAAGGCTGGAGGACAAAGGGAGGGAGAGCTGCTGAGCCCCCGGACGGCAGAGCTCAGTTTGGTGGGGAACAAAGGCGCTCGCCAGCGCCATCTCCCCCGCCCATCCCCCAGCCAAAATCCCAAAGAGAAACAGTTCCTGCCAGGGAACTTGCTCCCTCCGCGCAAACACCCAACTCTGTGCTTCTGCGGAGGAGCCAAACCTCCGGCCGCGGATCTGACTCCCTCCCGCTGCCACAGGGCCCCTCCTGAAGTGGATCACCTAAGGAGAAGCGAGCTAAGCCTGCCCCTCCTGCCCCTGTGCACCTTGCCTACCCACCCCAGTTAATATGCCAGATCCCCAGCATCACAAGCCTGGCAGTGTGCAAGTAGCCCAGACGGGCCACGCCACCCCACAGTGAATCCCGCCCCTAGGAGAGGGGAAGAGAAGGCACACACAAGTCTGACTGTGGCCCCAGCGGTGGGCCGGGGGCAGACATCAGGTCTGACTGCGACTCCGCCCACCAACTCCAGTTATAAACCACAGCACAGGGGAGGTGCCCTGCAGGTCCTCACCACGCCAGGGACTATCCAAAATGACCAAGCGGAAGAATTCCCCTCAGAAGAATCTCCAGGAAATAACAACAGCTAATGAGCTGATCAAAAAGGATTTAAATAATATAACAGAAAGTGAATTTAGAATAATAGTCATAAAATTAATCGCCGGGCTTGAAAACAGTATACAGGACAGCAGAGAATCCCTTGCTACAGAGATCAAGGGACTAAGGAACAGTCACGAGGAGCTGAAAAACGCTTTAAATGAAATGCAAAACAAAATGGAAACCACCACGGCTCGGATTGAAAAGGCAGAGGAGAGAATAGGTGAACTAGAAGATAAAGTTATGGAAAAAGAGGAAGCTGAGAAAAAGAGAGATAAAAAAATCCAGGAGTATGAGGGGAAAATTAGAGAACTAAGTGATACGCTAAAAAGAAATAATATACGCATATTGGTATCCCAGAGGAGGAAGAGAGAGGGAAAGGTGCTGAAAGGGTACTAGAAGAAATAATAGCTGAGAACTTCCCTGAACTGGGGAAGGAAAAAGGCATGGAAATCCAAGAGGCACAGAGAACTCCCTTCAGACGTAACTTGAATCGATCTTCTGCATGACATATCATAGTGAAACTGGCAAAATACAAGGATAAAGAGAAAATTCTGAAAGCAGCAAGGGGTAAACGTGCCCTCACATATAAAGGGAGACCTATAAGACTCGTGACTGATCTCTCTTTTGAAACTTGGCAGGCCAGAAAGAATTGGCACGAGATTTTCAGTGTGCTAGACAGAAAAAATATGCAGCCGAGAATCCTTTATCCAGCAAGTCTGTCATTTAGAATAGAAGGAGAGATAAAGGTCTTCCCAAACAAACAAAAACTGAAGGAATTTGTCACCACTAAACCAGCCCTACAAGAGATCCTAAGGGGGACCCTGTGAGACAAAGTACCAGAGACAACACTACAAGCATAAAACATACAGACATCACAATGACTCTAAACCCGTATCTTTCTATAATAACACTGAGTGTAAATGGATTAAATGCACCAACCAAAAGACATAGGGTATCAGAATGGATAAAAAAACAAGACCCATCTATTTGCTGTCTACAAGAGACTCATTTTAGACCTGAGGACACCTTTAGATTGAGAGTGAGGGGATGGAGAACTATTTATCATGCTACTGGAAGCCAAAAGAAAGCTGGAGTAGCCATACTTATATCAGACAAACTAGACTTTAAATTAAAGGCTGTAACAAGAGATGAAGAAGGACATTATATAATAGTTACAGGGTCTATCCATCAGGAAGAGCTAACAATTATAAATGTCTATGCGCCGAATACCGGAGCCCCCAAATATATAAAACAACTACTCATAAACATAAGCAACCTTATCGATAAGAATGTGGTAATTGCAGGGGACTTTAACACCCCACTTACAGAAATGGATAGATCATCTAGACACACGATCAATAAAGAAACAAGGGCCCTGAATGAGACATTGGATCAGATGGACTTGACAGATATATTTAGAACTCTGCATCCCAAAGCAACAGAATATACTTTCTTCTCGAGTGCACATGGAACATTCTCCAAGATAGATCATATACTGGGTCACAAAACAGCCCTCCATAAGTTTACCAGAATTGAATTTATACCATGCATACTTTCAGACCACAATGCTATGAAGCTTGAAATCAACCACAGAAAAAAGTCTGGAAAACCTCCAAAAGCATGGAGGTTAAAGAACACCCTACTAACGAATGAGTGGGTCAACCAGGCAATTAGAGAAGAAATTAAAAAATATATGGAAACAAACGAAAATGAAAATACAACAATCCAAACGCTTTGGGACGCAGCGAAGGCAGTCCTGAGAGGAAAATACATTGCAATCCAGGCCTATCTCAAGAAACAAGAAAAATCCCAAATACAAAATCTAACAGCACACCTAAAGGAAATAGAAGCAGAACAGCAAAGACACCCCAAACCCAGCAGAAGAAGAGAAATAATAAAGATCAGAGCAGAAATAAACAATATAGAGTCTAAAAAAACTGTAGAGCAGATCAACGAAACCAAGAGTTGGTTTTTTGAAAAAATAAACAAAATTGACAAACCTCTAGCCAGGCTTCTCAAAAAGAAAAGGGAGATGACCCAAATAGATAAAATCATGAATGAAAAGGGAATTATTACAACCAATCCCTCAGAGATACAAACAATTATCAGGGAATACTATGAAAAATTATATGCCAACAAATTGGACAACCTGGAAGAAATGGACAAATTCCTGAACACCCACACTCTTCCAAAACTCAATCAGGAGGAAATAGAAAGCTTGAACAGACCCATAATCAGCGAAGAAATTGAATCGGTTATCAAAAATCTCCCAACAAATAAGAGTCCAGGACCAGATGGCTTCCCAGGGGAGTTTTACCAGACGTTTAAAGCAGAGATAATACCTATCCTTCTCAAGCTATTCCAAGAAATAGAAAGGGAAGGAAAACTTCCAGACTCATTCTATGAAGCCAGTATTACTTTGATTCCTAAACCAGACAGAGACCCAGTAAAAAAAGAGAACTACCGGCCAATATCCCTGATGAATATGGATGCAAAAATTCTCAATAAGATACTAGCAAATCGAATTCAACGGCATATAAAAAGAATTATTCACCATGATCATGTGGGATTCATTCCTGGGATGCAGGGCTGGTTCAACATTCGCAAATCAATCAATGTGATACATCACATTAACAAAAAAAAAAAGAGAAGAACCATATGATCCTGTCAATCGATGCAGAAAAGGCCTTTGACAAAATCCAGCACCCTTCCTTAATAAAAACCCTTGAGAAAGTCGGGATAGAAGGAACATACTTAAAGATCATAAAAGCCATTTATGAAAAGCCCACAGCTAACATCATCCTCAACGGGGAAAAACTGAGAGCTTTTTCCCTGAGATCAGGAACACGACAGGGATGCCCACTCTCACCGCTGTTGTTTAACATAGCTGGAAGTTCTAGCATCAGCAATCAGACAACAAAAGGAAATCAAAGGCATCAAAATTGGCAAAGATGAAGTGAAGCTTTCGCTTTTTGCAGATGACATGATACTATACATGGAAAATCCGATAGACTCCACCAAAAGTCTGCTAGAATTGATACATGAATTCAGCAAAGTTGCAGGATACAAAATCAATGTACAGAAATCAGTTGCATTCTTATACACTAACAATGAAGCAACAGAAAGACAAATAAAGAAACTGATCCCATTCACAATTGCACCAAGAAGCATAAAATACCTAGGAATAAATCTAACCAAAGATGTAAAGGATCTGTATGCTGAAAACTATAGAAAGCTTATGAAGGTAATTGAAGAAGATTTAAAGAAATGGAAAGACATTCCCTGCTCATGGATTGGAAAAATAAATATTGTCAAAATGTCAATACTACCCAAAGCTATCTACACATTCAATGCAATCCCAATCAAAATTGCACCAGCATTCTTCTCGAAACTAGAACAAGCCATCCTAAAATTCATATGGAACCACAAAAGGCCCCGAATAGCCAAAGGAATTTTGAAGAAGAAGACCAAAGCAGGAGGCATCACAATCCCAGACTTTAGCCTCTACTACAAAGCTGTCATCATCAAGACAGCATGGTATTGGCACAAAAACAGACACATAGACCAATGGAATAGAATAGAAACCCCAGAACTAGACCCACAAACGTATGGCCAACTCATCTTTGACAAAGCAGGAAAGAACATCCAATGGAAAAAAGACAGCCTCTTTAACAAATGGTGCTGGGAGAACTGGACAGCAACATGCAGAAGGTTGAAACTAGACCACTTTCTCACACCATTCACAAAAATAAACTCAAAATGGATAAAGGACCTGAATGTGAGACAGGAAACCATCAAAACCTTAGAGGAGAAAGCAGGAAAAGACCTCTCTGACCTCAGCCGTAGCAATCTCTTACTCGACACATCCCCAAAGGCAAGGGAATTAAAAGCACAAGTGAATTACTGGGACCTTATGAAGATAAAAAGCTTCTGCACAGCAAAGGAAACAACCAACAAAACTAAAAGGCAACCAACGGAATGGGAAAAGATATTTGCAAATGACATATCGGACAAAGGGCTAGTATAAAATCTATAAAGAGCTCACCAAACTCCACACCCGAAAAACAAATAACCCAGTGAAGAAATGGGCAGAAAACATGAATAGACACTTCTCTAAAGAAGACATCCGGATGGCCAACAGGCATATGAAAAGATGTTCAGCGTCGCTCCTTATCAGGGAAATACAAATCAAAACCACACTCAGGTATCACCTCACGCCAGTCAGAGTGGCCAAAATGAACAAGTCAGGAGACTATAGATGCTGGAGAGGATGTGGAGAAACGGGAACCCTCTTGCACTGTTGGTGGGAATGCAAACTGGTGCAGCCGCTCTGGAAAGCAGTGTGGAGGTTCCTCAGAAAATTAAAAATAGACCTACCCTATGACCCAGCAATAGCACTGCTAGGAATTTATCCAAGGGATACAGGAGTACTGATGCATAGGGGCACTTGTACCCCAATGTTCATAGCAGCACTCTCAACAATAGCCAAATTATGGAAAGAGCCTAAATGTCCATCAACTGATGAATGGATAAAGAAATTGTGGTTTATATACACAATGGAATACTATGCGGCAATGAGAAAAAATGAAATATGGCCTTTTGTAGCAACGTGGATGGAACTGGAGAGTGTGATGCTAAGTGAAATAAGCCATACAGAGAAAGACAGATACCATATGGTTTCACTCTTATGTGGATCCTGAGAAACTTAACAGGAACCCATGGGAGAGGGGGAGGAAAAAAGAAAAAAAAAAAAAAAAAAAAAAGGAGGTTAGAGTGGGAGAGAGCCAAAGCATAAGAGACTGTTAAAAACTGAGAACAAACTGAGGGTTGATGGGGGGTGGGAGGGAGGAGAAGGTGGGTGATGGGTATTGAGGAGGGCACCTTTTGGGATGAGCACTGGGTGTTGTATGGAAACCAATTTGACAATAAATTTCATATATTATAAAAAAAATGCATTATTATAATCAAATCTAACTAGTCATCAAATTTATTATTTCACATATATATTGATCAGGAAGAAATTAAGTTAGATTATATATACATATACGCAAATAGCACGAATTAAAGGTACTGGTGTGTGACGCAATGTTATCTGGCCCTGATATTGAATAGTGACAAGCAATGGCGCCACGTAAACTAAATATTGTATGAGTGTGAGTTTGTCTGTTTTAGTTAACCGTTAACTATAACCAAGGTGTGTTTGGTTAGCATTCACATTATCTGAATCAGGAATCAACACTTCAGAATGCTCTAATACTCCAATACTGTTAGTGGAATATATATGGGCAGGGGTTAAGAATTGTTATTAGAGATGTTAGCAATATTTTTCATCAATGAGATGAGTGGTGTTAAAAGACATGGTAAGACTAGAAAGATTTTACCGGTTCCCCACCCTTGCATGAGTAACTTGTAAGAAATTAGCAAGTCTAACATTCTCATACATGGGAGTCATCACTAAATGGAGTCTTCCAACCAGCCTGACTAAAGTTTTGGCTGATCCTACCATCAGAATATTGTTACCTCTACCATCCTATCAAGGTGCTCCCTAGAATGTGTCAGGACAGAGAGTGAGATTTTCATTAAACCTATATGAATACATGGCTTGGCTTTTTGAGTTGGATTTCTAGCCAATGCTTGTATGTTTGTCAGAATTGGAATAAGATTTACAGTTATTGTAGCACACCAGCTGGCAATGAGATGATGGGAGAGAAGATACAGAGCTCCTACTAACCTCTAACAGCAGAGGCTACCAATATTTACATAAAGTACTCAACAATTGATGAACAGTCAGATTGGCTTCATTCCATTCAACACAATCAGATAAGAAAAAAATCTTGAAGTACTTTGCAAATCACTAAAGTTTTGGAAGCACAGACAACTTTTCCAGAAAATCTTCTGTAACCAAAGAAGTGACAATTCCCCTTTGGGATACTCTCATGAGCATGAATTCCAATTGTTCTTAGATAAGAGATAGACTAATACCAGAATGGAATATATTTAAATACATTTAAAAATCACTGAAAAATTTCCAATCACAACATGTTTTATCTGGACTGGAAGTCAACCGAGGTGAGACAGAGCCACACATTTTTACCACAGTCTCATACAATGTTCCAACTAGAGAGACAGAGTATTTCATGTGAACTCTCTAAGATGGAGAGGTCATGACCCCAGAAAGAGATTTGTCCAAGGATCCTGGTTCGTTCTTATAGTCCTAAATCTCAATTCAGTTCTTTGTGCAACCCAGCAATCATGCTACTCTTTACAATCCACTCTTCCATGTGACTAGTTCCTACTATCTCCTCTCTTCAAGGACTGTTGATCCACACTTACCCTTACTCACTGATAAAATAGATGCAATTGGGGGAAAAATTCTCCATGTTCCCCATCATATCTACAATCTACAATTATATCTGTGCAAATATTCTGTCTTTCCTCCTGTTCCTCTGGATGAATTCTCAGTGAGCATAGCCATGGTCATGCCCTCTGCTTGTGTAACTAGAATCCATCCTATTTTACCTACCTAACCCCATCATTCCAGCAATTTCCTCTTTTTTCCCCCAAATCGTATTTTTCTCCATTCTGCTGGGTTCTTCACATCCAGTCTTATGTCTCCAATTTCAAAAGCAAGTTTCTCTCGATTCTGTTATTTAATGCAATAGTTAAATCTCAGTTTTCACTTATTTGACTCATTAGCAACACTTAATACAATGGTTTGTTTCCTCTTTCTTGGAACATGGCTTTCACCTGGCTTGTAAAAAAAACAAATTGCTTTTTTCTTTCTCTCTTTTTTTAATTTTTACTTTACAGGGCTCCCGTTTATAAGATACTTAAATAAATATCTTAAAAGTAACAATTCAAAACAGAATTCCTTCTTTTCACTTCTAAACCTGCTCCTCTGTCAATACTTTTCCAAAGTAACCTGTGGCAACTTTATTCTTCCAATTACACAAGCAAATCTTAACATAATCTTTAATTCTTCTCCTTCTTTCATACCTTATAATTAATCTGTCAGCAAATTCTGTTGGCTCCATCTTCAAACTATACTTGGAACATGACTATAGTATCAATACCACCTTCTTAGAAAGAAAAAAAACATTTTCTAATTTTTACACTTCTTCATTTGCTTTGCACAGTGTTTTCTCAGCATAACAGCCACCTACAATCCTTCATAAGACTGTATAAGATTGTATTTCATAGTCTTTCTACTTCATATATTAACAGCTCAAGTATTTGTAGTGGTCTACAAGAACTTCTATAATCTGGTCACTTAATTCCTCTCTGCCCATATCTCCTGTTCTTCTAGTTGCTCATTCCGAGTCTCATATGTCTCCTGACTCTTGCTTGATAACACAAGGTATACACCTGAGTTAAGGAACCTTCATTTGCAATTCTCTCTGCCTAGAAAACTATTTATACACATAGCTCACTTCCTTGACACTTTCAAGTGTTTGCTCAAATATCACTATCTCTATAAGATCCTCTTTAAACAATCTTGTAAGATTTGCATACATGTCCCCAGGCTTCAAAACAGTTACCTGACTTCCTTTTTAAGGTTTTTATCCTGAGCATTTAACACTTTCATGCATACTGATTATTTTATCATCTCCTTCAAAGTCAGGAATTTGGGATCCTTGAGAAGAGGTGTTCTTTCCTCCCTTCTATGCTTCCTTCCCTTCTCTTCCCTTCCCTTTTATTTTCAAGTACACCCATTTAATCTTCATCGCTGCCTTTTATAATGAGTACTATTATCTCGTCCATTTTCTAGATTAAAAAATGGAAACACTGAGGTTAACTAAAACATTCCAGATCCTAGAGCTTATCAGGTTCGGAGCTGAGATTCAAATCTAGGCAGATTGTAACCACAGTCCATGCTCATAATTTCTACTTTATTTTGTTCACTGATGAAGAGTGACATAACAGGTATTCAAATACTTATTGGATAGGTTATCCTGCCTCATCCAGGTGGTGTGCCCTGCAGCTTCTGGCAGCATAAGCTGTTATTGCACTGTCTTCTGTGTACAATGTGTGATTCTCCAGGGCATTGGTCACTAGAGAGGGAAAACCACCGTACTCACCAAAGATCTAGAGCTACGCATCAATACAGGAGCCATTAACCACATCTAGCTCCTGATAACTTGAAGTATATCTGTTCTGAATTGAGATGTGGATAAATGTAAATGACATCCTGGATTTCAAAATTTAGCATTAAAAAAGAAGGCATATCACCTCATATTGATTATATAAGATACGAAATGATAATATTTGGAGTGCACTGGGTCAAATAAATGTTATTAAAATTAAATTCCCTGGCTTCTTTTACTTAAAAAATTACATATGTGGTTTATATTACATTTCATTTGGACAGAACTGATCTAGACAATAGCTGGGCAGCAAAGGCCTGCCTATAAAGTCAATGGTATGACCTACCAAGGGTTAGTTTCAGCAAAGATGATGACTTTTACAGCAAGACCAAGATGATTAGCTCATACTTAATGACATTTTAAAGACAATTCCTCTGGTTCACAACCACCCTTTACTCTGACACTCTAGAAAGCATCTTTTTGTTATTTATATTGTCTCTAACCATGCAAATGAAGTTTAAGGAAAGAGTTAATATATCATGAGAACAGATCTCTAGTAATATGGTGTGCCTTGGTATTTCATCAAGCATAAAACTGAATTATGTTACCTGACTAGCATTTGGTAGAGTTGATCTTTAAATTGTTAACATCCCTACACAGAGAAGATAAGAGACTTGATTTCTGGACTTGATTTTGGAGTCTAAAGTAATTATGGCCTGCACGTGTTTTTCAGTGAAGTATATATTGACTGCTTCACACAGTCTCTCTTCATCGTTGCAGATTGATATGAACAACACATCCGGCAAAATACACCAAGGATTTCTGCCAGACCATGTTTAGTTTATTTTCAAGGAACATATGTGATCTGGGACAAGAAGAAACATCTAATTTATTTGCAAACTCAACTTGTAAAAGGTGACTTTTTTTTCTGACATAAATATATGTTTATTGTGTGTCAGTCACATATGTTACATATTATTTTAAATGAATTACTTAATTTTCTTTGTATAAGCTGAAAGCAACCAGGTTCTTCTTCTATGGCATCTTTAAAACTTTGGACTACCTTTAATTTCTTCACTGAACAATATCAAGGTGACTTACACTACATCCTGTGCAGAAGTGTTATACCCAGATTACAACAATAGAGGCCAGTAAAGCACTAGGCTTTGTAATTTCACAAGAAATTAACAAGAAAATTACAAGGAAAAAACCCCAGCATTGTCAACCTCTATGCCTTTTTTCAATTCTAGCTATATTATCAAAATACTTTGTTTTCATATAGAAGAGAAAATGAAAGAGCTTTTTAGAAATGGAAGTGTTTGGCACAAAAACTGAAGATCCTATGTGAGCTCTGAGAATATGGTAAAATTTAAACTTTCTGTTGTTAGTGAGAATTTTTATTATTTTATAAGAGAGACTTTTGGGAAAAAGAATTTTTTAATTTAGCTCCAATTTTTTTTTCTATGACCTTTGAACACTAATAATAAGAATCTAGTCACCTCCAATGAATCCCTTTTATAGCAATACAATGAAATATGTGCAGCTCATTTACTGTACATTTTTTAAACAAGCTTGAGTGTAATCAGTTAAAAGGAGGAGCATATTCTTAGCTCATGAACACTTTTTTTTCCTCATCCACAGATCTGTCTCCCAAAGTAAAATTTTAATTGAATTTTGTTGGTGTTTTAGAAGGGTGAAGGGTGGATTTGTAAAAACTATTAGTGTGTTATAGACTGTTTTCAATATAACTCATAACATAACATCATAATACAGGCTTATTTACTTTTGCCAAAATAAATATTGGCAAAAAATATTGAAGCCTGGCTAATTAGATTAGCTTTTAAAAATATGTCTATTTTCATCTCACAAATTTTAGACAGGTCAGTGGAACAACCTTCAAAGAATAACAGCTGAAGAAAAATTTTTTAGGTAAAAGTATAAAAATCTGTTCGACATATGGTAGATCTAACTGCATGGGTAATAAGAAAATAGTTATTATTATTTTTTTAATTTGGGATTTTTATATGCCTTCCTGATTTCAATTGTGATAAAATTTGGAATCATAAATGCTAAAGAATTGAAGTTCTCTACCTTTCTGCCAAATCTAATATAACATAGTTATTTTAGTTACTTAAATCTTATTTTACTCTGATAAGTTATTTCATATAAAAGGAGGGATGAGGGAATGACCTTAGTCACAGGCTCATAGTAAACTGTATGGCACTTTCTGGAGTTTCAAATAACATGCTGTGATGCTGTTGTAATACTTTTTTGTGTTAAATATAAAACATAAGTCTCTATTCTTAAACAGAGGATAACCTTAAAAGTTTGAGTTTATATCTATGTTTGAAAGAAAATAAAGCAAGAGTCAGTTAAATTCAGTAATTTTAACCAATTGTCTGAATAATACATGATGCGAAATATTTTATTAAAGATTTATTTGCCTCCCTGCCCTAATCACGTATCATAAAGCACTAGCATGGTACCATTTATGCACACCATTGTAAATCATTTAATGCTGTCTACCTTCCAGTCCATTCGCTGTGGATTTTCTTAGAAGTCAGAAAACTATACAGATAGAAATAAGACATTTAAGTAATCATTTCGGCTATTAACTTGATATTAGTGATTTCAGTCATTTTCTGGGAAATAAGCTAGAATATTATAACTCACCATATGGCCCTTGATAGTGACATGTCAAATGGAAGCCTTATTTATGGATGACTGCATATACGACAGTGATGATACACTCTTTGGGTCACAACCAGTTGGTTGCATATCATGCAGCCTCCCAAATAAACATAAAGTAATTATTTACCAATTAGCATGCTTTCATTTCAATAGCATGGAGAAAGTAGATACATATTCCATGTCAGGAACTATGATTTAAATAGATCTTCACTGGGGCTAGAATAAAACTCATTCAAGATCTCAGAGTCAGAGGTGCCTGGGTGGCTCAGTCGGTTAAGCATCCAACTTCAGCTCAGGTCATGATCTCACTGCTTACGAGTTCAAGCGCTGTGTTGGGCTCTGTGCTGGCAGCTCAGAGCCTGGAGCCTGCTTTGGATTCTGTGTCCTCTCTCTCTGCTCCACCCCCGCTCACACTCTGTCTCTATCTCTCTCAAAAATAAATAAACATTTAAAAAATTTTTTTTAAAGATCTCAGAATCAAAACCTGAGAGCCAATGTGGAAAGTCATTTATTTAGTTGTGATTTGAATTAGTTCTAGAGTAGTGAATGTAGATCTAGGGTTTTAAAACAGTAGACTTTATATTCATCGAAATTTTTATTCTTGAGGTTTTCTCACTCTCAATGTCTGTGCATAATTTTCATATTTTAAAGATATATAAATGACCAGTAGCATATTCATAATATAGAAAATGGAATTAAATATTAAAAAGAGAGTAAGAAGCTTGAAAAAAGTTATCCTATATCTTCCAGGTGGGTCAGTTTTATTTCTTCACTCTACTTGGAGCTCAAGGACAAGGACTTTTGAACTGGGAATGAGCTTATTCACCTGAAAATGCCAGTAGGGTGAATAGTTCAACAAAAATGTAATACAGCATTTTGATGTATTTGGAACCAAGATCAATAAAGAACTTTTTAAGTGTTTCACTAGGAGGTATTAATGAGGCTGTTATCATTGAGCAGTTTCTCTTGGTAACTCCCAAAGGACTAATAACATATTAATATAGAATAAAATCCTAATAGAATAATAATTTCAGCCAGCAACCTAGAATAGAAACTAACTTTTATTATGAGAGCTACAAGGTCATTTGTGTAAATGTTCCAGAGAAGTCAAGCAGTTGTTTGTGTTAGTGTCACTTAGAATTCCAGAAGCTTTCAAAAAGAAAGCAATATGTCAATTTATTTAAAACAGTTTCTGCCATATATCCACTTGACTAGCCCCTTTATCCCCTTTTAGAGCTTTGCTCAACTCTCACCCTTTCTTTGAGGCCTGACAAATTTATTTGCTCCTGTGCCTTCTACCCTTCTAGTCTCCACAACCCCTTGCATTCTGATTCCCGTCTCCTTGTTCTATTTTTTTCCCCTTTCCCCCATACCATTGTAAGACTAGACTTAACTAGAAAAGTATGACTTCCATTAAACATTGAATCTTTCAGCATAATTATGGTAATTGAACTATTAATAAGATGACTATTTTCCAGATTGGGACTTAGATATCTCTAATAAGTTCACCTAATTCAATCTTCACCTGATTTAAACTCTAATATGTTCTACCATCATTGCTGACGGTAACCTATCCCTTCCTGTCTCTTCCCATTATTGTAGCCTATCTATGCAGCCAGGTGCATTTTTAGAAGCCACGTTAAGAAACTTTAGTTAAAAAATATTTATTAAATAATTTCTAAATATAGAAAAAAGTTACTAATAAAGAAAAAATTTCTCCTGTTCCTCCATGACCCAAAGCCATTCATTGTTAACCTCTTTGTGTGTCTCCTTCCATTAGTTCTTCTGTTCTGGTTACTATTTGATATCTATTTGGGGCTGTGATTTTTTTTAAGTTTATTTATTTATTTTCAGAGAGAGAAACAGAAAGGCGAGGGTACAAAGAGAAGGAGAGAGAGGGAATTCCAAGCAGACTCCGTGCTGGCAATGGGGTGCCCATTGTGGGGCTAGATATCACGAACCAAGAGACCATGACATGAGCTGAGATCAAGAGTTGGCACAGCCTAACCAACTGAGCCACCCAGGCGCCCCGAGTGTTGTGATTTTTTAACAGAACATTATAGCAGAAATACTTCCTAAGTTATCTTGAGGTCTTCAGCATCTTCATTTTTAATGGTTGCATATTACCACATAAAATGCATATGCTATACTTTACTCTCTCACTTCCTTATTTCAATTTGTAGTTTGCCTGGAGAGGTTCTAGGTGTGCAGTCATCTTTGGCTCTAGTCCTATGGTTATTACCGTGCTCACAGGAATCTTTGCAACTTGAAAGGATCAGGCATTTGAAGTTGTGAAAGAAAAGTGTTTATTTTTACCCCTTACCTGTTGGAGAAATCTATGCTTTAATGTCTTACAAGAGTCTAGAGAAGTTTCATTTATCTTATCCTCTTGCTATAGATTTGTTTTTGGAAATTTTCTAAATTTTTCACAAAAATTCAGATAGGGTGTATTTTATCCTGTCATTTAATTGCATTTTAAAGGCAATAAATCCTTTGTGTATGTTTTTAAAAAGGTTTTCATGTTATTATTCATAATTGCTTTGTCTTTCTCTGTAGTGCAAATCAACATTGTCTCATCCCATTGTTGTTAAAGTATATCTCATAATCATTACAATCCCCAGTGATCATTCAGAAACTTTTCTATGCAGCCACTGATCTGCATGAAATCTGTTATTAACTTGTTACATAACTAAATATAACTCACATTTTATTATTTAATCATTTCTCATATCTTAGCATGAAACTACCAATGCAACAAGAGTAAACATTTTATTGGAATCAACACAACACTTTTAAACCCAGCAAACCTTCCTCGATCCCCCTTTAGTTTTATAGGATAATCAGTCCTATAGTTTTGAACCTATACATTTACAAAGTTCATTGTGCATTTCTCTCAGAGAGCTGGTAATAAGATACATTCAGGTAAAACTATCCAGAAGATCCTTTCATAGAAGTGCTTAACATGGCCCAGTTAAGAAGGACCCATCCCATTTGTTCATGACCTGTTTATTCAATAGTGTCATATTAACAATGCAATTACATTGGCCAGGATGATTCATGGGACAAATTAAAGCACTGAATAAAGTGTTATTGTAGTCATTACCCTTCATTGTAAGTGAGCATTTTCACAGCATTATATAAGTATTATGCAACATAAAGTTAATAGGGAAACAGTACTAACCATATTCCTACCTTTTTTTTTTTTTTACCTTACTTATGTATATGAGTTTCCTTTGGTATTTTAAGTGGTGAAATGAGTATAATATATTATTGAAACAATTATTACAGAGTTATAATTTCTTATACTGCGTTTAGGATTCATGGCCACTTTAGAATGATTACATTTGCTGGCATGTTCCAACTCTAATCTGCCCGGTGCTTTTGGAATATAAACATTATATGCAAGAAGGAAAGTTTTGATCAAATTGTGTTGCTATCAGAATTGCTTTTAATTAGCAGACATTATGCCTATGGTATATATAGGTACTTATGACAAACATCCTGCTTACTCTCTGTTTACTGTCCACTCACTGATCATAACAGTTTTGGCATCTCTTCGCTGCATCCTGAATGGCCTAAGAAGGGAACTTGGTTGCAATTAAGGTGATTTGGCTGAAACAACTGGTAGAAGATTAAACTTACAAAGTTGAAGGTATATATTTTCAATTTTCTGAAACCTCTTTAAAATGTTACCAGTAGTAACTATTGAAGCCATTTTAGGGTGTGGTAAAAATTTAAGAAATTTCAATACATTTTCAGAAAAAAAATTATGCATTCCTTTAACGATCTAGGTAAGGAGTTGAAGACATGCTACTCTGAAAGAGCAATATCTGACCAAAGAGCAATATCTGACAAAAAAAGGAGACAGAAATAATCCTCATCTTCTTGCTTTTTAAGTGCTAAACCAGAAAAGCGAGGATGGCCAAGTTGGAAGATTCAATTTTTATTTATTTTTTTATTGCAGGCTGTTTGCAAGAGAGTGAAGACATATGGTTAAGTTAAATCAAAGAATGGTTTGAAAATTACTAGATAAGTGCAGGGGCGCCTGGGTGGCTCAGTCGGTTAAGCATCCGACTTCGGCTCAGGTCATGATCTCACAGTCTGTGAGTTCGAGCCCCACATCGTGCTCTGTGCTGACAGCTCTGAGCCTGTAGCCTGCTTCAGGTTCAGTGTCTCCCTCTCTCTGACCCTCCCCGGTTCATGCTCTGTCTGTCTCAAAAATAAATAAACATTAAAAAAAAGATTACTAGATAAGTGCATTTGTGCTAAGATATAGCACTGTTTTCAAATACTTAAGCTTAATATATTTATATTGCAATTATGGATAGATTTAGCGTATATTTGTATCATGTTGCCAAAAAGCAAATTTATGAAATGTGCAATTGTATTGTTTTTTTGTTTGTTTTAATCTCATAGAAGCAATCTGCACTTCTTTGATAGCCAGAGTGGCTATGAGCTATGTCAGATGATAGCTATCCTAATACTACGGGAGAAGAGCAGTATTCATTCCCTCTTTTCTTCCTCAAGACATTGAAGTCTTTATTTTTTTAAATAAAAATATAATGATCATTATATTTTAGATAAAATCCTGGATTTATTCTTATTTCGAGGTAATTTTTTATTGAAATATAACATACATATATTTGTATAGATCATATATTTAAAAATATATACAAAATTACAAATACACATAAATACAGACATGTATATGTATTATACATATACATATACATATACACATATTTTGGATATTAATTCCTCATCAGATATATAGTTTACCAAGATTTTCTCCTATTGTGTAGGCTGCCTTTTCAATTTATTGATTGTTTCTTGTGCTATGCAGAAACCTTTTAGTTTGATATAGTCCCATGTGTTTATTTTAACTTTTATTGCCTATGCTTTTGGTGTCTTGTCCAAAAAAACCATTGCCAAGGCCAATCTCAAGGGCCTTCTCCCCTATGTCTTCTCCTAGGAGTGTCAGGTGTTACATTTAATTCTTTAACCCAATTTGTGTTGGGGAGACTGGTTGGAACAGTCAGTTAAGCCTATGACTTGATTTCAGCTCAGGTCGTGATCTTTCATGAGTTCAAGCCCCATATCAGGCTCCATGCAGACAGCGTGAAGCCCACTTGGGATTCTCGCTCTCTCTCCCCCCTCTTTCTGTATGTCCCTCTACCCCTCTCAAAATGAATAGATAAACTATTTAGAAAAATCCATTTTGAGTTAAGTTTTGTGAGTGGTGTAATATAAAAGTCCAATTTTATTCTTTTGCATTTGAAATAAGGTTTTCCCAACACCATTTATTAGAGAGACTAATTTTTCCCCATTATATAGTCTTGTCACCTTTATCAAAAATTAGTTGGCAGTATGTGTATGAGTTCTTTTGGGTTCTCTTTCTGTTCTACTGATCTGTCTGCCTGTTTTAATCCCAGTACCATACTGTTTTGATTACTATAGCTTTAAAATATAGTTTGAAATCCAAAGGTGTGTAGCCTCCAGCCTTGTTCTTATTTTTAAGATTGTTTTGGCTATTCAGGATCATTTATGGCTTCACAACAAATTATAGGATTTTTTTTTCTATTTCTGTCAAAGATAGGGAATTATTTTTAATTTTTTTTTTTAGCGTTTATTTATTTTTGAGACAGAGAGAGACAGAGCATGAACGGGGGAGGGTCAGAGAGAAAGGGAGACACAGAATCTGAAACAGGCTCCAGGCTCTGAGCTGTCAGCACAGAACCTGACACGGGGCTCAAACTTACCGACCGTGACATCATGACCTGAGCCGAAGTCAGACGCTTAACCAACTGAGCCACCCAGGTGCCCCAAGATAGGAAATTTTGATGGGGATTGCATTGAATCTATAGGTTACTTTGGATAATACAATCATTTTAACAATATTAATTATTCTGATCCAAAAGCATGGGCTATCTCTCTATAGATTTGTCTTTAATTTCTTTCACCAATGTCTTATAGTTTTCAGGGTACATCTCTACTGTTAAATTTATACTAAAGTGTTTTATTTATGATGCTACTGCAAATGGGATTGCTTTCTTGTTTTTTCTTTCAAATAGTTTTTAATTAGTGTATGGAAATACAACTAATTTTACGTGTTGTCTTTTATCCTGTAACTTTACTGAATTCATTTATTGTCCTAACAGTTTTCTTGGTTGAATCTTTGGGGTTTTCTGTATATAAAATCATGCCATCTGCACATCAATAACAAAAAAAGCAAAACTAATTTAAAACTAATGAAAAAGCAAAACTATTCAGGCAAAGGTCCTGAATAGACATTTTCCCAAAGACATACAAATGGCCAATAGGTACATGAACAAATGCTCCATGTAACTGACCATTAGAGAAATGTAATCAAAACCATAATGAAACATAACCTCACATTTGTTATGATGACTATTATAAAAAAGACAAGAGTTAAAAAATGTTGGTGAGGATGTAGAATAAAGAGAACTCTTTTTTCACTGTTGGTGGGGATGTAAATTGGTACAGCCATTAGGGAAAACAGTAGGGCAGTTCCTCACCAAATTAAAACTCAAACTACCATATGATCCAACAATCCTACTGTTGAGTACATATCTGAAGGAACTGAGACCAATATCTCAAAGAGATATTTATTCCCATGTTCATTTGCCACATTATTCACAATAACCAAAACATGAAAACTACTTAAATGTCATTTGATAGATGGCTAGATAAAGAAACTGCACCACAATGGAATATTATTCAGCCAAAATAGAAGGAAGTAAAAAGAAAAGGAAGGAAATCCTGTTATTTGCAACAACATAAATGATACTAGAGGGCATTGTACTAAGTGAAATAAACCAGACAGAGAAAGACAAATACCATATGGTAACACTTACATGTAAAGTCTAGAAACCAACCAGCCAAACAATTTTATAGAAATAATAGAATGACAGTTGCCAGGGGATTGGGGTAAAGGGTATATGGGGATGTAGGTCAAAGGGTACACTTTTTTAGTTATGAGATGAATAAGTTCTGAAGATCTAATATTCAGTATTGTGATTATAGTTAATAATATAGTATTACATACTTGAAATTTGCTTAGGGTAGACTTTAAACATTCTCACTACAAAAAAAAAAAAAGAATTATGTGAGGTGATGGATGTGTTAATTACCTTGAACTTGATAATTATTCTACAATAATGTATATGTATATCAAATAATTGCAATGTATACTTTATTTTTTTTTTAATTTTTTTTTCAACGTTTATTTATTTTTGGGGCAGAGAGAGACAGAGCATGAACGGGGGAGGGGCAGAGAGAGAGGGAGACACAGAATCGGAAACAGGCTCCAGGCTCTGAGCCATCAGCCCAGAGCCGGACGCGGGGCTCGAACTCACGGACCGCGAGATCGTGACCTGGCTGAAGTCGGACGCTTAACCGACTGCGCCACCCAGGCGCCCCGCATTGTATACTTTAAATACATAAATTATATCTGTCAACTATTCCTCAAGAAAATTAGAAAATATATACTGTTACATAAATACATATATTTATATATATTTTTGTGTATATATGTGTTTATATTATATATTTACAAGTGTTTATGTATATGTTATCTGTGCTCATGTGTACTTATATTTCGTGTATATGAAAATTAACATGAGTACAGATTATATATATATATGTGTATATATATATATATATATATATATATATATATATATATATTATTCAGTAATAGCAGTGGGATTTTTTACAGCAAAGTGGATAGGTGCTTCAGAAGCACTTGTTAATGCCATAAAGTCTTGCAGATTTGTTCAAGGCAGTGACTGTTTTGGGCTCCTTCCTAGTAGTAGTCAAAAGGAACAAATGATTGAAGGCTATCCAAGACATCGCACAGGACCACCGTGTCTTTTGCTTTGTTTTTTGGCTCTTTTCTTTTTCCACTCAGCAATTCTGTTCTTGGAAGTTTTCATTAGTATTTGCTTTGGAACAATAATAGCTACACTCAGGGGAGAAGTTGCTATAATATCTGCTACTGAAGTTGGAGCATGCTTGTGTCTGCCTTTAGTTAACGGGCTTCTACCCTAGACATTCCTGTACCAGCACTTCCTTGTTGCAGGGCAAAAACTTTATCATCCTGATTTCATTTGTACAGATCCAGGATGATGAGGTTTTCCTGTAAATTAAGATATACATTTAGAATATCTTTATGTCAAGGATGTTGATGCTTTGATTGTCCACATACTAAAAGTATTTATAAAAGCCTGATAAACTTTAAAAAAGGTATAAATATAGGAAAATCCTGTGTCCTTTTTACAGTGAGAAAGTATTTAGAAGATTTGAGTCCTTTAACAGAACTCTTAGATAAAATACACTTTCTATTTGAAAAACAAAATTTCTTAATTTGATATTTTTAAAGAAAAGATGAATTAGAATTGTAAACGTATATCAAATAAGTGTAAAAAATTCTCCTGACTTCTCATTTGGGATGTCAGTTATTCCATTTCTTTACTTCTTATCACTTTCAAAATCCCACTGAAATGAACAAAAGAATATTGAAGCATTGAAAAAGATGATTAGGGGCGCCTGGGTGGCGCAGTCGGTTAAGCGTCCGACTTCAGCCAGGTCACGATCTCGCACTCCGTGAGTTCGACCCCCGCATCAGGCTCTGGACTGATGGCTCAGAGCCTGGAGCCTGTTTCCGATTCTGTGTCTCCCTCTCTCTCTGCCCCTCCCCCGTTCATGCTCTGTCTCTCTCTGTCCCAAAAATAAATAAACGTTGAAAAAAAAAATTAAAAAAAAAAAAAAAGAAAAAGATGATTAATGTCCATTGTCTGCACAGGTGTGAGTATAGGCTCCCTTGAAAACAATGCTAATGGAAAGGTGAATTATGCGAAATTAAAAGAACAGGTTAACAATATATGTAAAATATTAAATAAGAGGATATTAGAAACATACATTTCTAATTTACATATAATTACTTAAGAGTTAAAAAATACTTATAAAATCTCTTACCATTGCTAAAATAATGTATGCCTTCAGTGTATATTCAATTGCTTTAAAAATAGAGCAAATGGGGCGCCTGGGTGGTGCAGTCGGTTGAGCGTCCGACTTCAGCCAGGTCACGATCTCGTGGTCTGTGAGTTCGAGCCCCGCGTCAGGCTCTGGGCTGATGGCTCAGAGCCTGGAGCCTGTTTCCGATTCTGTGTCTCCCTCTCTCTCTGCCCCTCCCCCGTTCATGCTCTGTCTCTCTCTGTCCCAAAAATAAATAAACGTTGAAAAAAAAAAATTAAAAAAAAAATAGAGCAAATAAAGACCATAGTAAACTATGCAGCCGTTTAAGATATGCGTATGCATTGAGTTAAATAAGCACTCAAATGCATGTGTGTGCCTATGTGTGTATTTTTATAAGTACAAAAATATGTGCTAAAATTAATTTGTTTTAGGAGTTAAAGAGACAAATCATAGAGTAGTCCTACAGAGATTTTAAACTTTGTAAATTTATTTTCAATGAATAAACAGATAACTTCTATTGGAAGATAAAAGAAATGAGTTTCCATTCTAAAAGGCATAGATACATAAGCCATTTAATGTTGTTAGATATTATGCATTATCTATTTAATTTATTCATATTTTTATTACAGATCTTCCTTGCCTGTTCGAGGCCAGACCAGGGTAGGTCACAGGATCAAGAAGTAAGACACTGATAAGGATGAAATAGAGGACTAGGGGTTAGGTGAGGTCATTGTGCAATGGAGATTTGTAGAGATTAGTTATGGTAATAAAGGGCAAGCATGAGACTTATTGTTTTCCATAAATATTTTCTGAGAACTTATTTTATTGATTTACTCTTTAGTCCTATGTGAATTCTTCAGCCTTCTCAGAAGTACTTAAAGTCAATGTTCAAACAGACTGAAGGCGTGGGTCATTCACAGGGTTGCAGGATTCTGTTCTACCAGGCAAGAATGTGTGGAAGGGCAGAGGATCTCCATTTCTATGGTCAGTGTCCCTGGATGGCAGCTTCTCTGATAAGGTCTTTGGTGTCTAGATCTTTAAGACAATTTCTTACTAGTTTCTCTGAGTATTGAAGAACCTCTCTAATGTATGTCAGGCAAATACTCCAGAGGCTCTTGAAGGTATTTTGGACATACCACATGACTTAACTGAGGGCTATACTTGTCCCTAAACTTTCGGGCATGACAATTAAAAGGCCAGTTCACTTTGTCATTTGAGATATCATCTCTGGCTGCGTGCAGTCTGAATTTGAATACTGATTCTACTACTTTCTTGTTCTGAATGCTTAAGCAAATCTTCACTTTCCTGAGCTTTAGAATCTTTCCTTATTAGACGAGGATAACAATGGTATTTACCTTATAGGAGTTTTGCTAGGATTAAAATAATATATGTAGAGAGCTTAGAACTATGACTGGTATTTACAGTACATGCTTAATATTTCTTTGAGAAATATATTTTCAAATATTTTTAAATAGTATAGAATAATACCTAAATAATAATTATGCTTTTAAATGCAAATAGACTTTCAATGAAAGCTATCTTATGCCAAATACTCTATGGGGCTAATTTGTCCTAATAGATATCAAAGATCAAGATCATGAAGCTGTTAATTTTTAGGGAAAAATGATGGAACATTTTTTCATTATGCCTTTGTTTTTAACTGTGTAATACTGTTATTCAGGTTATTGTTTATATAGTATAAGAAAATACAGATTATTTTATATTAGTCAATATGTTATTGTCAGGAAGTGTTTTAATTGTGTAATTAAACTAAAACTAAATTTGCTAAGATATTTGCAGTATATTGGGTGGTACTGCCATTAGAGAAATACATCATGGAAACCACTCCCTGAGAAATATAGTGGATTAGTAAATTATCTAACTGAGATGTTGGCATAAAGACATATTAGAAAAACACATCCAAATGAATCACTCAGAAGCTATCACTGTAAAATGAAAATTAAACAGGCAATGTTTGTCATCCTTCCTCAGTCCTAATTGTACCTAATGGTCACATTTCTATATGTCCTTGGTGTTATTTGTTCTTTTCCTACTTTTAGAATCCCTCTTTTCACTCACACCTCCTCTTTCTCTCCATGTAATTTATGTTTTCCTCCATGAGGACCCTTTGCAATTTTGTTCTTTTACTTCTACTTTCTTCCCTTTATGAAATTATTTTGTTTTGAAACCCTATGCTTATCTTTCTCTAGTCAGTATCTCTTGTCAAGTATTCCATCCCAATTTCTATACCAATTTAATATATCTATATTAGCACTAGCTACTATGTCACCCAAACTCATTGTGTCTTAATCCAAATCCTTTACCTACTCCCACAAATTAGCTCCCATATTCCCTGAGTTTCTCTGTTTTTGCCAATTATACTTTCTTATCCATTCTAGTTCCATGTGCTAGTAATGACTCAGGGAACACTGAGGCTTAAGCCTCAAGCAATGACTTCACTCATGGGGATTAACTCAGACTGTTCTTCCAATTGGCCAGTTATTGCCTCTACTCATCTCTTTCTCTTCATTCCTCTGTGTAAGTATTGTAACTGGTGGTTGGTTATTTTAAGTTGGCAAATGATATAAATAATATGTTTGATACTAATATGTGCTCAATAAATGTTAGACGTGACATCAATAGCACAGAACCTGCTTGGGATTGTCTCTCTCCACCTCTCTCTGCTCCTTCTCCTCTCTCTCTCTCTCTCTCTCTCTCTCTCTCTCTCAAAATAAATTAATAGACTTAAAAAAAAATAAATTAATTAATTAAAAAATAAATTAAATTAAAAATAAATGTTAGATGTTATAAATTTCTTTATAGCTTTTCTCTTGGTATTAACTCCCACTTCACCTCTCATTCACCTCTCCCAACATCTTCTGACATGTTCCCTCTGTTTTGCAACACTTTCTACTCAAGCAATGTTCAGTTTTGCCAATGACTTTGCCTCAATATGACCTGTGTTTTTTGGAGTAGCAACTGACAGCTATTATTATTGTTCAAGTTTCTGAGTCTTGAAACCTGGTGGACATTTTTAACTTCATCAAGTACATTACTATATATGAGTATTTATACATAAATTTACCTTTTTTTACTGCATAAAATCATAAGGAATTACCTTTTAAAGAAAGGATTTATCTCAAGATTATTACTCCTTTTCATGGGCATAAAACTATTGCATATTATACGATACATGAGAGATACATTACCCACATGAGTGCATGTATAATCTGATAAAGAGGATATAGGGGCGCCTGGGTGGCTCAGTCAATTAAGCATCCAACTCTTGATTTCAGGTCGGGTCATGATCTCAGGCTCATGAGATTGAGCCCCATGTTGGGCTCCATTCTGCGTGTGGAGCCTGCTTAAGATTCTTTCTCTCTCTCTGCCCCTCCCCCCACTAATAAAAAAGAGGACATAGACATGACTACATCTCCTCAAGTAACAGGACCCCGGGGGCAATATCAGCTTCCCTCTCCTGCCAACTGGGCTAATTCTACACAGTGATGAGTAGAGCTAAAAAAATTTAATTAGATGGGGAATATAGATAAAATATATAGATTCTTGCCCTAGGAAAGGATATTTAAGGTTAGCTACCTTGATAAATTCTTGGAAAATTCTGGCACATATGTGTATTTATATTTAAGTTGAAATGAAATTGATATTAACAAGAAGCATACTTACTGCTTTTCACTTTTAGAAATTGTATAAGAAATTATTTGTTCCAGTAGAATATTATTTTAGGGTCTCATGGTTCACACACCTGTAAAGTCCCCTCCCATTAAATCTGAGTTGGCTCATGACCTGCTTTAACTAGCAGAATGCAGAAGAATCAAAGGTATGCCTGCTACCAGCCAACCCATAAAAAGTTTTACTATCCTGAAGCTCCCTCCTCCATAGTGTGAGGAATCCAATCTACCCGTTTGCAGAGACCACATAAAGAATAACTGAAGACTCTAGACAGCAGCCTCAGCTGAGTTTTTAGTTGGCAGACTGCACTAACTCTGCAGAAGTGTGAAAGAGGCCATTTAAGAAGTGGATTGTCCCAGGGTGCCTGGGTGATTCAGTCGGTTGAGCTTCTTACTCTTGATTTTCATTCAGATCATGATCCCAGGGTCATGATTCCAAGGTTGTGGGTTCAAGCCATGCATTGGGCTCCGCCCTGAGCATGAAGCCTGCTTAAGATTCTCCTTCTTTCCCTCTACCCCTCTCCCCTGCTTGCACTCTCTCTGTCTCTAAAAAAGTAATAATAATAAACTAAATAAAATAAAATAAGAAGTAGATTGTCCAGTCCCAGGAAAGCCAGCCTGTTGATACCATGAAGGACACAGATGAGCTGTCACTGCCCAAACTGCAGAACTGTAAGCAAATAAAGGTAGTTTTAGCCCTAAGTTTTGAGGAAATTTGTTATGCAGCCATAGATAAGGAAAACATTTTTTCCTGTCTATATTGAGGTATTTAAATTAAGCTATGACTGCCAGAGTTAATGTGATTTCTTTTGAGATACATTTTAAAAGTACATTTGTGAAGTTTTCAAGTAGTGTGGCAAATTGTTTTTTTGTTATTACACCTTGCTGTGAGATTTATGGCTAATAACATTTCTAGATGCATGGAGTAATTTATAGTTGTATGACTAGGACACTGAAGTAGGAGCTTGCCTGTTTAACTATTAGTTTGATATACAGCATAATTAACTAAGTGGTAGCAATAAAATTACATAGCCATGTAATAATTCATTTTGTGTTCATACAGCATGTCCAATTTTTTCTATGTTAACCTTTAACCTGTATTTTATACCCACATTATGAATTTGTACAAACAGATGCTCATTTTATTTTTTAATTACATAATGGATCTGGCAACTATTTTAATAAGATGTAGCTTTAAACATTGTTACTGAAAAGAACAAAATATCGACTGAAAATACTTCAGTGTAAAAAATGATTGGTACTTCAAAATAAATATATCAAAATAAATTATTAAATTTTAGCATTATTTAAAAGGAAACCATAACATATATGCACATTCAATAATACAGAAATGAAAGGAATAAGAAAAGGAAAATAACTGTTGATAATGCTTATATACACACTTGAAAAGCATATTTGTGTAGGGTGATGTAGAAAACATTGTAATTAGCCAATGTTCCCTCATGACCAATCTGTCCTTTTTTGAATGTGAATGTACTGTTGTGTAGTTAATCAGATCACATCAATTATCTACTTTCTTTAGAATTAAAAAAAAAAACAGAGTTTGAAAGATGGAAGGAAATGATAAAGAGAACATGATTTTTCTGATCTACAATATTTCATTTTTCATTCATGTCTATTTATATAATAGTTAAGTGGCAATGTATATAACTGAAACAAAATGAATTAAAACAATCTTATTTCAAGTTTTATATATTAAAAAAACTTGTATTCTCAATTGGGTAGCTTTTTCTTTATTCAATGAAGCAAATACATTATCAATTACAAGGGTGTATCTTCTTTTTCTGAAAATGGTCCCATTCTGTGTGTAAAACAACTAGTGTAGTAACTTAGAAGTTTTGTTTTGACATTTAGATGAGTTCATGCTTATGTAAACAGATATATTCGTATATACCATATCACTTCTTTAACTTTTTAAAAATTTTTATTTAAGGGATATTTTCCAAACATAAATGAGGCAAAGTTAACGGAAGCTGACAATACTGTAGTGTAGTGATGATCATATGTATTAGATTTGTGTGGTTTCACTGTATAAATGTTCTTTCATTCTCCCTAGGGTTAGAATGCATTTACTTTATTTTATTTATTTGCCTCTTCTGTTCAAAATTATTTTACCTGTGGTCCTTTACTCTATTGGAAGAAACTGGAATGAATAATAATTTTGATTCATAGTACAAATAAATTTCTAGTGATCATAATTAAGAAACTACCCTGATTCTTGCTTGACATAGCTCTACAGAGGTTTGTTGATTGTAGCAAAAATAACTTCTTTTTCAATTTCCTTAATTTCTTGAGATTTCTATTTAGAGAGTGATACTCTTAAAAACCGCCACTAAGGCTCTATTACAGTTCTGCTGGGGGTTTAACTTATTAGATTTGGACCTAACCTTATCAAACGAGCTTCTAACTAATGATTATACTCTAAAGACCACTTTCACACTAATTGGCTTTCCCTGTTTAATTGTTTTACAAAATTGATAATTTAGTAGAAATATAATAAGCCTTTAATATTTTAGATAATTTGGCCCCTTTGTGGTCTTTAGAGGGTTCTCACTTAATAGAAAATTGGAATGCACATTGTGAAATTTAGGTCTTGCTTTCAGCACATGATTTGTAAAGACTACAGGACAGTATAAAGAATGTTTTGATAATGCTATGGTTTTGCCATAGATGTTGAAATGGTTATACTGAATGTTATATATCTTATCTTAAATTTTGGTTTTGTCTTTGTTTTTGTTATTTTTTTAGAGAGAGAGAGAGAGTGCACAAACAGGGTAAAGGGAGAGAGGGAGAGAGAAAGAGAATCTTAAGTGGGCTCCACATTCAGCACAAAGCTCAGTCCCAGGACCCTGGGATCATGACCTGAGCCAAAATCAAGAATCAGATGCTCAACCAAGCCACCCAAGCGCCCCTGTCTTAAATTTTTAATGCCTAAGAACACTAATTGCAAAGTATTTGGTGATGGGGAGGGATTTTAAATAATAATGGGAGTTTAAAAGAGACTTTTTAATAAATTCTTAATTTTCAATCAAGGCAAAAATCTATTTCTATTTCCCACTTCATACATTAAATTTGTGTCATTATTTACCCAATTTTTCTTAGTGTAACTATAGTAGACCTTGTTTCCTGTTTTTCAGAATAATGCATTCTGCTGAACCATACTAACATAGCAGTTTAAAGATTCTTGAGTTACTTTAAAATATTTTATTGGCACTGCTCATTTCTGAACCTCACTCAGATGAAGAGTCGGTCTGAATGCTCTTCCTAACATTTGCTCATGAAGTTGTAGTATGTGCTAGAAAAGTACTCAGTGCCCTGCTTTATAATAGTTTTTATGTCCATACCCCCATTAGGAAATGAGTTCTGTGAGGACAAAACCCTGGACTAGTTTCACAGGAACTGCCTTCTGTTTTCCCAGGGTGGACTGGAAATGGGAAATCAAAAATAGATGAACTCAATAATATAAAGTATGGTAAATGTCTTGATTACATTTCTCTTTCAAACAAAAAATATAGAGAAGTTTTTAAATTAGGATAGAATATAAAACACAGAATGACTATTCTACCATCTTACGGAGTGAGAAAACTACCACAAGTTTTGTCATGCTATGTCTGTGAAATAAAGGCTGTTTGTTAAAATGTAATGGAATTAAAAAAAAAACAACCTTCATGTTCACCCTTTTCTATTTTCTTTGGTTAAGTTTCAAAAAATATTCTTTTTTGGAGTTAGGGGTGGTTACTGGATTGATTTTTCCTAAAGTTCCATGTAAACATGTGAAAGTTAATTGTAGACTTAGTGACAAAAATGAAATAGCTCTTATAACCATATCTTTTATTTTAAGCATTTAATAAGAGTAAAATAGTATTGAATACTTCTAAAAAAATAGCCATATTTCATAAAAACAAATCGGATATCAAATATATTGACAATTTTAAAAGGAAATTATTGTGCTATGTAATCTTAATGTCAATTTTTGTTCTTTATAGAGTTGCCCTCAAATTTAGATATGTATTTTCTTCCTTTAGACACTAATTCTATCTACACACTCTCAGTAGCAAACTTAGTTTCCAAATACTTTAAAATAGCCCCAAATTTCAGACAACCAACATATAGAATTTTAAATAATATAACCACAGATATGATTTAGATGTAGTTTGGAATACTGTACGGCATGATCCATAGGGTACATCCCACCAGATACACCATCTAATCTCAGAACCCAGTAAATGCCATCAATAAAGCAGGAAGTGAAGTTAATTACAGGCTTCCATTCAGGGTCCTTCTGCCACTGGTGGCCCATTATAATGAATCATTCTTCAAATTGAGAAGAGATTGACAGAAATTTTATAAACTTTTCACTCCCCATGTCTTCCCAGTGTAATAAGTGCCTGCTGTACACTGGGAAAGTGATTAAATATCAATTTCACAGAAACCTGGGAATAACGTTTAAAAGACTAATGAGACACTATTTTTACTGCTTAGGTACTGTGACTCCCCCATGAGTCAGAAGAACGCCTGTCATTCTAATTAGTCATCATTCGGCCAGGATTTTTTTCCTCTTTCTCTCTTAAAGGTCCCTAATTGGGTTATTTAAGAACTTTAAACTTAGTACATCAGTGGGAGGAATTTTCTTGTAAGATCAATATGATTGCCATGTCAAAATTCTTTTGATTTTTCACACCAGTGGTAAGCACTAATTTTATTTGAAAAATATCATTTGTAATAAATCCATTTCCAACAGATTTTATTGCCAACATGAAACTTGCTTTATTAAAAATTAGATTTTTAAACACCTGAAAAAGGTGTCTTGTACCAAAATTATGACTATTCCCTTGTATTTGATATGCATTTAAAGTTATTATTCCAATTATTCTATTTGAGTAAAGGGAGCATAATACACCTTCTATAATAATATCTGAATAGGACTAGTTCCTACAAAAGTAAAAGCAGACAATTTCTTTCTCCAACATTAAAATGAATTGATTACTTGCAATAGATAAAGTGTTCTAGGTTCAGGAGAATTTGAAACCTTCTTTTTAGCTTAGTTATATCATGATCATTCTGAAAGAGAGACCAAAATACTCTTTTCATGAACAATGAGTTGGTATTCACGCAGATGCCCAGACAGACATAGAGAGCTTTACTCATACTTTCAAAGCAATTCTCAAATTTATATCATATAATAAATATACATTATAATTATTTAACTTCACAGGTGGAAGAAACCTGAGAAACAATTTACTTTATTCTCCCATCCAGAGTTTTCTATCTCATCTCTGATGGCCTTATAAAATTTGAACTGCATTTCCACTTTCCTCTAGGTTTTTAGTGAAATTTTACATCTAAGTAGGGGCTGACAATTATCTTTACTAAAGTTCTTCTTGTTTGATGTGACCCACCAATCCAACTTGTAAAAATGTGTGTGTGTGTGTGTGTGTGTTTGCATATTATAATGCTATCTCAATATCAGTTCTCCACTCCAGCTTTGTGCCAACCTGAACACATGTAAGGATACCACTACTGACTCAGTGAAGTCCTTGATAAAAACTTTGAAGAGATAGTGTTATGATTTCTGTGATGTATGCATAAACCTGGATTTTAATCAATTATTAATCTATTTAAGAGTATTTTCTCGGGGCGCCTGGGTGGCGCAGTCGGTTAAGCGTCCGACTTCAGCCAGGTCACGATCTCCCGGTCGTGAGTTCGAGCCCCGCGTCGGGCTCTGGGCTGATGGCTCGGAGCCTGGAGCCTGTTTCCGATTCTGTGTCTCCCTCTCTCTCTGCCCCTCCCCCGTTCATGCTCTGTCTCTCTCTGTAAAAAAAAAAAAAAAAGGGAGAGTATTTTCTTCCAACTCACATTCTCCATTTTTTTCTGCAAGTTTATTATGAGAAGATTGGAAAAACGTTTTGCAAAAAAGTCCAGAAATGCCTGTGAGTGGCCTCTCACAATCTAATAACCCTAAGAAGGCAAATGTTATCTCATACCAGTGATTTCTTGCGAAACATTTTTTTTTTTTTTTAATTGGGACATTTCTGTTTCCAACATTCTGACTTCTTTCCCATTCTTTATGTATACTGAACATAGGCATAGGTCAACAAATTATCTGTACTTTTCTCTGTACTCTCCTATATGAATCACTCTGGCAAAGAGGCATGAGTTCATTCATAGGAGCTAAATTCTCTTGCAATCACCTCAGTGCTGACAATTACCTTAACGTTACTTATTTTCAAAGTTAAATCTATATGCTAAAAATACATACCAAATAACTGAATCAACCTATCTTTTTAAAAAAAATATAAAACTAGGGGCGCCTGGGTGGCTCAGTCGGTTAAGCGTCCGACTTCAGCTCAGGTCACGATCTCCCGGTCAGTGAGTTCGAGCCCCGCGTCGGGCTCTGGGCTGATGGCTCAGAGCCTGGAGCCTGCTTCCGATTCTGTGTCTCCCTCTCTCTCTGCCCCTCCCCCGTTCATGCTCTGTCACTCTCTGTCTCAAAAATAAATAAAAAAAGAAACGTTAAAAAAATAAAAAAAAAATAAAAATAAAAAAATATAAAACTAAATACTCATTGAAGGAAGTATAATAAAGAAATCTTAAAGAAATAAAAACTAAAACTGAACTTAGAAAATGCAGAGTCATACTTATTGCTATCTACTTCTAACTTTCAGGATTTGGTATCTATAGTTTTCAAGTACAGCTATCAATAATCAATTTATTAGGAACATGTAAGACTGATAAGAAAAGACTAGATCAGCTTTGAAAGGTAACAAAATTGTATTTATATTTCATATATAGATATGTATATAAAATGCTATATCTATCTATCTATCCCAGACCATAAGTAGACTGGATCATATATTAGGTATCTCAACAGCGCTTTGGGTTATAGAACATACAATCTAGTTACAAAACATCCTAGTGAAGACATTACATTAAGCTCGGTAATCCACTTTGGATTTTTCCCTTTGGTTACTGCTAATTACTGAGATATTATTCTCTAAATTGGACCATTTGAGAAAATGTATGCAAAACACATGCATTTTACCAACTCATGTGATTTGGTATAGCTGCTATGTTTTCTTAAATTTACTTTATGAGAATCATTAATTTAAATAAGATGTCCCATAACATGAGTTTTTGTGTTTTTTTTTAACTACATATTTCTGTTCATTTTCATATCATCCATGGGCTGGAATAATCTACCAAATTATGCTGAATGTTGAGATGTAGGGCAGGTTTTGCCAACAAAATTACTTCTTCCCTTGAGAAATCAGATATTACAATTATATAAAACCTATGACAAATGTTTCACACATCTAAAACGGTCAGAACTATTGAAAGACCTCTCTATTTTATTTTCTGATTCTGAGAAGCTAAACACACACCATGTTTTTGGCAAACTTATTTCCCAGTGTGCATTGCATTGCTCTTGATCCCTAAGTAGGTGATTGTTATTATTTAAAAAAAAAATTGGGGGGAAACTAATTTATACCACTTAGTTTTAGCAAAGTGTCATATTCTTTGTCTGAATTAAACTCAAAATGATTACATGAAGCACATTTTCAAAAATAATATGTCAAATCAAACAGTAATGACCTAAGTATGATTATGGTTCTTGGAAAAAATGCTCTTGTTATCTTTCCTGTACCTATAATTTTAACCATCTTTTCCTTACAAAGTGAAACAATGTTATAATTTTTCAGGATATTCAGATTTATAGATTTATAATAGATTTTATAGATTTTCCTCACATATAGATTCAATTAATTGAATCAAATTTACTTAATCAGGTACTGACTAAGGAAATAATTGCATTCTTGCATAACTGTTCTGAATCTATATCACCTATTATTAGAGGGTTTAATAAGGGGCTATGTTTCAGTAGTTAAAATCTTACTTTTATTTTCAATTTGCAAATAATGTACAGTGATTTGATGGCTTTTCATGATCATTCTAGTGCTTGCTTAGAGATTCTCAAGAGAATATATGAATTTTTAAAGCAGTATTTACAGATATAAGGTCATTGCTAGAAAAAAGTCAGGAAGAATTTAGTAAATGACCAGATATAAAGGAATAGGTGAAGAGGAATATTTAAGTGAAAGATCAATTTTACGAAGCAATCTATTCTATATGTATTATAAGGTTATGCTAATTGTTTGCAATTTCAGTGGTATAGAGAAACAATTCAGACAAAATGGTCAAAGAAATTAAAATACAGGGGTAGATGTGCTTTTTCATATGTGGTTTTTTCATCTATTTATCCTCTCTTTAGCTATTTATTCATTTCAAGGAGAAAGTCACATAATTTTCTCGAATAGGTCAGTAATACTTTTGTGAAAATTTCTATCAACTGATTAATGGAGAAACAAGTGAAGAAACAAGGTGGTACATATTTGGATGGTGGCTGAGTGTTGTTTTTCTCCCTGCTCAATGCTCCAATTCCACATCTCCTTTTGTCTGTATACTATTAGAAAACACAATCAAGATGTTCTAATCGCCTTAGCATTCTTAGGCTTACTAGCAAGTGCACAATATATTATGAACAGATGTTCAGCTTAGCGGGAAGTCTCACTAAAGACCTGATATCCTGATCTTTCCAGAAAATGTATAGCATCTGGCATGTTTGAAATAGAACTGCTCTCTTTTATTCATCCATGGAATGATACTCCTGTGTGTTTAGTTACTATGACTCACTTGTCTGAGGATGACTTAACTCAATTTTTCTCATGAGAAATAACTTAGAAGAATTGTCAGGAAAAATACATGAAATAAGAAAATGGCATCATGTGTTAAGACCATAGCTGGCAGCAGTATTACCTCTATTTTGATTTTGGGTTGATCACTGGCATTTTCAGGATTATATTTCAGACCTGTTCCACATATAGGCTATGGAACAAGTTGAATTTCAAAGAATTGGTCATTTTACTACTGGTTCTTATCTTTCCTAAATATTAATTCCTTCTTAGAGTACATTAAAATTTGATTTAACTTATCTTTTTAAAATGTCCCTCAGGAACATATCCAAAGAACTGTGTGTTTTATAATTCTGGTGTTTTTTTTTTAACCAGCTTCAAATATTTTAAAAATCTTGAGTATCCCTGATGACTTTTAGAGTCTCTTAAAATATCTTGGACATACAAATTATTTTTCTTTCAGATGTTCAACACATTCAATTTGGGGCTATAACATAAATGCAGATGAGAAAGAGAGAGAGAGAGAGAGAGAGAGAGAGAGTGTCAGAGTTTCACAGTCACTGTGACAAGACCTGGCAAGACCAGGAAAACTTGGGGAAGATGTAGAGATGTTATTGGTTCTTTTGTAAAAAGACAAAACAAAACAAACAACAAACAACAAAAAACCCGCTCTAACTATGAAAGAATGATGTCAAAGACAAACAAGCAAACAAGAAATATGGTGGAAGCTCAAGAAAAGTAGCAATAAAAAAATAGAATAGGGGTATCTGGGTGGCTCAGTTGGTTAAGCGTCCAACTTTGTCTCAAGTCATGATCTCACAGTTTGTGGGTTCGAGTCCCACATGTGGCCCTGCACTGATGGCTTAGACCTGGAGCCTGCTTTGGATTCTGTGTCTCCCTATCTCTCTGCCCCTCTCTCGCTTATTCTCTCTCTCTCTCTCTGTCTCTCTCTCTCAAAAATAAATCAATATTTAAAAAATAGAATAAAAGTAAAGAGACAAGGAAGAAAACCATTGACATGTGATGTGAATTAAAGGGAGTAAAATGGGACTTCGGAGGTATCAAAATTGACCAAATGAAATATCCAAGAAGTCTGTAAGGTCTTTAAATGTTCAGCCATTCCTGCAATACAGCCAAACAATAAATATCAAATGTTTATCCACTATCTTTATTTTATGGTCTATCTCCTAAGCAGAAATAGTAGATAGAGCTAGCAATGGAATATAATGTGTTCTAAAATATGTGTTTAGGATTTGGTGTAACCATGAGTGAAACAAACTCTGGTTTAATCAAGATGAAGGTTTATTTCCATCTTACACGAGGTCCGGATCGGCATTTTCAGAACTAGTATGATCTGCATCGTTATTAGGTGCATCTTATTATCCAACTTTTTCTTTATCATACTCAAACTTGACTTTTTAGTTCCAGTCAACGTGCCTGAAATTGCAATTAGTAAGAAGGAGTAAAAGGGAAGGAATCGGATACATCCATCCCTTTCAGAGAGGTTTCCTAGAAGTCGCATATGCCATTTGTTTCCACAACCCATTGGCGAAAACTTACTTCCACCTCCCCTGCCTGTCATGCAGATTGGACATCATAGTATTTTTCTCAAGATGGCCATACCCCCTGCTAACAATGAGGAGGTGTACTACCATAGAAAAAGAGACTAGCACTTGGAAAGCAAACAGCAGCATCTATTACACATGTATTTAAAAAATATCTGCCAATCATGAGTAAAGAGAAATTAGGACAAAAAAGGGAATAAGCTTTGGAGTGCAATTGGAGATAATCACACATGGTTTGAAGTTTGTGAAAGTAAGATTTTTAGGGATTATCATGCTGATTTTTCCATAAGTACAGAACTTAGAATGTAAAAATCTCATCTTTTTGAAAATTCTTAAGCACTGAAAATTGCCAATGAAAGTCATACTCTGTTTATGACTCATTCAGAACCCTTTTCTAAAACTGGTTTTAGGAAGGAGATTAGAAATTGTAACATCTCTGTCCCAATCTTAATTGGAATTTTCAAATATTTTTATGAGCAAATGCAATTGAATAAACCATGATTTTTCCCAACTACAATTTTGTCACTTTAAATACAGATACAATATTAGAAAGCTACTATAGTCCATCAAAAAGAATGAATAAACCATGAAGCTGAAATATAATTTTGTGCTCTTTTCAGAAAACTCATTTCTGAATGCAATCTAGACCCTGAATAGTTTTACAATGCCAGTGAGATTGGTCTATTTATGATACTTACCATATTCTAACTTAGCATTTTTTTAGGAGTTGTCTTACTAATTTTTAAGGGCGTAAGTTTGGTTTGACTACTCTTACATGCAGTATTCCATCAGATAAAATCTTGAGTTTTGCAAATGCAAGTGAGTTTAAGAGTAGCCATTCTCAGTGGTGAAGATAAAAGGCACACTCCAGAACCACCTGAAGAGTATATTTAAACTCCATATTTTCTTTCCTGTCCAGATTTTTATATACCCTCCCTTAAAGGTGTGTGTGTGTGTGTGTGTGTGTGTGTGTGTGTGCGCGCGTGTGTGTGTGTGTGTTTGTGTTGGAGGGAGGGTAGTAAAGAATGATTTAAATTTGCCGTATTTAATAACATTCACTCACTTAAAAATATGATTTGCCTTGCTCTGCTCAATTTTCACTTGATTTATCTAGTTAAGAATGATTTCATATATATTTATTGTCATTTATTCACTCATTTAATATCAGTATGTACAAAAATGCATATGTATATCTTTCTATTTTTCTTCCTATCATTATCTGCATTCATGCCTTTTCCTATCATCCTGTCCCAAAGTAGTTATCATGTGAAACATCTCCTCTAATTCCTTTCCAAATCTCCTGTCTGCATTTGCCCCAGATAAACCTCACTCTTATCTCATTTTGAGGATATCATTACACTAGGTGATCAGTGGGCTCCTTATCATGGCCTTACACTCTACCTCTCAGAAAGTCTGGTCGAGTAGACCAAAATCACTGTCATTTGGCCTAATCCTGCCTCTGCCCCTTCTTTAAAGGTTTCCATACTTGGGCATATGGTTGTGTGTTTTCTGATTCTTGGTCACTTTCCTGTCTATAATTCACAGGAATAGGTTGAGATGAGATTCAAAGAATATAGCAGAATGCAGCCAAAATCAGTAGTGGGCAGATGGCAAGAGTCAGGACAGATGGAAAACTGAAACCAAATTCTCAGAGACAGAATATAGCATTTGATTAATTTAAGAAAAAAATTAAACAAGGGAGGGGTTATCATTTTTTTCCTCACTATCTGTTTTTCTATTTCTCATTTTTTCTTATACATACTCTAATTTAAAGTTCAGGAAACTTACTAAGAAAGACAAAACAAAAACCCATGTGTCTGCCAACAAAAATTAAAATAGTCATGTTTTCTTGTATTTGTCTCACATTTTTTCTTCTTAAAAATATTGTATGGAGTTAAAGACCACTGTTTTGCTCCCCAGTCTCATGCCTCTCTCTTCCATGAGGCAATCACAACCCAGATTTTGTTACTGTTTATATTCAGAGAAATTTATACTTTCTATGTATTCATTAAATATATTATTTTTTATATTTTTACATCTAAAGTCTTTTTGTATTGATTCTTTTAATAGTTAAAAGTTAAGAATTGTCACTATAAAGTTTCTGGAATTATCTGGGGAAAATAATGTTAGGGAAAATTTTTCATCTTTTAAAACATCTTGAAATAAAATAGCTAAAATGTGAAGAACATAAATTGGTGACAAATACCGTATTGGAGGTAAAGGCAGTGTGATGTGGCACAAAACAGGTCTGTATCATTTAGAAGGACAAGGAGACTGGGCAAGGTAGATGATTCTGTCAGGAGAATCCTGATGTACGAGAGTCCCTAGCATTGATAGGTTGAATGAAAAGACCAGACTCCCTTTTGCCAGCAGATAAGCCATCCCTATGATCCTACTTTGTTCTATTCTGTGAACCTGAACTGAGGTCCTGACCCTATCTTGATCTTTAAATAGGTTTCCATTTGTTTTATTAATAAATTTACTAGGCATTCATTCCTTTAACTTAGAGACAGTTTTTGAAGTGTGGGTCCCATATCCTATATCCCGATGTTGTTCACTGCTTGCTGCAGCTCTACTGACAGCTCTCCATCTCTTTGTTACCAACAGCACCCGATAACTGAAACCAGATCCCTGGTTTTCTCCTTGTTGGATTGTTTGACACCCCTGATCCTGCCACTCTGATTAACCCTGCCACTGGGCTGAGCTCCGCAAAAAGGGTCTCGCCCCCTCCCATTGACATTGTGCTAGTGATGCAGAAATAATGGATAATGTTTTAAATGCTGCTGACAAGGCAAAGGACATTGATAATGAGAGTAGAGAAGTTAACTTTCTGAAGAGCAAGAAAATTGCTTGGAAGAAGGCTGATTCAGCCTTTGATTCACTAATTAATTTTTGAAAAAGACAGAAGTGTCACAGAGCCCAGGAGGTCATGGAGCTGAACATTCTTCATTTTAGTTCAATAAGAAAGAGGTAAATGGAAACAAATACTTGATATCAGAGACTTTCTCAGTAAAGCAAACTCTGCCTATATCCTGGAGCTAGTATTTAGTGAGCCATAAGTTCAACGTTACAGTAACCAGAACCTCAGGACAAAAATTCATGTTTATTATGAATCCCACTGACCAAAGTGTGTTGTATTTACTAAGGTATACTAGCTGATATAATATTTTTGGATTATATTTTTCTGTCAAGAAAAGGCTTTACATTAACAATGCATAAAGATTCAATCCCTTCAGGTTTCTCTTATTATCCTCTTAGAAATCCCAAGGCTAATAAATATTTACCAACATTTAAGTCACAGGATATTTTAATGTATATTCTCTAAAAAGAGTCTATTGAATAAATAATGGACATTTGCTTAAATTATATATATGTCAGTTATTGTCATAATTATTAGAAATTCATAATGCATAAATTTTATTTACATGATTAGAATCAAATTTCCATGTAAAATTTATTCTGAAATTTAAGTAACTACTTGATACTCTCTAAAACTTTATTTTCACATTTTATTTTTAGATTAAATAATATTTACCAAATATGTTACAAAATAATTATACTTACAATTTTTTAGTTAAATGATTTAAGTATTCTTCTTTCTGTCCTCAAGGGTTTCAGTCAGAATTTTAGCTTCACACTATGATTAATGAAATCTATTTTCCTCATTTATTATTTAATGGCATATTATTATTTGTCAATAAAATTTTTGAATTGAATTTAATAGAGGTCATTTTCAACCTGATTTTAGAATAGTAACTAAAATGTCATTAAAAACACAGAATGAGGTTTTGTCACAGTTAATGGAGTCCATTGGACTATTTTGGGAAAAAGAACACAGAATAAAATGAGTACATTTTAATAGGCACTGTATTGGAAAAACTTGGTATTCATAAGTATAAAAAAACTGTAGTTCTATTATTGTCCCTGTTGAAGACATTTCTGGTTTTGTAAAATGGCAAAGTCATATCATTGATTATAGCCAGAAAAAAAAGACTTAGTAAGGTTTCATAAGAAATATGGAATCCACGTATCTACAGAAGTATTTCTTAATCCATATTAACATGGAACAAAATAAAAATAAGCAATTTAAACCAGGATTTTTTATTCTTCTCACCACCACATAGAAGAAACTGTTAAGGGCAAGGCACTGACCCAAGTTTTCTGATGGAGACTGACTGATAGGACCTTAGGGGCCTCACATTAAAGACTCCAAACTAACTTTATAGGGAAAACTGGAGACAGAAAATTTTATGAGGGTATTTTAGAGAGGAAAAAAACCTCTTAGACATCAGTTGGTGATTGCTTGAAAGTTTGGGCTTTCAGCAGTTTCAGATAGAGATTGGAAATCCAGTAAAATTAATAAGAGTTGGGGGAATAGATATCTGCATACAACTAATAGATCACTGTGGGAATCAGAAGAAAACCAGCAAAAACCTGGAAGAAGACAAATTCACATTGTGTCTGCAGAGATGAAATTCCAAGGATCAATGGAATGCATTGAACGATAATTATTCCAGACCCTCTACTAATTTCTATGCTTACCATATCTGATCGATTGCCCATTGCATTTCTATGAAGAGGTTGTTTTTATCTATACCTTATAAATTAGGAAACGGAACGTTTGAGATAGTAACTAACACACCCAAGCATCTCATTGACAATTATTAGTAGAGACAGGACAAATCTCTATCCCTTTTATATTTATCAAGCTTCTGTTTTTAATCCATATACTAAAGCAATTCAGATACACTCATGCCTCCTCATGAGTGAAGAAGCATTATGTATGTTTTGTTGACTATATGCCTAAGTTAATTGTATTATAAAGTATAAATAATTCTTACAGTAAAATGGAAGTTCAATCATTTTCAATTTGTGTGTGTGTATGTGTGTGTGTGTGTGTGTGTGTGTGTGTGTATGTGTGCTGTCTTCATAAGTCTTAAATACCCTTCTAGGTATTCTTATGTATGGAATATCTGCCTGGGTCTACTCAGTATAGAAGTTAAGATTCTGATTCTAGGATAAGCAGACTTGGAAAGATGCAATTAGAACAAAATGTTACATGAATAAGGACTATTTTTTAACCTAAATTAAATTAATGAAACTTAATTTAGTCACATGATGACTCTATAGACTCTATAGACTGTTTTCCTGAAGGTTATCTACTGTATTATAGAACCAATGTTAAAATGAAGCATATGCACAAGTCTATAAAAGGCCTGGAATTGCTACTTATCACAGAGATTAAAAGTATAAAAAGCTGTATTATGAATAGATAACAAAAGTATATATAATCAATAGACATCCAGGATGTCTCCACAATTGGGCAGTATGAAGAAAAGAATAAATGATTAGTTTACCAGTCTCCAAAGGCTGGTAATTCTGCTGATTAAAGCACAGAATTATTGGTGAAAAGGAAAAGAAAAATCAGATTCAAGATTCCAGGAATTCTTTTCCCTTGAATTAACTTTCAAAATGAGGAAGATCTCTATTAGACCTAATCAAATCATATTTAAAGACCTGTGTTTCACTAGAAGAATATTTATAGAAGAAATTTATCTTTTATTTAATACTTTCAAGCTTAAGCACTCCCTTTATAGGTATGATTTTTATGTGTAAAATACATTTATGCATAAAATTTATATTCATTATTCACTAAACATTTCAGAATTATAAATGCATTTATAATAATTGCATTTGCTTTTATAATGTCCTTATGCAATATGTAGGAGTTAAACTAATCAAACAGTGTTGCCATGTTCTGGTCACCACTACAATCCATGCCACCAATATGTTAGTATTCTGATGACCTCACCGCTATTTACACTCTGACCACTCCAAACCATATTTTGCTAGGGGTAAGTTGGAGGTATTGATACAGTAAATACCGGAATTTAAAGTGATTTTTTTTCCCAGAAATAGGTGAGAATTCTATTCTCTTAATTTAATATGCTCTCAATTATTTATTTAATTAAGGTAAACTGATCTTACTAAGTAAGTCAGCAAAGACAGTCACATAAATCCAAAGTTGATCTATTGTTTTCTAAAGTCTGGCTATAATTTTTAACCTATGATAATGGCTAACATTTAGTACAGGCAGCCTCACTGACAAATAGTTTGTCTCATAAACTCACAGCAACACTGAGAAGTAGTTTTATCCCACTTTATGGATAGGGAAGCTGGGTCTCAGACATGTAAAAATAATCTACTTTATTCACACAGCCAAAAGGTGGGGGAATCAGGAATAAAGTCTTGACTGAATTTGGCCTCCAGAATTCTGCTGGGCAACACCAACACCATGCCATCATGAGAGCTTAGCATCAGCAGGTGATGGAACAAATGGGGCAGGGAGCAGTTTAACAATTTGCACCTTATTTTTAATAACTTTTTAAAAGGGTTGCTTCATTTTCATAGATGTGTAATCAAAACCGTCTCCATTTGGTGGTAGAATTCAGACTCTAGTGGTAGACTATCTGAATTCAAATTCTGGCTCAAAAAGTCACCTTCTTAACTGTGCTATTTAATACCTCTGTGCCTCAGTTTCTTCATCCGTAGAATAGTGACTAAATAGTACCTATCTCAAGGGTTGTTATAAGGATTAAATGAACAATTCACATAAAGTACTTGGTCAGTACTTGGCACAGGGTAGTCCCTAGGCTACTATTATCACAAGTCATATTCATAACATTAAACTGACACTGATAAGAAATGGCTGTAGTATATTGTTAAATGGTCATTGCTGCTATAGACCTAACAGATTTTCTTTCTTTCTTTTTCTTTCTTTCTTTCCTTCTTTCTTTTTCTTTCTTTCTTTCTTTCTTTCTTTCTTTCTTTCTTTCTTTCTTTCTTTCTTTCTTTCTTTCTATCTATCACTTTCTATATAGAAGTAGAAATTTTGAAGGAATGGGATTATTTTTTTTTAAAGTCTGTAGGGGTGTCTGTGTGAGTCAGTTAAGTATCTGACTCCTGATTTCATCTCAAGTCATGATCTCACAATTTGTGAGATCAAGCCCGACATTGGTCTTTGCACGGATATCTTGGATCCTCCTTGGGATTCTTTCTCTCTCTGTCTCTCTCTGTGTCTCTCTCTCTCTCTTCTCCTCCCATGCTCTCTCTCAAAATAAATAAATATATACTTTTTAAAGTCTACAATCACAGGTATTTGTACACAGAGTAGACATACAATATTTTTTCTAAGAGGTTTCAAAGGAAGAAATTTAAATGTAGAATCACAAGAATTTAAGCCAGGTATTTATATTTTCTAGAATCAGTGAATATTAAAATAGGCAGGACATGCAGCGAAATGACAAATATAGTGGCAGCATTTAATGTAGTGTATAGAAATTTCAGATAAAGTTTTTAAGAAATATATACTTACGTTTAATGTTGTTTGCTATAGTTGTTCAGAGCTGTTGTGTAATAATCTGAATCTATTCCTATCTGTTTTAAATGGAGTTTTTTATTTGAAATGGAGTTTGTGAATAAGCATGCTTTGCCTATATGGTCTCTGGCTATTATCTATCAAATTAAGGGGTATGAGGTTCACAATTACAAAGTAAAAATAATTATTTGCAGGCTTGCTTCTCTCTAGAATATACACATTCACAACTATTCATGCTTACTTCCTTTTCATAAAGGATCATTGCACATTTATAAAAATGTTCTGTTCATGCTTTCTATCTAAAATAAATACAGAGAGTAAAGATTTATATAGTAGAAAGCAGTTGTTGGTAGCAATAATCTAGATCTATTTTCCTCCTGCCATGAAATTTCAAATTACTTGGATTAGATTTAAATCTCCAGCCTTTACTGATGATGAACCTATTTTCCTGTTAATAATTTATAAAACTCCTAAAAGGATCAAGAATTAGGAGTGGAATCTTTAACTTAGTCACAGGTACAATTGTTGAATAAAGTGCTTATTCCAAGTTCAAACTTCTTTATTAAAATCAGTATATCTGACTTATTGTAATAATAACAAATTTCCCTTTACTGTTCTAGTATATACTCAGATTTTTAAAATACTTTATAAGCAAATAATTGCATTTTTCAAAGAAGCAAAGAATAGTTATTTGCATATTATTAATTTCTGTGCAATACTAGACTTATTTTCTCTTTATATTTTACAGGTCCTTCAGACCTCTCCCTGAGCTTATCCTGTTATCTAAAAATTTAAGTAAGAAGAATCAACACATAATTGGTTAAATGATAAAATAATGGGTCTTAAGATACAGTCTGAAAGTTGAAGTCTAACCTCTTCATCAAAATTTAATTTGAGAGTTTGAGTTAAGGAAAAAATAAAACCTCTCAGAGGTTTCCACTTACCTTTCTTTATGTCCAGGGGAAGATTGGGACTTCTTTCCTTTGAAAAGTACTTCACAGTTTCATATTGCACCCATACACACCCTCCTCATACATATCCTTCTGCAAAGGTAGGATAACTAGAAGCTAGCCGGTGTATACCTGGTGTGTAGGCAAAATAGACTGGGTCCTCCAGGTTGGCAGAATGATGTTACTGAAGTCTGGTGGGTGGCTAGCTGTCCTATTCAAGGGTGGTCTTCCTCAGCCCCATGGATACATAATGATTCTAGGAAGGAGCTCTTCCTTCAAAGAAAAGACACAGGTGTTTCAGGCCATTAGTAAACAGAGTAGGGGGTGTGGTCTAGAAACAAAGTAGGATCAAGCTGCATTCCGAAAGTTTGATTCCTCACTGAAGCAAGAACAAACTACACGCATTCAGACTAGGGCTTCTCTGGGATCTAGTCCCATGTGCTGTGTGCCAGGCCCTCGAAGCTCTAGAATGACCATGTCAGTGCCCAATTAAACTAAAGTACAAGCTTGTCCTCTGTCCTCTGATGCCAACATGTTTTTCAGTATTACACTTTGCAAGGGCAAAATTGCCTACTTTTCATTATCTCATCATGCTGCTGTGTCCAGTTTATTTTCCATTCTTACATGTCTTCTCTCTATACTGTAATATAAAATAGTACAATTACCTATTTTTTTAAAAACCTGAATTTTGAAAACTACTTACGTATCCAAAGAATATAGTAAATGTAGTATGTATGTAAAAAAAAAAAAATAGCCTTTACTCTTGGTGTTAAGATGGAGGAATAGTAGGAGGACCTTATGCTTATCTCATCCTTCGAGCACAGTTAGATAAATACCAAATCAATTTTGAACACCCAAGAAACTGATCTGAGGACTGAGAGAGCAAACTTCGCAACTAGAGGGAGAAAAGGGGTCACATCATGAAAGATAGGAGGTGCAGAGACATGATTTGGGGAATAAAAGAATCATTTTGCTATGGAAGGGAGGGAGCTCTGATCACAGAGAGAGGAGAGAAAGAGAGAGAGAAAGCAGGACACAGGGGATTGCACAAGAGAAACACTTCCCCAAAATTAGACTGGGAAAATAAGAGGTGCTGATTATCCAAAGTTTTTACAAGGAGCGGAGCATGAAGTCTAAATTTTTTGAAGTTTGCACCATCACCAGGGTGCAGCCTGGTGGGTATGGCAGTATTTCTATGGAGGAGGAAGGCAGAGGCCCCAGGCAGAAAACATGGTCTCAGAATCCCCTGGGTTGCACTGAGAGAGATAGTTCCCATACTTGAAGTGCATTTGGGAAAGGTGGCACTGCCTCTCAGGGGACAAAAGAGCTTCTGGGTGCCATTGCACTATCCCATTCATTAACATAGGAGCAGAGACACCTGCTGAGGGCAGCTAACCCAGGCTGGCTTTTTGCTGAACTTTACCATAAACTCCAAGCCCCTGCGGCATTCATATGACTACCCTTCAGGTACAAACCAGCACAGTCCACAGCATGGCGTGACTCTCCTCTAAAGGATCAGTGTTGGTCCAGCCTTCATTGAGTCCCTAATAATTACGGTTTTGAAACCCAGCTTGTACACCTGAGATAAAACACAATAGCACCACAACACAAGGTGGGCCGATGGCTGAGACACAGACAGGGTGAAGTCAGGGATCTGAGGGATACCTAAGGCACACGAGGAGAAATTGTTTGCTCTTCTGTGAAGGATTCCTGAACATCATCAGGTGCAAACTCCCCTCTCTGAGGACAAGAGATTGGACTGACACCATTTTAGCCCCTCCCATCAGCACAGATGTACTTTAGTGAGGAGCACAGAGCCCACAGTGGCAGCTTGAGCCATTTATACCAAGCCTTGCCCCATGCACTCTGCAGGTGCTTTTTTTTACTATAGCAAGTATGTCTGAAAACCAGAGCAGCAACAGCTTCCTCCCCTAGAGGACCAGCAGAAAACCCTCATAACCACCATGTCTACTGACCATAAAGTGCTAGCTGAAGCTATAGGGGTTATAGGATCTAGCCTCTTTCAACAAGCACACCAAAACACACATAGTTAAAACTCACCACACAGTTCACAAGGATAAAGCACTCCCCACTGCAGGCAAGGAGAAATCTGCAGAGGATTGACCTGAGGGAAAGAGCAGCCAAAACATGACAGCAATGTGCACACAGTACACACCAGAAATACTTCCTGAAACACGAGACTCTGGACAGTATATGACTTCTTCTTAATATAGCCATTACTCTCAGCAGCAGGAAACATAACAGGCTTTCCTAATGTATAGAAGAGAGAGACTTACACAAAATGCCAAGATGGAGGAATTCATCCCAAAAGAAAAAATAAGAGAAGGTCATGGTCAGGGCTCTAACTGAAATAGATATAAGTAATATGCCTGAACCAGTATTTAAAACAACCATAAAGATATTCGTTGGGCTTGAGAAAAGCATAGAAGACACCAGGGAGTCCCATAACACAAAGATAAAAGACATAAAATTAGTCAGGCTGAAATAGTAAATGCTATAACCAAGATGTGAAACTGACTGGATGTAATGACCACAAGGATGAAAGAATTAGAGGAATGAATAAGTGATATAGAAGATAAAATTATGGAAAACTATAAAGCTGAAAAAGAGAGGGAAAGAAAAATACTGGATCACAAAGGTAACCTTAGGGAACTCAGCAACTCCATAAAGCATAATAACATTCATATCATAGGCATCATAGAAGAGAGCAAAGGTGTATTTAAGCAAATTATATCTGAAAACTTTCTTCATCTGGAAAAGGAAACAGACACCAAATCCAGGAGGCACAGAGAACTCCCATCAAAATCAGCAAGAGCAGGCCAACAAAACATGTCATAGTAAAATTTGCAAAATACAAAGATAAGGAAAAGACCATGAAAGCAGAAAGGGAAAAGATATCCCTAACTTATATGGGAAGGCAAATAAGGTTAGCAGCAGATCTATCCACAAAAACTTGGCAGGCCAGAAGGGAGTGGCAAGATATATTCAATGTGCTTAATGGGAAAAATATGCAGACAAGAATTTTTTTATCCACCAAGGCTGCCATTCAGAATAGGAGAGATAAAGAGTTTCCCAGACAAAAACTAATTGAGTTTTTGACCACAAAAACATCCCTGCAAGAAATATTAACGGGAACTCTTTGAGTGTTTAAGAAAGACCCAAAGTGACAAAGATTAGAAAGGAACAGACAAAATCTCCAGAAACAATGACTTCACAGGTAATACAGTGGCACTAAATTCATATGTACCAATAATCACTCTGAATGTAAATGGACTAAATGCTGCAATCAAGAGAAATAGAGTATCAGAATGGAAACACAAAACAAAACAAAAAACACAAGATCCATCTATATGCTGCCTACAAGATACTCATTTTAGACCTAAGGACACCTGCGGATTAAAAGTGAAGGGATTGAGAACCATTTATCATGCTAATGGACATCAAAAGAAAACTGGAGTAGCCATACTTATATCAGACAAGTTAGATTTTAAACCAAAGACTGTAACAAGAGATGAAAAAGGGACTATATTATAATAAATGGGTCTATCCAACAAGAAGATCTAACAACTATAAATATTTGTGCCCCCAACTTGGTGGAACTCAAATACATGAGCCAATTATTAACAAACATAAAGAAACTTATTGATAACTATACAATAATAGTAGTGAACTTTTAACACTCCATGTACAACAATGGACAGATCACCTAAGCAGAAAATCAACAAGAAAACAATGGCTTTGAATGACACACTGGGCCAGATGGACTTAACAGATATATTGAGAACATTTCATCTAAAGCAGCAGAATACACATTCTTTTTGAGTGTACATGGAACATTCTCCAGGATATATCACATACTGGGTCACAAATCAGGCCTTAACAAATACAAAAATACTGAAATCATACCATGCATATTTTCTGATCACAATGCTATGAAACTTGAAGTTAACCACAAACAAAAATTTGGAAAGACTATGAATACATTTATATTAAAGAACATTTTACTAAAGAATGAATGGGTATTTCAGGAAATTAAAGAAGAAACAAAAAAATAAAAATTATCAAATGAAAACGAATTCACAACAGTCCAAAATCTTTGGGTTGAAGCAAAATTTGTCATAAGAGGGAAGTATATAGCAATATGGGCTTACCTCAAGAAGCAAGTCTAAAATACACAACCTAACCTTACACCTAAAGGAGCTAGAAAAGGAACAGAACATGAAGCCTAAAGCCAGAATAAGAGGGGAAATAGTAAAGATTTGAATAGAAATAAATGGTAGAGAAACAAACAAACAAACAAAAACAGTAGAACAGATCAATGAAACTAGGGGTGGGTTCTTTGAAAGAATGAATAAAATTGATAAACCCCTAGGCAGACTTATCAAAAAGAGAAAGGACCCAAATAAATTAAATCACAAATGAAAGAGGAGAGATCACAACCAACACCACAAAAATACAATAATAAGAGAATATTATGAAAAATTATATGCCAACAAATATGGCAATCTGGAAGAAATGAATAAAATCCTATAAACATATGAACTACCAAAACTGAAACAGGAAAAAAATAGAAAATTTGGAGAGACCCATAAGTAGCAAAGAAATTGAATCAGTAATCAAAATCTCCCAAAAACAAGTGTCCAGGGCCAAATAGCTTCCCAGGGGAATTTTACCAAATACTTAAAGAAGAGTTAATGCCTATTCTTTTCAAATTGCTCAAAAAAAAAAAAAAAAAGAAATGGTAGGAAAACTTCCAAACTCATTCTTTGAGGCCAGCATTACCTTGGTTGCAAAACCAGACGAGACCCCACTAAAAAGGAGAATTATAGGCCAATATCCCTGATGAACATGGATGCAAAAATTCTCAACAAACTAGAAAATCAAAGTCAATAGTACATTAAAAGAATTATTCAATACAATCAAGTGGGAGTTATTCCTGGGTTGCAAGTGTGGTTCAATATTTGCAAATCAATCAACATCAACATGATACACCACTTTAATAAAAGAAAGGATAAGAACCATATGATCCCTTCAACAGATGCAGAAAAAGCATTTGACAAAGTACAGCATCTAATCTTGATAAAAACCCTCAACAAAGTAGTGATAGGAGGAACATACCTCAACATTATAAATGTCATATACAAAAGACCTACAGTTACTATCATCTTCAATGGGGAAAAACTGAGAGCTTATCCTCTATAATCAAGAACAAAATAGGAATGTCCACTTTCACCATTGTTATTTAATATAGTACTGGAAGTTCTAACCTCCACAATCAGACAAGAAAAAGAAACAAAATCCTTTCAGATTGTCAAGGAAGAAGTCCAACTTGCACTTTTTACAGACTACATCATACAGAAATCTATTGCATTTCTATACACCAATAATGGATCAGCAGAAAGAGAAATCAAAGAATCAACCCCATACAATTGCACCAAAAACGATAAGATACCTAGAAATAAACCTAAAAAAGAGGTAAAAGATCTGTACTCTGAAAACTATAAAACACTTATGAAAGAAATTGAAGATGACACAAAGAAATGAAAAGACGTTCCATGCTCATGGACTGGGAGAAAAAACATTGTTAAAATGTCAATACTACTCAAAGCAATCTACACATTTAATGCAATCTCTTTCAAAATACCACTAGCATTTTTCACATAGCTATAACAAACAATCCTAAAATTTGTATGGTACCACTAAAGACCTTGAATAGCCAAAGCAATCTTGAAAAGGAAAAGAAAAGCTGGAGACATCACAATTCCGGACTTCAAGATATGTTACAAAGCTGTAGTCATCAAGACAATATACTTCTGGCATACACAAAAAAGACACGTATATCAGTGGAACAGAATAGAAAGCCAGAAATGGATCCACAACTATATGGTCAAATAATCTTCAACAAAGTAGGAAAAAATATCCAATGGAAAGAAGACAGTCTCTTCAACAAATGGTATTGGGAAAACTGGAGAGAAATATGCAGAAGAATGAAACTGGACCACTTTCTTACACCATACACAAAAATAAATTCAAAATGGATGAAAGACCTAAATGTGAAAGAGGAAATCACCAAAATCCTAGAGGAAAACCCAGGCAGCAACCTCTTTTACATCAGTCGTAGCACCTTCTCACAAAAGCAAAAGTAAACTAGTGGGAGTTCAACAAGATAAAAGTCAAGATAAAACAAAAAACAAAACTAAAATGCAGCCTATGTAATGAGAGAAGATATTTGCAAATTACATATTTGATAAACGGTTAGTATCCAAAATTTATAAAGAACTTATCAAACTGAAAAACTAAATGATCCAGCTAGGAAATGGGCAGAAGACATGAATAGACATTTTCCAGAGAAGACATACAGATGGCTAACAGGCACATGAAGAGATACTTAACATCACTCATCACCAGGGAAATACAAATCAAATACAAATCAAACCCACAATGAAATATCACCCCATACCCATAAAAATGGCTAAAACCAACAACACAGGGGGTGCCTGAGTGACTCAGGCAGTTGAGCATCCAACTTTTGATTTTAACTCAGGTCATGATCTCACGACTGTAAGATCTGTGTCAGGCTCTGTGTGGAGCACAGAGCCTGCTTGGGATTCTCTCTCTCTCTCTCTCTCTCTCTCCCTCTCTTTGCCTCTCCCCCATCTTCTCTCTCTCACACAAAAGAAAAAAATATATATGTATATAATTTCTAAAAATTTTTGAACTACTGGGACCTCATCAAAATAAAAAGCTTCTGCACAGTGAAGAAAACAATCAGCAAAACTAAAAGGCAACCAATAGAATGGGAGAAGATATTTGTAAACAACATATCAGATAAAGGGTTAGTATCCAAAATCAATAAAGAGCTTATCACACACAACACCCAAAAAACAAATAATCCAGTGTAGAAATGAGCAAAAGACATGAATAGACACTCCTCCAAAGACATCCACATGACCAACTGACACAGGAAAAAATGCTCCACATCACTCATCATCAGGGAAATACAAATCAAAACCACAATGAGATACCACCTTACACCTGTCAGAATGGCTAACATGAACAACTCAGGCAACAACACATGTTGGCGAGGATGCGGAGAAAGAGGATCTCTTCGGCATTGTTGGTGGAAATGCAAGCTGGTGCAGCCACTCTGGAAAACAGTATGGAGGTTCCTCAAAAAACTAAAAATAGAACTACCCTAGACCAAGCAATTGCACTACTAGGCATTTATCCACGGGATACAGGTGTGCTGTTTCAAAGGGACACATGCACCCCCATGTTTATAGCAGCACTATCAACAATAGCCAAAGTATGGAAAGAGCCCAAATGTCCATCGATGGATGAATGGATGAAGAAGATATGGTATGTGTGTATACATATATATACACACATACCATATCTTCTTCATATATACACACACATACATACACACACACACACACACACACACACACACATATATATATATATATATATATATATGTATGATGGACTATTACTCAGCAATCAAAAAGAATGAAATCTTGCCATTTGCAACTACATGGATGGAACTGGAGGGTATTATGCTAAGTGAAATTAGTCATAGAAAGACAACAATCATATGACTTCACTGATATGCGGACTTTAAGAGACAAAACAGATGAACATAAGGGAAGGGAAACAAAAATAATATAAAACAGGGAGGGGGGAAAAACATAGGAGACTCTTAAATATGGAGAACAAACAGAGGGTTTCTGGAGGGTTTGGGGGAGAGGGGATGGGCTAAATGGGTAAGGGGTATTAAGGAATCTACTCCTGAAATCACTGTTGCACTATATGCTAACTAATTTGGATATAAATTAAAAAAATAAAATTAAAAAAAAAGATATCCTTTAGAAGCATACAATTTCAAGGTTCTGTCACTTATTTGCAACATGACCTTAAGTAAGTTTTAGGACTTTCATTAAAATTTATTTTTTTAATTGTGAATTATAACACCACACCTGTCTTTCAGGGATTTTGAATAAATGATCTATGATGATGTTGGTAAAAAAATTATATACATACGTGTGTGTGTGTGTGTGTGTGTGTGTGTGTGTGTGTGGCGTATACATATTTGCCTAGAAATAGAGTCCATTTCTTCTACTCTACTTCTATTCTTCCCTTAGTTTTCTACAAATTGAATTATTATTTACACAATTAGCTTAGAACTATCAAATATAATATAGCAACTGCTCTCTTCAGCTGTAAACAATTGCTTGAAATAGTATTAATTTCTGTAAAACGCATCCCTATTAGAATGAAACGTTCACCATACCTTCCAAGGAAACTACATTCTCCAAGAAGAAAAATACAGTTGATTTTCCCCACTGGTGCTTTTTGATTTTCAAGTTGATAGATTTCAGATGACTTTATTTTTTCATTACTTTAGTTCCTGTAACTCAAACGTAAGTCACAGAAATTTAGTGACAGTAGTTGAACAGCTTTGAGCAAAACTTTCATAAAAACATTGTTTGGGTCTCTTTATAAAGTACCTGATTGAAAACAACCTCTAGCATTCATTCTAAGGTATATTTGTGCTGAGTTGGTCTCTCTCCTCGGTTTTGCAAAGCAACATAATCAGAAGCTTATAGAATATCTTGAATTTGCTTTCTAAATCTCTGTAGCCTAAATAATGACCACACTTATAGTTGCATGGTATAAAATATGTGGTTTCTCTAGAAGTTTGGTTTTACTTTGAGGAAGACTCAATTACTGAAAAATAAACTTTATTAATGTGTAAGTATTATAAATGTCTAACTGAAGTACCTTAGGGATTTGTTTTCAAGTGGTCCTACACAATACTTCAGTGAAAAAAAAAAGTCAAAAAAGCTTGTGTTCATGTCTCTTTTCCCTTTACTGCTATTAGGTCACAAGAATATTTTCTAAATTAATGAAAGGCTGGAGCTCTCAAAAGCAATGAAGAAACTTGATGTGAAAAGTTGAAGCTAAAGTTAAACTTGGACAAGGACTTTTTAACTAAAAGCCCCAATAAATATTGCTTTATTTTTACCCAGATATCCAATTATAAACATTTATTTATCCCCCCCCAAAATAAAAGTGGTACCTGGGTAATCATCAGTATCTACTCTACTATTAATTTTAAAGTAAGCTTTAGCAAAAGCATAGCACATCCTCACCAGCTTATACTAGGGGCCATGAGATGTGAATCACAATATAACAGTAATCAGTAAGAAAGTGAAAAATGTAAAAATATAAAGCAAGGCGATGCTGGCTGTCATGTTCCTGCTTTATATTTGCTTCTACACCCAAGGCTATATAGGTTATCCTATAATAAAGTGTCTCCTACAATAAAGTGTTGGGGTGAGGAAGCCTCATACATTACTCCTTAATGTATCACTGGCATTATGCATACAAACATGAACATGTGTCCCTGCTCTTATGTTCTAGTGGGGAAGGCAGATGTGTAAACACATTATTACAATTCAACTCTTCTAAAGAGTTGAATGGAAATAGGAGGCTGGTATCATTGGGGTATAAAAAGCTAGAAGAATTTCTTCAAATCAAGGGGAATTCAGCCTAACTTGGAACATGGTAATTTGTGAATGTGCAACTGTTATGGATGAATTTATGTAGTAACAATTACATAGGAAATCAAAGTGATACAAGTTACTCTTCCCTAATAACTAAATTTAGCTTGAGTTTTCTGCTTCTGCCCAAATAGATCCAACTTTATTAGTCTCAGTTGTATTTTGTTTTACTTAGTTCAAATATGAAAGGAGATATTTACATGTCTGTTATAAAATCTATAAATTAACCTGATATTCTAAATTTGGGGCTTAATCATTAACTGTAAACTAGCCCTTATTCTCTGCAAAGCATTGTGCCAAGTACTGGATTATAAAGAGATATAGGACAGAGCATCTCTAACCTTAAAGAGTTTAATTAGTCTAATTTTAAATGTAATGTTACAATGGTTATTATACATTATAGAAAATAAAGAAATATGGAAGCACATAAGCTTATGGAATTTATAACAAAATTGAATGAAAACAGCAAATTTATTGGGTTATTACAGACATTTGGGCATGTAACCAGATTTCTGGTAATGGTGGTACCATGTCTGCCTCCCTTAAAATTACCTATGAACTTACTGGAAACAAAGTACTTTTCATATCACCCTCAGAAAAGAATAATGCTCTCTCCCTTGTGTTTTTTAAACTAAATATATTTTTAAAATAAAGTCTCTATATAGAGTTTTATTAGTGTATAAAACTTCATTTGAGTTTCCAAATCATATTTCTATTGTACTAATGGAGTATTATTAGTATACTATACTAATATACAACTTTGACTGGATTAAAGAATCATTTGGTAGAATAGTTTCCTTCCTTTAAAAAGCAATGTGTATGACTATATTGAATATCTGTATTTCTTTCAAAGTGTGCCTAGGAGATTCCTTGAATTTCTAATATTAAAACAGTGATGCCCCTTTTGTGTACATAGGTTATTTTAGTAACCTTTGTGTCAATGAATCTTCTCTACAGTTGTTTTAGAATAATCCTCTGTTCCTCTTATTGCTCTAAATTTGCTACCTGTTTACAGGAAAGGAAGTTATTAAGAATAAGTTAAGTGATATTTAAAGTGATTATGTTCTATGCTCTTGAATGTGTATGAAAATACTGGGATGTGGAGGAAGAAACAGTTTATGTAATTTTATCTAAACTCACATTTTTAACATGTTCACTTACGAAAGATTAATTGATGCATGAGTATATATGATTTCTAAGCCCTGAGAATTTACATACAAGAAAAAAAGAACAAAGAAAACATCTAATCTTGTGAAAGTCATACAACTAAAAAGCATTGAAAATAGGAAAATAATTGAATGTTAGAAGCAACACACCATAGTCTTAGTCATAATAAATGTGAATATATTAATTTCCCTATTAAAAAAAATTCTAAGATTGGGTAAAAAGCAAATTCTACCTGAATGCTATATATATAAGTGAAATAAAGACTCAAAATTATTTAAAATAAATGTGCAAAAATATATCATGTAAGGGCACATGAAATAAGTCTAATTTGCCAATATTTAATTGAGCCAAAATAAATTTCAAATTTTAAAAATAAAAACATGAACAGAACAAAGGGTGGTATTTTTTGCATTGACACAAGCTTTGATTCATCAAAATATATAATAGTTCTATGTTTTCACTCATTAAATATCATAACATTGAATTATATACAGCAAAAGTTATTACCAATACATGAAGTAAACAAAACGACATTAGTGAGGAAGATCAATCACACTTTCTTCAGAATTTGACAATTCTATTGGCAACACTATAAATTAGGATACAGAGGTAATATATAAATTACAAACAATGATATTGATTTTATACACATGGTTATGTGACAGAGAGAAAGAGACAGAGGCAGATGGAGATAGAAAGACAGGGACAAAGAGAGAAGATGGATTATATATAGAAAGAGAAGGAGGAGGCAGAGGAAAAGAAAAGAGAGGGGAGTTACTGATTGTTCTCAATCAGAGATATCTTCAATTTTCTCAAAACATTAAATTTTTAAAATATAGATAATTTAAAATGTATAGTAGTGAGAACCAATGGGGGAAAAGGCTCTCAGAATATGCAGAATTTATGGGAAAAGCTCTGTCTTTACAGTTCTGGATAAGTTTATCCAGAGCTCCAAAAAGCAGGGATGGATGAGATACTAGTTAAACTATATATATTGCTAAAACAAAACAAATAGAAATTCCCTAAATAAAGTCCCCACAATATTAACAATGGTGTTAGGAGTCAGAGTCTAGTCAGTGAAACAAAATTCACGCTACATAGTTCAGTAAAGAGGTATTAAGATGGGGAGCTATTTACCAATAGAAACATTAAAAACTCAGAATATAGTAAGGCAACTCAAATAGAAGGTTTGGTGTTATCAGAATCCATGGAAGGATCTGGGACAGCAGGAAGTGAGACCACAGTAAGAAGTCTGTCCAGTAGAAGCTAGAATCAAGGAGGAGACATGGCCACTGCTGGTCATACTGCCCCCATCAGTCAGGGAAAAGCAAAAAGGAAATAACCTGTTTACTTCTTCTCACTCAATAATCTCCTACCAGTGCCTCTCATTGGCAACTCTAGCCAGCATCTAAGTAGTGAATGAAACTAAGACACCTTGTTTGCTGGGTTAGTTCCCTATGATGGCAGAATAGGAAGCGGCAAGAAACGGGTCTTGTATGCCAGCAGGTGACAAGCATACAACGTTATCTATTTATTGGGGAAGGTTGTAAGTTTACTTTCATTTTCTTTTTATTGTACTCAGAAATGGATAATGCACATGTTTTTATTATTAAACAAAATAATTGAAAGTTTATAACACCACCAACCATTTTTAAGGGAAAATTATTCTATTTTGGGAAAAAATCTATCTGTATAAAATTGTAATAGTGTGCTGTGTTGAACCAGAAAGATTTATGACATAATCTTAACACAACTGTATCTCCTGCTTTTCCCTTAGACTTTATTCACTTTGGTTACATTTACCCAGGATAAGAACTGAGATCGATATGATGGCTTTTCTCCTCATCCTTGGGTAACTGAGAATTCTACACTTATTTAAAAAAAAAAAAAAAAACAAACCTTAGTTTAGGAATTATGATACTCAAACCCATGTAGTAATCAAAACCGCAATTTGGCCTAGAGTTAATTCTTCCATACTCCCCTAGCCCAGATCTATTTCAGACTGGGTAGTGGCCTATGGCCTAGTCCTTCTGTTCATTCTTTCTCCCACTTCACCTCCACTTCTATCAGCAGGCTATTGCTTCACTCCCCCAAAAAGCTGAAGGAGTTGGAGAAAGTTGGTGAGTTGATCTGGTCAGTTTTGACTTAGCTGGTGGTTTCCTGCCTCTAAGCCTTATATATCCTGGATGAAGTTTCTTATCTTTTGTCAACTATTCTGTTTCCCTAAGGGATCTGTATCTTACCCACTTTTCCTGATCTAGACAAGTGTTTTTCTACTTCCAGACTATATACATGTGACTTTTTCCTCAACTTTTAGGCAAATTAAGGCAACTTCAGCTCCTTTTGGCTAGGGGTTTCTCACTCTCCAACACCTATTAGCCAGGGCCCTAGTTGACCTGAAATAAGTCCTGTCTTTCAGTTATACACCTGACATTCATGGGAAACCTGGAAGTGCATGGCAATCCCCAATCCCAGGAAAATTATGCGAAATTTCTAACTGTAACATAGGGTAACTAAAGAACCTATCTGAGGAATTAGACATCAAACTCTTAAAAGGGGAACTCAAGTATGTCACTTGGGTTGCACCATTGGAAATAATGAATTATAATCATCTCTGTGTTCTCTGGATCACTTGGTTCAAGTTCATAAACATTGGAGAGAGATTCTTATTTGCTAAACTTAAGTCTTGTGCCTGTCTTTTGGCTTTATCTTATTGAAAAAAGAAAGGATCAGGGAGAAGTATACTTTAGGAACGTTTATGTTTCTACAAGAATTTAAGGTTACTATCCCACAAAAACTACATACTGGGTGGCCTTGGTCAATGGTGGTGGAAGAGAAAGCCCCAATGTGTAACCTTACCAAGTTTCTGCTTAAATCATATTTGTTAATGTTGCATTAGGTAAACCACAAGGCCAAAGTCAAGTGGAAAGGGCTCAGAAATAGACTCTGCCTCTTGCTGAGAGAAGAGCTGCAAAACTCAAAGCAAGGGGGATTTCAAGGATTTATGAACTTCCTTTGCAATCTGCCATATGTATGTCAAAAAGCTGTTATGTGGTCCATATCCATTCTTTCACTAGAGGTTTTCAAGTACTTATTTTGTATCAAACACTATTGCAGACACTGGAGATTTAATTATAAATACAGGAAAATACTTATCTTAAGAACCATTTACTCTGAAGGGATAAAAACAGGCAAAAGATGATGACTGGAATACTATTGCTATGGTAAGAATATGCGTAGTGTTATAACCCTGAAGCCAACATTTAAGGGGAGAAATTGAGTTAATAACTTACCTAGGCTAAAAAAAAAAAGGCACATGGTTGGATAGTCAAATCCAGGTGTTGTTGTTTGTTTGTTTGTTTTTGGTGTGTCTCCTTCTATGGGCTTTCTCTTCCCTATACAACTTCTCAGCCTCTGAACTAAGAATCACGTACATCCCTTTCTCTCCACTGTAGCCTCTCTATCACAGCCCTAGTTCAGACATTCATAAATTCTTCCATGAACTACTGCACTTGCCCTCTCATTGGATTTCCTGTTCTGATCTCATACATGTGAAATACAATCATATTTGAATATGTAACTATTCCCAGTCAAAATACATTGATGGATTTCTATTATATTCTTGACTACACCTGAACTCCTTAGCACAGCATGAGTTACTTCACCTATAAACCATGCACATCTTCATTTTTTTAATTTTATTTTTTATTTATTTTCTAAAATTTACATCCAAATTAGCATATAGTGAAACAATGATTTCAGGAGTAGATTCCTTAATTCCCCTTACCCATTTAACCCATCCCCTCTCCCACAATCCCTCCAGCAATCCTCAGTTTGTTCTCCATATTTATGAGTCTCTTCTGTTTTGTTCCCCTCCCTGTTTTTATATTATTTTTGTTTCCCTTCCCTTATGTTCATCTGTTTTGTCTCTTAAAGTTCTCATATGAGTGAAGTCATGTGATATTTGTCTTTCTCAGACTGACTAATTTCGCTTAGCATAATACCCTCCAGTTCCATCCATGTAGTTGCAAATGGCAAGATTTCATTCTTTTTGATTGCCGAGTAATACTCCATTGTATATATATACCACATCTTCTTCATCCATTCATCCATCAATGGACATTTGGGCTCTTTCCATACTTTGGCTATTGTTGATAGTGCTGCTATAAACATGGGGGTGCATGTGTCCCTTCGAAACAGCACACCTGTATCCCGTGGATAAATGCCTAGTAGTGCAATTGCTTGGTCTAGGGTAGTTCTATTTTTAGTTTTTTGAGGAACCTCCATACTGTTTTCCAGAGTGGCTGCACCAGCTTGCATTTCCACCAACAATGCCGAAGAGATCCTCTTTCTCCGCATCCTTGCCAACGTGTGTTGTTGCCTGAGTTGTTCATGTCAGCCATTCTGACAGGTGTAAGGTGGTATCTCATTGTGGTTTTGATTTGTATTTCCCTGATGATGAGTGATGTGGAGCATTTTTTCCTGTGTCAGTTGGCCATGTGGATGTCTTCTCTGGAGAAGTGTCTATTCATGTCTTTTGCCCATTTCTTCACTGGATTATTTGTTTTTTGGGTGTTGAGTTTGATAAGCTCTTTATCGATTTTGGATACTAACCCTTTATCTGATATGTCATTTGCAAATATCTTCTCCCATTCTATTGGTTGCCTTTTAGTTTTGCTGATTGTTTCCTTTGCTGTGCAGAAGCTTTTTATTTTGATGAGGTCCCAGTAGTTCATTTTTGCTTTTGTTTCCCTTGCCTCCAGAGACGTGTTGAGTAAGAAGTTGCTGTGGCCAAGATCAAAGAGGTTTTTGCCTGCTTTCTCCTTGAGGATTTTGATGGCTTCCTGTCTTACATTTAGGTCTTTCATCCATTTTGAGTTTATTTTTGTGTATGGTGTAATAAAGTGGCCAGGTTCATTCTTCTGCATGTCGCTGTCCAGTTTTCCCAGCACCACTTGCTGAAGAGACTGTCTTTATTCCATTGGATATTCTTTCCCACTTTGTCAAAGATTAGTTGGCCATATGTTTGTGGGTCCATTTCTGGGTTCTCTATTCTGTTCCATTGATCTGAGTGTCTGTTCTTGTCATGCACATCTCCTTTTATGATTGGCCTTTTTCCTCTTTCTTCTCCCACCCACCCCCCACAACCCTTTTGTCTTCTAGCTCTTCCTTATAATCCCTTGATAACAGGAGCAATTCTTGGTAATCTTTGAAGTCATCACTCAAAATTCACCTTTCCAAATTTTACTCTGTCCCTCTTCTTAGCCTACTCTGGTAAGCTATCATATGATTTCTTCTGTTCTTCAAATATGTTTTACATTTTATTATAGACTGATTATATTTCATTGTTTCACACATGTCTATTTCTTTATTACATTATGAGCCACTTGAATGGCTTTACAGTGTCTGTTTTAGGGAAAGGTTCAATAAATATGTGAAACAAACCACTCAATTAATGAAATACTTTTATTCAGAAAAATTTGATTAATTCCTTAGGGCAGGGAAATAAAAACACATAGCCTGAGAATTTTACAAGTTTACTTGAAATTATTAATAGATGAAAGATTTTATTCCACAACCAGAAGCTGATATTTACTCTTTGCTGACAACTAAATGATTTTCTAAAATCCATGTTATTTCTCTCTTAAAGACGAAATTGTGACTTGCACGTTACAAACTATTCTCCCTGGCCCACAGGGGATTTGAATTTAAATGCTCCATATTCTTTCAGATATTAGACTTATTGCACACAGATGCATTCTATTAATATTTTGAATGACTGTGTGGCTTCTGTCACAAAAAGCCTGTAGAAATAAACCAATGTGAAATTGTGATTTTATTTAAATGAGACAATATATATAAATTACTCCATACTACATCTAAAGTATATTCTAAAAAAATATTTTTCTTCTATTTCTAAGACACAAATAACAAAATGAAAGGCCCATTACATTAATATACATCCGATAAAACATCCGTATTTCCAAAACAATACAACACTTTCAAAATTCATTGCTCTTCTTAATTATTTAAGTTATGAGATAAAAGGAAATAAGGTGAAACTTTACATTAGTAGTTATAATGTTTACGCCTTAGGCTTCTGTTGCAATATACCTTCAGTTAATGGAATTTTTTTTTAACATGGGGATGCTAAGCACAATTTGTTTTGGGAGTTGAATTTAATTATAGAATTTTCTTTTGAAAGATGAGATAAAATTATGGAACTTAATTTTTTATGTGCACTATTTTTTGAGGTTAGACAATAGAAAAAACTTTCTACTTATAAATTATCTGCCCATTTCTATCAAATCTGCTTACTGAATTTGGTGCTGTTTTCAATTACTAATACATTTAAATTTTTATTTAAAATTTAACTTGGGAATATTTAATATTGTAGGTCTACTATATATTTTTTTCTAATTATTTTATGTCCTGGAATTTTCAGAGCATGGATGATGTACATCGATTATCAGAAATAGTAAGTTTTGGATTGGGATGCTATTTGATTATATTGAGCTAAGAAATGTGGCGTATCTGGCCAAGTCATTGATTGCTCCTATTAATAAGGGAATAATGGCAAGTGGAAATGATAACCTGTACTTCTCATCTCTGACTGACTTCTGTCAAAAAAACAGTGCTGAGATCAACTGAATCAGTTGGGAGGTTTGGCCTATTGTAGAGATCAAAGCAAAAAAAACCCACAAAACGAAGCCAAACCTGCATCTTAAAATGAGAGTTTTCTTCATCTAAAATAAGCAGAAATGACAGAGCTAGCCATTTGATTTTAGAATTCTTATATGTCATACTTTAATAATATTTAATAAGTTATTTTTTTAATTAGGACGTTTCTATTCCAAATAATGGCTAAGGTGAGAGTTTCCTGGTTGCTGTGTTTAAGTATTTGCCTGAATGTAGCTTTGGTGAAAAGAGAGCTTAGATCCCAACTAATAAAAATCTAAATGGGAATTAATGTTATAAAATATTTTATCACTTTTACATTAGTTTTCAATTAGTAGAGGAATTTTGATGTACTGCCAAAGACATTTTATCAGAAGAATGTAATGTACACATCTGGTAAAATCTAAGTGGTTTTGCAAAATTATCAGTTTCAGTATTTCTCATTATCTTGTCATGTTTCCATATCAGTGTGTTCTGAGCCTCCTGTTTTTACTAATAGTCCATTATGGGCATAACGTAACCAAAGTGTGAGTGAGAATGAAAAAAAAAAGGGTCTTTAAAGCTATTTAATGATTATAACTATGCTCTGGTTAGTGAAAGCAAACTGAATTGATAACCTGAGTAATTAATGGTGCCAGGAGTTGCCCATGTGATCCCACAAACTTGAGATTGTCACTCAATATAAGTTCATTAATTCTTGAAATATTTCATTTTAAAGAGAAAAAGTCATTAGTTATTATATAATTAATTATCTCTTTATTAATTAGGAAAAGAAATAGAACCACATGCCATTTTTTGTTTGTTTTTGTTTTTTTTAACTTGATAGTATATTTATTAGAATAAGAGATTGGATTTGTTAAACATCTGGGTTGAAATGGTTAAAAGGATTTTCATACAATTCTTAGGCACTATACACACTGTTGTTTACAATAGCATCAGTACTTGGATTTGGGGAAAGATAAATCTCATACATTTTAATGCCTTGATCCATTTGTAACATTCAAAGTAACCACCATTTTAGAAACACTAATTCAAACTTAAAGAGACACATACCACTAAATATCCCACATAATATATTTTAAAATATGTCAATTTGTTATGAACCCACTGAACAAATCTCTCAAAGCCCTAGAAACACAATACCTAAAAACATGCAAAAAAATGTACTTTCAACAACACAAAAGAAACACAGATACATTCTCTAGTAGCAACGTCCATCTAAGAAATGAGATCCTCACCAAAGGTGTTAATGCTGCACTGGTTTACTAAGAAAGAAATAGAGGCAATCTAGAAATTCGAAATGTCCACCACTCATTTAGGAATGACTCTTACCTTACTTCTAATGCTATCTGCAGCAATAAAACATTACTCTGAAAAAATACATATTATTTATATACATACACACACACACACACACATATATGTAGCATATAATTAATTATAATTTCATGACAAATATTGATCTGAAATATTGACAGGAGTCTACACAGTACTTTTGTAACTCAAAGTTGGCTGAAATACAAATAAAATAAATATCTGACAGTAAAGTGCATGTGGGAAAATCATTACATACAGACTTTACAGAGAAAATGACAAAAATGAGTTCCATGATCTGTAGACAGACCCTGTAGATCTAAGTTAGAAAAATGGATCAGAGTGTTGAGACAAGAAAGGACTAAGAAGGATTGTTGAAGAGAGCTGTGTTAGAATGTGAATTCCTAAGAAGAGGAATGACTCTATCTCCTTTTCCTTAGGTTGGCAAAGCAATGGGACCACTCAGATTTCTGAATTACGTTTCTTGAAGTCGTGAGCCACAGAAGACAAGCATCAGGTTACACAGAGATCTGGAGAATAAAAGACAGACTAACTCAGTACGAAAGTAGAGATGGCAGCACTTTGGGGATCAGTTGGAGTTGGCTATTGTATTGACTTGGGTTTGCAATCCCAGAATCAGCCTTTTTTTTTTTCAAAGTAAAGGTTGCATATAAATCCTGCCTGTATACTAGATATAGGAGAGGACACCATGGCTCCTATTGGGTCCTGTAAGGCCACCTACAGGGGTGGAAGAACTACAACAGCAAGAAGATGAAGGTGAACTCCAGACCCCTGGAGGATAAAGGAGGAGTTAAAGCTGACCACCCAAAAGGAATTCCTTCAGCCAACTCAAATGATCTGTAGGACAGAGGTCCCCAGCAAATGACTCTAAAGAATCCACAAGAGAGAGTCATCAGGCACACAAAGCAGCGCACTCTCAGCTTATACTGCATGCAACCAACTCAAGTTAAGATCTTCCCTACCTTAACTTCTTATCATGCTTCATACCCTCCCCACCACGCTTCTCATGTCCACCCCAGGTCTCAATCAGAAATGTATTAAAAAAAAAAAAAGACTATTAGAGAAGACACCAAACTTGTCTTTTGTTTTTTCCTTTTTCTTTTTTATCTTTTGGCAAACATTCAGGTGAAAACAGGTTCAAGAGAGGGAAAAAAGACATAAAAAGATTTACATCAAATTTGCTTTGACTACATCATGTACCTGACATCCACATGTCTTAGTCAAGATTGTGTTTGTCAGTTAAAGGGACTGAAGCATCTTGTATTAACTAAGAGTAGGCATAAAAACCATGGGCCAAACACCCAAATGGAGTGATGGCAATACAATCATCTTCAAAATCAGAGCCCTCAGCCTGCATCCTCTAAGAGCATGTTGTCTGTTTCATAAAACTGCCATAAAAATTAAATATATGAATACTTGTAAGGAGCTTGGAAATAAGCTTGGCACACAGTACATACTCAAAAAATGTTAGGTGTTTTTATTACACAATAAACTGCTGATCAAGTAGTAATTTTCATATGTCAAAATTGGCTTATCTGCAAATATTTATAAATAATGGCTTCTTGTATAATATTCCATGAAACGTGAAAACAACAGATTATTTAACATACACATTTTAAAAAATAGGTAATGCCTCAGAAATAGATTCAATTATTGCCTCAATAATAATACCTCAGATATCAATCCCAGAAAGCTTTAATTTAATTTTCATTTAAACTACAATATAGTGGGTGGTTTTATCTCTGTTCTTTAATATATATTCCTATGTCTTTTGTCTGAGAATAATATAGTCTTTTCTTTAACTTTGAATATTATTATAATTGGTATCTTTGTTTTCCCTTATCTAATTTTTTTACATTGTATAAAAATGCCTTTAGTATTTTTTGTTATTCTTTAAACTATGAGATGCAAGTCAATGGATATGAAAATGCATTTTTTTAGATTTGCCTAAAACTGTATTTTTCTTGGTTGTCATACAATGACATATTTTAAACTCTTCTAATTTCTGTCATTTTAGCATAATCTTCAGGCCGTAGAGACTTAATATCATCAGGTCCTTGAATATTGAATATATTTATATATATATATATATATATATATATATATATATATATATATATATATTCAAAGTTTATATATATATATATACATATATATATATTTGGTACTGAAGGTGAATATTTTAGACTTCATTACTCTATTAGTTTAAGTACTCCCCCCACCCAATTAGCACAAAGCCTCTTAACTTCCTGAATTGGAAATAAGGAACACCATTTGCACTTGATTTTAGAATGTATGCCAAAAATAATTAGCTTCTGTAACAGAGAATGACTCTGAATTTAAATGTAAGCCATGGCTATAGAATAAAAAAGTACTGCCAAAGCAAAAGGAATTCTAATGTTTCAAGGGCACTAAGTTTTGATTCAGTTCTCAGAGATGAAGTCAGGATATGCTTCATATCATACCAGAATCTGGAGATTTAATATGGTGTTAGACATTCCATAGTAGGGAAGTCAAACAGAAAATTCAACCAGCAATGCCATTACTTTTCAGATGTGGGAGCAGCTATGTGTACTGAAATCTTAATGAGATGTAAGACAGGTTTTATTTTTTTTTTTATTTTTACTTTGTAATTCTTAAATTTATTAGTCATGATAAATGGTTTTGTTTTTCTGAGGCACTTGATCTCTGGTCATCTCTACTCTTCACCATCTCTATCTTACTTTTCAATGATGGTCATACTTCTCTACTTTTAACTAAGGTCCTTAATCAACTTTGAAACTTGGAAGCTATCCATCATCCTGTATTACATTTGCATTCATTGCCTGTTTCTGAAATTTACTTATTTTTTACATATGTTCATATTTGCTTCTAAATTACTTCAAGTTCCTTTGAGAAAACTTATTTTTTTTCATATGTGCATTTGTCCCAAGAAACTCAGAATCTCTCACAATATGGTAGGCATGTACCTGGGGGAAAGTATTTTCAGACATGTATGTTTTCATATTGAGAAGTAGGTTCATTGAGGGAGTGGATTCATTATCGGAGATCTTACTAGGAAATTCAAGGTTGTTCTGTCATCACCCAGGACATCTGGTGTCCTCAGGTAGTAGCCGCTCAGAACCTGAGTTGGTTGACCATTTGTATAAATTCTTTAGATCCAGATCTAAGTATCAGTGGCAGCAGTTTTTTATAACTTGTGAAATTGCAATACCTACTGAAGTATTGATTTTTTCGCCCTTCATATCATATTTATTTTTTAATGTATTTATCAATGAATTTAGAATCAGGGCAACTTCACATTTATTCAGTACATTTAATGAACCTGAGAAATATTCACCCACCCATGCACAATACTTAGTAAACTGTACTATCTGTTGATATTCATGCCTAAGCCTGTTAAGAAATCATCTCAGCAACATTTTTGATGTTAAGCTAAGGTCTTTGTCTTGTACTAAAGTGTACATGATAGGGAAAGTATATAGGAGGCAGAAATGCTAGACAGAATGTGAGAAATTCTGGATTAGGGGTCCAAAATGTTCTCATGATAGTAAGAGACACGGTGCTATCATTTGTTTCAGGATATCAGGAAAAACTGCAATGTTGTATCGTGCGTGCAGGCTTTGCTAGATGGTACTTTAGAAGTGGAATTGTACAGATGGCTTTTATCTCTAAGGAAGAGTCTGAGTAATCACGTGGAGATAAAAACATGAAGATGTGTAAAGGAGACACAAACAATCCTACTACACTGGAGGACAGAATTTGTGTATGGTACAAAATATTAGAGTTCATCTTATGTGTAGAAGTGTTCTAGGAGGTCACTTATATTTCCTTTTTGGCCTATACCTGACATAATATGACCTGTACCCTTTAAATATTAGCAGGTCAGTAGCATATAAGGCCATGCTTATTTTTATTTGCCTGAAATCACAGTAAGAGATATACTTTACCACCACCTGCCCCATATATACATATGCATGTCATAAAAAAGATACCATAAAATTACTTATACACACTTATAAGGGATATGTTTTTACTTGTGTTGTATTTTACTTTTATTCTCGCCAATATTTTCTGTTCTGTTCTCTTTTTAAAATACTGTTTATGGCCCACTAGCCTCAGTGTAAGGTCCTAACCTGGGTTATAAACAGGAATTTGAAAAGCACTGGCTTGGGGCACATAAATATTAGAACAAGTGAGTTTTTAGATAGGAGGGATAGATGGAGAAAAACTATATTACTTATTTACCCAAATACTTATTTACCCAAAACCAAACTTATCTATGCATGACTGGTAAAATCAAAGAATGCATCCATGGGAGAGATTTGGGAAGGGGTATCTATGAGTTTTGCACATGAAGGAGATTTGTGAAAATAAGAAAAATGGAGATAGAATAATCCCAAAATTGTAAAGATAGGTGATTAGCAAGTTTAGGGAGAATAGCTGATTGAGTGAGAGAAAAATGTTGCTTACTTCACAGTCTATAGTAGTATTCTGGTCAGGCTGGTATCTTGAGAAAGCAATTTAGGGACTAATGCTTTAACTTGTGGCTCCTTCATCTTTAACATATGGTTTTATTGTCCTGGAGGTGTTCTTCATTCTAGCCAACCAGAATTAAAAAAATAACAGAGATTGCCTGTGGACATATTTTTAAATTTTTTTTTTTCAACGTTTATTTATTTTTGGGACAGAGAGAGACAGAGCATGAACGGGGGAGGGGCAGAGAGAGAGGGAGACACAGAATCGGAAACAGGCTCCAGGCTCTGAGCCATCAGCCCAGAGCCCGACGCGGGGCTCGAACTCACGGACCGCGAGATCGTGACCTGGCTGAAGTTGGACGCTTAACCGACTGCGCCACCCAGGCGCCCCCGCCTGTGGACATTTTTATGGACCAGGCCTGAAAGAGATGTAGATTGCTTTCACTCACATTTCCACTGACCAGAAGAGTCATTTAATTATGAGGGGGGCTGGAAACATCATCTAGACGTGCACCCACAAGGAAGAAGAAACAGAATTTGATGACGATCTGCTAGTGATTGAGATATTCTATTAGTTTGCTAGAACTGCTTTGATGACATAACACAAATTAAGTGTCTTAAACAACAGAAATTTACTGTCACATAGGTTGGAGGCTAGATGTCCAAGATCAAAGTTTCAGTAGGACTAGTCCTTTCTAAGGGCTGTAAGTAAGAATCTGTCCCATGCCTCTTGCCTAACTCCCAGTGGTTTCCTGGCAATCTCTGGAATTCCTCGCCTTATACAATCATCACCTTAATCTCTGACTTCACCTTCACATCGTGTTCTCACCATATATATGTTCAAATTTCTCCTTCATATAAGGACAGCACTTGTATTGAATTCATAGCCCACACTTCTTTAGTATAACCTCATCTTAACTAATTATATCTGTAACCATCCAATTCTCAAGTAAGGTCATAGTCTGAGGCACGAGGGACTAGGACTTCAACAATTGAATTTTGGGGAAGACATCATTCAATCCACAACACATATAAAGAGCAATTTGCAGTACTAACACAGATTTCACCTGAATGGAAATGATAGATCAATTTCATCAAAGGAGACTTTGGGGTAGAGAAAAAAAGAGTCCTGTGGCTAGGGCTTCTGAAGTTTACAGTAGGAGGGTAAGCAGGAATACAACTTAGGGCAGAACAGATTTCTTCAGGAGTGCCAGGGGTGAGGGTCAGATGAGGATAATCCAAATGAGAATGATACAGAGTCACAAAATCAAAGGAGAGTGTTGTGTCTGAGGAGATTGTTTCCTAAAGGAAGAAGTCACCAATGCCAATATTTGCAGCTGTAATGCAGCTCTCAGTCAGGTGTGTGTTCATTCTCTTTGCATAATGAGGTTGTTCTCATATGGAGAACAATAGCTTGCCCAACGTCTTTTAATGAGTTACTGTCAGGATTGGGGTTGGCAATGAGAGCTCACAAGTCAGAAATAAGCCAAGTTCCTGGCTCTGTAATCTATAGATACCACCTGTCTGTTTTCACTGGAAGAAACAGTGAGAGAACACACATTTGTCTCCATAGGATTTTAACTTGTGAAATGTTTTGGATTGCTTATTCAATCTTTCTGTTATATTTTAGAGCCAAAAAGTTTTCTGGAGCTATTTCATGGCAAATCAGGATCTACATATTAATGCAGTATGATCCTGTTATGATACCAGTGTCTAGGGAAGTAGCATGGCATGTGGAAAGACTGCCAGCCTGGACATTATTATGCATCTCAGGTTCTAATTCTCACTCCAAGTGTATGAACTTGAAGAGTTCTCCGAATTTCTGTCTTTTCATGTTTTAAGTCCATGTTAAACTACAAAAACACTTAAGATCTAGGACCTCCCTCACTATAAGTACCCTTCCTTATAGTTCATGGCTGGATTACATAAGCATGGACTGAGAGGCTACCTGGCAGAAAAGACACTATTCTAGACATGCTCACATACATTAATTATTTAATAATCTGTTTAATTTGAGCACTGTAAGAGTGACAGGTTACCCTCTACAACTATATTCATGGAATATAATTTAAAATTGATAGACTGGTGTGAACTTTAACCACAATATGTTTCTGAGTCATCCCACCTCTGTCATAAAAACAGAGTGCACAACAAACACAGAGAAGCAAACCTTCGTAAGCCAGTATTCATGGATAGGTAAGAACTGCATAAGTTCTCTCTACTCTTGGCACTAGAAATCTTCAGATATTGTTCACGTGGTTTAGGTTTCCTTATACAGCAATATCTATGAGTCATTACCTGTGAACTTGAAGCAAATGTCCAAATAATCTGTGAAGGGTAATTGTAACTATATTCTCAAATGAGAAAAAAAAAAAAATATATATATATATATATATATTTACTATATATTAAGATATGTGTGTATATATGCATTCATATTATTATGTGTAATTTTGTGCCTATTTTTCATATCTATCTACCTATATATATGTAAATATAAATAATATCCAGAAATGCTGTGAAAGGGGTTTTTATGTAAACATTTGTGACAGGACAATAGGTTGATCAAATATTTAATTTTTACTTTGGATAGTCAAAGTTATTCTCAGAAAAAAATATAACTGGCAAGAATAATCTGTATTGCAACTTTAGTATTCAGTCACATTAAATAACTGATGAGTTATTTAGTTATTTAGTAAATAATTTACTTTATTTACTCATAAGTAGCATAATCCGATTTGTATTTGCTCCTGCTCTAAAAGCAGAGAATTTTGGTGTCACAGAGTGAAAAGGGAATGGATGAAGGTTTTGGGAAGCAAGAGATAAAGACACAATTCCTAGAGCCTAGGAAGGGGACAGAATTTCTGTATGCCCTGCTCCATGGCTGTATCCCCGGGGAAGTAGCCAACCTCAAGGAAATGAATGTTGGGCATGCTGGGTAGTGAGTACTGGATGTCTCCCCATGACAAGTATTTTCACATGCTAAATATGGGACAAAAGCAACAGATCTCTAGATCAAAGGGACCATGAAGATCCTCAAATTGGGTATGATGGGTGTAGCTAATGAACACTGAGCACCAATGGTTGAAAGGTCTTCTCCAGGGCCTGGGTATTAAGTCATATTTCTGGACTTTGTATAACTCTTGGGCATAGTCTCAAGAATAAACATGCACAGTAGATTAGGGTTTTGGATTATGTTGATAGCGGAAAACATATATATATACATATATATATATATATATATATATGTATATATATATACACACACACACACACATAAACAATTTATTAGTTCTTGAGTTGGAAGAAATCACTTAGCCAGGGACTAAGGGAATAATATACATTCTTTTCTGGTTTAAATTCTCCTCTTACAGCTCATACTAATCCTCTTCTGTTTATCTTATGGCATTATTGTTTAATTATGTCTGTGTAAGAATCATTTACTGTCTTTATTTTATGTTCCTTACTGCTATTTTCAAAAAGTTGTTACTATTTACATCCACAAATGCTCATATTTCACTTTAAATGCTGAGCTGTTGTCAATTGATTTTCAGAGCAGCTTGATTCCTCCAATACTCCCTGTGAAGGGAGGGTGCCTGGATTGGCTTATAACAGGAGGGTGACTTTCATGAGTTTGGTTGGCTCTGCCATAACTTCCTATAACTTGAGTAAAGGGGTCACAATTCATTTACACTCCAATCTAATGTGTAAAGAAAACACTGATTTTTAATTCACTGTAACTGATTTAATTCTCCTCCCACCTTCAACCCACTCATCTAGTTCACCTAGGGGAAAACAAACCCTACACTTGTCAGGTTGTGGTATTATATTATTGGCCCTTTCAGTAAGGTCTTTCGATTCCTTTCCTGTCTTAGGTCTTTTGGCTTGGTCTTTCAATTATTTTCTTGTCTGCCAAATTAAGCTTCTCTCAAAGCAGGTTACCTAGGTAAAAGAACTGTCAAAGAGAAATTGCACTGGATGCTTGTTGAAAATGGCTAGGAAGAATTTGTTCAAGACTATTGCAGGGACGCCTGGGTGGCGCAGTCGGTTAAGCGTCCGACTTCAGCCAGGTCACGATCTCGCGGTCCGTGAGTTCGAGCCCCGCGTCGGGCTCTGGGCTGATGGCTCAGCGCCTGGAGCCTGTTTCAGATTCTGTGTCTCCCTCTCTCTCTGCCCCTCCCCCGTTCATGCTCTGTCTCTCTCTGTCCCAAAAATAAATAAACGTTGAAAAAAAAATTAAAAAAAAAAAAAGACTATTGCAATGCGGGAAAGAAATTAAACGCAACTCTATTTAAATAAAAGTCAGAAGGAATTTCAAACGCTGGGGAAAATTCCGCATGGAAAAGTATTGGAGAACATTAGGGGAAGGTTAGTCAATGTGATTAGGTCATTTGATAAAATTTTAATAAAATGATATGTAGGTATTTATAGAACAAATAGCAACATAAAAATAAAATTATAATTTTGTCTTTTTTTATATTATGGAGAGAATGATCTTATATTAACCATATTTATAAAATATTTTTCTTATCTTTTTATATGTTTTTAGAACAGATTAGACCCATTGCATTTGAATACATGTAATTCTGAAACACCAGATTTTTGTAGATGCCAATTCTTCACCTAGGTTTTTTTTTTTTTTTTTGAGAATTACATATGTAGGAGTTGAAAACAGGTGCATATATAAAACAAAGGGAAAAAAATTCATTGGAAATGCAAAACACTTTACAAATTTTGGCATGAATTTCTATGTAACACTTGGAAAGAATCAGAAAGAAAAAATTAAGAGATTTTTTTGAAATATTATAAAGTATCTTCTTAATAAGAATTAATTATAATTTTCAGTTATTTTAAAACACATTATTTTAACATTATTTCAGTAATCCCGCTTTGTATTGGAAAAAATATCAGGAAAAATTTAAGAGACACTTTTTGAGAATTGTGTACTGCTTTCATTAAAAGAATGTACTAGTCAACATTTCAATTATTTACAAGCAAAAATATTTTAACATTTTTTTAATATTTCATTTTTCCTCTTTTATTTCTTTATGCACATGTTTCAGAAAAAAATGCCTACTATATGGCAAGCATTTTTTTAGGTAATAGTACATAAAGGAGACAAAGCTCCTGATTTTTTGAGACCAAAAAAAAAAAAAAATTACAAAGTACGTACAGACTAAAATATGCAATAGAATAAGAGTGAAGTCAGGGTGCCTGGGTGGCTCAACTAGTTAAGCATCAGACTCAATTTTAGCTTGAGTCATGATCTCACCATTCGTGAATTCGAGCCCTGAGTCAGGTTTGAAGCCTGTTTAGGATTTTCTCTCTGCCTCCCCCCAACTCTTTCTCTCTCTCTCAAAAATAAATAAATAAATTTTAGGAGAAAAAAAAAAGTGAAGGGTATTTTAGAATGAGTGTCTCAAAAGGCTAAGGACATACCATGCAAGCTAAGACTACAGAATGTTAAGCAGTCAAAGGATGATGTGTGGGAGGTATGCTTCAATAAGATAAACTGATATGAATGGATGTAGGAGAAAAGGACTTGAAGTGTTAGATTAACAGAATGGAGGCTGAGTAAGGGAACTGAGATAGGGAATGCTAGGAGCTAAGTGTAACCTGGTTGATGTATTATTACTGTTCACTGTGATGTTGAGAATGTATTTAAATTACTCCATAATATTGCTCTCTTGGCATCCATATTGTGTGGTCACGTGGCTTGCCTTGAACTGACACTAGCCCCTCCCTCCAGCCCTAGGTAACAGCCTTCAAAGTCACAAGTAAAAGTAAATGTAAATTCCTGATATGACTCCCCCCAAAATCCTGTGATAAGCAGTCTCCCCAGCGCCTTCCCCTAATGCAACCCTCAGATAAGCCTCCTCCCCTCTTGAAGCTTATCAGAACTCCTCTTGGTTTGAATTGACCAGTCCATCCTTAGCTTGGGAACTCCAAAGCACTTCACTTTTGGATGTTAATAAAAGCTTGTGCCCCAGGTCCTCCCATGCTCTATCTGTACCCTGCTTTGACTTCCTCACGTGGCTCCTCCAGGTGTGCTTTGTACCTATTCCAGGATCTGTGAGTCAAAAACTGCTCTATTTCACTTGCCCTTGTGGTCTTTTGTTGAACTGTGGCTCACCATATGCACCCAGGGGGTCTACTTAACAAATGTTAATTTAACAAAGTTCCAGTATATAGGATGTTGGGGAGAGTCCAAGGGATGTCCCTGGGTCTGTGGGAGATCTAATAAATGAGGTTATTTCAGTCTTGAAGGCACAGAGTTATGAGCTGTTACCAACCTTCAAAAAGAGCAGATCTCTCTGTCCCTCCCCTGCTTGTACTCTCTCTGTCTCTGTCTCTCTCTCTGTCTCTCTCTCTCTCTCGTTCTCTCTCTCAAAAATAAACATTAAGAAAAAAAAAAAACTATGAGCGGACTTCACAGGGTAAATAGGTGAGAGATAAGGCCAGGGACATAATGCTACACATATTTCCCCTTCCCCTCCTGAATGTTGAGTTTGGAATGTTAAATATTGAAACCCAAATCCCAAAGTAATGGTATTTGGAAGTGCCACCAATGGGAGGTAATTTGGTCATGAGAGCAGAGGCCTCATGAATGGAATTAGTGCCCTTACTATAAGAGGCCAGAGATCTAGCTAGCTTTCTTTCTACCATGTGAGGATACAGAAAGAAGTCAGGCCTCTATAAACCAGAAAAAGGCTCTCACCAGAACCTGACTACGCAAACACCATGATCTTGGACATCCAAGTTCTAAAACTATGAGAAATAAATGTTGTTGTTTGAGCTGCCTAACCTGTGGCCATTTGTTATAGCAGCCTGAACTAAGACAAGGGCTGGGTTTTTTTTTTCCTATTTTTTATGTGTTGATCAAAATTATTTTATTGTGAGGCTGACAAGTTTTCTTGCAATAAAAATCTACTCAGATTCATTCACAGAGACTAACGTTCATTTTCTTCATAGTTGTGCAATATTCCTGAAGTGCTACAGGTCCTACGAAGGGAATGTTGACAGCAGTACCGCCCCTCAGCCCTCTTGCGCTTAAACGAACACATTAATCAAGAAGTAGTCCTGAAACATCCACTTTATATAAGACATTCTATAAGAAGCAAAATAGGAAGACAGTCTCTATTCTGCAGGAAATTTTTTTTCTACTTGGGGAGTACCGATGCAGGCCAACAGGAAATATAATTTATGAGTTAACACAACATCATTATGATATTCATCCACTTTGTTTTGTTTTGTTTTTTTTTTTTTCAACGTGTATTTATTTATTTTTGGGACAGAGAGAGACAGAGCATGAACGGGGGAGGGGCAGAGAGAGAAGGAGACACAGAATCGGAAACAGGCTCCGGGCTCTGAGCTATCAGCCCAGAGCCCGACGCGGGGCTCGAACTCACGGACCGCGAGATCGTGACCTGGCTGAAGTCGGACGCTTAACCGACTGCGCCACCCAGGCGCCCCATCATCCACTTTGTTTTAATAGCAAAACGAAATTTACTGAGCATTTACAATGTCCGGAAGTATTTGTTTCTAAGCACAGATCCCATCATCCAATCTTTATATTAATTCTATGAGGTATGTTGCTGACATTATACCCATTTTGCCAATGAGGAAACAGGGAGACAGAAAGACCAAGGAAATTGGAGGACCCACAACAAGTGTAATAGAAATTCAGAGAGAAGACAGAGTGCTTTAAGCTTAGGGAGAGGTGGAAGAAGTTGATGTGAGGCTTGAGGTACGAGTGAATTTCTGAAGAAGGGTGGAATGGGGAAGGGAAAGGAGAAGAGAAGGGGAGGGGTGCATTCTAGGCTGCAGGAGTAGGTTGGGGAAAATTTTAGTGGTGATTTCAAGGTGATTACAGGGTTATTGAGTATACCTGAATAGCTATAGAGAAAGGATCATGGAGGACAGTATGTTGAGAGACACTGAGTGTTCATCTTTGTAATTTACGTCATGGGACCACGTTGATGAGTTAAAGAGTTAGGAAATTATTGCAGTGGTTCAGAGGTGGAATGATAAGGACAGAATTAGTGCAGAGCCACTGGGTCTGGAAATGAGGCAGCAGATGTGAGCGGATCTTTGCAGGGAGTAATCAATAGGCTTTCAAAACTAATTAGATGTGAGAGCTGTGCAGTGACTGGTTTTGAAGGATTGAAGTGCTTGAAGAGTGGCCACAGGATGGAGCTCTCCATTAACCAGCAGGAAATGACAGCATTGGTCTTTAGTGACAGGGATTAGAGATAAAACACAGGAGAGAATTCCACAGAGGCCTATGGAAATAAGGGCCTTTAACAGCAATAAATAAGAAATGATAATAATAAGATGTTAACAAATACAAATTTCTGCATTTCTACCTCCATAGCACATCTCCTAAAACAAATCAAGAACTAGTACGTGCGTAGAAATTTATTTGTACTTGGACATTAAACATCATAAATATAAAAAATTGTCTAGTCAAGGTTATATAAATAATAAAGTAAATGTATCACAAATAAAATAAAACTTCAGTGATAGCCATGACTGTGTGTGTGCACATATATTTGATATATGTTTTTTATAGTATTATCTTAATATTAAAACAAAATACAAAAACGATGCCTAAATTGCCAAGAGAGAAAATTATTTGACTTAATGATACAAAAAGATATAATAATTAAAATCATGTTTTCAAGGATACTTAATGTGATACACCATATCTATGAGGTATTATTCAATTGAAAAAACTAATGTATTTAGAAATGTATACAGTATGATGTATGTCTAAAATGTTTATTTTACATTTTAAATATGCATATGCATTTATACATGTATATACCCATACATATTTATTTGTCAATAAGATTTGAAGCCTGTCTATAAACCACATTTTCGAATATATTATCTCTGGATTTCTAGATTTCTGGTTTATAGGCAAGCTTTTAGTTTTAGTTTGTTATACATTTTGTGCCATAGGAAATCTCTAAAATGAAGCATGCTTAAAAAGTAAACTGCTTTTGCATCAATGGTAAAGTAATTCTATACTGCAGTTTAAAATTTTGCTCACAAATGGTAAATTTTAACTGCAGGTACAACCACTGTTTGGCTCTCATGAGCTTCCGGGGATGACAGGAAGATAGCTGTCTAGCTGTACCATCGCAAGTTAGCCTTGACTTGAAATGCTAACACTGGATGGTGTACTCGACATTATCCAAATAAGAGTCTTTCCTGCCATTTGTGGTAGTAAAACAAGAATGTTCTAAACAACTGCTACACACTAAGTTCAGTGATAAAATTAGCTCAAAACTGTTTTGTTTTGTTTTGTTTCATTTTGTTTTGTTTTGTTTTGTAAAGGAGGTTGGGGACCTAGGAAGTTAGGAAGCAGAAAATTATCTAATTATGTTTTTATGTCTGTCAATTTCAGATTTGATGTGATTATAGAAATAGAGTGATGATAAATAATTCCAATTGATCTACTATTAAATTTCAAGTTTACCTTAGACGTAAGGATTATAGCCTTCATGATACTATATCTGCCTTTGGTCCCATATAGCTGCCATTTTTTGCATATTCACTGTGCCAAGTATATATGCGTATATAGTCAATTTTTTATTTATTCCATTTTTATTCTGGGCAAATGCAGTCACCTCATTTTTGCAAAAGAATGATAGCTCAGAATTGGTAAACAACTTGCTCAAAATCACACTACAACTAGGTGAAAAGAGGAGCTCTGATTGTGTTCATGCTTGTCTGTCTGCAAAGCCTCTTCCCTCACAGTCAGGCTTCTTTCTAAATCCTCTGGACACTCTTCCCCAAGAATTCTTCACTAGTCCTCCTTTCTCCTCCCCAATTGTAAGCATTTCTAGACACTATTTCTTCTTTTTCTATGCTCCTTATTGAGCCAAGCTGGTGAAGTTACTTTGATAATCACTTAGGAGGGTAACTCCTTGTAAGTTACAATGTTGCTGTCCTTCTACACTTAACTCTACACTTAATCAGTTACATCTTTTTAAGTCAAACATTATGGTGAACAGTTGCTCTCTTGGCCTCCTGCTATTTACACATTTGTGTAATCTCCTCTTTAGTGCCGATTCGACCTTGTGACACGTAGCCTTGGCAATGAAAACTGTGCATAACTTTATATTAGAAAACTATTCCAGCAGCTATCCCTGGGATTTTATTTCTAGGTGCTGTGATTTCACAAAAGCTCATAAGTTTTATTTTCTACTACGTAAAGTATTTATGCTGAAGTTTCTGGGTGGTGCAGCTGAAGGTTTTAAAGGATTTCTATAACCTCTCTCTTGGCCTTCTACTATAAGGGAGAGCCTCACTCTGGATGCCTGAGCATGCCCCCCTTGTCATAACTGCTGCAGAGTGGAGGCCTCTGCCTGGACCATCCCTCAGCCTCTTCTCTCTTTGTATCTTTTGAGCCTATTTCAGCCAACATTACCTACATAAAACTTAGGTGTCACTGTCAATATTTTTCTAATATTTTAAAAACTATTTTTCTAATCTTGTCTCTTGCAGGAACAATTAAACAATAGAGGAGAGTATAAGACTTTTTATTTCCCTTTTGGGGAGCTTGCCATGTGAGAAGTGCCATGGTTGGATGTTGGATGGATAATCTTTTCCAGCCAAATCAGAAATGTGATCATGAACATCTCTAGGTAAAAAAGGCTGGTGAAAATCTACAACCTTGAAAAGACTTCAGAGTAGCCTATTAGCAAGACATGGGTGATTTCCTCACAGAGCAGGATGAGTCAAAAAGCAAGAATAATGCAGAGGCCTCAGGGCCCCCAGAATGCTGACATCCTATCCCTTAGGTTTCTAGGCTTGGAAGACAGCTAGACATTGTAAGATTCTCATCTCACCGTCACAGATTGCATTTAATTTTTCATTACTGATAATTAAACTGACTTCCTCATGTTGAGGTTAAAATTGCTTATGCATGCAAGGATCTAGTCCACATATTGCCCCAAATCACTTAGAGTCTCTTGGACTACAGAAAGGCTGGCCTATCTGACTACAAATCTGTTTCTTTTTATTAAATAAGGTAACACAGTAATTTCTCTCAAGATGAATTTGAATTCCAGGAGAAAAAAAAAATATTTTCCACAATATACTTTGAATAAGAAATTGTAAACCATAACAAAAAAGCAAAGCAAAACAAACTAATCACATAAACAACTTAACATAATGAAATTGAGAAAGACAAACAAAGGGAGTTAATGATGAGTATAGAGGAAGACAATGGATCTTGCAGGTAGGACCATAGACAGAATGATATTTTTATTGTGATTTGAACATGGGCAAGATTTGGACATAAGGTTTAGAGAAGAGGCATGGCAGTGAAGACACTGGGAGAACATTCTACAAGTAGAGATATTTTATTAGAAGGAACAGATAAGTATAAATAATATTCAGGGGAAAGGAGATGCCCTGGGGAGTAGGGTAGATGAACAAAAACAAATAAGGAGTAAGATTGGAATGTGGGCTTTATTTTCTAGGCATTAGAAAGATTTTGCAGGCTTCTTAAAATCAGAATGACATATCAAAGAAGAAAATTGGGTGATTGGGCTGCAAAAATAAGGGTGAATGTAGATGGGAAGATCTGTTGTAAGAGTAAAATACTCTCAGTTAAAGTTAATAAGGAGGCATCTCATTTTAGTTTTGATTTGTGTTTCCCTGATGATGAGTGATATTGAGCATCTTTTCATGTGTCTGTTAGCCCTCTGGATGTATTCTTTGGAAAAATGTCTATTCATGTCATCTGCCTATTTTTTAACTGGATTATTTGAAATTTGGATGTTGAGTTTGATGAGTTCTTTATAGATTTTGGATACTAACCCCCTATCATATATGCAATTTGCAAATATCTTCTCTCATTCCAAAGGTTGTCTTTTTATTTCATTGATAGTTTCCTACACTGTGCAGAAGCTTCTTGAAGAAGTCCTAATAGTTCATTTTTACTTTGCTTCCCTGGCCTCTGGAGACATGTCTAGTAAGAACTTGGTCCAGCCAATGTCAAAGACGTTGCTGCCTCTGTTCTCCTCTAGAATTTAGATGGTTTCCTGTCTTACATTTAGGTCTTTCATCCATTTTGAATTTATTTTTGTGCATGGCGTAAGAAGTGTGGTCCATTTTCATTCTTCTGCACGCTGCTGTCCAGTTTTCCCAACACCATTTGTTGAAGAGACTGTCTTTGTTTCCCATTGGATACTCTTTCCTGCTTTGTTGAGATTGGCTGACCATATAGTTATGGGTCCATTTCTCGGTTTTCTATTCTGTTCCATTGGTCTATGTGTCTGTTTTTGTGCCAGGGCCATGTTGTCCTGAAGACTACAGCTTTGTAATATAGCTTGAAGTCCAGAATTGTGATGCCTCCAGCTTTGCTTTTCTTTTTCAGGATTGTTTTGGCTATTCAGGATAATTTGTGGTTCCATACAAATCTTAGGATTGTTTGTGCTAGCTCTGTGAAAAATGCTGGTGGTATTTTGATAGGGGTTGCATTAAATGTATAGATTGCTTTGGGTAGTATTGACATTTCGACAATATTTGCTCTTCCAATCCATGAGCATCCCATGGGATGTCTTCCCATTTCCTTGTGTCATAAGTGTTCTACAGTTTTCAGAGTACAGATCTTTTACCTCTTTTTATTCCTAGGTATCTTATGGTTTTCAGTGTAATTGCAAACGTGATCGATTCCTTGATTTCTCTTTCTGCTGCTTCATTATTGGTATATAGACATGCAGCAGATTTCTTGTATCCTGTGACTTTGCTCAATTTGTGTCTCACTTTTAGCAATTTTTTGGTGGAGTCTTTCCGATATTAAGGAGAGCACTTGTTGTGATGGACACTGGGTATTATATGTAAGTGGTAAATCACTAAATTCTACTCCTAAAACTAAAATTACACTATATGTTAACTGACTAGAATTTAAATAAAAACTTGAAACATTAAGTAGAATAAATTAATTAAGAATAAACTTAATGAGGAAATCTATTAGGGAATTTAGAATAAATTTAGAATAAAGAAGAATTAGAATTTAGAATTTAGAATTTAGAATAAAGAAGAAGAAATGTTTGGGCAGGTGAAACTAAAAACCCCAGGATGTTAGGAGTTTCAAGGCAGATGAGCATTGATGAAGGTAAGGGACTCAGCTTGTTTAGCCTATTTTGAGTAGATGATATTAGAAGTAGGAAAGTGAGTAGGAAAAGGAAACCTTGAGTGGTTTGGACAATATTCAGATAACTTCATTTTTAAAGATGTTAATTCTGAAGAAACGATGACAGGCAAATTTTCCAACTGCATCCAAAAAGAGACGTCATCAGTGTGGCCATCCGTAATCAGGCCATGTACAAAGAAGTGTGCCATCATGCAAAGGCCAAAAGCATCAATGTGCTAAGTGGATCACTATATTTACAGCTTGTGGTGAGATTCACAATACAATTATCCAGCTATGAACATTTGTAAAATGAAAAGAATGGTACTTAAAAATCAAGTTTAACAGTTTCTTGGAGCCCTTTCCACAGGACATGGATGGTAATATTTTTCACCTAAAACAATGTGGTTTACTGAGAAATGAATAGATAACTTCTTTTTCCATGACCAAAATCTGAAAGTTAAAATGGACGAATAGATGGAAAAAAAGAGTCTGGACAACAGAGTATTATACACTATAAGTGAGGAGGACAAAGAGAGGGAAGGGAGGCCATCCAATATCCCAGGATAGGAAAGGCAGCAAAGGAAGCATCCCCATGTATACCTCCCAGTGCATGAGGCATACAGAAGAAATGAAAGACACAAAGGAGAATGAGAAAACACAAACACAGTTATGAGGTTCTATGACAAGGGTAGCAAACCCTAGGGATGATGGAAATATCATGCTAGCACACTTGGTGAGGGAGTTGGCAGTCCCTCTTGAAATGAGGATGGAGGCTCTGTGAGACGATGATCAACTCATGTATCAACTGATGGTATCAATAAGGACTAAGCAACCTCAGAAAATGAAAGACCAAGAGCATGAGGACAGATAGTAAATGGAATAAAACAGTTGTAATCTTGTAGTCTTGCAAGTTATTATCAACCCTTAAGAAGGATATTAATCGTAGACTCTAATATATAGTATACTGCTCTCTTGGAGATATTCGTGATTCATTGCCTGTAATTTAATGATTTATTAAATGTAGTCATTTTTTTTTAAATTAATAAGAAGAATTCCTCTTTCAGTTATTCCCAAATAAAAGGTGCAGGGCCCTGTATTTTCTAGTGACTGCTATATCCCCAGCACCTAGCACAAAATCAGACTATAGTTAACAATAAATATTTTTGGAGTAATAAATGAGTAGGTGAGTAAATGACTAAACTCAGTCCCAAATTTACTATGGCACAGAAATCACGTAAGAGAACTTCTTGGATTCAAGTAGACTCTAATGAACATCTTGTCTTCACAATAGAGTCAAAGTAGGAGATAAACCACCCCACCTCAGCTTCTACCAACATGGTAAAAGTTTGTCTCTGACAGTTACAGATTCAAGTACAATTCTCTCTTAAAATGTTTGCTGCTGAAGAGAGAAGTAGGGCAGTGATTTAAAATGGTAGTAGTTTGGAGATATGTTTTGAAAAATTATCATTCAACATTGTCCTATGTACCTGGTGAAATGTAAAACTCTGCAACACATTAAAATGCTTTCAATGTGTACTTTCAATAGGTACTAAATAATTTAATTTAAAATAATTAAACATGTTAATAAATGTATAGGTTTATAACCAGTGTTAGAAACCATTGCCCCTATCCTCCTCACAAGGTACATTTTCTGTGAGCAGAAAAATAATTATTTGCTATTATGTAGCATGTAAGATTTAACTAACTCTACTACACTGTCTAAAAGATAGCTAGATGAATAGTGACCACATACATTTCAGTGATGGTGTATGGTAATAAACTGATATTACTTTCACATCAATCATTTTGTCTCTTCTAACATATTTTTCTAAACCCCTGTATTTTCTTTTTCTCAACTACATGTCCAAAATACAGTCCTTAATATTAATAGACACTTATTTTTTTATTGAATATTCTATAAGGGCTCTTAATGTACTAGAGTTTTTGGCTCCCCATTTTGGTTCTTTATACTTAAGCCAGCTGTACAAGGTTCCATTTTTGTACATACAACTACTTTTAGCACAGTAGACTGCCAAATTTCACGGACTTTTTTTTTTTCATGCTGCCTGTGCTATATTTATTATTCTCCTCAGAGTTTTCAAATTTAACAAATTCACAGATGCTTTCTCTGTCTAGGCTCATTTATGTAGATTTTTTAACAGTAAATATGTCTACTGACCCACTCAACACTTCTCTTCTTGCAGCTCTGGTAAATTCTTGGTGTTTTAATCATCCCTTCTTCTCCTCAGAAACTTGCCTTAGTATAATCATTTCATTATGTGATGTCTGAAAACTGTTCTTAACCATGATAGCATGGAGGTTAATAGGACTTAGAATATTGTTTGCACAGAATTTTATGATCTCCACACACCCATTTGTTTTTTATTAAAAGACATTTTAACCCAACCCCACCCCCATTGAGGAGAGATCAATACAACTTTTTGTTTTATGATCAAGAGTGCTTGGCAGGACACCTCATTGATTTCAGAGACAAATTTGAACATATTCTTGATGATGCTGGAAACTAATATGTTAGCAGTGAAATCTTTCTTTTTTTTTTTGGGGGGGGGGGACCATGTCCAACGAAATTTCCAGAAAATTTAGTTATTATTTAACAAGAAGAAATAAGCTATATTTTCCTTTGGTAAATTTCATATTCTCCTCCCTACATATCCTAGGCATTTAATTGTAAGGAAAAAATATAATTAGAAAAAAACTGTTAACTATTTTCTTAAAGTACAGAGATAAGAATGACCTTTAATCTTATTAGTAGCTTGAGTTTAATATGATGATCTAATATCTTTGTTTTAATTCTAAAATTATAGCTTTCCACATCTTTCTGTTGACCTGATGCTTAGGACATTAGAGAATGCCTGTATAATTGAAATATTAGCATTTTTAATGATACTGGATTTGAAAGACTTTATTCTTAGGATCAGTGAGTCACATGGTAAATTCCATTTTAGTTGTTCATGATGATGACACCATTTCTTTATACTACAATTTCCATGTGTGCATGAATGATGTTATTTGATCTGTGTTAAAAAATAAACACTCATTAAATCTCTTGTCAATCTCTAGTCTAGCACAGTTAATTCCACTCAGTAGTTACTGTTGACGATAATAAATTGAGAGAACGAATTAGCCACAGCATTTCTGATGCAAATTTTGCATTTGGTTAAAAACGATAAATGTTGAGGATCTAAGTGCTACTGAGATAATCAATTTCCCTGCATTTGATGAAAGTCTGTTTTGTTTATTTTCTCATGGACTTATATTACCATGTTCTGCCTATCATAACTGATGCTGTATTCAATAAGGATTTTCTGTAACAGCCACTTTCTTAAAGATCTTCATTCTTTTATATACCTAATCGAGAAGTTATCCTGAGAATTAATGACTCTTAATAGACATAATAGACACTTAACTAATGTTATCTCTTTTGCTCTTCTGTTAGCACCCAGAAATTAAACCTACAATACCAATCAGAACTGAAATCTCAGACTGAGAATAGACTGATGAAAAAAAATCTGTAATTATAGCTCCAAGAGAAATTACTAGGATAAAGTTAAACACTGTTTTGTCCATGGCTCTCAAAATGCAAATTTTGGTATGAATTTCTATTTTAATAATATATAAGGACATTTCAGTTAACTTCCAAAGAAAATTAAAATGTTGTCAATAATTTCATATATTCTGTTTTCCTTTTATGCCATTGGAGTCCATTTTTCAATACTTGGTAGGCATATTTTTTAATGTATTACTATTACAGAGTGAAATCCTATTTGACATACCAGAGATTATGAACCTGCTTTAGTCTAAGGATGTGTTAATTTTTCCCTTAGATTAATTTCTATAAATGGCTTTCCTTCTTTCAAATGGACATTGGATCCTCATAAAACTAAATTATTTTGTGGATTTTAAAATATCATATTTAAAGTATGCAGAATCCATTGGAACAATAGACAAGTTCTCTAAAGTTATTCTCTTTAGGGATCGTATTTTTCATAAACATTCTTTTAATAGATATCAGACTGAAATTCAATCTGGAACATATGAACTGAAAACATAGAAGAAATATAGCTAGTTAGTATTTAAAGAGAAGATTAATGGGGAGGAAAAAAGGTATGCCCCTGGCCAAATGAAATAGTGAAATTGTTTTATTTTAAACTCATAGATGAATGATTCATACAAAATACTGCACATGTAAAAATAAAGAATTTTAGAAGAGTTATCAAACAATAATTTAAGCATAATATGTTGTCATACTTGGCAATATGGAAAATAAAGTAGACTATACTTGCCCTAACAATATTCAACACAGACCATACTAAAAATGATCAATGTAGCCATAATACTGATTAAAAAGGATGGTTTTATTTTGTACACCTCATTAAAAGTAAAACTATGGAGAAAATATAGAGGCTTAAGAGCAACCAAGTTAAAAACTAGAATTGTTCATCTGTAAACTGACCAGAACTTTACCAGAATACCTGGTAAAAGAATAGTAAGAGACAGATCTAAATAACACTAAACAATCAGAATAGTATTTAGTTTAGAATTGGACATATTAGCTATATACTAATGATGGCAATATGGCAAAACTGATTTCACAGCCACAGAATTTTATTCTGATAGCACAAAACACATAAATCTCTAATTGGATTATTTAATAATATGCATTATCATTTAAATGTATTTTTACACATTAAAAAATATTCTACATTTAATGTAATCCCTACCAAATACCACCAGCATTCTTCATAGAACTAGAAAAAATAATCCTAAAACTTGTATGGAACCACAATAGACCCCAAATAGCCAAAGCAACCTTAAAAAAGAAAAGAAGGCATCACAATTCCAGACTTCAAGTTATATTAAAAGCTGTCGTAATTAAAACAGTATGGTACTGGCACAAAATAGACATGTAGGTCAATAGAACCGAATAGAAAACCCAGAAATGAACTCACAACTATTATGGTCAATTAATCTTCAACAAAGCAGTAAAGAATATCCAATGGGCTAAAGAAAGTCTCTTCAGCAAATGGTTTTGGGAACACTGGACAGCAACATGCAGAGGAATAAAAGTGGACCACCTTCTTACACTGGATACAAACATAAATTCAAAATGGATGACAGACCTAAGTGTGAGACCAGAAACCATAAAAGTTCTAGAAGAGCACACAGACAGTAACTTCTTTGACATCAGTCATAGCAATTTCATTCCAGATACGTAACCTAAAGCAAGGGAAACAAAAGAAAACATAAACTATTGGGACTACAGTAAAATAAAAATTTTCTGCACAGTGAAGGAAATGATCAACAAAACTAAAAGACAACCTATGGATTAAGAGAAGATATTTGCAAAGGACATGTCTGGTAAGGGGTTAGTATCTAAAATATATAAAGAACTTATGAAAGTCAACCACCAAAAAATAAGTAATCTGATCGAAAATAGGCAAAAGATAGGAATAGACATTTTTCCAAAGAAGACATACAAATGACCAACAGACCCATGAAAAGATGCTGAACATCACTCATCATCAGGGAAATGTAAATAAAAAAGACAATGATATATCACCTCACACCTGTCAGAATGGCTAAAATCAACAATACAAGAAACAACAGGTGTTGGGGAGGATGTGGAGAAAGGGAACCCTCTTGCAATATTGATGAGACTGAGAACCGGTAAAGCCACTCTGGCAAACAGTATGAAGTTTCCTCAAAAAGTTAAAAATAGAACTACCCCAGGATCCAGTAATTACACTAGTAGGTATTTACCCAAAGAATACAAAAATATTAATTCAAAGGAAAATATGATCTCCCAATGTTTATAGCAGCATTATCTACAATAGCTAAATTATGGAAACAGCTCAAGTGTCCATCAACTGATGACTAGATAAGGAAGAGGTGATATATGTACCTGATGGAATATTATTCAGCCATAAAAAAGAATGAAATCTTGCCATTTGCAACAACACGGATGGAGTAAGAGAGTATTATGCTAAGTGAAAGAAGTTAGTCAGAGAAAGACAAATACGATAGGATTTCACCCAGATGTATAATTTAAGAAACAAAACAAATGAGCAAAGGGCAAGAAAAGAGAGAGAGGGCAAACCAAGAAACAGACTCTTAACTATAGAGAACAAACTGATGGTTACCAGAATGGAGGTGGGTGAGGGGATGGGTTAAAGAGGTGATGGGGATTAATGGGTGCACTTGTGATGAGCACTGGGTGTTGTATGGAGGTGTTAAATCACTATATTGTACATCTAAAATTAATATTATATTGTATGTTCACTAACTGCAATTTAAATAAAAATTTTAAAAAGTAGTTATTCTAATTGATATAATTCACAATTACATCAGAATCTCAAAACAATTCACTGTTTACTTACAGCTTCTGAAGAACTTAGAACAGTACCTAGTACACAATAAGCTATACATATTTTATTAATGCCATATATTATGTTGTATTATATAAATATTTATAAGCACTCTATATATTATTGCTATTCATTCTCAAAGACGTTTTAAAATTTATATAACCCTTAAATGGTAGCTGTAGATATGAAATCAACTGCTCTTACTAGAGAAAATTTAAAAATCAATGCCTTCAGTTAAAATTCAGAGGGTTATAAAAGTGAATAGAGAGTTCAGTTTTATATAATGCATATACAGAGTGCCTAATCTACATATAATTTATACAAATGTTTCCACAGTTGGAGACTTAACTCCTGAGAAGTTTTAAAGGATATTCTGTGTAGGCAGGAAACATTTACCATGATTCCAAATGTTTCCGAGAAGCTTTTTTTTTTTTTTTTTTTTTAATGTTACTCACAGGGGTGGGTTGGGACTAGTCTGACCTCCATTGCCCACAGAGTCCCACGTCTTTGGCAGAATTCTCAATGATAGAAGGGGATGACTTGGTTTCTTTCCAAAGAGCACTAAATGAATAGGCTGCTTTCCTTCTGATTTTACAGATGATAAGTCCTTTAGAATGTCCTTAACAACTGGGCTTCTTTGGAAATAAGTGAATTTCAGAATTTAGCATCTTCTAACACTAGCTGAGGCCTCCTGTGCTCTTACACAAGAGAACAGACCCCTCAAGAGTGACACAGCTCCTTTCCCAGCTACAAATGGTGCCATAGAAACCAGAACAGCTTTGAGAATATAACCACTGGATTGCTGTGTTTAGATTAGTGGCAGTATTAACCATCAATCCTATTTAATCTTTGGACTGTCCTCAGTGATTGGTGGAAATTATAAAGCATGTGTCGGAATGCTTCTGTTTCAGTGTTGGGGGCATAGGGACCCTAGCATGAGAGCCTGACCAGGAACATTCAGGACAATTAGGCCATCTAAAAGCATAAAATATCATGAAGACTTCAGTTTTTCCATTTCATTTTCTTTTAAAATGGAATTTATTTTCATCTGGTCCATTATTTAAAAAGTCTAATGACTTAGCGGATATATATTTTTAATGTTTTATTTACTTTTGAGAGAGAGTGCGTGAGCAGGGAAGGGGCAGAGAGGAAGACAGAAGATCCAAAGCAAGTTCTGTGCTGACAGCAACAAGACCAATGTGGGGCTTGAATTTGCAGACCGTGAGATCATGACCTGAGCTGAAGTTGGACGCTCAACTGACTGAACCACCCAGGTGCCCGTGACTTAGCTGAAAATTTTTTAATAAAAAATAAACTTTACCATATTTATAAGATAATTGAGCTTCAACAAATTATTTTTATTTCTGAATGTCTGTTTTCCCCTTCGTAAAATAGTGATATTAATAATAACAATACCTGCCCCATAGAATTGAAGGAATTAAATGAGGTAAAACACAGAACAGTACATTTTCTGAAACACAATATATCCTCCATAAGTGCAATAATGATGATGATCATCAATTTTTCTCAAAGAGCATTTACTAGTAATAGTAAAACAATAATTTACATGTATCAAATGCTGACAATACACCAGACACTTTTCCAAGTATCTTGTAAGATTGTTAAATTTCATTTTTTAATTCATTTGACCTACTTATCGAGTGCCTAATTCGTGCAGGTTATGTTCTTAGTGCCATATAAACAGACAAAAACACACCCTACAGTGATATTTTTACTCTACAGGACTGACTAGAACCTTAACAAATACTTGGACTTTTAGTGTATTAATGATATGGAGAAGTCGAAAGCAGGGTAGATGGAAGGTTTATCGGAATTTCTGTCACGGAGGGCAGTCTAGAGAGGCTGTCTCGGAGAAAGTGGTATTTATGGAAAGACTTGGAGGAAATGAGAAGTAAACACAGGGACGCTGAGGAGGAATGCTCCCGGCAAAGGGGGGTGGAGTGTTCAAATCCCTGAAGGAGGAGTAGCTTTGGCATACTTGGTGAAGCACCAGGGAGGCCAAGGTGGCTGGCCTTGCAGGGTCAAGGTGGAAGCAAGGGAGGGTGCTACCCAGAATCTCAGAGGGGGGCTTGGCCCTGCGGGCACCCTGACTTCATACTCAGTCTCAGGAACTGTGAGACAATGAATTTCTATTTTTGTCAGCCATTCATTCTGTGGCACTGTTACAGCCGTCCTGGGGAGCTGACACACTCCGTGCTCTGTGTTCTGACTTCCTAGAGAAATACAGAAGGGTAAACTATACTACTACAATACCTTCAGAGTGCCCTCTTTACAATAAGAAAGCAGATTTCTTCCCTTAAACAAAGGTGTGGACAACAGAACATATCTTGAGTGACGTGATGAATTATCAAAGTAACTACAGCAGCTAAGGCTTGAGTGTTCAAGTTTTTGTTTTTTTGTTTTTTGTGGGTTTTTTGGCTGACATCTATTGAGTTTACTGCACAACACACACCATGCTATGTTCATTAGCCTGTACTGCTGTCAGAGCAATTCTATGAGTTAAGGGCCATTTATAGCTCTCCATTTTTTCAAAGGAGAGGTAGAGTGACTTTGGAATTTTGGTGGCAGTTTGAACCTAGATCATCTGACCTCTCACTGCTGTGCATAACCTATGCTCCCTGCTGCATTCTGTCTCAGAACCACTACTGCATCGGCTACATTTTTAAAAAGACGATGCGGTTTCTTTGGTTATTAATTTAAAACTTCCGCCACCTTGTTTTCCTGAGCCTTTTGTTTGTTTGCTACTGGTCTTGAATTTCTTTGCCTGTAGTTTGCTTTCAGTTCTATCAGCTACTTTGATGTCTGTTTAATATTGAATTAGCATTCCAGCAATCTCTCTGCCAGCACTAAATTGGCTCATTTTCTCTTCAACAGTTCGGTACACTGACCATGCACAGCAGCTTGTGTGATTTGCTAAATTGAGTCACTTGTGCTGTTATTTATGCTTACTATGAACTATTATTTACATGGCAAGCTGTAATCCTGATTTATAATGATAACATTAATTGACTGCATTTGACTGTGCACCTTAACTCTACATAATTTGCCTATAAATTTTCAGAATTTTGTGTTGTTTAGCATGGGAGGCTCATGACCATTTTTGCAAGGCTGCCCTATCGATGTTGTTCTCGCTAATTGGCTGGAGGTGGTGTAGAGCTTAACCTTACAGAAAGGTTTACAGTTTTCTGCCAGAACAAAATTCCCCTTTATCCCACCTTAGCAATGTTTTCCTCTCCTACTGCTTTCTAAATCACAAGGCCATGAGACCACTGGTTTCCACCTGTGACCAGATAAATTCACCATTCAGTCACAAACATGAATTCCCATGAAAATCTAACTGAAGCTAATAGAAAAGGCAGAGATCAGTAGGAAGTTACAATGGCTTTTCCATTAAGCTCTCTGCATCTGTTGGTTTTAATAACTGGCATTACCTACTTTAGTCTCCACACCAGTGTTCTGCACCTAGGCTTTGTGTCAGAATCACCTGTGGAATTTTTTAAATGGTACGTGGGGTGAAAAACTTTTTATTTCATTGTCTTTCTCAGGGGGTGGAGGGGGCAGGGAAGGATGCTGGCAAATCTGTTTGTAAATCACAGCACATCTAATGCACCGCCCAATTGAGAAGTTTCTCTCTCCACGGTCAGAAGGTAAATGAGGAACAGGATGGGAAAATACACTTTCGGAGCCCCACTCCATTCTGGGAAACTGGTGAACAGACCATATTTAGAGAGGTTCCAAGTCTGGTTTGAATCACTTTGGGTCACTTATCCTTTCTCACTCTGCCCTTTCCGTAAGACACACCTTTGTGTTTAACCTCAAATGACTTAGTAAAATAGCTCAGGGAGGAAAGGGAACCAATAATGCTGAAGGCAAAATGAGAAGCCCCACAGTTTCATGAAGTCAATGGTTCACCTATAGAGTTAATTGGGAACTACCTCACTTTCTTCACCAACTGCCTCTCTGGGCCCTCCCAAAGGCCTGGTCACCACAGGGCAATTTCTATTCTTTCTCCTAATCTGGAGATGGCAATAAATAGGTACTGTTATGCTTTCAAGATAAACTGCATTCCACTTAAAATATTTAATATCCCCAGTAATACTTCACACACATTGTGGATCAATTCATTTGTCTATTACCTGGTTTTGAACAGAAGATAAAATAATCACTTTGTAGAGTAAAAATAAACACAATGCAAGTCTATCTAATGTTACAATTATTCCAATTTGATGACCTACCCCCTGTGCAGCTTTACCCATTGATAATGCGTGGTGCTTTGCTATGAGTGACAGAGCCCTGGTATCTAAAAAGCAGAACTGTTAGCAAATTAATGGATTGGAAGATTCAAGGAAGTAAATATGATAATTCTCCCCGAATTCATATAGGTTTGAAGCAATTTCTGTCAAGATCAGGACATAGATTTTGGTAGACACAAAGACGTTTATTATTGTGTTTACATGTAAGGGCATGGGACCTCGAAAAAGAAGAATAGGGGCACCTGAATGGCTCAGTTAGTCAAGTGTCCAACTCCTGATTTTGGCTTAGGTCACGATCCCAGGATCATGGGTTCAAGCTCTTCATCGGGATCCGTGCTGAGCGTGGAGCCTGCATGAGATTCTCTTGTCTCTGTCTCTGCCCCTGCCCTGCTCTCTCTCTTTCTCTAACATAAAGTTAATTTAAAAAATAAAATACACATAAAAAGTACAGTGGAAGGAATCACTCCACCCAATTTAATATTTACTATATAGTAAGCATAATTAAGACACTAGGATTACTGGCAGAATAGATATATAGAATTTGTCTGATTTAATTTTTCTATCTGCAACCAAGGAAAGAATATCCTGTTCTTTGAATAGCTTTGTTTTGCATTTGTGACCAGCATGGTTTAGGAGTGATGCGTGGACAAAAATGTTCAGCCGTTAGGACCTATTATATCATTCAGTAAACTTCCTTTTTCTTATTTTAATTTTTTTAAGTTTATTTATTGATTTTGAAAGAATGAGCAAGCTGAGAAGGGGCAGAGTGAAGGAGAGAGAGAGTCCCAAGCAGGTTCCACACTGCCAGAGTGAAGCCATATGCAGGGTTCAAACCCACGAGAACATGACCTGAGCCAAAATCAAGAGTCAGAGGCTTAATGGACTGAACCACCCAGGCACCCCAGTAACCTTTCTTTTTCTTTCAGCATTTTAAATATTCAAGTGATTGTTTCAATATGACAGTACTTTTCTACCTATATGTAATTGTTACTAATTGTTATTCTTTGATGATGTACATATAATTGTAACAAATTACAGAAATATACTTTTTTAAAATTAATTTTAGGGGCGCCTGGGTGGCTCAGTGGGTTGAGTGCTCAACTTTGGCTCAGGTCATGATCTCACTGTTCGTAGGTTCAAACCCCACGTTGGTCTCTGTGCTGACACCTCAGAGCCTGGAGCCTGCTTCAGAATCTGTGTCTCCCTCTCTCTCTGCCCCTCCCCCACTCACGCTCGCTCTCTCTCTCAAAAATAAATAAACATTAAAAAACATTTTTTAGGGGCGCCTGGGTGGCGCAGTCGGTTAGACGTCCGACTTCAGCCAGGTCACGATCTCGCGGTCCGTGGGTTCGAGCCCCGCGTCGGGCTCTGGGCTGATGGCTCAGAGCCTGGAGCCTGCTTCCGATTCTGTGTCTCCCTCTCTCTCTGCCCCTCCCCCGTTCATGCTCTGTCTCTCTCTGTCCCAAAAATAAATAAACGTTGAAAAAAAAAATTAAAAAAAAAAAAACATTTTTTAATAATAATAAAATTTGGAAACAAAATTTGAAACTCATTGGCCATATTTAATTTGAAATTATAATGGGGAATGTGGAAAATTCTATTACATGAAGCCACAAATGTGATTTTATAAATTTCTCTCTTGGTAAAATTTGCCAATATATATTTCAGTTAATAAAATCCTAAATTGAGGGCGCCTGGGTAGCTCAGCTGTTAAGCATGTGACTTTGGCTCAGGTCATGATCTCATGGTTCGTGAGTTCGAGTACCACATCAGGTGAGCTAGTACCCTGCTTTAGGTGAGCCCCACTTCCCACTTGTCTCTCTCTCTCTCTTTCTACCCCTCCTGAGATTCCTTCTTTCTCTCTCTCTCTCTCTCTCTCTCTCTCTGCCCCATGCTCACTTGCACTCTAAATAAATAAATAAATAAATAAATAAATAAATAAATTCCTAGATTGACAAGTTTCAAATGTTTATTTTGCCCCATTCTCTCTACTCCAAAAAGAGATGAGATCACTTATCTTAGGTCAAAATAATCTGTGAATTTAACCAAGTATGATTGCCTCTCCATCCTGTATTTTTTCTACTTTGCTTAACTGCTACAAGTTAGATTTTGGATAAAAGAACAATTCTGATCCTGTTTTTTAACCTTCGTTTTTGAAATTGTGAGATATGGTCACTTTGCAAGCCAACTGCATGGAAAAGTTTCTTCAGTGCAGATTTCCAGGACCCACTTCAGACCTACTGAATCCAAATCTCCGCACTTCGGCCCCAAATCTGTGTTTTTGAAAGTTCTCCATATGATTCTTAACCTGCCATAAATTTTTAGTCTTACTCCACAGAATGTTTTTCTCTAGACTCCATACAAAATATTTTCTTCTCTGTAGACTCTATAGCACATATTAGTAAAATTATGCATCCTAAAATCACTTTGACAATCACTATTGTTATTTCCTTTCCTTTGTTGAAACAGTGGTTCATTTGTAACACCCACACGCATTTATTTTGACAAAAATCATACCATGAACATGAGATGAATTAGACATGATTTCATCTGCAAATGCCCATTTGCTTTTATTATTCATTTGTATTAATTCAATCCAGACCAACCTATTTTCCTAAGATAACATGAGAAGCATTAAACCCAGAGAAAGCAGTGAAAGAACTGAGATTATTTTGCTTGAAGCCTAGTCTGCTATAAAGCAGGCACAATGTATCTATGTTAGGAGATCCACGTTCTACTCCTTTCTCACCAAGCATTTTCATTTTCCCTTGCGATCTTCAGCAGTTTTTGTGCAGATTTATTATTATACAGATACTTAACAGAGGAAGTAGAATTCTTAGAAGCATAAGGCTTTCATGGCCACTCCATACATTGTGCCTTGTGCGGGCGCGCGCGCGCGCACACACACACACTCTTAAATACAGGCTCAACAATAACCCATTAGTCTCCAACTTTAAAGGACAGGATATCAACAAATTGGTGTGAAACTGCGGCAGAAGATTTTCATAGCTATGCTCTGAAATGGTGTAGCAATAGGCAGGATTATTTTACAATTGGATTAAAAAATTTATTATTTAAAGATCACTGACCCTGCCCTCCCAGATACTATGCCACCTCCTGTTACCACAGACTCAGTCCTTCCACAATTGGTCATGATCTTGATGCCTCTTTTTAAACTTGTTTCTTTCAATATTTACTTCTCCACTCTGCGTTTTCCTCCATTAAAATAATTCCTGCATTCAAATATGCCCTGCTATACTTCTATATTAAATAATAATAAAAATAGTAAGTAAAAACCCCTCTCTGACAAACCTTACATCTAACATATAAAACCCTTCTGCTTTTCTTCGTGTAAGTTTCTCAAAAAAGCCATTTAGGATGACTGTTTTCATGTAATCCAATTTCCTTTCACTCCAAAATGTACTCCAATCTGGCTTCTACTCAAATTGCTACAAGAAAACTGCTCCCTCATCAGTCCTTAATGGCTAATGGATTTAAATGACCCCACATTTTAATCTCTAGCCATGAACCTGCTAACAAGATGCAAATTTATGTATGCACCTACCCAACTGACACATTCACCAGAACGCTTCCCGATGATAAACTTTTATGTTCCAAAATTTACTTTTTGCTCTTTTCGATCAGATTTTGCTTAATTTCTTGCTTTGTTTTTTCTCGTTTTTTTTAAATGGCACCTCCATGATGCAGATACTCAAAATAGATATTTTTAAATCGTTCTTGTCACTTCTCTCATTCTCTGCTCTTGCTCAGTCTGTTCTCATTCTCTGTAATTCTTGACTTGTAGTTGTTTGCATTTCTATTGGCATCACTAACTCACGACACTATCATTTTTTACTACAATAGACTCCTGTTTTGTGTGCTTGCTTTATTCTTGCCCTCAAATATGTCATTATTCATAAATTTCAAAATGCTATTTTGCAACTGGACACTTAATCATGTTATCACCCTACTAAAAACAAAATTCAATGGCATTCAATGAATTATTCCAGGAAGTAAAACTGACCCTATAGGATCTTGGTTTGAATACCTCCCCAACTTCATCTCCAGACATTTTCTCCTTAACTCACTGTGTCAGTAACACTGTCCTCCTTCCAATTCCTTGAATTTACTGACTTCCTACACCAGGCATTCGCACATGCTATCAATTCTATGAAATGTCCTTCACTTGTCTACAATTTCGTCAAAGTCCAGATCTTAATTTAAATTCCATGTCCTCAGACTCTGCCTTAATTCTCTTAAACTTATAAAACGTGCTTCTTTGGGATAGGTGAGTTTTCAAAAAAAAAAATGTGCTCTTGTATTCATTTCTTTATTTTCAGTTTGTGTTTCCTACTAAAGTATAAGTTTCATGAGAGCATACCTTGTGTGTATTTTTTTTAAACACGTATACCTGACACTTGTCATGGAACGTGGAAATATAAGGTATTCAATAATTATTTGTTGAATAAATAAATGGATTAAATGGTAAACAACTGTGATAAACTTTACTTCTTTCTTTCAGGATCTCAAACTAGCATATGATGATGCATCTATGACATGTGTTACATGATATAAAGCCAAATAATATACAACATTTAGGGATTCTGAATTTGTTTTAGCAAATTAATGTAACCTCATTATAAATTGCTTGGAGCTATCCATTTACAAAATAATGCTACAAATGTGTAAAATGAAAGCCCTGAAAAATGATTCCAATTTTAGAAAAGAACATTTTGAATGAGAACATTAACATTTGCAAAAACATTTATTTTCAATTTTTAGCAAGATGACTAAATGGCAATATGTGCTTTTGCTTTCTGCACGAAGGTGTAGTTGGTTGATTTTACGTATATGCTGGAGTATATTACATACTAAAACAACATGTTGAATCCAATTGCTCTCATTTCTCAATTTCAGCCCAGGATATGTTGTAATAGAGTCACGATCTGCTTAATGACACTACGACTTCTGCTTAATATGAGTTATAAATTTTCATTCTGGCATCTGTGTAAGGTGGTGCACCCTACCTGGTAAGTGACAATTCTCTAAGGACAAAATGATTAAAAGGATTTTTCAAGGTGCCAAGTTCAAGGGTTGGCTTTCACGGGCATCTGATTCCAATTCACATACTCTGGTCCACTAAGCCATTCTGCCTTTTCTTATAAGGATCACTGAAACCATATATACTTAAGTCCTGAACTCAAGTGAAACGTCGTAAGGACTTTTCTGGGCTTTATACGTTAACCTTTCTATGTTTTCAAGCTTAAATTATCAACCTTGGTTTTCTCTGTCAAAAGAGGCCAAGTGAGTACTTGTGAAGCTTTACAATTTTTTTTTTTTTTTTTTGGTAGATAACAAGAAGCCCAGTGGCAGGGAGCATTTTGGAGATTTTTTATTAGGTCTTTGTTATTCAAACAAGCCCTCTACTAAATAGAAATTTCAGGAATTTGGCAAAATTTGGAAGCCTAGCTATCTTGAAGGTATGAAATCAGGAAGCCAAATTAAAAGTTAAGAATTTACAAAAGCCTGTTAATGATTGTCTTCATATCTTAGAAGAATATAGGGTGCCTCCTGTAAAATTGGAAGCATATTACCTTTCATGATCTTTCCTATTTTTTCTTTCTTGGGTGTCTGTGGTTTATTCCCTATCAAGCAAAAAGGGGGCTGAGAGAGAAAGATTGCTTAAAGCAAAAAGGGGACTAAGAGAGAAAGATTGCTTACTAAAGACCTATGTCAATTACTTACAAGGGTGGTTGGAAATCTGCATTGTCTCTTTCTAATTTCATTCTACTTGCATGGATTTGATGTACAGCCAAGAAAAAAATATTTTCTCAATTGTGGCAGATTTGATCATGGATTGACACAGTGATGTCTGTTACGTAACAGGAATAGGAGTATTATTTGACCAACTAACAAACTAAAAGCGCTCTACTGGTATTTTGAGATTCATCTACAATCAAATGCCCCGCTTATTAATAATGAAGTATTTTTTTCTTCCATTGTAACTGCTAGACTATTGATAAAGTGGTGAAATAAAAAACATAAATGCCCACTTATGTATTTATATATTTTTAGTGCTTAAAAATTTTCAGTCTGGTATAATTGACAAAATTATAAGATCTTTAAAGTGTACAACATGATGATTTCATATACATAAACATTGTGAAAAGACTCCCCCATTGAGTTAATCAACACACCATCACTTCATATATTTTACCTTTTTTTTTATGGTGAGAACATTTAAGTTCTATTTTGTTAGCAAATTTCAACTGTACAATACAGTGTAAATAACCATGTTTTATGTTAGATTCTCAGACCTTATAAATCCTTTCTTTTTTTTGTTTTTTTTAGATTCCACATATAAGTGATACATTGCAGTATTTGTCTTATCTTTCACTGTCTGGCTTATCTCCCTTAGCATTATGCTCTCCAGCTTGTCATATATGGCAGGATTTTCTTCTCTTTTTAAGGCTAATATTCCATATTGTATACATTACATTTTATTCATCCATTCATCTATAGATAGACACTTAGGTTGTTTCCATACATTGGCTATGGTAAATAATGGTTCAATGAATATGGGAGTGCAGACATCTCTTTGAAATAATGCTTTTGTTTGCTTTGAATATTTGGTTCATTTTAAAATGGACTTTTATTTTCTTTACTGAATTTAAAAGTTTGTTTTAGTTATCACAAATTGATCTTTGAGTCACATATGACCAAAACAATTGTCTCCATAAACCTGATTTTTGGCAGTAGAAAATGATGAACTATTTCATCTGCCATAAAGCTCTCATGACTTGAAGGAGGGTTAGAGGTGAGTGATGAGCAGACAGCATGAGGAGTTGAGGAATTTTTAAATTGTCATTTTACTTCCTTCTGGTTCAAATCTAACTAAAGAATTTTGAAGGAAACTACTTCCAACATATTTCTAAATTTTACTCATTTCCAGTATTGATCTCTGGAAGCTTTTTTTTTTTTTTTTTTTTGATTGGAAGCTTTTCTTAAGGGAAAATGCCATAAAAGTGCAAGCGCTTCCATGAGATTGTTTTAAGTAGTCTTAATTGTTTTGGTGATGGCGGGAGAGAAAAATCAAAGGAGACGGAATTTGGAAATGTGTTTATGAGTATGAGAGAGCTACCAACCTTATATAGAATGTTATAAAAAAGATTTATCTGACCTGGATTGAGACACTGGATACAATGTTGAAAGATACTCTTAGCCATCATAAGGTCAATAAAGTGTCCCTATGCTTGTTTTGTATTTTCTACTTTATACTAATCAATACCACTACCACTTATCCCATCTCTATTACCACTAGGATTGCTACTATCAAATTAACAATAATTATGTTATTTTTACCATCATAGCAAGTCAAGAAAGTCACAAGTCTAAATATTCTATATACAGTTTTTTTTTCTCATTTCTCTCATATATTGTATAGGTGGGCATTTTCATTGTGTGTCTATTTTAGATACAGTAATGCAGATAACTAATTTTTCCACCAAATTTTTTCACCAAAAACTAAATCCTCATAGGAGTCCAAAAGTGGCGTTTCATGTCATCTTTCCTTTACCAGATAACTCAAAATTCAAATAGAAGGTCATAAGATTTTACTCAAAAATCTAACATGTTTCGCTCTTAGAACCTCATGTGCAATAGACCCTCCAGACTGACTACCAATAGTCACCATTTTGTGAATTTGATGGATCTGGTAGGTTATCTTTTACATGTTTATATGTTCTCAAAAGAGTATGCTCACTGCATAAACATTCAAATAGCTTATAAAACAATTAGCAAGCATTGTGATGTAGAATACATTCTATTTTTAAGCGATAAATATAGATTTTGTTTAAAGTTTAGCGATTACACTAAGGATCAGTGTTGGAGTTTACATGAACAGAGGCTTCATGGAGGTGACTGCATTTGATCTTTTTATTTTTTTCAAGTGTGTGGGATTTGTTCTAGGAAAGGAATAATTTTTTTTGAGGCCTTGAGTAAATATTTATTTTACTCAAGTATTTATTTTATTTTTTTAACTTTTTTTAAAATTTACATCCAAATTAGTTAGCATATAGTGAAACAATGATTTCGTGAGTAGGTTCCTTAATGCCCCTTGCCCATTTAGCCCATCCCCCCTCCCACAACCCTTCCAGCAACCCTCAGTTTGTTCTCCATATTTATGAGTCTCTTCTGTTTTGTCCCACTCCCTGTTTTTATATTATTTTTGTTTCCCTTCCCTTATGTTCATCTGTTTTGTCTCTTAAAGTTCTCATATGAGTGAAGTCATGTGATATTTGTCTTTCTCTGACTAATTTCGCTTAGCATAATACCCTTCAGTTCCATCCATGTAGTTGCAAATGGCAAGATTTCATTCTTTTTGATTGCCGAGTAATACTCCATTGGGTGTGTGTGTGTGTGTGTGTGTGTGTGTGTGTGTGGTGTGTGTGTGGTGTATATATATATATATATATATATATATATATATATATATATACCACATCTTCTTTATCCATTCATCCATCGATGGACATTTGGGCTCTTTCCATACTTTGGCTATTGTTGATAGTGCTGCTATAAACATAGGGTGCATGTGTCCCTTCAAAACAGCACACCTGTATCCCGTGGATAAATGCCTAGTAGTGCAATTGCTGGGTCATAGGGTAGTTCTATTTTTAATGTTTTGAGGAAACTCCATACTGTTTTCCAGAGTGGTTGCACCAGCTTGCACTGCAGCCAACAATGCAAAAGAGATCCTCTTTCTCCGCATCCTCGCCAACATGTGTTGTTGCCTGAGTTGTTCATGTTAGCCATTCTGACAGGTGTAAGGTGGTATCTCATTGTGGTTTTGATTTGTATTTCCCTGATGATAAGTGATGTGGAGCATTTTTTCCTGTGTTGGTTGGCCACCTGGATGTCTTCTTTGGAGGAGTGTCTATTCATGTCTTTTGCCCATTTCTTCACTGGATTATTTGTTTTTTGGGTGTTGAGTTTGATAAGTTCTTTATAGATTTTGGATACTAACCCTTTATCTGATATGTCGTTTGCAAATATCTTCTCCCATTCTGTTAGTTGCCTTTTAGTTTTGGTGACTGTTTCCTTCGCTGTACAGAAGCTTTTTACTTTGATGAGGTCCCAGTAGTTCATTCTTGCCTTTGTTTCCCTTGCCTTCGGAGACGTGTTGAGTAAGAAGTTGCTGCAGCCAAGGTCAAAGAGGTTTTTGCCTGCTTTCTCCTTGAGGATTTTGATGGCTTCCTGTCTTACATTTAAGTCTTTCATCCATTTTGAGTTTATTTTTGTGTACGGTGTAAGATAGTGGTCCAGTTTTCCCAGCACCACTTGCTGAAGAGACTGTCTTTATTCCATTTGATATTCTTAGGAAAGGAATAAATTTTAAAGGAGGTAGGCAAAGATGAGGAAGCATCATGAAAGAAATATTAAGTTATATGAAGACCAATTCTTCTATAGCAAAGACACACAGATACCCAACCCCAATATGAAAGGATATTAGAGAGACATGCTATTGATGTTTTTAAGACATTTTTGTAGAAAATTACTATGTATCTGCATTAATATAGTATTGTTTATTATTTTTAAAATTTTACACTAATGTTTATTATGTAAGTATCATTCATTTTTAAAAATTATTTATTTATTGAGAGAGAGGGAGGGAGAGAGAGAATCCTAAACAGGTTCCCTGTGGTCAGCACAGAGCCTGATGCGGGGCTTGCACTTATGAACTGGAAGACCATGACCTGAATGGAAATCAAGCGGCAGACAATTAACTGACTGAGCCCCCTAGATACCCCACTATCATTCAATTTGAAGTGCAACTTCATTTTTCAAACATTTTTGTGTTTAGTATTTATCTACAGTAATAAATTTAAATAAAACTCATTTTAATATTTTATAAGTATCCCATGCCTAATTTATCTCCATGTTAGCAGGCATTTGCCTTATTTACAATTGTTATGCTATAATGGGCTACAATATATATCTTGTCATATATGCCAAAGTTTTAGATCTATAAAAAGTTGAGAATATGGGATAAAAAGTATGAACCTTACTAGATATTTACCAAATGGATTTTAAAACTCTATTAACAATTTGTAGTATCACCAGCAATGTATATCTCTTCCTATGATTCAATACCTTTCCAAAAACTAGTATCATCATTCTTTAAAAAGATCCAAACTAAGTCAGAGGTTTGGTACTATCTGACATTAAGACTTACTATAAAGCTGTGGAAATCAAGACAGTATGGTATTGATGGAAAGAATAGACAAATACATCCATAGAACAGAGAGCCCAGAAATAGATTATATATATATATATATATATATATATATATATATATATATATATATATAAACTGATCACTGACAAAGGAGCAAAGGCAATAGAACAAAGATAATCTTCTCAACAATGATGATGGAACTGGACATCATATGCATATATATATATATATATATATATATATATATATATAATATACAGAACACTTCATAAAAACTAACTCAAGATAGATCATAGACCTGAATGTAAAACAAACAATTATAAAATGCTTATGATAAAATGTAGAAGAAAATTGATCTTGGGCATGGTAACGGCTTTTTAGACACAACACCAAAGGCACAACCTATGAAAGAAATAATTGATAACCTAGATTTCATCACAAGTAACAACTTCTGCTCTGCAAAAGTCAATAAGAATGAAAAGGTAAGCCACAGGGTGGGAAATAATATTTGCAAAAGACACAACTGATAAAGCGCTATTCAAAACATATAAAGAACACTTAAACTCAGCAATAAGAAACAACCTCATCAGTAAATGTGTCAAAAGACCTGAATAGACACCTTAAAAATTAAAATAGATAACAAGCACATGAAAAGATTCTTAACATGTCATAAGAGAACTGCAAAGCAAAACAAAAAGAGATGCCGCTACACACCTATTACAATGGCAAAAACTCAAAACACAATAGCAAATGCTGGCAAGGATGTAAAGCAATAAGAACTCTCATTCGTCATCTGTAGGAATGTAAAATGGTCAAGCTACTTGGGAAGACTGACAATTTCTCATCAAACTAAACTTACTCTTACCATATATGATCCAACAATCTTGCTTCTTGGTATTTCCCCAAATAAGTTGAAAGCTTATGTCCACACAAAAACTTGCACGCAGATGTTTTTAGCAGCTTTCTTCATAATTCCAAAACATGCAGGCAACCAAGATGTCTTTTAGTGTGTAATAGACAAACTGTGCTAGAACCAGACAAAGGAATATCATTCGGCACTAAAAAGAAATGAATTATCAAGTCGTGAAAAGACTTAAATGAATATGACTGACTACAAGAAACCACTCTAAAAAGGCCCCATATTGTATGACACTGTTTGATATTCTGGAAAAGGTGAAATTATGGAGACAGTAGATGGATCAGTGGTTTCCAGGGGTTGTAGAGAGGGATGGATAGGCAGAACACAGAGGATTTTTAAGGCAGTGGAATTATTCTGTATGATACTGTCATGGGGGGTACACACCATCATATGTTTGTCAAAACCCATGGATTATACAATACCAAGAATGGATGCTAATATAAACTCTGGATTTAGTGTATAATGATGACTCAATGAAGGCTTATCAATTTTAACAAAAGCCTGTTAAAATATCTCAAGTGGGAGAGGCTGTGTCTGAAGAAGAGCCCAGAATGTAATTTCTGTTTAATTTTGCTGTGAACCTAAATCTGCTTTAGAAAATTACAGTCCAATATAAAAATCAAAAACAAAGATTGCCATCACACCTAAATATAAGAATGCTTCCTAAACAGTGTAAAATACTGTGTTCAAATATTCACTTGTCTCATAAAATGTATATATTTTTCTTTTTGTAGATTGCTTGTTGAATAGGATATAATTAACTGTCTTTTATACTGCAGGCTCTCTTGCTTTCTTTCTCTGCAAAATTTTATTTGGTTACAATTGGTCATTGAAGCAATTTGGTTCTTTGTCCACCAGTTTCCCACATTTTGGAATTTGTTGACTACATAACAATGGCATTATTCAATATGTTTTTCTTTTTTATGTCCTATGAATAAAGATAAAACTTAGAAGCTTGGTTAGATTTAGTTTTCATGTGCATGAGTGTGTGTGTGTGTGTGTGTGTGTGTGTGTGTGTATGTGTGTGTGTAATTTGTGTTATTTGTTTTGCTTTATTTGGCATGGCTACTATTTATGTGGTGTTCTGTTTCTCCCTCAGGATGCACATAATGTTTGGTTGTCTCTATTGATATTAGCAGTTATATATGATAACGGCATAGATCCATTAATTCAGACCAAAAAAGTGCTATTCTAAAAATTTTTTTAACGTTTGTTTATTTTTGAGATAGAGAGAGACAGAGCATGAACGGGGGAGGGTCAGAGAGAGAGTGAGACACAGAATCTGAAACAGGCTCCAGGCTCTGAGCAGTCAGCACAGAGCCCGACGCGGGGCTCGAACTCATGGACAGTGAGATCGTGACCTGAGCCGAAGTCGGATGCTTAACCAACTGAGTCACCCAGGCGCCCCAAAAAAGTGCTATTCTAATTAGATCATGTCTTCTTTGTATCTTAGGCAGAATACTTCCCTAAAGAGAAGGTTCCTTTGTCTAGTTATCTACTGCTTGGTTACCCAGTAGAATAGTTAGTGGGGGAAAGATGAGATAAATGTGTGATTATTTCCCTTTTTATCAGCTTCAAAATAATGGAAAACATCTTTCAACCATAACCAATTGGTGGATGGTAGTTCTTTTTTGTTTTGTGTTTTGGTCTCATTGTAATTTCATGGTTTTAAATATATTTTGTACATTTTTATCTATTGCAAGTAATACTGATATTCAAACTTTTCATATTTTGTCCAAGTGGGATCCTTTCTAAGATGACTCCTGCATCATTTTGACACAGCACTCAACATCTTTGAAACATTCTGTACTCTGTGTCATGACAATATGGTCCATTTCATCTTGATCCCTCCTGCTTGTCTTTTCTGTAAGAAGTTCTAGTTCCTTCTGAGAGAGAAAAAAATGATAGATAGATAGATGATAGATAAATAGAGATAGATACATATGAAATACCTATATAATTTAAGACCAAATTTTATTCATTGTTAATGGCTGGTTATTGTTTCTAAGCTTTTTTCTAGAAACATATAGGAAATGTGTTTATTTTTTCTTAAAGATATTTTTATTCAAATTTCTCATGAACTCATAATGATGCATCCAATTCAAACTTAGGGCCTCCAAGGTTTTTATTTAATCTCTTTTGCATTATATATGTTTCTCTCATATCTATACTGAGAATTCCAGTTCTCAATAACACTGAGACTGTAGAATTAGACAAAGAAAACATTACTCATTTGCTTTATCCCACAGTACACGTACAAATATATCAGTATAAAAATACAAACACTAAAACAAAAATGATTGCTTAAATGTTTAAGATTTTCTTTTGCAGTTTATTTTTGTCAAATTACTATGACTTAAAGTCACTTTTTAAAAATTTCCTCTCTTTATACTATGAACTAAATACACATTTAGGTTTGCATGTTTCTTGTTTTGCTTCTTTTAAAAATTTAATTCTAAAGGTAAATGTAAAATGTTTGTAGATTTCTAAAGTCATATCTACAAAACAAGGAAGTCCAGGATCTGGGTTTGCCCCTCTATGCTATTCTCTCTCTCTTCCTAGAGCCAACAGTTGTCCCCCTTAATGTTTAGTCTTCTATCGTGTACTTATTTTTGTGTTTTAATGTAAACAGATACCTCTTTCAAACTTCTGGTATGTAGGAAGGTTTCTAGTGGTTGCCTTCATACACAGTACCTTTCCACAGCATTCCTAATCCTTTTTTTGAGGGGTGGGGGTATGATCTAATGGTTCCTTATTATAAGTGATAATAAATTAGTTACTAAATTCTGCTTCCTCCTGTCCTCTCTTCCCCAGCATCTAATTTGAACCATTCAGTTTAATTCACAGTTAGTAACTATAAGGTCATCAGCAAGCACATTCTATTCCCTATTCTCTTTAGAGTTTGGTAATGTTTTTCACATTTGATTAAGCCTCAATTTTGAATCAATCCCATCTCTGCATATTCTCCAATTTTCTTCATTTCCTAGAAATCATAAGTTCAGAATATTTTAAAATATTATTTTCTGAATATACCATATGTTACACTTTGAATCATATTTATTGAATATATTATCTAATTTCAGTTTCATACTTTAATGAAATGAAATGCTTAAATGAATTTGTCATAACTTAACATTTCACCCCCATCCTGTTTTTCAACTTCCGGGATCTTTTGAAATTCATTGTAGAATCTAGGGGGTTTTACTATCGACGTGTCAAAGGAATAGAGCTCAATTTCAGGTCAAAATAAGATTCACAGCAGATAAGAACTGAAATATTGTCTACGTTATGAGAGAATGGATATGCTGGGAACTTGAAGATCTGATGGATTCCAAGGTCACTTACCAATCTTAAAAAATCTTCTCAGCTTCCAGATATATTTTTTAAACTCCTATATAGACACAATGTTGGATGGATTCTCTACTTATTCTTAATAATGTCATACAAGTAAATAGTAGAAAACATTTGCAAAGTTTTCTTATATCAGGTGTACTTTAGTTACATAAGGCCTTTAACTCTATATTTATTTAAATACCTGTACACAGGTATAGGTATATTTTAATACATATTTTGTATAGAATATGATTCATTTATTCCTTTAACAAACATTTATTGAACTGCCTTTTGATACACTAGGCATTAACTTAGACTCACCCAGAAGAGTAAAACAAGACCAACCGAAATTGACATATCCCTGAGTTTGAAACAAAATATGTATAAAATCTTAATGGGTTATAATTACTCCATAGGCTGCAGAAAGCAGAAGCTGCCATGACCTGAGCCACAGCCTTTCTAATTCTGATAAGAGTAAGCAGCATTTATATCATCCTTAAAATTGACAAAACAGATAATGGAGGGAACAACATGCAAATGGTTTACTGTTGGCTACCAGGAACCCTAAGGAAAGATATGTTCTTTCCCTCACCCTATTTCATTAAGCATATCATACTATCAATATTTTCAGTTGAGAGTAGGGGTGCAGCCTGAAACTTCAGCTCTGTGAAGTTTTTCAATACTACCTACTCTTCGTTCTGTCAGTCGCATGAGAAAATGTATTTATAGAAACCTATTTTTGTGTGCCTCTTATGGACCCTTCACTGATGTTGGGGCTTGACTTAAAACAATAAGTCAGGTACAGTGCAAGCCTTATGCTATTTTACAGTCTAGGAGCAGAGGCATACAAACGAGCACTTCTAAATGCAGAGTGGAATGTGACAAGTGAACCTTCCTTATAGAATATCTAATTGTAAGCAATCAAATGGATGGGGAATAAAATTCCAGGCACCTGGCTGGGCTTAAGTATTCCTATATCGTAATTTGATTTTATGGCACGGAATCTACTCTGAAACCCAAAATACGGGGTCACCCTTACTTGGCAATTGTGCACAGGGAGTGTAATATTGTGTTGGCAAGGAGAAAAATTAGAGATCTCATTCCACCTTTAACAATGTTGTAGTTCTGGCCAACAATTTAAAGAGGTTATGACGCCACTGACCTAGAAATCATAATGCAAACATAGCTCCAGCAATCGCAAATGCATATACTTGCTTTTAGAACGTTTACAATTTGTATAAGTACATTTTTAATATTCTTTACATTTTCAGTGAGTTGTGAATTAGATTTGTTTGCAATGTGCAATGGTTTAGAAAGCAGAATATCTTGTTGTTAAATAAGATTTATATCGTTATAAAAATGCACTTAAAGAAACATTTTAGTATATTGGCATAGATCATGGCACACTTCCACCATTTTGTTAAGTCACAAAAGCAATTAGGAACTTTGATTTTCCACCTGTATGAGGAACTGACTGAATATCATTTCATGATATTGGTGAAGAGTTTGAAAATCTATGTCTGTATTTGTCTGGAATCATTTTTATGGCCAATTAAATCTATTTAAAAGTATGCTAAATAAATGACAAAGATCCTTTCTTGAGGATGAAATAAAGGTGTAAATAAATCATGTATTTTGAAAACTAAAACTGAAAAAGAAACCAACAGTAACAAAAATAAATGCCATAATTATAACTCCAACTATATAATTCAGTAAATTATATCTATATGTATATATCACATCAAAGCATTTGCCTATGTTATTTGTAAGTTTAAGAGCTAACGCATGTGCTGTATAGATTAGGAACCCCGTCTTATTTTGTAGGTACATAAACATTACTGGAGTCATAAAATAACAAGGTTAGTGAGGATCAATCATAATTTTTGCGAGGTATTATAGGCTTTTTGGCATTTGATAGACATTGCACAATTAAGCATATGACATTTTTCTGCATTTGTTTGCATCAGAGTATATTTTGATAGTAAGAGAAGGAGTAATTTCTGGAGGGTGAATATGGTAGCGTGAATCTAGTGGTTTAATAATAGTACGATAGAACACAGCACAGACCACACTTGTAATTAAATTTCATCTGCTTCATAAGATAGTCATCAGTACATATGTTTGAAACACAGATCTGAATGCTCTTAGATTTTAGAGAGGTTGTAGCTTTACTTCGGGATACAAGGTGGTGCTGTTTCATTTTACAAACAAAAACTACTGTTACCAAGACCTGGCAAAGCTAGAATGAGGACATCATCTCTTATAAAGAGAGCAAGCATACAGAATAAGCCAATTCCATACTGCTACATGCCAGTTATGATTTCGTTTAATGGAAAAATAGATAAGTTATATCTATATACACTGCACAATGTAAATACAGAGCCAATAACAATATTCACCCAAGGATGAAATGTTCATTTTTCAGTAGTTTACAGGGTTCTATGGCCTGCGATATTTGCAGTGGCTGCAGAGGCCCTGGCCTTAAGGGAATAAAAATATGTGCTTTATGAAAAATGAGTGAAAAGTTAAGGTGTATTCCTAGTTCTTAGTGGCTCTTTGTACTGACAACCAACTATTTCACTGGTTTTGTAAATGAAAATCTAAGTTCATCTTTTAATTCCAAATCTACTGACCTGTACCGTTAATGAAGCCAAGACTCCACTGCAGTCTATCTATTCAAATGCTAATCACCATTTGCCAACTTACTATATGTATTTAAATACTACAAAAAGTGAGGCTTTTTTTCACATCAGCCTTTCTCTGTATTTATCATTACTCCGCGTGGAGAATCTAAATGATAATGTGGGCTCCCCTTTCAATGTCAGATTTCTTGTGTGACATCAGTAAAATTAAATAACCTTTCTGGGCCTGATTTTTAATTCAATTATGGATACTTTAATACTAACATTTTTATGGCAGTTCTTGAGATGTTTGTAATGTTTGTAAAACAAATTGAGAGGTTATTATTATTTTTAATCATTGACATGTTTGTTTACTGAAAATCAGTAGAGAAATTTGGCTGTTTTGTGTATGTTGATATCCTCGGAAGATTTTTGATTGACATCTATAACAATTTTATCAGATGTTTCTTTATACTTCGATCTATTTATCTATTTGGTTGTTTTGTGCATGTTGATATCCTTGGCAGATTTTGGATTGGCACCTATAACAATTTTCTGAGATGCTTCTTTATACCTCAATCTATTTATCTTATTAGAGGTTTTGGCTACTAAAAAGAAAAAATAACCCAGAACCTCTGCTGAGGACTTGTGAAATGTAATTATACCCTTTACTGATTTTTTTTTCCACTCAGTCTTTTTACCCTGACATATCACTTATTTAAATGTCAGCATTAATGTTAATTTACTTTTCTTTCTATATTTTTGCATTTTCTTTACTAGAAGCTGACTCGTATTTTCAAATAATAGGGAAGAAAGAATTGCACTTTTCACTTATTTTGGCATAAAATAGACTTATTTAAATAATGCTTTATCCTCAGTTTTATGGACAGAATAAATAGTAGACTCATTTATTGATGATAGATATATTACATAGCATTATTTATTCTATAGAGTACAGAAATATCATTTATATAACCTTGAGAAAAAGTTCATGCCAGCATAATTTAAGTCAATGAGGGCAAAGAAAGCCAGGTAGTTCATTTTGGGAAAAAAAACTCAAATAACAAAAATGTTTAATAGATAGTAACAAACTAGGCTTAATCTGATGAAAGGAGATCACATAACCTCTGGTATTTCCCTAAAACTTAATGTCTAGATAGTATGGCATGACTATTAGAGATTTCTTCTTTTGAACAGCATCTGACACTTTAGGGGGCACTAATGTGTAGTAATATAAATTATGTTATTGGATCACATGCAAGCCTGGATTTGAAATATAGTTCTGCCATTTGCTATAGTATGGTCTTAAGCAAATAGCCACTTTTTGAGTCTATCCCTTATGTGTCTGTAGAATAGGGATAATACTTACTTCCCTCATGGTTAGATGAATGTTTGTATGAGATAATTCATATATAGTGCTTAGCGAGAGTAAACACTCAATAAGAATTAACTAGTTAGCTAATCAGTTAATAGTTTCTCTTTCTAACAAACATTTAATTTTTAAAAATCTCCCCAAATCTCCTCAAAATACTTAATTATTAACCTTGACACACTTTGTTTCCTGTCATATACATATGAAAGAAAGGAATGGTTAAAAACTACTTCGTTGATTCTAAAGAGTACAGTATTAAAGAAGGAAGGGGGCAGCATAATGTTATTGTTTACAGAGAAACCTGACAAACACTACCTTATGCGATCAGGGTTTGTTTCAACAGTGATGTCATTTTGAGGATATGGATCCTTGATGTGATTTGATGAAACATCACCTTACCTCTGTGGTCCTCACCACAGAAACCCATAACCTCAATCTAACCAGGAGATAAACATCAGACAAATATCAATTGAAGAAGAGTCAACAAAATTTCTGGTGATTACTCCTCAAAACTCTCAAGACCATCAAAAACAAGCCTGAGAATATGTTACAGCGAAGGGGAGCCTTAAGGAGACATGGTGACTAATGGCATAGAAGTAAAAAGACATGAATCTGAGTCACACTCTAATAAATTTTCTAACTTGGGAGACAGTGCTTGGACATCATTGCTACAACACTCACAGTCACCATTAACATCAGGTGATGCCATTTCGGATACCTCCACATTCTATGCAGGCATAGCGATGAAATAATGGATAGAGTGAACATTCAAGTTATTTGACTAAAATGGGATAATACATAAACTGTATTAGGAGACACTCAATTTTATTTGAATTGAACAGCGGGAAAAGAAACAGGAAAAAACAAAGAATCTGATGATCATGAGAAAAATGTTGTCATAGAAGAACTTATTTGCAAAAGATCAAGCTAAGGTCAAGGATTTATGAAACCCATTATGAGGTTGAATTAGTATGTTTTCTTTTTAATCTACATTTTTCAGTTTTTTACAGTATTATTTACTCTGTTTATAAATGATGAGGTAATTAGTTGCAAGATAGAACTTATCAATAGACCTATAAACATGACTACCTAAGACATCTGGGTAACTGATCCTTGTTCCTATTTTACAGCCCCAAGTCAAATAATGTACTTACATCAGGCTGTGTAAGCCTGCAGGGGGTGATAAATGGAATCTGGGTAGATGTTGTGTATATGAAACCTTACCTTGTTACTGTATTTTGTATTATGTAAATTCTAAAACTGATGAGAAGCACTTAGTCCAGAAGAGATAGTCCTGGCACATATCAACTAGCTTGAATGAAGACTATTCCAGGTTTAGGTATATAAGCCAATGTACACAAGGCAGAGGGCTAAGAGGGGGACTGAAAACGTCTGAAGTGACTCACACACAATTAGAAAATTACTACTGGCAACACTTTGTGAAGATTTGGGGGTGCGGAATTTTGTCTTTCCATTGGCTGTAGAACATGTTGATTTCTCCTTTGTGTAACTCTGATTTTGCTTAGCTTGACATTCTTTGGATAACCCTCGTTGTTGATCTTGTTTGTGTGCTAGGTCTTTTCATCATTGTGTTCCTAGTTCTCATAGTCTGATAAAGTGGAAATACATCATAATATTCACACTTTCTTCCTTCTCATAAAGCTGTACCAATTACATTATACTTTATTGTTATGGTTTATGGCATTCATCTCTTTTTAAACATAACAGTGCTTACTTTTGGTTCCCCTTGTTAGCATCTTCATTAATTTTATATTTTGGTTCATTTGTTGATTGACTGGGTCTGGTGTTCAGGAATTTATTTTTCACAAAGGGACTATAGGTATTCCATTACCTGAGTAATTTTTTGTTTGATAAAATCTCTTGCTTTTGTAACTGAGTAATATCTGTTCAGTGTCCAAGGAATCTTGGGCGCCTTTTAATTTCTCTCAGAAATTTGTTCACATGGACTTTTTTCTAGTGTTGAATGTTATGAAAGAAAGTCTCAAGTCATTTTTTTCTTCCTGTAAGGGTCTTTATTTATCTTCCAGAATGACTAAAAATCCTTTCTTCATGCTGGGTATTCAATAATATAATTAGGATACGAGTCATTGTTAGCTGTACATATCAAGCTTTTCCTGGAAAGTGGTGTATCACTTGGCCTGTAGATAATTTCTTCCTTCATTTCAGACATTTTTTTCCTGAACTGCATTATTGAATAATTTCTGATTCTGTGTGTTGAGTTCTTTGTTTCAGGAACATAAACTATCTTGATAAAGGAATATCTGAATTGTACAACTATTATCTTTTTGCATTGCGATTATTTCAGGATCTATCTCTGCATCAGAATTTCCCTTTCATTTTTTTTCTGTACAGTTACTCAGTTTCTGAATCTTTCCACATCTTTTTCCTTTTCTTCCCCCTCCCTTTTTTTGGTTTGTTTTTTGTTTTTGGCACTCCACCCATTTTTTTAGCTTTGTAGTTTTTAAAATCACATTTCCTTCATCACCTTCTCCTTCTTGTAGATAGAGTGTGCGGGTATGAGTAGGGAAGGGGTAGAGGAAGAGAGAGAGAGAGAGAAAGAGAGAGAGAGAGAGAGAGAGAGAGAGAGAGAGAGAGAGAGAGAGAGAGAGAGAAAGAGTCTCAAGCAGGCTCCACTCTCATTGTAGAACCCGATGTGGGGCTCAGTCTCATGAAGGGTGAGATCCAGACCTGCGCCGAAATCAAGAGTCTCATGCTTAACTGACTGAGCCACCCTGAGACCCCTTATTTTCTTTTTTAAACTCTAATGTTGTGTGTCTTTTTGTTTTTTAACTGATTGCATGCTCTTACTTACCTGTTCTATACACCACGCTCTCCTTCACACCAAGATCAAAATTTTCATGTGACTCATTTAGGGCTCTACTAGATTTAATAATAAAGAAACCCCCAAAATACAATTGCTCAAACCAGAGAGACTTTTTATTTCCCATTTAGCTAACAGCTCCGGGTGGATGTTCCAGGTTAGTGGGTGGCTCTCCCTATGGGTATTCATGGACTGGGGCTAATGGAGACTCTGGGTCTTCAACACACAGCTTTCAAGTTCACTGTAGTCACTGTCATCTTATCAGACAAAAGTGGAAAACATAAATACCCAGGGCCAGAGAGTTTCCCTTAAGCAAGAAAGACACATATTCTAAATTTTCTTTTTAATGTTTGTTTATTTTTGAGAGAGACAGACAGACAGACAGACAGACAGACAGACAGACAGAATGCAAGCAGGGGAGAGGCAGAGAGAGAGCAAGACACAGAATCCGAAGTAGGCTCCAGGCACTGAGCTGTCAGTACAGAGCCCAACACAGGGCTCGAACTCACAAACCGCGAGATCATGACATGAGTGGAAATAGGATGCTTAACCAACTGAGCCACCCAGACACCCCACGTATTCTAACAGTAGCAGTCAATCATACCTTTTATTCCTTGGCTTTCCTTTTTTTCTAGATTGAATAGTTATAATTTTTTTTATTCTACGGTGTATTTGTATATTTTATACATCATTTTATTTGAATGATACTTGGAGAACTTTGCCCTGATTTTCTCCTTGTGCTGATACATTTTGTTCAGTTTCCCCTTGACTTTCTTCTGAGACCTGTTCAGTATCCTCTCTGAACTAACTTTTGGGGACACATTTTATATTCCAACCACATTTCTCAGACACTATGTCTTTAAGCAAAGGGGCCTGGAAGGAAGTTAGAAACAATACCATGAAGCTCTAATCTTTTTTTTTTTTTTCCTTTGTCATCATCTTTTGAGGTTTGTAGTATCAGATTGTTCCCTTTACTTTTTTTTGATAACTGCAAATATTTTAACTTTTTTATTATATGTATATTTCACTGAGGAAAAGTAGTATTTATTAGGCTTTGATAAATTACCATGATCATTACCAGAAGTATTACTATAACTAATTTTTATTGTGTTTTCCTATCTTTGTATAGGATATGAGAGTTCACACTGTTAACTTCTTTACCATTGTAGTGCAAACAATGTGTATAACAGTGTCTGAATAGTAAACTGCCATTGCTGTATACCTCAACCAATGGGTGATACATGAATAGTCATCAACTTGCAGATATAAGTTCCAGTTTGGTGTTTTAAGGGAACTAAATGCCCATGCATTAAGTGAAGTATGCCTGAGGCCTGTCTTCCAAATGATAGTTTAAGGAAATTCTCTACCCATCATCCGGCCTTCCAGTGGAAATCAACACCCTCTAGATGAATTTTATTTCCCACACTGGAAAAACAGCTGGAAATAATTTCTACCTTTTGTGGCATTTATTATTTGTTCTACAAATGTAGGTGAAGTCCCTTAAAGGGAAATATAATTTATTTTATGACTTTGAATTCTCAAACTTCTAAAAGCAAAGAATTATTTTAGTGAATGAATGCACTGTTCCTAACTCTACACACAAAGATTCATTAAACAGAAAAAAAAAAAAAAACTTACCTAGTTTTCTCCAAAATTTTGATACTATCTGCTTCTAGGCCTAAGCTTACCTTTAAATATCAAAGTACAAATACAATATAAAAATATTACTGTTAGACACACTCATAAACATCAAAATAAAAGGAGGAAACTTATAAAAATAGTTTCCTGTGGACTGCAACAAACAGGAAATCTTTAATTGAGAAAGTGAAGTCTCTAAGAAAGGACCCATAATGAAACTGAAGCTTTAGTTACACATAGAGCAACAATGCTGTGTCTAGAATACAAGTTCCAAACTTGGATTTATGATTGCCGTGTGCAATGTATTCCTTATATACTATTTTTTTTCTTTTGCTCTGGTTTCATTTTTATAGACTGTCATGTACTATATATGAACTCATTTTTACACTAAACCCTTTGGCAAACTTACCTCAGTATTTAAGGAATTGCCTGTCTATTTGAGAACTTGGCTTGAAACAACAAAGGGGCAAATGGTAGAAAGATGGCAAAAATCTGCTTTCTAGATCAACAGCCAATGAGCAGAAAATAGACATGTACACACAAGTTAGGCTGAGTATCTAAAATAAGTTATGCTTAATTATAAACTCTGTAAATCTCTCATTTGCATTGAACCATAGGTTTTGTCAAGCTTTTGAGCCTGCGAGGCAAGAGGGGGGTGGGGCTGTCCCCCACTCAGGAAGGCCCAAACCTCAGGACTGACTCTTCCTTTAGGAACTTTACCCATGACTTGTGCATCCTTGATCATTTGCTCCTTTTTTGAAAGTGACTTTTTCAAAATGTTGTTATTTTGGTCTCAGTGGTTTACAAAATTGGGTTAACTTCTCTCTGAATTCCTTAGATTACAATCATACATGTGGGTGCTTACATGATAGACATATTTCTATCACTGGAAAGTTAGTTTTCATAATAACATAATGCACTTGTTACAAATATAACTTCACATATGTAAAACTACCTATGGCACTCCTGTAGATATGTTCCTCCCATACATATCTTCATCTCAAATGATGCCAATAGTTCGTTCTAAGATCACTTTTAATCCATCCAAAAATTCTGATGGCTCTATTTTCAAAGTATATCCAGAATCTGAACACTTATTACCACCCCAATATTGCCACCCTGGGCCAGACCAACAAGAGCTCTCGCCTGGATTATCACACAGCGTCCTCTCTGGTCTCACTGCTCCCATGTACAGTACAGCATCCTGTTACGTTTGAAAACGTGGTTACACTGTGTCACTCAGAAGGCCCTCTCACAAAGTAAAGGAATACAAGCTCCTTTTAGTTGTGTATTATGATCATTAAAGGCTTTGATCCAGTAAGGAAAAGTTTAGATATTTGTCTAGTAGATATACAGAGCACCAAACAAAACATATGTTCCGTGTTTAAAGGCGCCGGCTAAAGAGACAGACCAATCCGAATCCAAATTCAATTTCCACTACCAATTATCATCAGTTGTGACTTAAGAAATCTGATTAATGTCTCCAAATATCAATATTCTGATACATAAAATGGGATCAAAACAATGTCGTAACATTTTATATGACTATAACAATGTATAGGATTGGTATATCAAAGTCTAACCAGGAAGAAAGAAACCACCTAAAATGTTTATAACAGGGTATTTAAAATTTTTTTTACATTTATTTATTTTTTAGAGATAGAGTGAGACAGAGTGCGAGTGGGAAAGGATCAGAGAGAGACTGAGAGAAGGAGAATCTGAAGCAGGCTCCAGGCTCTGAGCAAGAGTTCAGCACAGAGACAGATGTGGGGCTCGAACCCACAAACCATGAGATTGTGACCTGAGCCAAAGTCAGATGCTCAACCAACTGAGCCATACAGGTGCCCCTGTAACAGGTTATTTAATTCTGGGAATTAGTTACAAAGGTGTTGTGGATTTGGGGAAGCCTTAAAAGTGATTATGACCTAACCCAGAGATTAGCAAAAGTGGGAAGTTACTGTCACCCTTAAACTGGAGGACTAAATGTTGGTACTAGTCAGAATCATTCTTTCAAAGCTCGAACCACAGTGGGCCAGATATAAGCTTAAACAGAAAATACTGCCCAACAAAGATGAAGGTGAAAATAACCTGGCATTTCCGTTCTCACTACACTCTAAAAATCCCACCAGTGTCTCCACTGTCCAATGCAGCTAGAAGCCAACTGACAGTGGTCCTGGGAAATGTACCTGGGAAATGGATGAAGAGGTGAGCCCCTCTCATAAAGAATGGAAAATGGGAAGAGGGATGAGTCTGGAAACAATTGGTCCCAAGGCTAGCATGGTCTATCACCAAAGATCTTAAAATTGGCTATGTAGTCTAGAGGATACTTAAATGTTCATGCAAAGCAGCAACTTTAAATTGCCGTGGCGTGGAGGGTACATTATCTAGGAGGATAGAGGAAGTTTGTTTTTATGGGCTGGGGTTCATAGATGGCAAAATTAACACTGTCTTGAATGTCAAGGTAAATACTTCTACTGGATCTCTGATATTGCTCTTCTTAATGAGAATAAAGAGTACATATAACTAATTGTCATCCAAGAGAGGATATTAGTAGTCAGATTTTGGGAAAAAATAATTGCACATTATTTGAAGTGATTTATTGACTTAAAAATGGGAAGAAGCCATTGAGACATCTGAGTTATAGACATGAGAAAAATCTAAAGAAGACAACCTAAATCCTTATCCAGAAATGAAGAACAAAGCTACTCACTGATGTAGATACACTTCACCCTTTAATGGCTTTTGTTCATGATCAATGGGGAAAATAAACCCTGTAGGATTTTGAATTCATATTTATTCTGTTGATGAATATATATTTTTATATGTTAATGAACATAAACTTGAAATGTTAAGCATATCTTGGAAACATATTTTTGCTAATTACACATTGCCTTGCATCAGGGTATTGTTGACTTTCCATTAAATAATTTGAAAATTCAGGTACTACATTTGAAATGCTTAACATATTTAGTTAGGAAGTAAGTTCAGCCTTGTAATATTATAATGACTTAGCTTTGCAGGTATCTCAGATAAAAAAGATCAGTGAACCAGAATTCTTTCTTACTGTGTTGACACAAAGTCCGAGTCACGTACATATCTCCAAAATAATTCTGAGAAAAATACATCTATTGCCCAGAAACTCAGTGTCAGTGAAATTAAGAACCAAATGTTTGTATGCGTACAAAGAAATTTTTGCTTTGACCCATTTTCTACCTATAATGAGGCAAAACCAGGTGGACCTCAAATGTTTTAGGTTGGTTTGGATAACTCAGCATATATATCCTGCTATTGTAATTAGCAGCAGTGGTTTAAAGTTTACAGAAGCAAAAACATGAAACTAAAGCTCTGGGTTAGAAATTAGGTTAAGAATAAAAGAGGAAATAAATATTTAATTAATGCAGAATCAAAGCTCTGGCAGTGAGATGGGGTCTTTATTATTACAGATGAAGCTTTCTAAAAGTAAGGCTACATAAAATGTATGAACCCTATTTAATTTTGTTAACATGAGGTTAAATATCTTTGAGATTATAGTAGGGTATCTTGTCTTCTGTGCTTGCATTCTAAAGTATCAACAAAAATATGGCTGTATTTCTTCCTAGAATAGTTGATTTGAAGCCCTGTGTTTTTGTGAAAGAGCTTGAAAATGAACTCTACAAAATTGTAAAGTGGAAGATAATATTAAGAGGAAATACTTATCGTTGCTCATTTATTTTCAGTGAATATGCCCACATACATCTCCTTCAGGATGACATACAAACAACATTGACAAGTATGTAACATTTTCTTTTAACCTAAATTCTAAGCCACGATTGTTGCTGACCTTTCTTTCATTTTTCTTTCTTTCTTTCTTGAAAATTGTAAAACAGAATTTGAATTTTTTAGTACATTTAGTGTTGCCTGAATGAGAACATCATTCAGTGAGGTCTGAGGAAAGTTCCAAAACATCAATCAGTTTATAGTCTTCAGGCAAATTCTGTCACATTTTCTGTTAATGTCTTTCTAAACCTGTTCCCATTCAGAGTATGTAATGTGAAGTGAAATAGCTTATTACAAAGTGCCACTAATTATATGCCACCATAACTGTATTATTTTAAGTTATTGTATTCCTTAGATTTAAATGATCTCTAATGTGTTTAAAGTTAATATTTGATGAAAACTTGTTAATATTTAAATAGTTTGCCTACTGCAATAGATTCTATGGAAGATGGGAGTATATCATATGATCATCTTTGAATGAATAAAGACAAAATCTCAAATGATCTTTCCTTTGTTCAGTCATACTTCACTATTTTTAGGACTTGAGATTTTTCAGTTCACAAATTTACTAGATGTGAATTTGAATACATTTATAATGTTCATGTTTCCATTTTGAATGTGATTTGTTATTGTATTTTGGTTATCTTTTAGAAATTTCAAAATTTACTGTCAGTGTGCATTTTTTTATAGTAGGAAACTACTTCTTTTTTTTTTTTTAATTTTTTTTTCAACGTTTATTTATTTTGGGGACAGAGAGAGACAGAGCATGAACGGGGGAGGGGCAGAGAGAGAGGGAGACACAGAATCGGAAACAGGCTCCAGGCTCTGAGCCATCAGCCCAGAGCCCGACGCGGGGCTCGAACTCACGGACCGCGAGATCGTGACCTGGCTGAAGTCGGACGCTTAACCGACTGCGCCACCCAGGCGCCCCAGGAAACTACTTCTTAAGAGCTTGCCAATAAAATATTGATGAAAAATTGATGATTTTTTTTTTCTTTTCATGTATCTGGAATCCATTTATTCATCAAGGTGGTAACTTCACCAATAACTCATTGGAATAGTCTACGATTTTTAGGGAAGAATTATGATTTGACAGTAAAACACAGGGGAAATTTAAATTATTTGTCTTTTAAAAAGTAGAACATTGTGATTTAGGGCAGTTAAAGAGTTCTGGGAGTGAGAACATCAAATGTAGTGTTAGAAGTGTAGTTACATGGTTCAAGAGAATGACTTGAGCATCATAAAGCCTGAATCTCCTTGGATTCTGATTTGTTTACACAGATATTCTTTCAACTCATGCTTAATAATGTGTTGTTAAAAATAAGTTGGCTATTAAAAAATTAAGTTGACTATATTTTTATCATCAAATGGCAAAATTTCTTAGCTTCATCTCTTACCCCATGCACAGGCTGGGGAGGAAATAGGTAACAATTGTCTTCTAAGTCCTTTTTCTTTTGGAGAACTTAAGTTTTTGGAAGGAAAAATAATAAATAATCTAAGGGGCATCCTTGTCTCTTTGTAACTAACTGGGGCCTGAAACAGGACAGCAAATACCTTTCTGACTTTCAAGTCTCAATTCTCTGATGTCTCCTTGGAATTGGGATGCTCTTGTAATGAGCAGTGATGCATCAGCAATACATTTAGATTTTCTATTTCTCAAGAACTTTCACTCAAAAACCTATATCAATATCTTAAATACACATGAAGAGCTTGACAAAAAAAGCCTGCGATTTTGAATAGTAATTTTCAAAGTGCTTTTTTGTACATTATTCCATTTGTTACTCAAACTTATAGAGCTTCTCATGAATATAGATTAGAAAAGCTGTACTTTACAGAGAAAGAAATTGAAAACTCAGAAAAATGGTTTTCCAAAATAAATGAAGTGCTCTTAGAAATGTGTTGTTTTGATTTTGGATTGAAGACACTGCACCACATACCTCACTAGGCCATGGTTAGCAGAAATCCCAGTGAAATGGATACTGCTTGCCAATAATGGGAATTCCCTCTCCATAGAATATTTCTGTCACCTGTGGAAACACTAGCTTTCGTCTAAAATTCCACAACTGGGAATAATCTCTTCTTTTCCCATTGTATTCTTTCATCGTGGAAATTTTTGTTTTCTCTTTCAGGACATGAGAATTACTTATATATCTACTTCCCCCGGACTGTGAAGTCTGGGACCAGGATTGATGTATCTTTTTGTCTCTCATAACATCTAACAAAGTGTTTTTCATATGGTAATGCTTAAAATGTGTTTGTTTATTGAATAAAACATGTCAGTACGATTTTGAACATCTATAAGAAAAGAAAGTAATGTGAGACAAAGTAATGTGGATAAAACAAATGTAGCAAAATATTAGGAAACTATCAGAAATGCAGCAATAATGTTTTACCAATTTCTCCAACAAGCTATGCAAATAAGTCAGTCATTTAAACTGAATGACATTTGTGGAAGTATAAAACCAATGAAAGGGTCTTTATTTAAGGACTTACTTAAGTTCTCATTAAAGGCTAGATGGAAACTTTATTTAGTTAGTTAGTTATTTTTTAATTTTTTAACGTTTATTTTTGAAGGAGAGAGAGAGCGAGCGAGAGAGAGAGAGAGCGCACGCATGAGTGGGAGAGAGGCAGAGGGAGGAAGACATAGAATCCAAAGCAGGCTCCTGGCTCTGAGCTGTCAGCACAGAGCCTGACATGGAGCTCAAACTCACAAGCCATGTGAAATCATGACCTGAGCCAAAGTCAGACACTTAACCTACTGAGCCACTTGGGCGCCCCTGGAAAATTTATTTTTAACTGTGCAATGGATGATATGAGGTGGGATATTTTGTGGAAGTTGGGCGACTTTATTTGAACTGTGCACACTACAGAGAAAGGAAATACTCCTGTAATGTGTTCAGTTCATTAAGAACTTGGAGCAAAAAAATGGCTGTACATTACATACTGAGATCTTCTTAGGGCAAAACTGCATGCTAGAATTAGTCTGAAATCCTCCTAATGTAGGTACTTTTGGTGACGAGAGTTTGGAGTAAAGTAGCATATTGTTAACATTTACTTATGGCTTGTAAGAGGTTTTAGAAAATTCCATACCTGTAAAGCAGAAATACTTTCTTGGTTCATAAAATAACAGGCAGGCAACCTTCTAACCTTGAGGATATTCCTGTCTATAGCAAGAAGATAAAAAGGCTGGTACTACTGCTTTTGCCACAGTAATACATATTCCTAAGATTTCTTAATCATAACCTTATGGTTTATACTAATTACATATGTGAAAATGTTTCTGAACGTTTCACTTTCGCTCTGGATGACTGCATAATGATTGAGTTACAGCATTACGTAGTAAACTCGTCTTATTTAAATCAAGTAAGTCAAAGAAATTATCCACGTCTTATGCAAAGTCAAACACACCTCCAAAAGTCTAAAATGATTTCAAGTTTAGCACTATAGATACTCACACAGTGATAATTCAAATTTTTTTCTATCTAGTCCTTCAAATAGATTCCTTTGTTCCAGTGATGCTAAGTGGTTAGTATATTTTTGAATTTTCAATAAAATCTAGGGATTTAAAAATACTTAGAGTAGTTAGAAAAAAACACTATCTTTTTATAGAAACTTTATAATATCTGTAGTTGGGGAATGTTAAACTTTACTGTTTATTTGATGCCACAAACATCAGTACATTCAAGAGTTCATATATTTATTATAATCAGAGAGGTTAGAACCCTTTAAGTTCCTTTTTGCAGATATGTATCCCTCTCCTTCCTTTCCCTTCTCTCTATTTCAGGAGTTTTTAATCCATTTCAGTATTCATATGATATTATTATAATAGTTCTTAAATATTCCACAAAAGAATATTGATAACATTGAGAGGCATCTGGTCATAGGCATATGTATTTTAAGTAACTTGATTCATGTGCTGAGAAACTTCCGAGAAGGCCAACATGTGTTTCATATCTAAAGGCTCTCTTTCCTAAATATCTAGTAGAAATTGACATGAATATTACAATTTATATTAAACAAGTGTTTACTATTTTAAGCATTATAGTTGACATGCTATTTAGAAAGCATGGTAGGGGCACCCTGGTGGCTCAGTCAGTTAAGCATCCAACTTCAGCTCAGATCATGATCTCACAATTTGTGAGTTCAAGTCCTGTTTTGGGCCTCTGTGCTGACAGCTCAGAGTTTGGAGCTTGCTTTGGATGCTGTGCCTCCCTCTCTCTCTGCCCCTCTCCTGCTCACATTCCATCTCTCTCTCTAATAAACAAACACTAAAAAAAAAAAAAACTGAAAAATCATGGTAGAACAAAAGCATTTAAAAACCTGTTAGCATTTTATAACTAATTGGCATTAACTCAAGATAGTATTTTTAGTGGTTTGGTATTCATTCATGTCAGTTATTTCAAAAGATGTTTAATTCATAGTTTATACATAATTCACTTGAATTAATTTCCAATCACTGGCATTGAGTAAAAATAGTATACATTGACTTAAATATATATATTAGTAATACAGTTATTTACATACATATACAATTATGATTTTAAGTATTTGATATGGGTTCCTCATCTGTTAAATTACTTAATTTATTAATATTCAAAGTTATGTGTATGAACAACAAAGTTTAAAATAAGGTATTGAAAAGTCATAGACTTTTGGATTTTCTGTGGGGGGGGATCGTTAGTACAAAAAAGTAGGGCAGATATCTTTACAACACAGAAGACTGCTAAACACATACCAGTGTTTGCTGGAATACCACCAAATGACACAGAAATCTCACTATCTCATAATGCACTCCACTCCATTATTGAATGGTCCAATATCAGAAAGAGAATCTTCATGTTAAAATGAAATTACAAAATATTTATATGCAGAAGTTACTTGGCTATAAAAATTATACTTGCATTACTTCTTCTTGATTTTCTTATTCTTAAGTGCCAGGCACCAGGTCAAACAATTACCAGATAGAGACAAGAGTATGGGCCTTTTTACAATTCCCTGATTCCTCTACAAAAGGACCCAAAGCAATGGATGGGAAATCTCCCCAAAAGGAAAATGGCATGCAGCCTTTATTAGAATGTGTCTGACGCAAAACCACTGCCAAAAGATCTTCTTCCACAAAATTAGCATTGGGGCAATACCAGGGAAGAAGGCCACTCAGTTCCTTGAATCCCTTGTTAATGTCCACTTGCCCCCCCCCCCTCCGCCTAAAATTGGAGATGCATTAGGGACAGTATTGGTATGTGTGGGGTAGATGGCTGTGTAGGCTAACAGCCAACATCAGTCCCAACTGATCAGTTGTTTTAGTAAGGCCTTGTCATGCCTTACTCATTCTTAAATATTTTCCATACTTTGTATAAACATCCTTAATGTCTTAACCCAAGACATCACTTAATTCAAGACAGAAGTAAGGAAGGAGTGTAAAAGAGATGTTTGGAGGATGAAAAAAATAACTCCTAAATGGCTCTCTTCTCTTGTTGCCACATTCAGAAACAAATTAGCCATCTCTTTGTTTTAATAAGGAAAGAGCCTATTCTACTTAGAAAAGATTTTATTGAGGGGAGGAGCTATTGTTGAACTAGGACACAAATGTAATAATTTATAATATTAAAATAATGTTATGAATTTTTTACTGTAAATGTTATGTGTAATTTCTAGAAAGAAAATATGAAGTGAACTAATTAAGTTTACTCAATATTCTATGACCCTTATAATTAGTTTTTATTGACTTACTAAGAATTACACTTTAACAGATTTTATGATAAAATGCTCATTTCATTTTAAAACAGAAACTGAATGCTGTCACAATTATTATTTATCAAAGTAGATAAAAATGAACTGACCCTGCAAGGTTTATTTTGTGAATGTGCATTTGTAATTATTTGGTTTAAAAAGTTCATTCCAGCAAGCAAAGTAGAGAGTTAATGGCTCCCATTTGTAAATAGGTGACATAACTTATTGTAATGCTCAATTATCTCTGGTCCATGAATTGTTCAATTATGCAAGCACTCATCTGCCAAAATAAATACTCATTAAGGTGAGCATCTATGCCAAAAATACAAATTTTCTGCATTTTGACTATGTATGTATACTGTAAACTCTAGAGAAATAGATTTACAGCACCAATTAAAAACCATGGAGTCTAGATATAATTTGAAAAAAATTAGATGTCCATTAAAGAGCAATGAAATGGGTTTGCTTAAAAAATGCCTAAAATTATCTTGTTAGATATGTTCCCTGATTGGAGAAAAATAAATGAAACCTCACATTGACATTCAAATCCTATTTTCTTTAAAAAGGAAAAATGGTCAAGGGTGAACGAAATAAGAATATCACTCAAGTCCTACGTTAGAATAATAAATAGCACACACACTCGCCCTGTAAGTTCTTCAAACTCTGCAGAAAAAAGAAGAGTTCATGCATCTCATTCAAACTTCAAAGCTACTTTCTCCTTTTTATGTTTAAACCAAAGCTTTCAAGAATGGAGGCCAGGTTTCCCTTACAATTTAAAATTCAAAGAGCACCACTTTGAAATTTAATAGAGCAGTGTTTGCTAAAGTAAACATTTTAGTCACAGTGCCGGCAGATGCCTCCGTGTATCCGCAGCCTTTTCTGTAGGTATTAAAGCCCTGTTTCGAACTATTGGAATGTCTCTTCCCCAACAGTCATTGAAAAGATAGAGATTTCACGGAGTGCAGCATCCCACTTCGCCAAACAAAATGCACCTTTGGCGTTAAAGCAATTTTGAGACTTAGAAACTTCTGATGGCACTTTAAAAGTTGTGCTGCCGAAAAATCAAACAGGAACATTGAAAACGAGGATCCCAGATTCCTGTGAAAGGTTTTCACTACCCACCACCCCCGCCCCCCATCCACAACCATGGGCCTGGAGAAAAAGGCCCCTGAAGGAAGAGAGAGAAGTGAGTTAGACAAGCATTTATGGTGATCAACACGTGGTGTGAGAAGCCTTTTGTATTATTATAAAATGGGTTACTAACACTGCTCAGTGAAAGGCGCTGTTTCTTTTACAATGCATACCAAATCCAATTACGGAGAAAGAACGGTGGAAATTCTTTTCTTATTGAGAGCTAAACCAGCTTACTAAACCATGTAATTTTTTCCAGTAAGCCTAGAACATAAACATGTATATGTATTAAAAGGACTTTTCTCTATGCATTGGCTACTGTGTTATCAAACATCTTTTTTATTCTTGCAGAATATTTTCCTCTTGTTTTAAATTTCAATTATATTTCATTTAGAATCGATTTACACGGATCAAGAAATTGCAAAATTAATGATAGAACAACATGTAAATCCAGTGGTCTCACAAATGCATTAGAAAAATATTATTATCCTAACTTAGTTTGTCTTTGTCCATATAAACATACATTTCCAAATCAATATATTAATTTACAAAACTGTTAATAGTCAGATTTTTCCAAACAATAATTAGAATTCATTTCTCTACTTTTTAAGCCAAAATATATTTTGATAATGACCAAAAATACTATGTTTAGAAATATATATCAGTATAAAATCCATGTATTTATTGAAAGTTAATAGGAATAGGTAAACCTCTTTCAAATTTAAATTCAATTTTAATAAGGGAAATAAAAATAAGGTACATCACCCTTACTTCTCAGTTACAGACATATATTGATCTCTAGAACTGTTAACTCCTTTACAATCTATGGTATGTTTACATACATTGTATGTAATGACTCATATGAACTTTTTTCCAAATGAAATTCAATTAAAATAGAAAAAAAAAAAAAAGGAGACCTATTTCTAAACATGCAAGAGGCAAATTCAAATGCATTCTTCTGTTTGTTGTGTTATGAGTTGACTATGTTTTCCCCCCTGGCACAAAAATCCTAGCATTGCAGTTTTCTGGCAACAAATGGCTGCTGGGGGTCACCAAATGTCTCTGATTTGCTACAGCGTTTAATCTTCCACAAAAGCTGTTTACTGCTTCATGTACACCGAACGCCAGGAACGTTATCCTTTAAATCATGCTTAGCTGCTAATTAATGGATGTATAAATGTCTAACAGCCAAGTCTTTAAAGCAGAGCCATGAGTGAGTACAGCAGACATTTTGCACATAACTAAAATAGAATTCTGATAAGCCCACAAACTCTGATTTTTCCACATAGCTATTGTTATGCTGTGTATCTAAACAAATTTAAGTGCATTTGAGAAATTTGCTTTAAAGCCATCTGAATCTGAAAATGTGTTAGGAGTAGTACAGGGTTCAGCAGTGCATTATTAGGTTACAGGGCTATATTTCTTTCTTGTGTTTCTCTTGGATGCATGCATTTTGGAAGCAAAACAAAGGCTGAGAATTCTGAATTTAATGCCCAGATTTGACATTATGTCACTGTGAGATTGTTGTCACCAAAATCCCTTAAACTTCCTTTTCTGAAACAAATAAAAATTACTTTCAAAATATTTCTTTAATGTCTTTTTTCTTGATGTGGTCGGGCATCATTTGATAGAACACAAAATTTAACACAATCATCTGGGAAATTATACTGTATTTTACATGGATTGAGCATGTCTGGCATTATATGACAATATATGAGATGTATAGTACATGTCTGGTACCAGAGTAAGCTCTTTTATACTCATAATTTCTCATAGTCCTACTAACCATGCTCCCTACTATAAGAGAGGTATTAATATCTTTATACCCAGATGAGAATAAGTGGGTTAGAAACTAAGAAACTTGCTCTGGGTTTCACAGCTTGCAAAGAGCTAAGCAATCAGAACTAGACTCAAACTGAACACTGGCTGACACCAAGTCCTTATGCCATTAACTACTATAATATGTTACTCTCCCATTAGTCTTGACTTTACATAAATGTTAATATTTTAGCAAGTGTTTGTATCACAAGAAAACTTATAGGGAATAAAGAAAAACTAACCCCAGGATAGCAAAGGAAGGGACAAAATGTGATTAAGCAGACAATAAAGAATGACAGAAAAAAACAGTTGAAGGGGATGACTCCAACTTTCCAAAGTAATGCCAGAAATCTTGATTACCCCCCTATTTTAAGAATGCTCTTCAAATCCAGGGAAAGCAACAGACAAAATACAGAGGGTCACTCTCTATCCATGTGTGAAGGGAGAACAGACTCTGATCATGAACATCGACTGACATTCCACCTGTAACATTTCTTAATTCTTTGTCTGTAGGAATGCTCATTTCCTTCTCAGGGCTTTCATCTCCTTAATCTTCAAACAAGGCTTATAAAATTATTGTGGAAATTCCCTAGCATACATCTGCTAAATGAATGAAAACTAATGGTTTAGAATCAAAAATTCTGATTTCAAGTCTAGCTATGCCATGGATTAGTGATGTGATCTTAAGCAAGTTATTTAAGTGCTCTTTCTGAACTACAGAAAGGCTTAATAATACTCATTTTATAGGTTGCTGTTAGGATTCAGTGACATAAGGTTTACAAAATATTCCATAACACAGAAAGGTCTTTAACCATTATTGTTCCTTGTTCTTTGATCTTCTCCCCCTCACCATCCCACATGTCTTCCTGGTCTTCTAAGTTACCAGGCATCCCACAGCTGGCCTTCACAAAGTGTCCTGTTTTCCAAAATTATATATATGATAATTCTCAGGCCCTTAACGTAATGAGTGTAACCTAATCATGCAAAGAACTTTTGTTTTTTACCTCGAATTTATTAAGGAAAACTTCAGCCAGGGGTGCAAATAAAATGAAAACAAATTGAAGAAGTTGAGAGAAGGGGGCTGTAGTGAAAGCAAGCGTGTTCTGCAAGAACATGAAATGCACCAGCCTGTTAGGTCAGTGAGAGACAAAGAGCCTCCGTCCCCCATGCAGTCCTCACTCATTCTCTGCATCTCACTGTGTCTCAAACCAAGAAAGAAGTCTGATAAATGACAGTGAGAAAGGACCCACATCTGAAGATAGCACTTAGCAGCGGCACTTCTAGCTGTAACAATGTGTGAACTGGTGTGTGTGTGTATGTTGTGAGTTTGTGTGTATGTATATGTGTGTGGTGAGTCTGTGCTATGTTGGAACAGGATTAGCTTTATCTGTGTGAGTTCATTTGGCCAGAACAGCAGTCTTTTTACATATACACAGTTTATAAGGGGGTGTTTCATTTGAAATCAACACATTAAATTTGAATAGGAACTTTGAAAGTTTTTTGAAAAATATGCAGCAAACAACCACAAACAAATTTACATGATTAAAATAGGAACTTTAGAACAGATAGTGGCTTAGAAATCATCTAGTACAAGGCATGTCCAGGTAAGGACAGGTAATCTTCCATGAGTTGTGCTTAAAATCTCCAGGAATGGGGAATTTGTGATTTCATCACAAGATTAGTTCCAATGTACAGATCAACTGACAATTATTTATCCTGAGATAAATTTTGCCTCCCCAGAATAAGAGTTTGATTTCAGTTATCTCTGAAACAACTCAGGGATGAATCCCTTTCTTGTGCCTGATAATGTTTCATACATTCTAGGACAGATGCCACTCTCCATTTAACCTTTTCTTTCTAAGCATTTCTTTCAACAATTTATTAAGTGGGCATTCCTAAATTATTTACATATACTGTTACTGATACTCTAGACACAGGTCTAGCTTATAAATATATACATGTATGGGGGAACAGAATCAACATAACATTTACTATTTGGACTCATCAGTTCAGCTGCCAGAGGTACCATTTCCAGTCCGTAATGGGGCACCAGACCTCTATGAACCCAGGGTAAAATTTCTTAAGCTTCATCACCAGACAAATAACACTCTTGAGTTGTATGGATTTTGTCATCAGATAAAAACCTCAGTTGTTTTTCACATGAACTGGGGCTTGCTAGGACTCCCATATCTAGTTTTCGTGCAACTGAAATTTGTATGGAATCCCAAACTTATCTTGAAAAAGAAGAAACAACAAAAAGAACAAAGCTGGAGGTATCACAATTCCTGATTTCAAGATGTACTAAAAGGCTATAATAATTAACACAGTATGGTACTGGCACAAAAACAGACACAGAGATCAATAAAACAGAAGAGAACTCAAATATAAAACCACACTCATATGGTCAATTAATCTATGACAAAGGAGGCAAGAATATACAATTGGGAAAAGAAAGTCTCTTCAACAAATGGTGCTGGGAAAACTGGACAGCTACATGTAAAAGAATGAAACTGAACCACTTTCTTACATCATACACAAAAATAAACTCAAAATAGATTAAAGATTTAAATGTGAGACCTGAAGCCATAAAATTCTTAGAGGACAACATAGGCAGTAATCTCTTAGACATCAGCCTTAGCAACATATTTATGAATACGTCTTCTCAGGCAAGAGAAACAAAAGCAAAAATAAAGTAGCAAGACTATGGCAAAATAAAAAAGTTTTGCACAGGGGAAAAAATCAACAAAATGAAAAGCAATCTACTGAATGGGAGAAGATACTTTCAAATGATATATTCAGTAAGGAGTCAATATCCAAGATGTATAAAGAACTTATACAACTCAACACCAAAAAAAAAAAAACAACCTACAAATAATCTGATTTTAAAATGGGCAGAAGATCTTGGAGCACCTAGGTGGTTTACTCAGTTAAGTGTCTGACTCTTGATTTTGGCTCAGGTCATGATATCACAGTTTTTGAGTTCAAGCCCCACACTGGGCTCTGAGCTAACAGTGTAGTACTTGCTTGGAATTCTCTCTCTCCCTCTTTCTGCCCCTCCACTAGTTGTGCTCTAGCTGTCTCTTTTCTCTTCTCTCTCTCTCAAAATACATAAACATTTTTAAAAAGTGAAATAAAAATGGGCAGAAGATCTGAAAAGACATTTTTCTCAAGAAGACATACAGATGGCCAAGAGACACATGAAAAAAAATGTTCGACATCACTAATCAGAGAAATGCAAAACAAGACGAAATAATACTTAAAAATGTCATTTGTTCTTTTAAAAATAGTTCTCTAACATTCAGCTAGTCATTTAAGCTACAATCATAGTTTTCAAAAGATTATCCTTAAGGGATTTTAAATTTTATTCCTGCAATGAATCAATAGCATCATAACTTTTAAACATATCTATCATCAATAATAGGATAGTTTACGTTCTCCACTTTAGATGAGGTCTTATGGTCTTTGCTCAATAACATGGCACATGGAAAACGACTGACTCTCTTAACATTTAAATAACATGTCAGTTGCTTTTTAGTTCCCCAAAATAGAAAATTGAAGAAACATTACTTACAATGATAAACTGTGATAACTTTACAAAAATTTATAAGTCCCCCATTCTGTCTCTGTACCTGGTAGGATGGCACCTTCCCCTTCCCTTGAAGTTCGGTATAGTCACATACTGGGCTCTGGCTGATAAATGATAATGGAAGTGATTTCATTTCTAGGCAGAAGTCTTTAATTAAGAGCCAAGGTGCAACTCACCACATGCATTCCCCCACCTATCCAGTAATGCTCTAAATGTTGGATACATCATCAACCTGGATAATTGAGAAATATCCCCAGGCAAGCCATGATGGACCTGTGTACAAATAAACCTTATCATTTTGTACGATATTGTTTTTAATATTATTCATTACCTTAGTATGACCTAGCCTATTCTAAAACATAAATAATTACATCCTGAGTATTTGGGGGAAAAAAGTTTCTTCTTGCCTCCCTTCAGCAGCCTCCACTCTCAGTGGTTGTCCCTGGTTCTCACCACACTGTTACAGAGATTAGATGTGGTATGACAACAGAGTTTTGTAAAGATATTAAGTTTGCCCTTAAGAATATCTGCTTGTTGGGGTTCCTGGGTGGCTCAGTTAGTTAATCATCCCACTTTGGTTCAGGTCATGATCTCACGGTTTGTGAGTTTGAACCCTGCATCGGGCTCTGCGCTGACAGCTTGGAGCCTGGAGCCTGCTTCGGATTCTGTGTCTCCCTTTCTTTTTGGCCCTCCCCCACTCATGCTCTGTCTCTCTCTCTCAAGAATAAATAAACATAAAAAAAAGTTTGTTAAATATCTTCTTTTTCATTTTAGATAAGTGGAGCATACTTTTTATAGGAAAGGCTCTTCCAGATCAGTTGCAAACGGAGGTGAGTGTTCAGAGAAGGGACTACATTTCTACGTATTAGATAATATACATTAAATTAATCCAAAAAGACTCGTTTCAAACACCAAAGCAGTTCAACTTCTCTTTTATCTCAGAATTTCTCTGGTATCAGAACTTAGGCCTGAAGACAAGGCTGGAGAGGTAGTTGGCCACATATTCTACATTAAAAACTCTCTGGTATGCTTTTCATTGTGGATTCTGATGTCTTCCCTATTCATGCCAGATGGTGCCTTATTTCATGATTACACATCGAAGCAAAAGTCACGTGTCAGTCACTGTATAAGGACTGTGCTTTGAGTTGTTTTTGCTATTTTGATGACATGTATGCACTGACCAACCCATGTTGGACTGTCTCATTTCTCCTAATCAGGCATAAAAGTGCACAAATAATAAATCTTCCAAGTTGAAAAGTTACTGCACCAAAGAGACCTATGTTTTCTGCCCTCTTAAGATGTAGCCTGTGGATGCATTTTTTAGCAGAAAGAGTATTAAAATGTTCTTTTTTATGCTTGTTTCTTGTTTATTACACCCGCTTCCACTGTAATTTTGGTGCACTTTCTTCACCTCTATCTTCTGTATGTTCGTTTACTTCTGAGACTTTGCCCTGTTTGAAATAAATGTGTGTGTGTACATCTGGTGTCTATGTATTCCCTGGATCTGGGCAATTTTTTATGCACATGTCTTTAGTTCTGATCTCAACCTCTTCCTTGACACACTCAGTTCTGGAGCAAAGTTGGGATGTTCTTTTAAAATATATGAGAACCTACTTTGTGCCAACCACTGAGCTAGACTCTGGCAGCCAGATACGAGTAACACAATAACCTTAGTAAGAGAGGAACAATTCAACATATAGTTACATTGCGATTTTGTTATGATCAGCATGTGGCATTAAAATAATTATGTTCACTGTTCTAAGAGAGCACAGAACTGTCAAAGGGGCAGGATAGCATTTGAATATGTGTCCTATAGGATAGAAAGTACTTGGCCTGGTTACTTAAAGTGCTGAGTAAAAAAAAAATGTATATAGACATATACACATATGGTATATATATTATACACATATACTGCATATATGTATATACAACACACACACACACACACACACACACACACACACACACACATTGTTAATGGAGCCATAGGCCTGGCAAATGTCTAAGTGCAATTTATTTCATAATTACCACTAAGCACTTACCAATATACAGAAGAGAATGCAAAATTTATGATTATGAGTAGCAAAAATTAGTTTGGACAGATTAATTATCTGTGCATCTATATTCTCTTCCTCATCTATCCATCCTTCCAGAAACATATTAGTCACCATTCACACAATAGGACATCAATTATTCCTTTTGTGGGGCTTTTCTTAATGCTTTACAAATAAAATTTTGAAAAAACAAAATAATATACCTGATAAACATATCAAGCTTTCACCTTTCACCTTTTTTTCCTAAAAAATTTTAGGCGACTTAGTAATTTTGTTCTAATTCAAATATGTATTATTTTCCTAAAATATGTGTATAGATAAGTTGTCTTTAAAGTAGAGAACATTTAAATGTAGAATATTTATGGAAATGTCAGAACAATTTCCTGATGAGTAGCTGGGCTTTGACAAAAAAGGACTTTCCTCACATTGCAGAATCCAAAAGTGTGAATGAGTTGGAGCCTTGATATGGAGGCTATCTTTTATCTAATAAATTTATTCCATGAAAGTACACAAAAAAAATACTTACCAAAATAATACTTTCAATAATAGCATCATTTGATATAAAATTTCCTACTCTGATCTCAAAACTCTAATATACTGAGAAAAAAATGTGTATGCTCTAAAAAAAATAAATCATTTAAATTATTCTGTTAATATTATGGCATGATAATTATTAGAATTTATAGTAAAAACATAATATATAAATTAGTGTATTCATACTTAGGTGGCATATAGAATATTTGTTAATATCTTTTGCTTAAAATAATTTCATTATTTTAACTTAGCAGACTGATCAATTTCTCTATTCTCAAACACATGTATTTAATATCTGAAAACAGGTGAAAGAATATTCATGGATATTCAGTTTCCATACCAGGAATGAAATCCAACTATTTTTTCATTATACTCAAAGGACTGCATGCTAATAAACTTATTGAAGAAATAAATCTTCAGATGCAAATGACTTTAATTTGCTGAACATACTGAATTTGCTAATATTTTACAGTATAGAATCTTGATGAAATTTAGCCAAAGTTTTCCATTTTCACTGGTCTTCTTTCTCATAGTAAAAAAAAGATCATTAAAGTTATGTCTCAGATTCTGTAAATCTTAACTGCTCCCTCAAATAGAGCTCCAATAAACCTACTCAGATTAATCTCCTGTTGTTATTTGACGAATAACAATGTGTATTTTTTATTTCTCTATGATTAATAGAATATTAGCAAACATCATCAATCTTACACTTTCTAGTATTTATAAGATAAAGCCACAGCGAAATATTATGGCCTTTAAAAATCAATTTGCCTCTTTGTTCTGGGTGTAGTTACTTTATGCAATTAAATCATAGAAAATTTATTATTAAAGGACAGTCAATTTGTCAGTTATTTTCGGTCTGATCTGTACACTCTTGTTTTGTATTTTTATGTAATGATGGTAACTCATTTCTGTTTTCTCTTTCTTATTATAAAAATCTTATTGTGGTTAAGAATCCTACTGTATACAACCTTCATGTATTTGATATGTCTGCTATTTCTTCCCAGCAGAAGACATTTTCACTAAAATTTAAATGCTGACTGACCCTCCCTCCCTCCTTCCCTCTTTCCTTTAAGTAGACTTCACACCCAACATGGGGTTTGAACTGATGACCCAGATATCAAAAGTCAGATGCTCTACTGACTGAACCAGCCAGGTGCCCCAAGGCTGATTTTTCTTAAAGTTAGGCTCTGTTAAGAAGAAACACATATTTAGGCATTGGATACTGCTATTTCTTTCTTTCTTTCACAATATAATATGCTTTTAAATAAGATCAAGCTTCAGAATACTTCATGTTTCCCAGAATAGATATGTTGTTCCCAGCTGTTAAGGATGCAAGGTTATTATATAAGTATTTGTTGTTATTGTGTACATTTAAGTGGATATTCATATTTAACTTCAATATTGCCCTTCCTAAAGTAGGAGGAAAATGGGTCTACTGTGATTGATAGGATTATGATTTGGAAATGCACAGAAGAAATGAAAGCAAGTGTTTAGCTTGTGAGAGACGTGTAATAGATTAATTGAAGAAAGGTATCAAGATATGGACAAAAACAAATTTGTTTTTTTTTTATTTTTTTTAACGTTTATTTATTTTTGAGACAGAGAGAGACAGAGCATGAACAGGGGAGGAGCAGAGAGAGAGGGAGACACAGAATCTGAAACAGGCTCCAGGCTCTGAGCTGTCAGCACAGAGCCCGACATGGGGCTCAAACTCACGGACCATGAGATCATGACCTGAGCCGAAGTCGGACGATTAACCGACCAAGCCACCCAGGCGCCCCACAAATTTGTATTTTTTATGTGGTTTAGTTCTTTGCTGGAGCACAATATAGGCAGAAAGTTTAGTGTTTTGTATTAGCTTGAGATTGTTTGAACTTTTGGGGGTCTTAGGAAAGAGTAAGCTCAGTAGATATAAAGCACTGGGCAAAAAAAATGTATGCTGAAAAAGAGAAGTAACACATAAAGTACTAATGATAACATTCACCATTTACTGAGTATCTTCTCTGTGCCAGGCACTGCTGGGCACTCTGCATGCTATCTCTAATCTTCTTAACACCTTGAAGTGACAATTAGCTCCATTTTACAGATGAGGAGAATAAATTTAAAGACGCTAAATAACTGACTATGTGATGGAGTTGATGAGCTTTAGTAGTTAGGTCTAACTGACTCTAAAAAATTTGTTCCTTTGATTTTGATAACAGTAAGCTGGAGAATTACAAACACCTGCCGAGGCTGAAGACAAAGGCGGCAGCACATGTGTCTATTCACTCATTATCCTGCCTGCAACTCCTGGGATCACTGAAACAATATTAACTTATAACATTCCTCCATGAGTTTCATATTTATTTGTTAAATCATGAGTCTCAATTTTAGGTTTACAATATAATGGAAATCGAATGCTACCAATTCACTTTCTTTATTACCTGCTGAATTACATTGTATGGAAATAGATAATAATGCCTCGGGATCCCATAAGACGTAAGAACATTCCTTTGATTACCAACTGTAGCAGACTAAAAATGCCCCCACAAAAAACTTTCTTCCCTCAATAAGAGAATCCTGACATTTTAGCTGGAGAGACAGTCACACAGAACTTACTCCCCTACAACTGTTAGAGCCATGTCCAGCCAATGGCAAGTGGTAAAACATAATGAGTTCAATTTCGATATTTTGCTCATTCATCAAGAAGGGGACTGGTCCTATTCAATTTCTGTTTCTCACTACATGGAATGAAATTACAGGGAGCCATCTCAGATCACATAGACCTAGGCAACATTTTAGCAATGTTAGTACATTAGTATCTTGCTCTGTGGAAAATGGAGTTGGTATTAAACAAAAGACAGGTATTGGGTATTTTGAATAAACTCAAAAGTATGCAGAGCTAGTGGTTGACCACGAACATGAATTTGTAAAAGGATGGAAATATCCAGAACAAAGTGTGTAAAGAAATTATGAGGTGAAAGTGTTGGGTAGACACAATCATCATATAGAATATTTGGTAGATTTAGAGGGAAATAGGAACCAAATGTAAATACCAATGGAAGTGATATAAAATTATTAATACCAGCAATGTGGAGGAACAAAAAATTATTTGGCTAAGAATATAAGCATTTCTTAGAAGTAGGGGCTTTTAGGGGCGCCTGGGTGGCGCAGTCGGTTAAGCTTCCGACTTCAGCCAGGTCACGATCTCGCGGTCCGTGAGTTCGAGCCCCGCGTCAGGCTCTGGGCTGATGGCTCAGAGCCTGGAGCCTGTTTCCGATTCTGTGTCTCCCTCTCTCTCCGACCCTCCCCTGTTCATGCTCTGTCTCTCTCTGTCCCAAAAATAAATAAACATTGAAAAAAAAATTAAGAAGTAGGGGCTTTTACTAAAGACTGGATGTGCAACAATTTCAAAATATCAGGGAAGAACTGAAAACATAACCATTCCATCTACTAATATCCTCAAATATATACTGTTGAAAATAAAGTACCTCCTCCCCCGCCCCCATGAGGAAGAAAGTAAAATTACAATATCAAGCTAGGAGAATTTGAGGATATGATTTAAGAGCAAAAGATGAGAAGGAGGGGAAGGATATGAGTGAAGAGTGGAATGTTAGAATAATGGAAATTTGCTCTGACAGGCTAAAAGAAAATGGTAATTACTCTTAGAAAAAGATAATGTTAAAGATCAGGATGAGAATTTATGAAAGACTAAGGATTGTTATTTGAAGATGTGCACCAGAATCTGAAGATTAAGAACATCAACAATTTTCCCCTTACTCCTGTGGACTGAATTGTGCCTCCCAAATTCATATATTAAAGCACCAACCTCTAATGTAATGGTGTTTGGAAATGGAGTCTTTGAGAGACAATTCAGTTTAGATGAGGTCTTGAAGATGGGGTCTTCATGATGGCATTATTCCCCTCATAAGAAGAGACTCCAGAGAGTTTTCTTTTTTCCCCACCATGTGAGGACGCAGCAAGAAGGTGACCATCTGGAAGAGAGCTCTGTGAGACTAGCCAGGGCCTTGTGATCCAGAACTTTGAGAAATAAATTTCTCTCATTTAAACTAGTCAGTCTATGACATTTTATTTCAGAAGCCCCAGCTGACCAAGGCATTTATTGTATAACTTTTCTATGCTATGTAACAAATGGCCACAAATTCAGCAGTGTAAAAACAATATGAATTTTTATTTCACAGTTTCAATTGATCGAACATTTGTGTGGATTAATTGAGTCCTCTGCTCAGGGTCCTACCTAGCTGAAATTAAAATGTTGATCAAGCCTGTAATCTTATCTGAGCCTTGGGGTACTTTTCCAAGGTCATCTAGGTTGTTGGCGCAATTCAATTCTGTACTTTCAGGTGTAAGACTGAGGTTCCCATTTTGTTGCTGGATCTTAACCAGGGACCACTTTCAGCAGCTACAGACTACCCTCAGGAGTTAGCCATGTGGCCTCTCCCAGCAAACAGATTACTTCTTCAAAGTCAACAGGAATCTCTCTCCAGCCAGCTACAACAAAATTGTATATAACACAATATAACCACAGGAATAACTAGCATCTTAACTTGGCCTTATAATGTAACCTAATCAGGGAAATGACTGTGCCGTCTAGTTCACAAGTCCCACCCGTACTCAGAGAGAGGGATTATAGGGAGCATGTACACTGGGAAGTTGGGATTTTTAGAGTGATTTTAGAATTCTGCCTACTATACTGATTAAGTAGGTCTCAGTAAATTTTGTTCCCCAAGATTAACACAACAATATCCAATACCATGTGCTCTTTCTCAGTATGATCTTCCCTTAATAGAAGTGAAGTGTATTTTTCCTGTTTTTGAATCTGAGGAGAATGGAGAGCCCAGGCAACAGCCTTGGCTGGGCTCTCACCCAGCAGCCAGTACCAAATGCCATCCATGTTACTAAAGCCATTTTGGACCCTCTAGTTATCTCACTACCTGTGTGAAGCAAAAGAATAGACGGTCAACCCATAGAATATTTTTAAAAGTAACAAGAAGTTGATATTTTGGGCCAGTTGTTGATGTTGTTTTGAGTGTTTGTGGCAGGAGTAACCAAACATAGATAAAAGTAGGTAAGAAGAGGTTGGGTAGGGGTGGGAGATAATCTGATAGGGTAAGAAAGTGAATGCGTGTGTGTGTATGTATGTGTGTGTGTGTGTGTGTGTGTGTGTATATATATATATATATATATATATATATATATACACACAGATATATTTATGAATAACCAGGGTGACCATATCATTTTAATATGCAAAATGGGGTATTTTTGAAAGAAGCAGAATAAATATTTTTTCAAGATAACCTGTAATAAGATGGTGTAGGCTTAATGAAGGGGAAAAGACATATTCAGTGAGGGTGGTTTAATTATATTTTGTTTAAAAGAGAAAGTTAACAAACAAGTCCATTAGAGCAAGCGACAGTTTGTACATACCAAAAAAAAAAATATATATATATACTGCTAAAAAGCATATGATTATTCCACAGGGATTTGAAGGCTACTTAAGTGCTGGTTAAAGTTTACCAGAATATTCCAATACAAGAGCTATCACTAAAACACTAGCTGTTAAAGAGTTTGGTAAATCTTTTGAGGCTGACTAAGAGAGGTTTTAACTAGAAACGGAAAAATCTATTTCTTTTTCCCTGAACAACAGAGCACCTAGGAGTGGACCCCAGAGGACCATTTGTAGCAAAGCTTCAGCATATTCCTTTTCACTAATAGATAAGCACAGAGCTGAGCTTACTTTATGCAACTTTTTTTTAACTATGGCTATTTTTAACTTGAGTAAAATAAAATTATAAATGAAAGTTAAGAGTAATGTCCTTGATTTGACCATAGTGGAAGTAAATGATATGTATGAATTGATATGTGTGCTAAAGATTTCAGAGTTCACAGGTAGAGATGGAGACTAAGTGGTTTTTAGAGATTTTAAAGAAGTTGGTAATGTTTATTAGAGATGTTCTTGAATAAAGCTTTACACTGTTCTGAATCATTTCCCTCTCACTGGCTTCATAAATATCTGAAACTTCATTATTTTTAGAATTTCAGACTAAATATTAGAAGAATTATTAATTCAGTTGTTCCACTGGTAGCTATCCAGCTTGATTATATTTGTCTGGTCAAAGGATGTAAGTGAAAGATGACAGAGAGTTGAAGTCTAAAGAATGGGGTTCCAGAATCAGATCTTTTACTACTAGTGTTACCTTCAATTAGCATTTAAAATGCAGACATGCAGGTTCTATTGTTAGCAAACTTATGTTAAAATTGACAAAAAACAAAAACAAAACCAAAACAGGTTTAGTAAAGTACAGGAATTTTCTCAATTCCTGAGAACTTGACAATCACTGCATTTCAGAAATGCCTGCCAAGGCCACTATGAACCTTGACATCAATGGTAAATATTCCACTTTGAAATCTTAAATTTCACTGCTAACACTATCACCTCTTGTCCTTCCAGGATTTTCTTTTTTAGTTTTTGTTAAGTTTATTTATTGGGGGAGAGAAAGAGTTCACACAAGCACATATGTGGAAGTAGCAGAGAGAGAGGGAGAAAAAAAAGAGAGAATCCCAAGCAGGCTCTGCACTATCACTGCAGAGCCCAACATGGGTCTCAAACTCACAAACCTGGAGATAATGACCTGAATTGAAATCAAGAGTTGGATGGTTAATGGACTGAGCCTCCCAGGTACCTCAGCTTTCAGGCTTTTCAATCCCATATACCCCAGCAATTGCACTTCGATCATTAAAACCTCCAGTCCCTTGATTTGTCTTTCTTCACACATTGCATAACCAGAGACTTATTTATTTTTTCCTACTGAATCAAGTTTCTTTGTTGCACTGTCTTAACTCTTTTCTCTCTACACTCATTTGCTTTTGCCAAATCTCTAACCAAATCTCAACTTTATTATCTTCACTGAAATTCTTTATTTCTACACACTTTCTGACAAAAAGAGTAAAACATGCTGGGGCACCTGGGTGGCTCAGTCAGTTGAGCGTCCAACTTCAGCTCAGGTCATGATCTCAGTTTGTGAGTTTGAGCCCCATGTTGGGCTCTGTGCTGACAGCTCAAAGCCTGGAGCCTGCTTCTGATTCTGTGTCTCCCTCTCTCTCTGCCCCTCCCCCACTCATGCTCTGTCTCTGTCTCAGAAATAAATAAACATTAAAAAAAGTTTTTTTTTTAAAAAGAGTAAAGTGTGGTATTTTTACCATGTAAATCCTGTTCTCAATGTCCCTTCAATTTGGACCATAAATGTCAGTGATAAAACTTCTCTCATATTTTTTTTTCAAATTTCTTGATGGCTAATGAAAAATTTTACTTTCCTCCTTAAGCCTACTGACTTATTATAGGCACTGGTTTAGGAATAATTTTTTAAGCATTTTTGAGATGGATCCAAAATCATAATGATACCTACTTCATTGGAATGGCCCCTTCCATTTCCAGAGGTTAAAGATAAAGGCACTGAGAGTTAATGAGGACCAGCAGCAGATATCTGACCTGAAGAAGATCAAACCACTTCTCTAATTCTGTCATACGGGGATTTGGAATTGGGATAGCAATTTAATACATAGGTGTTTAAAATTACAACAAGTGAATTCAGAAACTATATTCTTTTATCTGGATTAAGGAAGAGAAAGAGCTGATTTTACACTCAGCATATATGGAAAAACAGGGACATAGAAATTAAAAACTTTGTGCTCAGTATCTTTCCAGTTCTTGGTCCTATGCTTGATGCACCCAGGTTGCCCTTCTACCAGTTGAATTCTGGCTTGTTTTCTCGGAAATATTCCTTTTTATTTATCTAAGTTAATTGCAATTAGTTTCTCCCAAGCATAAATAAAAGTTTTTAATATTTATTTATTTTACTTCTTCAGCCTTATTGAGATATTAAGATATAATTGACAAATAAATTTATAAGATATTTAAAGCGCACATTATGACTTGACACATATATGTGTTGTAAAAGAATTTCTCCCATCAAATAAATAAACATTCTTAAATAAAAACACATGTACTTCTTGAAAAAGCCAACATTTGGGGCGCCTGGGTGGCTCAGTCGGTTAAGCATCTGACTCCAGCTCAGGTCATGATCTCGCGGTCCGTGAGTTCAAGCCCCGCGTCAGGCTCTGTGCTGATAGCTCAGAGCCTGGAGCCTGTTTCAGATTCCGTGTCTCCCTCTCTCTCTGACCCTCCCCCATTCATGCTGTCTCTCCCTGTCTCAAAAATAAATAAACGTTAAAAAAAATTTTTTTTAAAGCCAACATTTGAATATGTGCCATTCAGAAGGCATTGGCAAGTTCTGTTATAGATAGGTATCTTTTCAGGTTAGTGTTTTTGTTTATTTGAGTAAATATATAATATTGGAATTATTGGATTGTACGGAGGAAGGTCTGTGCTATTTTCCCCAGTGGTTACATGAATTTACATTCCCACAGTAGTGTACGAGGGTTCTCTTTTCTCCACATCCTTGCCAACACTTGTTATTTCTTGTCTTTTAAAAAAAAATTCTTCTCTTTTTGACATTAGTCATTCTGACTGGTATGAGATGAATCTCACTGGGGTTTTGATTTGCACTTCCCTGACGATTAGTGATGTTGAGCATCTATCTTTTCATGTGTGTTGGCCATTTGTATGTTTTCTTTGCAAAATGTTTTTTCAGCTCCTTTGCCCATGTTTTAATCAGATTGTTTTGTTGCTGTTGAGTTGTATAAATCATCTATATATTTTGGATATTAACCCATTATTGGATATATCATTTGCAAATATCTTCTCATATTCAGTAGATTGCCTGTTCATTTGTTGGTGGTTCCTTTCGCTGTGCAAAAGCTTTTCATTTTGGTGTATTCCCAATAGTTTATATTTGCTTTTGTTTCCTTTGCCTAAGGAGACATAGCCATAAATGTTGCTAAGGTTGGTATTAGAGATTACTGCCTAGGTTTTCTTCCAGAACTTTTATGGTTTCAGGTTTCTTTATAGGCCTTCAATATATATTTAGTTTATTTATGTGTATGGTGTAAGAAAGTGATCCAGTTTCACTCTTTTATGTGTTCCTGCCCAGTTTTCCTAGCACCATTTACTAAAGAGACTGTCTTCCCCATTGTATGTTCTTGCCTCCTTTGTTGTAGATTAATTGACCGTGTAAGTGTGGGTTTATTTCTGGGCTCTCTACTGATGTATGTAACTATTTTTGTGCCAGTAACGTACTGTTTTGATAACTACAACTTTGTGGTGTATCTTAAAATCTAGGATTGTGATACCTCCCACTTAGTACTTCTTTCTCTGGTTTCTCTATTGGAGGTCTTTTGTGGTTCAATAGAAATTCTAGGATTATTTGTTCTAGTTCTGTGAACAATGCTATTGGTATTTCAATAGGAATTGCACTGAATCTGTAGATTACTTTGGGTAGTATGGACATTTTAACAATATTAATTCTTTCAATCCATGAGCATGGGATATTTTTCCATTTGTGCTGTCTTCAATTTCTTTCACCAATATCCTATGCTTTTCAGAGTACAGGTCTTTCACCTCCTGAGTAAAATTTATTTAAATTTTAAATAACTTTAAATTAAATTTATTTGTAGGCATTTTGATCTTTTTGGTATAATTGTGAATGGGACTGTTTTCTTAATATCTCTTCCTGGTACTTCATTATTGGTGTATAGAAATGGAACAAACAGATTTCTGTGTATTAATTTTGTTTCCTGCAACTTTAGTGAATTTATTAGTTCTAATAGTGTTTTGGTGAAATCTTTAGGGTTTTCTATATATAGTATCATATAATCAGCAAATAATGACCATTTTACTTTTTCTCTATCAATTTGGATGCCTTTTATTTCTTTTTCTTGTCTGACTACTGTGGCTAGGACTTCCAGTAGTATGTTGAATAAAAGTGGTGAGATGGCATTTTTGTATTATTCCTAATCCTACAGAAAAGCTTTCAGGTTTTACCATTGAGCATGATGTTAGCTATAGGTTTGTGTATATAGCCTTTATTATGTTGAAGTATGGTCCACCTAAAACCACTTCATTGAGAGTTTTTATAATGAATTGGTGTTATATTTTGTCAAATGCTTTTTCTGCATCTATTCAGATGACTGTATAGTTTTTATTCTTCCTCTTCTTGATGTGATGTATCACGTTGGTTGATTTGTCAATACTGAACCACTTTTGCATCGTTGGAATAAATCCCAGTTGACTGTAGTAAATGATCTTTTCATCGTATTGTTGAACTTGGTTTGCTAATATTTTTGTTGAGGCTTTTTGTATCTATGTTCATCAAGCGTATTGGCCCATAGTTTTATTTTTTATTATAGTGTCTTTGTCTGGCTTTTGTATCTGTGTAATGCTAACCTGGTTGAATTTGGAAGTTTTCCTTCATCTTCTAATTTTTTTGGAATAGTTCGAGAATGGGTACTAACTCTTCTCTAAATGTTTGGTGGAATTTACTTATGAAGCCATGTGATACTAGACTTTTGTTTGTTGACAGGTTTTTTATTACCAATTCAATTTTTTACTCATAATAGTTTGGTTCAAATTTTCTATTTCTTCCTGATTCAATTTTGGAACCATTTGTTCTAGTTGTCCAATTTGTTGGCACATATTATTTAATAGTATTCTAACTATTTATATGATGTTTGTTGTCTCTGCTCCATCTCTGAGTTTTTTGTTTTTTTTTTTTGATAAATCTGGCTATGATTTATCAATTTTGCTTATCTTTCAAAGAACTAGTTCTTGCTTTCATGATCTTTTCTATTTTGTTTTTTAGTCTCTATTTCATTTATTTCTGCTCTAATATTTATTATTTCCTTCCTTCTAAACTTGGACTTTGTTCTTTTTCTAGTTCCTTTAGATATAAGGTTAGAAGAGTTGAGATTTTTCTTATTTCTTGAGGCGGACTTGTATCACTATAAATGTCCCTCTTAGAATTGCTTTTTCTCCATCTCAAGATTTTGGGCTGTTGTGTTTTCATTTCCATTTGTCTCAAAGTATTTTTTTTATTTCCACCTTTAGTCCATATGTGTCTTTGGATCATGAGTCTCTTGCAGGCAGCATATAAATAAGCATTACATTGGTAATGAACTCCAACTTTTGTCTGGGAAACTCTTTCTTTCTTTCAATTCTGAATGATAACCTCAGGAGGTAGAGTGTTCTTGGTTGTAGATTTTTTTTTTCCTTTAAGCACTCTGAAGGCCTCTACCTTCTGCCCGCAAAGTTTCTGTTGAAAAATAAGCTGGTAAACTTATGGGGTTTCCTTTGTATGTAACTATTCTGTTTTGTCTTGCTGCTTTTTAGATTATTCCTTTATCTTTATTGTTTATCATTTTAATAATATTTCTTGGTGTGGACCCCCTTGGATTCATCTTCTTATTGGCTCTCTGTATTTCCTATACCTGGACGCCTGTTTCTTTCCTTAGATTAGGGAGGTTTTTGGCTTTTATCTTTCAAGTATGTTTGTTTTCTCTTCCCCCACCCCCCACCCCAAGCTTTCCGGTAATCTCTATAATGTGGAATTTACTAAGCTTGATGATACTGCAGAGTTCCCTTAGCCTATTCTCATTTTTTTTGTTTGCTGTTCAGCTTCATTGTTTTCCATTTCCTGTCTTCTAGATCACTGAAATACTCTTCATCTTCTTATCTGCTGTCAATTCCCTCTAGTATGTTTCAGTCATTTTATTTGCCATTTTTGACTGGATCTTTGTTGAAGTTCCCAGTGAGTTCATCCACTCTTTCCGCAAGTGCAGTGAATATCTTTACGACCATTACTTTGAACTCTTTATCAAGCATATTGCTTATTTCATTTAGCTCTTTTTCTGTGGTTTTGTCTTATTCTTTCATTTGGGATATATCCCTCTACTTATTTTGTCCAACTCTGTTTTTTTCTATGTATTAGGTAGGCCAGCTATATCTCGTGGTCTTAAAAGTAGTGGCCTTGGGTAGAAAAGGCCCTGTGGTGCCTTAGAGTACAATCACCCCTGGTTATTAGAATCAGGTGTTCCAGGTGTGTCTCCTGTGTCAGCTGTATGCACACAGCTAGCCACAATTGCTGTGGTCACACTGATGGATGGGGCTGGCCTTCAGCCCAGCTAGCTGCAATGACCTGCTGTGCCTACTGTGGACACACTGGGCATGGTTTGCTCCCCATGCTATTGAGAGGCCAGGCTGCAGCTGCTGTGGCCTATTTGGTGGGTGGGACTGGCACTCAGCCTAGCTGCCTGTAATTAGCCTCTGCTACAGCTGCAGATGTACCTAATGGCAGTATTTGCTGCCTGTGCAGCCAACAAAGAGGCCTGGCTGCAGGAACCATGTGTGTACAGGTGTGTGGGATTATCTTCCCCACTCTCCAGGGCAGGTGTCACTTTGGAGTGGCACCAGTCCTGCCCAGGGCTACCTGTCAGATGTGGTGGAGCAGGAGCTGCTTGTGAGGAATGCCTAATAAGACAGGAAGGTTGGGTATGGTGAGTTTGCCCAACACCACCAGGTTGGCACATGTGGTGCTTGCAAGGTAGATGGAGAGTGTTAGAACTGGCTTTTGCAAGCATCCAGCTATCGACACTGGAGAGAGGCAAGAAAATGGTGACTATCAGTACTGTTTTTATTCCTAGAGATATCTCCCTTTTCCTCCAGTACATGTTCTAAGATCAGTCAATAAGCCTCCTTCAATACACCCCAGGTGCTTTCAAACTACTGCTTTTGTGTTGTGTCTTAGACTAATTTATTTATCATGTTGGCTCTTTAAGGAGACAGACTAAGTTACCTACTACCCTCCAGCTCTGCTGGAGTCAAGCCTACTGATTTTCTAAACTCCTGGAATTAAGCTCTCCTGATTTTCTAAGCCAGATATTATAGGGACTCATGTTCTCAGTGATGGTCCCCAGGGCCAGGGTACCCCATGTGGGATTAATCCACTTGCTTCTCCACGCTTATGTTGTCTTTTAGTTTGTGGTTAGTCACACTGGAAGACTGGCTCCCAATCACATCTCTGCCCCTCCTACCCTTTTCAATGCAGCCTTTCCACTAGGAATAACTGTGGAAGACTTGTTCTGCCGGTCTTCAGGTCATTTTCAGAGTTAGTTTCAATTGATGTAGTTGCTGCCTCAGTGTGTCCCTGGGAAGATGCTGAGCTTACATCTTCTCACTCCACCATCTTCCCCCTCTCTCAATTTTTTTCTTTTTTCAGCTTATTGTGCGTGCGTGTGTGTGTGTGTGAGAGAGAGAGAGAGAGAGAGAGAGAGAGAGAGAGAGAAGGAGAAGGAGTGTAAGCAGGGGAGGGGCAGAGAGAAAGAGAGAATCCCAAGCAGGCTCCAGGCTCAGTGTGGAGCCCTCATGACCTCAGTCTCATGACCATGAAATCATGAGGTCATGACCTGAGTTGAAATCAAGAGTCAACACTTAACCAACTGAGCCACCCAGGAGCCCCTGGTTCATTTTTCCTTTTATTATTGTAGAGGAACCATTTTAATTCCTGATAATATATTCTCACTTAAAGTTTATTTTGTATGCTAAATTATAAGATACTAGCTCTTTATATATATATATATATATATATATATACATATATATATGTATATATATATATACATATATATGTATATATATATATACATATATATATATACACACATTTATATTCATATTTATTCATTTATATCCTATTATAACCTAACTGTATCTGTACTTCTTTATGACTTAGAGTATTTACAGATTTTGTCTTGCTATCCATCTCATAATCATTGCCTTTTATTTGGTAAGTTGTTTTCCCATTTACATTTATTATTGCTATGTTTAATCGCATCCATGATATTTTGAATGAATGTGTTTCCAGTGTAGTTTCATATTTGTTTTGTTTTTTTTCCAAGAATTCCAGTGATATTACTGGTCTTAAGATTTGTTTTTTGGAGGGGGGATAACTTTTACTTTAGGAATTTCCCTAAACTTAGTTATCACAAATCTCCTGATGTTATGAGATAAAATGAATTCCCAAGAAAATCTCTCTCCCTGGTAATTCAACAGAGACATACATAAATACTTATTATTGTTTGGTGCTTAAAGACAGACTGTCTTTTCTTCATTTCTACTGAAATAGTAATCCTTTCAGGGTGTAGCTTTACATATGAAGTCTCAATTCCAGCTGCCACATCATTGTGTATAAAGGCATCACTCTTTGGGTCCCTGTGGGAATTTCTTCTCTCCAATCCCCAAATTGCTGAGACAAGCAGCCTCTCACACCCCAAGCAACTATGAATTCTCACTGTTTTTTGACACATGAAGATTTCTCTTTCTTTTCAGTAAGCTCAGCTCCATGTTTTATGTTATTGTATCAAGAGGGATTTAAATTATCATGCTCTGTCATTTCTAGAATTCAAAGGTTTTTTTTAACTTAAGAAGTTAAAAACTTAAAGGCATAAAAAAAAATCATAGTAAATCATACTTAACCTATCTCCCAAATGAGTGGAGCTATCTAAACTTTTTTCCCCAAACTGCAATCTAAATATCTCATTGTTTCCATTCAATTATAAACTCCCTGATTCTATGGTACAATATTATTTATAACTGATCCAAAACTATATTTGCTGGTAATGAAATATTTGAAGTGACTGAATTTCTCTGGTTTTAATTAGATCACACTTTTTCCAGCAATGACACAAATTTAATAAATGACTTAGCAAAATCACCATTTACTTCTCAGTTTAGAGGTGCACCAAACAAAAACACAGATATTTCACTGTCCTGCTGGACAAGCCACCTTCCAGAGACTAGACATTTTCTCAGATACCTTTAAAAATCTAGAGACAGCCTCTGTTAAAAAATCCCAAATGATGTGCTTTCTTCTGCAACATTTCTACTCAGTTAGTAGGAATTTGTCACTCTTTACACTGTCAAATTTAAATACAAAAGAATAGAAACTTTAATCCAATTCTTAATCCTTCAAAACTGCCCAAGGAGGAAAAAGAATCCTTTTAAACCAGGGTATAATAATTTTCACTCACTTCTGCAATAGGAATAGAGCACAAATTAGACATAAAAAATCCCTTTCAACTTTTGAGCACAATTTTAAAGTAAAGTTTTATTCTGAATTTGAAATTTGCCAAGGTCTGTGGCTGAGTTTCAGATACCCACTTCCCTTCTTGGCAGTAGATAATTTGGAAATCAGAAGTCTGCACATTTGAGATATTTCCAGGCTTGGAGTGTCAAAAAGACAAGATGGCATATGGTGAAGTAAAAGGGATTTCTCACATTCAGGAACACATTTCAACTTCCAAAACATAAAAATAAATAAGTGCTTTTTCAAATTCATAAAAGAAATAATGAGAATTTTGCCCAAATATTATAGACATACCAAAGTTAAGCAGCAAGATGTTTAAGTCTGTCACTTCCTGCAAGCTTTCCACTAAATGGATAAGTTCAAGTTTCAGGACTGTCATATTAACTTTGGCATAAAAATGCTTCCTTCTTTGGCAAAGATGACAGTATTCCCCCTCAAAGAAAAATTATAGTCTAATTAAAGTATACAATTTGATGTTTTTATACCAACGTTTTCCTGGGAAGTTTCTTCAATACTCCACTTGCTAATTTTAAGTTCAATGGATCAGAATATGAAGGGAATTGATGTGGTGAACACAAGGTCTATGAAGATGGTTTGCTGTGCTGTCCATTTACCTGCTCAGTTCTTTATCCTGCCTGGTTGTTATAAAACAGAAGCTGGTATATTTTTGAGTCTTACTATAATAGTTCTTTTATTTATTGGTCTTGTGAGCATGTTGATACATGTTATCACTTCAAGTGTTACAGAAGAAATAAGTACTCACAAATTAAATCAATCAACTTTGTTATTTTTCTGATAAACTCTTAGCAGAAAAAATAAAAATATTCACTAGAGAGTGAACCATTGATCAAGCTTGTAGATTTCCATGATTTACAACAATACTGTATGTTATCAATTGTTTCATTAATGCGAATACTTAAAAAATACTTTCTTCTTAATTGCAGCGTAACTTATTTGACAACAGTCCCATAATCGTTTGGGCTGATTTAAGGGGATTATGTGGAGAAATCTTGCAACTTTAACAAGAAAGTTTTATGAAGTTGCCCATATGACTCTTTGTTCATTATTTAGATTTATATGAGGGATATCTTTGTGCGACAGCTTCTTTAGAATGTGAGTGCAAGGCTAAACACATTTGGAAAATGACAAAGTTATCAAAGAAAGTAGCATATTGTAAAAAAAAAAATTTATAAAGCATTTTTCCAAACTGTCAGATTATAGAAAGCATTTGAACATGGGTAGAATGGGATTTTTTTCAACATTTTAAAGTAATAAGAAATTAACTGTTAACTTTTTAAATGTCTCACTTTCCTAAGATATCAAGTATGGAATTTGAGTAAAAGTGGCTCCTAGTCTTAATCCTCCAAATTTGTGTATGAAGGAGAAAAAAAGAGGTATAAAATAAATGTGTAGGTCTGGATAATAAAGCATTAATTACTTAATCCATCTGGACTTCACTTTTTTATCCACAAAAACCATTTATTTTTGCTATCATAAGTTAATTTATACATAAAAGCACCCTGAGCTTTCTAAGGAAAATTCAGCATCAAAAAATAAGGTGCTTGCTGACACGATAACTTCTTTTAGAATTAATATGTCATGTGTGTTAGATCATTTCATTTGTAGAAATCATCCAAAGTCACCATTTCCCTCAGTTTCATCACAGAAAAAATATGTTTCACTTACATCTGAGGTCATAATTTGGCCCGTCAACCAGAAATAGAGAAAATCAAATCTACATCAATATGTATAACATTAAGAGTTACCAAATATCCAATACTGTTCTCCAAGCTTCCTGTGCCCCTTCTATGATGATTTTTATGCTTAGCTTTTTTTTAAGTTTTCACAAGTAACAGATCAGAGACATAATATGCTTCACTTTTATATTCAGATTACATGTTACCAATAGATTCTTCCTCACATGAGCCCACTCTTCCCTGATGGTATCTAAAAAATAGACTGAGGTGTTTGAAAAGTTGTCCACTCCTGTGAATACTTAAGGTATCTCAGTTTCAAGATAACTTAGCATTATTTAAAATTCAGAGGTTTATACAATGAAAACATCTGCGTTCTCTCCCATGGAGTGAAGGATTAGTATTGCAGCAAAAAGAGATATATATGAGATAAAATTTTAAGTACTTCTGAGAACAGCTCTGGGGATATCTGTATCAAGAATCAGCTTAATATTAATGTGAAATTGGGAGTAATTATCCGATGTAAAAGAACACAAACTATTTAATACATAATATTTAAAACTCACTAATTCTGTGTAATATTTTACCAATTTCCTTTTAGAAATGTAAGGATAGGGGCACCTGGGTGGCTCAGTCAATTAAGCATCTGACTCTTGATCTCGGCTCAGGTCATGATCTCATGGTTTGTGAGACTGAGTTCCATGTCAGGCTCCATGTTAACAGTGTGGAGTCTGTTTGTGACTCCTCTCTCTCTCTTTCTCTCTCTCTCTCTCTCTCTCTCTCTCCCCCCCCCACCCTCCGTCCCACCTTCACTCCCTCTCTCCCCCAAAATGAATAAACTTAAAAACAAAGAAATGTAAGAATAGTAATGCATCTTAATACATCTACATGTGTGCATGTCATTAAGTACTGTTTGTAAACAAGATTTTTAATTTAATTTTATAGCTTTTCCAAAATCAATAAATAAAAAATTGTTTAAAATTTTCCTTACTCTTGTAGTAAAATAGACAGCTTGTGATGACATTCTCATAGAGGAAGCAGAGTTTGCTTGTGTGATTATAACGTTAGGACAACTCCTCAAAAGTGGAATTTCTGATTCAAAGAACATGGACAGAGTTTTCAGACTCTCTCTAGATTTATTCCCTAGGTAATTTCACACTCTCCTTATGGTTGTAAATACTATGCACAGAAGACTGTTGACTGTGGAGCTCTAACCAGTCACCTCTCCTAAACTCTGAAGTTATAGGTCCAACTAAACAATGTCTGCAAACATAATAAGTACCTAAAACTTAAAAGATGCAGAAAAGGAAAAAAATATCCTCCCAAGAAAAGTTGTCCTCCGAGTTTTATCTTCATTTCAATCAGTGGCACCTCTGTTCTTCCAGTTGCTGAGCAAACTTAAAAATTTGAATCGTTTTAGGGTTTTCATACATTCATTGCAGTAGCATATCCTATTTCTGTGAAATGTGTCCAAAACACACCTAATTCTTAATACTTGTGCTACTGCAACCATATTTAGACCAGCTTCATCTTACATAGATTATTCTACCCTTCCCCTCTTGCGTCATGCACATGGCAACCAGAAGGATACAGTTAAACTTCAGGTTATGTCATGCCTGTCCAGTTCAAAGTGTGCTAACCACTGTTCGTTTCACTGAAAGTCCTTACCACATCTCATAATGCCCTACCTGATCTGGCTATTCCCCATCTCTGATCTTCCTCTCTCTCCCAACACACTGTCACCTGTGTTGGCCTCCTTGTTTTACTTCAAACATGCCAAACATGCCCTTTCCCTAGGTTCTTTTTAAACACTGTTCCATCTACCTGGATTGCTCTCCCTCCCACATCACAAGGTGTCCCATTCCCTTCCTTCTTTCAGGTTTTTGCTCATCTGATACTTATCTGAGATGCCCTCAATAACCACCATTTGTAACATGGCACTCTCTATCCTAATATTCGATCTTGCTTTGTCCTGTTTGATTTTTCTTTATAGTTCTTATTACTATCCAATTAGTTTTTTAATCATTGTTTATTTTTTTTCATTCCCAATGCAATGTCACTTGAAATAGGCCAGGGTTTTGTCACTTTTGTTTTTACCTATTTCATCGCATCTAGGACATTTCTTGGTTGATGTGTCCTTTAAATATTAATTGAACTAATTAAGATTTTTGATGCATATTAGCAAATAGCTTTCTACAAGTTTGAATCGGTTAATTCTATCAGCAACAATATTTGACGGTACCTTTTCAATCGTGCCTTAACCAACATTTGGAAATGTAGCTCTGTGCTCCTACACACACACACACACACACACACACACACACACACACACACACACACTTATTCATTCTTGTTCTCTCTCTTTCTACAAGGCTAATAGGGAGAGAGTAGAGGAATGACTTAAGATTAGGGCATTTCATTGTAAGTAGAATACTCTGGATAAGTGGAGCCTTGGATTGTAGAGAATTGCTGATGACTGAAAGAGGAGAGAAATAAGAAGAGTGCAAAGACAAATGCAAAAGAGAAAGGTAGAGGGCAATGCTGTACAACAATAGAAAACAGATTTGGGGAAGCTATTTTAGCCAAGAACTGAGATGGACATTGGGTTTTCACATATACCCAAATCACTAATTACAGTTTTGCACGTTTTCTGAGAATGTGCTTGGAGAACTAGAACACCAGAAGGAAACTTAGTTTTCACTATATATGTTTGAGAGCAGAGAAAACAGAAGACCACAAATACTACACCATGATTAAGTCTGGGTGGTGAGATAATGGATTATGGTTTTAAGTAAATTATCTCATTCAATTCTCACAAGAACTCCTTGAATTAGCTTCTATTATTAGTTTGTAAGTATCTTGCCCTAAGTCCCAAAGCTAGAGCTAAACTTTTGAGTTCTAAATTATTATAAATTCACAAAATATTTTTTTTAATTCTCAGACTAAAAATATTCTCTATCTCCTCTTCCCTTTTCTTTCTCTCCATCTCTTTTTATTTCTCTATCTCTGTTTATCTATCCATCCGTATATGCATCATAACTGGGTAATTCATGGACTAATAATGAGAGTGTGCCATAAATCAAGATTTATGATTACTCTAATTCTGAGAACTTGCATTTCATTTAAATAAAATGTTCTTTGTTTATAATGGATATTGTGACTGATACTCACTATTCATTCCTCCCCTTATATGCTTAGCCTAAATTAATTATGGTAGACTAAATTCACCATCTTTACCAGTGATTCATTGCCAGTTTGATAGGCTTTAAACTCTTTGGGCCAATAAGAGACCAGAGAAAAAAAATTCTCCAGGATTTTGGTAAAAATAAGCAAGTAGTTCTCATTCCTATCCCACCTGATGAAAACAAAGTAGAATCATTTCATCTCTAATGTTAAAAACTAACATTGGGTGAAGCCAACATTTGTCTGGCAAAGGAAACATATAAGAGATAAAGATAGAAAGATAGAGAAGTGAGAGAGAGAGTGTATGTGTGCTTAGAATTGACATTTAAAAATCACTAAAAAAAAAAAAATACTGTTTATTACCAGAGGTTAAACATAGTAAATGATAATTAGAATGTTCTATTGGGTTAGAGAGTAGTCTCTACTCCCACTCAGAATACTTAGTAAATAGGACATGGATCCTTGTGGAAGCAACTTGCAAATGAGGAAAACAAAAACACACACACACATTACAAATTTCTCACTTTCACACTAGGTTTTAAACTAGAAGCGTTTCAATGATTACTGGGCTAAACTGGGATATTATTATTGGCAAGTTAACTACTGCCGAATGCTTATGAGACTTGATAAAACAATGTTGTTAGCAATTACTACAATAAAATAAAATGAAATAAATATTCCATACTATACAGACTGAGTTGTGACTATTCACCACATCATGTAGCATTTAAAATATAAATCACTATTCATCTTTCTAGTGATATATACCCTCAATTAGCTATCAGTTTATTTTCATATGTCCAAAATTAACAAATTTATATTAAAGGATAACAAGCTTAGTGGAATTTTAGGGGAAACATTATTTAGTGCTGCATTTACAATATGTAAATTACTGCTAATTATTTATTGTTGAATATTTTTAGTCAAAGGAAGAGTTATTATAAGTCATTTACCGGGGCGCCTGGGTGGCTCGGTCGGTTAAGCGTCCGACTTCGGCTCAGGTCCTGATCTCACGGTCCGTGAGTTCGAGCCCCGCGTCGGGCTCTGGGCTGATGGCTCAGAGCCTGGAGCCTGTTTCCAATTCTGTGTCTCCCTCTCTCTCTGCCCCTCCCCCGTTCATGCTCTGTCTCTCTCTGTCTCAAAAATAAAAAATAAACGTTAAAAAAAAAAAAATAAAAAAAAAAAATAAGTCATTTACCTGGTACCACAATAGGAAAAAAAATAGATGTAGGTGGCTTTTTATTAACTCAATCATAGTTTAACTCTTCAAAAAGATATCAGGAAAAAACTTTAGCGTGACATACAAGCATCAATGAATTCTGGCTATTGCCTGACCTTTTGCATTTCCCTCATAAAACCTTTGTTCTAAAAGAGCAAAATCTGAGAAATTTTGTTCTCTTTCTTTGGGTTAATTTTGCTTTCTTTTTTTCTCATTCTTTTATCACATCTTCTCCTATAAGCGTTTTCTTTATTCTTAGGCTTACTAGATGCCACTAGTCTATGTCTCTATACCATCCTATATCTAGTATTTTAATAGATTTTATTATGTTGCAAAATACTTCTGTAGTTGTCCATTCCTCCCACTAAAATGGAATTTCCTTGATAACAGAGTTCTTTTTAACTCTTCATTCTTATTACATATCACAGGCCCTAGCATATGTGAAAAACTCAGTAAGTATTTGTTGAATAAATGTATTCAGAAATAAATATAGTGGTACACCAGTAAATTCTGTGTCCCAGAATTTAAATTTTGGTTCTAAAAGGCACCTAGCTCATTAGGTCGTTAAAACTCAGTCGTTAAAGTATGCGACTCTTAATCTTGGAGTTGTATGTTTGAGGCCCATGTTGGGTGTAGAGATTCCTTAAAAAGAGAATCTTTTAAAAAATTGGGGCGCCTGGGTGGCGCAGTCGGTTAAGCGTCCAACTTCAGCCAGGTCACGATCTCGCGGTCCGTGAGTTCGAGCCCCGCGTCGGGCTCTGGGCTGATGGCTCAGAGCCTGGAGCCTGTTTCCGATTCTGTGTCTCCCTCTCTCTCTGCCCCTCCCCCGTTCATGCTCTGTCTCTCTCTGTCCCAAAAATAAATAAACGTTGAAAAAATAAATAAATAAATAAATAAATAAATTTTGGTTCTTTATAATGTATTTTGTTATTATGATATAAATAAGTTTCAAAAATATTATCCAGGCCAACTTCCTAAATAGAATTACACTACACTTAAGCAATTATAGAGTGCCAATTATATTCCCAAGGTTTATATTAAAATATTTTATAAAAATATTATGTAAATTCGTAAAGATATTACAGCAGATATAACTATCTAATTGCATGTTTTAAATAAATTGAGAAAAATAAATCTTTGTCTAGTTAAAGAAGGTAACTGAGAGATGTACATGGAAAAGCAGACATTTATAAAGCAATATCTAAGCAGAACTGTTGTATATACTAAGAAATCAATCATTATTTACTATAAAAAAAAAAAAACAAAAAAAATTGGTAGCTCCCAGGACAGAAGCAAGAAGGAAAGAATCAGGCGTATGAATAATAACCATGGATATTAAATGCTGAAATGCATGCACGATGTCTTACACATTGCCATTGGAAGATTCCATTCAAATTATTTCTGTGTCTGCCCTCATGATTAACCTTTCAGAAAAGGGAATCTGACTAGTGTACTTCTGAAATTAGGGGAAATGTGGTTCTTTGACTAGCAAACCGGAATCATGTAGCTTTTTGTGTAATTGGGGGTGAGGAGAGATAATTTTCCCAAAGGTCACAGATTAAATAAAAAACAAAAACAATGTCAGAACCTACCATAGTCATTTACATTCTCAGACTTTATGTACATCTCAAGTTTTTCTTTTTATAAAATCTTGTAACATAAGAAGTAAGTAGTTGGTCTGAGCAGACAATAGAGTTAACTATTGATTGATATTTTGGAGGTATACTATGAATTAAAAACTTCCATTCATTTTTTCAATTGAAATTAGCTAATATCCAGGAAAATTAGCTCACTCTGTGGGTCTACCAGAAGGATCAGAAAAACAGAAACTCATTATTATATCTTTTAACAGACAGAATTTGTTATGATAGAACATTGAGTGAACAGATGTTTGGAGGATTAAATTTTTTTTAAAAAAATACTAAAATAACAAAGTAGAAATAACTACAGGAAGGAGGTGTTACCCACCCAGACGGAGAAACAAAGGTGATGCTAGAATCTAGACTCTTAGAGGAGGAGGTCCTCTTAGATCCAGATCAGTGTCTATTCCTCTGGGAAGCAGGTTCTACCTGGCAAAGAGAGTAGACTGCAATTGGTTTTGGAGCACCCAGGGAAGCAGGGGATTGGAAGGAAGAGCTGCAGGGGCAAAGGGACATTATTGTGCTAGGAGAGCCAACAAGCAAAAGGACAAGAGAAAGTTCTTTCTCCTCTTTTCCTACCATATCTTCTTCCTTGTATATCTCTCTTAATAAAGGAGGATTGAAGTTCCAGCTACAAAAAAAGAGTGTAGAAGAGGGAGAGACAAAAGAGTGTTGAAGCTGAGAGACAATAGCTTCATAACCAGTACAATGTTACATTTTACCAAACTGTTATGTTTTTGCATTAGCCCTTATTTTATTGGCATTTTAACTTGGTGTCATTAATTGCAAGTTACTTACTGTAATACTGATAGTATGTAGAATGAGAGTAAAGTTTATGTGAATTTAATTTTTGTTCGGTTAAAGTTACCCAATTTTTGACTAGCTAATTCTAGAATTCTAACTTTTTACTAGGTAATAGTTTTATAATACATCGATGATTCTTTGGCCTAGTAAATAAACCCAACATTATAATTTGTTGCCATTTTTGTCTTCCTTTAAGGCAGAGGATATCTATAAGCCTGCCATCCCAGATATAGCCCATTAGTCACAGGAAAAAACAGACAGCGGTGTGTGGAATGGATCAGCCCAAATTCATCATGACCACTAAAAAACAACACAAAACAAATATCCTATTAGTGATGTGCCAAGAGCTTGATCATTTCGAGTGAAGGATGGCATGTTAATGAATATATATAAAGGCAGTTCTCAAATTCACATATTTCAAATTAACAGCAATCAGTCAATTACACGCATGATATCGACTTGCTTCACATATTGCCCTTGAGTAGGCTGGAAACATACAAATGAAACTAAGTCAGATACGTGATGGATTTGGAGGAGATTCCTAATTAAAATCATAGCAAATACTTTATCTTTCTGATACATAGAACCATGCAGCTTTAATCAAAATAACCAACTCTAAAATAGGCACAAATAGTGGCTAAGCAGATGTTGAGAAGAAGCAAACAAAAACATCAACAACAAAAACCCTAAACTGAATAAAATGGGAAGGCATTGAACAGGAAATCTTGGCCTTTGACCCATTATTATATAATGGATTTTCTAAAGTAAGGTAATACATTTTCTGAAATTCATTATAAAAAAAGGGTTCCAAAAATAAATGGAACACGTATTCTAGCATTGCTAGAATAAATACAGATATGGGGACTCACATAACTCAGCTTCAAAAAGAAAAAAAAAAACAAAGGCAACCCAATTAAAAAATGGCAAAGGTCCTAAACAGGTAATTTTCCAAAAACATACCAACTTCCAACAGGTACTTGAAAAGGTGCTCCACATCACTAATCATTAGGGAAATGCAAATCAAAAACCACAATGAGATATCAATTCACAGCTGTTAAGAAGTCTATTATAAAGATAAGAGATGAATGCTGGTAAGGATGTTGAGAAAAGCAAACCCCCATATACTGTTTATGGGAATGTAAACTGATATAACCGTTGTGAAAAACAGTGTGGAGGCTCCTCAAGAAATTACAAATAGAACTACCATATGACCAAGAAATCCCACTTCCGGGTATATATCCAAGGGAAACAAAATCATTATCTCAAAGAGATAGTTTTACTCCCATGTTAATTGCAGCATTATTCACAATAACCAAGCTGTAGAAATAATCTAAGCATCCATTGACAGATTAATAAAGAATATGTGATTTTATACATATATATATATGATTATACATATATATTCATCTTTAATACATATTTAAGCTGAATATTATTTCATTTGTGTGTGAATTTTTAATATAAATGCAGAACATAAAGCATTAATGCAAGTCAAAATGTTCAGTGAACATGTTTCAGCAGTTCAACTCTATAACAATTATAAATAAATCTGCTAAGTTTTTCTGGACAATGCCAGCATTAATTTCTTACTGATGACAATAGTGTTTGTGGTATTTTTATCATACAGTAGATTCTATCCATTCACTATACATTTCTAATGTCCTACTTGCAAATATAGGTTTTTAATGTCTGTCTTCTGTGCTATTCCTGTCAATTTGTTATTAATATACATTAAACTATAAAAGAGAGAGAGAGAGAAAAAAAAATCCTGCCATCCATGACAACATGGATGAATTTGGAGAGTGTGATAGTAAGTGAAATTTACATGTAGAATCTAAATACACATATTTTGGAAGGGTATACTTTTTTCATACAACATAATAAGGTCAGGTTCCCCCAAACCCTCTCCTTCTTTAGGGGCTCTGGGATGGAAACTATGTAGAGGTTAGGAGACTTTCAGTGTGTTCAGGGGATGAGTTGGGGCAAGGACTCCCCAGCAGCTGGGCGCCTCTCTCTTCCTCCTGTTCTCACAGGGGCTGGTAATTCAGGGGGCTCTTACTCCTTGGAGGCCATGTGGACAATAAGCTCCACCACCTGGTTGCTATAGCCAATTTCATTGCCATACCAGGGAATAAGCTTTAAAAATTGATCACTGAGGGCAATGCTAGCCTCAGCATTGAAGATGGAGGAATGGTACTACTGTTAAAGTCACAGGAGACGAACTGGTCCTCCGTGAAGCCTAGGATGCCCTTGAGTGGGCCCTCTGATGCCTGCTTCTCCACCTTGCTGACGTCATCATATTTGGCAGCCTTCTCTAGGTGGCAGAGCAAATTCACAACTGACATTTTGTGGGTTGGATTAAAGAAGGCCATGCCAGTGAGCTTCCCATTAGCTCAGGGATGACTTTGCCTATCGCCTAGGCAGTGCCAGCAGAAGCAGGGATGATATTCTGAGCAGCTCCTCAGGCCCTATGCCATAGCTTCCCAGAGGGCCTGTCCACGGTCTTCTGGACGGCAATGGTAGCATGGACTGTGGTCATGAGTTCTTCCATGATGCCAAAGTTGTCATGGATGACTTTGACTAGAGGGGCCAAGCATTTGGTGGTGCAGGAGGCATTGCTGACAATCTTGAAGGAGTTGTATTTCTCATGGTTCACACTCATCACAAACATGGAGACATCAACAGAAGGGGCAGGGATGATAACCCTGTTGGCGTCACCCTTCATGTGAGCCCCAGCCTTCTCCATGTTGGTGAAGACTCCAGTGGATTCCACAACATAGCACAAGCATTACCCTATTCAATATTGGAGAGATCCCACTCTTGGAAAATGGAAATGGGCTTTCCATTGATGACAAGTTTCTGATTCTCAGCCTTGACTGTGTCATTGAATATGCCGGGGAGGCGGGGGGGGGGGAGGGGGGGGCTTACTGAAGCATGTAGACCAGGTCACTGAGGTCAACAGAGCAGTCACTGATGGAGACAATATCCACTTTGCCAGAATTAAAAGCAGCTCTGGTGACCAGGCACCCAATACAGCCAAATCTGTTTACTCTGTCCTTCACCATTGTGTCTTGGGGACACGGCTGGCACTGCACCAGAATATGCGGCTGTCTGTCCAATGGAGGAAGAGCAGAGAGTCTGAATACAGATATTCTTAATGTGATCATTTCAATAGAAAAGATCAGTTTCAAAGTATGTTTTATTTGGTGACAAACTATAGTATTTTAAATACAGTCATGGGCTAATTGTAAAAATCCTTTTAAGTTCTTTAAAGTTTTTGATAAAAGATAAAAACAGTACTCTAGAGATCATTATGTTTACTGCATATCTGCTTGGGGAATGAGGTCAGGCATAATTAATTAAATTAATTATGCCTTTAACTGTTATTATAAAGCAAATTTTAGCTGTTGTAGTTTCTCAGGGATGCATTTTGCAAATTTTGTTTTGTAACTCTATTCAGCAAAGTAGATATTTAAATTTGGTCACCATTATGCAAAATATTTGAGATGTTTTGATTAGGAAAAACAAAATGGGGAATATTCAAAAGATAAAACATCCAACTGAATAAGCAAGTTGTGTTCCCTCAAGTGGTATATAATTTTTTATTGGGGACTTTTTTTCCAGCTGGGTTTATATAATGACTGTCAGTGGAGAGAGTGAGATTCCTTGAGTCTTAGATTGTTTGCTTCTAATAGTACCACAATGATATCTTTTTAATCGTATTATTTAACCATAATTAGTATTTTAATATTAAATAAACATGAATTATAATTTTTGATTGGGTTCCTACATCTTGTGAGGAGTGTGAATTTGGACTTGACCTCAAGCTCATGATATAGTTATGCGAATTTTAATCCTTATCACAATCCTCCACTGTTAGTATCAGCTAGACAGGAAGCTTCCTGGTAGCTTCTGTAGGCTGAAAGATGGAGATTTTCTCATCATCTTTTCATTTATTGGGTAGCTTTTCAATAAGTTATATTTTGTATAGAAGCTCAAGTACAGTATGCTACCTCTTGGATACAAAGCTCTGCGTTTGTCCCTATATACATTAAAGACCTGATCCCAACCGCTACATTTGCATTTAACACTCTTCGCTCATAGTTCCTCAGAGATGGTAATTGTTCTACCTTGATGTTCCCTCTGTTTTGTTACTTGGCAATTTAATTTTTTTTGGTTTTTAAACCTTTGTTAAGTATTAATATTATATGAAATCTATACTTGGCATTATGAGTGGTAGGAATTGGAAATGTGTATTCTTATCAGTTTGGTCCACTGTACTGAGGAAAGACACTGTATTTTGAAGGCACATATAAAGCGGAGGTTGCTGCTGCTGATGAAGTGAAAACTCCTCAAAACATGAGAAAGCTCTATTTATTCCAAAGAGAAATCAATACTTTGTTTGCTAATATTTGCATGTGCTACGGGACATTTTTCTACTCTAAAAGAAGGAAAAACAAAACTAACCTAAACAAACCTGTATCAACTTGCTACTAAAAACTATAGAACTCCCCTGCCCCCAGCTTTTTATTTAAAAACCATTAAATTCAGTGCACAAAGTATTTTGAATGTCAGAAAAAAATCTATCAAGAGTTGTACTACAGTTTGGGATATGCAAAATTTTAACATATGTATATTGTTCTGATGAAGTTTAAGGCCATACCAATGAAACAGATCCAACCACACTAGCTACACTCTACTACTAGCCATAATATCAAGGAAACTGAGGTATAAGCTGAAACTATCAGTCTGACTGGGTAGTGGTCAAACCTTGTTTGGGAAGAAGCAATATCTGTCAACCTGCCTATGTAATGAATTTGTAAGCCTTTTAATGACCCTGTGCTTTTTTTTTTAATTTTTTTAACATTTATTTATTTTTGAGACAGAGAGAGACAGAGCATGAACAGAGGAGGAGCAGAGAGAGAGGGAGACACAGAATCTGAAACAGGCTCCAGGCTCTGAGCTGTCAGCACAGAGCCCGACGCGGGGCTCGAACTCACGGACCGTGAGATCATGACCTGAGCCGAAGTCGGACGCTTAACCGACCAAGCCACCCAGGCGCCCCGACCCTGTGCTTTTTATGTTTACTTAGCTCTCTCTTTTACAGTGATCACAGGAAATGAGGAAAATGGAAGTGAAGTTTATCTAGTGTAATTCCTTAGAAATGAATGTGTTTGGAAAGTTGACTGGTTGGGAATCCTGACACATAAAGAGAGTAGTTAACAATTTGCTGAGTGTTCACTATATGACAGGCAGTTCCCTAAAAATCATAGTTTTGAATTATCAGTGCATTTTAAATAAGCAATCTATTTCCTCTGTCATGCTATCGAGTACATATAATTGTGTTTCCACTATTCATAAATGTAGACATATCTTTCCATTCATTTTATCATAAATATGGTTGTCAGATTATTTAACCAAAGAAAGTGTAATTTAGTTTTAACAAAGGACCCTAAAAATACCATGAGGATACATATTAATTTTGTTATTATTGTTGTTGTTTTTAAGTTTTAATTTTAATTCCAGTTAGTAACACACAGTGTTATATTAGTTTCTGGTGTACAATATAGTGATTCAACAATAATACATACACATTAACTTTCTCTTAACATGTGGGAATGCTAAAAGCAATTGCAAACTTCAAATATGAAATGGAAAGACTATCTACTTAATATTGATAGAAATAAAAATACGAAAATTTGTAATCCAAATAAAATTTCAACCTTATTTGAACCCAACCTTTTAAATATAAAGCAGGCCATGTATATATTAAGTTGCACAGAGTTTGGCTAATAGCCATGAAATTGTCTAGTGCTACCCTAACATAATTGGCAGGTATTTAGAACTCTGATACAATGAATAAAACATTCTGCTTGGGTTCAAAGAAAGTACATGCTTATTTAACTTACTGCCATACAAGGTTTTTGTTTTATCTTGCTTTTAAACTAAATATTTTCAATAAATGAGCAGTTACCAGTGAAGGAAAAGGAAAAATTAATGGTCCTTGGTTGTCATCTTCTTTTTTATATCCCTTTAGTTGTAAGTCAATGGAGTAAGCTGTGTGGATTTCTTAATTAGTTCAAAGGGGATGTAATATTTGTAATATTGATAAGCTTTCCCACAAAGGGATATATTATAATTTCCTAACAAATAAAATATTGTGAATACTAAATTTTCCCTTCATTTGTTGAAAAAAATCACAATAATAATCTAAAAGCAAATTCATCTGGGACTCAGAAAATCCTGGATTCCAGAGCTGATATTTAACTTCACTGACCAATGAGGTTTTCTTTTATGTAAAACATGATGAGTTCAAACCATCTGATCTTTGAAATATGATCTTTAAATATTGATGTTTATTGCTTTTACAAATGCACCATAATACTGTTTGGGGAGTAGAGACAATGGATTCATTCTGACCTTGATGTTTTTATTGTTTTTTCTTTTTACTCCCCTTTTAGCTAGGGATGATCACTTAAGACAGTCTATTGGAAGATAGGGTTCCTGGTGGCTCAGTCAGTTAAGTGTCTGACTTCAGCTCAAGTCATGATCTCCTGGTTGGTGAGTTTGAACCTCGCATCTGGCTCTCTGCTGTCAGTGCGGAGCCTGCTTTGGATCCTCTGTCCCCCTCTCGCTCTGCCCCACCCCGACTCTCTCTCAAAAATAAATAAAACATTTTTTAAAAAAGCAGTCTATTGGAGAAAAAAAATCAGTGACACATGAAAATTATGAAACAAACAAGGGTAATAAGTAGTCTACTGTTGACTGAATATCCTACTATAAACAACTGGGTTTTTATTCAGAAATCATTTAATGTAATTTGTATTCTCCTTTAGAAAGGCTCTATCCTTTAGCTCTAATATCTCCGGGAAAAAAAAAAAAGCAAAATTAATAAAAGCTTTTGATCTGTTTGTCAGTAGATGCAAAGGAATTAATTAAATGATGTGTGTAACAAATACAGAACTCCAATCAACTCTCAGTAGAAAGTACTACTTGGGTCAATGGGTTATACAAACATGTGAAAGTCCTTCCATTTTTGACACCATCGATATTTAACCATCTTTTCACACCATGCAGTCCTTCATCTCTCCATGATTAGAATGAGAGAACCATGACTTATTAGCACAGAGAGACTTGAGAAATCATCTAGTCCAACTTTCTAATTTTATGGCAGAATAGAAAGCCTTGGGTTGTAAGTTCTGTGCCTTGGCTTTACAAATAGAAAGACTCGATATCAATTCTGTGTCATGGCTTTACTTATTGCCAGCTTAGCAACTTTGGGTCATCTACTCTTTCCAAATATATTTCCTCGTCTGTAGAATGGGACGAGTAACTCTTATTCTGCCTTATTGGGGATTTTCCCCAAAGTAGATAAGAAATATAAAGCCACTGTTATCAGCCCACTTTTAAGCTTTTCTTCCACAAAATCCTACAGTCCTAGTTCTCAACCATCATGTGGTCACAGAGGGCCAGAGTTCTGGAAGAAGTTGAAGGGGTGAGGCGACAGAAAGTGAAAATGTGTAAACATGCGGACTAGTTTTCCTTCATACCAGCTTGATGTGAACCAACACTGCTGGTAGGATTTTTTATACTTGTGACTGACAACCAATGACTGTGTCAGCTGGAAAGAAGCTGGAACTTCTTAAAACATTGATTTTCATATCTTCAGACCCTTTCAGATGTGTTACAGACCAATTTCAAACACAATTCCTTATTTAGTTCTTACACTACAATGATACAATTCCAAAGATTTTCATTTTGTGAAAGATTAAGGCTACTTCCTAGTAAACAGTGAGCATAAATTTTAGTACTCAAAAACTAAAATTAGTGCATTGTTAGAATTTCTGAAGTTTCCAATTCTGTAGAAATTCTACTTGCCAAATAGCATTACGCAATATTGTGAGCTATGCTTCGAAATCCCAAGTTTTCAAGAAAAAAACTTATGTCATTAGTGTAGTCTTGAATAAGATAGGATTTTCAGCTGCTGCTCATTTCATTCTGTATCTCTGTGTATAAGCAGCCTGAATTCACCATTAATTTTTAAAATATTTTGTCAAAAAAGTAAATATACTTATGGTAATAGTAAAAACATAGAGATTACAGTTAAAATCAAATGACACTATTTTTGTGTATGAATCATGCACATGAACATCACTATAAAATGTGCTCAGTTGGTTGAGCATCTGAAATGATCACATTAAGAATATCTGTATTCAGACTCTCTGCTCTTCCTCCATTGGACAGACAGCCGCATATTCTGGTGCAGTGCCAGCCGTGTCCCCAAGACACAATGGTGAAGGACAGAGTAAACAGATTTGGCTAAGTGAGTGGCTCAGTTGGTTGAGCATCTGACTCTCAATTATGGCTCAGGTAATCATCCCAAGGTTGTGGGATTGAGCCCCACATTAGGATCTGCACCGAGCATGGAGCCTGCTTAAGATCCTCTCCCCCTGCCTCTCTCCCCTACTCACATGCACGTGCTCTCCGTGCCTCTAAAATTAAAAAAAAAAAATTCTAAGTGAAAAATTAGCATAATATATAACTGCACACTGGAATCATGCACTGTTACTAAAGGGTATTCCCTCCCACATTAGGAAATGTAATGATATGATTAATCATGTTTGATGTCCAAACTTCCCCAATACTCTTTGTGACACTGTGATGTGGAAATTTATCCCTAAGTGGATTAGCAGAAATATCAGTCCAGCAAGGGCTCTCATATGATAGTCTTATTCACTGGATCAATTGAATCTATATCTGGATAAGCTCACTTTCAGGTGAAAGGAAGAGCCCTGGCTGGCCAAGATGCCCTGTCTAGAGAACAGGCTGATTGGTGAAAATGGCTATCACTGCTCAGTAACCAAAACAGATTTCACTGCTTTCAAGGAGCATATTCTAATAGGAGATATAGAACATAGATACCAAAAATAAGAAGTAAAATGTGCTGTATGTTAGAAGATGGATAAAAAGAAAAACAGAGAAGAGAACAGTGTCCTGCAGGTGGAAATGGAAAGAGAATGCAATTTTTCATTGTGAGGTCATGGCAGGCTTCATGGAAAAGATGATAAAGAAGGATTTAAAGAACAGGACAGGGGTGGGGAGAGAGCCGAGAGAATATTGAGGAGATTAGTGTTACAGATAAAAGGAACAGCAAGATGGGAACATTCTTTCTGGGCTTAAGAAAAAGTAAGAATTCAGTGTGACTGATGTGGAGCATGTGAGAATGTGAGAAAAAGCAGGATGGTCACAGAAGAAAGTCAATTAAATTGGACTTTAATGACTTATTCGGAGTAAAATGTCGAGCTATCACAGGGCATTAAGTAGAGAAGTGACATTATCTGGCTTACATTTCAAATGGATCATTCTGGCCTCTGTACTGAGTATAGATTGTAGTAGAAAGGCCATGGGCTGAAAGAAATAAATCAATTATTAAATAATTGCAGTATTCCAGGTGAAATATGAGGGTGACCCAAACCAGAGTGGTATTAATGGGTATGGTGAAAAATGGTTGGATTGTATATATTTTTTCAATAGAGCTGGCATGACTTACAGACTGTGTGGTGTAAGAGAAAGAAACAAAATGACATTAACATTTTTATTTAAACAAATCATTATTATCTTTGCCATTAACTGGGATGTGAAAATCAGCACATAGCACAGATTTGTCAGGAAAAATAAGTTCATTTTTAGAGATTGTAAGTTTTTAAAGGTTTATTAGACATTCGAGTAGAGATGTTAAGTAGCCTGCGGAGTATGTAACTAGACTGGCATTTGGGTAGAGCTCTGGACTGTACGTATACAATTTGATTGTCAGCACATCGATGGTATTTTAAAGACATGGGATTCAGTGAGAGCACTAAGAGAACAAGGCAAGGGCCTCAGACTGAGCCCTGTAAGCACTCCAGCATTGAGAAATTACTAGGTTGAGAGAGTTTCCAGGGTAGGTGATGTGAGATCAGAGAGAGAAAAAGGCAACGGCTGACTTCTAGAAGGTGGCAGATGTTTTGCTAAAATAGCATCAGTTTATTGTCATAGATCTATTTAACTACTGTCCCTTAGCCTCCTTGAAGGATATTTACAGATTCTTCCCATGTTTGTTTCTTTTCTTGTGTTTTCAGCAGTGAATATGGTAGAAAAAGGGAGCCAGGCAAATCAGTATGCTGAGAAACAAAACGCTTATACTCTTTATCATGGGGCAAGTCTGATGGAAGCAAGGGAAGTGGCGAAAAGGGCAAGGGCACAGACCCCTAGAAGAGTTTACATAAAAAGCTAAAGAACTACTGGTTTAGGTCTGTCGGCAAAAATAAATAGCCATTAATTTGTATTCTCTAATAATTTTAGGCATGATGTAAGTAATAATAGCACAGTGAGGTAATACAGATTAACTTGTTGCTTTTGAAAGAAAAGTAATTGTATTTACCACACATTTGTTGTTAACATGAAAAGTAAAAACACCTTTCCCTGATTTAGCATGAACACTCTTCGTGAGGCATTCATGGAGTCCTTGAAACATTGAAATGCCATTTAATAAAAATCTAATCCATCTTGTCTAATGCCATTCAATAAAATTGTCATTTGGTAAGACCATCATTAATTACTCAACTGGCAGAAATAATTATTTTTAGATATTCTCCTTTTGGCAGCTCAGCAAAAAGAAGGCAAAAATTGCCTCTGCAGAATAAGCAACTGAAGGTTTCTTTGCAGTCAGCATTTAAAGGTGACTTCTGATCTGTTGTTAAGACACATTCCTCTGGAAAAAGAACATATGGCACTTTCCCCTCACCCCTTGCTTACTTTACAATTCATTCATAGGAAAATTAGAGGCTCAACAAGGGCATAATTTCATCCTTGATACTTTCCTTCCTTCCTTCTTCCCGTCTTTCCTTTTTTCCCCCCTTATTTTTAAGAACTATATCAAAAATGACACTAGTGCAACGGGATTTCGCTTTCCCCTTACAGAGCAAAGATGTTGCTGATCATACAGATCTGAAAAATGAAAACACTGGGATAACAAATTTAAAGGATCCAGGACTTTAAAAAGAAAATATGCACATAAGTTGAAATGCTTTAGAATATGCCTTAGGACATGGAAGTCTTAAACTTGTATGTGGGCTGAGTGTCAATGTATAGCAATTTTTTTTTCTTTTCATCATCAGCAGTTGACTTATATAGCACATATTTCCAAATGGAAGTTATGAAGACACTGGAGCATCCCAACTCAGATGAACTGCCTATTGACCAACCTGCCTTGATACCTTACCTTACATAGCTCTAGAGGTAAAAGAACTTAAAAAAGTTATTGGTACCCATCTTCTCTGTAGTATGTGAGGAGCCTGTATAATTTTTGGAGTGTCATGTTTCCATTTCAACAAAATTAAAGAAAAATAATTCCCTTAATTCTTACCTGAGACCACATTACAATAAAGAGTGCCAAGTGAGTTCAGTCAGTCTCTGGGACGTCAAACTTATAAAATAATGAATGAATAAGGGCACAAATAAGGGAGGGAGCCTAACACATATGTTCACATCAAAGAAAAGCCATAGTTTAAACAGAAAAAAAGGAGTGGGAGAATCAAGCCATCCCCTGAACGTAGACAGTATCAGCTCATCAAAATCAAAGAACTTATGATGAAGCAGTCAGTGTAACATTCACATTTTTGAGCAGCAATGTGATTTCAGAAGAAAAAAATCATCCATAGCATTACACTGTTTTTCTAAATTTTAATTTTGCTGTAGTTGTATGTAGATTTAAAAAAATTAATTTATGCATTTTGAAGACTCAGAAATTAGTGTAATAATTTCATACTATTCAGGAAATCTTAAAATAATAATTTGTTTAAAGATGGCAGAGTGAGTGACACTGTATTCTTGAAGTCCTCAAACAAAATCCAGTGAAATACACACACATATACACATACGCACGTAATTAGGATATGCACAGAAAAATTCACCAACAGCAAGTATGGAGTTCAAACTTATGCCATAAACTCTAGAAATATGAAAGTCAAAGACAGTATCATACCATTCTGGAAAGCCTTAATGGACTGTCTCACCTGGCTATCCAAAATAGTAGAGGGGAACATGATGCATCAAAATAATCCAATAAATTATTACTAATCTACCACAGTTTAGGAAGAATGGATGTGTAGATAGGAAGTAGGAAGATTGAGGGAGAGAATGAAGGAGAGAAAGAGACAGAGGGAATGACTACAGAAGTATTTTAACATAAAATAGAATCTGAAGATCTTAGCAGAAATGGGAAAACCCAGCAGGTTTTGCATTTTTAATAGACCCACAGTAAAATTAGAAGTGATGTGAAACTTGAGTGATTCGCTCAACCTTGGGAATTGGGCACAGTCACCTATGAAGTGAAACTTAATGCAGTTTAAAATTGTAACTAGCCAGCAAATATTTCAAGTTCTCTAACATAAATTATTCCCAGCCCTAGGTGTGTTCATAATTGCACGACCACTATGAACACATATTATGAAAGAGAAGGAAGGAAGGAAGGGAGAGAGGGAGGGAGGGAGGGAGGGAGGGAGTGAGGGAGGAAGGAATGAGGTAAGGGAGGAGAGAAGGAGGGAGGGAAGGAGGGAAAGAAGGGAGGTAGGGAGGGAAAATCTGGCAGGCAAAGACAAAGAAATAATCATATATGTTTATAAACTCAAGTAAGGAAAAAAATACTAAAAACAAAACAAACAAAAAACCTCCCTGGGAGTTTCTCCCACCTTAGAAGAATTTAAGAAAGACTTAATTCAGTAGAATAAGAATTGAGATGTACATTAATGAAGAATGTGACTTTTGAGCCATGGAAGCAAATTGAACAAATCAACACCAATAAGTGAACAAATAATTGGGTAGATAAACAGGATCAGAAAACTTGATGAAACTCAATTGCCACAGAAGAAAGTCATGAGATTATTATTTTGATTGCAGAAGGTAAAAAAAAAAGAAGACAAAGTTATTGAAACAGGAAGAAGGAAAGGACAGAAAGAATGTTTCATATCATAAGTCTAAGTGCTATTTTTGCAGTCAAATACTCAACAAATGGAACAGTAAAAACATGTCCACAGATACAGTAGGAAAAATCTTGTGGAATAAAGAACTGATCTTGAAAATGTAAAAGGTCACATCATGTTCTATGAAAAACTGATACAAAGTAGTGCACTTTGAGACATGCTCTAGTTTAGTCATTGAATTTCAAAATGACTAAAGAAATTTTCATGCACACAGACAAGTAAACCAGAGAATGAAAGAGGAAAAATCAAGTTTGCCTCAGCCTTTCCACAGTGAGATTTAAGATCAGAAAAAAATGAAGCAATATCAACAAAATTCCAAGGAGAAAATATTCAAGACCAATTGGTAATCCAAGTTCAAAGGTCATAAACTTATACATAAAGGCAGAGGACAGTTATTACCAGACCCAAGGTAAACCCTCAAGTTCCTCTTGAAAACCTACTGTCTGTCTCAATCTAGCACCAAGAGATGAGTAAAATGTAAAAATCAGGAATAGAGCATGGAGTTGGAAAAATTAACTGATATTATTGAATGTTCATTCAGATGTAAAACTGAGCCAAACAACTGAGAGCCTTATGCCTACAAAAAAGAATGCAAGTGTTATAGACTTTGATAAATAAAAACAATAAAAATATACCATTTTAAAGCAGAAAGGTAGAAGGAAAGAAAAAATCTGAGAGTGCGGATTTCTCATCCTTTCTGGTAGCAAGGCATTTTGATGACATAAGATTGAAATTTAGAGAGAAAAAAATAGAATGACTCCAGCTTTATATTGTCCATTATAATCTTTTCTTCTTAACTTAAAAGGAATATTTTAGGTATCAGAGTCTTTTTTGTTTTTCAAACAAGGAAACATTTATCTGAAACTTCAGTTTCTTTCCGATTCCTTTTTATCCTAAAAAATGCCAGAAACACTGAAAGTAATACTTTTTAATAAAGTACATGGATCTGACCTCATTTTAAGTAAATAAATTTTATTGATCTATAAATTATTTTTCAGTATACACGCATAACAGTAAACGAATACTGCTATCTCATTTTCTCTCTTGAGGACAAGATCTAGTGGATTTTTAAAATACTATTCTTATGCACTTTGTATTGCTTGACTTAAAAATAATCCTATAAAATCATTACCCAAAATGAAAAGAGATCTATGTAACACTTATCTTTGCGTAACATGGATTTAGTTCTGTGCCTCCAGATGGTGAAACTGGTAGGCATTGGCCTAGGTAATAGGAGAGAGAGTCCTTTGTTTCCCACAGAATTTTTAGGCTCTGAAATCACCGGATTTGCTATTCTCCTTTATTTAGTCATACCTGTAGAAATGCCTACGAAGGAGCTTTTTTCAAATTTTTAATGTAGGGCAAAAGCAGTCAACTTCTATGTTTGGAAGCCATAGCCAGAAACCTTTTGATACTGCAAGACATACAGTCCTCGCATCTTATTTCCTAACAGTATTCTATATGTATGAAAAATACACATGGTGGATCAGTAGCAAGAGATATCTCCTCCTGGCTTTATCTAACTAGTACCAGTACAGAAGGGAGTTGCTAATAACCTGATAGAAATCAAGAGGAAAAGGAAGGAAAGCAATATTCATCTTTAAAAATATGTGTATATGGTAAAATAATGATTTTGAGATTGAAAACCCACAAAGCAGGAAAAATATTCAAATCCCCTTCATCCTAATGGAAAAATTCACTGACTGACAGTGAGACTTTGTATCTTGTCAGCTACAGCAGTGACCTTTAGACTTGAGGCTGACATCAATACACCACAACAAGCTATCTCTTAGAAGGCAAACACAGATCCATGTGAATTTCAAGAATCTTCAATGAAAATTGTGCAGTCATTTACCCTATGGTGCTTATATTTTGAAATGCCTAGAAATCGTGCTTCTAAATACTTCATAATAACTAGTCTCTAATCTCTAAACACATTTATTTAATTTTTACTTTTTGTTTATGGTGGAAGAGCGATTTCTGAGGAGTTATTTGCAGAGAATTGTCTCCCTGGAAACTTATTATTTTTTAAATGCCTGCATTATTGTTTCTATTTAAAGTAACATTCTCCAAAACAAAAGAATGAAAAAGGGTAGAATTCCTGCTTGTGTGACGTTGGCATCTTTGCAATTCAATTCCCACCTTTCCTTCCTTAAAAATATAAATAAATGTATCAGTTAAAATAATAGTTTAATTTTAGAACTCATATATTATCAGTCTGCCTTGAAGAATTATTTCTTCTTCCCTTATACCCTCCCTCTCTTTCTCCTCCGTTCTCTCATTTGTTCTACACGTATTGAACACTGTGCCCAGGCATTGTCCACAGTGCTAGGAATACACAGAGAATACTCTTGATTATCTCAAATCCAGTTCTAGGCAAGTATTGCTAAGTCAAGGATGACAATGCTTGGAGGTCTGTGACTATGTTTTTGAGGTACAGCAACACCTTTTACAAATGAATGGAAACAGTGTTGACATTGCATACATATATACATACATATATATTTTTTTCAGATTTTAATTTAAGCCGCTTTGAATATTAATTCCATTTTGAGCAACTGCAATGCTCCTCTCTCCTCTAGGCTTTCAACTTTGTTCCTCTTCTCTGAAATGTACCTTCATTTCTTTCAAAGAGCTTCTTAATCGTGAACACTTCTTTAAGTTCAGTAAATCCCATTAATTTGTTCACCTGCAAACAGATCACTTATAGATAGTTGACATAATTTAGCAGTTAACCTACACTCGATTCTTGACGTTTGTCTTATGTTCCCCTGACTAGAATGTAGTCACCTGGAGAGATCCTTGCGTTCCTGTAGCACCAAAGGCAGTGGGACCACATAGTAGGAGCTTGAGAACTACCTACTCATTGAAGTATGTTCTTTCCTGCCTATATACATTAAGCGGTGTTGGGAGTAGAATTTTCACATTTAGAAAGAAAGATAGGATATTTAGTTAAATTTGAATTTCAGATAAAGAATGAATTTTTTTTGTATATAAGCATGCCCCAAATATTGCATGAGACATACTTACATGTAAAGAAATTATTTTCTGTTTATCTGAAATTCAAATTTAGTTGTGCATCCTGCATTTTATCTGGCAACCCTTGTTGAAAGGAAACATTTTTAGAAATTGTGTTAGCTGCTCTGTCAGCAGACTAGAAGCATACTGCATATATATATATATATATATATATATATATATATGCAATCATAATATTCAAAAGGACAAATACAGAGAGTCATTTTTATTTATCAGAGGGAAGTACTATTTTCATTTTTAGGCATGTATATACACTTGTGTCTATATGTGTGCACGAATGTATATGTTCATGCACACTTACACATGTATGCACATAGGAAGAAAAAGTGTACCTAGCACCACTTTAAGGTTCAACAGCCCAATCATAGAATGATGATAGGAAGAAATACTTGATTCACAAAGGTATATGAAAGTCACTCAGATATGGTCAGATGCCAGAAGATTATTCCTGAAAGGTTAAGATGCACTATTATAGAAAAAAGACACATAAGCCTATCCAATAAGCTACATTTCATTTGAAAAGATACCTATTTCAAATTTATTTCAGTGCATTTTCTTTTAATTATTATTTTCCTATTTTGCCAATTCAGGACCAAAGATGTGCACATTTTTTTTTTCATTGTGTTTGGACTTAGTCAAAAGTGTTGGGCTCAGGGAAATATTTTCTGCCAAGTTCCTCTAGGTTCATGCCAAGTAATTTTCAATTGGTTTATAAGCCCATGTGTATTTTAAATGAAATGAATACGTACATTTTAGATTCTTTTACCCTTAACTCACCCAGATGGTTCAGAAGACATTGAATAAACCTTTGATTCATGTTATAAGAAATAGATTGCTTAAAGATTTTGGAAGTCAAGAAGCAAAGCACCTCATTTGCAAAGAATAAGTGGACCCAAATGTTTTCACTCCATGTGTATGATAATCGTGAGAGATGCACTCTCAAGATTTAGTGTTGGTTAAATGTTCAAACCTACTAATACTATACTTTACATTTAATACCTACAGGTCTTAGATCATACTAACTTCATTAACCTGTTACATACTGCCTACTGCTAGCTTCCAGTCCTTACCTCCAGTACTTGAAGAATATTGAAAATGGTATTATATTCCTGCTTAATACTATTTTCATATGTGAATTAGCTTCTATAGTATGTTGGAAGTCAGTGATACAGCTGTAACTAGAAAGCAGAAATAACTACTTAACTCTACTGTGCACATCTGAATTGGATTTTTTTGCGGGGGGGGGGGTGGGACAGAGATTTTCACATCTAGAATATGATTAACCATACATAATAATAAATATTTTGTACTTTATTAATCATATTCTAGATATGAAACTTTGTAACAACTCAGATGTACATAAACTCATTCTTAGCCAAGGCAACCTGTTTCTTCCTAGGTTTGGACTAAATATTTTGGGAGGGAGCTTCCATAGTGCCAAGACTTTTGTGGGAGGGGCTACTTCCTCTTCTGCATCTGGGGAGATGTCCACTATCTGCTGCTTGGTCTTCAATACACGCGGGTAGCTACCAAGATATTTCTTATGCCTGTCCCCATGACTCCGTAGTTCTAGTGGAATTCTATGGCACATCTACCACACTGCAGAATACGGAAATCCTAATACTCTCATGCTATTCAGGCCTGGAAATCTTTCATCCCTCCTCTGCATTCTGAATTGTCAATAAATCAGAACACTGGACCGATCAATATTTACGTGTTAATTTGTCCCCTCCTATTTTCCTTCCTGTTTCTGCCTAGGTTGGGGAAGGTGTGTTTATGTGTGAGCATGTGTGTTTTCCATTCATGATAATCTTTGCCAGAAGGTACAATCTAGCTCTCTCTTGATGTGTTATGAAATGCTTTGCCTATGCCAGCAGATTTCTATTTCTCTAAAGACCAAGATTTTTATAAATCAATGCCAGGAAAAGCACAAACTCATTGGCCTAAACATTTGAATTAGTCTGAGGACTGCAGATAGAGAAAAGAAGTGTTATTCTAAGAGGCAAAACATCTCAATAGCTTTGACCATCACTTTTAGAAGGAATTTATTCCCATTATTTAGTAATCTATAAAAACTATGTAGAGGATGCTTTAGCAGTAAAATAGTACTACAACCACGGATTTAAAATCTATAAACCCGAGGTCATAGAAAAAAAGATTTGAATCACCGTTATTCCAAAATGTAAAAACAACAACAACAAAACAAACAAAAAACAAAAAAACAAAGGTATAACCCTAAAATAGAGGTACTTTTAAATTAGGCTAAGACCTGAAGGATCCTAGGGTGTGAGAGGCCATGCCAGTGGGTGGGTGTGTGGGTGGGTGGGTGGGGAGAGCTCGGTTAGCCATGCTCAAATTTATACTCCCTAGAAGGACTAATTTGCAAAGGATGATAAATTACCCCAATGCCTGTTACATCAACTGGAAATAATAAACTGGAGAATAAAATAGAAGTTGTGACACATTCAAGATTAAGAAATTGGGCAAGGATCTGTTCCAAACATATTATGTGGATTTAATGGGCTTTATAACTTGGGGTCCTTTCAGTTAATACTGATTTAGGACTGTTTTGTTTTCAGGCTCCAGTTATACCCATAGGTTCAAACTCAAGTACATTGAGAATCCAGGCAGGCAATTTAATGTGGACAGGGCCTAATTCTAATCCCACAGGATTCATGGGAACCAGAAATGTACTTTTTGTCTTATGAAAAGATTCACCATCCAGGCCAAACAAAATACATCTGCAGGCAACATCGGTCACTTTCAGATCACTGTCAAAGCAACCATACATCCTGAAAATGATTTGGAAGAATTTACAAATAAATCAGGAAGTAAATGGATTACTTTGTAAATTATAATATCTAGGCATGAAAGTTTGAGAAGGAAATTCAAGAAGTATTAATTTCATTATTATTTAAAAATCTTTTGTGCTTTTACTCCCTTTGAGAGTCTGCAGCTCTTTCCTCGCAGTTCTCCTTTTATCTTTTCAAAATAGGACAGTAGCAATGGTCTTGTTTGAAACAGAAAGAAATTAATAATTTAAAACACGTGATTCTCCCTTATGAAACTGGTGGCATTATTAAAGTGGAAAGCTGACTAGAATAAGGTAGAAAATTGTGTTTAAAAATATTTCAATAGTGGGATGGCCTGGGTGCTCAGTCAGTTAATTGTCTGACTCTTGATTTCGCCTCAGGTCATGATCTCACAGTTTGTGAGTCTGAGCCCTGCATCAGTCTCTGCACTGACAGTGTGGAGCCTGCTTGGGATTCTCTCTCCCTTTCTCTGCCTTTCTCTTTCAAAATAAACAAACATTTAAAATATATATATTTTCATAGATGGTGAGATACTGAGACACCGACCACGGTGGACATTACTTAGTTTTCTGACAAATTTGGATATACAGGTTTCCGCATCCCCCCTTTTCCCATAAATTTGTCATTTTTCCACCATGCCTTGTTACTCCATTAAAAATGTAGTTGTACTATATTGCCTCTCTACCAAATATGTTTTCAACTATTTTATTTTGTGGGTCTTTTCCACATATCTGTGAAGGATATAGGATTTGTCTCATCCTACATGTGCAGGGAAATGAAATTTAGGAAGTTTAAGTTCTTACTAGAAATCAAATGAATCAGGCCAGACTTGACAGAGAATGGTTTCCTGGCTCCTGTTGGGAAGTTTCCTTATCTGCTGTAGTCTGAGCTTTGCAAGAAAGCAAGAGCTCTTCATTTAGCTTGAGATAATTATTCTGAGTTCTTTCACCCATAGACTAAATGGATCTGTAGTTTACATGCTCTTTTACTTACAGTTTATGGTTTTAATTACAGCTTTCATCACTTCCTTTGACTTTTAACCACTTGTCATTCCTTTGCAAGATTGTTCCTCTCCCATTGGTCATTGATGGCAATGTCTAGGTATTTAACTTCAGGCCTGTGCTTTTGCTCCATTTATGCTAATAATAAATCCTACACTTCTAACATGATACTTAGGGTAGAATTCAGTAGAGTTAATTACATTCCCTTGCATAATGTAATTCTGAACTCCCTGCAATGAAAATAGCATTAGAATTTTCTATAATTTTATGTTTGCTCCCTCATTACTTCTGAGATTTAAACAGATTTAGTTTAGGTGACCTGAAGTTCAAGGTTTTCCTAAGTGAACTGAATGAATTATCTCTGCTTTCCATTTAGCAATGATGTTTATAAACTGACAATGAAATGGGATGACAGTCTCCTAAGGGTAGGGAGCCAGGCAAGATGCTTGTCAGCACCATTACACATTCATCGGTTTGTTTTGTATTTTTTCACTGGCTCTTTGTTCATGAAAGTCAAATCACAAAATAATCCTAAAGGATCTTAGGGTCAACCAAGATTGTATTAACTGTTCTCACATTTCAAGTTTTTGATGAGAAAACATGAAGAGGAGGGAATACAATTATTTTTAAGCAAAAATAGCCTTTCCCTTTATGTACTACCTGTGCATTCATGTGGAATTATAAATACTGATTTTTGCAAACAGTGATAAGACTTTCTTCTGGCCTTCTCTATGATTCCATGGTGTAATGAAACAAAGACATCGAAATCAGCTATAGATTTGTGCAGTGGATATTCTCTATACAAACTATCTAAACCCTCTTAGATTCATGTGAGAAACTAGGACATTAATATCTGTTTTACAAGAGTTGTTATGAAGATCAAATGTAATAATGTGCAACAAAGTCCTTAGTGGTTATTCTTGATAAGTTTTGCACTTATACAGTGGTGGAAACTATTTTGACTAATTTATCCAAAATTCATAAAGCCCCAGAGTATTCAAGAAGGGAGGTACTCTTCAAGAGTCTAAACTATCTTACATTATTCTCACTCCTGGCCACACTAGGCTGATATCGAATGACCCCCTCCTCTGAGTCTCTGAAACCTGTGCCATGTAAGTCCTTCCATTCAGGTTCAGGTAGGTCAGCAGAGTTTTGCATGGCCTCCCCAAAGATCACAATTTACATTTTCTTCTATCACAGCCATGTCTTATCTGCCACTTCTGGGTGACCTTTCATCACCACTGTGATATCCTCTGTCACTCCTGAGGTTGATCTCCAGACTCTGAAACAATCTAGCCATTCAGGTGAATTTCTCTCATGTTTTTAATGTTGTAGATAGTGCTTTTATATAGATAGATTCTGAGCTGACGTGGAACATGTTCTCCCCATAAATCCAACCCCACAGAATTATGTTGTTGTAGGTCGCAAAATAGAACTGAATTTTTCTCTTATTTTCTTAAACTGACATATGGTGATAGAGTTCCTTCATTTCACCTATTTTTATTACAGCTCTTTTTTTCTATAGGAACCCAGGGATAGGCCAAAAAAAAAAAATCTGATATGCATCATTACTCAAATAAACATCCCCCTTTGTGCCAGCCCTAATGGTCTGTCCATACTTGTGAACCCTAACTGCATTTGTCCTCTGGCTAACTTCCTTATGGATTAATAATCTCTTAAAAACAAGCAGCCATTAGCCTCCAATTAAAATGCAGTCAATGATCTCAGGAACAGAAGAATGTTGAGTGGCCTCTTCATAATCCACCCCACCCCCACCACCAAACACATTTTCAGATTTGAATGGATTCTCCAAGGCACGAGTTCCCTTTAGGCTGCCGTGGCTACTTAAGATATATAAAGATAGTAGTCTTTCTCATATAATTATGGTCAAAGTTTATCAAAAGTACCAGAGTCCAATTTAGATTTACATTGTTGACTAAATGATAAAGTATTCATAATGAGAGAACCATTATTAGTTCCAGTCAGGTTTTGACATTCTTTTCTTGATGTTAGTTCTATGTTATACTCATCTGGTCTTGAATTACAAGTGAATCACATTTCCCAGACTACTAGATTCTTATTCAAAATATTTATCAGCTATCATCCGAAGAGATGGCAGATTAAGCTAATTTCAAATGTACCCTTTTATGTAGGCTGAAAGTGTTTTCCACCTTTTCAGGCTCTAATTGGAGAGGTTATTATATTTGGGGGTTCATACTCCACCCTGGTAAAGATAGCTGTGGAATTTTAACAGTGGGGTCACACCTACCTGCAGTCTAAATGATTTTGTATGGACCCAGCATTTGTTCCAGAACACCTAAGGGTTTCTGGGGAAGCAAAAGCATTTTCTTCCTAAATAGAATAGAATTGCTAGTCTATTCAGGGAAATCTCTTTGCATTAAAGTAGTTATGTTACTTCCTAATCACCCATGAATTACTGAAAACATCTTTGAAAGATTTGAAATGTGGGGTTCTTTACTATCATCTGGTGCGCTAATACTGAAATTAAAGATGAGCTTAGATAAGAGATCTTATTTTCTTTTTAAATAAATGTGCCTTTTCCATTAGATTATTGTCTCTATGGTTGTCCCACTGAGCTGTAAATTATTCCCATTATTTTATCATGTGCTTCATTTCTGTCGTCCTGGTAACAAAGCATAATTGCCTTTTTAATATTTATGTATTTTATTCAAATGATTCTTTTTAACTAAAGGAAAAATGAACTCGAACAGTTGAAGGGCATGCCAATTCTAATCTCTATAAAACTTTTTTTTTCTTTTGCCTTTTTCTTGTATTAGCTCTATAATATGAACTTCAGTGCAGATATGAACATAATTCTTAAATATTTGTACAAAAATTTTATGTTCAACAGTAAAACTATCCATATTTATTTACTAAATGTAAATGTGATAATCAAATGTACCAAATTATATTAAATGTCATTGCTAGTAAGTTGGCCATTCTCATGAAGGCATACAAATTATGATGAAGCAAGCTAATTCTGGTCCCTTATTATTATCTATTATCCTGCTGCAGTGCTCAAATAATGATCACATTTTTTATAATGGATAGCTCATTTAAGGTCAGCTGTTTTAAAGAGGTTTGTCAGTCATTTAACCTGGGTAAAAAAGATTATATGAGTTTGTACAAATTTAAAACCAATTACATCAAAGCATCACTTTTTCTTCAATAACATTTATTTCAATATCTAAATATAATTTGGGGAATTATATGTAAATACCCTGGGAATATTATAGTAAGTGGTGATATGGCACATTTTCATCTCATTCTACTGCCGTCATAATTTAAAAAAATTGCAAGAAATCTTGTACTTAAATTAGAGATAAACAGATTGTGAAAACAGATTTTAGTTTTCAAGAAGAAGGAAACTATTACATGAGCTAGTGACATAAAAAACTTCCCAAAATTTTAGAACTAGCATAATCCTAACTTTTGATTACAAACTCAGTACATATCAATCACTTCATAAATGTCTTTTGAGTCAAAAAATATTTGTTTAGAAATACTTGCAAAGTAAACCACATACAAAGAAAAAATAATTTTTTTTAAAAAATCCTGCCAAGGAAAAATTAAATAATTTGATATTTACAGATTCTTCTACTTTTGGAAATGGTCACTGTTTATGGTTTTCAAATCAATTTTAGGGGTAATAGTCATAGAGTTATTCCTGTCTTTGATTTAGCTTACTACATTTTTAAAAAGCTTGTAAACATTATCCACTACACAACAAAATTTATATAATAAAATTTAAGTATTTTTAAGGTGAGTTTTGCAAGATTAATTATTTCTTTAAATTATGTATTCAATTTTTTAATCTAATCTTAGGTTATTTATAAGTGACTAGAATTTTTAATAGCTTTAAACTAATCTAAATTACAAATGCTTCTGGATCAACCCACAAGTTAAGCACTGTCACTTTAAACATAAGACTGAAAAAACTTTTCTCTAATAGATTAATTTTTAGAGCAGTTTTAGGTTCACAGAAAAAATGAGACAAAGGTATAGAGATTTCCCATATACCCCTGTCCCTACACACTCATAGCTTCCCTCATTATCACCATTTTCCACCAGAGTGGTACATTTGTTACAGTTGATGAAATTATATTGACACATCATTATCACCCAGAGTCCCTAGTTCACATTAGGGTTCACTCTGGGTGCTGTACATTCTACGGATTTGGACAAATATATAATGACATGTAGCCACCATTATAGTATCATACAGAGTACTCTCACTGTCCAAAAACCCTCTGTGCTCTGCCTATCTACCCTGTCTTCCTCATCCTGGAAACCATTAATCTTTTCACTGTCTCCATGGTTTTATCTTTTCCAGAATATCATATAGTTGGAATCAAACAATATGAAGTCTTTTCAGATTGCTTTCTTTCATTTAGAAATATGCATTTCAATTTCATCCATGTCTTTTCAAGGATTGATATCTCATTTCTTTTTAGTGCTGAAAAATGTTCTATTCTTTGGATGTAGTTTAATATCCATTCACTCACTACTAACGGAATTCTTGGTTGCTTCCAAGTTTTGGCAACCATTAATAAAGTTGCTACAAATATTTGGGTGCAGGTTTTATGTGTAGATACAAACTTTCAACTCATCTGAGAAAACACCAAGGAGTGCAATTTCTGGTTTGTATTATGAGAGTATGTGTAATTTTATAAGAAACCACCAAAATGTCTTCCAAAGTGGCTGTACCATTTTGCGTTCCCACCAGCAATGGATGAGGACTCTTGGTGCTTCACATCTTTGCCAGCATTTGGTGTTGTCAATGTCCCAGATTTGGGCCATTTTAATAGTTACATTGTGGTATCTCATTGTTTTAATTTGCATTTCTTTGAAGACACATGACTAGCTGCATCTTTACAAATGCTTATTTGCCATATCTGTGTCTTCTTGAGTGAAGTGTCTATTGAGGTCTTTGGCCAATTTTTTAAATTGGATTGTTTGTGATTTTATTGAGTTTTCAGAGGCTTTTAATATGTTTTGAATAACTCCTTTACCAGACATATGTTTTACAAATATTTTCTCTCAGTCTGTAACTTGCCATTTTATTCTCCTGACATTGTCTTTGGAAGAACAGAGATTTTCAATTTTAGTGAAGTCCAGGTTATCAGTTCTTTCTTTCATGGATAGTGCCTTCGGTGTTGCATCTAAAAAGTCATCACAGGGACTTCTAGAGAAGATGGCCAAGTAGGAGGATCCTAAACTCACCTCGTTTCATAGATATAACTAGATAACACCCATGTCAGTGAAAATAATCCAGAAAATCACACACAGACTGGCAGAACACTCTCCATCGCTAAACTTAGAGAAGAGGCCATATCAAAAATGGTAGGAAGGGTGGAGGCACAGTGGGAAATCAAGCCGACCTGTCACACTGTCGCTGGAAGGGAGAGCCAATGTGATCATGGAGAAGTGAGAAAATCAGACCCCACACAGGGCACCACAGCCACGGAGGACCCACACTGGGAAGAAAAATCCCCACAACACTGGCTTTGAAAACTAGAGGGGCTTATCGTCTTGAGTGCCTACAATCGGTGGAACTTAACGTCTGGAACTTCAACAATCAGCAGGCTTGACTCCGGGGGAGCCGGGAGGGTGGAAGGAAACTGAATCTGTGCTTGAAGAGACAGCATAACAAAGAAAGACAGCATAGAAGTCTCAGTATGAAAAAATACCTGGGGTATAGAAGAGAGAGTTATTTACTAATCTCAGAGCCTCTATTGCATGGGGCAGGCAGGGATCTTAGGGAGACTTCTCCAAGAACAAAAGAGCTGGCAGATGGCATTTCTCTCCCCCACCCCCAGCCTAAATACAGGGACACCTGCAGGAACAAGTGCAGTGCAAACACTATCCATCTAGCTTCCCAACAGTGCACCCCACCCTCACAGTCTTCTGCAGGCCTGCCCACTCCAGCCTCAGGATGTGGCAGGAGTTTTCCAGGGTTGCTGCAGCTCCCCTCCCAAAGCAGACATGTGAAAACCTTGCTAACATGGCACGTGCCATCCTCTGCAACCTGGCCTCAGCAGGAGTGCATCCAAAGCAGCACCCCAAGTGTGGCAGTGTGCAAGCGGCCTTAACAAAGGACAGCACCGCTCCAAGAAGACTCTTGCCCCAGGGAGAGGGGAAGACAACCACACACGTTAGTCTAACTGCAGCTCCAGTAGTGGTCTAAGGGAAGGCATCTGGTCTGACTTCAAGTCCCAACCACCAATTAAACCTCCCAGGGGACAACACAGAGAGAGCACCCTGCTATTTGGGACAACTACAGTTCTGGCAAATGCCTGATCTGACACAAGTCAAGTCCAAGGGGGCCCCAGACTGCCTCACTAACAACACAGGGACCAAACCCTGCCTGCCACAGGCAAAGAGAAGGATTGAAGATGGCTGGATTGAAGGCAAATGCAACTCAGCCACAACAGTAGGGTGCACGCGACACACATAGGAGACACCCCTGAAGCACCCCATTCTGGTAAACAGGGGGCACTGCACTATAGGGCAGGATAGTGCATCTTCTTCATAAGGCCACTATTTACAAGAGGAAGAGATGTGGCTGACTTTCCTAACACATAGAAATAGACACAGAGAACTAGGCAAAATGAAGAGACGAATATGCCCCAAATGAAAGAACAGAACAAAATCACAGTAAGAAAGCTATATGAAACAGAGATAAGCAGTATGCCTGACAGAGAATAAAAAGTAATGATCATACAGATACTCACTGGACTTGAGAAAAGAGTGGAGGATCTCAGTGAGACACTCAACAAACAGGAAAAAAGAACAAAAACAAAAACATAAAACAGAACTAGTCAGAGATGAAGAACTCAACAGCTAAAATTTTAAAATATGCTAGAGGGAATAAATAGTAGACTAGAAGTAGCAGAAAAATGGATCAGTGATCTGGAGGACAGAGCAATGGAAAGCAATCAACTGGAACAAGAGAGAAACAAAGACTAATAAAGAATGAAAATATATTTGGGGAACTCAGCGATACTATCAAGCATAACAATAGAGATTGCATTTGCGTTACAGGGATTAAAGAGGAAAAGAGAACATTTATTTGAAGAAATAGTAGCTAAAAACATCCCCAATCTGGAGAAGGAAACAGAAATCCAGATCAAGGATTCACAGAGAGCCCCCAACAAAATCAACCTAGATATGCACACCAAGACACATAGTAATTAAAATGGCAAATGCAGTGATAAAGAGAGAATTTTAAAGCAGCGAGAGGGGGCACCTGGGTTGCTCGGTTGGTTAAGTGTCCCACTTTGTCTCAGATCATGATCTCTCAGTTCATGAGTTCCAGACCTGTGCCGAGCTCTGTGCTGACAGTTCAGAGCCTGGAGCTTGCTTCAGATTCTGTGTCTCCCTCTCTCTCTGCCCCTCCCCCATTCATGTTCATTCTCTCTCTCTCTCTCTCTCTCTCTCTCTCTCATAAAAAAATATTAAAATTTTTTTAATAAAAAATAAAAGCAGCAAGAAAAAAGAAAACATTTAAAAATAAGGGAAAACCCGTAAGACTATCAGCTGATTTCTGAACAGAAACTTTGCAGGCCAGAAGGAAGTGACATGATATATTCAAAAATGCTGAGAAAAAACCTGCAACCAAGAATATGCTATTCAGCAAAGCTATCATTTAGAATAGAAGGAGAGATAAGGAGTTTCCCAGATAAACAAAAACTAAAGGAGTTCATGACCACTAACCCAGCCCTACAAGAAACATTAAATGGGATTCTTTCAGTGGAAAGCAAAGTTGCTAAGCAGGGGTAAGAAAAGTAAGAAGCACAGGGTCCCTGGGTGGCTCAGTCAGTGAAGCGTCTGCCTCGAGTTTGGCTCAGGTCACTATCTCATAGTTCATGGCATCAAGCCCCACATTGGGCTCTGTACCTACAGAGCTTGGATTCTCTCTCTGCTTGGAATTCTCTCTCTGCCCTTACCCCATTCGCGCTGTCACTCTCAAAGTAAATATTTAATAAATAAATAAACAAACAAATAAAATGATAAGAATGGAACCTGTGTTTCTGTTGTGTTAAATCACGAAATCACCAAATGTGGCAGCCAGTATTACTTGCCCTTAATACTACGGTGCAATATAATACAATAATTTTTCTAAGTAGGCTCCACATGGGTCTTGATCAGATCAAGAGTCAGATACTTAACCAACTTAGCTACCCAGGTGCCCAGAATCTCTAAAAACCAGAAATTGTTTTAGAAAAAGTTGTTTCATTGAATTAAAAATGGCTAAAATTTCTAGTGTTTCAAAATTACAATAATTTATTTTCTTATACAAATTTAAATAGTGGTATTTTCAATAGTATTAAGTTTATGTCTATAAAACCTAAATGTCACTGAGACTATCTAGAACTGATTACTTCTAGATTTTTAACAACAATCCACCTTATTTTTGACATAGAACTTTTAACCTTATCATTAAGACAGCTTCCACAGACTCTTATCCCCTTTAAAAACTATTGTCTTGGTAATCAAAGCAAGAATAAAATAGCTCTTTTGCAAGGTTAAAATATCTTTCACTCTACTTAAACGTTTCTATTAAATTCATGTAGTTACAGGACAAATGCTGGTGGAAGTATGTGTACAAGTAATTAAATATAGAGAATATATTTTTCAGGTTAAGTGCATCTGTATTGATTTTCTGCCTCATTGAGCTATCAATTACTAGAAGAGTGGTGTTGAAGTATCTAATCATAGTGAGGGATCTGTCTATTTCTCTTCCTGGTGCTATCTGTATTTGCCACACATCTTTTGACACTTTGTTTTGATGCAAACATGTTAGGATTGTGAGATACTGGAGAACTGAGTCCTTTATCATTATATAATATTCTTTTTTTATGCCTGTTTTTCTTATTCTGAAGTCTGTTTTCTCTGCAATTAATATACCTACTCCAGCTTTCTTCTGATAAGTGTCAGTATGACATACTTTTTCTACCCCTTTACTTTTAACCTATCTCAGTCCTTATACTTAAAATGACTTCCTTGTAGACAACATAGTTGGCTCTTGTTCTGTTTTCCACTCTGACAATCTGTCATTTAATTAGTATATTTAGACCATTCATATTTTAAGTGATTTTTTATATAGTTGGACTAATATCTACCATTTTATAACAGTTTCTCTTCGTTATATTTATTCTATGTCTCCCTTCTTTCTTCACCTCCTTTAGTTTTAATTGGGCATTTCATAATATTTCAGATATTTCTTTTCTGAGAAAATCAGTTATATTTTAAAGAAAAATTTAGTGGTTGCCCAAGAGTTTCTAGCATATCTTTTTTAACTAGTTCAAGTCAGTGTTCAAATAACACTATACCATTTTACACATAGGCTGCATTTATAATACGTCTTCCCTACTGCCTCTCTCTTGTCCCTTGGGATATGGCTATTACATCAATTGTCCAGATATTATGGTCACTAAATATATAAATACACTGTTACTATATCACTTTAAGTAGTGATATTTAATACATTAAAAAATATGAAAAGTAAAAGACTTTATTTTTCCTTCACATATTCCTCTCCCATGCTCTTCTTTATGTAAATCGTAGTTACGGACCTATATCATTTTCTTCTCTTTGAATGCTGTATTGTAACATTTCTCGTAGGCATGTCTCATGGTGATGAGTTCCCTCAGTTTTTGTTTGTCTGAGAAGGTCTTTACTTCTGTTTTACTTTTGAAGGACAATTTCACCGAATATAGAATTCTAGGTTGGTGTTTTTTTTCTTTTAGCTCTTTAAATATTTCACTTCACTATGTTCTTACTTATATTCTATCAATGCCTGATATAATTCTTATCCTTGTTCCTCCATAGGTATTGTAATGTCCCCCCCGGTCTTCTTTCAAGATTTTCTCTGGCTTCTATATTTTGAATTTTGAATAAGTTATGCCTCGTTGTCATTTTTGTTTGTAAAGTATTTGACCTATTTGGTACTCTCAAAACCTCCTGGATCTGTCTTTTGCTGTCTATTGTTAATTTGGAAAATTATCTGCCATTTTAATTTTAAATATTTATTCAGCTTCATTTGCTTTTCTCATATCAGTACTACAATTATGTGTCTGATGTACATTTGGAAATTCTGCAAGAGTTCTTGGATTTTCTTTTTAGCTTTTTATTATTTTTCTCTGTATTTCAATTTGGGAAGTTTATGTTGCCATATCTTCAAATTCATTGATTATTTCCTAAACCACGGCTAGTCAACTGATGAATCCATTAAAGGAACTCTTCATTTTTATTAGTGTTTCTGATTAAGCATTTCTTTTTGATACTTTCTTAGAATTTACATCTCTTTGCTTACAATAACCATCTGTTCTTGCTTGTTGACTACTTCTTTCCATGACAGCACTTAACATAGTATAGTTAATTTCCCTGTTAATTCCAATATTAGTATCATATGTGAGTCTGGCTATGATGTTTTCCTTTTCAGAGTGTTTCCTCTTGCTTTTTGGTATGCTTTGTAAATTTTATTGAAAGGCATATCATACTGGGTGATAGGTTTCATCTTAATCATTTTATGAATTTGGCTGGGTCTACTGTTTTCTGTAATTGTAAGTTCCAGAGACTTCAATCCTCTAGTGACCTTGTTTTTGCCTCCTCCTTAAATAGGATCTGAGTCTTGCTACTCTTTCTGTTTTAACCAATTTTTATTATGCTACAGCCCTGTTGGTATGGTGGTAAAATTTGGGGGAGGATAAGCTTTCTATGATCTTATGATTTAATCTCAGTCTTTTAGTGGTCCTATGTCCCAGGTCTGTTAACTTCACAATGTTGATCCAGTGATATAGCTTCTTATCCCCTTAAGTAAAACAGACAGGTTAGAAGAGGGTGGACTGGGAAGACCGACCTTCTTCAAGTTGAGATAAGGTTCTAGTAAGGTTCTTTGCACTTGGAGAGTAGGCTTTTATAGAAAATGTTCTGGGCATATTTCACAATGATTACTCTCCCTCTTCAAAGGCTAGATTTAGAACTTTCCTGTGTGAAGCTGGTGGGCTTCCTGTAAGTAAAACACATGAAAGTGTAAACTCCCATAAGACTATGGCCCCAGGAGTTTCTTACTCTCATGGTAACCCCATACTCAGGTTCTAGTAATTCACCAACATTATCATCTGAGTACTGCTACCATTTCATGGCTCCAGCAGCTTCTGATCCAGAAAGGCAGATCTTGACTGAGACTATGTATTCATCTATCTTTTGAGATTCACAAGTGACAGTTTTCCCCAAGACCTCAGATGCCTTAGAAAAAGTAGTTGATTTTCAGTCTACTCAGTCTTTTCTGGCTATTAAGGACAGGTTTGATGACTTCTAGGCTCTTGACATGTTTACATGTATATCCTGCTATATGTTAGAGGTAAAACTGGAAGTCGTGGAATACGTTTTTAAAACATAATCTCTCAGTTTTTCAAGTGCTAGGTATTGTGAATCAATCAAGTGAATATACTTTATTTCTCTTTTTTTAAAAAAAATGTTTTATTCTGAGAGAAAGCGCATGAGTGGGGTAGAGGCAGAGAGAAAGAGAGAGGGAGAAAGAATTGTAAGCAGGCTCTACACCATCAGCACAGAGCCCCACGTGGCCCAAACTCATGAACTGTAAGTTCACAACCTGAACCGAGATCAAGAGTCTGACACGTAACGGGGCGCCTGGGTGGCTCAGTCAGTTAAGTGTCGGACTTCAGCTCAGGTCATGATCTCCCAGTCCGTGAGTTCGAGCCCCACGTCGGGCTCTGTGCTGACAGCTCAGAGCCTGGAGCCTGCTTCGGATTCTGTGTCTCCCTCTCTCTCTGACCCTCCCCCATTCATGCTCTGTCTCTCTCTGTCTCAAAAGTAAATAAACATTAAAAAAAATAAATTAATTAAAAAAAAAAGAGTCTGACATGTAACTGGCTGAGCCACCCAGGTGCCCCTCTTTCACGTTTTTTTTAATTATTATTATTCCTTCCTTGGTTACTTGCTTCCTTTCCTCTAACCCTTCTCATCTGATTCCAAACTTCATATTCTGGAAAACTTTTAGACTGAGGATACACTTTATTGTACAAGACTTATATAGCCAGATTTTATTTCTTTGGCCCAACACTTATATTTTTAATTACTTGACATTTTAATAGCTGTGAGATTTCACACAAAAGTAAAGCATTGCTCTTCCTCTTCAAAAGTCGAAATGCTGGCAGTACTGAGTTCACAATTATAATGGAAACTACAGAGTCAGTTGCAGATGCTTCCTTTAGACCAGGTATGTGCTATTGTATTTATCACATTGCATAAAAACATTTATTTTATTTATGTAAACTCCTACCCACACATTTTGGTTTGCCACTGAAATGCAATTCTGACCCTAACTTCTCAGAATTAGGTTAGATTTCATAAGTTAATAGCATAGCTTTCCACAAGACTACTCTCACATCAGACACCAGACACAAGCTCTGGATTCCAAGGTCACCTGTGCTCTGACCAACATGTTACAAATGTGCAGTTTCCCACTAATGTCTTAGGTTCAAAATTTGCTAGAATGACTCACAGAACTCATGTAAGTGCTATACTTATGATTTTATTATAAAGGAGGCAAATACCAATCAGCCAAAAGAGACCCAAAGAGAAAGCTCTGGGAGCAAATAAGAAGCTTCCATGTCCTCAGAACCTGTCACTTTCACATCATTTGTTTATCACTAACCAAGAACCCCATCTGACCTTTGGTCACCAGAGTTTTATTGGAATTTTATTACGTAGGCATGAGTTAGTAAATCTCAGTGGCTGTATTCCATCTCCAGCATCCCTCCACTCCCAAGAGGACAGGCTGATATCACATAGCTCAAAGCTCCAATAGACTAGTCACATGACTGGTATTTCTGGTGTGGTCTGTCCCCCATCATGAGTCATCTCATTAACATTAAAGGTCTTGGAGCCAACCATAAGTCAGCTAATTAGCATAAACTCAGGTGTGACCCCAGGGTCCCACCATGAATATCAAAGACACTCCAACCATTGAGGAAATTCCAAGGGGTCAGAGGGTTTTTTTTTTTTCCAGGAACCAGGGACAAAAGACAAGCCAATTCCCTTACTATAAAAGTCATGCATAGTTTTAGACAAAGTTACAAACACACATAAAACTATAAACAAAAAATGCAGTAATTGAGAAAAGATAGAGCTTAGTCAATAAGGAAGACTAGAGGCTACTATACAAGTAATGATAATTATCAGAGGCTAAATCATTTTAACGGAGTTGCAAATTTAGCAGCTTTATTAAATATTGTACTCAAGTACATAATGTCATTCATAGTAGTAAAAATCATAATAGGTAACATTTACAGATTTTTCCATTGTGTAAACTACTATGCATTTTAAATATTTCACCTCAAAATCGCAGAATAGTCCTGCAAGATGGGCTTTGTTTTCCAATTCTATAGATAATGCATTATTTTCCATGAGGTGAAATAATATTCAAAGACACATACAGATAAGTGGCAGAACAAGGATTTGACCCACCTATATGAAAAATTTAAATATCTGAACATATTTTGCAAATATAAATTAATTAATATACCAGTCTAACTTACTCTACAGTTAAAGAATTAATTTTGGCTGAATCTCATTAAAAAAAAAAAGTTGTTCCAATAATTACTACAAAGTAATATAAATAATAATTTAACGGAACATTTTTTTCTTTAATTCTAGGGAAGAGAATTTTTAAATTTCTCATTAGTTTTTGTAGAGGAAGAACAAAATAGATAATTTCCCCTATGCCCTACTAAATTCTCAACTGGGAACCCTCTAACAAAAGACAGATTAAGGGGGAAAAAAATCCAGAAGTTTATTAACACATGTAATTAAGGTACACATGGGAGCTACGAAGGGAAAATAAGTAACTCTCCAAGATAGCTTAGGACTCGGGCTTGAATACCATCTTCAGCGAAAAGCAAAAGAAAGGCCTGAGTGAGAGAGGCCAATTGTGGAGAGGTGACCAGGAACAGGATGGTAAACAAGGGTAAGTTATGTTACAGGGACTAAGTCACTGCCTTCTCCACTGATTCTTTCGTGATTTAGAGTCATCCTTCTGTTTCTGGTGTAGATAGAGATATACCCTTAAAAATATTTTCTTTATATATGTAAATTTTATTTACAAAAAGGTAATTTCCACTCTGTTTTCAGGCCTCCTTTTTCCTGCTCTTTCTCAAAATAATTCTTATTTCTTGGAGACATATTTTGGGGTGGCCTCTTCTGCCACCCTTTATTTTGTACTTTTGTTTATAACTACATACAAGCAAACTTAGACTAATTACACTGTAATACACAGTTGAATAATTTTGTGAACCTATATTTATATTTTAGTTGTGGGTGTTGACAGATCCAGCTATAGTTCAGAATACATGCTTATCAGTATGCTCTACGCCTGTGTGGGCAATCATTTGGGTACATTTCATAGGACATTTTGTTTTAGTTCGTGTTACTCAATGTAACACTACACTTCAGACTGTAGATAAAAATCTTAATTTACTCATAGATAATTCAGTTTCTGAAAATCTTAAATTGATACCTACACCAATTTCTTAACTCTACTGTTTTTCTAATTTTAAAATAGATCATAATGTAGTATTTTGCAAAATATTACATTCCTTTATCTTTATGGATACTCCTTAATATGTGAAGATTTCTCCCTCCATTGCCCAGCTCCTATGCAATTCCTATTATTGCTAAAGAAAACAGTTACTGGGCTAGGAGCTACAAAAAAGGTACACAGAGAATGACATAGAAATGCAATGGAGAAAATGTTTACCTCTTGTAATCAAAGTGGACTACATTGGAGAAATATCTGAGTTTTTAAACATAAAAGTGAAAAATAAATCTTTAATAAAGAAAGATTGATAAAAATAAAATAAGAAAACTGGTTTGACGTGGCCAAGACATGGTAAGAGTTGAGGCTAGATCTTGGCAGAAGCTAGACTAGGAGGGTCTTTTATTCCATGCTCTGATATTTTGGTTTTCAATCTAAAGTCAACAGAAAAACATTGAAGGACTTTATGTAGGATAACATTATAATTAGGTATATTTTTCAAGTTATTTTTGGGGTGCCTGGGTGGCTCAGTTGGCTAAACATCTGACTCCAGCACAGGTCATGATCTCACAGTTCATGAGTTCGAGTCCCACATCAGGTTCTGTGCTGACAGCTTAGAGCCTGGAGCCTGCTTTGAATTCTGTGTCTCCCTCTCTCTCTCTGCCTTTCCCCTGCTCATGCTCTGTCTCTCTCAAAACTAAATAAATACTTAAAAACAAAATAATAAAATAAAATAAAGTTATTCTTGTGGTACTATGGAATTTATCATCATTTGTAAAGTGATGGTATTAAATAATTTATGGAACATAACTGATGGTCAGAAGAAGGCACAGTCCATAAATGTATATAGCTTGATCAATTTACCAAGTGGCCATACATGTAACCAGCACCAAGATCAAGACAGAACATTGAATGTGGTCACCCCCACCAAAAGCCACTTGTAACTTCTCCCAGCAACCCATATTCCTCAAATAGAATATCTTGTCTTCTAACATCAAAGATTTTTTTTTATTTTTGAAGTGTCTATAAATAAAAATATACATTATACAAATTTTTATCCTGGCATTTGTCACTCAGGATTATGTTTGCAAGATTATCTGATATTATTATGCCTAGCAGTGGTTCCTTTTTTTGCAATTCTGTACAGGATTCCATTTTATAATTTACTCCAACTGATGTATATCTACTCTACTATTGTTTGTCTGTTTGTTTGTTTTGGTTGGAGCAATTATAAACAATGATACTTTTAACATTCCTATGTATCTTTTGATGCCCATTTGCATACATTTTTGTGGATTGTAGACCAAGTTGTGGAATTCTGGATCAGAGTGTATGTCTTTGTTCAGGTTCAACATATACCGCCAAACATTTCTAAAACAGTTTGAGATGTTTGTTCATAATTAGGTGGAGAGATTCAACAGCAAGTAAATATCTGACTCAGGCTCCTAGAAGAACAATATAGGAGGACACATGTCTGAGTTAGCAGCATCGGGGTGATGGTTAAAGTCACAAGATGGAATGAGACTGCTAGGGGGATAAAATAATTGTCAAGAAGAGAAAGCTATAAGGAAGAAACGTAGGAAATCCTTAACTTACCATGTGGGCAGAGAAAGTGGAACCCACAGAATCTGAGATGGAAAAGTCACAATTAGAGGAGGATGATCAAGGGGCACCTGGGTGGCTCAGAGACTCAATCTCTGTTCAGGTCATGATCTCACCTGTTTGTGAAATTTAGTCCCAAGTCAGAGCTCAGCCTCAGTGCTGAGCCTGCTTGAGATTCTCTCTCCCCCTCTCTGCTACTCTCTCTCTTTCTCTTTCTCACTCTCAAAATAAATAAATGAACATTAAAAAAATGATCAAAAAGTAATAATAGGCAAAGTATACATATATTTCAGGCAAAACATAGTAAAAAATGCACATTTTGGAAACAGTTAAAGGAAAGGTGATTGGAATGTCTTCATTTGAATTTTGTATCTAGAAGATCATTTGTTAACTCATAAAGACTATGCAGTGGAGGTAAGGGTCATAGATCAGATGATTACAGGATACTAAAGAGGGAGTTCCAGGTGAAGTGGAGATTGCATTTAGATTGTCTTTCTGTAGTAGAATACATGGGCACATGAAACAGAGGCCTCTAAGGGAAGGTTATGGAAATAGCCTGAGAAAGTACATTTGTTGTCTCTTACACAAGCTTAGTGGTGCATGATCTCTGTCAGCTTATTTTTTTCTATTTGTGGAATAAAATTCCACCTGTATTTTTTTTTAAATACTACCTGCTGGCCATTGATAATATTTGTAGCAATGAACTGTACCACTGTGAAATAGCTTATCAAACCCAACCAAAAAAAGGACAGATAGGGGAAGAGAAAAGAAAAAAAAAAAAAAAAAACTAGCATTTTTCCTTTAATTAGCAATATCCACAAGTTTCCTTAAGATTATCCCCAAGTTGTGCCAGGGTGGCTATTAAACGTGGCACACTGGTCCTGCCACAGCAGCACTGTTCAATAGAGCTTGAAATTAGTGCAAGAGACAGGGATCTTTGACAGCCAATCTGATCGCGGCTGCCAATTCTGAGCAAATAGCAGCAGTTATTTTGCTCACAGGAGAAATAAGGTTAGTGGAAATATTAAAGAAACGGGAAAGCCACTGCCTTGTAGTAATTGGGTCTTTGTGATTCATGCTGGCCTGATTCAAAAACCTACAAATTGAAAGCTTAAAAGCCATATTTCAAAAAAGGTCTCTTTTCTTAAATAATGAAAAGAGACTAAATGTCTATTAAAGTAACCAACCAGTTTTTAGTTTTAGTTATTGTGTGGTTGCATGGAAGGCATTCAGTTTAAGTTTCTCTTGTAAAATAGTACACTAAAGCCATCGCTTTCTATAGATTTTTGTTTTATAATTTAACTCATATTTATGCATATATGTATACAATGCTATATGTAGGCACTAGAAGTATTTTTTCGTGTGTATATGTGTTTTAGAACATAGTCTTTTGTCGATGTGTTTTCTGAGCTAATTGCATTTGAGTTATGGGATAAACTCACTTCTTTGAATTTATTTTTGCATACTTAAGAGTGTATTATTTATTTGTAAGGAAATTATTATCATGTCCTTAAAATTGCCCAAATGTATATACACAGGATTAGCTCTGTGAATCAAAGGAAAGTCCTTTGCTAAGAGTCACAGAATTAGCCTCTATGTAGTTAAGGAGCAACTGAAAATTAAGCATATGCATGTTAAATTAAAAATCAAAGCAATCTTGAAGTACCATCATATTTATCTCATTATCATATTAAAACAGAGTTACAACAAAGCTTCTGAATTTAATGTGCAACAGATATGCTCTATTACTACTGATATATGTGGTATAATGATATAATCATTTGGGAAAACAATATATCAAAATATTTCTAAAAGCTACAAATACGTTTAGCCCTTCAATTTACTAAATCTATTCCTAGGAATTTATCATAACAAAGTAATTCAGGGGCACCTGGGTAGCTCAGTCAGTTGAGTGTCTGCCTCTTGATTTCCTTTTAGGTCATGATCTCATGTTCCTGAGATAGAGCCCTGCATGCGGCTCCACACTGAGCATGGGGGCTCCTTGAGATTCTCTCCCTCCCTCTCCCTCTACAACTACCCCACTTGCACATGCTCTCTCTCCAAAAGAAAAAGAAAGAAAGAAAAGAAAGAAAAAAAAGAAATAAAGAAAGAAGGAAAGAAGAAGGAAAGAAGAAGGAAAGAAGAAGGAAAGAAGAAGGAAAGAAGAAGGAAAGAAGAAGGAAAGAAGAAGGAAAGAAGAAGGAAAGAAGGAAAGAAGGAAAGAAGGAAAGAAGGAAAGAAGGAAAGAAGGAAAGAAGGAAAGAGAAAGAAAGAAAGAAAGAAAGAAAGAAAGAAAGAAAGAAAGAAAGAAAAAATTTAAAGAACTCAGAGATCTTTTTTTTTTCTAATTTTTTTTAACATTTATTTATTTTTGAGACAGAGAGAGGCAGAGCATGAATGGGGGAGGGCCAGAGAGGGATGAAGACACAGAATCTGAAACAGGCTCCAGGCTCTGAGCTGTCAGCACAGAGCCCGACATGGGGCTAGAACTCACAGACCATGAGATCATGACCTGAGCCAAAGTCGGATGCTTAACCGACTGAGCCACTCAGGCGCCCAAGGAACTCAGAGATCTTAATGCTACATTGACAATGTCAGCATAATGATATATTATCTACATTTAAAATAATCCTAAAGCAGTGTGGATTAGTCTGATCAGACTGCTATAACAAATACTATAGACTTGGAGGCTTAAACAATAAAAAATTAATTTCCCACAATTCTAGAGGCTAGGAAGTCCAAGATTAAGATGCCAGCCAATTCAGGTCCTGATGAGAGCTTGCTCTTCCTTGTATTTGGTTGTCTTATCACTGTGTCTTCACATGGCAGAGAGCTAATAACCTCTCATGATTTATAAATAAATACATAATCCTATCGTATTAGAACTCTCCCTTACAACCTCATTTAATGGTATTTACTTTCTTAGAAACCCCATCTCTAAAACAGTCACAATGGGGTTTAGGAATTCAATATATGAATTTGGAGAATGGAGGAAGCATAAACATTCACTCCATTGAAAAATCTTATGACTTCACTAAGATAATGAAAGATTTCTAGATAGTCTTTAGAAAGATTAGGTAGAAATGTGGGAAAATGTTCAAAATATATGTAAATGAAAAAGACAAAAATTATATATAGTATTATGTGAGAATTATTCCAGTAGTTTCATTTGAAAAAAAGTTTGAGAGGTTTTATTTATAATAAAAAATAAATATAAACTTGGGGCACCTAGATGGCTCAGTCAGTTGAGCACTAGACTCTTGATTTTGGCTCAAATCATGATCTCGTGGTTCATGGGTTCAAGCCCCATGTAGGGTTGTGCCCCATGTAGTGCAGAGCCTGCTTGGGATTGTCTTTGTCTCTGTCTCTGTCTCTCTTTCTCTCCCTGCCCCTCCCCTACTCTCTCTCTCTCTCTCTCTCTCTCTCACATTAAATGAACTTAAAAAATGAATACAAACACTTCAAGTGCTTTATTTAGATATTATTTTTGAGTAAAAGCATAGGTATCCTGATATATTATGAACTATCATTTTAGATTAAAGAGTAATGGATATTTTTCCATGAGGAAATATATACATATATATTTAATTTCCCTACCTTATATCATATACAACAATCAATTCCAGTGTAAAAGACAAACTGACCAGGTGCTAAAAGAAAATAGTGTAAATTATCTTTATGGCCTTGGAAAATATTTAATTTTTTGAAAGAAAACCAAAATTATTTGGGTCCATTTTAAGCAAATGATTTTAAGAAATCTTTTCTGATAACAGCAAGCAGAACCAATTTCCCTTGAGAACCCTGCTAGTTGTGACATATTCATGTCATAAGCAAATACAAGAAACATTCTATTCTCAATATTGGACATATTTGTGCTGATCAAATAAATCGATGAAGTATGTAAAAGCAAATGGGCGAAATTAGAACACAGAAAGCTTTTATGTTCTTTAAAAGTATTTGGTTAGTAGGCATAGGAAAGGATATAAGTAACACACACAAAGTAGAAAGTATAAAAGGAAAGGAGGAATAAATTTTATTACACTGAACATGATAACATAACTAATTAACCATTCTTCTCTAAAGGGAATGAAAAGAAGAGTCATACTTGGAACACACAATGGAAAAACATTTGCCATTGTCATGGACAATGGAATTGACAATGGCATTGACAATGGATTGTTATTCAGAATGTATAAAGAACTAAAGTGTGAAGAAAACAAGCAATTTAATGGAACAAGGAGTGGCCAGTAAGTGTACATGTGTTCAGCCTCATTAGTGATGATGAAAATACAAATTAAAGACATATTAGCAAGAATAAAAGTGTCAGCTAATATTACTTTTCAGTTAGATATGAAACAACCAAACTCTCATGAACGATTGATCTACTATTTTGAAAATGGCTTGACATTATATAATAGAGTTAAAAATGTTCAGATCCTCGATCCAGTGCTTAGTATATACATACCCTAGAGACACTGCTGCACACATGCTTTTGGAGACTCCTTACAAGATTGTGAATAGCAGGGGCATCTTGGTGGCTTAGTCAGTTAAGCATCTGACTCCTTATTTTGGCTCAAGTCAGGATCTTAAGGTTTGTGGGACTGAGCCCTGCATCAGGCTCTGTGCTGAGACTGCAGAGCCTGCTTGGGATTCTCTCTCCCTCTCTTTCTGTCCCTACCCCACTCATGCTTAATCTCTCTTTCTCTCTCTCTCTCTTTCAAAATAAATAAATAAACTTAAAAAAATTTTTTTAAAGACTGGGAATAGCGTTGCTATCCATAATGGGGGGGGGGGGCATAGAAATGATATAAATATTCATCATCAGTAGAAAACATGAATAATCAGTAGATTGTCATATAAAAATTAAAGCTATGCCACAGTGAAAATAAGCTACTTCAATCAAGATGAATGAATCTCAAAAGACATAATGTTTGGTAGTAAAAGCAAGTGATGATAAAATACATAAATTATAATTCTATTTATATAAAGTTCAAAAAAATACAAACCTAAACAATATGCTAACACATATTGGATATAGTAAAACGATAATAAAAAGCAAGACATGTTTAACCAAAAATGTGAATGAAGTAGGGAAAAGATTTATGTAGTCAGTCAGGGATATACAAGCCTTAAAGACAAAGTCTGTCTGTCTTTCTTTCTTTCTTTCTTTCTTTCTTTCTTTCTTTCTTTCTTTCTTTCTTTCTCTAATACTCAATTTCTTACACTCTGTGACATACTGCTGTTTGTATTATTACTTTTCTGTTTCAAAAAGTATATACATATCATATATTTTCTACATAGGCTCTTTCAAATAAAAATTAAAAAAATTATTAGTTTTATGTGCAAAGCAGTAATATGTATTAAGATTTCTTTCATAGATGGTTCTCTAAAAGGCATGGTCTTCCCAAAGCATGCACATTATTTCAGTTGAGCCATTTTGATCACACTCTTTTTCCCTCACTGAATTTTGATTATAAGTATCTAAAAGTCACATTATGCAAATATTATTTTACTTGTTTTCAAAAATAATTGTCTGTAATATCCTCAAGCCAATGTAATACTTGGATAAATACAATGAAGATAAATAACTACATATTTTTCTGTTTTTATTCTTTTCTGTTTTATTTTTCATCAGAATAAGTTATTTTTGATCTAAATTTTCTGATGAAATTTCAAATTCTGAGCCAGCTTTTGTATAAAATTGTACCAATTGCTGGTTCTGAGACTATGCCAGTGATGTGCTTCTTTTTGTTTTTTTCCTATTTACTCCCTTTTCTCCAAGTCCAATTTACCTAGCCTAATTTGGCATTAATTTAATGTCATTTTTCCCAATTATTTTACTCAATAGTAAATTTCACCATATTTATTTTTTCTATATTCATAATATCTATTATTAATTACACAAGACTAGTTTATATACTGCTTATCTGATAAGAAAATTGTGGACAGCTTTGCATACAAAGAGACAGAGAAAGAAATATTCAGAAATTAACTCAAAACTGAGAATCAGGTAAAGAGAAACAGCAACAGAAAGGAAGAGTTTACTGCTGTTCGGAAACATTGACAGCTAACTCTTGAGAACAGGATAATGTCAAAATGTCCCAATGGTCACCCTGGATTAGATTTAACATCTAAACACCATCTCTTAGGTAATTGTCAATTTACTATAATGCTCTTTCTTTTTGAAAAAAATGATATATTTTAATGTTTTATACTTGTTTATATCTGTTTTTCCTGTACAAGTTTTGTATAATTCTGTAATGTATTCAGGGGTTGGGAGCAACCACAAGAATGAATTGCCTATTATCATTTCAACTCAAAAACTTAGGGTTCACTGGACTTTCAGAGAATTTTTAACTTGGTAATAGTTTACCAAAAGAATTGTCCATATTATTAGTTCTGTAATAATGTATGTCTAAATGAAGCCCCAAATTTCAAACAGAACTACTGACAGCATCCCAGGGTCACATTTCTAGGTGACCACTGGACTTCCTTAGAACAGACCTAGTCAAAATTGCTCTCCTACTGTTTTGATGGTTTTAGTACTTGCCTAAACTTGATTTCTTGACAAAGTAATATACTTAAGAGTTGGATAGGGGCACCTGGGTGGCTCAGTCGGTTAAGCGTCCGACTTTGGCTCAGGTCATGATCTCATGGTTTGTGAGTTTGAGCCCCGCGTGGGGCTCTGTACTGACAGCTCGGAGCCTGGAGCCTGCTTCGGATTCTGTGTCTCCCTCTCTCTCTGCCCCTCCCCTGCTCATGCTCTCTGTCTCTGTCTCTGTCTCAAAAATAAATAAAACATTAAAAAAAATGTTAAGAGTTGGATAGAAGGAGTTGCTTTGAAGTTCCACATGGTCTCAGTTAGCAGGTGTGAGACACAGGTCTATGGAGCGGCTAGCCTATGGGGCTCCTGGGTGACTCAATCGGTTAAGCATTGGACTCTTGGTTTCAGCTCAGGTCACGATCTTGCGGTTTCGTGAGTTCAAGCCCCACATCAGGCTCTGCACTGATGGTGCAGAGCCTGCTTGGGATTCTGTCTCTCTCTCTCTCTCTCCCTCTCTCTCTGCCCCTTCCCTACTCACGCTGTCTCTGTCTCTCTCAAAATAAATAAACTTGAAAAAAAAAGACAGACAGGTAGTCTAAAACCTGGGTTTCTTTTGCCCCACTCCTTCCAGTGACAACATAACTGTCCCTTTTCAAGAACTTTTAAGAATGTCATGGTGGCTACATGGTGATCAAACAAATTGCACTAGGACCCAAATTACTAGGGACGACAGACTCCTCTTGGTCTTGTTTAGTACTACTGCTGCCCCACCTTGGCTCCTTGTATTGGCCAGTCTGAACAGTATACTGCAAAAGACGATGCCACAGATCGAGATGAGAAGACTAGACTGATTAAAGGAAGCGAATATGTGCCCAAAATTGTTATTTCACTTGTTCTAATTTTTTTAATGTTTGTTTGTTTATTTATTTATTTATTTATTTTGAGAGAGAGAGAGAGGCAGAGAGAGAGGGAGATACAGAATCCCAAGCAGGGACACCATATAGCCTGACACGGGGCTCCATGTCCCGGAAACGTGAGATCAAATCAGGCCGAAATCAAGAGTCAGACGCTTAACCTACTGAGCCACCCAGGTGTCCTTACTTGTTATTTCTAAATCAATATAAATTATAGAGTCTATTTTAATGTATCTATTATAGATTAATAATTTATTTTGAAAATAATTTTTAAAAGAAGTATTTTACAGATCTACCAAAATAATATAACCAGTTGTTTGTCAGTATATAACTTTTAATTACGTTTTAATTATTATAGCACTCCTTTTATACTCCCCAAAGTAACTGCAGTTGGACAATACTTAATTGGTTATCCCAGTTACTTTCATCTTTACGATCCCTTTTGCCCAATTTGTATAATTATGAAACAACTTTTCCACACCAACTATGTACCATATTTATTTATTTATTTATTTATTTCATCAATCTTCACTTCAATCCTATTAAGTAGAACTATTTTGTTCCTTTTTTATAGATCAGGAAACTGAGGCATAGAGAGATTTAAAAACAATTCTGCGTATTTTTTAATAGCAAAGAAATGAGAGTGTTAGAATTTGAGTTCAAGACGTTTACATCTCATGCTCTCAACCACTCTGTTCTCACTCATGTATTCTTCTATTCAGTCATGAGATCTTTAAGTGCCAGGAAATCTTAAGTGCCAGAAAATGTAAAAATAACAGCATACTGCAGAAGGCATGAATTGAACTTAAGTAAAATGCAATGTAAAATGTGTAAGTTGCTTTAATGTTGATCACACCATGGTAGCCAGGGAGGAGGGTATACCTGTAATACAATGTATTCCTGGTTCTCTTATGTTTTAAAGAAGTGTCTGTGTGTGTGTGGCAGGGGGCGGGGGGTGCATGTGCATGGTGGTTGGAAGGTGGTAATAAATGCAAAATCAACAAAACATATATTTGGGTAGACAGTGCTTCAAATAACCATGTAAATGGTGAGACAGTTATTATAGTTCTGTGTCTTCTCTAAAAATGGAAAAAGTGGATTTTTTGCATTAGGGGAGAACACAAAGGAACAACTATAGCCACCATCTTACATATAGAGCTATGGTCCCATTTCAGATTGTGACTCCAATCACAGACTTTTACTGGGGAATACTACTGTTCAAAGAAATCCACAATTGGTCTTAAGGTACTCTGTCTACTTGCCAAAAGTAGCAAAGAAATGAGTTACTCAAGAAGAATAAAAGATGTTTGATATAGCATGAAGGAAACAAAAGTGATTCTCAGTAATAATGGTTTAAAAAAAAAAGGAGCATGAATTTAAGCTCTGATCCATCTTCTGGAGCTTAGATGTGATAAAAGAACAGCAGTACATGACAGGCAGGCCCTACTATTGGGACATGATAACAAGAGCAGCCCTACCAAGCTGCTTCCAAAATTGTCACTGTGATCTTTAAGGTACCACTTTGTACTTTGAGCACATTTTAAATTGGAGACTAATCCTTTCCCTTGTCCTAGTCAACAACTCCACTGGTTCCAGAAGCATTACTCCATTTTCTACCAAAGCAAAGCAAGGCAAAGCCTTTTCCCTGGGGCCAGGGGCTCACTGGGAGCTAGTGGGTCACTATTTGGTCCACCAGGTTGTTCTGGATATTAGAAGGCTAACTGATTACAGACTGGGTCACATGAAGGCTAGTGTTTTGCTGGGTTTTTTTTCCAGAAGATATATATGTCTTTTTAAATAAGTAGTTTCTGGAATGAAAATAGTTTCAAGAAATAACAATATTTGATCTCTTAACTTGAAAAAAATTATACTTTTACTAAAAATAAATCACAAGCTTAAAAAAAATTCATGAGTAAAAGCGCTTTTTATGTTATTATTTTATTTATCTGATTTTTATTTCCATGGAAACAGAATAGAAATTGCAGCTAGAAGCCAGAAGCAGATTGGAAACCCTGCTTTTAACTTTGTTAGCTCCCTGCCAGAGGTAATGGACATTGCTAGGGTGTTACGGGTAAAAACAAAACAAAGCAAGAACAAAAACAAGTGAACAAAAACCAAAGGGAAGACTTTCATAATTCAGTGAGCCAGATTTTTTGGTTGTCAAAAACCTAACGAACGCTCTTTAATAAATGACCATGCACAAACATATAGTTCTTTCCAGTAAAAGTCACTGAATATTTTTGAATAGGTTTTCACCAGAAACAAAAGCATAACGTATAAAACAGACTTGTAATTTCTGTAACTGTCAGTAAGCAGAAAAATCATTTATTTGTAATTAAAGCCAAATATATATGAATTCAGGAGAATATATGAAATAACAAAGAAGATAGAAAAGTTAATCCTAGAGCTCTCTTTGAAGCTTCCTAATGCCTAACCCCAGAACAAATACACATAAACTGAATCTTACCTCACTGGGGACATACCTTCGAAGATTAATCCACTGTTCAGTGTGAGATGTTTTTGATAGTACTGGAAATCTTTTAGCCTAGATTCCATGTAGCCATCTGACAAAACAAAGAGTATCTCATTCAAAACCAGAAAAGATAATAGGTTTCTGAAAATATCTGGTAATACTGGGTTGATTTTTGTTGTTGTTGTTGTTGTTGTTAACAATCATCCATTACACCACTGAAAAGACACCCAAACTCATTACTACTAATAAATAATAAGCACGGAGCCTATTGGTGAAACAAAATGTTTTGATAGCTAAGAGAAATATACAAAGATCTTAAGGGTCATGTGTATTTTGTAAAATTTCATTTAAAAAACTATGTCTCCCAATTAGTTAAGATTTAAGTAGATCATAAGTCTGCCTGTCAGAAACCTCAGTGATGAGGCCAGGATAAAACTTCCACAGAATTTTATTTTAAATAAGAATTTGGCAAACTGTGTTGTAATATCTAATAAAGAATACATTTCAGGACGCCTGGGTGGCTCATTCAGTTAAGCATCTGCCTCTTGATTTGGGTTCAGGTCACGATCTCATGGTTCATTAGATTGAGCCCCATGTTGGGCTCCATGCTAGAGCCTGTTTGGGATTCTCCCTCTTTTGCTCTCTCTGCCCCTCTCCCATTTGTTCTCTCTCTCAAAAGGAAACATTAACAAAAGGAATACATTTCAATTAAAGTTATTGTTTGTAAGAATTTTTATATTTCCTTTTGTCATTGAGTTAGATTTTTAAGGTGTTAAGTTGGTCAGTTATGCCAGAACATATACATATTTATGCAATTTTGTTAAATAAAATAAAGCATGCTCTTTTTTTTTCCTCGGGGGTATGATTTTTTTATTCATTCCCCCCATCATTTTTGGGTTATTCAGCTAAACAAGTCTAATCACTAGTGGAATAATTATTTTTAAAAGTCAAATAATGATGAAATTTTATTAATTTTCTAATTTTCTACTCTTCCTTAATTCTTTTCTTTTCTCTTCTGAACTGAGGGTATCATGTGTCTGTTTATTTATGTAATTATTTAAGTTTTATTCTGCAGCTGGTATGTCTTTTCCATATTTAATTTCATTTCTGTGTTTATCTTAAGGTGTGAAGTTCTAAAGACAGATTGTGCCAAAAGAATTCTTTCTCATAACCCTTAGCAGGGGGTCATGTGAAGTTATATCCTGAAAATACAGTATTTATTTTTACACTTTAAGGTATGAGGATATCAGATTTTCTAGTCCTTTTTAGTCTTATGCCTTCATTTTTCTCTCCCTGAAACAGAAAATCTCTCATTTATTGTTTAACCAGATTTTTTAAATCTTAGAATCCCAAAGTGAAAAGAGAGAGTTACAATAACTAAATTCAGGAAATTGAGACCCAATCAGATATACTGACGTACGAAGGGCACTACTAATCCTAGGATATTTTTAAATTGTTAATTAATTGAATGCAGAAGATTCTTTCCTTTGTACTTCAGTCTGTACATATAATGGACTACAATCACCTGCACAATTAGAGTGATTGAGTATAGAAGTTAGCTTGTGATTACTTCTTCACTAGTGAATCTTGAAATGAGACTAAACTGTGGATTATTTGAGTTTCAGCTCATAGATGCTGCCAGAAAAACACAATCGGAATTTAGCCTTAGAAGTGACTTCACCAGTTACCTATATTATGTTCTCATCATTTTTATTAGAAGTATTAGGAAAATATAGTCAAGGATAAGCTTTTAAATATTCCAGCCTTTTTTTTTTTACTGTAAGTAGAATTAGACAATGCACATATTGCAGCTACCAAAATTAATTATTTGTATTCTATGATTTAGAGGTTCTAAAAATAAGTGTTTTAGACCACAATAAATTTATGTTGTGTGTTTGGGTGTGTGTGTGTCACATTCACTTGAATGTATTTTACTAAACATCTGATTATCCAACAGTGTATTTCTCTTGCTTAAAATTGCTGATATAAATTGGTATTAACCATCTTATTCCTTTCAGGGGGTATTCTAGGAATATTGCTAGAGACACATAAATGGTGTTCTGGGTTCTGGCATGGAATTAGGATTTGCATGAATCAATTTAACTTTACTTTTTTTAACTGCAAAAAAACATTCTGATGGGGATATATAGTTCTTTTATAAAGCAGAATCTTCTGAAGTTTTCGGCACCAAAGTTTTATTCTCTGACATGGTAAACTGGGAAATGTTATGAATATATTAAACCATAGAAACGTATTTTGAATAGCCCACTAGGCCTGGATATCTAACATTTATCTCTATTCCCAGGTGCTCTGTTCCCACATGCCCATCCTTTAAAACACATAAATACCACAGCCTGGTCTTACCACGATGAATCACTGGAATGATGCATCTACCCTGTACTTTGCCTTAATAAATGGCTCATATTCGCAAAGGAGATGACTGAGAAGGAGAGTAAGAGAGAGGGAAATTATTTTCATAGCTCTTATGGTTTTTAGATATTATAAGCAAATTTAACTTCTTGCTTTCTCCCTGGTTCCCAGTGCCATAGTGGCTTTGTGCCTATACAGTCAAATTAAATTGGGGGAGAATTTACTAAAAATTTTTCATGTATTCAGTTTTGAAATCAGGATTGGGATTCATGTACAAATTCTAATGTAAAATTACTATTCCGGATGCCAGGAAAAACTAGATTAACCTTGGTTGAAAACATATAGGAATTGTCATATCCTTCATTCTTTCACTCATCCACAAATATTTATTGGTAAGCTATGTGCCACCAACTGTTCTAGTTAGTGAGCCAGACAGACCAGATAGCTACCTTCAGAGTGTTTAGATACTAGTGGAGAAGACCAACAATAAACAAACACATATCATAAAATTTCAAGTTTTTATAATCAGCGACAACAAAGCAATTAAAAAGGATAATGGGAAGAGAGACAGAGTAAGGGGAATGGCAAGGGGAAGCAAGTTGGTAAAGGCACCATTTGACAGAGACCTGAAAGAGGTGAAAGCAGAAACCATCTGAATATCTGAAGGAAGAATATTCCACCCAAACGAGAGAGTACATTGGAAAACTTTGAATGAAAAACAAGTTTCTGTCTGAGGAACCCAGGATATGATATGCTGGATCATATAGTATTTCTATTATTAATTTTTTGAGGAAACTCCATTTCCAATAGAGGAAACTCTATTTTCCATAGAGGCTATACCATTTTATATTTCCACCGACAGTGCACAATGTTACTATTTATATCCTCACCAACACGTGTTCTCTTCTGTGTTTTTTTTTTTTTTTAATAACAGCCATTCTAACATGTTTGAGGTGATCTCTCAGGAAGGTTTTGATTTGTATTTATCTGATAATTAGCAATGTCAAACACCTTTCCTATACCTGTTCTCTGAATACCTTCCTTGGAGAAATGCCTGTTCAAGTCCTACATTCCATTTTTAAAAATTTTTTAATGTTTATTTATTTTTGAGAGAGAGAGACAGAGAGAGCGCAAGCAGGAGAGAGGCAGATAGAGAGGGAGACACAGAATCCGAAGCAGGCTCCAGGCCCCAAGTTGTCGGCACCAATCCCGCCACAGGGCTCGAACCCGCAAACCACAAGATCATGACCTGAGCCAAAGTCGGACCACTTAAGTAACTGAACCACCCAAACGCCCGTCCTTCCTTCCAGTTTTAATTGGTTTCTTTGCTATTCGGTTGTAGGAGTTCCTTCTATACTTTCCAAATTAACCCTTTATGAGATATGTGGTTTGCAAACATCTCTCCCATTCTGTACGTTTCCTTTTCACTCCATTGACTGTTTCCTTTGCTGTGCAGAAGATTTTTAGTTTAATGTAGTCCCATTTGTCTATTTTCACCTTTGTTGTCTGTGCTTTTAGTGCTACTACTGGAGTCAAAATAAATACAAGGGCAGAAATCTTTTGGAGGTGATGGATATGTTTATTACTTTGACTATGCTGATGACATTACAGGTGTATGCATATGTCAAAACTCATCAAAATATATACATTAAATATGTAGAATTTTGTATATTAAGTATACTTCAATAGAGCAGAAGAATTTTGGAATCTCCTATGGGCAAGTCTCTATAAATATTATGAATATAAAAATAATTTTTATAATATAATTATAATAATATTTGGACATAGTTCATAAATATCTTTGTGGATAAAATGGTAGATATAACTAGAAGTCAATATCAGGGTATATGCGACAAATGTCATAATAGTAATAGAAAAAACCAGCAAGTGATAGGAGTTTGGAAAGACACCTTTGAGATTTTCATGAGCAAGTTTTACAGAGTTTGCAACTTGAGTCATATACAATGGATAGGATCTTAATTGATTCAGCTATTCAGAGAAGGCATTAGAAGGAAATAATTGCTTCAGAAAAATTAGAACTGTAAGAAAAGCAAAAACAGCAGTAAGTCTGTTTTTAACTGTTTTAAGGATGGGGCAGAGGGACTGAATGTATTGACCGGTAGCTGAAGTTAAAACAAGAGATGGGCTGAGGTCATAATGTAAATAACCTAAAATGCTCATTGAAATTATTAAATAGATTTAAAAGAATGGTTTTGAAAAGTTAGTAGCATGAAAGTGTTTATTGTATAATGTTGCATGAGAAAAATAGCATTCAAAATTGTATCTATATCATGAACTCAAGTATTTAAACGTATAAAGTAAATGGAGCACTGTTCTCAGAAATAAAAAGTTTTAGAGGGATTGAAAGGTCTTTTTTTCCATTTCTCTATTTTATATACTTTCCATGTCACTAGCATCAACTAAAATAACAATATATTATTTACATGATTCTAAGAATGCGATTGAAAAAGAAATGGAATTAAGGAAGAGTAACTAAGAAGACTAAAAATACCCACTAAAAACCAAGGATTGTTCTGGATACGGGCAATACAAAAAGCATTTACATATACCCTCTATTGTCAAATGACTTACCTTCCAGGGAGAGGGACAAACAGATAAGCCAAAGTTACTTTTCCTTGTGATAAGAGCTGGGTTTGGAGGAAACCCGTTTTGTTCCGGAAGCACACAGGAGTGGTCAAAAAGCTACACTAGGGAGCAAACAGTACATGGCAAATGTTGATGAGCATAAGAATCCCCTGGATATCTTGTTAAATACTCATTCTGGTTTAGTATATAGAGCTGTGTTCTCTGATTCCTCACTTCTACTAAGCTCTCAGATGATGCCAGTGCTGCCATCTATGAGTAGCACTAGGGTAAAGGAAGCAGTCTAAAAAATATAACACTTTTGATCAGTTTTGCAAAGCTAAATAGATTTAGCCAAATAACAAAGAGGGTCAGTTTGGGGGCATCTGGGTGGCTCAGTCGGTTAAGCATCTGACTCTTGATTTCGGCTCAGGTCATAATCTCACAGTTTGTGAGTTCAAACTCCGCATCGGGCTCTGCATTTACAGTGCAGAGTCTGCCTGGGATTCTCTCTCTTTCCCTCTGTCTCTGCTCCTGCTGTGCACTCTCTCTCTCTCTCTCTCAAAGTAAATAAATAAACTTAAAGAAAAAAGAAGAGGGTCAATTTGGTCTTCTACTCTTCCCATTTTAGATATTAAAGTTGTTTTTGAGATATAAATTAGTAAAATCTGGGCATAATGAATGGCATCTGTTTCCACATAGAACCATCTAGAGGTGGTCAATAAGTATATATTGAAGAATTTAAGAAGCTCCAAATCTACAATCAAGGTAAGTTACCTATAGCCCAGGAATGGCAGGAATGGTAGACAATTCTAATTTGAAAATGAGACTCTTAATCATTTTGTTTACATGTTTGAAGAAGTACTGTGTGGTAGAAAAATTTTTATCCTCTGGAAATGTACTTCTCAGTCTTGTAAATTATTATAACCTGAGGCCATTTTAAACAATAGCAATAACCCAGCCCCACCTTGGATCAATTAAATCTTACTCTATGGTTGGGCCCAGTCATCAATAGTCTTAAGTATTCCTCAGATGATTCAAATAACCAGAGCTGAGATGTGCTGATGGAGAGACAAGAAAGAAAAAAAAAAAACACCAAAAAAAAAAAAAAAAAAAAGAATCAGAGGTTGGAAGTAGTGAATAAAAACATTAACCAAGGAAAGGAGGGCCCCAAAATGTGAAGCTGCATAGATCAAGCTCTCAGCCCTATAAAAGACAAATTTTACTGGATGGGTTAAGGAAACAAGGAAGACTCTTAAATTAAAGATCAAGACTGCTGCAAGAGAGGAGAGATTGAATTCAACTCTGTTGAAACAAAATGGGGACGTGTTTTTAAGCACTGAGCGAGCTAGTGGGAAAGTACTGGAGGACCCTGTGGAGAGGTTAGTAAATGTGATTAGGCCATCTGATTTGCTACTTGGCATTTACCAAAGTTAGGCTTCTATTCTCCCACATAGGCTGAGAGATAGGGGCACTATCTTTCTAGATGATTATATTTCAAAGGAATGGTTTCCAGATTCTTGGGAAAGACATTCCTGGGTTGTAGAAGATTTACAAATCAATGGGGCAGAGAAAGATTTTACTTTTCAAAAAGTTGCTACTTTTCAAAAGTAAGTGCTCCAAGAAAAAGAAAGGACCTCTAGTCAGAAAAAAAGGTCTGTTAAACGTTTAGTCAAGCTGAGGAGAATGTTAAATGCATCCTGGTTAACTCTCATGCACTGGAACCAGACAGTGCCTTTTCAGTTCTATGGTCACTAAACTTTTGATTTAAATGTGGCTTCTCGTGGACACCTGCTTAGAGGAAAAGCACTGTCAGGTCAACTGGAACATTCTAGAATTCCATGAAGCAGGTCAGTGTTATTTTCTCAAAGTGAATTGTAAATTCTTGAAAAAAATGGTCTAATCTGATTCTCTAATATCGTGAAATCCATAGGTTGATCTACGTCCAGCATTCTATTTATAGATGTCTCAGCCTTTCGATTTGAGAAATTTACATTAATAATCTTTCTAAGATGCAAGAACAACAAAATACTGTTTTTTTCACATTTATTCATTTTTGATAGACAGAGAGAGGCAGAGCATGAGCAGGGAAGGGGCAGAAAGAGAGAGGGAGACAGGATCTGAAGCAGCCTCCAGGCTCTGAGGTGTCAGCACAGAGCATGACTGCGAGGCTTGAACTCACAAACCAGGAGATCATGGCCTAAGCTGAAGTCGGACCCTTAACCCACTGAGCCACCCAGGCACCCTGAACAACAAAATACCATTAAAGCAGTGTTTACCAATGAACACACTCCGAACTAGCATGAGTTAGATTAAATTATCTATAACATAGATAAGCAACCAGTTTAATTTTCCTCTTCAGATTCTTATTTTCACACTTTCTATTCTAAATCAGATTTTTGATTGGGCTAGGGAAAGATTTTCATTGCAAGAGGTAAAGGGGGCTTTTCAGTGCATTTTCTTCCTTGCTTCCTGAAATTCTGGGCTGTGGACTTGGGAAGAGAAGTGGTTCAGCTATTGGAACTGAACACATTTAAACAAACAGGCAGTGGGGCGCCTGGGTGGCGCAGTCGGTTAAGCGTCCGACTTCAGCCGGGTCACGATCTCGCGGTCCGTGAGTTCGAGCCCCGCGTCAGGCTCTGGGCTGATGGCTCAGAGCCTGGAGCCTGTTTCGGATTCTGTGTCTCCCTCTCTCTCTGCCCCTCCCCCGTTCATGCTCTGTCTCTCTCTGTCCCAAAAATAAATAAACGTTGAAAAAAAAAAAATTTTAAACAAACAGGCAGTAATGTTTTGACCTTCTGGATCCTGGTTTGAAGTGGGTATTACAAACAAGGGACTATATTTACCATTTCTCTAAGAGTAAGTTCTTGTTCCTGTTGACATTAGGATAGAATGCAGTGGTTACACTTCAATAGAATTATGTTCCCAATTGCAAAGGTTTGAGGAATCTTAACTAAACATTGAGAGATTTTTTTGTTGTTGCTAGTGGGATGGATTTATAGGGAAACTGCTCAAATGGAAATGTGAAAGAACTTAACACTTTGTAAAAGGAAAAATATGCTTTAGAATTAAAGCAAATGAATTAAGCCCTCTAGAAATCCCTATGACAATCTGTATTTACAAGTTTAATATATGCTCTCATTTTTATATCAGTTTTATGACTGACCTGCTTTCAACAAACCATGACATTTGAGTTTTCTAGCAATGAGGATGAGTTGCTTAAACCATCCATATTGTTACCCATACCCTCTTTTAACCCCACATGAAACTAAGTAGACAGGGATGGCTCGGGTTATTGTCACTGGGGTGATGTTTGTGGTAAATGTGTGTGTGTGTGTGTGTGTGTGTGTGTGTGTGTGTGTATAAAGTTAAAGGAGAAAGGAAACTGAATTAATGAGAGGTAGACCTTTAGAAGGAATTAAAATGAGAAGCTGTTCTTTACTTACTGGTTGAAATCAATAATTAGTCCAATAGAGAGCAATAAGAAGTAAAATTATTTTCCCAGAGTATCCAGTGCAACCACTTTGTAAGTTAACTGTTATTAAAGCTCTATTTAGGCATCCACTGAGAGGAAGGCAGGATTACCATCAGTGGATGACACACAGTGATTTTGTTTGATTTCTTCACAAAACATGGGAGGTTTGTTTGCTCAGCACTGCTATATAAACTGCAAATTTACAGTGTTAAATATATATGCCCTTTTTCTGCAGTATTCAGTAGACTAGTAGGCTGGCCTTTGAAATCAGATATAACCAGGGTTTCAGTGACAGTTTCCTTTAATCATTATTAGGCATCATGTTTATTATGTGTACTGAAAGCATCAGAGCATGCTGGATGATGAGCCACTCCTGTGACAGGTGGAAGACACGCCCAGAAGTTGTGAGGAAAGAGAGTATCATCAAGAGCAGTATTACTGAGCTAGTGACTAGAGGCATCATGAGAAGGAAGTATCTGGTTTAAGAGTGATGGTTGGGACGACACTACCTGTGTAATAAATGGAAACTACTGGAACCGAATCAGCGTGAACACTGAATCTTGTTCTCATGAGTAACATGCTGCACCTGAGTTTGAACATGAACCAGTGGATCTTACTCCTAGATTGTCCACAGGCTCTAAACAGATACCTAACATTCAAAAGATGTACCCCCGTGGGTGTCACTGTGTTTGTACAACATCAATGTGGCTAGGCAGTTAGGAAAATGTTTGTCAGCATAAATGAAATTATCTGTAACTCATTTCAATCATTTACTTCACAGCCAACACTCTGGATGGAGGAGCAGGGGAGATGAATCTGAACTCCAACCCGAAAATAGCTGGAAGAAGCAAAAATCCCCAGGACCCTGGACCAACAGGGATTAAGATCAGAGACAGGCGAAAGGATCCAAGTGGCCATGTGCACTGCTCCAGGGAACAGCAAAAGCCTGAGATTGCCAGAGGCCCAGGGAGCTGATGAGTGGGAGAACATGGCAGAAAGCCACATGGGTAATCAAAGGGCCCCTTCCCTGAGGCCTTGACTTCAACAGCAAATCCAGATGCAACTAAAGGCTCAGAGAAATAGATCTACATGTGGCTAGGCCCATGTTTGTATGTGAGAGTGTGTATGTACCATCAGCTAGAAAATAGGTTGCTTATTGGGTCATTTTGATTTGCTTTTCTGTCACAGTTCAAGTTAACAAATAAGCAGTTAGGGGCTTATTTGGGTACCTCGGTTGGTTAAGCCTCAGACTTCAGCTCAGGTCATGATCTTGCAGTCTGTGAATTTGAGCCCCCAGTGGGGCTTGTGCTGACAGTTCAGAGCCTGGAGCCTGCTTCAGATTCTGTCTCGCTGTCTCTCTGCCCCTCCCCTCTCACATTCTGTCTCTCTCTCTCTCTCAGAAATAAACAAAGACACACACACACACACCCGCTACCTATCTTTGTTTGAATTGGGTTTGTGCTTCATGTAGAATATGGAGTGAAGAAACAGAAAATGAAAACACCTTCACTTTTACCTAAAGTTTCTCACCGTAGCTCAGTATTACATGCAGAGAAAAGGTAAATTGGGAGTAACTATGAAATATCGGAAAGGCAAGATATGTCCAAAAAGGAAAGGGAAAAAAAAAAAGTAGCATGTGACCCATGAACAAGCAAAAAGCAAACACTGACTTTGAGGCCATCTCAATATTAGTTTTAGCAAACAAAGTCTTTAAAAAAATATTGAAGGGAAAATAGGTTGAAAATTTCTAAAGAAACTGTGGATTTAAAGAGTAAACTGAGTAATTCAGCAAAGAAATGGAATCTATACAAAGAGCCAAGTGGAAATTTTATAACTGAAAAGCATAATAGCTGAAATGAAAACTTCACTGGATAGGCTTAACAATAGCATAGTGATGGAAGATGGAAAGAAAGGTCAGTAAATTTAAAGATAACCTAGTAGGAAAAAAAATCTAATTTGAAAAACAGAGAGAAACAATTTAAAGTGAAAGAGTCTGAGGGACTTGTAGAACAATATTAAAAATTTGAACATATGGATAATTAGGTCTCAGAAGGGGAAGCATAAAAGTGTGGCAGAAAAGTGGGCCAAAAAGAAACAGAGGCCAAAGTTTTGCAGTTGCAATGGAGATTATCAATTTACAGACTCAAAATGCTCAATGAACAAAACCTATCAAAACAGAATTATATGTCCAGTGAAAGTAAGGACTTTTTCAGATAAATGAATACCGAAAGGAGTCACTGTTCTTAGGTCTCCATTACTTCATATGATAAAGGATTTTCTTCAGACTGAAAGAAAATACTATTAACTGGAAACCCAGATCTATCGGACTGGAAATAACAAATAAGTTTGTAAATACAAGTCTATAGTTGTACTATGAAAAAGAAGAAATAACAAGTGTTGGCAAGAATGTAGAGAAAAGGCAACATGTATGCACTGTTAGGAATGTAAATCAGTGCAACCAGTATGAAATATGGTATAGAGGTTCCTTAAAACCTAGAAATAAAACTATCAATTCTACTTCTGGGTATTTATTCAAAGAAAACAAATATGCTAACTTGAAAAGATATATGCACCCCCTTGTTCACTGCAGCCTTCTTTACAATAGCTAAGACATGGAAATAACCTAAGCATCCACTGACTGATGAATGAATAAACAAGATTTGGGGTGTGTGTGTGTGTGTATTATTCAGCCCTAAAAAAGAAAGAAATCTTGTCACTTGTGACAATATGGACATTATACTAAGGGAATAGTATAGTCCATATGACTATACTAATGTCCTGGAGGACATTATACTAAGGGAAACAAGTCAGACAGAGAAAGGTAAATACTTTATAATCTCACTTGTATCTGGAATCTAAAATAAAAACAAACAAAAAAGCTTACAGATCCAGAGAACAGATTGGTGGTTGCAAAAGGAGAGCAAAAAATGGGGAAAATGGGTCAAAATTTACAAACTCCAGTTATAAAACAATTAAGTCATGGGGTTTTATTGTACAGCATGGTGGCAATCGTTAATAATACTGTATTGCATATTTGAAAGTTGCTAGATGAGTAAATCTTAAAAATTCTCAGCGTAAGAAAAAAATTGTAACTATGTGTGATAACGATGACAGATATTAACAGACTTATTGTGGTGATCATTTTATAATAAGTGCAAATATCAAACCACCATGATGTACACTTGAAACTAAAGTAATGTCATGTACCAATTATTCAATAATAATAAAAAGTCTGTGCTTTTTTTCCTTCTTCTGGGCCCTTAAAAGAACACTCAGTTTTTACAGGAAAAAATATATATAAATGTTATTATGTACATAACTACATAATTTGATGGCCAAACTCTACAATTTTTTCATAAACAGCCAATTTTCTTTTACAGGTAAATACATAATAACAATAGCACGAAGGATAAAGCACAGAGTAAACAGAATAACACTTTTGTTAACTTGTTGCATTTGTAGAACACTATACATCAGCTTGATCTCACAGACCATACCATGGCAAGCTAGCCAACAAGTGAAGAGCACACATGCTTTTCAAGTCTATGTGGAAGATTTACATTATATGCCAGACAATACAAATCCTCACAAGCAATAAATCTTACAGAGTATGTTCTCAAAAAACAATGAAACTAAATGAAACATCAAGGAAATTCCCTAATATTGGTAAGTTAACTAATATATTTTGTAAATATCTGATGGGTCAAAAAAAAAAAAAAAAAGAAAGAAAAAATCATGAAGGAAATTTTAAAAAAATATTTTGAACTGAAAGAAAATGAAAACACAAGATATCAAAATTGTGAGATATAGCTAAAGTAGTGCTAACAGTGAAACTGATAGCTTTATAAACTCATATTAGAAAACAATTTTAAGAAGATTAAATGATAATGACCTAAGTTTATGCACATAGAACTAGAAAAGAAGAGATAATTACAACCAAAAGTAATTAAAATAAAAGAGCAGAAATAATTGAAATAGAAAATACAAATTGAGAGCAATTAATAAACCCCACATTATTTGAAATGATGAATATAATTGATAAACCCTAAGAAAAACTGGTCAGTATAAAAAAAGAGAAAATACAAATTTCCAATATCGGGAATTAAAGAGGGGCTATAACTGCAGGTATTATAGACAGTTAAAGAATAATAAAATAATACTATGAATAATGTATAAATTTAATAATTTCTATGATTTAGACAAAATCCTTGAAAAATTCAGTTTCTTAAGACTTATTGAATCAGAAATAAAAATTCCAAATGGCTTGGTACGAATTAAAATAATTTATAATCAAATCATTCCCAGGTAGTTTGATGAAATTTATCATTAATTTAAGAGAGAAATAATAGCCATCTCTTACAAACTCTTTCAGAAAACAGATGAGCAGGGATTGCATCTTGACTCATTTTATCAGGTGACCATAATATCTGATAAAAATACTTCTCTATAGCTTTTTATCTAGATATATTTATTTATAACAACCTACAGTTTACTATACATCATTAATATGTATGTAAAAAACTAACAAAATGTAAGCAAATCATATCCAGCAATAAATCAAAAGGATGATAAATAATGACCAAGTGAATAAGAACTAAATTCAACATTTTAAATTAATCAAAATTAAATGAAAAATAGGCATCAACCATAATAAAGAAGAAAAGTCATAAGATAATTTTAATAACTGCAAAAAACTATTTAACATAATTAAACCTATATTCATGTTGAAAACTCCTCTCAGAAAACTAGGAATACAAAAAATATCCTTAATTTATAAGCAACACACATAAAATCTTCATAGTTAACATATTAATTTATGGGAAAATATTGACTGTTTCTCTTTAAAATCAGGAAAAAGATAAAGACGTCTTCACTTGACAATTTTAATACATATCATACTGAAGTCTCTAGCTGGAGCCATAAGGCAAGCAAAGAAATGAGTCATAAATACTAGAAAGAGGGAATGTCCTACTGGTAGAAGAAATGACTATATAGAAAAACCTAAGGAAAAAACAAAAGAGTTATTAGAACTAATAATTTAGCAAAGACTCAGGATACTATACTGATATAAAAATAAATTATATATGTTATACAATTTAGCAAAAGAACACTGGAAAATTAGTTTAAATGTCATCAAAAACATGAACTACGTAAAAACAGACTCTTAACTGTGGAAAACTAGTAGAGGGTTACTAGGGGGAAGTGAATGTGGAGATGGGTGAATTAGGTAAGGAGGATTAAAGATATAGAAGTTTTGAATCACTATACTGTATACCTGAAACTAATATAACACCGTATGTTAATTACATTAGAATTAAAATTAAAAAATTAAAAATATCAACTACTTCGTAGTAAATCTAACCGGATTAAATTTAACCAGATTTACAGATGTATATCTTAAAAATAGAAAATATGCTTAGACAAATTCAAGAATATCAAAATAAATGGGCATATTCCATGTATATGTATTGGAAATACAATATTGATAAGATGCCATTATTCCCCAATTCACATGTAGATTCAGCAAAATTGCAAACAAAATCCTAGAAAGCCATTTTCTAGAACTTGGTAAGTTGAGATAAAAATTCATGTGGAAATGAAAAGAACTAAAACAATCAAGATATTTTTTAAAGGAAAAAAACAAGCTGAAGCGTTTACAATAGGATGTGAAAGTTTACTACAAATTACCAAAATCAAGAGGGCATTGTCATAAATATAGGTTTATTTATATATCGATAGAAAGAAGAGAGAGTAATGTCTGTACATATGTCAATTGATTTTCTACAAATATTCCAAGGTAATTTGGAAATAATTCCAAGAGAAAAGGGCAGTCTCTTAAACAAATCAGTACTGGGTCCATTGGATATTGGTATGAAAAATGCACTTCAGATTCTGACCTCATGTGTTATACAAAATTTAATTCAAAATAGATCATATGTGGGGCACCGGGGTGGCTCTGTCAGTTAAGCCTCCGACTTCAGCTCAGGTCGTGATCTCTCAGTTCATGGGTTTGAGCCCCATGTCAGGCTCTGTGCTGACAGGCTGACAGCTCAGAGCCTGGAGCCTGCCTCAGATTCTGTGTCTCCCTCTCTCTCTGCCCCTCCCCACTCATGCTCTGTCTCTGTGTCTCTCAAAAATAAACATTAAAAAAATTAAAAACTAAAACTAAAACAAAATAGATCATATATCTAAATGTAAAATCTAAAACATAGGGGAAAAAAATAAAACTTTACAACCTGCAGGTAGGCCCACATTTTTAGATAACACTCAAAATGCAAGAATTATATAGGAAAAAAATGATAAATTGGATTTTTTTTTGTTCTTAAAACCATTTGAAATTAAAAGATAAAAGACAGACTACAAAAAATATCCCCAATACATTTATCTGACAAGGACTTTGTGTTTAAAATATTGAAAGAAATCTTACATTCCCTCAATTAGAGGAAAAACCACCCAAATAGGAGAAACAGACAAAATATTTGAATCATAACGTCCAAAAGCACATATGTGATGGCAAATAATCATATGAAAAGATTAGCCATTAGGGATATACCCACTTAAACCACAATATGACACAAACAGCACTTTACACACATATTAGAGGGGCCAAAGTTAAAAAGATTGACAACACCAAGTGTTTCTGAGGATCTGAAGAAACTGAAATTCTCATATTTGGCTGGCAGAAGTATAAAGATGTTTAAACCACTTTGGAAAAGAGTTTGGCAGTTTCTTATAAAATTTAGCACCCACTTACATTGCGCAATCCCAAACAAGAGAAATAAAAAAATATGTCTACACAAAGTCTCATGTTCCTAGCAGCTTTATTCATAATAATCAAAAGTTGAGAACAATCCAAATGTTTATAATCAAGAAAAAATATACAGTTGACCTTGAACAACATGGGTTTGAACTACATGGGTCCAAGTATACACAGACTTTTCTTTCAATAAATACAGTACTGTCAACGTATTTTCTCTTCTTTATGATTGTCTTAATAACATTTCTTTTTCTCTGGTTTACTCTATTGTAAGAATACAGCATATACACATATAACATACAAAATATGTGTTAATTGTCTGTTATTGGTAAGGCTTCTGGCTGACAGTAGGCTACAAGTAGTTAAGTTCTTGGGAAGTCAAAAGTTCTATATGGATTTTTAACTGCATGGGGAGTCAATGCCTTAATATTCTGTTCAAGGGTCAACTGTATTGCAGTGTATTCCATACAATGGAATACTACTCCTCAATAAAAAGGAACAAAAGTCCGCCACAGGTAACACCATGCATTAATCACGACTAAAAAAATCCTTTTTCTGAGTGATAATGGTCAGCTTTCAGAGAGTACTATTATATTTATACGAAATTTTATATCAAAACAATCTAAAATGATAGAATTGGATCAGTGTTTACTAGGTCAGGAAATGGGGAATGTTGACTGCAAAAGGTGTGTAATGAAACTTTTTCGGCTGATAAAAGCCTTGTGTCTTGGGGTGATAAATTTATGGTTGTAAAAACTTACTAAATTTTGCATGTGAGTACATTTTCTTAGATGTAAATAAACCATGTTTGTAAATCAAGGAACAAACACGCTTGCATTTGTGTGACACACCTTGTACACATCCACACGCACTTTGGCTTTGCTTCTAACATATGCATATTTTAGTTTTACAATTTTATTCTCATTCCAAAAAGCCAACATTCATTTAACAGTTTTTAAGGACCGCTATGCACTTGGCCGTCTTCTAACTCTTCTACTCTTGGCAGTGGGTCAAGCAGGAAAATACCTATTCCCCACATTTTACCAGTGATCTTTACTGGAAACAAACAAAATAAGACATGATATAATGTCAGGCAATGATGAATTATGAGCAAAAAACTCAAGTTACAGGGATAGAGTGATGGGTGTGCAATTTTACTGTAGTCAGGAAAGCAGTCTCAGAGGAGATGACATCGGCTCAAAGACCTGATTGTAAGACAGAGCAAGGTGATATCTGGGGCAAGAGTGTTCCAGGTAAAGGGTATGGTTTGTATAAAAGTTCTCACACTACTGACGCTTTTAGAGTATATAATGTTACAAATATGTTCAAACAAATAATACTCATATCAGTTTTCAGGGTCAGTTAATGATGTTGAAGTAATTTCAGTTCATTTCAATATGAAGACCTTAAAGTGTGAGGATGCATCAATACGGGCATCAATTTCTCCTGATTCATATGGTTTCTGACCTTGAAGACCTCATTGATTTCTCATGCCGTTACATTTGGATTAGGTCAATGTCGTATCCATGAGAAATAGAGCATTCCGGCAAAGATGTAAAATGTTCTTGATTTTTTGGCTTTTAGGAAAATGTCTTCATAGAGAATGCAAAATTTTTCTTCTGTGCTTTGTGTAAAGGCCTATCAGCCTTGGGTATCTTGTTCAAAGAATTACACAGTATTGTTATTTCTGGTTGCTTCTTAATTCAATTAAAAACATTGGTTAAGTGTCTAATATTTACCAGTTTCTATACTAGACACCTTACTTATAGCAAGCATTATGTATGTGTGTATTTGCACACATAGCCACAAATACATACATATATATATATACACACACACATACACACATATATATACACATATATTTTGTATACATATATGTATTTATATTTAAATATGTATACATGTATATATTTTTTATATATGCATATATTTCATATCTATATAAATCTATTTTATATAAATCAAATAGGTCTATACATGTACATCAAATTTGATAAATATTTGTCAAATATATATGTATATTTGTATATGTGTATATATGTAGCACAGCTTTATCTATGTATGTAAATGTGCCATATATATTTTATAGATAAGGAAACTGAAACTCAGAGATATTAAACAATTTGCCCAAGGTCCAAGAAGAGTTGTTTCCATGGTCTACCTCCAAAGTTTAGATTCATTGTATATCAAGAACAGAGAATTCAGTTAGGCACTGAAGACTTAGATGAAGGTACGTAGGACGTGAGTTAGTGTCTGATCGGTGAGATCACCTGACCACTTATTATATTTCTATCCTTTAAATGTGAAGTTGTAGGTATAATGACATGTCTGGAGAGGATTTTGAAGAGATTATGTTTTATATAACATTATTTGGTTTATACACATACAACAATAAATGTGGTCTTTGTCACGTAGGAATATGTTTATGAAAATGAGAATATTATATGAGGACTTTAGGTATCATTTTAGAAAAGCTCAAGCTAGAAAGTCTCTGTGAATCGTGCTTGGCCAAAACTCAAATTCAGTAAGGCTCAAATTGATAAATCTTCCAAACATAGCCTGACATATAAACAATTTGCTTTTTCAGTGCTTCTATAAAAAACAGAGAAATATATACATTGGTCTTACATAATTGAACTCCTAAAAATAAGCCAGAGTGTGTATGCATTTTAGCAAGCCATTATATAAAAGGAAAATATTTTAGGGTAAGAAATTTAATGTTTTGAAAACTTGACAAAGAAAATATCTCTTGATTTCTTTTAAGTTAGAATTAATATATTATGCAAAGCTAGGAAATTTCCAGTAGAAATTGAGGAGATTTCAAAGGACTGGAAAGTTCAATTAGATAGATAAAACCAATAATAAAAGTAGAAATATATATTGTGTGATAATTGTGGGCCAAACAATGTTCTAAATTCTTTACATCAGTTAATGGATTTGACTCTCCTGATTAATGAATTTCTACCTATGTAGAACTTGGACTCAGAAACGTCGGGTCACTTGCCTAAGCTCATACTTACGGTAGAACTGACTTCAGAGCCTGGCCTTTAAATCAATGTGCACATGACTTCAAACTTTATATGTCTGATAAAATTAGGTTTGTCTTCCCAGTAACACTGTACTTAATGTCCAAACTCCCATATTGTTCACAATAAATGAAGTAGAATTGTAATTCTTGTAATTTTAACTCATTATAATAGGTTTGCTGAATAGTGATGATGATACTGATATGTTTGGTAATAATTAACTACATAATAATTTTTAAAACTTACAAAAGGCAAACCCTGAATTCTTTCTAGACACACAGAGGGGAATTAGAAACGGGGACATAAGAGATCATATAGCTCCCAAGTGACAGAAAAAAATGGGGTGCAAGGAAATCACTGATGGACAAAGAGAGTAATTGTGCATTCTAAATTTCCAAAGTCCTCCTGTGACCCAGGCTATTATTTCTGACCATGAATGTCTGTGAGATTGCCTGTTATGCACGTAGGTTTGTATTTACTTACAATAGATTTTCTCTTTACTTGAAAAACAAAACAGGGCACCCGGGTGGCTCAGTCTGTTAAATGTTCCACTCTTGATTTCAGCTCAGGTCATGATCCATGGCTCATGAGTTCAAGCCCCAAGTCGGGCTCCATGCATGGAGCCTCTTTGGGATTCTCTCTCTCCCTCTCTCTCTGCCCCTCTCCCATGTTCTCTCTCTCTCTCTCTCTCTCTTAAAATAAAGAAATACATTTTAAAAATTAAAAAAGAAAAGAAAAACAAACAAAATATGTGTTTAGTCCTGTCTCTACCAATAGCTGGTTGAAGACCTGGGATGTTACTTAATCAATATGGGCTTCAGTTTCATTATCTATACCAATACCTGTTTTTATTGGTGTCATAGAATTGTTTGACCAATAGATCATACGTTGTCACTAATGTTTTGAAGATTTTATGTTCCTTAGAGGGTGATGAGCATAGAAGTGAGTTTGCGGCTATGTGTCTTCAACCTTGAATGCAGACAGGAACAAAAAGCTTGTACCACTAGCCTTGTGACTGATGCCTATTTGTTTTCCATAAAATCTGAAAACAAAACAAAAATGTGTGCAAGCAATGGATCTAAAAGGAAGAAAATGAAGGCTTACACACAAGGTGCCTTGGAGAGACCAGGGACATTTAGGGTGTATTTAGTTTGGGAACATCCTTTGACAAGCAATGCAGTAAACATGGTCGTTTTGACAGGATTTTCTTGGAAACTTCAAAAGGCCTCTCTAAGCTATAAATTATTAAAGGTATTAATTAAAAACAAAGTGCCATTTACATTTTTAAAAGTACTTAAGAGTTTGTAACATTGATTTCTTCCTAGTTTTCATTTAAAAGATCTATTCATGTGTAGTATTAATGCTAACATGATTTATACTATACTATCTCCATCTAATTGCATATTATTTTCTGAACCAATATTTTGGATATTCAAAAAGATTTTATAAGGAACAATGCTGAGATATTAGAGGAAAATGTTACCAATTATATGAATTCAGATTATATCCTTCTTCTCCATGTATGAACAGAGACCTTTCTATCTTTTGACACTCTCTCTCCTGGGTTACCTTGTCACAGTTTTATGCTGTTACTGATCCTGTAGCTTATCCTCATACTCTGTATGTATTTACCATTTAAAGTGCTGCATTAGAAATGTTACCAAGTAAGTCCAGGTGATCGAGACTATTCACATTTTTAACACAATTTTTTAATGTTGGTTCTGTCAGCTTCTAAGTGGGCAAGTTCTCAGAATTCTTTATAATATAAACTTACAATTTCACAGGCATGGCAGCATTCCACATCACAGGAACAAAGTGATATCTGCTAAGTCAAATAAATTTTTGGAGCAGAATTATTCCCTTGAGAAAAAAAAAGGATTTATTGTATTTATTGTATCTACTACATATGGAAGTTAGTTATCCTGTTAAATTATTGCAGCCTCGTGCTCAACCATCATCTCAAGTGGTACATCTGCTCAACCACCCTAAATAGTCCGTGATTGTGAAAGCTGGACGTGCCTAACACACTATTCTGTATTCAACTGGGACCCAAGACTTTGCAGGTGGTGAAAAGGAAATACTTTAATGATGGAGCCACTACTTTCCTCTACCTGTGGGTGGAAGTAAACTGTTTGTTTTGAATCACCAATTGTCTATTTCACATATGGGCATTTATTTCTGTTTCTTTTTTTTTTCTTCCCAATTTCCTTCTACAAGTTTTGACTGAAATGACATATCCCATTATATTATGTTGCTTCCCCCTGATTTCTTGATTGATTCCACCTAAGTGTGAAATATTTAAACACACACACACACACACACACACACACATCAGTTGCTTTGCAATCTTTTGTTTGCTTATCTGTTTACTGTAATAGATAGTTATGGGTCTTTTGGGGACCGTGAAACCCCATGTTTGAGTCTGGCTCTCTTCTCCTTTCCTTAATCATGTTCTGCTGTAAAGATTCTGGTTTTGTTAAATGACACACACTTCTTAAAATTAGACTTTATTATCATATTAAAGGATACAGGAAAAACTATTTTTTTAATAAGAGGGTGATTCAAATGATTACAAACATTCTTCAAGGTTATAATACTATATATTTCCTGCTATACTGAACAGGAATTGCTAAAAACTACAAACTTCCCAGGGCAGTGTTTCCTTTCAAAGGAAACACTTTAAATCCTTGAGCCTAGGGAGAAAGTATGATAGAAGGAGGCAAAAAAAAAAAAAAAAAAAAAAAAAAGTGTGGCTATATAAATTTGGAAAAAGACTTCAAGGCACCACTGATGCTAAAGTGGAAACATTGCATGTCATATAGTAGTCACTCAATAAATATTTAATGAATGGGGAAGGCTATAAAAATTTCGAATACATGGAACAAAGTGTATGTAGTCAAAAACATCTTGTAAAGGTTGTTTTGAGGGAGGCCTTAGGAGAGCTTACTTGCAATAAAAGATAAGCAAGCTTCTGAATTTCCAGCATTTGCACAGATTTGTGCAGTATCAATGAGGCAGAGAACTGACTGGAGCAGTGGCAATAGAGTTAGGGATACTACATGTTTGAAGCAGTAAATTTCTGTAATTTAAAGACTAACTCTGAATGAGTTCAAACAGATTCTAAAAATGCTGATTTGCAAATGAATCTGGGGCACAAATGTGCTTTATGAGAGGTAGCCAATTTAGGGGCAGCATGAGAACTGGATTTGTAGAATCCACTGGTGTCATATATGTGTCATATGTGTGTCATATGTGATAATTATATATGTTAATGACACCACGTGGCCAACATGGATAAGAATACTCTTTACCTATAATTTTCCTCTACACAGAGCTTCTTGCAGAAACTACTGGCAATCAGCATGGGCCTATGAGTTGAAACCAGTTAGTCATCTCTGGCCTACTTATTCAATAATGAGAATGGAATTGAAGCAAAACACATTTGTAGTTATTCCTATGATCAATGTGATCAAATTTATGATTACGTTTTTTTTAGAGGGGTTCACTTTAATTAGAGGTTTAGCTCACCACATATCATTCATTCCATATCATAAGTTCTGTGCTTTTTAAAAAAAATTTTAACGTTTATTTATTTATGAAAGACAAAGAGATAGAGCATAAAGAGGGGAGGGGAAGAGAGAGAGAGGGAGACACAGAATCTGAAACAGGCTCCAGGCTCTGAGCTCTCAGCACAGAGCCCAATGTGGTGCTCGAACCCACAAACCATAAGATCATGACCTGAGCTGAAGTCAGATGCTTATAAGTTCTGTGCTTTTAATTGAAAGATTTTGCAGGCTATCAAAAACTACTTCAGGAGCTGTAAGCAGAAGTTACTGAATGGGAGTGAATCCGATCAACAATTTAAAGCATTACCTTTCTGTACTGATTGTATTGAAGATAACAAATACGATATTCTGTAAATATTAAAGTATTCTTTGATTTTCTTCCTTACCCTCTTACATATGTTTCATCGACAACTTCCATCACCTTATTTGGGAGGGTCCCTCAGGGCCCCAGGCTGGAGAGGGCAGATAACTGAGCTTAGAGCAGGGCATTAGCTTGAAAACCAAGCTTTGTGATGAAAGAGGATTTACTCAATTCCTTAGTTCCCAGATAACGTGTCATGGGCCAAGCCTGGAAGAACAGATGGTATCTTGCAAAGTGAGGGAAGGTATACCTTTCTGCCAAATAAGCTGAATCTGAGGCTAGACTAAAAGAAGTAAGACGTGAAAGGATAAAAGAGCAACTCATGCTTTCTGTTCCTAGGCATGGTGAAGAAAGCATTGTAAATAAATAAGGCAGACTGTAGGGTTCTTGTTCATTTTTTCCCCTCAAATGGGGATTGATCTTGAAGAAAGAAAGGGGTTTTCTCTAGCTTTACACTGTTAATATGACAAAGCCTGGATGAAAACAGAGGGTATTTTGCTGATGAAAATAGAGGGTATTTTGCTGATTCCCTTCTCATTTATGACTCTGGAAGGAGTTGCCCAACATCTTTTTTTTTTTTTTAAGTTTATTTATCATTGAGAGAGAGAGTGCATGCTGTACAAGCTGGGAAGGGGCAGAGACAGGATCTCAGGAAGGCTCTGTGCTGTCAGGGTGGAGCAGGATATGGAGCTAGAATTCAAAAACCTTGAGATCATGACCTGAGCTGAAATCAAGAGTTGAATGCTTAACCGACTCAGCCACCCACGTGCCCCAGAGGTGCTCAGCACCTTGCGGCACTGTCTTCCTGGCACATCCTTATTGGAACAGTGTGCTGAGCTGAATGGCTGCTATGAATACTCCCTTGGCTTCATGTTATATACAGCATCCAAAAGTCCTCACTTTTGATGAGGGATAGAAAAGGTGGTCTAAGGGACTGATGAGGTGCTCCTCCAAGTGATAAAGTAAGGTCTGGAGAACGGATACCAAAAGGAAGGATCATACTGAGCCCAAGATTCAGTAGACCTGGTCTCAGGATAACTCAGACAGTAAGACAAAAACTGGCCAGTATCCCCTAAGAGTGTTTTCTGAGATTTAAGAAAGTAATTTTAGTTATTCAATTCTTTTGTTAGTTCAGTCACGTACTATATGTATCATATTACCCAGATATCTTTTTTTTTTTTTGAATTGTTAATACCAAAAAAGCATACTTTACAGCTGAGATAGAACTTTAGTGTACACACAGAAACAAGAAATGTTTATGTAAAAAATGGAGAATCATTTGTGCAGTAAAGTGTGACAGAGTATGGATCGTATCAATTAAAAAGCAGATACTGTGTTAATAATGTATTATTAGTAGCATTATCAATTAAGATATCGATATAAGGATTTAGTTCTTCTCTGATGTGATTCTACATATTTGAAGAAAGTAATTTCTTAAAGAGTCTATAAATAAAGGGAGGTATGGTCAATTATAAGATATTTCAGAAACTGAACTATGTATTAATGAATAACTTTAAAATCAGGTCTGGGAGAGCACTTTGCCCTTCAGATGTCAACAATGAAATAGTTATAAGCTATAACATGTGAGAACTTAACTCTATTATTCTGAGTAAATATAACACAAAGAAATTGATTTTAAATTAAAAAAAAAATTAGTGGCATACATTGGGTGTGACATACTAAAATGTCCTTCTTGATGGTCTTTAGGATACGATTTAAAGTCTTTAGCACAGCTAAAGATATCAGGGAAAGTTATAGATGGTGCAACATAAATTCTGCCATGATTTTGAAAAATTATAAATACAATTATTTTAGATATTTATTGGATTCCTTGTTTCATAGTCATTCATTCTAACAGTCACACATGTACACAAATCTAATGAACATGGCTAATGATTACAGGAAAGTCCTCATGCTTAATTTTTGAGTACGGACTTTTAAATTTTGTCTCACACATGTTCAGTCTAGATGTTAAGTCATTGTTTAGTTGTTCTTGATATAGAAGGCAATTCTTGATACAAATTCATGAATATACTGTCTTTTTTCTTACAACTGAGGGCATTGTACAAAATGTGATACTAGTCCTTGATGTATGCTTCTAGTAAGACATTACATCACTATTTTCTACTCCTATTTGAGCAGGAAAATAACTCATGCACTTTATAATTCACTAGCCTTGGTTGTACCAAATAGTAGTGATTTCTGGTAAGATTTTTAAATAATTAATATAGCCTCTTAGCTGAACAATTTATGCTTTCAACTGCTGTTATTTTTTTCCAAGAACCACAAAGCAATATACAGTCCTGTGTAAGCAAACATTCTAAACAACGTATCTCCTTTGTGAAATGGAAAGGTAATAAAACAAGTCCTTATTTCATAAAGGGAGGGAACAAGGCAAACTCAACATGGAATAAATCAGAAGCAATAGACTCCAGTTTAAAACTTGTGATTTGGAAGACAAAATGCCCTACAGTAAAGCATAATTAAATCTTCAAACTCTTTAATGTAGTTCAGTTTTAGAATTTAAGATGAGTTTAACTTTTTAGTTAAAAAAATATACATCTGAATTCACTTCATTATCACTTTGATGTGCAAAAATTACAGAGGAACTTTCTTTCAGGAAGACTTCAAGACTATACTGTTTTCAAAACAATAATTCTCACTCCTACTCTTCCTTGAAATGAGGCTGTCCTGACAGCCTCTGTGGGTGGAGTGAGAAAATAATGTTTCATGTAGCCATGTAATACTTCAGGTAAAGATAGGACTTACAGAAAACATCATGTTCAAGAGAAAAGTAGATCTACCCAAAGGAACCGACAGTGTTCAGATATCCTATTTTGCAAATCACCTTTGTTCTTCTCCCTACCCTCCTTTCCTGAAGCAATGCATGAGCTTTCCTTGGCCAAAGGCTAAATTGGAGTGAGAGAAAATGGAGACAAAGATCAGCTTCTTGACCTTGGGCCAGTTTTGCCTGCATGTCTGTACATGAGAGATGGCAGTACCACTGTCAAATGAGGCATGTTCCGCGTCATGATCTCAGCCTGGTCGCATTCTTTGTCCTTTGGTGTGGGTTAGAGTAACTGAAAATGATATGAAAGGCAAGGGTGGGGATAAACCTTTAAATGCATACGCCTAGCTTTTTAAAAAATGTTGTGACTAGTTTAATTCCTTTAAGAACAATAGTCTGGACTAACTCTTATATAAAACCATTTTGAGGCCCTTGGGATGTAGTCCCAATACATGAGAGAAAGGATTAAGAAGGATAAAATTTACATTTATAAGGTGAATTTTTATCTTTATGAAAAAGTGGTATTTTCATAATTATACTCATAATACCACCATAATCATTTATTTTCCTGCTCCACTGAAACACTCATAAAGGATCAGCCACCTTTTCCTTTGTAAAAGATCAAACAAATCTAAAACATTTATTTTATTAAAAAAAAAAAAAAAAGTATGCTCTTACAATCCTGGCTTTACAGATGAGGAAATCAAGGATCAGAGAGGTGAAGAGTCTTCACAGGGTCACACAGATAATAAATGTTGGAGTCAGGTTTCAAACCCAAGCAGTCTGTCTCCAGAGTCTGCACAATTAACCATTTCACTGTTCAAGTTAAATAATTAAGAATTCTGGGAGTGACACGAAGCCAAAAGGAAACTGATACACAGACAAATAAAGGTCTTTATGTGATTAAAGATTATGGGTGTGGGAAGGAAAGGGTCACCTTGGGAAGTTATGGCAAAAAAGGGGCTATTAGTTACAGTTTACAGTTTTCAATCCCAGGAAGCCTCAGCTTGTGGCCTGGTCCAGGCTGTGCCTATAGACAGGGTTGCCATAGAGGAGAAGAGGTGCTGGGCATTGACTGGGGGTGTCTGATGAATCTTGCACATGAATTCTGAATTCACAGAGAAATGAAAACTGGATAAGAATGTGCCCCAAAAGGAGGAGAGTAGGACAGGGTAAGCCATATAGTATGGCCCCAAAACAGAGGCATTATTCTAGGAAAGTGAACTCATAATAATTCAAAAGTGACTAACGAAGATTTGATTTATTTTATGGTAAATGGATTGGAGCCATCAGAAGTAGCCTTTAATTTACATGGAAAGACAGGACACGCATATGAAGATACAAATGCTGTTAATCTGTAAATGGCCCAGGACTCTGACATAAACCTGAACAGATTTCTCTTTGGGGAGAAAACGAATGAAAACTGATATGTAAAGTGAACAACAACAACAAAAATAAAAACGAAAGTTCTTCTCCTTTTAACCTCACCCCCTAACATAAGTTCTCAGTGGTATAACTATACAGAGATGATGGAATGATACTAACTATGCTAACTACAAGCTCACAGGCCTGTCCTTAAATTAATGCTATTCTCCACAGCTCCCCACCTTTGTAATCAAGATACACTGATGGAATTGATTGAAATAAACAGTCATGCTCTGAAATGTGTCCCCGAATTATCGTAAATAGTAAATGCAACAACAAAGTAGCAAGAAAATTGCCTTGTTCAAGAACTGAATGGTGTTTATAGATAAATATCTGAAATGCAAAAGATACCCTGAGTTCCGATGAGCTTATCTTCTTTTCAATATTATATTTTTAAAAAAGGAGAAAATGCACATGTATTTTTTTATATGCTTCAGGGAACTCTCATAGTCTTTATTGTCTATATTTTAGTGGCGCTTCCTGACTGCTCACACTGCTGGAGAGCCTGGCATTGGGGACAGAAAAGCAATGTACCATGGTCAAGAGGAAGTATCATTGCAGTTTCACTTTGAGCAGGCTCTTTGCCCAAAGTCCTAATTCAAGTGATGCTAAAGAGCCCTCCAGAGGTTGTAAAGAAAGGCAATTGCAAATGTGTAGCCCACAAAAATCACTTTTATTTGCTTTGAAGTATACTTACTGAAGGTTTTTCATTCTACTGTTCTTTATTGTTAGGTACCCAGTCTCTACAAAGTGGGTAAAACACGCTACAGTATTCGGCCAAGAGGCCAATTGCAAAAATGATAGGTAATTTTATTACTTTCTTGAGAAACATTCTCCACAGCAAGAAACCATACTATACTGAAAAAAAAAAAAAAAAAGAAGAAGAAGAAGAAAAGAAAAAAAAAAGAAATCTTGTATTCTCATCTCTAAGAGATGAATTATAATTTATATGTGGTCCACGATAAATGAATGTCATTGTGCTCGTGTTCCTAGATGGAAATGATTAGCACAGTGGAGGTGATGTCAGTTTTGTTCATACTTTAGTTTGCATCTAATTTAGCATTTACTTCTTTAGAAAAACGTGCTTGCCTTTAGCCATTTTTTTGTTTTGCTTCATAATATAATTTTATTGGGAAAAGTATATTAAAGCAATTAAAGAGATTCAAGGCAAATTTTCCCATATTTCCATTGTAATTCTCCATAATATGTTCTGCTTGAGGACTATGGGTGTGCTCAATTTTTTCCACATAAATGTAGTAGTATTGTAGATAAGCTTTTGCATTTTACCAGGATTTTTCACCTCTCACCTATCATCCCACATTACAGGTATCCACCTAATGCCAATATCATTGATTAAGGACGCCATCCTTTCTCCACTACTTTAAAATATCACTTTCTTGTACATTACATTTCTATAAATATCTGGATTTATTTATGGACTTTCAATTCTGTTTTACATACTGGTTTGTCTTTTTAATTTCTTTTTCTTTTTTTTTAATATTTATTTTTTTGAGAAAGAGAGAGTGTGTGAGTATTTTGGGTTCAGAGAGAGGGAGGAACACAGGATCCCAATCAGGCTCCGTGCTGACAGCAGAGAGCCCCATATGGGGCTCGTACTCACTAACTGTGAGATCATGATCTGACGCAAATTCGGATGCTCAACTGACTAAGCCACCCAGGCACCCCTTTTTAATTTTTTTTTAAATATAATAGATGGGTCTTTAATGCTTGTGACACCATAGTAACTCTTAATATCTTCTTTATGTACTTTATATTTATTGTAAAGACACAAAACACATATCATTCACAACCTAGATATATTTTGCCATCTTTGTTTTATAGCTTCCTTTGCCTCTTTTTTGCAGATTTTTCTCTCATCCTACTATCTAATCAGTTAATCATATTTTCTTAATTGCATTTTCTGATTCATTTTCAAGTTATTAATTATACTTACATTATTTTGAGAGATTATACAATTGACTTGAAATCTGAGGTTCATCAAAATCACCATCCCCTTCTGAACAGTTAGGACATTAGAAGACTTCAACTCTAATCGTAGTCTTCTATATTTCATGGGATTTTATTATAGTATTTTTGTTCCATTTGGTTTTTAATTCTGTATCCTACATTAGTCTTTAATTAATATTGATTAAAACTAAAGAGCTCACTTAGAGTTTATCCATATGTTTTCCAAGTTTATGTTTTCCTCCCTTCTGGACTGCATTTTCTTCTTGTTGAGATATACTTCAGTTCTGAGAGTGATGCCCCCCAATGGTAAAACCTCTAACCTTGGTCTGAAAGCAGATATGCTCTGCCATTACCCTTGAATGCTAGCCTGTGAAGTATGGAGTTTTCTATTCACCATTATTTGCCCTCAGTCAGACACGTTCTGGATGCAAGGCATTGTACTTCCTCCTCCTTGCTGCCTTTGTCCCCTTCCTGATGGTTGCCTCTGGGGTGTTCCCTCAGTCATTCCTGTCTTGATCAGATTTCTCCTTTTTCAGAGAGGATTTCCCTGGGCCCACCTGCCTTCCCCTTCTCTCATTTTACATGATGTATTAGTATTTATCATTATCTAATATTACATGAATAGTGTCTGTCTCTCCCGTTTGAAGGTCCAAGTCCTGAGAACAACAAGCACTTTACTGTATCATCCATGATAGTACAGTGCCTGGCATGTGGAAGGTGCTCAAAGTATGTTTGTTCAAAGAATTTATAAAATTTATAGTGGATTTTGTACTATACCTTTAATTTCTTCTAAAAGAGTAGTTATCAATTCTGGTTGCTCATTAAGATCATCAGCGGATCTTTAAAAACATACTTATGCCCAAATCCCACTCATCCTAGGAATCAGGTCCATTTGGTCTAGTGTTGTGGCAAAGCATCAGGGTTTTTAAGAAGCTACTCAGTAAATTCTAATATAAAGTTAGAGCAGAGGACCCCTGAGGTCTCCTCTTCATTTCTCTTTCAGTTTGCTTCTCTCAACAGGGTACGAGACAATTAATTAGGTTCCAATTTATCAAATTTAAAACAAATTTCATTACTGCTTTTCCAGTTTGCATCAGGTCATACTGACCATACCTTCAGAATAAAATAATTATACCCAACATCAGAACACTGTGCATTTGCCCTTTCCTTTCCCTCACACTAATACACAAAAACCTAAATTTAGAGTTCTTGTTTTCCTCTCCCACACACAAATAGACACACTGAAGACTTTCACAATGCTGTCACTTTTCACTCTTCACATCCTTTCAAATACTTTGTTTATTCTGGCGCTATTTGAAACCTTTTAATTCTATATTATATATAATGATGTATATGACAAACAATTCTGGGGGTTTAGTTCACTTACCCACTTGTTAGCAACTCCTTGCTCATGAAACTTCATGATTCTTTGAGGAGTGAAGCATCCAGTGGGCAAGTCCTTGTTAGCCTAAGACAGTCATATCATATTGTAATATGATTATATAATCATAGTCCCCTTTGACATGAATTGTTGTATGGATGGCCATAGCATCCAGTTTTGACCAATGAATAATTAGGGGAAGGCTGTTACTGTGCTTATAAGAAATATTTCTTCCTGAATAAAAGATAAAGATATATCAGGAAAATGACCATTTAAATCCCCTTTTTTCTTCTTCCTCTTTGTTCTGTAATAATGATATGATACCTGGTTCTACAGTAGCCATTCTATGACCGTAAGATAATAATATGCTAGAAACAACAAAATGGTATGGCAGACAGGATAAGCTAAAACAAAAAACAGCAAGAGCAAAAGAACATGGGACACAGCAAAAGAACCATGGGACCCTAGCATCTTCCCGTAAAGTAAAAAACAAATGCCCCATGTTTATTCTCCTGTGATTAAAAATTTCTGTCATTTGCACTTTGATACAATCAAACTGAACACAAGTTTCAGCTGTTTCAAACACTTATTTAACACATTTAATGTTTTCAAACTGCCAATCACATTTCCAGTCAATTTAGACTTAAGTGTATGTTTCAAGATGCATCACTCATCACCAATAATATTCCTTTTCCTCTTTCTTCCTGTTGAGATTAGAGCATTCTTCTCCGGGCGCAATATTGAAATGCCCTTTGAATCTTTGGATATATGTGTAAATAACTTCCCTTCACTTTCATAGTATAACATTCTTGAGCCCAGTCTTGTTGCTCAGAAATCTATAAGTAGATTGCACTGCTTTATGGTTCTCAGTGTTGCAGATTTAAAGTCCCAAGTTTGGTTCTCCTTTCCTGGCCCTGCCTTTATGGCAGGAAGTGCATGAAGTTCCTTATCTTCCGGGAAATTTTAAAGGCACATTCAGAGACCTTTGAATCCTCGGTGAACACTTCCAGCCAATAGATCTAGATCTATCAACAGATCAGCATATATTTTCTCTCTAGAAGCTTGTCTCCAGGTTTTCATTTCTCTTCTTTAAATTTTTAAGTATTTTTATGAGCAAAGTCCTTGGTCTATCCTCCAATACTTTCAGTCTCTCTCTTATCATTGGATTTTGCTCAGTGTCATGAGATACAGTTTTGATCTTTTAGGCCACTATTTCAGTTCTCAACAGCATTGGTTTTCTTATTAACTTATTTGATAAAAGTGTCCTGAAAGTCATTTTTCTAGGTTAATATTTTAGTGATCTGTTTGAAAACTTTTAATTGCTATTGTTTTCTATAAAGTTTTACCTTCTTCCTAAAACACTGATGTTTCAATAAAGTCACATATTCTGGGTGCAAGCTTGTTTTTCATTTTTCTGAGTTTCTTCTGGTTATTGATTTATTTTTCTCTAACTGCCTGGTTTGACCAGACCAAGCTACAGTATCATTGTGTATCTAGTGATGGCAATAAGAGTTATTAACATCTTGTGAGCCAATGATGAGTAATTTGACATATCATTTATTTTCCGCTGACCCATAGTGGGGGAGTTGTCTCTTCCCCCCAAGAGTTCAGCAAGGGCAAACAGCACCACTCGTAGCATCCAGGGCTAAGAGAGAATGGTTCCAGCCAAGAAAGAACTCATGAACACAGTAGGGTCCAGCTTTTACCAAAGAAAGTTCGTGGATCTCCAGAGGCTGGGTAAGCTGCAGAGAGCCTTTAAGTAATGACTTAGCCCATGACTTGTTTATGATATTTAGACTCCCCCATCATGCCAAAGAAACATTTGCTTCTGCTTTATCAATCCCTTAGGAAACAAGACCTAAAATGCACTTTTCAGGATGTATTCCCTTTCATTCCAAAGAGGCATTCAAGAAGGTGTTCGAAGGAAAATGGGGTTAGAAAGTTTCCCAGAATCCCACAGTTTAATATTCTTTCTTCTAAAACTCATTTTAAAGGACTTTCAACTATCATGTTTATGTAAATCATATGTAATTTGCTTCATTACTGGGAAGGATAAGTGAAAACGGAATAAAAATTCTTAAAAACATGGACTACGATTTAGATTCAAACTTTAAGATCAGAATTGCTTTGGATATTATTCATATTATTGGCTATCAGGTCAAATATACTTTATGCTCTAAGATCACATTGTGTAATAAGGAAGCATATTTTTTCCCAAATGTTGCTTTATATGAATCAAATTAAAATGTTCACCTATAAAATATATGAAAAATAAACTATATCTTTTAAGATTACTAGATCAATTTTATAGGATGCATATATTTAAGTGACTAAAATTTGTTTTCTTATCTGAAAAAGTCAAACCTTCACATATCTATAAACTTTGCCATTTATAATCAAAATGTAATAATAAATTGGGAAAAACTTATAAGCAATATACAGTATACTGAATTTCCCTAAACTGGTGGGTCTCAAACATTAAAGTGTATCAAAATCATCTGGAGAGTATATTAAAACAGATTGCTAGGTGCCACCCACAGAGCTTCAGATTCAGTAGTTTCGTGTAGAACCAGAGATATTACATTTTAAATCATTTTCCAGGTGAGGCTAATTCTGCTAGTCCAGGATCACATTTTGGGAACCATTGCTCTCAGAAGAGGTATCTCTGACTCACTTTAAAAATGCATTTAAATCCTTGAGAAAGCAATGGAAGGTTCAATTGCTCCTATCATGTGCTACTCTTTTGTTTTTTATTTTCCTTTTTAACCTTTTTCTTTATTTTTACCTTTTTAAGGGAAGAAGAACAGCATGGTTTCTCTACTCTCATGCTTCCTACTCAGGGTTTCAAACAGGAAATGCACACTGGTGGGTCCTTTCATTAGTTATAGGGTGAATGATCAGCCTTGAAGAGGTGATGAGCCTCAGTGCCAAAGATGCACCATAAAGCAGTGTCGCCCTTACCCCATGACAGTCTGTGACGAGTGATCTGCAGAACAGATAAAAGCAGAGTAGCTGCTGTGTGGCATTCACTTGTATTACTGTAAATGATATCATGTGTTTGCATTTACTTTAAAGTTGATCAAATGTAACAGGAGACAGTGTTGACAGATGCTGAAAAAGTGTTAACCTTTCCTTTTATCTTTCTTGCTTATGTGTAGCTTGTTCCATAAGGCTTCTTAGATGGTTTTATTAGTTGATAGATGAAATGCTGTACAAAATATCCACATAAAGAATTCCATTGTTAGAAAGAGTTGTCTGTAATTCTATAAATTATTATAGTCAAACTGCTTGGCTCATGTATGGTAACACCAGAGACTTGAACTAAATAAAATGGTTTCGTATAAAAATTCATTGTTAAAAGAAAATTAATTTGTTTTGGATGTAAACTGAATTTATGTTAACTAATTGACTCCAGCTATGTCGACAATTAGTTTGTTACATGTGATTTTCGAGAAATTCAACTCAGCTGATGGATGTGACCTATGACTGTAGTTTTTTCTTAAAACTATGCATTAAAATTATTACCAAAGATTATATTATTCTCTGTTTTCTACATATTTATTATAGTAAATAGGCATCATAAAAAGCAAGTGTTTGTAGGCCTTCCTTTGAGCAGATCAGAGGATTCTGTTTTATCCTACAAAGTATAGGATCCGTTGGGAATGTATAAAGACACTCTCTCCATAAAACTGAACATATTTATCAGGGTGTAAACTTTATCTTGTCCTGAATGAAATGGGAGAGAATTTTGCTGTTGCATTTGAATTTTCACCACATCACTATTGGCTTGCAACTCCACTTCTGAAGCCAGAAATATATAAGACAGGAGAGGTTGGTTACTCAGCCTTTTTTGGCAAGAAAAAAGCAAAGAAATTTTCTAATTCTCTTGAGAGGACTTTATTTTTCCTTTCCTTTTATCACCCTCAGTGTCAGGTAAGTCTTGTGGATCTGCCTTGGGATTCATTGTGAAAGAAGAGAAGCTACCTCTCACAGAAATTGAGGAGAACCATATGAAAACATGGAAAGACAGAAAGAATGGGGAAGGTACTAAAGGTATGATCAGCTAGTAAAAACTGGCATGGTCAAACCAAAACAAACAAACAAGAAAGAAAACAAACAAAACCATATCAAGGGCTAAACTCACCACCAAATTTATCATGGAAAGCCAAAAGAAATCCATACCAAAAACCCACAAGGTATTTGTCAACTCTACCGTCTCAAGGTCATATAAGACTCCCTCCTCTAATAATAATAACAGAAACATAAAGATCATCTTAGAGAAACAATGCACTTACTAAATTTAAAATTCTTATAGAGGTACCTGGGTGGCTCAGCCCGTTAAGCAACCCATTCTTGATTTCGGTTCAGATCGTGATCTCCCAGTTATGTGGGATTGAGCCCCATGTCTGGCTGTGCGCTGACAGTGTGGAACCTGCTTGGGATTCTCTCCCTCTCCCTCTCTCTCTGCACCTCCACTGCTCTCTCTCTCTCTCTCTCTCTAAATACTCAAACTTGAAAAAATATATTTATGGAACTTAGCTGCAAGTGTTCTTAGTTGTGATTCACATGTAAATCATAACTGCATGAAAGCAGATGCAATAATATACAAATTAAAATAAGGTAAAATTATTACAAATACAATTTCTTGTCAAATTCATACCAAACAGAAGAAGAAAACCTTTCAACTTGGCAATATGCACTTTTTTCCCCCATTTCCTGTCACATGTTAAATTTTAGATTAAATTAATAGCTGCTAGACAAATAAGTTATTCTTTAAGTTTATTTATTTATTTTGAGAGAGAGCAGGGGAGGGAGAGAAGGAGAGAGACAGAATCCCTAGCAGTCTCCACACTGTCAGCATGGAGCCTGATATGGAGCTGAACTCACAAACCATGAGATTGTGACCTGAGCTGAAATCAAGAGTCAGAAGCTTAACTGACTGAACCACCCAGGGCCCCTACAAATCAGTTATTTTGACAACAAATTATTTTGCAACAGGATTCCTCTCTATGAATTAAAAGTTACCCCAAATAAACAAGATATCAGAAGGAAGAAAGAAGAGTGAGGGAAATTCTACATAAGTCCTCTTTGGATTTCTGAAGTTTGAAATTCTAATTCTGGACATAGGTATAATATCTTGAAATACACTGTGAAAAATTGGGTTTTGGGTAAACCCAGCCAGAAAGAGAGCTTATAGCTAGTCATGGGGAAGCCAAAGCCAGCTTACTTCATTCCTGGAACTTAGGGCATAGAGCTATAGGTCTCCTGAATGTAAGTGACCCAAAGTACCACCACATCCATTTATATCCACATCATAATCATGTACTGAAAGAATATGTCTCTCATTCCCAGAGCTTAGTGTTCTAGTGTAAAGGCATAATGAGACAATTATAGCTAGCAAATAGCTTCCTTCTTATCTTACAGTTTGGGAAGAACAATGAACACACTGTACCACATAATTTCTGAAGCACATGATTCACAAAATAAGATGGAGAGCAGGATAGTATGACAGATTTTATAAATCAATTATTGGGGAGAAACAATTCGACAATGTATAGGAATAGGGATAGTTAACTTTTCTCTATGGGTGTTGTAAACATAGTTCTAAAGCTTTCTGTTTTCTCATTATGGGGGCTGATGAATAGGCTTTTGGTTTTCTTTGTCAACAGATTAGATGACTAATAAGCTGAATGTAGTTGCCCGTCAAGTTTTTATTACACATAATATTATTGACCTTTTATTACACATAATATTATTGACAGAGAATTTTGAATCGACATACAGGAGGATAAAAAGACACTGAAGAGCCTAGGAAGCCTAGGTGTATGACTATATTGAGTAGATACGAAAACAGAGTACAGAAAGTTAAAAGTAATTTGAAATCCTTTTTAAAGTTTTTTTTTCTTTTTCCGGCACAGATTCCATCTATTTTTTCACCTAAAGTTCTTTATGTGAAACTACTTTATATGTAGAACTTCAGAATTTCAGATGTAAAATGACACCTTAGGTCAAATAATCACATCTCTACCATTATACGGAAAAAGAAAAGGCACAGGGGAATTATTTACTTTATATAAGATCACATATTTCTTAGTGAATGACAATTCTGGATCCAGAATCTGGCTCTTTTAAATCCCTATCCATCATTTTTTTAAACGTCATTTAATGTATATTGCTCTAATTACTTTTGGTAGCTGTGTTGAGGGATAACAGATCAGATTGTTATAAAGGTCACCTATGAAAAAATGAAGTAAACAGTGATTATACACTACAATTCTTAACAAATGGCATCCAGACCACTTATTTTGTTAGTTTTTTTTCTGATGTTTAACTTCCAGATAAACATAGCTAGAAAGTACCTTCCTTTATAGATAATGAACAAAGCATAACGAACAACTGCATCACAGAATTTTTTATTTGATGATTTACAAAAAATGAATGGATAGGAAGATGGTTTAACAGATTTAATAGATCATGTTTTGGGAAGAAACAATTAGCTAAAGTTTAAGTTGTACAATGATGGAGAAAAATATTAATGTCCTCTGCCTTTTTCTTTGAACCACTGCCCTTGGTTATTGTCCCCTAGTGACATGTTCCCATAATCGCATATTAATGACTTCACCAAACCATGTCCACATTATTTGATTTACATTTCACTCTATGGACCCTATATTTATTCAACAGTTAGCTTCCCATGCCTTGCTCCCTTTTCTAATACAATCTACTCTTTTTCCTTTCTCAATATATTCTCATTACTAGTTTCTCATAGTCTTTGAAAGAACATTCTGGTTTATTATAGCCTGAAGTGACTAAGACATCCCCTAACATATGAACTGTAAGTGGTTACACATATGACTCAGGATTGACAAAAGTGATGGTTCAGTAACAAATATCCCCAGGATTTTAGTATTCAACACAACAAACATTTTACATGTATGCTGCATTTCTAATGTTGGTTTGAAGAAAGACATTACGCTAAATCACTGAAGACTGAGGTCGATAGAGACTTCATCTCAACACAAGTTTTCACAGTCATTGAGGCAGAGAGAAAGGAATGTGGTGAATTGTGTGTTGGTTTTTAAAGCTTCCTTGTAGAAGTGACACATGCATTCTACTCTCATTTCATTGCCAAGATTAAAACAATGACCGCCCCTAACTTCAAAGGGAGATCTGCTGGGAAGTGCAAACTCCTCTTTGCCTGGAGGGAAAATTAGAATGTTTATAATACAGGCTCATGTTCTTTGCATTCAAACCTTAAATTGCATTCTCACATTTTGTGGTAGGCAGGAGTCTGAGATGAGATGACTCCACAATTCCCACCTTGTGGAATATAATCAGTGCTATCTCCTTTCCTTGGATGTGGGCAAAATCTGTAAATATGATATCACTCCCAAGATTAGCCTACATTAGATGGCAAAGGTGAAGAGATTTTGCAGATATAATTAAAGTTCCAAAGAAGTTGATTGTGAGTGAGTCAAAAGGGAGATTACCTTAGATGGGCCTGACTTACTCAAGTGATTGTTCCTAAAATAGGGACTGGACTCTTTCTGAATAGAGAGACTCTTTCCATCTCTGAAGAAGCAAGCTGCCATCTTGTGAGGTGGCCTGTGAGAAGCTATTGGAGACGGCCATGTGGCAAGGAACTGATGGACCTTTAGAAATGGGAAGAAGTTTGTAGCTAAGAGCCAGCCTAAATTGCAGCTTAGAAAGATGCTGAGCTGAGAACCTACGTAGATGTCCCAAGACTCTGGAACCATGTAACCTGTGAGATAGTAATTGCTGTTTTAAGCCAAATTTATTACATAGTAATAGAAAAATAAAACACATGTCCATGTTCATTAAAAACATCTATTTTAGGGGCGCCTGGGTGGCGCAGTCAGTTAAGCGTCCGACTTCAGCCAGGTCACGATCTCGCGGTCCGTGAGTTCGAGCCCCGCGTCGGGCTCTGGGCTGATGGCTCAGAGCCTGGAGCCTGTTCCCGATTCTGTGTCTCCCTCTCTCTCTGCCCCTCCCCCGTTCATGCTCTGTCTCTCTCTGTCCCAAAAATAAATAAACGTTGAAAAAAAATTAAAAAAAAAAAAAACATCTATTTTACCCATTATAATTTAATAGCTTGTATACTTATGAGTATTTTAAACATATATATATATATATATATATATATATATATATATATATATATATATATATATATATATATTGGTTGCCTATTCCTTCATTTCTCACACATTAACATGTGGCCATCATAAGCCAGAAATAGTAATATTAGTAATATGCTGGCAAAACATCATGAGTGTAAAGTTTCTCTAATAGAGATGAGAAATAAATACATGATTAGTAAAAACTTTGTTTTATGAATGCAGTCTTTCACCAGGTAGAAAGTGATTCATTCATTCATTTATTCCATTAATACAGTCTGAGTGTCTACAATATTTGGATTATGGGGGGCTATAAAGCCATGTCTCATAGGTGACATATGAGATTGCCTTTAAAAGGGATTTGTGGGGCACATGGGTGGCTCAGTCAGTTGAGTGTCCGAATTCAGCTCAGGTCATGATCTCAAAGTTCATGGGTTCAATCCCTGCATTGGACTCTGTGCTGACAGCTTGGAGCCTGGTCTGGATGTGGATTCTGTGCTTTGGATTCTGTGTCTCCCTCTCTGCCCATCCACTGCTTGAACTCTGACTCTCTCTCTTTCAAAAATGAATACACATTAAAAAAAAATTTTAAGGGATTTGTGTTTAGCCATGTATTAAATAAAAAAAGATGAAAAAAAAACATATCCTGACATGTACACAAATAATGCAAGCCCCTTATGAGTAAAGAGCATAGTAAATTCCTTATGTTCTGAAGATGAAAACTGTCAAAATCTAAGTGGTAAATGGAATACTGGTCACAGGGCATGGGCCCCTGTAAATCTCAATCTATCAGTGAATGTGATGTTATTCTACCTGGAGCTGAGAGCAGCAAAGAAAGTTGAAGGGACTTCTTTTAAATCCCTTTGCAGGATTTGGTCATTATTCATTCTTCAGAGGGTTTTCAATGTGAGATCACACGGAGGATGGCCCAAGTCTATAGGTAGCAATATGGTTTGAAATTCGCCAGTGAATTTCATTCTTGAGCTTCTAAGGCTTAGAGCAAGGCAGATAAAGGGCAGCTGAACAGAAAATATCAGAGAACAGTATAAATTTTACCTTAGTTTTCTTGGAGTTGTTTCAGCCTTTATCATAGGACATTAGGACTGCTACATGGAAGTCAGTGATAGAAATAAGAACAAGAACTTTTTTTTACTTTTCCAGCTTTGGTCAATCAAGAGAAAACATGTTGTCAACAACCTTTACCTCTGATATCTAGTCAAGCAGGCTCAGCCAAAGATTGATTCACAATTGAACTATGTTTTCACATGATTAACCTACTCATTCACACCTGAGCCACATTATAAGCTTTAAGGGGGAAGCTTTCACCTCTGCAGCCCATGCTCTATCACTTCTCTGAACAAAGGCCTCATGATGACACAGCTCCAATCTTGTGCTATTTACTAACGGGAAATTAACTTTAGAGGGGGGAAAAGAGGTCAATTGCTAATTCTATTATTTAGCATTTAATATTATGAAATTAGTTTTATCTTTAAACATTAACTCCAAATTCTACTTTTAATTTTTAACACCTGAAAAAAAAAAAGCTATGTCTCTCAGAACAAAATCTTTCTTATTGATATAAATATGCATTTTGCATTTTTGTACGGGAGGTGCAAAATATGGTATTCCCTAGAAATAGGGGAAATCAGACAGAAGAATGCTTTCTCATCTGCTACGATATCAACCTCAGAAAAATGATCTATTATACAATAAAATTTAAACTTTTTGATTAAATTTTTCTCATCTGTTACTCAAAATTGAAAGCTGAAATTTAGTTTTTCATTTAGAGTCTTTACACAGATTTTGAGCTAAGTGAAATTGGCTAAATTAAAGATATTATACTTAAATTAAAATTGCACCTATCTTGTAAGAGTCAGCTGAAGCATTAACTGTACCTCACAATCATTTCACTGAGTTTTATTATAGTTAAAAATGCAATAAATGCCATACTTTCTAAGAAGTAGTATGAATTGCAAGACATTTGTGGGCATAATATTATTCTTTTTTTTAATTTTTGAAAGAAATACTAATCTCTAGATGATAACTTGAAAAACGCAGTCACGAAGTATGCCAACATCAGCTTTACTCCTCCCCAAAAGAAAGGAAAGGTAATCTTAAAAAGGAGTGCCATTCAATCCCTAGTGTCTCACAAAAAAATGTCTACTTCCATACAAGATCTTGTACCCAGCAGTGTTTCTGCCAGAACCTCTACAAAAGTAGCCAATTCCATCCCCTTCATCAAGTGAATTTTCTATTCTATGAGGAAATCTCAGTATTTCAGAACTTTTGACCTTTCACCATTTCCTCTAAAATGTTAAAAGATCAAAGAAGTGTCAGAGGGGACAGAATAGTGAGGCTGTGTAATGTTCAGTGATTTCCCAAGTACATTCTTTGGTATGTGGCTAGTGTTTTCTGTTTTATAAAAGATATGCCATGTGACAGGATAGTGACAGTGACAGGAGTTTGAGGTTAAAATTTGCAAAGCACAAAGTTTACTTACAGGGAGATTATACTGACATTCTTTAGTGGGTATGATTTTACATAATTTTACACTGAACCACTATCTTACGCTACAGAACATTTCGGCCAGCAATTAATATGAAACAATGCATGACTAGCCAGGTTAGGTTAGAATATGAGTTTACTCAAGTTGTATTCCATATTATTTTTACTTCTACTTTGTTCCAGGTAAATGCGTTATTTTTTTTTTTCTCTAATAATGATTCTTCATGTTAGGGATCTCATTTCCCTATTTAGAGATGAGGAAACTAAAGCTTGGCAAGATTGAGCATATTTGAATCCATTCCTTTTATCCATTAATTTATTTATTATGTACACATCCATGCATAAGTCATTTATCTACTCATGATTTTTTTTTTTTTTTTGCTTTGATTATCTATGTTCACGGCACTGTTCCCAGGTGCTAAAGTATCCTAACAGTACTCTATGTCTAGGAAACCGCAGTCTTAGGACTGTGAACACAAAACCACTATCTCAGACCTGTGATTCCAAAACACCTTTACATATTATGAAGAAGAGGCTAAGCTGAAGTTTCAGTTTGAGAAACCAACATGAAGCCTTTATGCTACTGACCAACAGAGTGCAGTGTTTTCCTTTTTTGCTCTTGGACTCTGATCTTGTTTAGCTTGTGGTATTTGGGGAGTAAGTGGAGTCCAATGTAGAGTTACTTCACTAAATGTCAAATGTAAAGGATCACTCGTCCTCTTCTGACACACTGCTGCTCCCAAATCACCTTTGTGGATCCGGGGATAACAATAGTTGATGTTAAGAATTCACTGAAAAGTGAAGATTCTCAGAAAAAAGACAGGGTCACCTCTGAATCCATGTCTCTGGCTCCATGTAAATGGAGGGCTCCAATGTGGAATTACAGGCCTATCAGGATATTCACTGAGGATTTTAAATTAAAATCAAATAAATCTTGCATTAGAAAAGGCAATTTCTGTGAATATGATAGCTAAATTAACTTATTTCCCAGGTTGAGGAGTTCTGACAAACAACTGCAATGCTGTGATAATGAGTTTGACAGATAAACAATACTGTGAAATGAAGCAAGTCATATTTTTTAAGTATCATAATAACTAATGCTTTAATATAGTACAGATTTTAATGCATCATAAAAGAAATTATGTGATAATATATTTCACTAAAGAGTTTAGCAGTGGGAGTAAAACTCAATTAAGGCCAGACTCATTAACACTTAATTTCATTTGGGCCTTTATTGCTTGTAATTGTACAGTTTCTTAACTTTATCCCTCACTCTCACTCATAATTCTAGTGAGCCTTACATCTATCGTGGAAGACAGTACTTCCTATGAAACTCCCATGGATAAATTTTTATTTATGAAGAGACATGAGTTTTTTTAAAGCTGACATTCCCCGGATTTACGAGAGTCTGAGTTGGTAGGGAATCAGATCCTTGAAATTGTGAAAATTATTCCAAGTGATCTGAGACAATACAAGGAAAATGCAATTTTGACATGTATCAGTAGTTTCATGCACATGGTATAAATAACACCTGCAATTTTGAAATAGATAAATACCACTGGGTTTCAGCCAAATCCAGACTTGTCAGATACATGTAAGTAGTCTGACATTCCTTTGGAACTAGTAATTTGAAAGTTGGGAATATAATACTATATTTGAAAAATAAAGCATTATAACAATGATTGTATTGATTTTCTCAGGAGAAAGCATGTATTACTCTATTACCCTAGTATTTTGCTGGAGAAAACTTAATGTTCCAATATTCCACATGTAAGTAAAGAAAAATTTATTATTTTAGAATGTCATTAAAATTTTAAAATTATTATATACCTAAGCACAAAGGAACATTCAAAGTTTAACATTACAAATATTCATGTAAATGCTGCTAAACTGTAATAAATGTTAAACTTTTACGTTGATAACTTCAAAATTATTTTTAAATTAATTTTTGCTTAATGTTTATTTTTAAGAGAGAGAGAGAGAGACAGAATGCAAATGGGGGAGGGGCAGAGAGAGATGGGGAGACCCAGAATCTGAAACAGACTCCAGGCTCTGAGCTATCAGCACAGAGCCCGATGGGGGGCTTGAATCCACGAACCACAAGATCATGACCTGAGCCAGAGTCAGATACTTAACCCACTGAGCCACGCAGGCACCACTGTTTTTAAATAAGTGCTTGAATAAATAGGTACTCCAGATAAAGTTGAGGAGATGATGCTCCCCTTGTGCCTGTCTTCAGTCTCATTCTACATCCTTCTTCACAAAAGTAACCATGATTTTGAGATTGAGGTTTATCCATGTTGTAATATTTTTAGTAGTGTTATTTGTGTCCATAAGTAATATGTTGGACTGCTGTATGTGTTATGAATGGCAGAGCTCTATAGACAGAACTGGGTCTCTTCGAAGTCTCTTATAGGGTGGTATCATGATACACTTATTCTATAGCTTGTTTATTACCTTCGTGTTTTTGAGATCTATCAGTTTTGATATATGAAGATATAAACAGTAATATATCATACTATACATATTCTATTACTTGTTTTTCCAAGTTTACTATTTTTGTTACCATTTTATGTACATTTAAATTAAATATATTATTAATTTCTAGATTTTTCTATTTGCTATGCTCTGCTCTGATTTTTTCACTCCCATTCTGTCTTCCATTGAAATGGATATTTTTGGTCTCACTTATGTTGATTTCTTAGTGTAGAATGACATTCCAACTAAATTACTTTAATGGTCATTTATAAACTTTTAATATAAACACTTAATAAATTTACGGTTAAACTAACTGGTAACACTAAAGTGTGTTTATATGCACACTTACCAAACACAACAGATCCATCTTAATTTCTTATTCTAATTTTTCAAGTTATTATTGCCAATTTCATTATGCTTGTTTAAAAATTCCATAAAAATAAGTAATTTTTTAAAAAAAATTATTGGAAGTGAATATGGATTGAGATTTTCTAAAATGTCTTAGCAATCTATTTGCTTATCATTGTTTCTTTCAACTACATCTTTCTTCTTTAGTTCTTTTATTTCCCTTTGGTAATGTGAAAGTATGTGAATGTAAACTTTTGTCTTTTTGTGTCTGAAAATACGGATTAAGCCTTCACATATAAGTAGTATTTATTTTAGTATAGATTTCTAGACTGACAACTATTTTTCTTAAACACTTGGAAGATATTATTACTTTGTAATCTAGCTTCAAATGTTTTACTCTGCAATAAAATTAACTATCAATTTTTGAAGATAATCTTTTTTTCCTGAAATTTTTTCCCTTGCTTCTTATATTCTGCATTTTCATTACAAAACAGATACGGTTTCATTATAAATGTTATTTGGTTTTCTGAGTACTTCTTCATCCTAAGGACTCATGCATAATTTTTTTTTCTTTTTAAATTGTGGAATTTTCAGTCATGGCTTTGAATATATACTTTCATCTCTTATCTCTACTTTCTTTCTTTTTTAAAAAATTTTAATGTTTTATTTATTTCTGGGATAGAGATACAGAGCACATGTGAGGGTAGGGGCAGAGAGAGAGGGAGACACAGAATCCGAAGCAGGCTCCAGGCTCTGAGCTGTCAGCACAGAGTCCAACAAAGGGCTTGAACCCATGAACCATGAGATCATGACCTGAGCCAAAGTCGGACACTTAACCGCCTGAGCCACCCAGGCTCCCCTCTTATCTCTATTTTCTACTTCTGAAACTCTTATTAGTTATATGTTGAAACTTCTTCATCTTTCTTTAATGTCCACAGTTTTTTTCCCAAGATCTTATTTATCTGTGGTGTATTTTTTTGTATTCCATAAATCTAACATCTCATTATGTAATTCTTTCTTCAGTTGTGTCTACCCATGGGAGTTATCAACCCTTGTCTTTTTTAATTTATATCGATGACTTATTTTTTAACCTATATTTCTACATTACATTTCTGCAATGCATTATTTTTTTCTGAAAGGATTATAATCTTTTCATTCTTTCACTGAACATTTTCAAAGTGCTAACATTCCCCTGAGTTATTCTATTCTCTGTTATTTTTAAATTATAAGTTTTCCTTTTGTTCTCTTTGATCATGTTCTTTCTCTATTCCTCATAGTTGTTTCTCTCTGTTCTGGGTACTTTTGTTTCTTGATATCTCATTCTCAACATGAGTCACATGTTTGCTTTGGGGATATTTTCTTGCTTTGAATTGTAGAGGTGCTCCAGTAGGGATTCTCCATGTTTATCATGACCTTTATGAATGTCATCCATGGTATATCATTTTTAGGTTAATATTTGGGCTGAGTTTCCTATATATATAATTAGAAAACATGATTTTAGATTCCATATTAATAGATGGCACAGCTTGGAGTCCCAGATTCCACTGGATGTTTATTTTTTTATTCCCATAAGAATTTACAGTGGTATATTCAACTTCCTTAGAACATTCCCTAGACAAATGGAAAACAAATATTCTTAGAATGGTTTTACAACTAGGCAGCTCTGAGATTTCAAGTCACCTTCTAGGTGATAGTTTCTGACAACTCACCTGCTCTATTTGGTTTAGTACTTGATAAAATCTCCAGCCTTGAGTTTTCCTCTTATTTCTAGGAATTTTTCTTTCCTGTTTTTAAGCTTACCTGTATATTTGAATTATTTGGGGGTTGGAAGAGAGACTGCTTGCATTAGCTTGGCAGACCATAGAGGCCAGATGTCTCTTTGAAACTTATACCCTTATCAGGACTTTACCTGCTCAACAGTGTATTTTCATCACCTAGCTTTATTCTTAATTCAATATACATCCTCAAAAATTTGTTTTCTTTTGATCTTTTTAACATCTAATTTATATACTTCCTGAAGACAAATTAACAATATATGACCAGAGAGCAATGATAATCTCAAATCTCAAAAATAACATGATGGAAGGCATTCAATTATTTGTCCAAGTTTACAATGTTAGCAGGTTCAGGAATGGTTTTAAATCCCTTTCAATACAGTGTTATGCTAAGTGAAATTAGTCATACAGAGAAAGACAGATACAATATGTTTTCACTCTTATGTGGATCCTGAGAAACTTAACAGAAGACCATGGGGGAGGGGAAGGAAAAGAAGAAGGTTAGAGAGGGTGGGAGCCAAAACATAAGAGACTCTTAAAAACTGAGAACAAACTGAGGGGGGTGAGAGGGAGGGGAGGTGTGTGGTGGGCATTGAGGAGGGCACCTGTTGGAATGAGCACTGGGTGTTGTATGGAAACCAATTTGACAATAAATTTCATATTAAAAAAATTTAGTGGCTTGGGTAGTTTTAAAATATTACTTAAATAAAATATATGATTTTAAAAATAGTCACAATTTGAATGTTATATTCAAGTATAATATTGATCACCTTCAGGAGACAAATTGAACATTTATTCACTGAAAGTAAAATTTTGATGTTACAGACAAACATAATTTATATTCAGGCTCATTTTCCATTTGCTGACTGTATGGCATATTTATTGGTATCCTGATTAATTGCTTATTTAGCTGGTAATTCTTTCTGTTGGCTAGCATCCTTAGTTTCATCAATATTCAGATGTTAATTGCATACGTCTTTCTTTCTTTCTTCTTTCTTTCTTTCTTTCTTTCTTTCTTTCTTTCTTTCTTTCTTTCTCTCCTTCTTTCCTTTAAGTAGGCTCCATGCTCAATGTAGGGCTTGAATTCATGACCTGAGATCAAGAGTCGTATGTTCTACCAACTGATCCAGCCAGACACCTCAATTGTATGTTCTTTTTCTGCTTGGAGTTTACTGGTCAAGGAGAAACAAGGGATTAACTTTCTGCTTTGTATCAGTTGGAAAATAAAGTTAATTCTAAGGAAGAAGATTAATACATAGTTCCATATTGAATGTTGGTAGTTTCTAATTTCATGTCGTGATATTTTGGTATTGTGGAAAGTGTCCAAGAATAAGTATAAATATAAGTAAACAACACATTTATGTCTTTTTATATTTTAAAATACATAAATTTGCCTTATTTTCATTTTTGCCAGACATCACAATAATTAATTTGAATATAACAGTCCAGTCTCACAAATCAGAATAAAAATTAAAATATCATACAACTCTCAATTGAAATAATTACCAAAATAGTAACAGCATTAATCATTTTGGTTTTGATATATTAATAATTTATTTTATAATATATTTACTGAATACTTAGTGCATAGTAGACACAGAGTCAGGCACTGAGTATACAGACATGAACACTTGGCATTTGTTCTCAGACAGCTCAGATTCATGGAGTAGGTCTCAGAGTGGGACCTGAGAATAACTTGCTTCAGAATCTACTTGATGTATTCATTAAAAATAGAGATTCCTATGTATCACCTTAAGCCTATGACTAAGAATTTTGGGAGATGAGGCTCTGGAATCTGTGTGGTTTGAGATTCTTTGTTCTACTGGGTCTAGAGTAAAAAAAGGTTGGGTTGAATCATTTAACTTGTGCTACTTGTCATCCATAATTCATTATTTGGATTTTTCTGACCCATCTGTGACATTTTATTTGTTTAAATTATGCAATTTGAAATAAAGTGAAAATTTTAAGTAACATCATTGCAATTTATTGCATACCACAGCTCCATTAATGTTAAGACTTCTCCAAGAGAGTAAGTCCACTTACAAAAGTGTTAGAGTAACAGCCAGTATGCATTTTGGAATATAGTACACATCAGGATCTGTGCATATGTTGCCTCACTTAATTGTCAACAACTCTACGAAGAAGAAAGTATTACCTCAATTTATAGATGATGCCACAAAGCCTTGAAATGAAGTGAATGATTGATCCTTGGTCTTTATAACTTCAAAGCTTTTCTCTTCACTAATGAGCTATATTATATATTATACATGTTCCTGTGCACTGGTTGGGAAGAACAGATGCTTAAGTACAGCTTGTGCACTAACAGATCCATTCACTCTCAACTTGCTATTCTAGATAAGGTGTATCAGTACAAGATGAAGGACAAGCTATTCATATAAAAATAACCCAAAAAAAGAATGAACTTGAACAAATACCTTGAAATGTTATTTCATCTAATCAATCATTATGTGTGGGCAGAGGTTTATTATTTGAAATACTTTTCTGACTGTTTTCTATTCATTCCTTAATTGTTTTATTAAAAAGAATGAAAAGTATTTTGATCATTTCATAAATTATTGTTCCCTAAGAAAAATAGAAGTTCAAGTGGATAAAAATAATAATTAGGAAGTAATATGAATTATAATTCTAAACCCTAATGATTGTACATAAAGTTTTGTTAATTATAGAGGTTTTCTCCCCCCCTGTGTTTAGTGAAGTTGATTAGAATCACTTGTAGACATAAGAATGCTCACACAATCAAATGCAAGTAAGTGTGGTAGTTTTAATTATCCGCACCTGCAAACATTCAAAGAAAAACACCCTGGTGATTTGTTTTTTCAAGTGTCAGAAATAAACATAAAACTTGTGTTCAATATGAAATTTAAAAGAAGTCTTCCAAACTTTATTCCTTTGTAAGGCATGAAAACAAGTATTTCCCAATACTTCCCTATAAAATATTTTCCTATTTGATCTCTTTTTTCTCTTTGTCCCTTCCATTTGCCACTTTGCTGACAGGGTTATCTTTATGCAACTATGTGTAAAAAAACAAAAGAGAGGCATCAGGGTGGCTCAGTCAGTTAAGCATCTGACTTCAGCTCAGGTCATGATCTTGAGGTTTGTGAGTTCAAGCCCCACATCAGGCTTACTGCTGTCAGTGCAGAACTTACTTTGAATCTTCTGTCCCCCTCTCTCTCTGCCCCTCCCCTGCTTGTCTCTCTCAAAAATAAATAAACATTAAAAATAAATGAATAAACAAAACAAAACACTAGCATCATACTATTTCCTATAGAATACTCTGAAGTCTTCTTGGCATTGTATATGCAGTCACTTAGAGACTGGATCCAAACCCAATTTTAAACTTCATTGTTAGCCACTGTGCTACAAATTCAATTCCAGCCCCTTTCAGAGTGGGGTCCATGGACCAGCATAATTAGCATCCATGGGAGTTTGATAGACATTCAGATCAGCAGCATTTTAACAGCTTCCCAGATGATTTAGTTGTGAAGTACTGGTAGACAACAGGCCTCAAAAGGTTGTGAATTATGTCCTATCTACCTGGGGGCCATCTTAAGGATCATTTTGTTTTAGACAAAAGAAACCAATTTAAACTAGCTAGGAAATTATTGAAAAAAATAAAGGATTGTCTTAAGTAAGATTCAAGGCCAAAGATACAACTGGGTCTCACGAGGTACTAACATTATCTCTCTGCTTTTATGAGCCCCAGAAGCTGAGGCTGGTTGCTTTTTCATCTCTACTACATTTTGCATCTTTTCTTTCTTCTCTCTTTCTGCAGTTCAAATTTTCTACCTCAGTTTACAAAACATAGCTTTGCTAGCTATGGATATATGCTTCCCCCATACTCTATTCCTCAAATCTTACTGCTGAGTTGATGCTGTCCTAAATCCTAATTCTCAGGAGAAAGAATCAAATGGATCAGTTTAAGGGCCTATAATCACCCTGGTCTAACCAATTATGACTGGTTGCCAAGAGTGGGCATGGTCACTTCAAACTAACATGGTGTATAGACCCAGAATGTCATAAAGAACTGTAGGTAATAACCAATTCTCACAGAATGAACTGGATATGGGCCCCATCCACCAGTGCCCAGCCCCAATCTATAGAAGAATTTTCAAAACACTGATTCTTCTCCAAACGTAGCCATGACATGTGTGAAGTGTCTCTGCCAGGGAAGCTTGTTTTAGTCCCTGAGGCAGGGGCTTTCATGTAGAACTCCTGACATCGCATGGCAACCAAAACTCAAGACTCCAACAATGGAGTCAGGCATATCATCAATCTGTATAATTGCACAAACAATCTAGATAAGTCCTCACAAGCTAGTGAAGCACATCCCATTGCTCTAAATGTATACATCACCATCATCAACTGGCAACAAAGAACATTCTATGGGGCATATTTCCAGAGGTTGACCAAGAATTAAACCTGTTCTCAGATTTCCCTGGAGCTGTTAAAGATTGCCCAATCAGATCTGCTGCATTGTCTTTCCTCACAGTCGCATTATCAATAAAGTCTTCCCATATACTCATAGTACTCCTGCAAGATTCTTTTTTCTCCATGACACTTACCAACTTTGATATTGTCAGTTTCTTGATATTCTCTCCTCAAATAAAGACCTAAGAGGGCAAGGGTTTGTTTTCATTTCTGTCTCTGTGTATGTCTCTCTCTCCTATTTATCTGTTGTGTCCCCTGGACCCTAGACAGTACATAGATGCTCAATAAGTATTTGCTGACAAACTTAATGAATATAGCATTTTCTTGATGTTTTTGAACTTTTTTTAACCTTTATTGAGGTATATTGACAAATAAGATTGTAAGATACTCGCAGTGTACAACATGATGATTCCATATATGTATACAATTGTGAAAGGATTCCCCCCATTGACTTAACACATCTATTACCTCTATATTTACCTTTTGTGGTGGGGGAGACACTGGGTGAGAACATTTAAGTTCTACTTTCTCACCAAATTTCATTCATACAATACAATGTCTTAACTGCAGTCACGATGTTATACATTAGATCCTCAAATGTTATTCATCTTATAATTGAAAGTTTCTACCCTTTTACCAACTTCCACCAAACTTTCCTTCTCTCTGCCCACCTCCGGGCCTCTGGCAACCACTTTTCTCCTCTTGTTTCTATGAGTTGGACTGTATGTATGTTGTATGTATGTATGTGTGTATGTGTCTGTGTGTATGTAGATAGATAGATTTTGCATATAAGTTAATACCATGTGGTGTTTGTCTTTCTTTGTTTTAGCTTATTTTACTTAGCATAACACCCTTCAGATTTATCCATGTTGCTGCAAATGATAGCTTTTTTTAAAAGGCTGAATAATATGTCATTTTCTTTATTCATCCACTGATGGACCCTTAGATTTTTTCCATAACTTGGCTATTGTGACTAATGCAGCCATGAATAAAGAGGTATAGATATATCTTCTATATAATAATTTTGTTTCTTTTGGGTGTAAACCCATGTATGGTAAATTCTGGAAGGATGGTTTGTGCAAGGTGCACCATGAATACCACTCTTAATCACAATCTTGAGAATTCAGAGATCCCATTCTCTATATATATTCCCATCAAACGAACATATAGAAGTATGTTGCTCATCATTCAAGATCAGGGGCTTTGAGCATAACCAACCTAAAGAGTCTCCCTTGTAATAAAGAATGTCCAGATGGTAGGCCTTGATCTCCTTGGAACACTGGCTGTGCAAGAAGGGGAAGTGCTACAGATAGTTGCTGGGCTAGCTTGCTACACAATAAAAGTTTGCTGTATGTAGATCTCAGTAGCAGGTGCTTTGTCCAGTTCGCTGCTTCTGGACAACCTGCACCTAAGTTCTCCCAATAAACCTATTGGTTTATAAATATCACTGTCTCCAAGTTTTTTCTTTGGTCTTGTGGATGTTCACCCACTGTGGATTAGAATCTGCTGGGGTGCAGCTACACAACCCAGAAAGAGGATTGCTGCCTCAAATGGTAGTTCTATTTGTAATTTCTTGATGAATCTCCATACTGTTTTCCATAGTGTCTGTACCAGTTTACATTTCCAGCTGTGTACAAGTCTTCCCTTTTCTGCATATACTCACCAGCATTTGTTATCCCTTGTCTTTTGGTAATAAACATTCTAAGGTGTGAGGCGATATCTCATTACAGTCTTGATTTTCATTTACTTAATGATAAGTGATTTTGAGCACCTTTTCATGTACCTGTTGGCTATCTGGATGTCTTCACTGAAAAAAAAAAAAAATGTCTGTTCACATACTTTTCCCATTTTTTAATTGGGCTGGTTTTTTTGTTTTGTTTTTTGTTTTTTGGATGGGGGTTGCTATTGAATATAGTTGTTTCTTTTATGTTTTGGAAATTAGTATCATCAGAGACATAGTTTGCAAATATTTTCTCCCATTCTGTAGGTTGTCTTTTCATTCTATTGGTTGTTTCTTTTGCTGTGCAGAAGCTTTTTATTTTGACCCAGTCCCACTTGTCTAGTTTTGATTTTGTTGCCTCTACTTTTGGTGTTATATCCGAGAAATAATTGCCAAGACCAGTGTCAAGAAATACTTCCCTTATGTTTTCTTCCAGGAGTTTTAAAGTTTCAGGGCTTATGCTTAAGTCTTTAATCCATTTTGAGTTGATTTCTTGTGTATGGTAGAAGATAGGGGTACAATTTAATTCTTTTGCATGTGGATATCAGGTTGTCCCAAAACCATTTGTTAAGGAGACTATCCTTTACCCATTCTGTATTCTTGTCACCCTTATCAGAGATCAGTTCACTGTATATGTATAGGTTTAATTCTGGGCTCTCTATTCTATTCCACTGGTTTGTGTCTGTCTTTACACCAGTACCATACTTTTTAAACTACTGTAGCTTTGTAATATTTCCAAATTGTGATGCTTCTAGATTTGTTCTTCTCATGATCACTCTGACTATATGGTCTTTTGTGGTTACCTGTGAATTTTAGGATTTTTTTTTTAATTTTCATAAAACATTTCATTGGGATTTTGATGGAGATTGCATTGAATCTTCAGATTGCTTTAGATAGTATAAACATTTTAATAATATTAATTCTTCCAATCCACAGACACAGAATGGCTTGTTATTAATTTTTAATACCATTAGAAACTTCCACTGAAATGCTTAACTGATCCTTAAAAGCATATCAAATTTCATACTGCTAATGTATTGGGAACTTATTTATGTCTACACCTTCAGTGATGTAGAAATATATTCTTCTATTCTTTTAGTACACTAAAATTGAAATCTGACCCAAATCTTAGTATATTGTCTGAAAATTCAGTACTTGTAGATATTAGTTCTTTCCTTCTTCCAGCTTCAAAGCAAGATCTCTAAATTTAGGTAGCTTTGGCAGTATAGAACACAAGCTTTCAGGTGAGAATCCTGTATGTTTGGGTTCGAATCATATTTCTGCCTTTTAGTTATTTATATGGTTGATCTTCAGCAAAGAACTTAGCATTTCTTTGTCTTAGTTCCCTCATTTATGAAATAGGATTAATAGAAATGTATTAATCCATGTACAGTGCATAGTAAATGCTAGTACCTTTTAGGTATATTTGATAGTCCACAGGTTATTGATAAGAAATCAATTTCTCAGCTTGTATAAACGTGGCCACTTATAATTTGGCAGTGTGGTCACTTCTGCTCTTGATGTATTGGTGACATTGGAAGCCCCAGTGGTAGAAAGTTTTGTCTTTTTGATGAATCAAGTCTTTCCAGCTTTTATGGGCTGCTGCCATTAAGTGACACAGAGATCTTAGCTATTCTAGAACTCCTCAACTTTTGTTTCCTTCCTCCTTCAGAAAATGCCCTCCTTTCTCTCACCTTGCCCCCAAAAGCACCTCTCTTTCTCCTGCCCAGACATATGTATCATTTCTTCTGAGTCTCTAGTTTTTAAAGCCTTCTGACTCTGTCTGTAATTCCTCCTGAAAAACATCCTGAGGCATGGAATTTCAAAGGGTCTGCATATTATATCCCTGCTTTGAACAGGGATGAAGGGGAAATACAGAAGAAAACACAAACTGATATCTCAAAAATAATCGTGCAATGTTGAGATGCTCACTGTATGTTTTCTCTATCTTTAACATAATTTTAGCAATTGGTAACTGAGCTATATCCATATTTTAATATTATGCTTTAACATACACCATACTATTACAAGATAAATCTCTACATTAATTACATTAATTTATGAAAATAAACTAGGCATAGTAAAAGAGGTTAAAATTATTAATTAACAGGAAAAGTTACACTATGAAGACATAGAAGCAAAAAGTAGATAGCAGTAAGAGTTGTAGAGTCAGAGGGATGCGGAATAGAATGTGGGTTCTGCCACTTACTAGCCATTTACCATCTTTTGGCCTTTGGAGAATGAGTTTCCTCACTTTTAAAAAGGGGGAAGGCAAATCAATAAAAATACACTTTCAAACTGGTGTTTATAGGGCATTGTGGGTAGGAGGAGAAATTGACCACAAAGGAGAATTGGAGGATTTCTGGGGTGACAGAAATAGTCTAGATCTTGATTGTGGTGATTTCACAAAACTCATCAAACTGAATGCCTAAACAGAGTGACTGTTCCTATATGTAAATTATACCAAAATTAATCTCATGTAAAAGAAATGGGATGATATATTCGGGGGGAAGTATATGGCACTGTGTGAGCACCCGGTAAATATTAGCTTTTACCATTATTATTACTTAGGTTTCTCATAAGAAATAGTATTGGAGCACCTGGGTGGCTCAGTCAGTTAAGTGTCCAACTTCAGCTCAGGTCATGATCTCCCGGTTGGTGGGCTCGAGCCCCGCCCTCATCCGGCCCTGTGCTGACAGCTCAGAGCCTGAAGCCTGCTTCAGATTCTGTGTCTCCCTCTCTCTTTGCCTCTCTCTCTCTCTCTCTCTCTCCCTCTCTTTCACTCTCTCTTAAAATAAAGAAACATTTTGGGGCGCCTGGGTGGCGCAGTCGGTTAAGCGTCTGACTTCAGCCAGGTCATGATCTCGCGGTCCTTGAGTTCGAGCCCCGCGTCAGGCTCTGGGCTGATGGCTCAGAGCCTGGAGCCTGTTTCCGATTCTGTGTCTCCCTCTCTCTCTGACCCTCCCCCGTTCATGCTCTATCTCTCTCTGTCCCAAAAATAAATAAACGTTGAAAAAAAAAATTAAAAAAAAAAAATAAAAAAATAAACATTTTAAAAATTAAAAAAAAAAGAAATAGTATTTACCTTAGAGTGATATGTGTAAAGTTTTGTTATAAACATGTAAACATCATTATGGGAAATTGGGAGGGAAAAGCATTGGGAAAATTTCCCATAGTCTTTCAAATCTGTGGAAGTGAAGAACTGAAGAAAATGGCATGGTGTTTAGAGTAGTTCTAAGAAGGTAGAAGCAAAAGACAAAAGAGAAACAGAACAATTAAATCATTAAGCACTTTCTTTCTTCAGCCATGTGAACTATTTATGATTTCTCTATTTCTAGGCTTCTGTAAAGTGGACCTCTTTGCAACCTTTTCTTATACAATGGTTTTATTTGACCAAATTAAGCTGCCTTCTAGCTCAGAGCCAGAAATCCAGAGCTTTCTTTTAAAGTGATTATAAAAGAAAAAAAAAAAAAAAGAATGAGATACTAATATTATACTAAGCTACTTATTCAGAACTTAACTGAACTGTGTAATTGCAGTGTTATGGAATATACATTCAATGCTTGTGGAATTCTAGGGGTTTTGATAATTTTCTGTAAAAATTAGTGTGTTTATTTGAGGATTAGTTCAGTTTAATAGAGACCTGAAAAAAATTTATAACCCCCTTCAGTAAGAATCCACATCAATTTTTAGATAGGTTAAAACCTCTTAATGGCTAACAACCAAGTATACAGTTGGTTTATGAGTAGGAGAACGAGAAAGCCAGATACTTTTCTTAGGCTCATCCAGCTCCCAAATTGCCATTACCTGAAACATGGGTGTTTGTTTATTCAACATTACTTGGAAACTGGAGATCTTTTGGGAGTCTCTATACAGGAGCATAAATACTTAAACTGAGTGTGTTTAATTGCAGTCATCTTTGAATTTCAGCTCTGTTAACTTACTAGTTCTATGATCTCGGGCAAGTTACTTAACAGCTACAGGTTTCAATTTCCTCTTCCGCAATATTAGAGGGATTACTCTACCTACGTCTAGTGGTCTAAGGATTGAATCTTATATATCAAGTAAAGTGCTCAACAAAAGGCTTAAACATAATAATCATTACTGAAGTTATTATTTTATTTAAATAAGTTGGTGAGGTTAGGAAAAGGAGATCTAGATACAAAATTTGGAAGAACAGTAAATTTGAAACGTGAATGCTACTTTCCAAATCACATCTATTTGTTTTCCTTTCTCGTCTTGCACTCCCCTTTTCCTTTCCATCTTAGAGGAGCTACTTTGTGTTTTTAAATGAATGGTTTTGGGGGCACCTGGGTGACTCAGTCGGTTAAGTGTCTGACTCTTGGCTTCAGCTCAGGTCACGATCTCACGGTTTCATGAGTTCAAGCCCCGCATCAGGCTCTGTGCTATTACAAAGAATATCAATAAGTAACATTTATAGAGCACTTAACTTAGCCAGCCTCTCTCTAAGCACTTTCCATGTGCTTAGTAAGTCATTCCTCCAGCTGTAAGAGCTAGGTACTATCATCAATATCCCTTTCAAAGATGAGGAGACTGAAATCTTGCATGAGTAGGTAGCTTGTTTAGATCACAAGCATAATATATGCCCCCAAAAGCCTTGACTTTTAGAAATGACTTCTGGGGGTGCCTGGGTGGCTCAGTCAGTTGGGCGTCTGACTTTGTTTGGGTCAGGTCATAATCTCGCTGCTAGTGGATTTAAGCCCCACATCAGGCTCTGTGCTGACAGTTCTCAGCTTGGAGCCTGGAGCCTGCTTCAGATGTTGTCTCTGTCTCTTTCTGACTCTCCCCCGCATGTGCTCTGCCTCTCTCTCTCTCTTTCTCAAATATAAATAAACATTCATGTTTGTTTGTTTTTTTTATAGAAATGGCTTCTGGAAACAAAAGGTTAAAGTTATGTTATGTGTGTATAGTTATTTATTATCACTGACATCTTAGTCTTTTTTCCTTTACAATTCTTCTTTTTCTACTATTTATAGCATGCTTACTATATTTTATGGACAGTACTAGACAGGTCGGATATATTATCTCATTTGATAGATATGAAGAAGTGATGTCAAAATTATCCCATTTACAGATAAGGAAACTGAAATAGACATTGAAACCTGCCCATACTTATTAAGAGACAGTGTCAGGATTGATACAACATCCACCCGTTGCATAGTCTGATATTATTGTTGGTACATCAGTGAAGGATGTGATAGAAATGCCTTCTGACCGTTATTCTTACATGACATGCTATTGGAAAGACAGCTGTGAAATCCTATCGCCAATTTTATTCATTCATACTAACCCAAACCACATGCTCAGAATGGTAGCCATTAATTACTATTACTTCTGCTATGTTTTATAATCTGTAGCCCCAAATATGGTTATTTTCCTATCAAAATGCACCATTAGAGAAATAAATATATGTGTCTTATTCCATGTCTCTGAATAGTATTACCTGTTTCTATCTCTGATGCTACTTTCCTTCTCTATTCGAGTAGAGTCAGTATATTATATTATACTGCTAAAGGGGTATAAACTCTTGGAGGCTTATTATTTTCCTTTTTCCAATGCCCTGAAGGGTGCTGTAGGACAAGTCCTGTCACCTCACCGTCACCACTAGAGGCTCTCAGTGATTGAGCACTGCTACACATTCATATGCCGCCCGCAGACACACACTCACATGCATATTTGTACGTGCATTGCCTATTCTTTCTTCAGCTGGACGAGATAATGTAAGGAAACTTGACTTCTAAAAATGACTTCAGAATTTACTTTTATCATATAAAATGAAAGAACTGTCTGATAAAATGACTTCCTTGTCCCTTGAATTTTCTCAGTCATTTCCACTTTGACCTGAATTCTATAATCCTCTACCATTTAACTTATCTCTGTTGATACACTGTCTGATAGATAATTCCCTCAGAAGTGTCAAAAATATCTAGTGCCTAGTCTTTTATTTCTTTTTTCTTGTTGAGGGAAACAAAAGGCACTCTTTACCTAATACCAGATCTTGTAGCACATATTTATAGTCTGCAGCTCTAGTCAAATTTAAATTTTATTTTACAGTTTTTAGTGCTCCTTTAATAACTTCATATAACATGTTTTAAAATGCGTTCCATGTGGGGCGCCTGGGTGGCTCAGACGGTTAAGCGTCCAACTTCAACTCAGGTCACGATCTTGCGGTCCGTGAGTTCAAGCCTTGTGTCGGGCTCTGGGCTGATGGCTCAGAGCCGGGAGCCTGCTCCCAATTCTGTCTCCCTCTCTCTCTGCCCCCCTCCCCCGTTCATGCTTTGTCTCTGTCTCAAAAATACATAAACGTTAAAAAAAATTTTAAATGCATTCCTTGTTTACAAAATTTACATAATATCAAGAATGGGTTTTCTGTCATGAAATGTTGAAACAAATGAAATAATTTAATTTCTCCAAACTTCCTTATCTGATTCAGTCTTCTAAGTTTGCAATTATATATTTATTATTTTTTTCTTATTTTAATATTTTTATCCTTTAAATGTAATTTAATTGTATTAAATATAATCAAATATACTTATAGTAGTTTATACTAATTTACAAAATGTAGATAAAATCTAGTAACCGTACAGTAAAAAAGATATGCACCATTCATAAAAATCTCATCATACTAATATCTCATCTCAGGTTCCACCTATTATTTTTGTTTGGTGACTATCTAATTGTGTCATTGTAGTTTTCTGGCTAAACAGATTTCATATTGAAGGAGAAATCTGTGATACTACTTTTTCCTGCCACCTTGGCCCAGTTGTCCACAGGTCATGTCCCAACTCCAAAACTTTTTACTCCCTTGTTCTATTCTCTATGCCTGGACGTGGCCTCAGAAACTATTTTGTACATACAGTTACTCTTCTTGGAATCTCCCAGGGCTTATATGATCTCAGTAAAAACTTTTAAGTATTTTTATTTTATTTTATTTTATTTTATTTTATTTTATTTTATTTTATGAGAGAACATAAGCAGGGGAGAGGGGCAGAGGAAAAGACAGAGAGAATATCTTGATCTCATGACCCTTGGATCATGACATGAGTTGATATAAAAGTCAGATGCTCAACTGACTGAACCACCCAGGTGCCCCATAATTTTTTAATATTAAAAATATCAGTAAATTATTGTGACTCCAGAATACTAAAGCAGGAAATCCTTCACTAGAGAGCACTAATTAGTGTTATATTTTACAATTATCTATACATTATTTTGAGCAAACCACAAAATAGCAATGCCTTTCTCTTGTTTGTTAATTTGAGGCAATTAAACCAAAGCAACTACAATGACAGGTTTTTGAAATATTTTATTGTTCTTATAGTCCAACTCAAGAACATAAAGAGGTGAATTAGTTTCTATTTTTGTAATAGAAAAGAAGAAATTGAAAATAGCACATAAGTGCTCAATAGACCTCAGCTGTACTTTTTTTCAGTTTATTTATTTTGAAAGCAGGATGGAGAGAGAGAATCCCAAGCAGACACAGGGGTCAAACCCACAAACTGTGAGATCATGACGTGAGTGGAAATCAAGAGTCGGATGCTTCACCGACTGATCCACCCAGGCGCCCCTCAGCTGTAATTTTTATCTATGGCAACTGAATTACAGTTTAATATCTTTCTCTACCAATAGAAGGGCAATGCTTCTTCCACAAATTAAACAATGAAAAACAATTATGCACTTTACATAAGTGGAATTTTTGAATGGATTATCTGGATAATCATCTCTCTGGGCATCCTAGGTAAAAGACTGGTCTGAATAATGCATCAGGCCTATTTATCAAGTCCTTGTTTTCTAACCTTATTGCTCTGCGAGGTATATGTTTTAGAACTTTCGAAAAAGTATCTGACGGGAAATTGAGTTGGTATAAATCAATAGAGACCAGAAGTGTGTCAGTGGGTTTCTTATGAAGGTCTCGTTACCAGTGTTTTCATGAAGATTATATGAGACAGAAGTGCTACTTACACCAAGAGCTTTCTATGCTACTGCAACTCAAGAAAAGCCCTTTGTACACTCCGTGCAACTTGTGAGATGCCTTTTCTCTTGGGACGCTAGAGATAATTGTGACTTTCTGAATTTGCCTTTATTGTAAAATACAGAGTTAAGTTTATTTCTTTACTGTAGACTAGATACTGATGGAAATGATTTACTTGCCTAAGCTGGATGTGAATTAATAGGGATTCTCTTTTTTAACGTGTATTACACATTGAATATAGGCTCTCATATATTTGTCTCATTTACAGATTTTCTATTTGGGCAAAGTGATAGGTCAGCAAAGATCTGTTTCTCCACTTACAAGAAAAAGTATAAAAGCACAATGCAAATGATTACTCTTGAGATGATGTACCTCTTAGCCTGAAGACAAAATTAACATATTTTTTCATCTACATTTTATTCATCAGGATATACATAATGTGATGTTTGGGAGCAGAATTTAGGAAAACTAAAATGTTTTATTTTTTAGAAAAACTAAATGCTCTAATAATTCTCTTTATAAATTTCTCCTTAAAAATAAAAAAAAAATGTTTCATTTAAAAAAGAACCTCAACATTGTCTTTATGTTAACTACACGGGTTTTAAATGTCATCTTAAAAAATAGGTAATATCAAGAAAATAATCGAATACTGAGTATTGCCAAGAGCTAAAAATTAGTCCTATAGAATAATAGTTTTTCTTTTTTTAAGTAAGAAAAGTAGGCCAGTGAGGAGATGTGGAAAACATGAACAAAAACAACAAAACTTAAATATTTGACATATTTAGGACAAGGTATTCTTGATGGATCATTGTCTTGGCTTGTTTGCTGACCCACATAGTACCTAATATCAATCAGAGAGAAAGCCTTCTGACTACAACCCCCATTTATGAGCACTGCTCCCCAGTGCTCTGTCAATGGAAAAGCAAGCTTTGATTTATTCACCTACCATTATTGTCTATTCTATCATCCCTTTCTCTGTTCAAAACATTTATTTGGTGTTTCTACAAATACAAATTTAAATTTGCAAGTAGGGACTTGAATAGACTAGTCTGGATATGGGTATATGTTCTGTATAGATGTAATCTCCTGGCATGAATTTATGTTTTCACAGAAATTCAGCATAAAAATGCCATAAATATAGATCTCTGTTAAGGAGTCCTGATACAAGACAGATACCTGATCACAGAACACCAAATTGTAACTGATCGTGTCAGATGATGAAATTGCTAATCTAATAGAATATTTCCATTCCAAATGTCCATTTGGACATTTAGTTTTGCCTTGCTAATTTTTAAAATGTTCTTATTTATGTATTTTGATGTCATGAGAATATAATTTATGTTATAGTGTTAATTCTAACCATTGTCAAATTCAAGGCTGTGTGATACAAAAGGGTTCAGATAAAAATTACAAACTATCAGTAAATTACTAGATACCTTGTCTAAATAAATCTAAATATGCATATATTTATAAGCATTCAGTCAATAGTTCTATTTTTAAATTTTGATTTAGATATTTAACATTAATCCCTGCATCTTATATCCAAAACTTCTATACTAGATTTTTTGATAGCAAAAATAGAATAGTAGCTATTTAGAACTATTTTCATTAAGTACTTCATTTATTAATTACTTTAAGTTATTTTGTAGATGACGTGAAATGCCGTAAATGAAGAATAAACATTTTATCTTTAAATATATAATTCCCACTGACAACTTCCTTTATGTATCAATATTACCAGCAAAGAGGAAGGCCTTTCAATATGAAAAGCCAAAACTCAACTATAGTACATGACCTGACAAGGACAAACAAATATGTGCACTGATTTTTATCTGTGGTTCTATTTCCTAAATTGCATTAGATGCAACATAAAACCTTTTATACAAAACATCAAAAATGCTTTATTTTGACAATTAAAATTTGAATGAAATAAAGCACTTCTAGAATGAAAACTTACCACATTTCCAACAAAGAGTCTGTGTTTATTTTATCTACCTGAAACATTTGCATCTCTAGATTAAGTAGTTTTGCTAATCAGTTTACATCTCCAAGTAGGCTGTAGTTCCTTAAATATTTATACGTTCTTAATGTACATCATGCTGGTTTTATTAATTTTAACCCCAAAGCCTCCTCTACCAATTACTACTTAATGACTATATTGCTTTCCCTCTTGATCGCCTTTGTTCTTTGCTACGATATTTAAAAAAAAAAAAAAAAAAAAAAAAAAGTGGGGCAGGCATATGGCTTGAAATAAAACAGCTAAATAAAATGCCACTCTGAATGATTCACCATGCAGTGCTTCGCTTTTCTGACTCACCTGTCTATTACAAGCAAACTTTCCAGTTTGGGTTTTGTTTTTTCTTAATCCAAAGTCATATGCCTTCTTTTTTGTCCTAAGAAAACAAAATTTTTAAAAATCTCTTTGTTAGATGGTGTTGATTCTAGGCTTGATGTAGCTTGATAAAAGCACATCAAAGTCCTTGAATCATCCTATATCTTGACTGATCAGCAAAAGAAAACATGCCTTTTAGGAGCTTAGTAAGATCACTTAGCCAAAAGATTTAAAATATTATCCTGGTGAAACTTTTAAAAATATTTTGTTTTACAAGTTTGTAAAAGAGGTTATTTTCAAGATTTAAGTAATTTTTCCACCATTTCTAATATCTGTCTAAAATGTGGACTATTTTAGAACATGAAATCAGGCTTGTGAAATATGACAGCTCACACATACACATACATATGTATGATTGGGAGTATGTTCCATTTCAAGACTTCTAACTTTATGTGGAACAGAGTCTTTAAATATAACTAATATGTTTATTTGTCTAAATCTTTATTTGTCTAGTCACCAAGAAGCATTTTTACTATGTGAATGCATTTGTATATCTATTCATGAGGATAAAATTCTATACTATTATCTTTTAGAAATTAGAAACTAAAAAACTCAGTCTGAGTTCCAAAGATATGGCTTAAAAAGTATATATAAGGTGAATACCTTATATATTTATATATATTTTTTTTTCAATGTATTTATATGCCTATATACATATCTATTTTTATCTATGTCTCTACATTTATGCACTTTGAAATGTGAGATACATAGGAGTATTTACATAAGATTTACATTTAAGTGATATTTAAAAATATTTCTTATGTTATATTTCATATATATATATGGTGGTGGAGGAACGGTCTGAAAGAGAAGGAAGTGCAAACAAATCAATTTAAAAAAAAAAACTTGATATATTCATCTCAGCTGCCTTACTAGAAGTCACTGGTTGATAGTAGTTATTAAAGTTGTGAGATAATTGAATTGCTTTCAAAGTGATTTATACTCATTGTTCTTTTTATTATCTCAGTTCCTTATGATCACTCTAGCCTTATTTTATTTTTGGTTGTGGTTCTATTTAACAGGTAACTAACTCAAAATTGAATAAAGAAAAATTTTTTATAAATTACATGTAAGAAATCTGCATTGGGTTTTGTATTCAGTCCTAAAACTTCTAGAATACTTATGTAAGTATTTACATTGTCTTTCAGAAATGGAAAAGAAAAATCACTGCATGTTGCCACTAATATGCATTATGTTTCTAGCATAAATCTTTTTAAATAGCACTTAACTGTAAACCTTATGTAAATACTCATATCAGTGCTTGACACATAGTAGATGCTAAAAAATAGTTGATGCATATATGAATAAATCAAAAAAGTGAATTCTATAATATAGTTTTCAATTAATCTTGATCAACTAACCACTGGCACAACTCTTGTGGTTTTCATGTGAGTAAACATGTTGCCAGTATTTTCTCTTTCTAGTCATCTTGCAAGGATTTGTAAATTGGATCTTTTTCATATTTAAGTTTTATACATCCAAGGAAAACATTTATCCAACCTCAGCCTATTCAGCTTTCTTGTGTGACAAGGCATTCAGGACCGTTCCTAGTCTGTTCCAAGAGACTTAGAATTCTAATGCTTTTCCCCACTGTTCCCGGGCATGGGGCATGAACTCTCTCCATTCTTAAGAGAATAATCTACTGCTCTTCCTTAAACATATCTAATTTACTTTAAACTTTGCATCTTTGTTGCTATTGAAGCCATTATGCTCTGGGAGCTTACACAAATAATACTCATTCTTTAAGCTCCAGATCAAATCAGTCCACTCCCAGGAAGCTTTCTCGACCACTGTGGTTTCTTTTCTCCGAATTCCGTCACTGCGTTATGACTCAACCATTCCTTTGTTTGGCGTAGTGATGCATGTTTTTCCTGTCTCTCTAAATAGAGATAGAAATCCTAGATTCTTGTAGAAAAACTAGTTTGATATTTGTATAGAAATGCTCAATATGTTTTAGTGGGTAAAATAAGCCGATCTGCTCTGCAGAATAATTAGCTCATAATTGGTCACCTCTACTCAGCTGAAGCTCGGTGAGTGGCTATCATGTAGAAATTGCATAGACACAAAGATTTGATCCTGTCAGTTGAAACAGAGCAATCTTTCCTCACCGTGTCAATCCTTTCTAGCTCCACTTCCATGCCAGAGAAGATACCTGAATTGTCTTTTGGCATCTTCAGAATTATAGGTAGCTGACCTCTACCTGGTTTCAATTAATACCAACATGTGTGAATATGCACCATTATACCAGCATCTGAGCCACATGCTGCTATGTTACTGTAAGATTTAAAAAAAACAAAAACAAAAACAAAAAATAAACTTCCTTTTGCTAAAATACAAAATGCAATTTGCTTTTTCTTTTCAGCTTTTTTTTTTTGTGGGGGTGGGGTGAGGCAGCTATCACTAATACAACCAATGCTATTCTAGTCTACATTTTGGTACAAAAAAAAATCAAGATTACATTATAAAAATTTTAAAGTGCTTATTTTGAAAATTGACAGTCTTAATTTTTTTACAAGGATTTCAAGAGATCAATCATCTATTTTTATATTCTGGAATTCTGCTGTACACAGAGGACCTCATTGCTTGAACTTTCCTTCTCTTTATACATAGACATTTTTATAAAATATTCATAAGAAATTGTTGACTATAGAACTATGGCAATTCTCTTGAGTGATCCTGGGAGTTTTCCAGTCAATGAGCTCCATGCGGCTCTGGCAGCATGAGCTACGCTCCATAAATCAGGCTAAAACCATTTTATGCTGTTTTTAAAATTACTGCTATCAACAAAACCCATGAGCCTGAATTACTTAATCTATGCAGATGTTGTTAACTGCATTAATTATTTAATTCTGACAATAAAACAGCAGTTCTATTTGCCTTAATACAGACCATTCACGCTGCTAATTTTTGAAAAGACATTTAACAATATGACCACTAGATGGGAGTAGACAACTTTTTAAACTACATGTAACACAGTATGAAATGGTGGTTGCTAAACTTAGAAGTAAGGTAATATTAGGTTACTGTATTGCATTTCTAACCAAAGCTTGTGAAATACCTTTTGTTAACTAGTGTAGGTTACATTAAAATTGAATTACTTTCCTAGAGAACTGAATTGATTCAAAGGAACTTTCTTCATTGCAGCATTTTTATGATTTCATGATGAATAAATTATATAGAAGTGTTTTTTTCTGTCCTTTTATTGACATGAAAACCAATTTTATATACTAGTTAGATAGCCACTAGTTTGATGAATCAAATGGTCCCATCTGGAATATGATTGTATTTTTAAATAATCATATTAACTAGAAATTAACAAAAGGAACTGCATAGATTATTGTCCTCTTTAGACTGCTAGTTAATTGATTACTTCATGCACATGTGTTGAATATTAAGCATCCCCAATCAGACATGTGCATAAAGCAAAATGCTGTTTTTTTTTTTTCACCAGGACATAGTGAGCCATGGCAGGTCAATGAAATTATAATTGGTTCTAATTAGCACTCTTCAAGCTGTTAATTTTTTTTTTTTTTTTTTGACCTGCATCTAAATCACACAAGAAGAAAGGTAAAAAATGTCTTAGGAACTAACAAAAAAGCCCCAAATATGTTTTGAATATTTGAGTGAACATCTCCAAAACTTAAATTTTGGTTTGTGTTTGTTTGCTTAGCTGTTTGTTTTGGTATGTCTTTTGCTTGATTTCTGAAATAAAAGTTCATTTTAAATTGCACTGTTTTTTTCCCAGAAAAAGCATGTAAGCATGTCATTGTAACAGTCATGCTCCTTTTGTTATTGCTGTTATCATTTATAGCTACACGGGGAGTGAGGTCATTAACTTGAGGCAAATGTCACATTTGCTGTATAAGCTTTGAGCTTTCTTACTTTGCTTTGTTTCAAGAAATGCTGGAAATCTCTGTTTCTAGCTGCAGTTGTCTTTAGTGAGGCCTGCCACACATGTGAGATGAAACTATCTTCTTTGTGCAATGCAAGTTGACATAAAAAAAAATTAGATACCTATTTCTCATATGTATGTCAAATATAAAAAAATCTTTTAAATGAATGGTCATAATGTCTAATAAAATAAAGTCTCAATGATTTTTTTCCAATGCACTGAGGTTCACCTCTATTTTGAAAATGTAAATTTTTTCATGTCAAAACTTTGCAAAATGTCTGAATAGATATGACAATTGGAGCTGTTCTTCCACGTTTGTTTTCTTTATAATGCCAATAGGCTCTTTAGCAACCACATTTGAATCAGGATTTATATTTATAAGAATGTGTTTACTTTATTTCCGATTACTTCATACAGATTTCATTACCAGTTTAGTTACTAATAAGATCATCTTCATTTAAGAAATTATTCCTAAAGTTAATCTCTTATTCTAGGTTTCTTCCATTTTATCCAGTCACAATTTTCCTATTTTCACTTCGTATCACAGTTATTATTTTAATAAATTTACAGTAGATCTGTAAAATAACTATGTTTGCAGAAATGTTAAATTTTATTCCGGTGCTAATATTTTTTTCTTAGATCTAATATTATCCCTTTTAATGTATAGAAAAATGCCAAACTAAAATGCTAAAAACTGCTTTTTATGGCGACTGTGAAATTTTCAATAATACCTGAGGTAACTATTAAATACCTCTATTATCCCCTTAACTTGTAATAATGTCTGCCAAATGATGAGCCAGACAAAGTAGTCTTTGTAAGATAATAAATTAGATTTTAGAAGTTCTAATCAGATTTAAATATCTCCAGTATTCCACTTTAAGAAAGTTGAATTATGTGGCAACATTTTTTAACAGTGAAATTAACACTATGAGTCAATAATATATTTTTTATATTTTATACTAGATATGTTTTTATTTTTTTATTTATTTCCTATCAGACAGATGATATAAAAACGCACATTGAATCAGCCTTGACTAGCAAATACATCCCATTAAGAAGATGCTATTTTCTATTGCATAAGAGATTTAAAAGGTTGACAAATTTAGTTCAGAAAAACAAATGTACTATAATAAGAAAAGCTATAAAGGAAATGTGAATTCAAAAGTAAATCTGATTTAATTTTCTTGTTTAATTGACCCTGATGACATTTCTACAGAAAATACTTGTATTTATACACCTCAATAGAAGGACTAGAAAGTGAAAGATTACTATTAAATGATGGTTGCTTCAGCCTTTTGTTAAAACTAAACTTTGCTAAAATTAAAACAATTTTGTTTGATTATGGAGTTACATTTGTGCAACTTCCCAGTTTTGACATTTTTAAACTAACAATTTAAAGCGAATTATTTAATTTAAATGAATTATTTTTAAATTGTTAAGAATGGATTTGTTTACAATTTCCAAATCAATTTGAAATATTTTGTGGAAAGAAATTTTGTCAAAGGTCTGCATAATTGGACAGGAGAAACTGTATTCTAGATTACCATTCATTATCATATGTAGGATCTTAAACGGTGTTAAAATCTTCATCTGTTTGTAGTAGCACGCTTTCGGCACATATACAACTTTCTATATTTTCCAGTTAGCTGATTTATATTATTGTTTCATAGTTGCAAATATCAATGAGGCAAATATATTTTAACATAATTGAATATTTATAGAATACATACTTTTATTACTATAAAGGCTTTTATAGTTTGACACTTATATAAAAATTAAGATGTCTTAATAGAAACCCTCTATCTCTACCCACGTGTTCTAATCCATAGCCTCATAGTCAATCATAAATACAGCAGAAAACACCAAATTGACCTTGCTGGAAACAACTGAGTCAGGCTACACAGAATTTGGCTCCAGTTTTTGTTGTTTTTCAAAAGTGTCCAGTTTAGAAAAAATGCACTAATCCTGGAGACAGCAAGTTATCTTCAGCTCCAATATGTAGATTGCAAACGCAGCCAAGGAATACGTGAATATACAAAATACAGTAAAAGAGAAACGAGGCATGAGACATTGCTAAATTTTTCCTATAATATCCTTACATTTTATTTTCTTGAATTACGTTTCAATGTGTTATTCCCTGGGAACAGATCAAACACTTACACCACAGGCAGGAGATTGGGCTCCACCCTTTACCTGCTGTGAAACCATCTGCACGCCCCTTCATCTTCTGAGTACCTCAGTTTCTCTACCTATCAGATGAGGAGAGAGAACACCACCTGCCCTCTCTGCCACTTTTTTTTTTTTAAATCACAGAAATGTTAGCAGAATTAATGAAATCGGTTTTGCGAAAAACACATTTAGCCCTGGGGAGAGCGTGAGGGTAACGCTCTGAGGAAATATAACATGATGATAGCAAAGAAAATGTCTTTACAAGTATTTGTAAGAGGTTAACAGAACAGCCAGTGTGTATTCAAAAAAAACCCCAGCATTTTAGGGTATCTGAGTTTTCTGCATGCAGACCTGAAGCTGTGGAGAACTCCCTCATAATTGCCAGTTAATGTTGTCTGAGGATTATACAACTTCAATAACTAAATAGCTTAATTGCTATAAATATTTTTGGCCAAAGCTTAAAAGGAATCTGTTTGTTTTCATTTAAGTTATTAGCAAAATTGTATGTCACGAAGAGGTAAAATAAACATTGTCTTCTGCTTTTGCTGTTAGTGGCGGTGGTGGCAGATGTTATATTCTATTTTGTCTTTTTTGTTTAGTGATAGTTATCCAAATTTAGGGATCTGCATATAGCTGAAAGCTGACCTGCAAGTACCCCTGCTGTGCATTTTCCAAATTAGGAAATTGTATAAAATTTAATTTTTCAAAATGTAGTATATGAACGAAAAGTATAGTGCTGCTGTAATTATTGAAATTGACCTCAATGAATGTAAACATCAAAAGTAGAAAACCACAAAAAATTGCGCATAAGGAAAAGATATACACATTGGTCTCAGGAGCCATTTTAGTTTAATCAGTCAAAACCCAGTCGCAAGCCTCATTCTGTTAAACAAACACTAAGTAGTGAAAGAGGTTGTCCCTTGCCTTGGAAATGAAACAGTCGGGTAATTTTTCATAGCTTAAGAATTTAAATAAGTAAATACATATTATGTACTGTATTTTATTCTCTACTTACAGTAAATATATCTCACAGAAAAAAATGTGACTCAAAGTAGAGTTGAGTGGGAATGAGAACATGGAGAACATTACAAAAGTCAAGAGGACTACAGGTAAAAATAAAGCTGTGGCTTGAGCATTTGCAGAGAGAGTAGAACAAGCCTCTCTAAATAAGCTTATTTGATTTGGGAATTTTCCAAGCTTGCTTAACATAAACTACATTTTAATTCCAGAATAATCAGCCAGAGGGAATGGTTTTATAGTCGACACATAAGGTTTGAAATACTTGGACTTCCTGCAACCACAGGTTCAAATCCCAGCAGTGCTCCATTCTTTGGTGGTGACTGAATTAAGCACCACGCACGTGTATATACATGTGTGAGGGGATTTTTTACAGATGAAGCGTCCAAAATGAGAGCATTGGTTGCACTCTGTGAAGATCCCAATGCAATTTTCCTAAGAACAGAGTGTGTGGCTCATGAATGACTGCAGCTTCTGGGAATCTTGCCAAAAACCTAGGGCAACCGAGAGTGTGGCTTTGCTCTAAAGGAGATTAAACTCCCTATTTAAAAGCTCCCTATACTCCACCATTGTGAGGGTTACACTCATTATTTTTTCCGTGTTAGATGGTGAGTTAATACACATGCCTAAAATGCAATATCTTAATTCTCCTCTCCCTCCCTGTCTGACAGTTGGTAGACTTAACCACCGCATGCAGCATTCAAGGTTATTGATTTTTGTGTGTGCTATTGCAAAGGAAATATTGTGTGAACTGGATGGATAACCACGTAAGAGACAAAAAGAGACCCATAGCAGTTAGCTCAATAAGAATACAAAAATAAATATATATTTTAAACCTAAGGAAATTAGGTCAGTTTCCCTGAGAATCATTTAGTTGCATGGATTCTAATTCTGGTCTGTAGCCACCATGACTATTTGCCACAGGTATTAGGTGAGAGGACATGCATGAATTAATACTTGATACCTTTTCTGCACTCATTTCCTATGTGCACGAGTAAATGTAGTTTCACTTATATGTTTTTGAGGGATTAGATCAACAATAAATACCACTTTCTGGTTTATTTCCTATTGAGTATTGATCGGTATAGTCCTTCTTTATTTAAGAGGGAAATTTGTTTTAGGGAAACATCTAATATTTCTAGAATTCAATCATAAAAAAGTGAGATGGGGCTTAATGAGGAACAAACAATTTTTTTTTCTGTTATTGGTATTTTCCTACAAACACATTTACCCTTCAAAAAAGTCAGTTCTAATTTAATCATTACATGATACTGCATGTGCTTAACGTAGAATAAATGTGATATAGTCTTCCAACATCCTTCTTCCCCTATTTTTAATTAAATTCAATAAATTATTCACCCATGAAATAATGCAATAACAGCTCAATTCATAGAATTTTTATGACCAATTGACATAATGGATTTAAATGTTCTCTGCAAAATATAAAACACTATGGAAGCCTAAGATGTCATTCTTTTTTTCTAATCTTAAGACCATATTAAAATTAGCAGTTTTCAATGAAACTAAAGGAAAGAAGAAAATAAGATATAAAATATTTGTTGTACAAACACTTTAAATGAATAATCAATTCTAAAGCAAAGCATATACATATAGTTACCCTATATTTAGTGTTGGAGGTCTTACTAAGAATTAGAGATGCAATTTGATTTACCAGTGTGCCCAATTTTGTGATTTTTAAAAATCCATTCTTAGAGATAGAATTTTAGAAAAACGAGGGTGTTTTATACTAACGTTTAAAAAGTAACATTGATGGGCGCGTGGGCGGCTCAGTCGGTTGAGCGTCCGACTTCAGCTCAGGTCACGATCTCACGGTTCGTGAGTTAGAGCCCCGCATCAGGCTCTGGGCTGATGGCTCAGAGCCTGGAGCCTGCTTCAGATCCTGTGTCTCCCTCTCTCTCTGCCCCTCCCCCATTCATGCTCTGTCTCTCTCTGTCTGAAAAATAAATAAACATTAAAAAAAATTAAAAAAAAATAAAAAGTAACATTGATTTGGTGTAGTAGCAAGGTCAAGAGCTCTGAACGTGACAGACAAGGTTATCAGTGTTTGTTTTGCCCTTTCATTTATATCCATAAGGTTGAAGGTTAATTATTCACAGATGGCATAATTATCTCCATAAAAAAACAAAAATATACAAATAAGCTATAATTTCTAACAATATTTTACTATTTGTTGTCTAAAAGTCAACATAGACCTCAGTTCCATTTCTATATGCCAGTAACAACAACCAAAACACTCTGTTAGACAACATAATTTTAAAAGGATGCCATTTATAGTTACATCAGAAATAAGGTTTCTAGACAAATACTAGCATGCTGTTTCAAAGACAATTTAAATGCTTCATTGGGAGAAACTAAATAAGACAAATGAATTGAGACATGCACCAGATTCAAATATGGGAAGATTCTATTACATGTAAATGTCAATACTCCCCAAACAGATTTATAGATTTGATACATTTTCCATCAAAACCCCTAGTTTATTTTGTGGACCTTGTCAACATGATTCTTAAGTTTATATGCAAGATAAAACTCCAAAATTTTCTAAGATAATCCTGTGAAGACCAAGGAAAGGGGAAATGCCTCATGAGATACCATAAATTATTAAACAATTATGGTAAACAAGACAGTGGCATTGGCATATAAACCAAGAAAACATCAAGAAATACAATAGAAAGCCCACAAACAATCCACAAATAATACGTGGAGTTTGATTTATCATGGAGCTGGTTTTGGTTCTGTGTGAATTTGCAAACTTAAAAAAATGATGCTTGTGTGACTGGTTCTGTTCACATCTAGGGATATAAGTAAATTGTTTCCAGGTGGCTTAGAAACTTTAATATGAAAGAAAAAGCAATAAAAATTGTAGAAGACAATACAGATGAATACTTTGTGACCTCTAGAAATTAATTTCTTAGGAATCAATAGCAAAAGTAAAACAGGGATTAGTTTGACAACACTAATATTTAAAATTTCCGTTATTAAAAATATTAAATAGAAAATAAAATGCCAATGTAGAAGCAGAAAGAATATTTGCAACTTATAGCTGACCAAAAAGAAAAAAAAATAATAAATAAAAAATGACTATTCAAAAGATAAATGGTCAAAAGTCCTAAATGAGCATATGAAAATTAGCCTATAGACATGCAGATATTCTAGACCTATTAGTAAACAAGGAAATATTATTTTAAACTAATGAAATACAATTTCACACTCAGGAGATTTGCAGAAATAAAAGAGGTTTGACAAAAGGTAGAAAGATGAAGCTATGAAAAACCTGGAATGTTGTACTGTTGGTGACTTTAGGTTAGTAGAGCAATTAGGGGGAAAAAAATGCTATGATCTAGTAAAGTTGAAGATGGGCATTATCAATGACCCACCAAATACTTCTCTTGGTATTCACCATAGGAAAAAGATGTGTACCTGGAGACATGTATCATAATGTTTGTGGAAGCACTCCTTATCTTAGCCAAAAATAGAAAACATATCAATTGTCCATGAACAGTTACATCTATAAACAAACAATGATATATAAAGGAATTCTACACATCAGTATAAATGAATAAATGATGGCTATAAAAAATAAATGGTTGAATTTCAGGAATGAAATGGAAGGCAGAAAAAGCAAATTGCAGATAAATGTATAGAGTTGATTCAATTTATATAAACTTGAAACTATGAAAAACTAAAAAATATACTATTAAGGGTAAAAATAATTTTAGTACAATAATAAATAAAAATAAAGAAAAAATAAACATGAAATTCAGGAAATAAGTTACCTCACTAAAGAAAAGAGGATGGGACAGAAAGAGTCTTGAAAGGGATTTCAAAATAATGGAAATGTTTTATTCCTCATGTAGCATGTCTGGTAATAGATATTCATAGTATTATTAGACTATGTGATTAAATATACATGATAGATATGTACAGATGTGTGTTTATATAGGAATATAAATATTATTTTGCATCTTTAATACTTAACAGATGTTTTTTATGTCTTAGAAAAAAATACCAAATAGTCATAAAATTATCTTTTACTAAAAACTTTGTAATCAGGCTGTTGCAACTGTAGTCAGACCAGTTCATTTGTACTTGACAACATTTTAAGTATATTCTGTACTTAGGCAATATTTTGAGTACATTCTAGGCTTCGTTTTCTGACACGTGAACTGAAACTGTGACCCTGGACTTCACTGACACCTGATAGGAGGAATCTCTCATGAAATATTCATAGTATTCCTACTTGAGATATTCTTGAATGCAACATTTACTACATCACACAGGAGTCTCCAATCAGGACCAATAGAAGAGATTTTTCTTAGCACTTAGTTAAAAGAAGGAGAAGGAGAAGGAGAAGGAGAAGGAGAAGGAGAAGGAGAAGGAGAAGGAGAAGGAGGAGGAGGAGGAGAAGAAGAAGAAGAAGAAGAAGAAGAAGAAGAAGAAGAAGAAGAAGAAGAAGAAGAAGAAGAAGAAGAATTTTTTTCCTAACTAAACATCTCTTAAATTAATATTGTGGACCTGAGGACCTCTTCTAACAATGTGTAACTTAGGTGTGAATCTTTTCCTTATTTCTTCTGGCTTTGAGGATGCATAGAGCCTTTGCATGGTCCACTATTTTTTCACCAAATAAGGATTTTATAGTAGGGATTTTGTATATTTCCCCTTTATATCACATTACTCTCCAACACTTATTTTCCTTTTATTTACTGAAATGGGTATACTTTACTTTTATTTATATGTGTATATAAGCTTTTACACATTCTTTTTTTAATGAATCAAGCTGTAAATAATTGTCTTTAAAAATTTAAACAGTATTTAAAATCTTGTGACTCTAACTTTTATCACTGAAAAATTAAAAACTGAATTTTTGAGAATGTTTCCCTACATAGATGATATTGACAAAATGACATTAGTTTTCAATATTGAATAATTAGGATATGAAAAAAATTTGTAAGTCATTTATCAAAATCATGTTAAAAAAACTCCCCATAGAAATGTGTATATATTGCTTTTTCAACAGTTCTTAAAGAGACAAATATCAAGAAGCTGCATAGAAAATACATTGAATATTAACACGAAGCATAACAGCATCTTCATTATGGAAAATCAGAGAGAAAAATACAAATACTTCGAATGCTTTACATAAAAACAAAACAAAACAAAACAAAACAAAAAAGCTATATTCCTTGATATCTAAGACACTTAATTGAGAGCTGTCTGCTCAAACAGGCCTAAACTTTGACTACAGGTTCTAATCACATATTTGAAAATCAAACAAATATCTCACAAGTATTTTTTAAGTTTGTATTTAAATTCCAGTTAGTTCACATACAGTGTAATGTAATAATAGTTTCAGGCGCACAATATTGTGATTTAACACTTCTATACAATACCCAGTGCTCATCGCAAGTCTCCCAGAAGCACAAGAAATGCCATGAAGAAATCTTAGTATCCAATATTCCATGCATTTCCATTTGTTTTTTTGTCTCTTTTGTCTAAAGGTGCCATAGAAGTTCAACCTACATTTCTCTCAATTTTTTTTTTAACATTTATTTATTTTTGAGAGAGCACAAGCAGGGAAGGGTTAGAGAGAGGTGGACAGAGGATCTGAAGCAGGCTATACACTGACAGCAGTGAGTCTGATGTGGGGCTTGAACTCACAAACCATGAAATCAGGACCTGAGCTGAAGTCGGATACTCAACCAATTGAGCCACCCAAGTGCCCCTGTTCTTTTGTGTTTGTTGGTTTGTCTTAATGGCTTTTCTACTGGTGACACCCACCATTATGATTTACTGTGTTTTTAATTATGTTTTACTTTATACCAAAAACTGTTTCAAGCATTTTTATGTATACTAATGAGTGATATCAACCAAAGACTGGTATATCCTAGTTATCTTTTTCAAGCTTAGAGATTTTCATAATCTCTAAGTAATCTGTAAGTAATCTCTAGTCACCTCATTTTCATACCAGATATTTCACAAAGTCAATCTCAATTAAGCCATACAGAAATACAACAGATTCAAGAGTAACCCTCATCAAACGGCCCTAAAAGTTCTAGAAGTGTGTACAGTGCTTCCAAACGTAAATCTAGTGCAAACAGACTTCAGCTTCACCTACTAACCTTCATTTTCACATTCCTTCTGTAGTTACTATACCAATCAACACAGTTCAAAGAAAAAGGAATTTTATATACACACAAAATTTATTTAGTCATTCTCCTGGCCTAGTAATAAAGTTTAGATATTTTTTCTCTGAAGTTAAGAGATGCTTGCCTCTTTGGATTCCATTCTTTTTTTTTTTTCATCTGCTTACTGTTTATTTATTGAAAATGTGTTATATCCTAGACACTCTTCTAAGTTTGAATATAAATATATTAGTGTGAAAAACTCTCAGTGCATTGAGCTTAGACTTTATTGGAAGCAATTATATCATTCCCTCTAATTATATTATTATTATTGGAGGGAAAAAATATTTGCTTTCCATATGCTGGACGCTAAGTGTTTTATATGCCATAACTTATCAAATTCTCAAATCAATCCTGCAAGTTACACAATATCCCTCCACTTATTTAGCCCAAAACTATTGCTGGTTTCTTATAAATGATTCACAGTTACAGCCCTTATTTCACTTACTTTGCAGTGGGAGAAATATACATTAAACAAAAATCACAAGAATAAATGTACAATGTTGGTGAGATTTATCTTAGTGAAGGTTTTCTTGAAGAAGTTGATGGAGATGAAAACTGAATAAATAATAGATACCATGCTAAGCATTCCAGGCAGAGGGCATAGTGTGCATTAAGGCACTGTTCCTCAAGTATTGTTTCCAGAACAAAGTGTTGAATTTCATAGTCAGTAGGTATTTCATCTTTTTTTTTTTTTCCCAAATGAAGCAGAAGTGTAGGATTATATCAAGTCTTGTTTAGTTAATAAATGATGCAGAGTATGGATGGCTTGGAAGCAAATTTATTGTTACAAGAAAATATTTGGTTTGGGCACATGTGAGCAACCCAAGCATTTGTTTCAGTTGAAAACATTTGTTTCAGCAGAAAATTTGGCTTTCATATTTGTATGTGAGTTTCCAAATTGGTTTCCAATTGTAGCGAAGTAAGCATTTGGTTGGTGGCAGTTAGGATAGCCAAATGCTTCTGCACATGTTTATAGAGGCCTGCGGGCTTTCCTGAGGTCCAAGGCCTCTTATTATGTTTTACTGGTTGTCTGATTAATGGTTTGTCACATAACTCTGCAATTAGAATCACCCAAACTTTCATTGAAAGGAAAATAAAAATTTATAGAAACTCGCCGAAAGTCAAAAAGGCCTTCACAGTCTTAGTAAGGACATTTATGCTTTCCTTGGATTCTGAAGCTTTTAAGATATAGTGCAGAGAGTAACTATATTATAGTATTTGTATATTTATTTACCACCCATAAAAATACTTTTTAGAGATTCCCTAAACCTAGACCTTACAGATAAGAATCAAGTATAGCAGAACTGGAGTTTAATATTTGTTCAGCTTCATAGTAAAATAGTTGTACCTAAAGTCTCCTTTTATCTTATGTTTATTGAGATGAGATATCCAAATTTTCAGTTTATTAAAAGAAATCTAGACTAAAATATTGGAATTGTGGAAAGTTGCAGGTTGTACTCCAAATCTATTCTCCCAATTTTTACTTAGCATGTGAATACCTAGCTAGATATGATATTCTCCAGGCAGCCTTGTGGCTAGATATGTTCATGTCATTAAGTTATTACCAAATATGAAAGGAAGTGATATAATTGTTAAAAAAAATTACTTGTTCTGGACTTTCTGCCTTTCTTTTCCCCTACTCACAAGCTGGAACATGGATGTAACAGTAATCCAGCATTGGCCATGAAGCCAAGAACAATTTCATAGGTAGGTGATATGGATTGTTACATAAGAGAGAAGTTACCTCTCTAAGCAAAGATATGGTATTCTGGGGTCTTTTTATTATAACAGTCTAACATTTATACAAAGTATTTGTAATATAGATCTATTCAACCAGGTTGCCAAGTTGGTAATTTGGGGATGATGGGAGTTGTCTCTTATATTGACAGTGAAGATTATTAGTTAAGAGTAAAACATAACTAAAAGTATCTGAAAGCATAAAAATGTCACTCTGTCACTCCCTGCTATCTAGGTAACTAAATCTCAGGGATACATGGATACCTGTATCTATATGGATTTTTACTCAGGATTCCCAACTGAATGTAAAATTTTTAGTTTTTAATATAACTAAAATGAAAATAAAATTGTCAAAGATGATCATATCAGGACATATAAACCATTTTGGCCAGAATATTAAAATAAAATAAAATACCATATAGAAAATTTAATCAAGGAAACATATTAAAACAAAATCAATTGAGAAATCAAATTTTGTCTTAAATAGAACCTGGAATTTGACAGATCATATCTTCAAGGATAAATTACCTCCCCCAAGCAAGGGACATATAGTGAAAATAAAAAATGTACCAAAAAATGCAATCTATTGTGTAGGAAATAGCAGAAGTTATAGAGAATGTCAACAAACAAGCAAGCCAAGAAAACCTATTTAAAGAACCAGTATATTCTGAAAGCTAAATAATAAATACTTAAAAATATCTGATAAAAACACTTATTTGAAACCAGTTCTGTATCACAAGCTATATCAGAAAGTAGTTCCAATACATTTTAATTTTGCCACAGGCACATGGAGATATTAGTTATATCAATCAAGGTAAAAAAATCACAAAATCTAGATCATGTAATGTCCACATTAATTAGTTAATATACCTACAGTGAAGATTGATGGATATTAGAATTTACTGTTTTATTTTATAAAAAATGAATACCTTTGTTTAAGTAATGATAAAAATAATCACAGTCTACTTGTTTTTGATCTTAATAGTTGCTATTACATTATCATATAATTTGATCCTAACAAGGACAGACACTGTCTTGTTCATAACTGTTCACCAAAAGAATGAGCATGCAACAATATTTTTTCAATGTCAAAAACAGTCTTGTGATATCTGTTACTGAGATAAGTTGGCTTAGATTTGCTTTTCTTTATCTCCTCTAAATATGAGTGAATATCCTGGAAATAATTCCACAAACATGAACAGACTCTATAAGATGGAAAGAAACCTATAGAATGACTAAAGAACATCAGGACTTGAACACTATCCAGACAGTTCTCTAGCTTTTCTTTTTTATCTCCCACACATCCTAGATGAATGATAGAAAGACCACCCACCCAAACTTCCAACAGACATAGAAAACAAAACAAAACATAAATAAGAAAAAGAAAAAGAACGAACACACACACACATACACAGAAGTGGGGGGGGGGAGAGAGAGAGAATGAGAGAGAGAGAGAGAAACCTCACCAAACAAAACATTTTAACAAGCCTTGTCTCTTTGGCCAAGAAACTGGAAAAGAGAAAGGCCAGCAGGGACTTAACAGGAAGACCCACACCTAGTGGCTAGAGCAATCAGATCTGCCCGTGTTTGCTGACCTCACATCTGTGCCTGTTGCTAGAAGCAACAGCAGCAACAACAGAATCTACATGGATTAGCTCACACCTGGTTCTAGGGCACCAAGCAGCACTGGTTCATTGTGCCTGTCAGACCATGCCCCACATTCATTGGCAGCCAGTGGGTCCCTCCACTTGCACAGGCAGTACCAACAGGCCCAGTGTCTCTCCATATTTTGCTCAGTGGTGGACAGCCACAGTGGCCTTCTATGCCAACAGTGGAAATACAACTGGCCTACCCTCCAGTGGGAGAAGTCAATCCAGTAGGTACTTCCTTCCTCCTATGTGGCCACCAGATATTTAAAAGGAAGCCGAATGACACTGGGCAAGATGCTCTCCATCCTCGGGGTTCAGTGTCCCCCATCTAAGAGACCTGGGAGCCCAGAGAAGAACTTTCCACTTCGGCTAGCAGCACTAACAGGGAAACATCCATCGGCTAGAGCTCAAGCAGAACCAGAACACATTAGACCAGAATAGTATTGTGAGAGCTCAGAAAAGGAAATTGTCATTGGAATTTTAGCCCACAAAAATAGGTCGGAACCCACATGTTGCCTGCTATAGAAGAAGATGTAAATATAATCAGGAGTCTCATAACATAAGATCTAAACTTTCCAGGATACAGTCAAATATTCATTACACCAAAGACCAGGAAAATCACAACTTGAATGAAAAAAGACAATCAACTAATGGCAACACAGAGGTTAACCAGACACTGGAATTATTTGACAAAGATTTCAAAGAAGCATATTCTTGAGGAAAACAAACTCAGAAGTGAGATTACTTTTCTGAAATCATGCAGCTAATATATATAGCAGAGTCAGGACTAACACACAGGCTTTCTTAGACATAGCCTAGCTTTCTTTTTTCTCAACCAGTCCGTGCCAACGCCGATTTCCTATGGTGCAAGGTCTAAAATTAAGGTGCAATATATGTGCTATCTAGACAAACGGGGGAAATGAGAAGACCTCAAAAGGCCCAGCCACACACTGCCTCCCCATTAGGCTCGATGGCTGAGGTCTCCTAGCCAACAATGCTCCTTATCAAAGTAACCAGGTGTAGTTTCTGCTTATCCTCCCTTGTGGGTTTTGGTTCTCTGCCAGCCTGCAAAACTGTTCAAACAAGCTAATGACAAACCCCATGGGAACCAGGCAGCACCTCACCCTTTTGATAGCACAAAGCCTGCTTTTTTCACAGTCCCTGATAGTTTCATCTGTCCTGGAATACAATGGCTGTGTGGCCCTGCGTGGCCCTGCATGTCCCTCCCCCAAGCATTAATTACGAAGTAAGCAGAGCAAATTCCTATGATGAGATTTAATCTCATTTATGGATCTCCTAAAGTGTTTTGTTGTAATGCAATCATGTATATAGATAGAAAAGGTTTTGGGGCGCCTGGGTGGCGCAGTCGGTTAAGCGTCCGACTTCAGCCAGGTCACGATCTCGCGGTCGGTGAGTTCGAGTCCCGCGTCAGGCTCTGGGCTGATGGCCCAGAGCCTGGAGCCTGTTTCTGATTCTGTGTCTCCCTCTCTCTCTGCCCCTCCCCCGTTCATGCTCTGTCTCTCTCTGTCCCAAAAATAAATAAACGTTGAAAAAAAAAATTTTTTAAAGAAAAGGTTTTAAGTATTAAGTTCTTTATAGCTTCCACAAGTCTGAGTCCTCTAGAAGACATACACTACTTTTTTTCAAATAAAAACATTACAGTATGATCATTTCATAAAACACAAAAAGGTAACTCTGAATAATTCCTATTGGGGGGGTGGGCAGTAATACTTAAATAAAAAATCTAGGGAAACATAATACATAGAATAATGAGGTTATATCCAGAACTGCAACTGTTTTTATGAAGATTGTAATATTACAATGATAAGCAATTCAGTAATAACACTTGATTTACAATTTATAATAGTGTCTCAATAAATATATTTTATAGTACATAGTTTTTCTCTATGTCATCTGTTTTATAACATAAATATGCCAAATATTAATGTCTTAAGGAAAATATTAATACTAGATGATTTATATGCGAACAGTGGATGTGCCACAGCAAATATACATAAATGCACTAAATTCAGAGTGATAGCTATGTTCAAGTCATATGGTATATAGATTTTCTAAGTAATATTGATTTTAATTCAACAGATTAAAAATAATTCTTTTTTTAAAGATTTATCAAAGGTTTTATTTAAATTATTAATTAATGAGGGAATCAGTAAGATATTACAACCATTTCAAAAGAGAATGCAAAGTATCACACATTTGTAGTCTGACGAGAAATGCAGAAATAAATTTACAAACGGACACAAAATCGGCAAAACTTATCATTTCCATTGGGTGGTGATCAATTACTTTCCCTTGGACATGAGGAAATATTTGTATTGCCATCAATATCTACAAGTTCACTTCTATGACTATAGCCTTGTAAAACAGCCTAGTCATAGACAAACAAAAGCAAAGGTTATCCAGGTGGATGAGGTGGCCAAGACATCCACTAAATTTCAAAATCATTTACAATCAACAGATTAAAAATAATTATGATGTCATAGGTGAGATAAACTTGGAGTAATTTCACCATTTAATGCAAATATAGGATGTGATAAACAAATGATAAGTAGAACAACTTTCACTTGTGCAACAGTAAACACACACTAATTTCAAGGAAAATAAACCACACATAAATGTGGTGTTCAAAAGTGTTTCTTAAATAAAATTAGCATTAACATTATAGACATTTTTCTCTGAGGAAATATCTAATGAAAACTGCACGGAAATTTACTCAGGAAAATCCCTCCAATTTCGTGTTTATGAGGTCTGAAATCTGAAATTGATAAATCTCATTTTTTCTCCTTACCTTCGGGCAGGATTTTGTGTTATTACCCTTCTTCTGACTGACTTCTTTTTCTCCTGTTAAAACCATTGTAGCGAAGAGCTGCCAAGAGATATTTATAGGTATTTAGAGGTCTTTTAGCTTAATGATAAATGTTTCTTGACATAAAATAATAAATAAATGAGCTTGGATAGCTATCCATTTTGATAACATTCTACCATAAGAAATACCGTTTGCCTCTCCCTATCATTATTCTTACATTTCTGGGTACAATTCTAACACCACACAGCCCTCTCCAGTTAGCTACTCAAGGCTAGTTTCTAGGAGCAACAAACGTGAAAAACACCAGCAGAAACTAACTTGGATGGTTTCACCAAACACTTAGAAGCTTCAATGATTCACATTCAAGAAAAACAAAAGTTATCAATAGTTACAAAACATTATGGTGGTGTGCAATCTGACAAATATACAAATCTTTAAACATGTTTTTAAGATTCAAACATTTCAGAGCAGGTGTGTTCTCATTATCTTAACTCTTGAAAACATCTGTTTTGAAATGTTTAGGTTAGCTCTGCACTATTTTGTGTTTAGGTAGCCAATTCTCCTAACTGATCAGACATTTCTCAAATTTAAGTGGATTAGAGAATGAATTCTGTAGACCCCTTAAGTCTTCATCAAATGTATCAAGAACATTTACTTGTTATATTTGTGGCCAGGAAGTGAGTGTTATAGTTCAGTGACTACTTGGTTATTTGTACAGGAACAATGGAACTTGTGAGAGCCTTTTGTCTTTCCTTAATCCTGCCCTCCATCCTGCTGCTGAGAAAGTAGATGGTTTCTGAAACTTCATCTTGAACCCTGAAGATGGACGGTAAGTCCTAAGAATAGTTTAATGTAAGAGGAGGGGTAGCCTAGATTCCACACATTAAAACAGTTAAGGACTCTCTATATCCGAGTTACAAACAAAAGAAATCAATTTCTGTTTTGCTTAAATTGCTACTTTTGAGAATTCTTTGGGACATAACTCAATCTAGTCCTAATTATAACTAGGTCCTTGGTGATATTATTTGCTTATAAAAGGAATTTAGGTTTATTTATTTTTTTAAAAAACGTTTATTTATTTTTGAGACAGAGACAGAGCATGAACAGGGGAAGGTCAGAGAGAGGGAGACACAGAATCTGAAACAGGCTCCAGGCTCTGAGCTGTCAGCACATAGCCCTACGCGGGGCTCAACTCACGGGGAGATCATGACCTGAGCCGAAGTCGGCGGCTTAACCAACTGAGCCACCCAGGCGCCTCAGGAATTCAGGTTTAGATTGAAAGAATATAAATCCTAAATATATAATTCTGCCTTTGTAGCTTGTTTTTGGTGTAATATATTCATTCTATCATTTACATAGCTTTTATAATTCTATATGTTAGTCATTAAGAAAGGAGATTGTTCCTGAGGTGATCAATGTGCTTGTAACTGTTAATATGTTTTCCTTATGGCTTTTTCTCAATTTATAAATATTCTATATAAGCAATTCTTCACTCAGGGTTTTTGTGAATAGTGTTATTAGATAATAATTTTACTAGTCTAGTAATAGAATCAAATTATGTTTTATCCCTACTCAGTCCTACCTTGACATTCCATTAGGTAATGCCCTATAATTAACCCATTTCTTATAAATTATTGTCCATTTCTTCAGAGTTATTATAAGAAGTCATAGCATAAATAACTAAATAGATGAGTAAGATTTACTTTATTGTATAATGTCCACATTACCCTGTAAATATCTTCAATAGTTTTCCAAAACTTGTATTTTAAAAGTAATAAAATGTAAGATTGAATGGTAGTTCAAGTATATTATCCTTGCATGCAAACACAGTACATTAAGAAAAATACCTACATGGCTTTAAGATTTAAATTGATCTAATGTTTCCAAACATGGATTCTAGGAGTTATGTATGAGAACATTTTCCCCACAGCTTTTTAATTGTGTTTTTCGTTATAGGCAAACTTATATATGCAATCAATGTTAAAAAGATTTATACTTAATAGAGATTTGTAAGAAATTCTTCACACTCCCCTCACTTATTGCTGATTCCCAAAAATAACCACTTCCAAATGGTTTGGCTGTTTTTGTTTTTTTTTTGTTTTTTGTTTTGTTTTTAATTTGCATCCATTCATCTAAATAACAAGTGTGTGCTTCTGTGTGTTGATTATTCAGTAGGAGGCACTATCTAATCACCTTCCACAGTGAAAACTCACAGCCACCACTCAAAGTACCTGATTCACACAATCCTATACATTTGTACCAAGACTTAATTTTTTTATTGAATCAATACTCAGATCCATAGGTATACAACATCTTCAATAATGCTCTGAAGTTTGTGATTATTTCTGCTTTCTTGCACAGTATCTTTGTTCGCTTTGGTGTTAACAATTGTCTCTTAATTTTTTTCCTTAGTTTTCTATACACTTATCACTAATTCAACGCGAAACTCATAGCTGACTTTATAAATCTCTCCTCAATATGTTCACAAATATCAAATATCCTATCAATTTCATTTTTTGATGTAGTGTCTCCTAGACCTACTCCAACCTGCACATTTTTTCTCTTAACCTGGTATACAAATGTCATCCTAGAATCTCCTATCACTAACTTTACTGAGCGGGTACACCATTAACAATTTGACAAGCACAGGGCCAGAGAGCAAACAGAGGCACTCTGGTCTATATCTCAACCCCATTCTCTTCCCAGGCTGGCTCCAAGGAACAGACCCAAAGAAAGAACAAAGAGCCATCCACCTCCTGGGTGTGGTTGAAGCACCATTTTAGGAAGGCAATTTCCTCCAGTGTTCTACCTATAAGATAATGACTACAGTATTTCCTTCCTTGGATCCAAGTGTAGAATGATGCTGAGTGTTTCACAGTCAGTAGATTAGAATTTACTTCACTGAAATATACGTTCAACTGTATCAGGTGTCCCAAGAAAAAATTCTTTTTTTTTTTTTTTTTCCTTTCCGGTTTTCTGCTGTGATTACAGAAAAGCAGGCATCTATGTCTCAGAATGGGAGAAAGGATCTATGGGTCTGCTTCTTAAATAGATGTTTATCCAGTTCTGCTTTTAGATTGATCTTCAACCTTTTGTCAGAGATACTAAGTACCACCTATTCCATAACCTTTGAGGTGTTTATGGTATAATTTTCTCTGAGTCTTGCATTTCCATTACTGTCTCGGGGCAATCATGTAATAGTAATAATATTACCTTACACCACTTTCTCTGAGCTCCAACCAAGGCAATTTTCTCCTAGCTCCTTGAACAGTTTCTTAAGCTTTTCTTTCAGCTTCATACATTTATCTGTTTATATCATTGCCTCCACCCCTTCTGCCTGTCTAGTCCCCTCTACTGCACTTTTATACAGATACTAGTCACTGGATTGGGACACACCAGGATAATCCAAAACAATCTCCTCATCTCAAGATCCACAGCTTAATTACATCTGCAAAGACTCTTTTTCTACATAAAATAATATTGGCAGATTTGAGGATTAGAACATGGACAAAGTTTTGACGGACCAACATTCACCCCACTAGTGCTTAATTGTAAAGGTGTGGTACTAACATATTTTGGGGGGGACATTTCACATTTCTTCCAAGTGTCAACAAATTTTTAGTTATGTTTTTATTTTGAAAATATTAAAAAAAAAGAAATCAGTAGTAATCTTCAGTTCTTTGCCACATGGGCTGCTTCATAGAGGAGCTCACATGACAGCAAGTTTCCTTCAGAGCAAGAAAGAGAAAGAGACAACATGGGCAGAATCAAGGAGACAATTTAGCTTATTGAATGAATCATCAAGACAGACCAGAGATGACGTTAGCTTGTACTAGGGGATAGTGGTGGAGATGATGAGACATTGTTGAGCTCTAGAAAAACATTTGAAAAGTGTGTCCACACAATTTTTTGACAATTTTTTTGTGGGTGTACAAGAACAGAATATTATGAAAGCAGTCATGCAATGTCTTTCTTCTAAAATTATCTGTACTCTGTGAGCCAGAACAATTACTCTTTTCTCCACCATTGTATTTCCAATACCTAAAGTGCTCAATAATCTGAATAAATGAGTGAATTACTGGATAATTTGATCAATTTAACAAAATTAAATAGATGTGAAATCACATCAAATGAAAGCCAACCTACATATTCTACAATAGTGGTACAAAGACAAAAATTGATCAGGTAAATTAGAGTATTTGGCGGCAACGACTTTAATATAATGTCAGAAAGTTTTCAGGAACAGTTTCACTGATGGGGTAGTGTAATGATGGGAACAGGTGATACGAATATATATAGCATGTATGTGAAGGGTAATGTAAACAACGATAAAAATAAATTTGAGAAGCAAAGTTCTTCAGGATAACTGTGATTCCACATGCCTTACTTAAGTAATTAAAAGTCATAAATAGGGATTTTATTCTGACCATGTTTATACAACTGGTCCAACATTTTAAAATTAATTAGGAGATTACAAATCTGCAAAGCAGTGCTATATGGAAAGTTTTGGTTTTTTCCACATGTAGATTTGTATATTACCACATTAATTTGAGTTATTTTAATTTTTGATGAAACAATGATTGCTTTTTGTTATAGGTAGCATGATGGCTGGGTTTTCTGTGTCAACTAGGCTAGGCTATAGTACCCAGGTATTTAATCAGACATTAATCTAGGTATTTCTGTAAAGGTATTTTGTAGATGTGGTTAACATCCATATCTTTGAATAAAGGACTTATCCTTGGTAATGTGAATGTACCTAAGAGGAAAAAAGTCAGTTTTCCTGGAGAAAATGAAATTCTGCCTCAAGACTGCAAGCCATAACTTTTAACTTGAGTTTTCAGCCTGTCACCTGGCCCTACAGATTCTGGACTTGCCAGGCCCCTTAACCATGTGAGCCTATTCCTTAAATTAAAATAAACCTATGTCTATGTAGATATAACTGGATCATGTATATCTATATCTATGTATCTCCTAATCTGTTTTCTCTACATTTAAAAAAAAACACAAAAACATTGTGTGTTTTTTAGCAGTTTTTATGAAAAAATACATGTTAAGAATATTTGCCAGTGGCCTACAATGAGATAGTAATAACAGGGCAGTTAAATTCAAACTTCTGATAAAAGTGAGAAAGCCAAAGAAAATCATTAGCAAATTCTTGATGAGATGGTGCCAGGCTCAGGCTCTAGAATCAGACAGTCTGTGTCCAAATTCTGGTCCTGCCAATTACAGGGGCTCTTGGGAATGCTACTGACTTCTCAGAATTCCAGTTTCCCATCTGCATAATGACATTATTAATGATTCCTACCTCATGGAGTGTTACAAAGATTTAATGAGGTCCTAGATATAAAATGTTAGCACAATGTGTTTAATACAAAAACACATAAAAATTTAGTGGTGATTATTACTTCTCAAAAGTTATAGAATGGGGAATTATGCCCATTATAGACACAAAGAGAAATAAAAAAAGATTTAGAAACCTGGTTAAAATATCTTATTTTAATTTGATACCTGAAAGGGAAAATAAATGCCAAAAATTCGCATAAATCTATTCTATTTCTAATTGCTAGGAGAGGGGGAAAAAAGCTATCTTTATAAATAAAAAATAGTCTTCAAATGAGGAAAACCTCAAAATTCAAATTGTCTTGCAACTCAGGTGCAAAATAACAATTAAAGCAGAAAAAATAAATTTAAGAAATACTTTATAAAGAACCCCGAAGGCAATAATAAAAGAAAATTTTTACATAAAATTTAAGAGGAAACTTGACTTTCAGCTTACCTTACATTACAAGTATGCATTTTTTTGAGGGAGCAGCATTCTTGCCAATAACATAACATGAATCCCCTATTTTCTCTCTAACAGAGGCCATTCACACTTCTGATACAATTTACTATTCTTTTTTGGCAGCCTTGGAAATGTGGTGGGGCTATGTAGACTTAAAGCAGTCAAGTGAGTGCATGAGGGTGGATGTGGGGATGTTCTGGTCTTCTATGGAACAAAAATGTATTAATTGAGATAATGTGAGAGAGGAAGCTGCAGATAAATAAATTCCCATGATTGGTATGGCTCCCTGACAATGGAACCCAGGGGGAAGGAGAGGTAAAGCCTTGCTTCTGACTTTGCTACCCCTTCCCAGCCAACATCACTTGAGACTATTGTTGCCATAATCGCTGGAGGTGAGATACAGTGGAGTAATATCTAGAATTGGGTATGCTAATAACTTTCACTGATTATAGTCATTTTCAAGGAATTAGGGATTCAGTTTTTGAGAATTGCAGTTAAAGACTGCAAAGGATTATCCATAATGTAATTTGAATGTAAAATAATGCCTTCTTTTATTTTTCTTTTAAATCTCCTCAATTTTTCTATTCTACACTAAACATTCTGATATAATTGTCTTAAATATCTTTTAATATGTTCATTTCTACATATTCATATCAATACTGCAATAGCAAATTGTTTTTTCATTGTGGAGTCTTTTTCTATGCTGATTTTTACTAATAAAAAACAGTCATCAAGTGATTGATTATATTATGAATCAATTTTAAATCATATCTTAGTTGGAGTTTTTGTTTGATTTGGGTTTTTTTGTTGTTGTTTTTAAGATTGCTCACACCAACAGTTAAGGCCCTTCAACTCTGGTAGATTTTACTAAAGAAAAAAACTGGGGCAGCTGGGTGGCTCAGTTGGTTAATCCTCTGATTCTTGATTTCAACTCAGGTCATGATCTTGTGGTTTGTGAGATTGAGGCCCCCATTGAGCTCTGTGCTCACAGAAAAGAGACTGCTTGGGATTCTCTCTCTCTCTCTCTCTCTCTCTCTGCTCCCCCCCCCCACCATTGCTGTGCATGCAGGCTCTCTCTCTCTCTCAAAATAAATAAGTAAACTTAAAAGTAATAACAACTAGAAGTTTGATACACAAAAAAGGGAATATTATGGTATAGCTTCATGAGCCTATTAGAAAAAATATTTTGCCTACCTCTTTACAAATGGTTAGGAGGATCTGCCCAGATGTGGAGAAAATTTTGAATAATGATTCACAACACTAGAGATAACTTTCACCTGCTCAGGTTCCAACACCCTTACCAAGCTGCTGCCACTTCCCTTCACACAGGCTCTCTCCTACCACACGTGATTCCATACCTGTGATGGACATTGCCACCACCTCCTATTGCTTATCTGTCCCTAACATCTTTTGTTGTGAATTATTTCAAAGCAAAGAAATAGCCACTAAGAAAGTCCCATTCCCTTTACAGCAGGGAGGCTGTCACTTGAATTCGAGCACAATCTCAAATTTTCATTCTAGAAAGACAAAGGGCTTTACAGAAAACCACCAAGCAAAACAAAACACATTCTTAAAGGGCTATTTCACTAAACTTATTCTGGAGACAAACGGCATTGGTCGAATCCCCCTAAAAATTGCAATAGAAGCAACAGAGATTTGCTTCTTCACCACACCAAACACACCTCTTATCCAAGATCAAAGGCATCTCAATTTTATGGTTTTTTTCTTTTCTTTTCCACAGTAGTCAGACAGGATGTTAAATATTAATAGTTTTGGTATAAGCCAGTTAAGAAATATTTTCATTTTGGAAAACAATGTGGGGATCTGTCCCACCATCTTGGACACAGTCTATATTCATCAGAATTTCCCTGATTATTTCTCTGCGAATGGGTTTGTATCATTCAACTATTGCTGTGACTTGCTGTATAAAAACAATCCCAAATTCCACTGGCTTTTAAAAAGTAGCCCTTACTTTTTCCTGTAGCTCTGTGAGTTAGTGTGGACAGTTCTGTATAAGCTAGCAGGCCTGTTTATGGACAGTCCCATGTGTCTCAGATTCTGGGAAAAGTAGTTACATGAGGCAACTTTTACCATGATGAATGGCAGAAACACTGAGGCCTCTTCCAACATTCCAACATTGCTTATCCAATGGGGTAAGAATGAATATATTCTACTCACAAAGTGTCCATAGTGAAAATGGAGAGTGATGAAAGAATTGTGAGAAAAACCAAATGCAATCTATTTCAGGGTTTGTCTCCAAGTTGCAACTAGCTATTACAATGCTGATAAGCTCTTAAATCACTCAACAAAGAAATGATTTCTCCTAGGTTTTGCATATAACATAATCTCTTGGTAGAAAAATATTTCCATTCTAGAGGAAATACTTAAACTTTAATAGGACATCTCTGGCTTTTAATAAAAGCAATATTTTACTTTAATGAAGAACTCTAAATTTTACATCAAGAGGTCTGAATGCCTCTTTGAGCTACCAACCAATAATGTCTAGTATTACATTTTTAGCTACATACACTCAGCAAGCATTACAAACTAAAGAAAGGAAGACTCCTCAAGTTTCAATAGTCTCTTTGCTATTTTGCTAAAAGTAAAAATGTTATATACTGAGAGTTGTGGGACAGTGTGGTTTTGTTTAGTGATGATGTCTTAATTGCTGAGCGCTTTAAGAAAGTGTCTAACCAGCTGTGTAATTTTAGGTGCACCAACAATAATCTATCACACAAAATCCAAACATACCATTCTAATAAGTTGGTAATAGATAGATTCATTACAACTAATATTTTTCTATAAGGGCCAGGAAATTTCAAGGTAGAAAAATAAAGGCTGAACCCAAAACTTTGAGGAGTATGAGATGGCCAAGGAATTCAATCTGAGAAGAGCATCAAATTGCATAGGATTAAATACAAAAACACTGGTTACTGCATGGCAAAAAAGAAAAATATTTGGGGAAATACTATATAAAAATTATTATAATATTATTTTATTATTATCATCTAGCTCATGTAACCTTCTAGACTTTACTTCTGTAAGCATCCTCTTTCAAGTTCCTGGAACCAACTCCAGTGTACAGGAGGGGCAGGGGGTTTCCTCCACACCAACAAGCAATTTTCAGACACCAACAGGGTGTGTGAGAATTCCAACTCAATTCTGATGCTTATCTAACTGAAGATAGTATCAGATTCCACAAGTTAGGGGTTCAGTCTTACAATACTCCCACCCCCAGCCCCCACCCTCAGATTCCAGCCACTAGCTCATGTTGCCATTTGTGCTTCTAACTGACTGGCTACAGATTCAAGTATCCCATGACTTCCTCCTTGGGTTTTATTAGTTTACTAAAGCAGCTCACAGAACCCAGAAAACTATATTATCTATTTATTGTAAAAGGATACAGCTCAGAAACAGCCAGATATAAGGGTATTGGGCAAGGTATATGGGAAAGGGCACAGAGTTTCCATTCCCTCTTTTGGTGTACCATTCTCCCCAGATATCCACATGTTCACCAACTTGGAAACTCTCTGAACCCTTTTGGGGTTTTATAGAGGCTTCATTACATAGGCATGATGATTAAATCACTGCCCATTGGTGTTTGAACTCACTCTCCAGGTCCTCTCTCCTCCCCAGGGGCCAGGGGATAGGACCAAAAGTCCCCATCCTATAATCAAATGGTTGCTTCTCCTGGCAATTAGCCCTCATGCTTATGTGGGGTCCAAAAGTCACTTCCTTAACATGACTCATAATACTTTTGTTGCCCTCATCACTTAGGAAATTCCAAGGATTTTAAGAGCTCTGCCAGAAAAGACCAAATATGTTTTTCTCATTATATATCACAAAACTACACATCCTATATCTATTTCTGCTTGCACACTTATCATTAGTTTCTATTGTTGAATTAAGAGATGACATTTATCCTAAATTTTTATCCTCACTTCCTGGAGATGAATTGTTGTCTCTGGGATGGTAATCAAATTCCAGAAGCAGTTCAAATAAAGAAAGTAATTTGGAAACTAACTTATTCCTTACAACAGGGTCCAACAAGAAAGAAAATTTGCAGGATTACTTTTCAAATGTAGGGATTTTAAGGAAGAGAAGACTTATAGGTGTATGGTGGGCAGCATAAAGAGAACAACAGTGTAAGGTGAGTCAATCAGTGGCTAGCAAGAGGAGCAAGACTTTATGACTGTTTGACAGACCAATGTAGGACTGACAGAGCAGAGGGAGGAAACATTGCTGCTGGTGCCCAGTGAGAAGTGGAGCATTGTGGGAGTGATCAGCCAGGTGAGATGTGATCCTGTATAATAACAAATACTGGAAGAAACAAGCTGCTGAAAGAAATAGAGGGCAGGAAAAAAAAGCCAGTTGACCTGTCTTATATCCCAACCTCCAATCTCCTACTAGTTTTTTCCCTCCATTGCTTAAACCTAATTGGAAGCCAGGTAGTATGAAAGCCCTAGTATTAAGACTATACAAAGATCAAACTCCCAGGGCACAAATTAGGGCAGAAAAGAATGAAGAATGAATCTGGAGGGGGAAAAAATTCCAGCATACCCCTTGCTCTGCAAGAGTGATTCCTAGAGTAAAGAAATAATAATGACTAAGGTCAGTGGTGACAATATAGTGAGCATACAGACACACAAACCAAACTGACAATGACCAGCATTCAAGAGTAGTTGTAACGCAATGAAAGTGCAACTATTGATTATCTATCAAGGAAAACATGTCTGACGTCTTAGGATACTATCGAAGAAGAGAGGAAAGCAAGTTGTGGCAATTCAACTCGGAGAACTCATATACAAATAATAAATCTGCCATCCTGGGGGGTGAAACCTGGGGAACATAACACAATTATCTTTAAAATATAAATTAAGTCTACCTTACTTCATAGGAAATGTTATAGTTGAATATACTAACATTTTTATTAAGGGTTACAATTTTTTATGAAGAAAGATATCTTAAGGTTTTTCAATCTTGGGGGCGCCTGGGTGGCGCAGTCGGTTAAGCGTCCGACTTCAGCCAGGTCACGATCTCGCGGTCCATGAGTTCGAGCCCCGCGTCAGGCTCTGGGCTGATGGCTCAGAGCCTGGAGCCTGTTTCCGATTCTGTGTCTCCCTCTCTCTCTCTGTCCCTCCCTCATTCATGCTCTGTCTCTCTCTGTCCCAAAAATAAATAAAAACGTTGAGAAAAAAAAAAATTTATAAAAAAGGTTTTTCAATCTTGTCTAATATATCCTTATCACAGAATTTTATTATTATTATTATATTATAATAATATTATATATTGTGTATTATAATATTATTATAATAATTATTATATTATTTCTCAAGCATTTATGAAGAATACTAAATATTTTCTGCATATCAATACCAACTATACATGTCTTTGCTCTAGCTTAAACAGGTAATATTTTGGAATTTTGTATAACAAGCTATTATACATATCTCAGATGTTATTTTCATATTTATAGCAGGGAATATAGTTATGAGTCATTTTTCATCTTGTTCAACAGTTTGAAATTGGAGCTTTCTTTTTTACCTTTGGGAAATTTGCAGCAATAGAGAAAAAATAATATATATGAACCTAAAATATTATGAATTACTCTTTACCCTGGAGTTCTATTTATTAATACACATTTCTTTTTGGATGTGAAGATCTTTTTGTTAACTTGATGAAGATAAAAGCTACAGTGCGAACTCCACCTTCTCTTAAAGAATTTGAAACAGTATCCTAAGTTGAGAAGAAGCAGAAATATTTTTTTTTCAAAACTTCAGTTTAAGGAATAGTAGCTTGAAATGCCTTAAATTTTTATGTTATCTAGCAGGGGTTACAGAACTATGGCCTATAGGCCAAATTTTGCCCATTGCTTCTTTTCATAAATAAATTTATTTGGAACGCAATGTGTTAACTCATTTTTATATTACCTGTGTTTTTTTTCAGAGATAAACAGCAGAATTAAATTGTTGCAACAGTGATCTTATGGCCCACAAAGTCTAAAATATTTACTATCTGGTACAGAAAAAGTTTGTCCACCCCTAATATGTAATTATTCCTCCAGTGATATTAACAAAGTAATACATGTTTGCCTGGTATATTTCTGGTGTAGCAATCATATATATATTTCTAAGAAAATAGCTACTTGATTGCAATTATTTTTATCAACACATGGAATTTAGTTCACAAAAACCTTTTGGGAAAATAAAATCTTCTTATAAAAACTGTATGAGGCCAGCACATAATAGACACCCCATGAATTTTTATTCAACTGAATACAATTAATCGCACATTGAAGAGCTGCTCAATAAATATATTATTAGTATGAATGACATATTAAATTAATTAATATAGCTATAAAATTTGCCTCTATCCAATAAATCCCCTTCTTATTAGGCCCATATGTTTGGAGAATAATATACATTTAGCATTCTATCTCATAAAACATTCTCTAATTCCATGATTTAACATTAATAAATTTAACTGTCTCTATAAAACTGTGCATTGAAAGATTCCTGAGTTATCACAAAGACCATGTTACAAGTGAGATTCTTTTAGATGAAGATTGAAAACCAAACCCATGTTGCAGCTGCCATGTTTTGGCAAAAATTTTAGAAATGATTGAAGTGACTAAACGAAGTAAAGAAATATATAAACAAAATTTTGCAAATAAAAATAAGAACTTACTATTTATCAGAAATTATAAAGAACCTTTAAAGGAAAGGTGGCAACAGACAGGATGAAATTGATGAAGAAAACCAGAAACCAAAATACATGCAGAAAAGTCTACTTGAAAAAGTGGGGTCAATACCAAGAGTAATCCATCCCCAGAAGTGTTGGTTGGAAAGGCATTATGTAGGTCACTATGGTGGGTGGTCCCTGAAGAGGAGACTTCATCTACAAATTGGCCCCACCCACCTGCCTCAGGGTGCAAAAACAGTGGTGTTTTTGTCTTTAATATTAGTGACAAAAAGATAGTTCTAGGTGGATCAGGAGGAACTTGGCTTTCATGTTCATAATGCTGCTTAAGAAACACTCTATCTAGCAAGACTGATGTCCTTCAGCTGTCTAATTCTCTATTTATACATATAACAGTTCTAGCTTTCTTCTAAAGCAAGATCTGTCCAACCCACTATTCATATGCAAATTGTCTGGGCAAACTGAGCAAAGTCTAATAAGTAAACAAGCACAAATGTCATACACACCTATATACAGACACATACGCACACAGTGAATATATATAGTGGCTATATAAAATGGACGTATATACAACCAGATATTGATGGGAACCCACAATACCAAAGAAAGGCAGGACAATAAGTAGAAATAGCTTAAAACAAAAGTAATCTCTATTACTTTTACTCTATTACTCTTACTATAACAGAAGAGTACTCAAGGATTGATACATTTAATACCATCAGGAAATGCATTCAGGTACAGCATATATGCAAGGAATTCCAAAGATCATGGAAATTAAACTTTTGATCATTGAAGTTAGAAAAACAAAACATTTATAGTAGTCATTTGTGTTTATGTGGCTGAAAATGATACATGTGATATAAGATATTATCTAAAAATGAGATGGGAGAGTAGGAAATAAAGATTAATTGCAGTGGAATATAGATCTAATGTTTATTCCACCTTTTAGGAGAAATTCCAAAAAGAATGCTTGGAGAGAATAAATGAAAGCAATATTCAAAGAATTCATACAATGTTTCCAAAAATAAGGGTAAAAAAAGAACACTCAAGATTCAAAAAGCTCAGTGAAGACTGACCCACTGAATAGAATAAGTTAATAGTGATAATAATATAACAACAACAATTAGTATCTAAAAGCATTGTTAAAGACTTAATAGAAAGTGAAACAATGAAGATTACCTACGAATCAATAAGAATCACATTTATGTCAGAGTTCTCATCAACAAAACAATTTCTACTAGTGCTACTACACTACTACTGTTAATAATAATAACGATCAAATGGAACAATATTTTTAAATTTCTAAGAAAATCACCTTTAAAGTTAAGAAGCTATAGCCAGTGTTATCTTAGTGTATAAGGGGGAAAATAAATATACTTTTAAGTAAAGTAAAATAAATTAAATAATTAACTTCCTCAAATTTTCTAGCAACAATTATCAGACAATTTATTCTTCTAAAGTGAGCAAGGAATCCAAGACAAAAGGGGAGGTAACTTGTTTGTATAGCAAACACAGCAGTTAGCACATATATCAAGTTTAAATAAATATTAGTTATATGTATATTAAAGAAAATATATAATGGTATGGAATGAAATTCCAAATAATGTCAACTTAGAAAGGGTTATGGAAGGGATATCAGAAAAAAACTGAAAACATGAAAACATGCACACTTATCCATCACTTTCATTTCACTCACTTTTCTGTTCAAATGTCACCTCTCTGCAGTGTATCCCTGATTGTCTTATGTAAGACAGAACATTTTGCCAACCTATATTCCATTGCCCTGCTTTTTAAAACTATTTTTGAAAGAAATATCACTGCATAGAATACAATATTTATTTATTAAGTAGTCTATTGTTTGTCTCAACAGAAAAGTGTAACAGCTTCATGAGATCCAAGAATTTGTTTTGTTTACTGCTGTATAGTAAGCACTGAGAATGAGAATTTAATTGTGTTAAATACATGGTAGGTACTCAATAAATATTTCTTAAATAAGTGAATAAATGATTAGTTGAGTCTGTTATTTTACATTCATATAATAAATACTATGAAGCTATTAAAAATAATGAGATGTTAATGTTATGAATGTGGACTAATTCCAAAACCATGCTCAACGAAAAATCAAGGGGTACTAGTTTAAATGGAATGATCCCATTTGTTCATTTCATTTGATGAGCTTAAATAAAGTATTATAACAGAATCAGGCCAGAAAAGGGAGCTTTAGAGTAATTTTGTATATAAACAGAGAGACAGAATATAAAAATCAAAAGTATATTAAAGAAAAAATATAAACCTGGATATATTGGACTTATTAAAAAATGCAGGCGTAAGGGACAGTTTAACATTTAAAAACATATTATGTGCAACAAAATCTACTCTGTTAAGAGTGGAAAAGAGAGAGGCATAACATAATTATCTCAATAGACCACAAAACATATAATCCACAAATTACATTCAATAAGTTTTCAAAAGAAATATAAAATTTAATTAAACCTCACAATAAGCTAAAAAAAAGAGAACAAGCTTTCTTACATGGAACAAGATTCTACAATAATGTAATAGCAAGAATTACATACAATAGATAAATATTATAAATAATTAAGGAACAAATTGGATGCTGGCTTTTACCCCAATATTAACTTCGTATCAGAGGTTGCAACCAATGTAATGATAAAGAAAGCAAGAAATTCAATTAGTGTTGAGAGAAAGAAATAAAGTACATCATCTCTAGATGATATGATCTTATACCTAACACATCCAGGTGATCAACTGAAAATCATAAAAAATTAATAGCCTTATAATACTGACAACACCTACTGGTTACTTTAAACTTGCCAAGTCATAGTAGAGATTCTTTATATGTGTTAACTTATTTATTTAATTTTATTCTTTAAGTTTGATAATTTTCTTTTTTTTTAAGTTTATTTAATTTTGAGAGAGAAAGAACATAAGTGAGCGAGGGGCAGAGAGAGAGAGGGAGAGAGAGAGAGGGAGAGAGAGAGAATCCCACAAGGAGTGGAGAGAAGTGGGGAGAGAGAGAATCCCATGCAATCTCCATACTGTCAGTGTGGAGCCTGAAGCAGGGTTCAAGCTCACCTGTTATGGGGCTTGAACTCACGAACTGTGACATCATGACTGAAGCTGAAGTTGGATGCTTAACTGACTGAGCCACCAGGCACCCCTAAGTTTGATAATTTTCAAAAAAAGGTATTATTATCTCTATTTTTAAAATGAGGAAAGCTGAAACACAAAATATTATAATTATTTTCTTCGTGGTCATATAGCTAGTAAGTAGCAAAACAGGAGTTCAGCGTGGCTATAAAGCCCATGATTTGAATCACCAAACTTTACTGTATGTTCTAGTTCAGTCATGGTCAATTAAGGAATAGTTTAATAAAAAGTTCAATATCAATTGCAACTATAAACTATCAACTACTTAGGAGTAAATCTAAGAAGAATCATTAGGACAATTCAGAAGAAAATACTGAAACTTTACATAAAGATAGTAATAAAAACATTAACAAATAAATATATAAACTGATGTATAGACAGGAAGAATCAACAGAATAAAGATGCCAGACTCTCCAAAATAATCTATGAATATGATCTAATCCCATTAAAATTCCAATACAATTACTATAAAACTTGACAAGCAGGTTCATTTTAATCCCTCAAAGTTAGCCTGGAAGAATAGCCAAGATAAACTTAAAAAAACAGAATAAGAAATAGATCTTAACCAAAAGTATTAAATTACAATGTAAGTAGCAATAAAATAAAGGTAACAAATAATAAATTAATAGATTAACAGAGTCCACAAAGGATTCATGCGTATATGGAAAAATATTATGTATAAAAATGATTCCCAATTTGGAAGAAATAAATACCATCTACAATAATGAATCTCAAAATAAAAGTAACTAAATGTAACAAAAAAAGAGAGATAACAGCTTCAAAATTACTAAACATCCTGTGTACTTTTCTAATCTCAGAAGAGAATACAAAAGAGTATCTTTAAATTTTTTAATGTTTATTTTTGTGAGATGGAAAGAGAGCATGTATGCAAGTGGGGGAGGGATGGAGAAAGAGGGGGACAGAGAATCTAAAGCTGACTCTGCACTGACAACAGTGAGCCCAATGCGGGGCTGAATGGCAAGATCATGACCTAAGCCAAAGTCAGACATTCAAACACCTGAGCCACCCAGGTGCCCCCAAAAGAATATCTTTAAAACTTTAAGAATGAAGTCATTTTTAAACAAGACAAAAGTCACAGAGAAAAATACTAATAAAATTTTTACTATCACCAAAGCACCATTAGTAAAGTTAATTTGCAACATACATATGAGGGGACCGATATCTATAATAAATTAATAATTTTTACAAATCAATAACAAAAAATGAGAATAGGAGATACAAATGACAAATATACAAAAAAGATGAACAATATCACTATTACTAGAAAAACCCATATTAAAGACATAAAATACTGTTTTTAAATTGATGTATAGTTGACATATATTAGTTTCAGATGTACAAAAATATAGTGACATAACAATTTTATACATTGCAAAATGCTTACCACAATAAGTGTAGTTACCATCTGTTACCATACAATATATTACAATATTATTAACTATATTCCTTATGCTATAATTTTTATTTCCATAATTTATTTATGTTATAACTGGAATTTTGTACTTCTTAATCCCCATCACTATTTTTGCCTTTTCTCCCTATCTCCCTCCCCTCTGGCAACCACTAGTTTGTTCTCTGTACTTTTGAGTCTGTGTTTTGTTGTTGTTGTTGATTTGTTTGTTCATTTATTTTATTTTTTTAGATTCCACACATAAGTGAAAGCATATGGTACTTGTCTTTCTCCACTTATTTAACTTAACATAATATCCTCTAGATCTATCCATGTTGTCACAAATTACAGGATATCATCCTTTTTTATGGCTGAATAATATTCCATTGTGTATATATACCACACTTTCTTTATCTAGCCATTGATTGATGGATACTGGGTTGCTTTCATATCTTGGCTATTGTAAATAATGCTGCAATATAATGGGGGTGCATATATCTTTTTTTGAATTAGTGTTTTTGATTTCTTTGTGTAAATATCCAGTAGTGGAGTTATTGGATCATATGGTATTTCTATACTTATTTTTTTTAATTTAATGTTTATTCATTTTTGGGAGAGAGAGAGTAAGTGGGGGAGGGATAGAAAAATAGGTTGACACAGAATCCAAAGTAGGCTCTAGGCTCCAAGCTGTCAGCACAGAGTCCAATGCAGGTCTTGAACCCATGAACTGTGAGATCATGACCTGAGCCAAAGTTGGATGCTCAACCAACTGAGCCACTCAGGCGCCCTGACATATTTCTATTTTTAACTTTTTGAGGAACCCTCATATTGTTTTCTATTGTGGCTGTAACAATTTACATTCCTACGAAGAATGCACAAAATTTCCTTTTCTCCACATCCTCATCAACAGTTGCTATTTCTTTTTTTTTTTTTTTTTTTAAATTTTTTTTTTCAACGTTTATTTATTTTGGGGACAGAGAGAGACAGAGCATGAACGGGGGAGGGGCAGAGAGAGAGGGAGTCACAGAATCAGAAACAGGCTCCAGGCTCTGAGCCATCAGCCCAGAGCCTGACGCGGGGCTCGAACTCACAGACCGCGAGATCGTGACCTGGCTGAAGTCGGACGCTTAACCGACTGCGCCACCCAGGCGCCCCAACAGTTGCTATTTCTTGACATTACCCATTCTGACAGGTATAAGGTGATATATCTGTGTGGTTTTAATTGACATTTCCCTAATGATTAGTGATATACATCCTCTCATGTGTCTGTTGGCAATGTGTATGTCTTCTTTTAAAATATCTATTCACGTCCTCTGACCATTTTTAATAAACTACTTGGTGTTTTTTTTTTTTGGTGTTGAGTTGTATAATTTCTTCATATATTTTTGATATTAACCTCTTACTGGAACTATCATTTGCAAATATCTTCTCCCATTCATTAGGTTGCCTTGTTATTTTGTTAATGGTTTCCTTTGCTGTGCAAAATCTTTTGTTTGATGTAGTCTTAATTGTTTATTTTTGCTTTTGTTTCCCTTGTCTAGGGAGATATATTCAAAAAAATATTTTTTTCTATTCATCACATTGTCAAAAATTAAGAATTGTGATGATATTAACTATTAGAGAAAGTATAGAAAAATTGGTACTCTCCTTTCCTGCTGTGTGGTAATTGGTAAAGCCCAAGACAGAAGATATTTTTATTTATAAACATTAAATATGTACAAGCACAGTGATGGAAATTCCACTTTTGATGTCTACCAGAAAAAAAAAAAAAAACATTTACACACATGTACAAGAAGGCACGAAAAAAGGGTTGCATTATTTGGCATCAAGAAACATCAGGTATGGTTTAAATGCTTGTAATTAGGAAAACTATTGCGTGAGTCATATTTAGACATATTATGAAGTGGTTAAAAAGACAGAGGTTGATCTACATATATTGGCATAAGGTAAAATCTCTAAGGTATATTCACAAATACTTGAACAAAAATTTAAGAAAGGACAATTTTGAGGGCAGGCTTAGAATTTACAAAGCCAAATCAGAATGGCACTGTCATCCTAACAATGAGAAAAAAAACAAACAAACAAAAAAAAAAAAACAAAACTAGAATATCTGTATTCATAAAACTGCTGGATCTAATCAAATGTACTAAATTCCAAAGAGTAGCAGGTAACTCGAAAGAGAAGCATTAATACAAGCTGTGTTACTTTGAGAACATCATGGCGGGGGGGGGGCAGAAACCTGGGTAAGAGAGCTAAAAAATTGGATGACTTCTTAAATGACTATTATGAGAATTTACAATCCATGGGAGAACAAGACACAAGGTGCTGCAAGTATTTGCTGTCAAGAACAATGAAGCATCTGAGATTGTACCCTACTTGGAAGCTAAAATTTTAGCCTGACATAATTTCATGGATGTTGTCAGAAGACATAGATTCCTGGGCCAGAGACAAAGGATCTATTACTCATGTCTCAAGAGGCAGAATGTGTTCACACTAGTTTTCCTAGCCCCTAACTCCTACAGGAATGAGGTAGAGAAGGCCCAAGTGGATGTTGCCTCTAATAGATTATTCAAACCATGCTCAAAGCCATCTGCTGGATGGTGGGAGATATAGCAGTTAATTTATGACACTTGAAATGGTTTGGGAGAACTGCCCTATGAATTTTCTTTCTGAAGAAAGGCTTCATGGGCAGCTATGAATGATAAAAGATAATTGCTGCCACCTTTACAGGTTTGCTCCACATGGCAAATTGTCTTCTAACTCTTGTGAGCTTTTTTTTTTTAAGTTTATTTATTTTGAGAGAGAAGGAGAAAAAGAGAGCATGAGCAGGAGAGGGGCAGAGAGAGGAGAGAGAGAATCCCAAGCAGCCGCTACACCATCAGCCAAGAGCCTGACTCAGGGTTCAATCTCACAAACTGTGACATCATGACCTGAGCCGAGATCGAGAGTTGACACTTAACCAACTGAGCCACCCAGGAACCCCAGCTCTTGTGAGCTTCTTAACTTGGATCGATGCCAGGTATTCTCAAGAAATATTGTGACAGATCAGGAAACTTGATTAGCTCTTAAAGTCGTGCACAGACACAAAATCTCACCCTATTCCAAACCCTACTTTTTTTATTAAAAAAATTCTTAAGCTCCTAGAAAAGTATCAGGGAATCCTCCCAACAAAATACCCCAAGAGATTATGTACTACCTTAGAGAAAGAGAAAAAATAAGCCGTCTACTACTACAAAGGGTGTAGAAAATCCACTTAGGCCAATGATTGTACACTAACAAAAGACAGAGTTTACTACTTTGAGATGATATGTAAACTTACTTTCCACCCAAGATCTTCCTTAAGTACAAGAAAGATTGTGGCTGTCATGGAAAAGAAGAGTAAGAATGCTAAGAAAGTTCTATCCCTAAGGCTAAGGAATACAGTGCCTATCTAAGACTGAGGCTTGGAATGAGAAAACTGAGAGCTACCCTATCCCTAACACTATACTTCTATTGAGTAAAAATCCATGGCAATCTACAGCTGGAGAAGGGACAAGAGTGTGGAAAAAAATAAAAAACCACCACTGTGAAGCAGGCATACAGGCCTTATAGAAGCAGAAGGTGAAACACTGAGAGGAAGTTATTAGCATCCTGCCACTGAAGGAATTTGAAGTTTGTGATGTGCTGAAGTAATTATAGTAATAATAAAGTCAAATATAGCACAATTATTGGCTGAATTAAGTCCCCCACACCAGGAACCTGAGAAAGAAAGAGGCATAAATTCTGTTTACTGCAGCATCTAATGTTCTTTAGCACATAATGCGCATTATTCAATAAAATTTCTCCAAAAACTCAAATCAAGAAGAAAAACCAAATTGTCAGGAAAATACACAGCTCACAAAATTAGCCCCCAAATAATCCAATTGTTGGAACATTACAAGGATTTTAAACACCAAGATAAATATTTTAAAGGTGCTACTTAGAAAAGAGAACTACATGAAAATACAGAAAAGGAATTTTGTTAGAGAGATGTAAAATAGAATAATGAGTTCCATGGAAATGTTACCAAAAATATACATATACATATAAATAATTCCTTTGATAGTATTTTCAGCAGACTGTACACAGCAGAAATAAAAATTGTAGTTCAAGAGAAATTATCCAAACTGAAACATAAACAAAGAACAATTTAAATATTCAGCATACAGCATCCAGGAGATGTGGGCCAGTATTAAATGGTCTAACCTATGTGTAACTGAAGTCACAATAGGAAAGGAATGAAGGGAGAACAAAACTAACTCAACGCATGAAAGCTGAGAAATAGGAAACTTCTTATACTGTACATGAAATATAATAATACATAAAGGCAGAGTCTTATAATTAAAATAAATACATTTTAAACTTCAGAGTAAACAGGAAATAAAAAGGAATTCTGACTAATAAACAGTGAAGATAAACAAAGCCATGTATTTTGTTAATTTAAAAATTAAATTAATTTTAGAAAATAAATATTAGAAATCTTATTTTCTCAAATCAATTGTCTAAGTTTCCCTCTTAAAAAACTAGGAGAAGCATAGCAAAATAAATCTAAATCAAAAAGAGTTATAAGATAAACATGGAAGCAGAAATTAATGAATTTGAAAACAGAAAAAAAATAAACCTGTTTATATAAAAAGATCGATAAAATCTATAAAACTGAAGTCATAATCTCTGCTTAAGTCACCATCTCACAGTTCTTGGAATTGAGCCCCCTGTGGGTCTCTGTACTGACAGCATGGAGCTGGCTTGAAATCCTCCTTCTCCTTTCTCTCTGCCTCTCCCCTGCTCACTCATGCTCTTTCTCTGTCTCTCTGTCTCTCTCTCAAAATAAATAAGTAAACATTAAAAAAACAACAACATAGAACAGGAAATATTTCTATTATTTGAGGCCAGCATCACCTTAATGCTAAAACCAGAACAAGGCAGTACACTAAAAGGAAATTAGAGAGAAACATTCTTTATAAACACAGATACAAAAATGTTCGGCAAAATATTAGCCAATTGAATCCAACAATATATAAAAAGGATGATGTGTGATAAGCAAATATGGGTCATTCCAGTAATGCCAGGCTATTTTAACATTTGAAAATAAACCAATAAAATCCACTAAATTAGCAGAAATAAGGGGAAAATATGGGATAACTAAGGCAAAATATTGAAAAAATTCCACATCTATTCTTACAAAATAATAAAACAAGGCTAACTACTTAATTATGAAAGATTGAATGATTCCTACCTTAGGTTGGAATGAGACAAGGATACTTGTTCTCATACCTAGTTAATATCTTACTGCGAGTCCTACCAAGTTTATTAAAGTAAGAATATTTAAAAGCTCATTTAAAAAAGGTAGAGACTGGAAAAGAAGAAAGATAACCATTCTTTTTCATAGATGATTGCCTATATAGAAAATCCTAAGGATTCTACAAAACAGATCTACAACTAATAAGTGAGTTTGTCAAAGTTGAGGTATAAAAGGTTAACATATAAATAACAATCATATTTCTACACATTCTCAAAAGATATTTGAAACTCAAAATAATACAATTTATAATAACTTAGCAAATGAAATATTTAGGCACAGGCCAAATAAAACATTTGTTGCAGGATGTGTATAAGGAAAACTACAAACACTGAGGACATAAAAGTCAAGGAAAATTTAAATAATTAGAAACACATTCAGTGTCTCGAATTGGAAACTCAACATTTTTAATATGTCAATTTTCCCCTAACTTATCTTTAGAATTAATGAAATTCCAACTGTGGAGTCAAATATTAGTAGCATATAGGGAAATTCACAGCATTCAATGCTTATATAAGAAGAAAGCTAATTAAAATTAATTAATTAATTCCCCAGGAAGAATTTCTGTAGATATTGATAAGATGATATGGAAAGACAAATGAGCTAGACTAATTTTTTTAAATGAAAAAGAAAAATGTTTCAAGTTTCACAAGTTTCACCCACCTGATTTTAAGACTTAGTGTGTAGTTGTAGCAATTAGGACACTATGTTACAGGAAAGTTTATATGCCTTTTAGGTTAAAATAGACAGTCTACTATACTCTGAAAACTATAAAACACTGATGAAAAAATTGAATACAACATAAATAATGTAAAGATATTCCATGTTCATTGATTGGAAGAATTAATATTGATAAAAGGTCCATACTACCCAAAGCAATCTACAGAAATAACTATCAAAATTCCAATGGCATTTTCCACAGAATTAGAACAAATAATATTAAAATTTGTATGAACTGAAAGAGATCTTGAATAGCAAAAGCAATTTTGAGAAGACAGAACAAAGCTGGAGAAGACAGAACAAAAGCCCAGATGTTAAGATACACTACAGAACTGTAGTAATCAAAACAGCATGGTACTGGCAAAAAAATAAATACATAGGTCACTGAAACAAAAAGGAATGTCCAGAAATAAACCTACACTTATATTGTTAAATAATCAATGACAAACAAGGCAAGAATATGCAATGGGGAAAAGACAGTCTCTTCAACAAATGGTGTTCTGAAAACTGGACAGCTACATGCAAAAGAATGAAACTGGATCACTTTCTTACAACACACACAAAAGTAAACTCAAAGTGGATTAAAGACCTAAATGTGAAACATAAAACCATAAAACTTCTAAAAGAAAACTTAGGTAGTAATTTCTTTGACATCAGCATCCCAATATTTTTCCAGATATATCTCCTTAGGCAAGAAAAACAAAGGCCAACATGAACTATTGAGACTACACCAAAACAAAAGCTTTTTTGCACAACAAAGGAAACATCAACAAAATGAAAAGGCAATCTACTGAATGGGAGAAGATATGTGCAAATGCTATTTCTGAAAGGGATTAATATGCAAAATATATAATGAAATCAACACCAAAAGAACAAATAACTCAATAAAAAGGTTGCAGAAGACCTGAATAGACATTTTTCCAAAGGAGATATACACATGGCTAATAGGCACATGAAAAGATGCTCAACATCACTAATCCCCAGAGAAATGCAAATCAAAACCACAATGAGATATCTTATGTCTATCAGAATGGCTAGAATCAAAAAAAACACGAAACAAGTGTTGTTGAGGTTGTGGAGTTAAAGGATCTCTTGTCCACTGTTGATAGGAATGCAAACTGGTCCAGTCACTATGGAAAACCATAGGGAAGATTTTCAAGAAATTAAAATAGAAATACCATATGACTTCGTAATTCTACTACTAGGTATTTATCTAAGGAACACAAAAACACAATTTGAAAAGATATATGTATTACTATGTTTATTGCAGCATTGTTTACAATTGCCAAGATACTGAAGCAACTGAAGCATCCATCAACAGATGAATGGATAAAGTAGTGCAGCATATGTATATGTATGTGTATATATATACACATATATATATATGTATATATATGTGTATATATATACACATACACATATAATATAATGGAATATTACTCAGCCATAAAAAGGAATAAGATCATGCCATTTGTGACAACATGGCTGGACCTAGAGAGTATTATGATAAGTGAAGTAAGTCTGAGAAAGACAAATTCTATATGATTTCACTTATTTTTATGTGAGATCTAAACAAAATAAAAACAACAATAATAAAAGCAGAAACAGACTCATAGAGAACAAGCTGTTGGTTGTTAGAAGGTAGGGGACTGAGGTGATGGGCAAAATGGGTGAAGTGGAGTGAAAGGTACAAACTTCCAGTTATGGAATGAATAAGGCATAGCAATAAAAGGTGCAGAATAGGAAATATAGTCAATAGTACTGTAATAGTTTTTATGGTGATAAATGGTGGCTACACTTGTGGTGAGCACAGTATAACATATTAACTTGTCAAATCTCTATGTTGTACACCCGAAACTAATGTAATGTGCCAATTATATTTCAGTTAAAGAAATAGTCTAAAAAAAGATTTACAAAACTATGGTCAATAGTTGTGACAAAGGAGCAAAGGCAATTCAACTGAAAGAGGATAGTCTTTTCAACAGATGGTATAGAAACACTTAAAAAAATCATATGCAAAAATATGAACCCTGATCTATACTTTACATTTCATACAGATTAAATTTATTGTATATAAATTACACTTTCAATAAACCTGACTCAAATTATATAAGAACAGTGTGCTGTCCTTTATTTCTTTTGCAATAATACATCCTGTACAGATAAATGTGTGCAAACACATGGAAAGGTTCAGAAATATACGCAATAATAATGTAATTCTAAGCACATTGTAACTGGGAGTGGTAGTCGAAGAAAACCTGGGACTTTCTATGAATAGTTAACAGCATTAATTCAGTGTCTGCTATATGGTAGCACTGTTCTAAGGCTTTACACATATTAGCTCATTTCATTTTCAAGGAAAGCATAAAAGGTAGATACTATAATTATCTCCATATTAAAAGGAAATTAAGGTACAAGATAAGAAATAACTTTGACAAGGTTACATTTATTGGTAGATTAGTCATTCAAATCAAAGCAGTATTACTCAGGTTCCACACTCTAAACTGTGAAGCCATGTTGCATCTGTACTACCTTTTCACTTCTGCTCTGAACTTGTACAAAAATGAAATTCTAAATAACCTAAGGAAAAAAATAAACAAATTGGTAAGTGGGCAGGAAAAAGAGATGTTGCAGTGTCTCAAAGTCTGTGAATGGGCTTTAAAAATAGGTTACCAAAAGTAAATTGTTAAAACAGATGAGCAGGAATCATACACAGGTTTTATCAATTACTACTGTTGAGACGTGTGGGGGCAAAAGAAATGCATTATACCAGGACTTACTTATATTAGTTTTATTTCTATTCAAAAGCCTCAGTTTTCTTTTGGAACCTTTTTAAAAAAAATCAGTGATTATCATCTCTTCAAGAACATAGTAAAGCTTTACTTGGAAGAGTACACATTTATATAGGAGCATTGTAGGGGGCCAACAAATTGCAAATCTATTCATAGCATCACCGTAGTTTAAAACTACATAAGCCACTCTCAAAGACCAGAATCTTGACGACAATGAATAGGCAAAATCTTCCCAAACTAAACATGTACATATGACATCAGGGTGAGGAGGAGAAACTTTTAATGACTTTATCATTATACCTGTCAATGCCCTCCAGCCATATACCACTATAAACATATTTGTAATCAAAATTGGTTTAGTAAATCATACAAAAATGGAGACCTCACAAAAAGAAAATGAAGGTGTTAGAAAGGACTCACAGGTTTTGCGTTTGTGTTAGGTGATTTAGAACTGAGGTCAAGGAAAAGAGACTTGTTCATGGATTCTATCTGGTCAGGAAGAAGCCGTTAATATATAACTACCTATCTACAATGAAGGAAGAATAGAACTTAGTTAAAGATATAATTGCTCAAAAAGCACCAGTCACTCACAATAGCTAGGATAGGGAGTTTCTTGGCATATTTGTGGTTTAGAAAATATTCTTGTTTCTGTTTGTGTTCAAACATGATTAAAGAGTGGTCTTGTTTTTATCTTGATCAATCACAGTCACAGAGTGGCTTGTCTGATGTTGGTTTTCCATGAAATGGTTTATGTTTGTCTCCATAGTCTGTAAGCACCAGGACTGCATCAGCAAAATGAAACCCTGGGAGCTGATAGTTCCAGATCAGCAACCAGATGTCAGGGACGGCAGGGATTCTCTCTTTACGAAGATGGAAGAGTCAAAAAGAATGGTGAACTCATTATTAAAAGAGAACTCCATACATTTCACTCTAAAACTTACTGAAACTAGTAATAAATAATAACATTAATCTGATTAATAGGTGTACATAGAATGATTTTCAACTCCCTAATCGTTAAAGAACTACAGAAGTCAGTAGTAAAAGGTGACAAAGCAATGATTTGTGTTTGGATTCATTCTGTTTTGCTTCTCTTCCCTGTTAATTCCCTCTGATATTCCTTGTTGTTTCTGCACGTAGATGTTTCCTTACTCTGGGATAATTTTATTATTATGTACTATTATCTATTTTGGGAATTTCTCAAAATCTGTTCCTTAAATTGATCAAAGTTCAATGCCACTAAAAAGCCTCTGTCATTGTTTCTACAGAGATTTGCAAACTTCTATTGTATTTTTAAAATATCTATACAAATGTTTTCATTTTTTCTATGTATGGCCCTGCATTCCTCCAACTGTAAACGTGTTTAAAATTACTTGGGTCAAACAAAAATTGTTCCACTCTTGCTTTTTCTTTTCTTGACTCCCTCCCTACTGAATGGCAATGAAAACCATCAAATTCTGTTCCTAGTTAGCACAAAGAATTATCCCCTGATTAGTCCCCAATATTAAATTATGCCTCATGTATGCAGAAAAATGAATTCTTTTATTTCTACTTCCTGACACCTCTCTGGAGTACAGTAGCTCTGAAATTTTACCATTTATCCACTGAATATGAACAACAATATCAGAACTATCTCTTTAAGTACCATTTTTGTCAAATTTTTATTTTTAGTTTTTATTTTCCAAAGATAAGTATAAAATATCTATTTAAAAAATCCTGACTTGGGGGGCACCTGGGTGGTTCAGTTGGTTAAGCGTCTGACTCTTGATTTTGACTCAGGTCATGATCTCACAGTCATGAGATTGAGCCCAGTGTGAGGCTCTGTGCTGACAGCATGGAGCCTACCTGGGATTCTCTTTCTCCCTCTCTCTCTCTGCCTCTCCCTCAGTTGTGCAGGCATGTCAGTGCGCCTTCTCTCTCTCTCTCTTTCTCTCTCTCTCAAAATAAATAAACATTTTTTAATCTTGTTTTGGTTTCTTCCTCCAAACTTCACAACTTACCATTATATTAAAATTTATAGTTACTTTATTGGCATGTGTGTATGTGTGTGTGTGTGTGTGTGTGTGTGTGTGTAGACAGAGAGTTAATTACAAAGTTATTTTGTAAGTAAGTTCTTTGGTCTTGTTGCTTATATATTTTTTAAAAAATTGATTGAATTTCAATCATTATAGATTATCATCATAGCTTATGTACCTAAAGAATCAAATCATATCTATAACCTGAATTATCACTAGAGGAAGAAGCTGTCACTGTATTCCTTTGAAAATGAAGGCTGATTGTCATACATCAAAATGCAAACAAATTCCACTGAGAATAGGCTGTCACTAGGAAAGCAGGCAATTTAGGTGAATAGCTTTGTGTGTGTGTGTGTGTGTGTGTGTGTGTGTGTGTGTGTGTGTGTGTGTGCTGCAGAGAAAGATAGAAGGGACCTGGCTAAACAATGATCTTACAGCACACATTCTGGAAATTCTGGAAAGTGACATTTAAAAAGTAAAACTTGGGGCTTCTGGGTGGCGCAGTCGGTTAAGCGTCCGACTTCAGCCAGGTCACGATCTCGCGGTCCCTGAGTTCAAGCCCCGCGTCGGGCTCTGGGCTGATGGCTCAGAGCCTGGAGCCTGCTTCCGATTCTGTGTCTCCCTCTCTCTCTGCCCCTCCCCCGTTCATGCTCTGTCTCTCTCTGTCCCAAAAATGAATAAACGTTGGAAAAAAAATAAAAAAATAAAAAGTAAAACTTTACCCAATTTTATATTCTTCTATTTGTAGTTTTCAATTTGTTATTTCTGGAAGGAATTGAAAGTATTCAAATCTTCCTGTTTATTACTTTATGTAGTATATACTCAAAGAGAAAATATTTAGAACTTCTGTGTCCAAAGTATCTCAGATTATCTGCAGTATATCTGGAATATTATCTCTGATATTTTAGAATCTTTGTACCTATAGCATACTACTAAATCTTTGGCATTCTTCTGACTCCAATATTATTTATCCTTGCTTTTTAAAATTATTTTTATTTTTTCATTGCATTAAATTATAAAATTTTAGGGCTAACAAAGATATAGAAACCATAACATAAACATAAAATAAGACCATATAGGCCATTGACATGTTGCAGAAAAAAAACATAAGGCTTTCAAGGTCAATACTCCCCCGGGCATCCATTTATAATAGTACTGAAACTAGTGTTGGTCCAATTCAGTGTTAGGTCACTATTCTATGCTTCTTATCTGGATTGCTGTTAATCGAGTATTTCTCAAAATTTAAACAGCTATGGTATATTAAAAGTTTTACCAGTATAAAGTTTTTCTCAAGGCTATATTTTTCCTTTTGTTTCTTATTTGAGAGGTGACAATATAAATGCTATTTTAAAGAAATATACAACTACTCGGGGCACCTGGGTGGCTCAGACAGTTGAGTGTCTGACTTCGGCTCAGGTCATGATCTTGTAGTTTGTGAGTTGGAGCCCCACATCGGGCTCTGTGCTGATAGCTCAGAGCCTGGAGCCTGCTTCAGATTCTGTGTGTGTCTCTCTCTGTCTCTTCCCCACATGTGCTCTGTCTGTCTCTCTCTCTCTCTCTCTTTCTCTCACTCTCAAAAACAAATAAACATTAAAAAATAAATAAATAATAAAAAAGAGAAATATACAACTACTAAAACAACCTGAACATTAACAATAACCTCTTTGAGATAAATTCTAATATGATATTTGTATTTTATATTAGTATAATCATTTAAAATATTTGACAAATTCCTTCCATCTACTTTTATTGATCTATCATTAGGTTCAAACTCACAAGCAGAAATATCCCATCTAGCGATGTATAAACTGAAACATGGGCAAATTATCCCCCAGTATCCATCTAAAATTATAGAACTGCATGTATTAATGATCAGTCTAGTTTTGAACTACCACTTACGTATTTTTATGCTTGCATTTGTATATAACATATGCTTTTATAATAGCTCTCCTAAGTAAACAACTGGGCATATAAACGTTCAATATTTTTGGCAAAGCACTTTACAACAGAATGAATATTTCTTAAGTAGAAACTGCTAGATTTCTAGTAGTCTTTCAATAATTTGGTTTAGTGAATTAGTTTTAATTATTTTATCACAATATTTAATTTCCATCTATTTTTCTTAACTTTAACCATAAATAGTCACCATTCTATGATATACAACAAATAATTTAGTTACTGCATCAGATCAGTGTGCCTTGGTTTTCCAAGTGGGTGCTTGTGGTCTCTAGGTATTCAATCTGTGAAATAAATTGTCCATCTGTTGTCCTAATCCATCTGTTACTTTGACCTCAGGCATTATGACTGTTTAAATTTCTCATAAAAATATATAATTTATTATTTTGGTTTGATACTTTAAGGTGCTCAACCAATCTATTCCCAAGCCTAGTTCTTATATATTTTGATTTAAAATGCTTTTCTAATGATAATATAATATTCAAGTCAGTTTACAATCAAGTGAACGTTATCTCAAGCAGCATAATCACATTTATAATACTGTTCCTTCACTTCACTGCATGACATATGCTACAGAATGTCTTACCCCTTAGATTCACTCACTTTTCTGAATAACTTTTATTATACCAATCATTTCTTTTTTTACAAATCTCCTTTTTCTTGACTTATTCTATCGTCATGGACTTATGCTTCTATGTAGAATTACTAGTCCTCGGATTAAGTCATTAAAAGATGAATCTGTCATTTCTAAGGGTGAAAAAAATGTGACATTTGAATTAAAAAAAAGAAGCAGGTCAAATATAGGCCAAGGAAAAAGCCCATAGAAACATAGTCTTCAGCTTTTCCTTAAGACATTTGTCTGATAATAAAGTGAATGATTTCTCATTAAATCTAAGACATTTAACATATTATTTTTGTGTTTGAAAATGACAGCACTTTTGCTACCAGTTTTTCACTTGGGAGTTTTTGCCTCTCTTATATGTGTTATTTTTGATTATTAATTAAATAGTTTCTGAAATAATTTACAGTTCATATAAAACCACCATCATTTTTCAGTGGCATGTTGTCTCTTTGTGCATCACATTGTATTATCTGGTCTTCCCATTACAATCCTACTTTTCATTTCTTGCCTCATTTCCCCTATTTCAGCTTTTCGTAGTCCCCCTTGATAAGATATTCCAATTTCATCACCCATAAATTCAATACAATGCCTGTGCCCACCACAATTTGTGGTTTTAGAACAATTTTAAGAAGTCTTAGCCCATCATGTACTTTAGCATTGATACAACTTTTTTATCAATCAGACATATTAGGTAACGTTAAACACACAGACATTACCTTCTATCTAAAATGATCCTCATTAGAAATTTCAGCCAAGAGAAGAGGCAGATTTATCATCAATCAAATAAAGCTTAAGCTCTTGGGTCTCTAACTATCATGGTGCTTTTCCAAGGTTTTGTGAGGGGCCCCAAATTTTATATTACTGATATATTTTTAAAGGGCCCCCAAAGTGTATAGGCTTCAGGGATTACAAAATCTAGATCTTTCCCTGCCAAGAAAGTATAGTTAATGATGAGACCACCATATTGCTTCTAATATTTAGATCCCCACACCAGTCTTAAAATTATCCAATCTGATAATCTTCCCTTACATTTTTGAACACAATGCTTGAAGTTTCAGGTCAGGCCTTAGACCTAGATGTCTACTTTGGACCTAACTAGGAGAAAGGAGATTTTTATTTTCTGTTTGCCAATTGCAATAGCTGCAATTCGAATCCTAGCCTGATTCGCAAAACTGTATGGGCAGGGTGATGATATATTAAATGAGAATTAACAATATCAAAATTTTTTTTTCAACGTTTTATTTATTTTTGGGACAGAGAGAGAGACAGAGCATGAACAGGGGAGGGGCAGAGAGAGAGGGAGACACAGAATCGGAAACAGGCTCCAGGCTCTGAGCGTCAGCCCAGAGCCCGACGCGGGGCTCGAACTCACGGACCGCGAGATCGTGACCTGGCTGAAGTCGGACGCTTAACCGACTGCGCCACCCAGGTGCCCCAATATCAAATTTTTAAAAACACTAGCATTGCAGCAACACAAATAGACAGGAATACATTTATTACTAGACAAGATAAATTAGGAAAAGTTAGGTGATTGGTGAAAACATCCAATTGAGGAAAAATTCTATCGAAAAAACAGCTTCTAGATTTTAAGGTTAAGTCTGAAGAAACAGAAGAATGAAAACTGAAAGGATAATTGTAAATAAAATTCTGTACATTATTTTAGATTTACCTATTAGTATTTTAAAGGTGAAGAAGATTTTTACGTTTGCATTTCAACTCAAGGGGTAACAAATTTGTTGTACTATTAATTGAGGTCAGCATCTACCATAATCATTCATCTGAGAAAATCAAAGTTTTCATTAATTTTTTTCATGTAAAAATATGTAAAAATGAAATGACTGAAGATAAAGGACTTATAGAGCAGCATAACGAAAAGACCAATGCTCATTCTAAAAGCAATGCAGTAAAAATCAGGTCTGATTGTAGGTTGTCAGTCTGAACTGCTAGGTCTCATTAAGATTTCCCTGAAGGGATAGAGCCTGCTACTTCCAGGTTTTCTCTCTCTGGGGGAGCCTGAAAGACAGGTGACAGAAAATCAGATCAAACAATCAAAATGTCAGAGGTGCCTGATTCTGCTGCTCTCATGCTGGGCACATAGTAGGCACTCAGTAGGCTTTGGGATGATGGATTGGCCCAGTTATATTAAGTTATACATTCAAAGAGCAAGGCCAGAATTAAGAATAAGCTTTAGCATAAAGACTTCCATTATAAGGATCTTCTAAAGATATTAAGGTTTTTGTCTTGTTTTGTTTTAAATCCAAGGCTTGTCTATATCTCAGCTTGTATATTCCAAATGCAGTTCCCTATTTTATGATTCTGAAGGACATTGTGTCTTCAGCCTCTGCAAATGCTGATCAGCTCTTTGGGAATTTGTTTAATTCTTTAAATGTTTTACAGTACTGGGACATATTTTTGCCGTTATTTTAAACCATTTTCAGGATTTATTTATGAACTTCAGTTTCTTTTTCCATGGGTTCCAAAGCATTCTACTGTGCATGTGTGTGTGTACATGTGAGTGTGTATGTGTGTGTGTGCATGTGTGTTTATAAGGATGTAAGTGTGAGAGCAAGAGATTGAGAGAAACAGAGATTTTTCAACAGCTGCTTTTAGAAATTTGTAGTATCATATATTTCAAGTTATATGTTTTTATTGTAGCATATGATGGATTCAATAATAGTTAAAGATAAATAATAGTTGTTTCTAAAATCTCACAAGTTTAAAACTCTTACTATATCCATACTGGCCAAAAATGAGATACAGAGAGGGTAAGGGATGCTCATATTTAAAATGTGATGAATCTATCTTGTTATTGTTATCTTGTTAGTGTTGCTGTAAAGCTCGATGATACAACCAATAAAGAATTCAAAAATTTTTAGAATTTTTAATTACAATAGCTTCTTTTGTCAGAATCACTTATTTAGTTTTTACCCCATTTAAAACATGAAAGAATAAACTTCTATTTCTTATCAAAAAAGCAGAGCTGATACTCTGAAAGACTGCCTAGAGTTAACAGTACTGCATAAATAGCTGAGAAAACCTTTTTAATTTCTGCAAACATAAAAAATAGAAGTAAAATTGGAAAGTCTGGCAAATTGTCACACACAGGACTGGCTTTCACTAGGGGGGCTCTGTAGAAAACAACATCAGGCATGGAGAATAAGAGATAAAGACTAGACCTCTTTCATTCCCCTCTTCCCCCTCCACCCCCCCAAACAAAGTAGTGAGTTTTATAGGAAACTACAAAAATCTGAGACCCCAATGGTCAATGCCATCACTATCATTCTGTTCATATCAACTTTTCTGGAAAAAGTCAACCAGAATAACAACTTATACAGCTGATGAGGATACAAATTACTATAATACTTTGGTAAAAGTTTGTAATTATCTATTAACTTGAAAATTCACATGCTTTTATTATTTAGTTCTTTTTCTGAATGTAAGAAGAACATTCACATATTCTTGTATAACTTTATGCTCTATCAAAATTCTTGAATATATACACCAAGAAACACAAAGGAAGTATTTATAGCTGTTATTTTATATAAATAGCAAAAAATTTGGAAATACAAACATTCATCAATCATATAATGGATTACTGAATTGTGATATGTATATACAATAGAACACTTCAGCAATAGCTACAACAAAATAATAAAATTTAGCCAAATGTACAGCATGAGTGGATCTCAAAAATATTATATTGAATGGATGAATAGATAAAGTCACATAGGAATATATTTACCCATTATTATTTCATTCATATAAAAAAAAACAGATTAAGCCAAATATTTTATCTTTAGCAAAGGATTAGTTAATGCACAGTTTAGGATTGTGATAATTTCTGGGGAATCGAGAATGGGATATTTTGTGGGACAGCACAGCAGGTTTCTTAGGTCCTTCTAAACATTTTATTCATTATAATGGAGGGTACTTAATTTGCTATATTTTATTTAAACTGTATATATTTAAAAATTTTGTAGATGTGTGATGTCACAGTGAAAATAAACAAGTCAGTAAATCAAAAGATGATAAGTGAAAGGAATATAAAGAAAAGTAGGATAAAGGGATATTCCAATGGTTCTGAGTAGAAGGAGGCCTACAGTATATTTTGTACATTGTTGTGAAGTATATTAATGAAAGAAGAAACAAATAAATGAAGGAAATAGTAAAAAGGGGAAATATGACAATAAAAGAAAGAAAGGGTTGTAAATAAGGAAAATGGATTAGAAAATATTAAATACAACAGTGGCTTTTATATAAACATGGTAGCTTGAATATATCTTTGCATTCACTCTTCCTTAAAAGTCCATTGCATTGACATCAAGTATAAGCTCACAAAGACCAAATAGAGACAGAGGAGAGAAAATACAAAATATTGCAAGCCAAAGCCTAGGCGCCTCTCTCTCTCTTTCTCTCTCTCTCTCTCTCTTTCTCCATAGATATATATAAAAAGATGAGAGAGAGCCATAAACGGAAAGTGAGATCCATTTATCTGTTTATCTATACAGTGAGAGAAATATTAAACATTAAATATAAAATTTTGAATATAAGTCCTAAGAAACAGCATAGAAAACATATTACAAAAGCAGTCAAGAGAAGAGAAAAACAAAAAATATATGAGGATCAATCTAAGCAGTCAAGCAGTATTCTGAGTAGTAGGAATTGCAAAGATAAAGAACATCTTTCCTCATGAAGGAAATTAGTCAACAAATTTTATTAGAAGAGAAAGACTAAATGTCCAGATTGAAAGGGCTACTGATTATCAAAAAAAAAAAAAAAAAAAAAAAAAAAAAGAAAAGAAAGAAAGTTTAAAATGCCCCCAACAAGACATATCATGAAATTTTAACTGTAGGGATAAAAAAGTATGCTCTTAACAACCTTCAGAAAAAAATACTAAAGGGTCACATATAAAAGTTAAAGAACTACAATGACATGAGATTTTTAACAATATCAGGATTGGAAGGTAGAAAGTTAAGAAATACCTTGAAAATTCTGAAGAGAAATAATTTTTTACCTAAAATTTTATGTTAGATCCATTAACATTCCTGTGGGAAGTAGACTAAATATGCTTTCATACCACAGCATCTTCAACTTTGTCTCCTATAAAATGTTTCTCATGAAGATGGAAGATAATACGGCTGTGAAAACAGAGAAAGTAAAGAAGGAAACTGTCATCCAACAGAGGAAAGATGAGAAGAATTTTCAGAATAATGACAGAGAGTGACTCTTAGGTTAGAACCAAGCCTGGAGAAGACAAGACCTGCCTGGAGCAGAATGCAGGAGGACTGCTGAACAATCAATGTAAATTTACCCTTCCAGCGAGTTGGAGGGCAAGTTGTTGATACATATGAAGAAAACTAGGTAAGACAACTAAAAACAAACATAATCACAGTACATTACATGTCTCAACCTGAATAATATTCACATAATCATTATAAATCATTTTTTAAAAATGCCGGCTAGTAAACTAGATTAATGAACTGGCAAAGATGGAAGAGAGTGGTATTTGTGTGTGAGGGGAGGTTAAAAGAAGGTTAGCTTCTCCTATTTCACCTTAGGAAGCCTATAGATCCTAAATGTAGGACTCTATAAAAACCTAATAATATAGTTACCAATATCTGGAGGGAGTGAGTAGGATGGAATATCAGGAAACAGAGGAATAAAGATTTTATTTCTTTAATTATTTAATGTTTTTATTCACTTTTGAGAGACAGAGAGAGACAGAGCATGAGCAGGGAAGGGAGGGAGAGAGGGGGAACCACAGAATCTAAACAGGCTCCAGGCTCTGAGCTGTCAGCACAGAGCCCTACGCAAGCCCAACCCATGAACTGTGAGATCATGAACCTAGCCGAAGTCAGATGCTTAACCGACTGAGTCACCCAGGTGCCCAAGGATATTATTTTTAGCAAAATAGTATAAGCTTATTGCTTCAGTAAACCAGAAATCAGAGCTGGGAATCAGTGATGAATAAAAAAAAAAAATAAAATAAACTGGTTTATTCATAAATCTCATAGAATTATTTGTTCTTTAAAAAGGTGTTTTGGGGCAGACATCAGGTCGGACTGCGGCCCCGCCCACCAAACCCAGTTATACACCACAGCACAGGGGAAGTGCCCTGCAGGTCCTCACCACTCCAGGGACTATCCAAAATGACCAAGTGGAAGAATTCCCCTCAGAAGAATGTCCAGGAAATAACAACAGCTAATGAACTGATCAAAAAGGATTTAAATAATATAACAGAAAGTGAATTTAGCATAATAGTCATAAAATTAATCGCTGGGCTTGAAAACAATATAGAGGACAGCAGAGAATCTCTTGCTACAGAGATCAAGGGACTAAGGAACAGTCACGAGGAGCTGAAAAGCGTTTTAAACGAAATGCAAAACAAAATGGAAACAACGACAGCTCGGATTGAAGAGGCAGAGGAGAGAATAGGTGAACTAGAAGATAAAGTTATGGAAAAAGAGGAAGCTGAGAGAGAAAGATAAAAAAATCCAGGAGTATGAGGGGAAAATTAGAGAACTAAGTGATACACTAAAAAGAAATAATATACGCATAATTGGTATCCCAGAGGAGGAAGAGAGAGGGAAAGGTACTGAAGGGGTACGTGGAGAAATTATAGCTGAGAACTTCCCTGAGCTGGAGAAGGAAAAAGGCATTGAAATCCAAGAGGCACAGAGAACTCCCTTCAGACGTAACTTGAATCGATCTTCTGCACGACATATCATAGTGAAACTGGCAAAATACAAGGATAAAGAGAAAATTCTGAAAGTAGCAAGGGATAAACGTGCCCTCACATATAAAGGGAGACCTATAAGACTCATGACTGATCTCTCTTTTGAAACTTGGCAGGCCAGAAAGAATTGGCACGATATCTTCAGTGTGCTAAACAGAAAAAATATGCAGCCGAGAATCCTTTATCCAGCAAGTCTGTCATTTAGAATAGAAGGAGAGATAAAGGTCTTCCCAAATAAACAAAAACTGAAGGAATTTGTCACCACTAAACCAGCCCTACAAGAGATCCTAAGGGGGATCCTGTGAGACAAAGTACCAGAGACATCACTACAAGCATAAAACATACAGACATCACAATGACTCTAAACCTATATCTTTCTATAATAACACTGAATGTAAATGGATTAAATGCGCCAACCAAAAGACAGGGTATCAGAATGGATAAAAAAACAAGACCCATCTATTTGCTGTCTACAAGAGACTCATTTTAGATCTGAGGACACCTTTAGATTGAGAGTGAGGGGATGGAGAACTATTTATCATGCTACTGGAAGCCAAAAGAAAGCTGGAGTAGCCATACTTATATCAGACAAACTAGACTTTAAATTAAAGGCTGTAACAAGAGATGAAGAAGGGCATGATATAATAGTTACAGGGTCTATCCATCAGGAAGAGCTAACAATTATAAATGTCTATGCGCCGAATACAGGAGCCCCCAAATATATAAAACAATTACTCATAAACATAAGCAACCTTATTGAGAAGAATGTGGTAATTGCAGGGGACTTTAACACCCCACTTACAGAAATGGATAGATCATCTAGACACACGGTCAATAAAGAAACAAGGGCCCTGAATGAGACATTGGATCAGATGGACTTGACAGATATATTTAGAACTCTGCATCCCAAAGCAACAAAATATACTTTCTTCTCGAGTGCACGTGGAACATTCTCCAAGATAGATCATATACTGGGTCACAAAACAGCCCTTCATAAGTTTACCAGAATTGAAATTATACCATGCATACTTTCAGACCACAATGCTATGAAGCTTGAAATCAACCACAGGAAAAAGTCTGGAAAACCTCCAAAAGCATGGAGGTTAAAGAACACCCTACTAACGAATGAGTGGGTCAACCAGGCAATTAGAGAAGAAATTAAAAAATATATGGAAACAAACGAAAATGAAAATACAACAATCCAAACGCTTTGGGACGCAGCGAAGGCAGTCCTGAGAAGAAAATACATTGCAATCCAGGCCTATCTCAAGAAACAAGAAAAATCCCAAATACAAAATCTAACAGCACACCTAAAGGAAATAGAAGCAGAACAGCAAAGGCAGCCTAAACCCAGCAGAAGAAGAGAAATAATAAAGATCAGAGCAGAAATAAACAATATAGAATCTAAAAAAACTGTAGAGCAGATCAACGAAACCAAGAGTTGGTTTTTTGAAAAAATAAACAAAATTGATAAACCTCTAGCCAAGCTTCTCAAAAAGAAAAGGGAGATGACCCAAATAGATAAAATCATGAATGAAAATGGAATGATTACAACCAATCCCTCAGAGATACAAACAATTATCAGGGAATACTATGAAAAATTATATGCCAAAAAATTGGACAACCTGGAAGAAAGGGACAAATTCCTGAACACCCACACTCTTCCAAAACTCAATCAGGAGGAAAGAGAAAGCTTGAACAGACCCATAACCAGCGAAGAAATTGAATTGGTTATCAAAAATCTCGCAACAAATAAGAGTCCAGGACCAGAGGGCTTCCCAGGGGAGTTCTACCAGACGTTTAAAGCAGAGATAATACCTATCCTTCACAAGCTATTCCAAGAAATAGAAAGGGAAGGAAAACTTCCAGACTCATACTATGAAGCCAGTATTACTTTGATTCCTAAACCAGACAGAGACCCAGTAAAAAAAGAGAACTACAGGCCAATATCCCTGATGAATATGGATGCAAAAATTCTCAATAAGATACTAGCAAATCGAATTCAATGGCATACAAAAAGAATTATTCACCATGATCAAGTGGGATTTATTCCTGGGATGCAGGGCTGGTTCAACATTCGCAAATTAATCAACGTGATACATCAAATTAACAAAAAAAAAGAGAAGAACCATATGATCCTGTCAATCGATGCAGAAAAGGCCTTTGACAAAATCCAGCACCCTTTCTTAATAAAAACCCTTGAGAAAGTCGGATAGAAGGAACATACTTAAAGATCATAACAGCCATTTATGAAAAGCCCACAGCTAACATCATCCTCAACGGGGAAAAACTGAGAGCTTTTTCCCTGAGATCAGGAACACGACAGGGATGCCCACTCTCACCGCTGTTCTTTAATATAATGTTGGAAGTTCTAGCATCAGCAATCAGACAACAAAAGGAAATCAAAGGCATCAAAATTGGCAAAGATGAAGTCAAGCTTTCGCTTTTTGCAGATGACATGGTATTATACATGGAAAATCCGATATACTCCACCAAAAGTCTGCTAGAACTGATGCATGAATTCAGCAAAGTTGCAGGATACAAAATCAATGTACAGAAATCAGTTGCATTCTTATACACTAACAATGAAGCAACAGAAAGACAAATAAAGAAACTGATCCCATTCACAATTGCACCAAGAAGCATAAAATACCTAGGAATAAATCTAACCAAAGATGTAAAAGATCTGTATGCTGAAAACTGTAGAAAGCTTATGAAGGTAATTGAAGAAGATATAAAGAAATGGAAAGACATTCCCTGCTCATGGATTGGAAGAATAAATATTGTCAAAATGTCAATACTACCCAAAGCTATCTACACATTCAATGCAATCCCAATCAAAATTGCACCAGCATTCTTCTCGAAACTAGAACAAGCCATCCTAAAATTCATATGGAACCACAAAAGGCCCAGAATAGCCAAAGGAATTTTGAAGAAGAAGACCCAAGCAGGAGGCATCACAATCCCAGACTTTAGCCTCTACTACGAAGCAGTCATCATCAAGACAGCATGGTATTGGCACAAAAACAGACACATAGACCAATGGAATAGAATAGAAACCCCAGAACTAGACCCACAAACGTATGGCCAACTCATCTTTGACAAAGCAGGAAAAGAACATACAATGGAAAAAAGACAGTCTCTTTAACAAATGGTGCTGGGAGAACTGGGCAGCAACATGCAGAAGGTTGAAACTAGACCACTTTCTCACACCATTCACGAAAATAAACTCAAAATGGATAAAGGACCTGAATGTGAGACAGGAAACCATCAAAACCTTAGAGGAGAAAGCAGGAAAAGACCTCTCTGACCTCAGCCGTAGCAATCTCTTACTCGACACATCCCCAAAGGCAAGGGAATTAAAAGCAAAAGTGAATTACTGGGACCTTATGAAAAGGTCCTTATAAAAAGCTTCTGCACAGCAATGGAAACAACCAACAAAACTAAAAGGCAACCAACGGAATGGGAAAAGATATTTGCAAATGACATATCGGACAAAGGACTACTATCCAAATCTATAAAGAGCTCACCAAACTCCACACCCGAAAAACAAATAACCCAGTGAAGAAATGGGCAGAAAACATGAATAGACACTTCTCTAAAGAAGACATCCGGATGGCCAACAGGCACATGAAAAGATGTTCAACGTCGCTCCTTATCAGGGAAATACAAATCAAAACCACACTCAGATATCACCTCATGCCAGTCAGAGTGGCCAAAGTGAACAAATCAGGAGACTATAGATCCTGGAGAGGATGTGGAGAAACGGGAACCCTCTTGCACTGTTGGTGGGAATGCAAATTGGTGCAGCCGCTCTGGAAAGCAGTGTGGAGGTTCCTCAGAAAATTAAAAATAGACCTACCCTATGACCCAGCAATAGCACTGCTATACAGGAGTACTGATGCATAGGGGCACTTGTACCCCAATATTTATAGCAGCACTCTCAACAATAGCCAAATTATGGAAAAAGCCTAAATGTCCATCAACTGATGAATGGATAGGGAAATTGTAGTTTATATACACAATGGAATACTACGTGGCAATGAGAAAAAATGAAATATGGCCTTTTGTAGCAACGTGGATGGAGCTGGAGAGTGTGATGCTAAGTGAGATAAGCCATACAGAGAAAGACAGATACCATATGGTTTCACTCTTATGTGGATCCTGAGAAACTTAACAGAAACCCATGGGGGAGGGGAAGGAAAAAAAAAAAAGAGGTTAGAGTGGGAGAGAGCCAATGCATAAGAGACTCTTAAAAACTGAGAACAAACTGAGGGTTGATGGGGGGTGGGAGGGAGGGGAGGGTGGGTGATGGGTTTTGAGGAGGGCACCTTTTGGGATGAGCACTGGGTGTTGTATGGAAATCAATTTGACAATAAATTTCATATATTAAAAAAATAATAAAATAAAATAAAAAATAAAAGAGTGAGAATTAAAGAAAAATAAATAAATAAAAAGGTGTTTTGTATAAAACGTAGATAAAACCCAATTTAAGAGCACGATGACAAGAGAATGATAAGAGTATAAATACAAAAGGTAGTGGAAGGAGGATGTAAACTTCTATGTCTGTTTACAGACATAGACTAGTCTATGGATATTCCTCTTCCTTGGACCCTGCTGTTATTCTTTCCAATTTTTCATTTTCCTTTCCTGGATTCTCTTCCATATCCTTCTTTCCTGCTTATATATAATTTGGATTTTCCAACTCACTTTTTGTCTTTTTAGTCATCTTGGCCTTGTTTTTTTCCTACTCTTCTAATATCATAGGGTTTTATTTTTATTTTTATTATTAAAAATTTTTTTAATGTTTATTTTGAGACAGACACGGAGAATGAGTGGCAGTGGGGCAGAGAGAGAGAGAGGGAGACACAGAATCTGAAGCAGGTTCCAGGCTCTGAGTTAATAGCACAGAGCCCGATGCAGGGCTGAAACCAACAAACTGTGAGATTGGGACCTGAGCTGAAGTCGGATGCTTAACCAACTGAGCCACCCAGGCGCCCCAATTTTTATTATTTTAATTTAATTTTCTTTACTTTAAAAAAATTTTTTAATGTTTAATTACTTTTGAGAGACAATGTGTGTGTGCAAGTGCGGAGGAGGGGCACAGAGAAAGGGGGACAGAATAGAGCTGGATATGCAGGGCTCAAAATTATGAGAACCATGAGATCATGACCTGAGTTGAAGTCGGATGCTCAACTGACTGAACCACCCAGAAGCCCCATAGGCTTTTATTTAAAAACAAACAAATAAACAAACAAAAAAACATGAAACATATTTCAATAGCTCTCCCAAAATATTTTAATATTAGGACATGCCTCTTTCATTAACATGGGTTCAGTGGTCCTCAATGGATTCAGAGTAAGTTTAATATGAGAAAGGTTATTAAAATCACCAGGGAAAATTTTCAAATTATATTTGCCCTTAGCTTCTCATTTGGATAAGATTCCTTAGAGTCCTATAATTTGAAAACTATCTACAGATAGTTCTAATAGAGTTTTAGAGAATGTCTCAATATGGACTATTTTAGGTTTCATCCTTTTGTTAAACTTTATGTTCAAATTATCAAATGCTCTCGGCAGCATGATTGAGAATCCCTTGGATAGCAGGGACTAAAATGTTCCTCAGTCAGTAGCCCAATAATGGGATCTGTAAGTTCTTTCTATTATTGAAACACATAACTTACATCTTAACCGGGGATTTGAATAATTTACTTCACAGAAAGTCATTTAGGTAGCTATCTTTTTGTGCAACGACATAGCTGATTTATCATACACACTTTCATCCATAACAATATGTTTAAAATAAAAATAATTAATAATTTTAACAATATAGGCCAACATTCTAACTTGACTGATACAAATCAAATAAAATGAAAGGTAATACTAAATCATAATGAAAGTACATTTATTTTCAATAAAATATGTAATCTGAAAGAAACAATAAGCTCACACTGTTCTTCACTGCTTTCCAATATGCCCTATATTTTCAAAACCTGATTTTCTGCACATAAGGATTATCATGTAAAATGTTATCTTCACTTGCCATTGGACAAGTTCATATACGTATGTCAAGACACCTGTCTGCATAAAGGCCTTCCCAATTCCAGATGTATTTAGTTTTTCCCCACCTTTTATAATTACAGCACACTTTAAACTTTTTATAAAAAGTATAACTTTTTAGGGGCACCTGGGTGGCTCAGTAGGTTGGGCGTCCAACTTCGGCTCAGGTCATGATCTCCCCGTCTGTGGGTTAGAGCCCTGCGTCGGGCTCTGTTCTGATAGCTCAGAGCCTGGAGCCTGTTTTGGATTCTATGCCTCCCTTTTCCTCTGACCCTCCCCTGTTCATGCTCTCTCTCTCTCTGTCTCAAAAATAAATAAATGTTAAAAAAAAAAGCCAGCTGTAAAAAAAAAAAAGAAAAAAGTATAACTTTTTAAAAGCTTGAAACCTAGTCTGCTATAAGCCTTTTGAGGATGATGACCTTATTTTGTGCTTTTTTTTTTTTTTGTATCTCTGGAATTTGGAAAATCAATAGAGTATATTTTTTACATTTTATGAAGACATTTTGTGGATAGATGAAATTAGTCAGAATAGTACTATGAACCCTCATATTATACACATGACTCAGAATTACCAGCTCTTATAAGTATACATTTCAGTATGTATCTCTAAATGACAAGATCAGAATACCATTTGCACCCCCAAAACAAGTTTACAATAATTCCTAAATATCATGAAAAATCAAGTTAGTATTCAAATGTCCTCAATTGTCTTTTTGTTATGCACACAGAGAAGTGGTGAGCATGAGAAAGCTTACACCACCCTGTGAGCACCTATTTTTGTATTTTCAATAATTTTGTGAGCCCAGTGTTAAATTCAGTCATAATTAAAAATTAAATTATAGAACCATACTATTAAATAAATCATATTAAATTTTTAAGGTAAGAAATGCTAAAAACCTCCTCACTTTCTAATTATTTTACTACCTTTTTCTAATGCCTATAATCTTGAGATTATTTAAATCTATTGTATCTGTATGGTGGAAATACTCTATACTATTGTACAACAGTTAATCTTTTCTCAACTCTAACTTCAGTGATGCCATGTTAGTAGTCTGAAATCAACCATAGTGAAAATACATGTCTTCCTGTTCCTAGCTGTGTGCATTTAAAAATCAAGAAACAATGAACCGTTCAACCCGAATGAGAAACTCTACTGCCAAGGTTGAGATTTGTAATAATGGTTCATTAAAAAATAAAAGCTCCTTGGAAAAATATCTGATTCCAGATCTGGAAGAGAATATATGTAGGATGAACCTGAAGTATCTTAGGCAAAGTAACATAGAAGCTATAATTACTAGTGGGCTCATATTAAATGAAACAAAACAAACTTTAATAGACTACTTCAGTCAGAGATGGGACAACATGAGCATCAAAAAGAATAACTGCAATAGATCAAAAGACATCAAATATGCTAATATACTCGGATTAATAATTATAGTAAAAATACATATTTATCACCTTTATTACATGGTTGGTAATCAATTGCTATTCTAGATAATTGATACATATATGAACAATCCAATGATTCACTCTGCATTTCCTATGTGAACTATACTTCGTGATACCTAGAATAGTATAAAGAATTCCAGATAGTGAATGAGAAAGATGGGATAGAATTAAAACATCACCATTTTTCCACCCTTAAAGAAATAATGGAAGGAGATAATCATCACTGATGGCAGCTAAAGCACTTAGGTGAAAGGCTAACAGTGAATTTTAGATGGATGGATCAAATTGAGAGCATCTAGACACACTGATCAAAATTCACCTCACAAAAAGAGAGATGGTCAGACATCACGTGTCTCTCATAAAGATGCTCGGAGAAGACAGAACACCTCTCCGTTATCCTTGTCAAACTGTACAGTATTAAAGATGTGTAAAGCAGGGCACCTGAGTGGCTCAGTCAGTTCAGCACCTGACTTCAGCTCAGGTCATGATCTCATGGCTCGTGAGTTTGAGCCCCATATCCAGCTCCAGCTCCGTGTGGACCGCTCAGAGCCTGGAGCCTGCTTTTGATTCTGTGTCTCTGTCTCTCTGCCCTCCCCTGCTCATACTCCTCTCTCTTTCTCTCTCTCTCTCTCTCAAAATAAATAAACATTAATTTTTTTTAAAAAAGATGTATAAATGGATGTGAGAATAACTATATAAAATTTGAAAAATTATTGTCTAAAATTTAATAAAATCACATTTTTCACTTGAAGAGGAACAGTTAGGACATTTCATAATGCTAAAACATTTTTTTAAATATATTTCCTTAGAAAGTCATTTTTTCTAAGTGACTGTCATGGCAGTAGTGAAAAATTTTAAAGCTCATGGTATAGTTTCAACATTTTGAAAATTATCTCCTTGTTGTTAAATAACTCTTTGAAAACTCTTTGGCAATGAGGCTTATTAATTGATTATAAATTATAGTTTAAAACCTTTGCACAGAAAATGCATGATAATTGTTAATATCTGACTTGCTATGTTATAATCTTATTAATTTATATTTATTATGTCAACATGAAAAATATATTTTAAAGATATAAAACATATTCAATCTATGAAAGATCCAAACTTAAGATAAAAATAGTAAATAAAACTCTGCTAAAGATATAATTAATCATTATCTGTCTCCTTTTTTCCCTCATGCACACATGTGGATGCACCAGTGTGTACCCACTATATCTACCTACCCATCTGTCTATCCATCTATCTATGTAACTTTCCTTTGGTTAAAAGATCAAATAGATTTTGCTTTTGAATTTTATTGAATTTCACAAAGTTATATTTTACAAATTTAATTATTTCTTACATGTGAACACAATAACAAATTTAATTTCCATACAGTCGTATGTATATATTATTAGGATCTGCATAAAAATAATTCATTGGTCAACCCAGTTGTTCACTTAGTAATTGACATTGCAAACCTTGTAAAACTCTACTTGGTAAATGGCTGCATTTCCTGTATGTGGTAGAAAATAGCTGGCTAGCAGAATTAACTTGCTGCCTACTTGAGGCAGTTCTTTTTGGTCTGTAAAGAGATGGGAGGAATAAACTACATGAATGAAAGGAATTAATGACAGCATTACCAGTCAATATGAAGATATCCCCCAGCATCCCTGGCATGGTAAATCATTAAATAAAAAATATATAGCGCTTGTCATAGCAAGGCTAATGGTGCAGGTCTTTATAAAGAAGCTGCTGCCTTACGTGGTGGTATTTATACAGTCTGTACCTAGAGTGTTCAGTTTTTCCTTTAGAATGCATTGATTAGCTAGAAATGCCTTGATTGAAGGAAAGGAGACTTTAACCTTCATAATGAATAGGCCTCACGTTGCTGCTCTAATGTTCTAAGTCCTCGGTTTATCTTTGTTTCTAGCAGTGTGACTCTAAATCAAGATTAAAAAGCAACTCAACATGAGGTAAAATAAAAAGGAGGTCATTTAATCACCCTGTTAGCTTCAAATGATTATTGATTCTTGGAGGCGATGTCTAATTCTGCCAGAAAATCCATTTCAGTAATGATTACTGCCTCAGTTTTATCTATGATACTGGAGGTTATTAAAAGAGGGAATCTCAAGGGAAGTATACAACTTTAGGCCATTAATATCATATTTAATATTTTTATCACAACACAGTTTTTAGCTCTGCCCTTTAACCTACAGCAGAATCAGAGTAGTCATTCAGAAATATGTGCCTCGCTGCAATTCTAATTATTACATGTATATAGTCCTTTGGGAAACAGAAGCACATTGAAACCATGATGGATAAATATCAAACAATGCGGGGCATATTGAACGTCTATTGTTTCTTATTACCACAAATACACAGCACTCAAGTATTATGCCTACAAATATGAAATTATTGCTTTTTGTTCACTCAAATTATTTTAGAGTCATGCCTGAAATGCTATAAGAATCACAGATTTGTTAAATATAGTGAATAGAATTTTCCAAACACAGTTCAAAAAGATAAGTACAGATGATATATGTGTCTCTAACACAGATAAGTAAAGCTAGGATGATGCTTTATATAAGGTTTGTTAAGGGTGATGTGCCACCAAATCAGAGATTTGCTTCTCTGAGCATGCCTGTATATTTGTAGTTGTTTAGTGAAATTTAATGGAATAAATTAGGAGGATATACATGCTGCCTAATCTAAAGAGTGACGTCTCAAGTCTGAAATGATTATTTAAACTTCTACTGAACTGTAACCAAGAATAGACCTAATAAGTGCCAGGAACCTCATGTAATGAGAATGGAGAAAAGAGAGAGATTTGAGAGTGGAATTGTTACACATTTGGTAGCAAGCAAATGTTGAACATAAGGTAAACAGAGTAATCTGAGATGACTGCGTATTTATGGAATAAGCAACTGGATGATATCTCAATAAGGTGAAATATAAGAGGAGGAGTAATTAGTAGAGAAAATTATGAGCTCAGTTTTGAAGGAAATGAATATGAATTAGAAGTTTTTATCTATGAAGTCATCAAAAATATAACTCATATTCACAAAATAGGCACAGTATGGAACTAAAAATTTGTGAATCTCAGTTTACAAACTGGCTGCTGAGGGAAAAGTAATCAACAGATAAAAGGATAGTATGGAAGTTGTTTTTGAGTTGTGTACTTTTTTTGAGTCATCTTTAAGCTACAAAATATCAAAGTTTGTTTAAATCTGAGTTTAATCACATTATACCAAATATGGGGCCCTTCCATTATAATTATAAGAACAGATAAACAGCATAAAACAAAATAAGAAAAGTTAATTTATATTATCATGTTACCAAATATAGGTGTTTCTACACTAATTTGCAGATTAGAAAACAGTCATATGCAAAAGGTGCTACCAAATGTTGCTATTAAGTGTATATTCACTCAGTTTGTATAACTGGATTTCATGATGGTTACACTCTAGTCAGAAGAGACAGATCCATAACAAAAGTAAGTAAAATATTATGTAAACAGTGTTAATCTGCAATGAAAAAAGCAGGAAGGTGAGGCTATATGGATGTAGCCTTTAAATATAAATAGTCCACTTTAAATATAATGAGCAGGGACAACTGCACTGAGACTGGGATCTTTGAAATAGGAACATTTTGTTATCATGTTAATAACAAAATGATGGGGCGCTTGGGTGGCTCTTTCAGTTAAACATCCCACCTCGGCTCAGGTCATGATCTTCGTGATCCATGAGTTCAAGCCCCGAGCCCCATGTTGGGCTCTGTGCAGACAGCTCAGAGCCTGGAGCCTGCTTGGGATTCTGTGTCTCCCTCTCTCTCTGCCCCTTCCCTGCTTGCGCTCTGTCTCTCCCTCTCTGTCAAAACTAAATAAACATAAAAAATTTTTTTTAATGAAATGGCAGTCTAGATAGATCAAATTTATCCAAGTTATAAATCAATGAAATCTTGCTGAATGATAGGCATGTCTATACACAAACTTCAAACTTCAAATGCAAACTTGCATTTTTCTGTAATTACAGAAAAGACATTCTGAAAAATTATGCATGTATTTATGTATGCATGTGTACGTATACATAGCCCTATATTTATATCCATATCTATATATATACACGTTATTTTATTTTAATCTTCAGTGCTTGTTTTCTTTTCCTGAACAGACACTGAGAAGATAAATTGGCAAAACGCTAGCAATACTGACAAAGAAAATAAAAGAGAAGATACAAATTGCCAATATTAGAGTTGAAATGGGGACTATCACTAGAGATGCGGTAAACCTCAATAAGATAACAAGATAATACTCTAAACAATTTTATAAACATTACTTTGAAAACTTAGATCAGATGAACCAATTCCTCAAAAATACAAACTACTACAACTCTCACAATGTGAAACAGAGAATTGAATAGCTCTAGAATTAACAAGGAACTTGAATTCATAATCTTAAAACTCCCTGAAAGAAATTATCAAGCCCAGATGGTTTCACTGGCAAATTCTACCAAAATTAAAGTCAGAAGTAACACCAATTGTACACAATCTCTTACATAAAATATACAAAAATACGATATAAAATATATAAATATATAAGTGGATCACAAACATAAAAGTAAAATGTAAAACTATGAAATTTTTAGAAAGAAACACAGTAGAAATTCTGGATCTAGACCTAGGCAAAGCATATTTAAATTTGTCATAAAAAGACAACCTTTAAACATTTTTAAAAATTATAAATTGGACTTTAACAAAATTTAAAACTTTGTTCTCTAAAAGATCCTATTAAAAGTGAAAACCTACACTCTGGGAAAAATATTTTCCAATCACATGATAAAGAACTTATATCTAGAAGATTTAAAGTATTCTCAAAACATAACTGAAAAGAAAAACAACAGCAATCAAAATAGAACATGCAAAAGAAACATGAGCAAACATTTCACCAAAGAAGAGATACAGATGGCAAATAAACACATGAAAAGATCAACACCTTTAACCATTAGAGAAATGCAAAATCAAGTCATAGTGATATATCACTAGACACCCACCTGAATGGCTATTAAAAAAAGTGACAATACCAAGTGCTGGTAATGTTGCAGAAAAACTGGACCACTCATACTTCATTGGTGTAAATGTAAAATGGTAAAGCCACTTTGGAAAAACTGTCAAAGTTTCCTATAACACTATATATGTAACCACCATAAGATCCAACAGTTATACACTTGGACATTTATCCCAGATAAATAAAAAGTTATGATAACACAAATAACCTATAGATAAATGTCCATATCCATTTTTTAAATTTTTTTTAACATTTATTTATTTTTGAGAGTCAGAGAGAGACAGAGCATGAGCAGGGGAGGGGCAGAAAGAGAGGGAGACACAGGATCCGAAGCAGGCTCCAGGCTCTGAGCTGTCAGCACAGAGCCCGACACTAGGCTTGAACTCATGAACTGTGAGATCATGACCTGAGCCAAAGTCAGACACTTAACCAACTGAGCCACGTAGTCACCCCTGTCCATATCCATTTTATTTAAAATAGTGAACACCTGAAAAAACCCAAATGTTCTTAATGACATGAATGGTTAAACTAATTGTGGTGCATTCATACCATGGACTACTAGTCTGCAATAAAATGGATCAAAATACTGATAAACATAAAAACCTAGAAGAATATCCAAGAAATAATTTTGAATGAAAAAGGTAAACACAAAAGGTATTGCTATCTTTATAAAACTCTTTTCAAATGACAAAATAATAGAAATGAAGAATGATTTTTGGTTCTAGGATTTAAGATGGGGTGGGGTATGAGGGAAGTGGGTATGGTTAAGGGTAACATGATCTTCGTTCATTTGTGCATTTCAAATGGATTAATTTCTAAAAGCTGTTAAATTTGGCTAGAATGTCAATTTGAAAATTGTTACAAAAATTTAAAATAATCTCAGATTATAAAATCGTGTGAGAGAGTAAATTTTTTCTATATACTCTACATTATTTGTGCACAAAATGAATTTAAAACATTCTATGAGTGGGAGAATATTTTCTAGGTTGTGTTCTGGCATGGATAGCTATAAATAAATCAATTTAGAATCCACAGCTTGCATATTGTATCTCCTAAAATTTAAGACACCATTTTAAGAGTTCTGAAGAGAGTACAAGCAAGTCCCTGGATGAATGTGAGGCAGTCTTGTAAACTGCCTGAAATTTGAAATCATTTTTTTTTTCAAAAAAAAAAATTTAATGTTTATTTTTGAGAGAGAGGGAGAGGAAGAGAGAGAAAGAGTAGGAGAGAGGGAGACACAGAATCCGAAGCAGGCTCCAGGCTCTGAGCTGTCAGCACAGAGCCTGACACAGGCTTCAAACTCACAAAATGTGAGATCATGACCTGAACCGAAGTCCGATGCTTAACCAACTGAACCACCCAGGTGCCCCTGAAATTGTTTCTTAAGTCCCACAGCAATCCGATGGAAAAGGATGAAAAACCTACTGGCTCAGGGTGCTTAAGCATACAACCTGAATGATCAGTGGTTGATCATTAATCTATGCTGACCTAGGGGTGAACTCTAGGAAATAAGCTTAAAATGAAAACAAGGGGGTGTGCCCTGGTGGCTTAGTCAGTTGATTGTTGGACTCTTGATCTCAGCTCAGGTAATGATCTCACAGGTTGTAGGATTGACACCCATATCAGGGTCTGTGCTGACAGTGCAGAGCCTGCTTCAGATTCTCTCTCCCTTTCTCTCTGACCTTCCCCTGCTGATGTGTACATTCTCTTTCTCTCTCTCTCTCTCTCTCTCTCTCTCTCAAATAAATAAACTTCAAAAAAAGTGGAAATAAATTGAGCATGGGCATTGGAGGCTTAATGCCATGGGAAAAACAGATTTCACAGAATCAACCCAGCAAATGCACTGAAAAAAATAAACAAATGAACAAAAAAAAAAAGTAATAACAATAAGCCCGGAGGAGTGAGGAAAAGAATCCTGAGTTGATATAATATATTATATAAATTTTTCAGTTTGCAACAAAATATTATATGACATGTAAAGAAAGGGGAAATTGTGACCCATACCTAGGAAAGGAGCAGGCAACAGAAAATGCCTTTGAGTAGCTCAGATGTTTTTAACCTAACAGACAAAGATTTCAAAGCAGTCATTATATGCAGTTATAGAACCAAAAGAAACAATTTTTAAATAATTAAAGTCTCATCAAATACAGAATATCAAAAGAGATAGAAAATATGAAAGAAACACAAATGGAAATTCTGGATTTAAAAAGTTATAAATGAAACGAAACTCTCACCCAGGACTCAATAGGAGATGTGAGCTAGCAAAGGAAATAATCAATAATCAATGACCTTGAATACAGATCAATAAAATTTACACAATTTGAAAAAAAAAAGAATGAAGAAGATTGAGTGGAGCTTAAGAAAAACGTGGTACACCATTATGTGCATCAATATATACTTAACAGTAATACCAGAAAAAGGAGAGAAAGAAAAGAGAAGAAAAAATAAAGAAATAATAACTGAAAACTTCCCAAATTTGCCACCAAAAAAATTAATCTAAAGCATCCAAGAAGGTCAAAAAACTTGAAGCAGGAGAGAAAAAATATCCATAAACATAAATATCATAATTAAATTGTTGAAAACTAAAGAAATAGAGAACACCTTGGAAGGAAAAAAAACTTACTAAACCAAACAGAACCACAGTAATTTTAAAGGCTACTTCTCATAACTTCTTATTTTTTCTGATAACATAACGTAGGAACGTAAACTCATACAGTCACTTTGTAAAATAGCTTGGCAGTTTCTCAAATTGTTAAAAATAAAATTACCCTATGACCCAGGAATTCAATCGCAGGTATCTACCTAAGAGAAATAAAAACAAATGTATGTACAAAAGGCCTGTACATAGTCAGGTAGCATCATTCATAATAGCTCAGAATGGAGATAACCTAACTATTTATCAAAAGATGAATGGACAAACAAAACACTATATATCCATATAATAGTATTTTATTCAAAAATAAAAAAGAACAAAAGTACTGATATATACTACAATGTGGATAAACCTCTAGACCATTATGCTAAGTGAAAAGTGCCAGACACAAAAGAATACATATTGTATGATTTCATATATATGAAATACGTACATAGGCAATTGTATGGAAACAGCAAGTACATCAGTATTTGCCTAGGGCTAGTGGAAAGGGAAGGGAATGGCTTTTAGTGGATATCAGGTTCATTTTCTGGGTGCTGGAAATGTTTTAAAATTAGACAATGTTGATGGTTCCATAACTTTGTAAATATATTAAAAAGCACTGAATTTTGAAAACTTAATCCTGAAAATGATAGTTTTTATGATATGAATATTATTCTTCAATAAAGCTGTCTTTAAAAAGTTAAAAAATCAGTTTAAAAAAATGTAGAGGAAATGATCTAAAGACTAAATGCATATGAAAGACTAATTAAGATAGGGACTGTGTATTGATCTTTAGATATAACAATCTACTCTTTATCTTTGTAGTGAAAATTCAGAATGACATATGACTATGTTAAGTCTTTTTTGTTTGTTTGTTTTTCATTTCTCACATTTGTTTCCCTAAGTATACCCTTTGAATCTGGAGGCTTACGTTTTTAAGCACTAAGAAAATCTTCATTATCTATTTAATAATATTTTCTGCTTTTTAGTCTATGGGCTTTCTCACTTGAGAGTTGGACACTCTTTGTTCTTGCTCCAAACATGTAATATTTGATCTTATTTAGTCTATCTTTGTGCTTTTAGCATTATTGAGTTTTAGTTTCATTTCTGTATAAATTTCAAGAGATTTATCTTGTTTTCTTTTTCTTTCTTAACTAAAGGACCCTAATCTTATTATGAATTAAATAACTTCTTTCATTTTTTTTTAGTATACAAATAAGAAATTTCTAAGCATAATTATACTTTGAGCTTTATTTTTCTATTTTTTTTTCTGGGACCATTTTGTTTTGTTTTGTGTTTTAGGTTCTCTTTTTCCTTTTTTGTATTTTCCATAAATGCCTTGTGAACTATGACTGCGCACTCACATTTAAGAAGACTCCAAAAATCTAGCTGGGAGTGCTGTATCCATAGGCTTATTTTCTTTAATGGTAGACTTTAAGTTGATTCTCAGAGAAACTATTATCCTGGAAACCAAATTGCCAAATATGGTAGCCATATCTCTGGGGTCTTTTAATCCATCTGATATTGGTAGGGAGAGCTATCTGGTTGGAAGTTAAGGGTAGTGAGGTTTCATCTATTTTCCATCCATATCCCCAGACTTTACTAATCTGGTTTCTGTCACTAATTCTAGAATTTAAAATGAAATCATAAAGCATGTGTTTTTTATTCATTCATTTTTGATCTTTCATTTATCATAATTATTTTGAAATTCACTAATGGTATATAGCATATATGAATAACTTACTCCTTTTTATTGCTGTATCAATAATTTATTCATTTTATTTGTCCATTATACAGGTGGGCCAGAAATTGCTAACTCCTTCACCTGTTGATGGCTATTACAAATAAAGTTGCTATGAATATCACATACAAGTCATTGTATGAGCATATGCTGTCTTTTCTCTTGGGTAAATAGCTAGAAGTGGAGTGGCTGGTAGGTGTATGTTTTTCAACGCGGTTGTATCATTTTACAGTTTCACTAGAAGTATATCAGAGTTCTAGTTCGTCTACATACTTGCCAACATTTTGTATATAGTCAGTCTTTTTAATTCTGCCATTCTAATAGGTGTGCAGTTGTATTTTATCAACGTTTAATTTGCAAATTTCTAATCACTAATGATGTTTAGCATCTTTTCATGTAAATATTTATCTTCTATATATCTCCATTGGTGAAGTGTCTATTCAAATATTTTGCTCATTTTTAAAAATGGTTTAACTATTTTCCTGCTATTGAATTTAAAAAATTCATTATATATTCTGGATTCAAGTCATTTATCGGATATATAATTTGCAAATATTTCCCTTCCATTTTTGTAGCTTATCTTTCCAGTCTCTTAACAATGTTGTTTATGAGCAATAGTTTTTCATTTTAATGAGTCTCAATTTTTCAATTGGTCCTTTAATGAATTGTATGTTTTGTGTTTTATCTAAGAAATCTCATACTCTGTCATTTTTTTAATTTTATTTTTTGTATTTTGCATCAAAAAATGTAAAGGGCTTGGGATTTTACCCTACTTGTGAACTAACAAGTTAGTCAGCCATAGGCTTGCTATAACAAAAGAGTACTTGGTCAGGAACAAAGGACTTTATTATACTTGGCACAGAAAGAAGAAAGACCTTCAGTTCCTTTTGCCGTCCAAACTCTGTTTTGGGTTGGACGTGGAGATGAGCTCAGTGGAATACTAGACACGGTGGGCTTGTGCAGCTGAGAAACCTCAACTCTGGGAACTCTAATTATTTTTTTAAGTCTCTCTTCATGTTCCCCTCCTTTTTCTATAGCCTGGAAATTCTCTCCAGGGAATAAGCTTGTATAATCATTGGGTTACACTTACTTGTTTCCTGTGTCTCAGGATCAATGTCTTTCAGTTTCTGAAATGCAATGACTTGAAATTTGTTGTTTAATATATTCTTTTGGCTTTTGATTTTTTTTTTTCTGATTTTCTATCTTGGCCCAAAGTGTAGAGGGCTCTTTTATAGATGGTGAAGATTGTGGTACATATTCAAAGTGAGATCCAACAGCATGTGGGTGTGGGTGTGGGTGTGGGTGAGATGTTAAGCAGCCATCCCAATTTGCCTAGGAACAAGGGGTTTCTTGAGATGTAGAAATTTTAATGCAAAACCCAGAATTGTCACAGACAAACTGGAAGAGTTGGTCATTCCACTGTGTGTGTGTGTGTGTGTGTGTGTGTGTGTGTGTGTGTGTGTGTGAGAGAGAGAGAGAGAGAGAGAGACAGAGAGAGAGAGACAGAGACAGAGACAGAGTCAGCTACTTTTAGAGAGTCCCATTAAGATGAATGTTGTATGTATACATGACTTTTGTGAACTGGAATTTTTAAGAAACTTGTTGATATGACTTTCTGTGCCTTTATTTAATTCAATCAAATTTAACAAATATGTAGTAAGTAGGGTGGTAACATTGGTACTTTCATGTCTTCTCCTCACAGCTTTGGCATTTAAATGAGCTGCGATAAATTGGAAAAAAAAGCTTCTTTGACCTGTCTAATTCATACAGACTCTTCTTAAATGATGGTAAAACAAGCTTTGCTGTGTCATAAATTTAGTCAAATTCATTACCTGTAACCAAGGTGATCAAAGGACTCAGGTCTTTAATCTAAATTTAATCATTTACTTGAGAATTTAATTATTGTTAGAAAGTATAATAATCACAGATGCAAAAATATAAAATAGCTATCTTATTTTTTAAGTTTTATCTGACAGAAGTAGAATCTTATGAGACTAAGTAAGAGATGTGTTAGATCCGATTTAAAGTGATCATTGCACAAGAGTCCATAATTTATAGAAAATATGAAATACTACTCTCTATTTTTAAGGTAAATGTCATGCTCATGATTAATCAGAACAGTATTTGTGTGTTCATGTCAGATCCTATTGGACTTTACATTTCCAGTATGTTTTATAAAAATTGTTATTGACCCTGTAGAGGAAAAAAAAAGGATCTCAGCTAACAAATTGAATGCATAAGATCCATTAATGCTAACCGAAACTATGGTATATGATTAAGTGGAACAATTATCAAGTATCTGACTCAAAGCTGGCAGATCATTTCACATTGTCAGTTAAGTCACTGTCAGCCTTACCTTCTCTTAATCCTTGTCTAGCTCAGTTTTAAGCTGTTGATCCATTGCAGTGATGAGACATTTCATACTTTATTAAAATTTCCACTAACACCCTAGATATTTAATCTCCCTTGTTTTGGTAGAAATCCACTTCTTAAATGTTAATAAGGACTGCCATATACTGGAATTCTCAAAAAACACGATTTGCCAAAATGTATTATTTCTTCATATTCTCTTTCATTTAAATGCCAAATCTTTCATAATTCTACCTACCCCATTTAGAAAAAAGATATACTATGACAATTATTTCAGGGTTTTTTTTTTTTGCAAACGTTCCACAATTTAAGATTATTGAAAATTTTTTCATCTTCTCAACTTACTAAATCTATTAAATGTTATGGAGGATTTTTTAAAAGGAAGGAAATACATCTCAACTATTAAACATTCCTGCAATATTCCCATCCCATTTGGTGAAATCTTAAAATGAAAAAAATAAGTTAAAGATGCTTGAGGGGGAAAGAGGGGACAGAACAAGAGAACACATACAGTGTAATATGATAGACTAACCCCCTCCAATGTACCAAAGAGGAATTAAGTTTAATAACACCAAATATTTATGCAATATTATTTTTACATTATAGTTAATGACTTGTTTAGAGAAGAAGGCAGTGGCAACTAGAATGATGTGCATGTATCTAACTCAGCAAAGTTTATTTTCTATATCTAGGGAAACCACTATTGCACCTGTATTCATCTGTCTGACACACAGGTGTTACAGTCTGTATTTACAAGGCTGTCTGCCAGCCTGAAGACCCTTTGTTGTGAAGGGTGTAAGCCATTGTGATTATAGGCACATAAAATTGAAAGAAAGCTGTTTCCTAATCCCCCTCACTTCCATCTGTTTGGTTGCTACTTCTCAGGTGTAATTTAGACAGGCAGATGTGCAATCTGGGAATCCATCCAAATTCACTTTATTTACTTCCTTTTTAAGGAAAGGGGAGCATCAATATTGTCTTCAGAAAACAATTCTATTTCTACCAGTGTTCTCTCCAGTCTGTTGTTATATTTTATTCTCTGGTCGTAATGTGGAAGAACTGTAGTTCCTGAGGCTTTGACATTGATCCTTTGTTTCTTCTGACTCTTGCCACATCAGACTGGCAGCAGTCTCTAGCATTACCTTCAGAGGAACTTCTTCCATTATTGCAGGTCTCTGACTGATGGCAAAGGGCTATAGGAAATTCCCTATCATATGCCTCTTCTGCTAACCTAAGTGTGAAGGCATCCAAATTCTCTGTATAACTGACAAAATGGTAAGGATTATGGCTCCTTTATTTATTATTATTTTTTAATATTTATTTATTTTTGAGAGAGACAGAGACAGAATGCAAGTGGGTTGGGGCAGAAAGAGAGGGAGGCACAGAATCTGAAGCAGGCTCCAGGCTCCAAGCTGTCAGCACAGAGCCTGATGTGAACTCACAGGCTGTGAGATCATGACCTGAGCTGAAGTCAGACACTCAACCGACTGAGCCACCCAGGCACCCCTAGGATTATGGCTCCTTTAGTAAACAGATGCAACTGAATATACACAATACTTGGAAAACAGAATAGGCAATCATTAAAATCCTCATGATGAGGGTGATAAGAGTAGATACAGATTAACTGTTTAATTACTTATTGTAACTGAAGACCTATAGTACTAGTCAAAAGAGGCAAGGTTATGCTATGGTAACTAACCTATGACATCCTGGCTACTCAAAAAGACAAATGCTTCAGCTCACAATGATGCATCTGTCCTTATAAAGAACTGGTCAGAACAATCATATGACCTCATTTAGCAGCAAGATGGAAATAAAAGTGTAATTCTCATGAAAGGAGAGGTGAACCAAATATGCACAGATGCTAACAGTCTTCACCACTGACTACATTATTGACTATTAATCTATAAGTTGATTATTTTTTTTCTGTCCTCTGTTGTTTGCCATTAGTCATGGATTCTACGAAGCAAAAAATAAAAATAAAAAAGTTCATGTTGTTCTTATTTCTTTATATGTACTCCTTTAAAATTAGATGTGCTTTCCTAGGTTGCTAGAACATTCAGTGAACCCCATAGCTGTTGTTCCTCCACTTAGGAAAAAAACATTTAGGTACATAGAAAAAGTGGGCAAATATCATTACCTCAATTATGAAATACTTAGTTTTATTTTTAAAGGACATTGACATCACTGACTTCGTGATGGCTGACTTACTGAAAATGATGGCAGGGCCATGTTTGGAGAGGTCAGTTGGATGCAGGAAAATGTGGTAGCAGATGGTGACATAGTGTGTGGGAGATGGGGTGGTGTGAGGGGAAATACACAAATAGAAATAAAAAGATTAACTATAGGTGACAGCTGCTCGTGAGGGAATTGACAGATTTTTTTTTCTGGTGCCCAAGACTTTCACCACACTCATTTTAGAGTTAGAAAATGTGAAACCAGTGTTGGCACTTTTGTTCTGTTTTGGCATCACCCAGAGGTCTTGCATTACTGTCATCAATATAATAAGCCAAGAACTGGTTCTTTGAAATAACTGACAATACCAAAGAACTGTGGACAGCCAAGATCTTTCCCTTTTCTCTCGTCTTACTAGTAATCATTAAAGAAAAATCACATGCATCAACAGGAAGGAAGCAAATGTCAAAAGTTTTATGTTGCATTTAATTGTATTCAATCTCATTGTTATGATAATCTATTATAGATACTGTAAAGAATCTTGTAATGACTGAGAATTGACATCACTTGACAGCAACAATAGGATTCACTGACTTACTATTTTTAGATCATCTCAGGACAGTGCACATAATAGTCAAACAGTGTTTGTTATATACACACATTAAGAAAATGTTTGTTAGTCTAGTCAGCATTATCTTTCTCAACGTTTATTTATTTTTGGGACAGAGAGAGACAGAGCATGAACAAGGGAGGGGCAGAGAGAGAGGGAGACACAGAATCGGAAACAGGCTCCAGGCTCTGAGCCATCAGTCCAGAGCCTGACGCGGGGCTCGAACTCACAGACTGCGAGATCGTGACCTGGCTGAAGTCGGACGCTTAACCGACTGCGCCACCCAGGCGCCCCTATCTTTCTTAGATCATAAACAACTACATGTTTCTACTAGATCAAATACAAAGGGATTTTATCAATATTCACTGATTATGGTGAAATTCTAAAATTTTTGGACAATAACGTGGGTACAGATTATATACCTTCAAAAAGCTTCAATATATATATATATATATATATATATATATATATATATATATATATGCAACGTAGAGGAGGATGAGTAACATCTCTCAGAAGAAAAGCATAAAAGGAACCGAGGCAGAATAAGCTATCAACGAGAGTTGCAAAGATTTCAAGTTTTCTGTCCCTCCTCCCCCCACCTTTTTTTTTTTTTTTTTTTTTTTGATGTGATATGTGGATAATTAGTAGAGAACAGTTAGGGACAGGTTTTTTGGATTTCCCAGAAAAAAGGAAAATAAAGATGCGTGGCTTGAATAACTAATGATAGAATATTCATTGACGAAGATGAGATGTTTATTTGTTTGAAGATAGAAATTCTTCACTTCCCACCACTCAGTAAAAACCAAGCAAACTGGAAAGCTTAGCAAATGAAAATAGGGAACAAAAAGTATAAAGGGAGAGGGGTTGTATGTAAAGCGATTGTGTTTTGTGGAGGTCCCTAAAAATTCTCAGCGTTGCTTTATATTCTTATTTAAGCGTTACTTCAAATGACAATGTCATTTTTTTTTTGTTTCACTGTAACTTTGTGGAAAAGTACTTGCACTCTAGGACACTGGGAAAATAGAACAAACACCCAACTTTATATTTTGATTTTAACTAAAATAAATTAGGTGACTAAAAAGTTGTGTGTAGAGAAGTGCTTGAGATCAATGGATTCAACTATCCTCAGTGACCGTCCCATGTCTTGGAGGTAATCTAAATGCTACCTGTTATGCCCAGAATTTGTGATCTCCAAAGATCACAAGGGAGCCTAGTCCAATGCAAAAGCAAAAGAGCCTTTATTTGAGCTAGCTGGAGCTCAATCCCCTACCTGCACCGACGCAGCCGTGAGATACCGGGGAGAGCGAGCGAGTTTCAAAAGCACAAAGGTTTTATTGGGGTTTAGGGGCAGTTGGTGAGGTAATGGCTGTGGCCTCAGCAGATTCGCTGGGGAAGGGTCGGAGTCCTGTTACACAGGTCACTGGGCGTGTTTTGATCGGGAAGTTTGAACAGGTGAGCGGGAGGTTACTCAAAGGGAGCAGGCGTGGTCAAGGTGAAGGACACAGAACAAGATGGAGTCGGCCAGCATAGACCCGCCCTCTCACTACCGAGTGTGGTTGGATTAGAGGTGTAAAAACATATTTAACTCTTCACTATATGTTCATGTTTATTGTTTTTTAGCAAATAATTCACTGTTTTATGGAGGGAAGTTGGGCCATCACTATAGTCCATGCCTATATTTCTGCAATATTTTTCTTAGACACATTATGACCTATAAACTATTACTTTGTAATCATGGCATTTCAAAGTCATTACAGTCTCTTTCACGGTTTTCTATTTTCCTCAAATAGCCCCTTGTAGATTATTGTGTTTTATGTGTAGTTAATCTGGCAGGGTACCACTGAGTGTGCCATAGCAACAAAGATAAATCTTTTCCTTAAGAACAGACAGATTAAATATCCACTCACTGGACCAGACAAACTTAAACTTGAGTCTTTAAAGATTAAGCACATATTAGAGAAACAATTCTTAACTAAATACAGAGAAGCGGAAGATATCACGTATATAGCTTTTTCTTAAAGTTAGGTCACTCTGTTTTATAATCTCATTCCTTATATTTTACAACTGCAGTTACCACTGTCGTAATGACATAGTCACTGATGATATCTGTACAATGTCCATAACTCTCAGTGAATTGTAGTCTCCAATGGGAATTTCTATCTTGTTTAGCACTCCGTCCTTATTACCTAGCACATTGTTTAATTTATCAAGTGTCAGTTTTCACATATGAATAATAGGGTATAACAACATGTACTTTATTGAAAAATAGCATGAAGTTGTAGATAAGGACATTAATTTTCTCATATATATATGTATATATATATATATTGGAATACATCTGGAAACTAAATGATACATTGTGCAGATTCTGGGTCCTGTTATATTTCTCTGAGGAGTACTAAGATCTTCTTGTTTGTTTTAGCAATTACTTTGGCTGAACTCAAGCTCCAAGCCTATCTTGCATGTAGGGTGCATCCACTGAACTCTATGTTCATTTCATTATAGGCAGCTGCTCAGGGTCTTCCCCATGCATTCATGGTACAGAGATCAGCTAGAGAATTGGGAAAAATTTACATGCAGGATTTAGAGCCTCTCCTTTGTAAAATTTCACTTCTTACATTGTAGCAGCTGTGGTACCCCTGATAACTATTCCCTAAATCCTCAAGCCATGAAGACTGCCAATTCTATGTTCTAGCTGCCTGTCATGGCTGCTATCTAGAGACTTCCTTTAGGTAACAACTGATTAAAATAGGAAACTCAGAACAACCCCCTTCTTCCAAATGCTGATTCTTTTCCAGGTTATGCTGGTTTTAGATCACACTTTAATGCCTTCAGATAGATTTATATATTTTAGAGTTTATAATTGTAAATTGCAGGTTACTTTTCCATTACCAAAAGCCAAAACCTCCTGTTTACTCCCGAATAATTATTTTCCACATCTGTTTTTTTTTTTTAATGAAAAGCTGAATAGTAATAATGATACATCAAAAAGTTATGGCAATTGTTGATTAAGATGATTTATATCAATAACTCAGCACAATGATTGGCGGATAGAGTGTTTGATATGCACCAACAGAAATTATAATAATTACATGTCTGAGGATTAAATGAGGAAGGTAAAGCACATTAAAATGGTAAAATATTACATTCTCAGGATGAGTGAGTTTGATGATTTTTTGGACAATAAATTAAATATTAAGTTGAAGGTACTATTGTTAGTGAGTTATATTGTGCCCTTAAAGCACTTTCATTAATGACAGGTTCTATGTATAGCAATCATCATAATAGATTTCTAAGCTAAATCCTCTGATGTAGTTGGCTAACAGCTATCATCTCTATTTCTTTATAGTGACAAAATTGAAGCCTAAGTTTTAAGTAGAAGTTTATCGAAATCATATAAAAAATATTTAAGCCAGTCAGTTGGAGAATTTGCAGAAGTATTATAAACTTCCCATTCTCTATGTCACTTTCTATTTATTCCCTTTAACAGCAATTTCAGATTCTAGGAAGCAAAATTCTTTTATTTTTCTGCACCCAAGGGATGATGTTGATCATTTTGTATGTTACATTTGCAAAGAATTTTCTATTTACAGTGTAACTTAGTTCTTAGAGTGCCCTTGTGAAGAAGTCTTTCTATGTGTTTTACTTCATTGTACTAAGGGGGATTATCATCTCAGTCTCTTGCATTTTCTTCTGTCACTGGGAATAATGAATACAGATAACAAAACTAGAAATTGCATTTGATGGCATGCTTAAATATGAAATAATTACTAGCTTTATAGTCATACTGGCTCTAGTTACTGAATTTACCTTGAGAAAAATATAGAATAGTTTTAGACAGAAATCATTTGACAAGAAATTAGCAATGCTGATTTTTACACACCTGTCTTAGAATTAAAAAAAAAAAGAAAAAGAAAGAAAGGAAATTGCCTCTCCTGTGCAGAAAATTTCTGGGTGTATTCTTTGAATTCATTTTGGGTATTCTATTCTTTGACTACTATTAAGATATTCTATTTCTTTCTCTAAATAAAATGCAGCCTTGTTAAATAATACTTAGACACATTTTAATAATTACAAAAGGGTACAGTGTGTGTATGTATATAAGTGTATATATATATATATATATATATATATATATATATATGCTCTCTAATCTTATACACACACACATAGCACAGATGCACACAGACACATTACACTTATTTATACCTTTGTTCAGGCTATTTTTTAAATTTTTTTTTTTCAACGTTTATTTATTTTTGGGACAGAGAGAGACAGAGCATGAACGGGGGAGGGGCAGAGAGAGAGGGAGACACAGAATCGGAAACAGGCTCCAGGCTCTGAGCCATCAGCCCAGAGCCCGACGCGGGGCTCGAACTCACGGACTGCGAGATCGTGACCTGGCTGAAGTCGGACGCTTAACCGACTGCGCCACCCAGGCGCCCCTGTTCAGGCTATTTTTTAATACACGCCTTGATAATTATAATAGACAAAATCTTTATTTGAGATTTCTAGCTTAGCTATCTATAAGAATGCGATTATAGCATGGCATCATGGAACCAAGGGGAGAGTATCAGGATTTAGAAGTGTGGGTTCAGGATGGGGAGAAAAATATTCTCATATATGTGTGTGTGAGCATATATGTATGTATGTGTGTGGCAAGTAAACCTGATTGAAATACAAACCCCACTACATAGTAGCTGTGTGAACCCAAGTTCATTACCTATAAAACAAGGATATTAATTATTACCATACAGTATTAGTGATTAAAGAAATTTAAGTGCCCATTTCAATAACTGTGATGTATAGTATTCAATATATTCACTTTTTATCTAAACTCAAGTTCTATCTTTGCGTAAAAGCTTTACTTGCCAGCCTTACTTCTCAGTGATTGTTTCAGTAATTGATTTTCTTAATGCCCATTCCTTTTTCAACACTTTCTTAGCAGATGCTAACTAATATTTCCAGTTGCATCTTGATATACATCTTTTATACCTCAAGTAAGATTATAAAATATTTAAGATATTGTTGAAGACAGGAATGGATCATTATTCCTTTTAATATACCAAGAATCCATCCATAAGTCTAATGTGTAGTACTTAACCATTTTTTTGCATCACTGATCAAAGAGACCCATAAAACTGTATGAATTTAAAAGTTAGAGCAATCACAGAAATCATCTAGACCAGAGTTTTGCAAATTGTTTTTATAAAGGGTCGGCTATAACTATTTTAAACTTGGCAGGCCAGATGATCCTGCCGTAACTATTCAACTTTGCCACTGTAACATGAAGGTAGCCATAGACACTGTAGATAAATGAATGCAGCTGTGTTCCAATAAAACTTTATTTACAAAAAAAGGCAATGAGTCATAGCTTGTCAGCCCCTAATTTAAGAGATTTATTCAATCCTTAGGAACACAGACTCAGAAAGCAATTTTTCCCAAGGAGAAAGCAGTCCAAAATAGCAGAATAAGGGAATGTCTTTAACAGTACCTAGCTCTCTTTTCCAGGAACCCAAAGCCAAAGGAGCTAGCAAATTAAATGCACCATAATATTTTACTATATAAGTAACATAAAATTCGACTTAGTATAATGAGGATTTTTTTAATGTCTTAGTATAGGGATAGGAGGACTAGGTGGTTATGGTATAGGACTAGGAATATCCAAATTAGTCTTTCATTTATCGTATCAATTGAATTAGAAATATAGTGTAAGTTTATTCAATTACTCATATTTTCTATTCTTTTTAACATAGTCATTTGAAAAGTAACTGATCCATTGGCAGCTTATTTAATGTCACAACCTTCTTAAGACATAAATTTGAGACTCAAGTGTCAAAAATAGCTCAGAACAGCAAGTTAACAAAAGGATGGGATTTCTACATCATTGCAGAATTGGAAAAGACACAGGTGCCTAGTTTCATGGAGCTTCTGAATCAGTGGAATCCATAAAAATTAAGATTGTTTGCATTTACAGGAAATAACTGAAAATAGTCTATTCATATTAAAATAAATTCCTAAGATTTCTGTGCCAGCATTAAAACTCTTATTCCGTAATGATTTAAGTAGCCTCAGACAGCAAAAGGACTGGCTTTAAAGCTTTCCAGAGTTATATTAAGTCTGTTGTTACATAAAAGATTTAAAAATTTTTATTTAGAATATACTTTAAAATCAATTGTATGTTATATGAGATTTATTCTTTCTCTATCCTATGTAAAGATATTTTTAATAGTCTCTTATGGAAAATATCCTACTATATTTAGGCATATAAGAGATTTCCTAGAAATTTAAAATCCTGCCATATTTCAAGGTAATTGTATGATTAGTAGTTTATCAACATCTTTTACACAGTACCTCCTAATAAACAAACCAAAGGTAGATAAAAAATATAGAGAAAATAGAAATAATTTCAATTTTTAATTAATCTAAATTACATATATTATCTTTAAAAACTAGTATCTATTGGGGCGCCTGGGTGGCGCAGTCGGTTAAGCGTCCGACTTCAGCCAGGTCACGATCTCGCGGTCCGTGAGTTCGAGCCCCGCGTCGGGCTCTGGGCTGATGGCTCAGAGCCTGGAGCCTGTTTCCGATTCTGTGTCTCCCTCTCTCTCTGCCCCTCCCCCGTTCATGCTCTGTCTCTCTCTGTCCCAAAAATAAATAAACGTTGAAAAAAAAAATTAAAAAAAAAAAAACTAGTATCTATGTGTCTCTATTATATTTGTCCATGGATAATAGAAGTTTATATTCAGAGTAGTATATGGGGAAGGAGGATAATGTTCTTTAATAAATAGGTCCTTCCCTTACTGGGTTGGGTATTGGGTGTTATACTTAGTTTCTTTATGCCTTTCTTCAAGCTGAGAATAATATACTCAGCTATTTCTACAGAGGAGGTTTTACATGACACCAGTATCTGTATTTACAGATACTGTAAATATACAGCTTAGTATGGGACCTGACACATTATATGTATACAATAAACATTAAATATCATACTTAGGAGTTTTGGGAATCACCCTACAAGAAGAGCACAGACAAATCAGAGCCCATAACACTTGATAGAAAGAGAGAAAATGTCCAAGGAATTCTGTGCTATTTTGCCATTAAAACTAGTTTATTTTGTATATAATAAATGTGTGCCAGTCCCTCTTTTAGGTATTTGTGATGCATCAATGAACAAGCAAACAAAATCCCTGGTCACTGAGGTCAAACATAATACAGAAGTAACTATACAGTATTTTCAAAGGTGATAATATAATATATACAAGCATGTATATAACACATACATATATGACAAATATAGGCAAAGTAAGGTAAAAAAGAGGAGTTTAAAGAGAACTACTATGCCACAATATATGCGGTAGGATGAGCAATAGGAAAATGAATTTAAGACTGACTTATTGAGAGTGACTTTGTGCAAAGATTTGAAGAAGGTGAGTTACCAATTCAGATGTTTTGTGGAAGGGCACACCACACACAATAAGAGACTCTACACTGGGAGCATTCCTGACAGGTTCAAAGATCAGCAGGGAGTCCGACATGGTTGTAGCAGAAGGAGTGAGGTGAAGAGGAGTTAGGAGATGAGGTCAGAAAGATAATGGCAATCAATATCACAGAGGGCCTTGAGGCCATCACATGACCTTGGTGTTTCGTTAGTGAGATATGGAATCATAGCAAGTTTTGGAACAGTGTGACATGATTTGACAGTAGTTTAAAGGACCAGCCTCATTACTGTGTTGATAGGTGATTGATTATAAGTGAGCACAGGAAGAAGTTGATCGATTAGGAGGCAATGGCAATGATGTAGGCAAGAGATAATGATTGCTAAGACAAGGGGGAAAGCAAATTCTATGTTAATTTTTATTTTTTCATGGATTGAATGTGGGCAAGTATAGAAAGGAGAGAGTCAAGAATGACTTGACTCCAAGTTTTTTGACATGAGCAACTGGGAGGATAAATTTGCTGTAAAATGATGCAGAACGCTGCCAGTGGGTAAGTTTTTTGAGGATCAGTAGGAATCCTCTTTAAACCATGCTAATTTGAGATATATAATAGACCTGAAAATACAGATATCAAGCAGGCAGTGGATATAGGAGGCTGTCAGTAATAAAAAAAATGATCTTGACTAGAAATAAATATATAGGTATCTTTGACCTATAGATAGTATTTAAAACCATGAAACTGAAAGAAATCACCAGAGAATGCCAAAGACTAAGCATCAGGGCTCACTACCAACAGGCTGAGAGACCAAACAGGAAATTGAGAAGCATCCAACATGATTCAAGGAACATCAAGGTGCAGTAGTATTCTGGAAGCCAATTAAAGAAAATATACCAAGGTCAAATGCCATCAAAAATCACATGAAACTAGCAATATGCAGGTCATTCATGAACTGGAAAGGAAGAGCTTGGTGGGTATTATTAAGAGTGAATATAAGAGAAAATAGAAAGAGACAAATTGAGACTGCAATTATAGACAAATGCAATAAAAAGTGTAAAAAAAATAAGATAAATGGGCAGTGGCTAGTGGAGGAAATATTTTTAAAAATGTTTATCTATTTATTTTGAGACATAGAGCAGGGGAGGGATAGAGAGAGAGAGAGACAGAGAGAAGAAGAAGAAGAAGAAGAAGAAGAAGAAGAAGAAGAAGAAGAAGAAGAAGAAGAAGAAGAAAGAAAGAAAGAAAGAAAGAAAGAAAGAAAGAAAGAAAGAAAGAAAGAAAGAAAGAAAGAAAGAAAGAAAGAGAAACTCTCAAGCAGGCTCCACAATTTCAGTGCAGAGTCTGAAGAGTGGCTTGATCCCATCAACCCACCATGACCTGAGCTGAAATCAAGAGTTGGACACTTAATGACTGAGCCACCCAGGTGCCCCAGGAGCACACTTTGAAAATGAAATAAAGAACATATTTGTATGATGGTGTGAATGAGACAGTTTACTGTGTTGAATAGCATTCCCTCCCTCAAAATTCATGTCAACCCAGAACCTGTGAATGTGACATTATTCGGAAACAGGGTCTTTAGGAATGCAATCAAATTAGGATGAGCCCTAATCCAACACCTGCTGTTCTTAAAAGAAGAAGAAAATTTGAAAACAGACATAGATAGGGGAGAAGGTCATATGAAGATGGAGATAAAAATTGGAGTGCATCTATAAGCCAAGGAATGCCAAGGATTGTAGAAAAACACCAGAATCTAGAAAAGGCATCAAATGTTTCCTTCCTTAGTGCCTTTGAAGAGAGCATGGCCCTACTGATATTTTTACTTGAGACTTCTAGCCCCAGAACTGCAATGGAATGAGTTTCTGTTGTTTTAAGACACCCAATTTGTGGAACTTTGTTATAGCACCCACAAAAAATATAAAAATATAATACAGAGTATAAAGATTGGTGATGAATGAGAAAATTGCTTATGGAGAAGAACCAGAGTAGTTCCTCTATGGTATAAGGCAGGAAAGCAATATATATGGGTGTATGTTCTGGTGAGTAGCTTTGGTGGTAAAGATAACTGTCATTCTTTAATCATTGTGAGGTTTATCAGGAGGACCTTAAAAGCCTACAATGTAGACCATGAAATACATTTAAAAATCACTGATCTAGATTACCCTTCATGTTTTAAGATATAAAATCAAATAGTGGCCTCTGACTGCTATTTATCACCTAGGTACACCATGTCCTTTCATAAATGCCTGTCTTTGTTCATTCTTATTTCAAATGCCCTTTACCTTACATATTCACCTATAAAACTCATACTTCAAAACCCAATAAAATTATTAATTTCTATAAAACTTTTCTAGGCCTCATTTTTTTTTATTTGCCTAGAGAATACTCTCACCATCTTCCACATGAACACATATATTTCAACTAATTTTCAAGTTTCTTGAGACTAGAAACCATACCTTAAATATCCTGAATCTCCCAGGATTATTAAAATAATAGAATTCTGTTCAGGGTAAAATCAGAAGTCATCTAGACCAATTCCTTTTATCAACCTCAGGAAATATATCCCTATGCTCTTAAATGATTGACTAAAGTATATTCAGTCAGCCTAATATGTAGTGATATTTTCATTATACAGTGATGCCTTCAGCATTTTCTAAATCGCTCTTTGATAAGACTAGAATTTATATCGTGTTTGTTAAAAAAATTTGAAATCATATATCAGTAAAATAAAATAGTCCAGAATTTATGTGAAAATGAAACATTCAACCATTTACACAATTGGGTTGACTATTTTTCTCGGTCTTCTCTTCCATTTGGTTTCCTAATTTGTATAATTTGTGTCTGTTTATCATCACCTACATGTCAAGGCTAGTAGAAAAGAAAACAAGTTTGGGGTGAATTTAAAATCTGTCATTTGCTTATTTTCTGGAAACTTTAGCCAGACATTAGGTAGGGATGTGAGCATTAATGACTGCAGTAAGATCAGGGGTTGAGAATTTCTTTCATCCAAATTCTATTTCCCATTTCCAAGGGTAACTGAGAGTTGAATGAATCATGAAATGACATCCTCCTATTGGTATATCTAAGATGGTTCCGATGGATGATGGAGTTAATATTCCGAAGCCATATCTATGTGTAACTCCAGAATCAACTACTTTATAGCTAAAATGTTCTTTCTGGATCTTATGAGGACTGAGTTTGAAACAATTGACAAGATATATCATGTATTCAAATCAGGTTTTTCATGAAAGTAACTAAAATAATAGTTTGTTGAAAAATATCAACTGAGAATTGTTAAATAGATATGACCAGAGAGTTATGTATCTTCCTATTTTTGAATGTAATGAAATATCTTTTAAATACTTCTTGCATTTTAATCTAATACAATTTTTTATGTCTTCAGATTGTAAAGAACTTGTACAAATATTCAATTAATCCAAGTACAAATGAGGCTCAAAAATAAACAAAACACTTAAGACATTTAAATTTAAAACAAATTTGCCTAAATCTTAATTAATTTCTGGCATTTTCTATTATATTTGGAAAAGGAAATCTGAGTTTGTCATATTAAACATAAATTGTTGATCATTAAATCATCTGATTTTTATGGTATTTTTTCCAGTCTAATTAGAATGATGTTGCAAGATTCCTTTGAAAATGCTTTTAGAGGTACTTTCTTATTTGATCTTCGTGATACTGACACTGTGAAGTAATTAGGGAATTTATTATTATTATTATTATTATTATTATTATTATTATTATTATCCTCATCTTAGAGATGAGAGAGCTTTGGTTCATTTAGCAATTTGTGAAGGCAAAACATGAACTTGAAATATATAACTCAAAACACTATGCTTTTTTTACTGCCTATAGCTAACTTGGTCAGTGATAAACTAAATGTTCTTAGACTTGGGTTCTAATTCTGGTTTAGTCAAAAATTAGAAGTCTGACTGAAGAAACTTTATAAAATACTATAGGTGAGGGCACAGTTTTCACATGCATAGAACAGACTGACATCTTTTCTCACTCTCAAATTTAATATTCTATACATCTTCACATTTATAATTGCATATGTGTGTGTGCATATATATCAAATACTCAGAGATATTATTGAAATTCCAGGTTGAATAAAAATAAACATAGTTCTTTATGAATTCTCAAACTTACAATGTATTAATCAGTATTCTGAATTTTAAGCACCAGTTTAATTTTGCAATATTTACTTAATTGTATATAAATGTGGATCCATTTTGTCAAGGAAGCTTTTTGGTGTTTAGTGGAAGAAATAATTTCCTGAATATATTTTAGAAAGAACCGAGATTATTCTTATTTTTAAGCATATAATAATAAATGTATGAATCTGCTTTTTGAATTGGCATTCCTTTTATTATTTTCCTTGGGGAAAGAGAAGAAGATATCAAAGCATTAGAAATTATTGCTAATTTTTATTCAATATTTTTTGGTCCAAAAATTAAAGAGGTTGAAAAATTTCTAAGAAGCTGATTAAATAAAGAATCATTTTGGATGTCATTGCTGTTTCTGGATAACAAGTATTACAAAAAGAATATGACTGAGGGCAAACATTATTCATTAATTGGTTTTATTCACTTGATTATGTTGTAAATAAAATGACATGAACTAGAGATACATCATTTTATATACCAACTATCCACCTACTTGTCTGATCTTAAAATGGCTGTTTAGCATCTTAGAGCTTAGACATCAGTAAACGGAATTTTAGTACTCATATTGCAGGGTAATTAGAAATACTAAACATAATTTATATAAAGTAGATTATAAATTCTTTGGTTGTCTGAACCACTGAATCATCATATGTACCTGTATTTCAGTTCCTCCTACAGTGTAGCTAGTTTCCGAGGTGTTAGGAGAACTGAAAAGTCAGAGGAGGACACTGAAGCAATTCACAATTTAGCAATGGGAAAAAAAATCTCAACTATCCTATGACTAGAAGTATAAGGAAAACAGGTATTACCAGAGGCCAAGAACAGGCATCACTATCACTGGCTACATCTTTACCCATGAAGGATAGGGCTGCCTGGAGATTGATGCAACTATGGAAGAGGGACAGCCATTTCCACAAATAATCCCTGAAGCAAGAAGAGGGAGATACTCTGGCATCTACTTCCAAGTCTCTAATCTCCTGTCAGAACTACCTCTCCTTGGTCACCACCATCTCAAATTCAGATTACAAAGAAAATATAATCTGCATAGAAATCACAAGAATGGATTCTGAACAATTAGCCCATTGAAAAGATGTTGATATTTATAAGGAAATTCCAGTTAAGAAGAGTTACTCATCAAGACCAGAGTCTTATATTTAGAAGCATTAAGTAGAAGTTAAAGGTTTAAACATAGATACTTTAGGGGAGCCTGGGTGGCTCAGTCATTAAGCATCCAATTTTGGATTTCAGCTTAGGTCTCGCAGTTGTGGGTTTAAGTCCCATGATTCTGTCTCCCTCTTGCCCTATTCCTTCTCTCTCTCTCTCTCTCTCTCTGTCTCTCTCTCAAAATAAATAAACATTAAAAAAAGAATGAATACTTTTAAAAAAGAATACTTTTATGAATTTTATTAATAAATAAATAAATTGATGAAAGGCAGGTAAATGGATAAAGAAGAACAGGAAGGAGGAGGAAGAGACAGAAAAAAGACCCCATATAGAAATACATTTCTTGGGGCGCCTGGGTGGCGCAGTCGGTTAAGCGTCCGACTTCAGCCAGGTCACGATCTCACGGTCCGTGAGTTCGAGCCCCGCGTCGGGCTCTGGGCTTATGGCTCAGAGCCTGGAGCCTGTTTCCGATTCTGTGTCTCCCTCTCTCTCTGCCCCTCCCCCGTTCATGCTCTGTCTCTCTCTGTCCCAAAAATAAATAAACGTTGAAAAAAAAAAAATTAAAAAAAAAAAAAAAAAAAGAAATACATTTCTTAAAAAAGCAATGTGACAGAAAATGAGTGTGCAAATATAAAAAGATTGAAAGAGATCAAATGAATAATATTCAACTCTTTTAAAAATTATATATATAATTGACTTTAATGTATATAAATTATATATTCACATATATGTCCATATAAATGTTATCTATCTATATTTTTCTACTTATCTACATATATATCTACTTATATACATATATATACATATGTATATACATGCACACATATAACTATATATGAATGAAAATATTGTACAATTATCTTTCTATATGTTTACACACATATATACATATACAAATATATTATTTACATATATAAAATATATTTATTTATAACAAATAGTATATAATATATAATATATAGTAACATAAATATATTATGTATGATATATAATCATGCAATAGTAATGTATACTATCATAACAAATATATAATGTGTATTTATATTTATATATTATATATATTTATTAGAGATGGTCAAATATATTCCCTCACTACCTCTGGAAGGGTTATATAAAATAATTTAATTTTTTATTTCAGTTTTATTTTTTAGGTGAGAAACAATGAGAGACTTCAAGAGATAGAAGCTCATCCTGTTCAAAAGGCACTTTGTCTGAATGTCAATACTGAGAAAGGGAAAAGGAAGTGTTATTTTTTAATGATCTTGAGTGTGGAAATATCTGGTCTTCCATGAGAATCCTATTTTGTATTTTAGTCACGTTTCTGTTCAAGATATTAATTTTCATATTCAATGTATTATGTGTTCATTCACTGTTTCAAGGGCATTGAAATGTTTATATATTTTTTTTCTACCAAAAACCTCCTTTTATTTCTAGAGTCAATCTCATCACCTCCAATCCAGTTTACCTACCTACCAATCTAGTTTACCATTATGTCTTCCCATGACCATTTCAATAGCTTTCTCACTAGTTGCCTGTTCCCATTCATGCACCAATTCACTTCCATTTGGCTCCACACCAAGATGTTTTATCCATTCAAATGTAGATAAAGTTATTTCTAAAGTCAGAATCTCCCAATGTCTTAGCTCTTGTAATAAATGCTAAAACTCTTAACCTGACTTACAAGTCTCTTCTTGACCTCTCCTACCTCCCACCTCTGCTCTAACTTTGAGCACATATCCTTTCACTCACACCAGGACTCACTATGGCCCAACCACATGCTGCCTGCCACATGCCAACCAAGTCTTCACTTCAAGGCCTTTGCTTTTTCCATTCTCTCATGCTGAAATACTTTCACTGTATATAAAGCAATCACTTACTTTCTCGCTTCCTTTAGATCACTTCTCAATTGAGACTTTTATCAGATCTGATCATGCCCTTCTATACTCTATTGACTTACCTAGCTTTCTTCTTCTATCTTCAAGTTCACAGACACTGCCCTCTGTCATCCTCATTCTGCAATTTAGCTCATTTAAATTTTTAATTTTCAATTGTAATATTTTCATTTGCTTTTTCTTTTTATGTTTTTATTTGCTAGAGTATTTGTCTTTCCATTTATTTTAAGAGGAATCACCCTGACTCAATGAAGCATCCTTATAATATCTGCTTTAAATTCTTTGATAATTCCAACATCTGTATCATTTCAAGGTTGGTACATAGTTTTGTATTTTCCTTTGAAAATTTGGATTTTCCAGATTCATCACATGCCAAGCAAATTATCCTAGAAAAATATCCCAGGCAAAATATCCTAGACATTTTGATATTTTGATTATCAAGACTAAGTGTTATTTAAATCTTAAGGAAAATGAGACATCTTGTTTTGTTTTGTTTTGTTTTAACAGGCAATCAAGTTACCTTGTTCATCTCATTGAAATAGATTTTTCCATTTTTACAAATTTCAGTCTATCTTTTCTGGACAGTGGTTCCAATATTGGTTCAATTCTCAAATCTTTTGCAGTGTTATTCACATATGTCTTATGTGTACCTTAGTCACCAGTGTGGAATTTGGGCAGTGATATACTCTATAGTAGATTCCTAAGTAGGTGGTATACTATTCAGGGTCAGATTCACAGATGTGCAACTTGCTAAGGTATTGATTTCCATACTTTTCCATGCAATTCCTTTTACCAGTACTATGTCTAGAACCAAGCTGTGAAAGGAGAGAAGGTGGGGATGGGTAGGGTAGGAAGATATTTGGCCCACTCTCTGGGAACCACAGATCCACTGATCAGAGAAAAGTGTTCATCATCCTCAGAGTTTTAGATGTCAGCAGCTGCTTATGTCCACCCAAGTGTCACCATTTCCATGGTATCTTGTAACAGCTTGTCTGGGAGTGAAAGAAAAGAAAAGCAATTGTGGTAGTTCCACACTTTTCCTGATCCATAACACTCACTTCTTTTTTATAGTCTTTGGTCCAGAAGGAGAGGGCTTCTTTTTTTTTTTTTTTTTTTAAATTTTTTTTTAACATTTATTTATTTTTGAGACAGAGGGAGACAGAGCATGAATGGGGGAGGGTCAGAGAGAGGGAGACACAGAATCTGAAACAAGCTCCAGGCTCTGAGCTGTCAGCACAGAGCCCGACGTGGGGCTTGAACTCACGGACCGTAAGATCATGACCTGAGCCGAAGTCGGCCGCTTAACCGACTGAGCCACCCAGGCGCCCAGGAGAGGGCTTCTTTAAGATCACTTTTAGTGTACACCTGGTACACAATGTGTTTCAATCTGCCTCTGAGTTCAGGCAGGCAATAGTGGAGGAAAATGGTAAAATCTGCACCAGTTTGATGGAATTTTGAATCTGTCTTTTCTCTAATCTACCTGCGCTTAGATTTATCATAGAGCTGCTTCAAGGATTATGCCCAGGAGTTATAGTTGCATTCAGTGGGAAAAACAGGGGAGAATTTGGCTACGCTAACATCCCTGGAATTGGAAATATTCATCCCACATTAGTGTTTATTTGGTACCAAGAAAGTTTCCTTCTTTGTGATTTTATTTAGAAACTGCTGTTGAATTTGTAATGGCTAAACATACATTTTTGAAACAGTTAGCTAAAGATTCCATATGGACAATTAGCAAATCAATAAGTGTTATCAGTGACTAATGTACAAATTGGTAGTAAATTTAGCTTTGGGAAATACCTGATAACAGCTTAACCTTTTGACTGCTCAGTCAGTGAAGACAACACTGGTGGCTTCTTTGCAAATACACATTGAATTTCTTATTACTTAAGAAATATTCCTTTGGATATATACAATGCCAAGCCCCCAAAAGAAAAGGGAAAATGTAGTACAGGAACGTTGAAACATGATTTAACCAGACCTTCAAACAACTCAATTGTTTTTTCCCTCTTTTTTTCACAGTTTAGATATGTGGTAAATAACGAATAATTGGGTCCTAGAGATTTATTTGAAAATCAATAATTTTTAGGCCCTATCTTTGGGTCAGGAGGGACCAAAGCCAATATCCTGTGCTCCTCTATAATTTCATCTCCATTCCTATGCAAGGAAAATTGATGCTTAAAATGATGAGCCTGAGGCATTGCAGTTCCTGAATTATCAGAGATTCAATTATCTTCAGACTCATGAACCTGCTAAGGTGGGCAAAAAGACTAATACATTTGAGAAGGATTTTAAAATAATAAGGATTGACCTGAAATGATTGGGGAGTTAATTCTTAGTTTTCATGGACTTTTATTAACCATATTAACTGAATTTTTAAAGCATTACTGGCCATCAAGATTTTTCCCACAGGTCGTCTTCTGGTTTGAATTTGCTTTGAACATTGAGCAATACTTTTGATGAGAAGGAGTAAAAGTTTGTTCTTTTGTGATGGTAAGAGATTCCTCTGTGGAAATTTTCTTTTTGTTAAGTTTATTTATTTATTTTGAGAGAGATAGAGTGAAAGTAAGAGAGGGGTAGAGAGAGAGGGAAAGAGAAAGAATCCCAAGCAGGCTCTACACTGTCAGTTCACAGGTCTCGAACTCATAAACTGCAAGATCATGACCTACGCCAAAATCAAGAGTCAGAGGCTTAACCTACTGAGCCACTCAGGTGCCCCTATGGAAATTTTCTATACCTATAGTAGAGTTCAATAGTTATTTTATTTGTCTCTAATTTGATTAGAAAGAATAGTGTAGCAACTATGGATTTGTCAAAATAACAATGTTTGGAAATAAATATTATTATTTATTATTATCGTTTACTAAATAAATGCGATTTACCTCATTCTTTCATATCTCAACAGTTACCTATAAGTATAGGGATAGTTTTATATTAAGGATTGATAATTAATTAGAATTAATTAGAATCAATTTCATTAAATTTTCCTAATACATATTTAGTTATGCAATCATATTCCTTTCTTATCTGCATGGATATGTAAAATGAAGATTTCTGAAAATTGTCTATTTATAGAATGATATATTTTATTCCTGAAAGAGAGCAAACATACATTATGCAATATGTAAATTGTAGCACAGCTTTTAAATATCAAATTCATAATTAGATATCCTGCTCAGCCAGACTTCATTAATCCTTAATCTTAAAACATACTGTGTGCTTCTTAAACATAAACTATTTCTGGCACAAACTTAAGGGAAGACATACAGAAGCTTGTAGAAATAAAAACAAAATGATACATGAATTATCTGAGAACATTTAAAAACAGAACAAAGCACATTGTTTTAACCTCTGATTCTACTCTTTATTTTGTCAAACTTTTGTTTATTTTTCAAAGCACACAAGAGGCAGACAGTCATAAAATGCTTGACTGTATCCTTAAGTTTAGAATGGTTTAACCACTTGGGATGTTTCCACTAAATCAAGAATCAAAACAAGCCATATTTGAAAGAGAAAAATAGTCAGATTTTGCTCGATACTGGTTAGTCTAATAGAAAATATCTGTATGTAAAGCATTTTAAACTTGATTTGACTAATTCTCCATTATGTAGTAAGCATTCAAATTATTTTCTTCCTCTATTGATTTTTTTTTTCTGTAACAGTAAAGTTAGAAAGGTCTTTTAAAAATATGTAGAAGAAAGTAAGTAGAATTGTGCTGGAAAACTGCAGTTTGTGTTTGAATAATGTTTCTTCAGGTAAAGTTTCTGGAGAGAATAGCATGTAGGACGAATGTGATATACAGAAAAAAACTTATTTACCAATAAATATAATTCTGTAGAAAAGGGCCATGTAGTGGACTAAAAATAGAAGGAACTTAGTGGTTATCTGATGATATGACATTGTAGCACTCTGGGTAATTGTGGTAAATTCTAAAGATCACACCAGAAGGTAGTATAGAACTGGATGTAATACCCATCATCTGACTCAAAGTGTTTGGTTCTTTGCAATGTATTTGCTTTCTCTGAATTAGTAGTTTCGTTTTTCTCAATTTAGTCAAAATGTATTAGTGTTCTGTTTACTGCCTCTGCTGATATTCTGGAGTTTGGTTTTTGGTGTTTTGCTGTTGTTGTTGTTGTTGTTGATTTTGTTTTAGTTTGTCTGCAGCTTATCTTTTCATTTATTAATGTATTCATCCATTCAAGACCTATTTGAAGAGTGCATATTTTGTATCACATACTATTATAGGTGTATCTAAATAAACTAGTAAAGGATTCTTGCTCATGTGTTAGGAAATAAAGTAAAGTAAGGTAATGGGGAACAGTCAAGGTCAGAGGGAAAAGAAGAGATTTCAATGCTTTTTGGAGTCAGAGTAGGCCCATTGGAAAGGGGATAGCTTAGCACAGATCTTAAAGAGTTGCAAGAGCTAGGCATGAACATATCTAAAGGAAGAGCATTCTAGGTAAAGGAGACAGTCAATAAAAAGGGCCTCAGGTGGGCATGTACTTAAGAGGTTCCAGAACAGTCAATGAGGTAGAGGAGAAAATAAATGTGAGAAGCAGTCAGAGGGTTAATGGGGTATCAGATCATGAAGGGCAACAACTCCATAAACCAAGCACACAGGGCCATGCTAGGACTGATGTTCAACCAAGGAAACAGAGTACATTCCTATCCCTACCATGAGGCTAACAAGCACTAAGTACAAAGCAATTGCAGTTTAACATTGGGGAAAGGGCAAGAGTTTGGAGAGAGACACCATTTGTGGCACAGTTTTGCAAATGACAGAAATTTGAGAGCAGAAGTCTAACGCTGAATAAAACCTGGTAATTCAGCCCTCACCTAAGTACAAGTTAGAAAACTGGGAAGCCTGTGGTATATTTCATTCAATAACGATGACAAAACCCAAATTCAGCCCAAGTACTGACTACATTAATTTAAATACTCCACACACCAACCAAGTGTTAGAAAGAGGCATGCCCATTAGCAAATTAAATAGTATTTTCCTCAGGCTCTTCTGTTCTATAAAAGATTTCTGGCGTTCAATTAAAAGTTATGGAGCACATAAAAATCAAGAGAGAAGTATACCATTAGGAAAAGTCAAAGCCATTAATAGAACCAGGTTTAGAAATGGCATAAATGTTGTAATTCTTGGAGTATTTAAAATAACAATTACAAATATATAAAAATAATCCAGTAGAAATATTGTACAACATGCATAAACAGATGGGGAATTTCAGCAGATAGTAAATGTAAGACAGAGTCAAATGGAAGTGGTAGGCATAAACATGTAGTAATAAATATAAGAAACTACTTCAAAGGACTCATCAGTAAGCTCACTATAACCAAAGAGAAACTTAATGAACTTAAAATAGGTCAATAGTAATCACATCAAGTGAAGGGAAAAAGAAAGGCGGGGGTGGGGGGGAGTAAAGATGATATAATAGATGTAAAAATTCCAATGAAAAGACAGAAATTGCCAGACTGGCTAAAAAAGCAAACTCAACTGCATGATAAGTATAGGAAATGCATTTCAAATATAAATGCAAAGATAAAAATAAAAGAATGGAAAATGATTTATTATGCAAGCGCTAATCAAGAAAAGGCTGAAATGACTGCATGATATAGAACAAATTAGACTACACACCAAGGAAAACTATAAGAGAGAGAGGAGGGAATTATATAAAGAGCTCACATCAGTAAGACCATATAACATTGCAAAATGTATGTATAACGTTTCAAAATGTATGTACACACTTATTAATTTTTTTATAGTATAACAACACAGTTTAGAAACTTATGAAGCAAAAAAACTGATAGAAGGAAGAATGGACAAATTTACAATTATATTTGAAGACTTAAATATTCCCTTCTCAGTAACCATTAGAAAAATACAAGGACAATCATACCTAAATCACATTATCAATCAACTTTATCTATTTGACAATTAGGACATTAAATTTGTGTAGGACACACAAATTTAGAGTAAACAAAAATACATGTTTTTTTAAAGGGCACATGGAATATTCACAAAGATAGAATTATATTTGGGGCCACAAAGTAAACCTCAACATATTTAAAAGAAGCAAGAAATACAAAATAAGGTCCTTAATAACAATGTAAACAAGGGATGAATAATAGGAAGATATCACAAATTACACAACTATTCAAAAATTATATAACATACTTCTAAATAATTGATGGTGAAAATATGAAGACTGAAGTAAATTAGAAATATTTTGAATTAAATGAAAATCAAAACATATCAAAATTTATCAGACAGGGAGAAATGTATATCATTAATTACTTATACTAGAAAAGAAATGAGATCTCAAATCAATGATCTTAAGTATTCATTTTAAGAAACCACAAAAGGAAGAGAAAACTGAACTTAAATAGAAAGAAGAAAGTGACACAGATGAAATCAGAAATCAATGAAACTATAAAATAAAATAGAAAATATCAAAAAAACCTAAAAGTTGACTAATTACAAAGATAAAATTGGGGTGCCTGGGTGGCTCATTTGGTTAAGTGTCTGACTTCGCTCACGGTTCATGAGTTCAAGACTGACTTTGGGCTCTATGCTGACAGCTCAGACCCTGGAGGCTGCTTCAGATTCTGTGTCTCCCTTTCTCTCTTCCCTTTCCCCACTTACACTCTGTCTCTCTCTCTCACTCTCTCTCTCAAAAATAAACATTAAAATTATTTTTAATAAATTAAAATTAAAATTAAAAAGACAAATATTTGGTCAGATTAGGAAAAAACAGAGGACCCCAAATTACAAATACCAGAAGGAGACATCCCTACAGATCCCATATTAAAAATGTATTAAGTGATTATTATGAATATTATAATAATAAATTCTACAACTTAGCAAATTCCTTGAAAGATTAAACTACCAATGTTTAATCAAGAATTGAATTGCACTATTCATTGAATAAATTGAGTTGATAGTTAAATTCCTCCAATATATAAAACTTTAGGCACAGATGGCTTGAAAAGATCCTATACTACTCAAGTAATTTCACAAGGTCATTGCTATATTCATAGTGAATCAGAAAGAATGAGAGAGATAAATGAAATTAGAATAGGATAGGATAGGATAGGATAGGGTAGAATAGAATAGAATAGAATAGAATAGAATAGAATAGAATAGAATAGAAGCCTCAATATTCATCATGAATATAGACACAAAGATCATCCACGACATGTTAGAAAATGAAATCCACTAATAAATAAAAAGAATAACACATCATGGCCATATCCTGGTAATGCAACTTTGGTTGAACTCTTGAAAAGCAAAACAATCTAATCCATTATATAAAGAGAATAATTATATATATTCTCATTCAATCACTAAAAATAGAATCAACCGTAATTTGTCAAAGAGTACATATCCTCCTCAAAAAACAAAACAAAACAAAACACCCTACAGATAACATCATACAAAATGGTGAAACATTTAATCTTTTCTCATTTATTCCTAACAGCATTCTTATTGGTCAAACAATGAATTTTTTTCTCATTTATTTCTAACGCGTTTGCTTTGCCACTGTTATATTACTGGAAACTCTAGTCAATCCAATTAGGTAAGAAAACAGAACAAAAGGCATACCATTTGGAAAAGAAGAATTAAAACTGTCTCCATTTGGAAGTGATATAATTTTCTAGGTATTGGATTCCAAAGAGTCTTTAAGAAGCTACTAGAACTAATGAGTGAGTTAAGCAAGATCACATAATATTGAATAACAAATTGAATTCCATATAAGAGTAATGTACAATTAGAAATTAAAATTTTTATAAAAAGTACTATTTACAATAGTACCAAAAAGATGAAGAATCTTAACATAAATCCAACAGAATATATGCAAGAGCTGTGTCCTAAGAACTACAAAACATTGGTGAGAGAAATCAGAGATCAATTAAATGGAGTTATATACAATATTCATGGATTAGAAAACATGATTTGTTATATATCAATTTTTCTTAAGTTATTCTATACATTCAGCATATTGTCACTACATATCCCAGCAGGTACTTTAAATTTTTTTTTTCAACGTTTATTTATTTTCGGGACAGAGAGAGACAGAGCATGAACGGGGGAGGGTCAGAGAGAGAGGGAAGCACAGAATCAGAAACAGGCTCCAGGCTCTGAGCCATCAGCCCAGAGCCTGACGCGGGGCTCGAACTCACGGACCGCGAGATCGTGACCTGGCTGAAGTCGGACGCTTAACCGACTGCGCCACCCAGGCGCCCCTCCCAGCAGGTACTTTATAGATATCATCAAGCTGACTCTAAAATATACATGGAAAGCAAATTTGCTAGAATCATCAAAACAATTTTTCAAAGAACGGAGACTGTGGACACACAATATTTGATTACAAGGCTTACCATAAAGTTACACTAATTAGAGCATTGTGAAATTGGTGAAAGGAAAAAAAAAAGCATGAGTGGAACAAGGTAAAGAATGCAGGAATACACACACACACACACACACACACACACACACACACACACACACACACCTATTTAACTGATTTCAACATAGATATCAAGTTGATTTAATGGAGAGCTGATAGAATGTGTAACAAATGGTGCTGAACAACTGGACATCCATCCATATCCAAGAAAAAAAAAGGGAGAGATAATCTCAATCCATAGCTTCAAATCTTATATCATATATAAAAATTCATTCAAAATAGATCTAATATGTAACCTAAAATGATAAAACTTTTAAAGGAAAACATGTAAAAACATTGTTAGATTGTGTTAGGAAAAAATTCTGAAGAGAGGGAAAAGCATGAATCACAGAATAAATTTTGAAAGAAAAATGGACTTTATCAAAATTAAAAACTTTAGCTCTTTACAAGCTACTGTAAAGAAAATGAAAAGATAAGATACACACTGGGAGAAATATTTGTAAAACACCTACATGACAAGGAACTGAAAATATAGAACACTCAAAATCAAATAATAAGGAAACAAACAACACAATTTTAAAAATATGCAGCATATTTAAGCCTACATTTTACCAAAGATTACAAATAGCACATAAACAAATGAAATTATGTTCAACCTTGTTATTATTTTTTTGATAATGTAATAAAATTGCACACCTATCAGAATGGGTAAATTAAAACAACAAGGAAAAGAACCTAAAAATATCATACTTGAATGAACGCACAGCAGTCAGAATTCTCATACATCCCTGGTGGAAATGCAAAATGTTAATTTGCAAAAGTAGTAGACAATAATTACAAAAATTAACACATACTTATCATATGATACAGCAATTCTTTCCTTAGATATTTATCCATGGAAATGAAAACTTATCTACACAAAAACTTATATGTGAGTAATCACAGTTAATTTAGCCATAATCATCAATACCCACAAATAATTCAAATGACCATTACTGGAGAAAAGACTTAAAAAATTCATGGAGACATTCATACATTGGAATATGGAATAAAACGGAATGTGCACGGACCTCAAATACAAGTTACAACATGAACGAATTTCAAATGCATTATGCTAACTAAAAGATGTCAAACTCAAAAAGCTACATAATCTTTGATTCCATTTATACAGCATAATACCCAAAACAAACAAACAAACAAACAAATATCAAAACTACAGAAAGAAAAACATCAGTGAATGTTCCTGGCTGGAGTTCAGGGTAGGAGATTAACTACAAAATTTCTCAGGTCATTGAAACTGTTCTATATCTTGACAGCGGTGATGAATATATGACTATAAGCATTTGACAAAATTCACAGTACTGAACACTTAAACAGGTTAAAGTTTACTACACATAAGTTACACTTCAATAAATTTACCTTAAAAACTATTGTGATGAAAAATAGTGCTGATAATTGATTACAGGCTAGTCAGTGATGAAGATGATACTGCTGCAGATAAAGGCAATGTTAATTATTTTCATCACATTTATAATGATGATTGGGTCCCAGGTACTATGTTGTTTTATAGATATTACCTTTAAGGTTTTTGGCAGAATTGGTAGTTATGTGTAATAGAATCACTTTTTTCTCCACTGGGAAAGTAAGTTTCATATTAGCTAAATAGTAAGCCGAAGCGAAACAACTTAAAGGCGTCTGACCCTAAATGACAGGTCCATTTGATTCTAAAAGACATTCCCCTTTTTTGTTGGCAGTGAGAAAATAGGAAAGAAAGGAGCTAAAGATCTTAGTGAGAATTCAGAAATTGTTCCATTATTATAAGAGCATGAGAAAGGTGGCAGAAAGATTAGATTCAAAGCAGGAAATATCAGAATGGCTAATAACTATGGTTAAAGTATAATTAGGATGACAAGTCAAAGTATTGGAGACCAAATAACTGTGGCATTATGCTCCCAAGAAAATTATAAACACTTATACTGAGATTTTTGAGGTTGATGGAAAAAGGGGGACTTGGTTCATATTCAACTATTTATATTATAGCTAATTGAGAATTTAGTTTTGTGTATTAATTTATTTCTGTATGATTCTCTGTGTATGCACACAATATAAAGGTCACAAACGGGCAAGGCTTTTTCTCAAAAGGAAAATAAAATATACTGGAACTGAAACACTAATACGTGTCTCCTGACTACTGGAAAGGAAGGAAGGAAGGAGGAAGAGAGAGAGGAAAGAGAAGGGAGAGACAAAGAAAAATTTAGCCATTATGTTAGCCTGCAAATTGAAATATGAGCTGCATAAAAGTTTAATAAATAAAAAGTAAGAATGAAAGTGAGTATTTTCATCTTGATCCACAGGGAATTAAGTGCATAAATCCCTACATTTACCTCTATAGCCTGACCTTAGGAAGCAGAAATAATTGAGAAAGTGCTCACAGAATCCCATTATTAGAGAGTGAAATTACATAGAAAAACCTAATCCTGAAATCCTCATGCAGGTGAAGTCTCCTCGAAGACAAGTTTGTAGACTACAGGGAGCTGACAAATGAAATTGTGTATGAGATTACCAGTCTCCTGGAGACTCTTGTGTATGCTCACTTTATTGGAACAGCAACAAGACCGTCCATTTCCTGGCAATGAGAAGTGCCTGAAGAATTTATCTATCATCTAGAAGTAGTGTGAAAAATACTCTGTAAAATCATTTAAAAATATGTTCATTTGCTAGGAATGAAAATTAAGGACAGCTGCTTACAACTGGCTTGAAATTTATCCTCTAACAAGAAAAGGAAGGCTTCAGACATTTCACTGGGTTAAAGAAAAAATAAGAGTCAAGAACTCTTGATCATGATGCAGAAAATAAAACATCAAAATAATTTTATTTTTCTTTTTTTAGGATATTGGCTTTTTGGAATATGAATAATTCATAAAAGTAACAGTAGTTTTTAAAATGTAAAATGGGGAAGATGCCAGGATGCTGTGTTGTAATATTAATGCATCTCTACATTTTTAAAATGTTAATATTATAGTAAAGTTCTAAATGCTTTACATATGTCATCTCGATGAATTATCTCTGATGATGCAGCTTTTATCGTTATCCCTATTTTACAGAAGAAGAAGTGGAGGCAGAGGACTGTGAATCCACATATTCTGGAACCATAAAGAATGTTCTTAGAAACCCTACCGAACCTTATATAACTCTGGGAAAATTTTGCTTTGGCATAACTTCATCTTTAGTTCTGCTTCCTCAAAAGTGCCCTTTTGCTGGTTTTTGGAATGACCTACCTGGGCCTATTTCGTTCAGCAAAGATCCATGCTCAGATTTTTTTCTATATTCATTTCCCTCCTTTATCAAAATTTATTTGTTGGTATTCATTCCCTGAGGACCTTGCTAAGTAATTCCTCCTCACAGGCTAATGGAACAATGTACTACCTTCTCAGCTAATAGAGCTGCATTTCAAAAGAGCCATTTTGGAGACATTAACTTATGACATTAACTTATGGAAAAGAATTGATATTGATGAAGAGACTTTTAGGCATCAAACAGGCCTCTTACTTAATATCTGAAGTACTTAGAAAGTCATTCTGTACTTATTCTGCCTATAATGTACTTAGCCGTCACATCCAAGCCATCTTGGTAAAAGCTGGACTTTTAAACATCTGGGACCGCTACAGCTATTCTAAATTGCCTTATCAAATCATAAGATGTCCGTGTGATCAGGGGATACCAATTTCAACAGAACTGTTTACTTTCAGGAGGTCGATAGAGATTTTTGTTTGTACTTAGCAGCTGGAAGACTCATAAAATCTGAAACTGAAATGGATCTTTCTTCTCTGAGCAAGTGCTAAAATTATGCCACCCAGACATGCATTTCTGATGTACTCAACTATGTGTGATATTAAGTGGCCTTGCCATGAGAAATTGTACAAAAGTGTAGTGTATTTTGTTGGCTACAAAATATGCAGTCAATATCTTTGAGCAATCCAGGTTCAGAACTATGCATGTGCCACCATTAACAAAGAAAACATCCTCATATTCTAATGTGATAGCTTACAACATACATGATCAACTGTAGATTTTTTAAAACTTCTGGCTATATACTATAAATTATTAAGTATATGTCATACTTTTGAATCAAGCAATTAATAGTCAAAAGTATAGGTACTTTTGCTTTCCACATGCAGCTATAAAATCTTGCATAAGTTGTGCAAATATTACCATCTTGTTCTGTCACTAAACAGTTAGGTACCCACAAGCAGAATGTTCACATGTCACATTTCAAAAGATTAAATTTTTAGCAAAAGAACTCTCAGAGTTTCCTCAACAGCATATCAGAAGATAGATATTCCCCAATATTTATTTTGACCTTAGAAAATTTTACTTTACACAATATACTCAAATTTGCATTATATTCATTGGAGAAAAAGACTGAGTCCTGATCTAGTGTTTTTCTGTATTGAAAGGGAGCATTTCATATATAAAATATTTCTATAAAATAGCCTTGTATCTTACAGAAATTGTGAAGTGGGTAAGGCTTGCTTTTGAATCATATGTCCTGTTAATACCTGCTTCTTTTGTGTTTATTCCTGAACAATTTAAGCTGACTTTTAGGTTACACTACATACATTAGGTAGGCCTGTACTGTTGCTTTCCTAATTTCATGCTTATTTTTCATTCCCGAGAGATGTAGATATGTGTGATGTATATTAATTAAACTAATCTCCAAAAGGCCATGACCATTCTCTCACATCTCTCACATTTCCACCGTTTATTAGCTCTTCTTGATGGCACTTCAGAAATATTGGAGATGAACCTTTATTTATTCTTCTCCAGCTTTATAACAATCCAAGATGGCAGGGCAGCCCTGGGGGCTCCCTAGGGAAAGATCAACCATCCCCAACAGAGTTTAAGAGAAGCTGTTCAAGCTATGGCTGCGTTGAACCTGGAGAGGTGACTAAAGCTCTGGGTGATGGGGGCTGTGATAAACTGAAGGCTGATTATACATCACCAGCTCAATAAGCAAGCGTCCAGTATGGATCCAAACATTACCCTGTTTGCAAAGAAGTGCAGAAAACTCCTCCAGCAGATCCAACTTGCCCAGAAAAAGAAAGTGGCCAGGTAAGTGGAAGCCCCCACAAGGTTAGCCAGGACTAGTGAACCGCAGACCAAAAGGCAAAAGAAGATAAAAGCACCCCAGTATGTAAGCTGGAGGACTTTGAAGCTAAGAGCTAAGTCTCTTACCCCTTTCACCAGAAGATTCTCAGCTGAAGCCAGGAAGACTCTGGATGTTTCAGAGGACTTTGAAGAAAGCATTGTGCCTTTTCAGTCTCCTCAGTTTCCTGTACCTTAGTGGTCTAGTGACCTGCCCTTGGAAGGATATGTTGAGAGGAAAAGGGTGGAGAAGAAAGATTGGAGCAGGGGCTCCTTAACAGTCAGCTGCATTTGTAATTAAAACCCTAGAGTTCTCACTCAAAAAACAAACAGACAAAAAAACCCAAACCGGCCAAGAGGGCAAAGAGCTGATATGATGAATTATTATGTACAAAGAAAGAATGCTAGAGGTATTTCCTAGAGAGAGGTAACGAAGAGCAAATGTTTAATGGGTGTTAGTATAACTAGAAGGAGAAACTAGATTTGGAAAGTTTCTTACCTTTCCTAAATTTGTTTTTTCATCTTTAAAAATGAACCACAGGTGGCAAGATTTATTTGAGATTCAAATGACTAAATTATGTATGCTTTTATACTTACAAAAGTAAGAACGCAGTGCCTGAAACACAGCACATACTCAGTGGATATCCGTGTATTTGATATTCAGTTGAAAAAGCAGGATGTAGAGGGTTAGTGGATGATATTGGGCCTGGGGAATGAGAAGCAAACCAGTAGACAGGGAAGTGGAAAAATTAGTTTTTGGTGGGAAAGGTCCTGATATATGAACATCAGTGGTTAATACGAAAAGGCAGAGGGCACAAGCAAATGCAAGAGGTTATGAGATTTGGGTCAGGGTAGAGCTAGAGCTTATGGAGTTCCATATATTGAATTGCAAAGTGTTTTATGGGGAAAAAGACAGATAAGGAAGGATGGAGAAGAATGAGTCTAGATTAATAGCTTCAGGGAAATGAGATGAAGAGGCAATGACCAAAACATTAATGAGGTGGTAGATATAAGTAGTACAAGAACTGGAGATACAAAGAAGAGATACTTTTATAATTTGGGGAAGTTGCACAAAAAGGGTTAAGCGTTGGCCATAAAACTTAATATTAGTGTCCAAATGTGGTTTCCATACATTCCCTCTGATACTTTACGAGATCCCTTTCAAGAAGTAGCCTGATTTTCTTTGTAGGAAAAAAAATAAGTTCCTTAAAGGAAAATTAATATCATGGTACTTAAGATCCCTGAGGTGGATTCTGTGCTCAGTGCTTTGTCTACTTAAAGAGGAGTCATATGACCGCTGTGATAAAAATTGATTATTCTTATGACTGAGGAAATTAATAGGTGACACTGCAAATCCAGAGGCCATTCGCAAGCACAGAAAAGGCCATACAAATGCTAAGTAACAATGATCTTTATCTGAAGATTCATGTATATAATCATTTTAAGAATCTGTTAGGGTGGTAAACTGCAGTGGGAATTTTTTTTTTGGTGGGGGGGACACAGAATATTTTATGATTTAAGACATGCATATGCACTAAAATTGAAGCTGAAACAAAGTACTCCGCTGTGTTTATCAGCTGTTGTTTAATGGCCGGGGACCTTCCAAAATTGGCTTAAGAGGAATCTGTGATACATAATCGCTGACTTTTAAAAGTTCAGAAAAAGTTGTTATGGTTTATTTGGAGATCATATAGTTTACCAAAGTCTCCTGGGCTTGTTGACATCTCTGATACTCTGTGAATGAGGCCTTTTTATTTTCCCTTCATTTGTTTAGCTCTTTACCTAATTGATTTTCTGTGCTAATACACTAAAGGTCTGAAGAAGGCATTGCCTCAGGTGTGACAGATGAAATAAGGTGCTTTTAGTCATTGCTTTTATCCTCCGTGTCTAATGTGTTGGTTACAGCTGTGCAGTTTAACAGCAAAATCAATACATCATTTGCTGCAGGTACCTGAAAGAATCTGGAAGTCCTTCAGTATTTTAACTGTTAGATTTTCCCTAGAATTTTTATGTATGTATGTATGTATGTATGTATGTATGTATGTATGTATGTATTCATTCATTCATCCATTTATTTCTGACACTGAATGTTACAAAGTTAGGGATCCCCCCCTCCTTGCCTTCTCTGCAAACCCTGTCTTTTCCACTAGCTGGTTAAGTTACTTTTCTTTGGGTTTTGGAACATCTGCCAATCTAAATGAATCCTGTAAAGTGTAAAATAAATGTTTAAAAAATCTTTTCCATTTTGTCTAAATCATCTTTGAGCTTAAACATTTAGCATATGTTCTACTGAAAATGGAACCACTTTGTATTGTGCACGGAAGGCAGTATGTGTGGGGGCACTTGGGTAATTTGTCATGTAAATGGATGCTTATATTGCCAGTTTTCCATTTTACATTGGCAATGACATGGTTTCAGCCTGAAACAAAAAAAAATTCTCTTGATTAGAACATTTTCCCTATTCAATATTCTCTTGCATATATTTATGTTCTCTCTTTTATTATTCTCCAAGTGTTTGGTGCATGTTAGTTTTACTTTCACACCTTGAATGTAAAGTTCCAATGGGTGGGAAATGTGACCCACTTCTTTCTCACCCTGTATAGTCAGCACGGCCCAAGACATGGAGGGTAGCTCATGCAGCTTTGAAAGTGCATGCAGAATTTATCAAGTTGCTTCACTGTTAGTAGATTATTAGAAAAACCTGTTGAATTTGTTTTTTAATTGAATTTTCTTTAAGTGGTGATTTTTCTTCATATTTCCATGTCCATATATAATTTATAAAAGTAACTATATTATGCAAGAATTTTATCTCAAAGTGAACTTACTATTTTTTAAAATGCATCTTAAAAATGACTAGCATGCTCATTTCAAAGAAGGCGCATCCGTAGGTGAAGTAGATACAATACTGTGATGCTTAAGAGAACACACAGTTCATCAACATTTGTTCCATATTTTGGCACATTATTTGCAATAAACGTAATATTAAGTCTTACCATTTTAAATGTTAACATCTAGAAAGGCTAAAGATTTAGACGAGTTTTTAAGAAAGGACAAACTTTTAGTATAGGTCATAATATAGGATGTAGGCTAATCTCTTCCTTGGCCTACATCACCATATATGCAAAGGCCATGTTTGTTCATAATGATAACTCTGTAACAAAGTGAGACCTTGATTAAAATTAATTCATTTTAGGCTAAGGTTAATATTAACTCACTGTATATTACTTTCATATGAGTGGTTTTTTTTTTAATTTTTTTAAAGTTTATTTATTTTTGAGAGAGAGAGAGATGAAGACAGAATCTGAAGCAGTCTCCAGTCTCTGAGCTGTCAGCACAGAGCCCAACACAGGGCTCATACCCATGAACCATGAGATCATGATCTGAGCCAAAGTCAGACACTCAACCAACTGAGCCACCCAGGCACCCCCGTATAAGTGCTTTTTAGTTTAATTCCAGTTATAATTTCAAAACTATAATAATTCACAAATATGTAATTTCTCACAGTTAACCAGAAAACGCGGCTTCATATTCTAATTTTCAACCATTCTATTTATATTTAAAAAAATACCTTTTACAAATTTCAGAAACAGTATGAAAAATCATTGAAATTGTTAAATTATTGATTTATTCTTGAATAGAATTTAATGCTCCTCCTCTTTGGATCTCTATAGATATGAAATTTGGATAGATAAGTAATATATGTTCATATGTTCATATAGTTAAATATATTTACCTTAGCTGTTACTTAGCGTTATTTTTTTTTTCTTCATTCAAGATGTCTGCAGTAGTCATCAAAGAATTTTTCTAAGGTAGGGAAGATTTCTTTTTCTAAACATTCTGAGCTAGTAATCCAGATGGGTTCTGTTTTATTTGTAATAGTACAAACTTAAGCTTTAATTGCACTGACCTAAGCAAAGTAATGGACAGAGGCTGAATCATGTGAAGGTTTTGTGCTGATAATAAAACAGATTCCCACTAAAAACTGTAGAATTATTTCCTAAATTTTATTATTGATTACTTATTAGAAAATAATTGATTTGGTTCAGTTAATTAAATGAGTAAAAGAAGTGACTCCTTATGCCTATTAGTTTCATGACTACTTGTGTTTGATATGTTGGTTTTTGACTGGAGAATTAAGCTAGATTCCAGAGAAACCTGGTTGAAGCTAATTGTTGAACCAAAAGAACAGTGAGTCAAAATATTTAATATCATCTAATCTTAAAGTGGGAAAAGAGACTCAAAGTCCTTCCTAATTTAGCCAAATAAACCCATCTAAAGGCAATACAGTCTTGTTGCAGAGATGCCATATCAGCATGCTTTAGACAGGAGGACACAACTTATTTCTGGGCAGGAATAGATCTTCCCCTAAGGGAAAAGTTTTCTTTATATTGCTTAAATGTAATTATGTTGGTGGGAATCAAACAGCCTCAGGCTGTCTGCATTTGCATTCCAATGGCATAATATTTTCATTGCTGTTCTCAAGCTGCTTTAATCTGCTTCATTGTTTAAATTGGGGAAGTAGATAATTTTATGGTATATTGATGCTTTGGCAATCTTGCCCAAGATTGAATCATCAATCTTCTGAAAAATATGGCCAGGAAAAGTGTAGACTTGACGTGGTTGTTAGTCAAGAAAATAGGCAATAGCCTCATGAAAATCACAAGTAAAAATATATAAAACCCTAATTCTTTAAGGATAAAAAGGCCTAATAGGACATCTATATTCTCTCTCCCTTTTCTGGGATAGACTTACCTAAACAAGATATATATGTATTATATGTCATATTTTAGAATTAAGTGACTAGCTTTCATATAGCAACTATCATGTAATTTCTTCAAGCATACCAGAAGATACAAAGATGAATACGACTTTAGTCACTGTATACTAGGAATTTATAATCTGTTGGTTGAGATAGCCTTGTGCACAGATATTAAGAATTTAAGCAATGAAAGGAGCAGACAGGGGACTGAATGGAACCCTAGGTTGAAAAATGGGCAGCTAAGTGCTAAGAGCTCCTTAGCGTTCCCAAGAGGCAGCTACTCACCTTTTTTCAGCAACACATTTCATCTAGTGCATTCTTCAATACTGCTCCAAGATGGTCACACTGCTGTTTTTTTTTTTTTTTTTTCCCTGCATGTACTCATGTTTGAGCACAGACATCTAAATATTATCAAGGCACATAGTCATGCTATAAATGGCTTTTTTGTCTAGTTTTTCTATATATTTCTGCTTACATAAAATGCAAACTTAAAATGTAACATAACTTACATAAAATGTAACTCTAAGTTGCCTTTTCCATAATGTTGAAATCAGTTGATCTAACAAAACACATGCACTATTTCAGCAAGACTAGTTGTGTGAAGCAGATTTATCTTTATGATAATGTAATTTATGTTTATGATAATTCAATATATAGGCTTCATCCTGGTCAAATTGTATTTACCACCCACTAATATTTTTGTTGTGTTACAAGATGTATCTAAAACTGAAATAATAATTTAGAAATAAAAGCTTCCTGGTTTTTATGATTTCCAGTAATCATTAGCAATAGAGAGTAAATATAGGAGGGCTATATTTCTACCCATATTCAAATGTGGCATCTCTGTTTCTGAAATCTCCTTTATTAACTTCTAGCAAAGTATAGTGTTAGAGATATTTTTGGTATTTGTTCTCTGTGTTGCTATATGATATCAAGTACAATGGCATGTTCTCAAAACCCTGATGGTTTGGGGTGAACACAAGACCTGGAATTTAGCTTCAAATCAAATTATTTCCAAGTAGTTTTTATGTAGGAAATGTAGCAGGAAAATTGGGTGCTCTTAATAGGATATCTATATCCATTCTGGAGAATTCCTGATCTCCTGTACATCTTCCCAGGAAAGAACAGCTCTTGCTTAAGTTATAACAGGAACATAGATTCCTTCCCTCCACCTATAACTATTATATAAACAACAGAACCTACGGGTCCCAGAACAGCATAAAATCTACCAAAAACCTTGAAAGTCAGAGCAGGTAATTGATTTTTTTTTCATTCATTAAAGACATATGTTGATTACCTACTAGGTAACAGGTAGAAGATAAGGGAATGGTGGGGTGGAGAGACACAAATAAAAATGGGTCTTGATCTTAATAAAATCTGCCTTGAAAGGAGAAGTAAAGATAAAACCAGAGAATCAATCAGACCTGTATATCTTTTAGAGGGGTCTTTTGTAACCTCAATCCAAATCCAACTACAGAATGATATATGTGATACTGACTCAAGACTATCCTAGGTCTGGTTTCACTCCCTTGGATATGTGTAGGGATCCTATTTCTTTGAAATTGCTTTGGGTTACTTCAGCAAGTTTATTAAAGGAGGGTAGAAAAGAAAGTTGTAGTGAAGCTTCTCCACTTCTCAGACAATAAATTAGACTTATATACACACATACCAATTTGGTATAACCATCCATCCCTCACTCCCTACTTCTCATAACCAAAAATATTTATAAAAAGCACATTTTTGGCATGTTTTAAATATGTCCATTGGAGAGACACAACTTAAAGATATATTGGCCCAAGAGATGATACTTAAAAAGGCAATTCATAGTATATCTATGATCTTTGGGTGTTAACTTAAAAAAAGAGAATAAATTAAGAGTCTCTAGCCATTTTTAAGTAGTCAGCAAATTACATGGTTTTATACTGACAAACAGTTAGCTCTTTCATTCAACCATGGTTATACTTTGCCAAGGTGCAAAAGGAAGAAATGTCTGTTATTTGCCATCTAATTTTTACTGGCTATAGCCAACCAAGTGGTCTATGTCTATTCCCAAGGTGTCTTATTGAGATGCTATATTATGAGGTATTATATAAACAGTAAAGAAAAAAATTATGGTTTTTACTTTTAGTTTTCAGGAAAAAAGAGTGGAGAGGCAAAAGTCTTATAATATAGGAGCATAGGAAAAGTAATGAATTTAATCCAGAGAAATCAATTCTCTAATTTATTTGTGGTATTTTCCATGATAATCTCAATTGCATCTTTCAGACACTATTCAAAATATGCTGAGCATAGATATTATGGGAAAAGTAAGAAAGTGACTGTATGAAAGGGGCTAGATAAAAGTAGAGGCTTTCTTTTGTTCACCACTCCTATCCTCTATGTGAGCATTGTACTGTTTCAGGACTTTTGTTGTACCATTATTTGTAAGATGTCAATGAAACAGAAAAAATCATTATAGGAGGGCCACTTGCTTCGATAGATTGTTTTGCAGCAAATGGTTTTTTGGTGAACTAAATTTACACTGTTGCAGACCAATCCAGTTATGGGTTCCAGCAGTGGAACTGCAAATGAACACAGACATCTGAATATTATCAAGGCCCATAGTCATGCTATAAATGGCTCTTTTGTCTAGTTTCTATATATTTCTGCTTACATAGAATGTAACTCTAAATTGCCTTTTCCATAATGTTGATATCAGTTGATCTAACAAAACACATGCACTGTTTCAGCAAGATCAATTGTGGGAAGCAATCGGGTCTACTTTAATTTATAAAATGCAGCATTAATACAGTCCTTTGTAATGTGAAAAGTCAAAGAAAATGAAAACCAACACTGGTTCTTTTATTTATACATGCAAGCTGTCAAATCAGATAAAATGCTTGAATACCTGTTATTATAAAAGGAAAAGACTGACTAGGGAGTGAGTATGAACCTCTTCAAGGAATTAAGGGAAAAAATCGAATAAGGTTCATGTGGAAATCATTTTCAACATGAGTAGTGGTCCTTTTCCTTATATTTTCTGGATCCATAGTATTTTGTTGCTTTATCCATTTCACTTGAGGAAGTTAGAGCCTATCCCCATATTTGGAATTGATGAAAATCTATAATATGTCAAATGCTAGGCACACATCAAATGGCAAGTTCTAAAGAGTGATGGATGGTAAATTTTGCAGCTAGGTGTTTGGCAAGTAAGAGATGCATTTTGTATTCTAGCAGTGCTCCCCGTGACTTTCCTCCTGATGTAATCTGGATGTTACTGACCTCTGGAATCTCAAAGCAAACAAGATACGGTCATTCCATAATATTTGCAGTCTCTTATGCCAAAAAAAATTGGGCTAGCTAATATTAAAACAAAGTATAGGATTTCTAAGATAGGGTATGTCAAGTATTATTTAAATTAACGGTTTAAAAATGATTAATGGTAGAAATGACATGGACATATTTAACTTGAGAAATTCCAAGTTGTCCTGTGGCTGCTTAGGGACCATAGTTTTTCCTCCATCTTCAAGTTTTGGTTCTACTAATTCAAAGCAATCTCAGGAGAAAACTCCCACTTTATGTTAATAGTCCAATCAAGCATTACAATTAGACTCTTTGGACAATTTGCACACATCTAACATAAAACTAGAAGCTCTGGAGTACTAAAATTGTCTTTAGTCCCTGAGATTAATACCATTTCCCTGAAAACCTCTTCAGCAAGCAGGATATACTTTATATTTCAGAGACATGTGGTTTACTATGTTGATGTCATCAACAGTTTTTTTTCCCCCACTCATTTGAATTGTGATTTGGTAAATTTCAACAGGATGCAGTACTATACTTGCTTTTCAAAACAGCTTTTTAGGCATTATGTCACAAAACAACTAGATATAGTTGCAATACTTCAGTTCAAAACACGTATCATTTTAGCAAGGGTGCAGTGTATCCTGTGTACATAGCCCCTACAGCACTTTCTTAGTCTTTATGTTGTAGTGCTGTAGAAGTATATTTTAGGTTATCACCTCTAGTGCTTTACAGAATACAGAGCACATTATATTAAACTAGCAGTGGACAGATGAAAGCTTTTTGTACACAGCACAGTGAAGCTGTGAATTTGCATTATCACTGATAAGTTCCAAATCTCCCATGGGTTATTGCAGATTGCAAATAGCCATATTCTGACACCCAAGGGAACATTTGAAACCTCCTCTTTTTTTCATTAATGCTTATTTATTTTTCTTAAAGACAGAGAGAGAGAGAGAGAGAGAGAGAGAGAGAGAGAGAGAGAAGGGGAGGGAGAGAAGTAGGGAGACAGAGAATCCCAAGCACTATCAGTGCAGAGCTTGAAGCCAGCAACTGTGAGATCATGACCTGAGGAGAAACCAGGAGTCAGACACTTAACTGACTGAGCCACTCAGGTGCCCCAAAAACCTCCTCATCTTTTTCTTTTAATTTATTTATTTACTTTGAGGAGAGAAGGGCAGAGAGAGAGAGAGAGAGAGAGAGAGAGAGAGAGAATCCCAAGCAGGTTCGGCACTATCAGCATGGAGCCCCATGTGGGGCTTGACCTCACAAACCATGAGATCATGACCTAAGCTGAAAGCAAGAGTCTGACACTTAAATGACTGAGCCACCCAGGTGCCTGTTTCGTTCCTCATCTTTTTTGATAAAAATCCTGAGATTCTGTTTTAGGCAGAATACCTTTGTAGAAAAGAGACCGTGTGTGTGTGTGTGTGTGTGTAAGTTTCCTCAAATCTTTTAGCTATTTAAATGTCTATTTTATTTTAACCCAATTATTATGAATTTTTATCCAATCCAAGACATATATGACTTCCATCTTTCCACCTTGCAAATGAAAAACTTAGAGCCATAAAGTAGAGTTATCATGGCCATCATCATCCAAAAGGAAGGAGAGGAGGGATTCCCAATTTTAGCCATAATGGAATAACAGTTTCAAGACTTATCTTCCTAGTACAAACTTCTAGAAAGTAGGTTGAAAATATCTAATTATTCTTTTCACACATTGAATAAAAGGAAGCACAACACTGTGATCTTTGAAAAAGGGAAACAAATGAAGTAAGCGACATATTTACTCCAATTTTTCTCCTGGGGAAATTTCTAGATTGCAGCATAAGAAAAAGGAACTTCCACAGCAATAACAGAGCCCCATAGATATACTGTTTGGATATATATAGACTTACTGTGATTGAAAATAACAATAAAAATTCAAAAAGAATCAGTGTACGCATAGGGTAAAATTTGACAAGATGGGTCACAGATAAGTTTGGGGGCAATACTCACCCAAATTCATAGATCAGGATAATCATTTGCATTTTCACCATCCAGTGTGAAAATTATCTTTGCATGCATGGAGCTTTCTGTAGAGACCTCAGAAGGGTTATGCCTCAGTAGTAGGGCTAAATTTGCACAAAGGTTATAAATTATAGATCAATAATTTAAAAACAAAAAGAAACAAACAAAACCCCCTGGACATTACCATAAAATTTTTTAAATGGACAAAAACATTTAATAAGCACTTTGCAAAAGAAGATCCCTGAACAGCCAAGAAATACATGAAGAGGTATTCAACATCATTAAGCAACAGGGAGTGCTAATTAAACCACAACCATAACATACTCATCAGAACATCTAAAATTATAAGACAAAGACTGACAATATCAAGTACTGGCAACCACATTGTTGGTGGCAGGTATAAAATAGTACAATATTAGTTAAATATGTATCTACCTTATGATCCAGAAAATCCACTTGTTGATATATATACAACAGAAATAAACACACATTCCACCAAAATAGATGTCCAAAAATGTTCATGGTATCTCTATTTATAATACTGGAATCACTAACAAAATAATGGATGAACAAATCATGGTATGTTTTTACAATGTAATTACACTTGGCAGTCAAAAGGAACAAACTATTCATACAGGCAATCATGGATGAATCTGAAAAACGTTATGTTGAGCACAAGATGCCAACACAAAATAATACATATTTTACAATTCTATTCATACAAAGTCCAACAACAGGCAAAACCAATCTACGGTAGTAGAGATTAGAATAGTGTGTGGTAACTTTTAAATTAATACGCAGATCAAAGTGCAACATTCTTTAAAGTAATACAAAAATTTAACTCAACATTATAAAATCACTGCATTCAGTATCCAAATACAAATTACTAGGCTAGAAATTAAAAAAAAAAAAAGTAAAACAGGAAGAAAGGCAGTCAGTTTAAATCCAGAAATAAGAGAGATGGGAAAATTATTAAATGAAGCTCTCATGAATAAGCGTAATGGTTTACTAGAAAAGATGTTTTCTAGTATGGTTTACTAGAAAAGATAAGACATTTTTCTTTTCTTTAATAAGAAAAGAAGTAAGAGATATGAAAACATGAAATATCAAGAGATAAAAAATGCAATGCACTTGGGTGGCTCAGTATGTTAAGCGACCGACCCTTGATTTTGGCTCAGGTCATGATCTCACAGTTTGTTAGTTGAAGCCCCATATCAGGCTCTGCACTGACAGCATGGAGCCTGCTTAGGGTTCTCTGTCTCTCTGCCCCCCACTCACGCACACACGTTCTCCCTCAAAAATAAGTACATAAACATTTTTTAAAAATAGATAAAAAACTCAATATCTAAAATGGAAAAAAATTAGTAGATAATGTTAAGTATAGATTAGACACTGCAGAAGAAAATACCATGAAGATGAAGGATCAGGTGCTTTATGGTGATATGCTAAGCAGTTTAGCATATGATAATTGGGATGTTAAGATAAGGGGGTGTCAAAAAATATTTGAAGAAATAAATAAGAAAATCTTGCAATATTTAAAGTAAACTATAAACCCACATAGCCAAGTAATTTAACATAACCCAATAAAGATTAACAGAAAGCAAACCATTCTAATGTACAATATAATCATATTATATTGTGATAAAAAGAAAAGCAGGTCAAGAAAAAAGTACATTACTTACAGAGACGTTTGAGAAATCACAAATATCTTTGTCAAAAATTATGTAAGCTACAAAACAAAGAAAGGGGATCAGAGTGCTAATTAAAAAAAAAAAGAAGAGGCAGTCTCAATTTGGATTTCTATACTGAAAAGAAATATCTTTCAGAAAGTAAAGATTTTGGCAGGGGAAAAGCAAAGCTTATTTATGACCAGTATTCTTATACTACATTAAATATTAAAGGAAATCGTTAAGACAAAAAAATGGATATTAACCCATTACTGAATATATTATTCGCAAATATCTACTTTCGTTATATATAGAGAACTTAAACAACTCAACACCAAAAAAAAAAAAAAAACAAAACAAATAATCTGATTGAAAATGGTCAGAACACCTAAATAAATGTTTTTCCAAAGAAGAGATACAGATGGTCAACAGACACATAAGCGGATGCTCAACATCACTAATCAGTGAGGAAATACAAATCAAAACCAAAATGAGATATCATTTCACATGTGGCAGAATGGCTAGAATCAAAATGACAAGAAATAATAAGTGTTGGCAAGGATGTGGAAAAAAGAAAGCCCTGTGCACTAGCGGTAGGAAAGTAAATTGGTACAGGCACTATGAAAACTACAATGGAAGTTCCTCAAAAATTAAAAATAGAGGGGTGCCTGGTGGCTCAGTCATTAAACATCTGACTTCGGTTCAGGTCATGATCTCGTGGTTTGTGAGTTCGAGACCCACATGGCGCTCTGTGCTGACAGCTTGAAGCCTGCTTCAGATTCTGTGTCTCCCTCTCTCTCTGCCCCCTCCCCCACTTGCACTCTGTGTGTGTCTCTCTCTATCAAGAATAAATAAACATTAAAAAAAATAAAAATAGAAATACCATACGATCCAATAATTCCACTACTGGGTATTTAACTAAAGAAAATAAAAATGGTAATTTGAAGATATATGCACCCCTATGTTGATTGCAGCATTATTTATAATAGCCAAGATATGGAACTAACCCAAGTGTCTATCAGTAGATGAATGATTAAGATGTGATTCCATTATATGTTTCCCAGCCAAAACAAAAACAAAAACAAAAACAAACAGAGAGAGAGAGATATTGCCCTTCATAACAATATACATAGGCCTACAGTGTATTATGCTAAGTGAAATAAGTCAGAAAGAGACAAATACCACATGATTTCACTTATATGTGCATTCTAAAAAACAAATGAATAATAAACAAACAAAAATTAGAATCAGACCTACAAATGAAGAGAAAAAACTAATAGTTGCCAGAGGGGAGATAGGTGGGAGGATGGACAAAATGGGTGAAGAAAAGTGGGAGAAACAATCTTCCATTTATGGATTAAATAAGCCACAGGAATAAATTCAGCATAGGGAATATAGTCAATGGTATATATAATAACATTGTATACTGACAGATGGTATAGCTGTACCTGTGATGAGCATAGGATAACATATAAACTTGCTGCATCATTATGTTGTACACCTAAAAACCAATATGCCAACTATACTGAAATATAAAAAAAAAATGCTTCACAAAAAAAGCAAAAGAAAATGTTTTAACCTAAAAACTTGTATCAATATACAAAAAAAAACAGAAATGAAAAATATGTAGGTAAATATAAAATTTTTATTACTTTTTGTTTGAAAGGGAGAGAGTGCATGCATGTGTAAGCATGCACATGCAAACTGGGGGAAAAGAGAGAGGAGAGCTAGAATCCCAAGCAAGCCCAGGCTTATCAGCAGGGCCTCATGCAAGGCTAAATTCCTGGGGTCATGACCTGAGCAAAATCAAAAGTCAGAAATTCAATCCACTGAGCCACCAAGGCACCCCTGTATTACTTTTTTATTTCTTAAAAAATCTGTTTGACTATTGTAGGTTTAAAACATACGTTGGAGCAAACTGTAAAATTATATGGTAATAAGACCAAGGAAAGAAGGAGAGGAATGGAAGCATAATGTTGTAAAAATTTACATAAAATGTGGAAGAATGTAATAGCATTTGATGGTAGATTGTGATAAGTTGAAAGTTCATGTCAATGCTCCAGTTACTATCAGGAAAAGAAAAAAAGGGTGGGGGGAGGAATAGCTAATAGACCAATACTGATGATAAACTGGAATGTTAAGTATTTAGTGAGGACAAAACTCTATACGAATCAATGAAAAATGAGACGCAAAATCATTATCATTAGCAAATTATTAGATTTGAAGCTAATTTCATTGGTAACAACAATAAATATAAATGCTCTATACATTCCAATAAAGGCAGATAGTAAAACTGAAGGGGCAAAAGCAAAGGTCAAATACATTCTATAGATATTCAATTTAAATATAAATATACAGAAAAAGAAAAATAATGGAACATAGCATACAAAAAGAAATTACAAAAAAATCTGAAATGTCCATAGTAATATAAGAGTAATTAGATTTCAAACAAAATATAGTATAAGGTATAAATAGGAAAAATTCATAATGATAAAGTGCCCAATAATCAATAAGAATAGACAAATGCAAAATGAGTATTCATCCAAAAGCAAAGTTTAAAAGTACGTGAAGTAAAACTGACGTGGGTGCAAAGAGACCAGTTCATCATTGTAATTGGAGATTTCAGCACTACTCTAACACTAATTAATAGATCAAGAAATTAAGAAATAAGTAGAGATATAAAAGATATAACATAATCAACTAAATTCACCTAATTAACATTTCAGAAGATTCTGACAAATAACTACAAAATACGTATTGTTTTCATATGCACATTCATCAAGATTGACCAAATGCTGGTCCATAATATAAGTCTTCATAAACGTAAAAGTGTCATATCAAATGTGTAATATCACTACAATGAAATTAAGTTAAATATCAATAAGAAAATACCCAAATATCCACCTATTTGAAAATTAAATAACATAAGCCTGAACAACCCATGAGTAAAAACAATAACAACAACATAGGAAAATATTCAAAATTTACCAAAATTTGTTGGCTGTAGTAAAAGCAGTCTACAAAAAAAAAAAAAAAAGGAGATTTAAATGCTCATATAATAAAAGAATTCTCAAATCAATTATCTAACTTTCCAACTTTAGAAGGTAGAAATAGAAGAATAAATCAAATTCAAAATAAGGAGAAGAAAGGAAATAATAACAAGAGCACAAATTAATAGAAAACAAGCAGTTTCTTAGAAAATATCCATAAAATGTCTATTAGACTGGCAAAAATTTATACATTTTAAAAACTAAACGTAAAATAAATAAGATAAAATAAAAATAAATGGTTGATAAAACAGAAAAAAAAATACTCTTTGCCAATCTCAGGAATGAAAGAGAAGTTAATAACTACAGATTTTGAGACATAAATAAATAATAAGTGAATATTGTAGACAATTTTATGCCGATGGATTTGAAATATTTGAAGTGTTAGTGATATAGACATATTCTTTGTAAGTCGTATGTTTTTCAAAACTTACCTAGAAATCTAAAAGACCCAGAAAGGTCCTATATCAACTAAAATACATTAAATGATTCATTAAAAACTTTCCAACCCTGGTAAAAAGTGACGAAATGATTCTAGAATTTACATGGCAATGAAAAGAAAGAAACAAAAAGTCTGTGGACTTGCAGCCCTTGACTTCAAGTATTTTTATAGAGCTGTAGCAGTCAGGATAGTGTAACACTGGCACAAGAAAACACATTCAGATAAATGGAGCAGAAGAGAGAATATATAGTCATACTCATATATATATATATAGTCGATTAATTTTTGACAATGTGTTGAGGAAATTAAAAGAGGAAGGACAATCTTTTGAACAAGCAGTGCAAAAGAAATTAAGTTATACCCAAATAAAAAAAAGAAAAAGAACTTCACTATTACCTCATATCACAGTAATAGTTAATTTAAAAGGGACCTCAGACTTAAAAGCTAAAATAGTACAACCACTACAAAAACACAGGAGAATATATTTACAAACTTTGATCAGAAAAGGTTTTCTAGATGGAGCATAAAATACATAGCCAATTAAAAATGGATAAATTATACTTCATCAAAATTAGTATCTTCTGCTTTTAAACTATGTCATTAAAATGAAAATACAAGATACATATTTGAAGATTATATTTATAATGCATATTTCTCACAAAGGATTTATATCCAGACTACGTATATGTTGCTTAGTGATAAGAGGCCAAACAGTTCAATTTGAAAAAAGTGGACAAATGATATAAACAGAAACTTCCTGAAAAGGGTTATGAGTGGTCAGTATGAATAGGATGATTAAATTAATATTTAAGTGGTCAAGGAAATGAAAATTAAAACTGCAGAGACATTACATAGATGTTCGAATGACTGAAATTAATAAAATTGGCAATACCAAATGATGGACTGAATAGGGAGCAAAGTGGAATTCTCATATATTGCTTTTGAAGATATAAAATGTACAAGTACTTTAATAAAGTTAAGCAGTTTCTTCAATATTTTGATATACACTGATTTTATACCGCCCAACACTTTAATTTCTAGATGTTTACCTGGAAACGTGAATAGGAACGACATAGCAACTTTATTTTTATAACCCCAAAGTAGAACCAGCCCAAACGTCCATCAACAGGTGGAGTGATAAATACATTGAAATATATCTGGGGGCATCTGGGTGTCTCAGTCAGTTAAGCGTCCGACTTTGGCTTAGGTCACGATCTCACAGTTTGTGAGTTTGAGCCCCCATCAGGCTCTGTGCTAACAGCTTAGAGCCTGGAACCTGTTTCTGATTCTGTGTCTCATTCTCTTTCTCTGCATTTCCTCTCTCTCTCATTCTCTCTCTCTCTCTCTCTCTCTCTCTCAAAAATAAATAAATTTAAAAAATAAATAAATAATAAAAAATAAAAAAATATATCTGTAAGATGCAATATTGTTCAGTAAAACAAAGCACACTACTCATAGAAATAACAGGAATGAATGTCAAAGACCTGCTGAGTGAAAGAAAACAGACATCAAGAGTACGTATCACATGATCCAATTTTAATAAAATCTAGAAAAGATAAATTGAGTTTGTAACAACAGAAAGAAAATCAGTGGTTCCCTAGGTTAGAGTCCCAGAAGAAGATTTTCTTGTAAAGGATACAAAAGAAGCTTTTTGGGAAGGTATTGTTTTATATCTTGACTGTGGTGATTACTACATGAGTATATAAGTTCGTAAAAATTCATTTAGCTGTACACTTAAAATTTATTTATTGTATGTTGTATTGCATGTAAATTATTGATTTAAAATATAGGGAGGGTAGGGTAACAGAATGCAAATCTAAGAAAACTGACCTTTTTTTTTTCCTAAATATCAGTACCTTAGGAAAGATTCAGTGCTCAGATGTCAGAGTTAAATAATATAGAAGGGTAACCGTGAGGCCTCTGCAGAATAGAATGATCTCCTCAGTAGTTTTCTATTACATTGCCCTGTCTCATAATTGAAATGAACTGTGCGGTCCAGCCTGAGAGTCATCATTCCTCAAAACTGAGCAAAAATTGCAGTGAAGTTATCTCCAGGAGAGCAAGTTTGAAATGAATATATGATGCTAGGAAGATGGGTCATCTACATAACACTTTACTAGCATGTTTACCAGATAAGAGCTTTTCCAGGACTGGGATACTGTCCAAATATAGGTAAGCTTCAAGATAAAGAAAGAAAGGGAGTAATGAGGCCTATATGGATGGGTGAAGACAGAGTTGAACTTAGGAAGCAAAATTGCCTTTGGGTAGTAGTGTATAAGCCTTTGGGTTTGGGTAAGAGAGCCCAAATGAGTCTTTTCTAGTTTTTAAATGTTTATTTATTTTGGGAGAGAGAAAGCGGGAGCATACATGCAAGTCGGGGGTGATGCCAGGAGCAGAGGCAGAGGGAGAGAGAATCTGAAGCAGGCTCCGCTCCCAGCACAGAGCCCAATGAAGGGCTCAATCTCATGACCATGGTATCATGACCTGAGCAGAAATCAAGAGTTGGATGCTTAACCAACTAAGCCACTCAGGCACCCCCTGCAATTGAGTCTTGATATAAGTGAAGGTGCATGATCTTTTTTTCCTGTTTTGTTATGTGATACGTATCCGGACTTAGATTAGTGTGAGGCACATAAGAAGTGCACAATGTTTGTTGAATAAATATATTAATTAATTAATAAAGCTGGGTGATTAACCAAAGAGTAAATAAGTAAATGAATTTTATTACATAAAATTCATGTAATATTGAAACTCCTAGTACAGTGTCAGGGCATATATCATACTCAATATGAGTTTAATAATTATTATGGGAATAATAATTAATAATTATTATTGGAATAATAATTAATAATTATTATTTCATAATTTTGGCTAAAATCAGCCCTGCAACAATTGAATTTATCAAAGTCATCAACGAGGGGCACCTGGGTAGCTAGGAAATTAAGCACCCGACTCTTGATTTAGGCTCATGGGTTTGGGCCCCACATGGGGCTCTGCACTGACAGTGAAGAGGCTGCTTGATATTCTCTCTCTCTCTCTCTCTCTCTCTCTCAAAAATAAATAAGTAAACTTAAAAAAAAGTCATCAAAGAATACCATGAAATATTTTTTCAAAGAAGGGGAAAATGCAAGGTCAATTAAAGCAGGACAGTTATAAGGAAGGATTTTAACTATGTTTAAAACTGCTCAGTTCCCAGCTGTTCACATTATATTGAAGTGCTTTAGGGGAAAAAAACGTCTTTGACCTGAAGTTCAGAGCTGAAACTCAAGTTAAAATAAAAACTGTTTGGTTTTAATTACAATGATTAAAGATGACAAAAGTTAGAGAACTCTGTACTTGTGATTTAGTAACTCAACTAACTATATTATGAATGAAAGGAGCTTGTTAAGCCATCTTGATAAAAAAGAAGGGGATGGTCTTCCATAGGAGTATATCAGTCTTCAACTTAGTAAACTGTGCCTCTATTCCAGATCCCTGGTTTCAACAGTCTCTTGTGCTCTGGTGTGCCTTCCTCAAAATTTTCTGTTTCTTACAGGTGTTCTGGATCTCACAGGCTGGACAACACTGTAGCATGAAGCATCCCACATTCTGACTGGGACCCTTCAGGGAGCACTGTGAGCCTCTACCATACCCCACTCCCTCTGCTTGTGAAGACAACTGGATGCTCCAAGGAGCCCTGAGACCCTGTGGTTATCCTGACACCCTGCAGTTGGGATGGTTCCAGAATTATGGCTGAGGGAAAAGACTGTTCCTGTTGTCTAGTGTGATACATCTTTTCAAAGACTGCACAACACTGAATCTCAAGAATAATGCTAACATGCTGATTTGTTTATATGGATGAGGGCCCTGTTAAAAGTAGCTTTCTATATCTTCTATCCTAAGAAAATAAAGATAAAATGTAAAATAAGAAGAAAATGGTAAAGTGACAATATATAAAAGAAGGCCTAACAATACTGAAATATAAGCAGTTCTATTATGAACATGCTGTACTATGAATGTGATTCCACTAAGGTGGAATTTCGAAGTAAAAATGGTGGACTTAAAATCCAAGTAATAGATTAAAACAAAAATAAGCCATTTGAAAATCAAAGCTGGGTAAAATCTGTAAGTAATTAGAAAATACCTGTTTAGATTGGAGACAGAAAATATAGCTTCTCTGAAATTTCAGAGTGCAGAACATTCACTGAGCAAGAATGGTTATGCTCTAGAAAATAAATGAATGTTTGTAACCAATGGCTATTATAATAGACATAACTAAAGTTATTTAATGAGGCATCATGCCATGCCTAAATTATTTCAGTGCTTTTAAATATTAAATATCTCAATGCTTTAAAATATGTCTCTCACTTATTAGACATGTAATAAATACTTGTAACCTAAATGGAGCTTAACATTTGTTGGATTTTTATGGTAATAATACATTAAAATTCTGTAAGAGAGCAAATTCAGAGGTATGTAGTACATTTTTGAAACACAACAAGGCTTACAAGTAGGAAAGTTTTTGTATTACCCAAGGCACTACTTGTATAATGTCATAGCATTAAGAATTGACACTGTACTCCTTAAAATAAGCCAGTTGGGATTTTCAACTTTGAATGCTTCAATATACAAATAGCATTTGCAAAATAATATATGGAACAAAAAGTGTTCAAAAACAGTGTCTTTCCCTCTTTGGGAAAGAGGATACAATCATTGCAAATATTTCCTTTAAAAATCTTCTATGTAGCAGATCATAAGAAATATTTAAGTTATGCATTAAACACATGTACGTGTGTGTGTGTGTGTGTGTGTGTGTGTGTGTTTCCATTTAGTGGCTGTGTTTATTTTTTGGAAGTATAATACTCAATCCCTGAATATTCTGAGAAAAAAAACCTTTTAGATAAAATTTTCCTTTGGCTGCCATTTGGGCCTAAGATCAGATCAAATTCTAATTCATTCTTTTCTTATTTAGATGTTATCAGTGACTGGGTGAAGTGAACATTTTATATAGCTGGATAGTTTCTTGAGTTCACCTTTCTGAATTAAATAATTATAACTTACAATTCAAAATATGGAAAAAGGATAAGTTTTGGGATGTTGGCCTTAGAATTATTGTACTGCTGATGAAGTATGGCATTTATCTAGAGAATGTGCATATATAGTTCAGTGTTATGGGATCAGTTAGCATAGGAACACATTTAATGGGTAGGGTAGATTCTGGATCCTCTTAAGAAGCTAGATTCATTTTTCATCATAAAACATACTGAATTTAAAACATCTGTTCTTGGGGCGCCTGGGTGGCGCAGTCGGTTAAGCGTCCGACTTCAGCCAGGTCACGATCTCGCGGTCCGGGAGTTCGAGCCCCGCGTCAGGCTCTGGGCTGATGGCTCAGAGCCTGGAGCCTGTTTCCGATTCTGTGTCTCCCTCTCTCTCTGCCCCTCCCCCGTTCATGCTCTGTCTCTCTCTGTCCCAAAAATAAATAAATGTTGAAAAAAAAATTAAAAAAAAAAAAACATCTGTTCTTAAAATTTGTTTTTCTTAGTATATCGCTCTTTTCTAGAAGGTGACTTCTGAGACCTTTCTGGAAAAATATAATGGTAAGCCTTGTGGGATTAAGTATATGTGAAACTATTCTGGGAAATGTAAGTTCCAAGTTAATTTAAGGGAACAAAATTCTAGAGATGCCTGGGTGGCTCTGTCAGTTAAGCTAAGAGTATGACTCTCGATTTCGGCTCAGGATATGATCTTACTTACAGTTGTGAAATCGAGCCCCACCTTGGGCTCTGTGCTGGAAGTGAAGCCTGCTTAAGATTCCCTCTCTCCCTCTGCCTCTCCCCTGCTCACATGCGTTCACTCGTGTTCTCTCTCTCTCAAAAAAAAAAAAAAATTGCTAGAAAATGCACTAACTATACAGAATGGCCTCTTTATGGAGCAGCCCTTATTTTTAGAAAACATGACATGATTATAAACAAAGCTATATTAAAGTAATTTTTCTAAGAAAAGAAAAATATGACAAATTTTCAAGCTTTGAAGAGTCAAATTTTAAATATTTAAATATTTTCAGGATGAAGGATATTGAGACTGAGGTTGATGTTTTAAGTTGGCAATTCCATGTTGACATTTGCCTACTAGCAAAATTCTACCACCAAAAAGATTCCCTGTTATACTTGCAATAAATAATAGAATTCTCACCCCCCAAAACTGAATAAATTATGTTTCTTTTTTTCTGACTACAAACATTGCCTCTTTGCACTTTGTGCATTTTTAAATTTTATGATAATTTTATGCTTTTAAAATGGAGCTTCAGCCTAAGAAGAGTTCGTTTCTGGGACCTCTCCTAGTTATCTCATTTACCTCTCTCTCTCTGAAATTGTGTATGAAACAGGCTCCAAAATACCCCCACTGAGACATATGAATTACCTGTCTACTTGCGGCTAGGAAAAATTGGAGGGAAATGTGCAATGAAGCTAAAGCTCATGTTTTTGCCACAGCAAAAATTGGACAAATAACAGAAATCTAGTAATTTACTATATAAAAATTCCTACTGGACTATGAATTTCTTTAAACTAAATGAAACAATCTTTTTAGTTTCTATGATGCTAAGGCTTATGCATTTAACATAGATACATATTTATTTAGGGCTTTTTTTTTCTTTTTAAAGTTTCTACACCTGATAGTAAAGCATTTCTTCAGAAGCTGAGGATATTTTTTTCTAATCAGTCAGAATATGAAGACATAGCCCCTCCTACACACCCAAGTGAACTCCTACAAAGCATGTTTGTTATACAGACACACTTGATAAATACACAGATGGTTTTTAAACTCTGCTTACTGCTTCTGTAATATCATCCTTTTGATAGTTTGCTACTAATTTCCATATGTTCTCTTCTTTCTTATTCAAAAAGATGATCTTCACAGTCTAGTCAACAAAACCTTTTGAGGGAATAAAACTCCTATCTCTCTCGCTTGTTTTGTAAAGGAATAAAATTCTCATCTCAAAATATATGTGAAGATAGCATTGTTGTTAAAGTCAAGAGTAGATCAAATTTCTAGAAAATAAATCAGTATTTTCCAAACTGGGGTACATAAAATGATCTATTTGAATTTAGAAAAAAACTAGCAAAAAGTATTTTATATTCATTTTTATTTCATCATTTTTAAATTCTATTTGTGTATACATTGTATAATATTCATGAAAGCCATACAATTATCGTGTGACTCATACAATTATCATAAAAAGACATATAGAAGCAATAATATATTAAAAAGTTCAAAGATTTGCTTCTAGAAACTGAGCATGTGACTCTAAACTCCCTTCATTACCTGCTAATTAAGGCATTTTGGCAAATGTGCTTCTCTGTGCCTTGTTTTTAAAAAAGGGATGAAAATAGTACCTGCCTCATGGGTGATATGGTGATCAAATGAGTTAAGACTTATAATGTGTATAGAATACTATGTGGCATGGTAGCTCTTATTAAAAATATTATTGAACTTATAAATAAACACAGATGTATTGGAATGTATACATTTAGAAACTCATTAAAGTAGTACATGATCAAAATTTAGAAGTCATTTAAATATATGAATTTCTAATCTAGGTATACACAGATGTCATGATAATAGGTCTTAGAAGCAATCATCATTTTATGAATGAGTAAAGAAACAATTTAATGTATAAAAGGTTTCCTGATGAAAATGTTTTCCTTGCTGAAGTATGTCATAACAAAAAGCATTTTAAGTCTTGAGGAGGATAGACTGATTTGTTTCTGACTCTATGATCTTGGACAAATTACTTTAGCATTATGAAAAACAATTTTCTCATCTACTGAATTGCAATAGAAATATTATTTCATAGGATTGTTGCATAGACAAAGCAATTTATTACATGTAGGGTGCTGAGTACACTGCTTGGCACATAGTTTGAAAAAAGAATCAGTTTAGTTCCCTCCTTCTCCTGACTACAGTGTTTTAAATTCCTATATTACTTAGATAATAGAAATTTTTATTGGTGGTAGTCCTGTTGGAGTATCTTATTTTGAATTATTTATTAATTAATCATTCCATATAAAGTATCCTAAAAGAATAGAATGAGTATGTTGATGAGGTTATGGAGCAGAATCAAGAAGAAAGTATAGGCGTGCCTTGTAGGCATGCTTAAACATGTCAGTCAAGTCCTTTATGATGGACCGCCACAGGCTAAGCAATGTCTCACTTAGTCCTACTAACAATTCATGTGGTGCTATCCATCAGATTCCCTGACTGCCACGCTCCCCCTGCACAACTTTGACACCAACTATGCTACTAATTTTTTGTCAAGGCCTATTTCCAACTTCTAAGAGTGAATTGGGAAGGAAGAAACTATCTTCTCATTCCCAGGGATACTAAACTTTGGTCCTTTGAAGCCCTTAGTATGGGCTATTCCTGTATACCTGTTGGTTTTAGAAATCTTTACATCAGTATCAGGGACCAATATCCCTTTGCCTTAAGAGACTGGTGTCCACACCTTTCCCAAGAGAAAACAGACCCTATACTTAGACACCTAGAATGTTCTTCTCAGAAATGTTATTTTCTCCAATGTCTCCTGAAGATAAAGTCAGAAGATACCAGTTTAGTTTCTCTTGAGCACAGAAGAAAACTGGGCATCTCACACCAAGACCCGAATCCTCTTAGAATATAGGGAATGAGAGCTTAATAATTTTCTTCTCAGCTGTGTGCTATCAACCATAATTTCAGGTCATTCAGCAATTGGGATAGTTATCTACCTATCTATCTATATCACATGATTTTATACCATATTTATATCACATAGATATCACATATATTCACATACATATATATGAACACACAGATTCACATATATGCATTTGTACTTTAATATGAAATGTATGATTAAGGAGCCATATAAGGAGCAGAAGACACAGAAAAATAGGAAAATACTGAAGGTTACTAAAATATGCTCCCATCTTAAAACATTTTTCCTATAATTGGTCTTTAATACAATAGAAAACTCAAAAGCATCAAAGTATTCATTCCTTATGATATATTTATTTTGGCAGAAAAATTGATACAGCAATTACAAATTTGATGGGTTCTAGTTTGGGCATGGTGGGTTTGAAATGTCTGTGGGCATCTAGGTGGCAATGTGCACTCCAGCACTCCACAGCTGGATCTGTGGGTCTGGAATCATGGGAACATTTGCAATAGTCACCAGCACATAGGTCAACAGTGAAGCTTTAAACAGGAAGGAGATCACTAAAAAATGTGTGAAATTAGAAAAGGGTAGAGAACCAACACGGAGGCGCACCAACATTTGAAGGATTGCAAAGAGGAAAAATAGTCTTAAGTGAAGCCTAAAGGTGAGTGAGAGCAATATTATAAGCTATCACAGAAAAAAAGAGGGAGCTTTTTAATGAGCAGGGAGTAGATACCAATGTCAAGATGTCCAAAAAAAAAATGTGTACAGAATATGTTGAAACAACTAGGGGACAACTACTAACTTGATGAGATAGAGTTTCAAAGGAAGCAATGTTGATAGAAGCTATAAATTAATGAGTTTAAGAAAGAAGTCAATTGTAGAGATCAAGAGGGTAGATGTTGTTTATGACATTTGAGGACTTGGGAGTTTTATTAAGAATTATAAACAATCAGGGGCGCCCTTATGGCTCAGTCGGTTAAGCTCTTGATTTTGGCTCAGATTGTGATCTCAGGGTCAGTGAGAATGAGCCCCACATATGGCTCTACACTGAAAGCACAGAGCCTGCTTGGGATTCTCTCTCCCTCTCCCTCTGCCTCTGCCTCTCCTTGCCCACACACACACTCTTAAAAAAACAATTATAAACAATCAAAGGCTTTATATATATATGCTTAGATGGTAACATATTTAGTCCTAAGTCTCATTATTTCCTACATGTTCAACCTGACTCCTTGATTTTTTAACAATGCATAGTTTAGATAGTTTAGATCAGGGAAGTAGTTCAGCATTTTGGGGTAATGTGACTAGAAATTGAGCAAAACATAGCATGTTTATTATAAAGAAAAAGGCTGGGAGTCACATATCACTTGATGTGTGGTCAAAAACAGCTGATGTTCAAGACAACGGCTGAGCTGAATCTGAGAGAAATACGTTTTCAAAACCAAAACATCATATTGACTGAGGGCTGAGATTATGTAAGGGTGAACAGGATATTCTGGTAACTATAATTTTATTTGAGATGAACCAAGAGCTATACTCTATTCATAAACCCTTTTCTTTTTTTTTTTTCAACGTTTATTTATTTTTTTTTTTTTTGGGACAGAGAGAGACAGAGCATGAACAGGGGAAGGGCAGAGAGAGAGGGAGACACAGAATCGGAAACAGGCTCCAGGCTCTGAGCCATCAGCCCAGAGCCTGACGCGGGGCTCGAACTCCCGGACCGCGAGATCGTGACCTGGCTGAAGTCGGACGCTTAACCGACTGCGCCACCCAGGCGCCCCCATAAACCCTTTTCAAATCCACCTGTGAGTGAGGTATAAAATTTAGAGATTCAATGCCCTATAAAAAGGGACTCATTTTTTTTTTAATGTTGAAATATACATGTCTATGAACAGTAGGAACGTATTAATGCTCATTTTTGGTGATTTGAAGCTCAGGTTAAATCAGCTCTTTCTCACTATCAGTGAACTGAGAACATGGAAAAATAGTCAAAAAGGGAGAGATTGCCTTCCACATCTTAATGCCTGCATAGTAGAAAGAAAGACACCAAGAAGTAAGGGATGAGCTAGAAAGAGATATGGTTGCCTTCTTACACTAAGTAGATGAATACTTGTTCACATTCACTATCAAAATTTTAAGTCTAAAAGGATTTAGTCAGTAGAACATAGTAAGTCCTATAATTCAAAGTATGAGTAGCAGAGAAGAGTGGAACTAAACATAACATTATCTTCCTGGATTAGATATTTGCTGAGCAAAATTTTAAGATAATTACATTGATACAGATTAAAAAAACCAATATAACAAATGGAAGACTCATAATACCATTTTAAGCATCTGTTATTCCAAAAGAAAATGCACACTCATTCAACCGTTAGAGACACTCATCCATCAACTGGTCATGAATAGATAAATCTATGCAAAAGATGGAGATTGTGCTATTCTCAAAGATTAAGCATTGAGAGTCAGGATTTTTTGTCATTCTTCCTTCTTTACACATTTTATATTATTTATATCATTATCTCATTTTCTTTCATTTTCTTTCTAAATATGTGCTGACTCATCAGATTCCCCTGGATGAGTAATCTGCAAATCTTTATGTCTGTGAAGTGGTCAAGGCTTCACAAACTCAAGTAGAAAGGGCAATTACTCCTTTGCTTGCATTAACTATGACTTGTCATCACATCCAGACCCTTTGATTCTCAAATAGATGGTGAGTGGGCCTTTACAATACCCTGGGATTTGGCTGGTTTTTCAAACACTTCTTTGGTCAGTCAGGAACTTGTTTTCACTCACACATTAAGATTTATGCTTTTAAAAAAATCTCTCTATTGCTTATACTATATCCATTCCTTAACTTACAATGATCTATGCCTCAGTCAATAGCAGAGACCTGTAAAACAAAGTCCTATTCAAAACACAAGTAAAGTAAGCTGAAAATTGTAACTTGTTCTTCAACACTTATTTATTAATATTTACATTCAGAGCATTGAGGAAGCTCTTTTGGAAACCAAGGAAGTGTCAGTGAAGTGATACCTTGCCAGGTCTAAACTGGTTTCTTGAGGTCTTGAGGTTTCTATTTAGTCATTTATCTGACATTGATATTCTCTGACTTTACTATTAGTTGTTATACATGTATGTAAAATATTCTACTAATGAAAGAATAAGCTCCTTGAGTACAATTATTATTCTCACTTTTTTATATTTACTGCAATATCTGCTTTAGAGTCTTTTATAAATCTTGAACTAAATTAATAACAGTTGACAGGATTTCCAGAATTCATGTTTTTCTATAATTATTTTTAACATAATATCACCAAAAAGTCACATCATTTTGTTGTAAACAATTCATATATGTTTCATTATACAAAATATAGTTTAAAAAGAGAAACTATCTCAGAACCAGTATATTCTTAAGCAAAGGCTGCTGCATTAATCTCAAGTCTAAATATCTAATATCTAATATGTAAAACAGTTCAGTGTTTTACATAGACTTCACTATATATAACAATGGGAAAATTCTAACTCCAACATTTCATGGAAAATCAGTGTGAATTTAACAGACAGTGAAGGCTCTATGAAGGAATTCATGATTCAACTTTAGAAATTTACCGTCAGTAAATCCCTGGAACTGGATGAGTGCTCTATGATGAGGTGTGAAGGAAATATACTGTGAAATAGCAGAGATATTGACAAGGATATACCTTAAAAGCAATAAGCACTGGATGACTGAAAAGTTTCCCATACTCAAAGGGAATCTAGACATTTCGGCAAAATCTGAGCTTAAACTAAGAAATGCAGTAAATAATATAGCAAACAGATAATTCATTTCAAGTAATATAATTATTATACACTTCATGGGTAATTGTTTTAAAGTTTGAAACTAAGATTACCAGTCTTTTCCTAATTAAAGAACTCCTATTTTCTACATGGGATTCATTATTTAAAACTTTTTATCTCTTAACTGAATGTATTATTTTTAAGTTTGTTTGGTTTGCATTATTACAAGACATTACTAATCAAATATTTTAATCAGCATTAGAATAGCAGTGTTTACACAAAAAGTAAAACATAAATATTTAAAACATTAAAATGTAAGATACTTTAACCTGTGTTTTGTTTTGTTTTACTTATTTATTTATTTTCAGAATTAGAATTTATTTTTTTTAATCTCTTAAGTTTATTTATTTATTTTTGAGAAAGAGACAAATAGAAAAAGAGAGTGGGCGTGGAGGGCCAGAGAGAGAGAGGGAGAGAGAAAATCTCAAGCAGGCACCACACTGTCAACATGGAGCCTGATGTGGGCTCAAACTCACAAACTGTGAGATCATAACCTGAGCCAAAACCAAGAGTCAGATGCTTAACCAACAGCCACCCAGGATCCCCAATTTTTTTTAAGATTATATTTGTAAGTAGCCTCTACACCCAACGCGAGGCTTGAATTTACAATTCCGAGATCAAAGAGTCCAAAGCTCTACTTTTTGAGCCAGCCAGGCACCCCAGGAGTAGAATTTATTGATTCATCACTTATATAAACACCCAGTGCTCATCACAAGTTCCCTCCTTAGTACCCATAACCCATTTAGTCCATCTCCACCAACCTCTCCTCCAGTAAACTTGTTTGTTCTCTACAATTGTCTTATGGCTTGCCTCTTTTTTTTTTTCATTCCCAACATTCATCAGTTTTGTTTCTTAAATTCCACCTATGAGTGAAATCGTATGAATTTGTCTTTCTCTGACCTATTTCACTTAACATGATACACTCTAGCTATATCCATGTTGTTGCAACTGGAATGATTTCATTTTTTTGATGGTTGAGTAATATGCCATTGTATGTACACATGTGTGTGTGTATGGGTGTGTGTGTATATATATATACATATATGTGTGTGTGTATCCATTCATCAGTTGATGGACATTTGGGCTCTTTCCATAATTTAACTATTGATAATAATGCTGATATAAACATTGGGGTACATGTGCTCCTTTGAATCTGTATTTTCCTATCCTTTGGGTAAATACATAGTAGTGCAACTGCTGGGTCATAGGGTAGTTTTATTTTTAAATTTTTGAGAAAACTTTACTGTTCTCCAGAGAGGCTGCAACAATTTGCATTTCTACCAACAAACAGTGTAAGAGGGTTCCCCTTTCTCCATAGCCTTACCAACATCTGTTGCTTCCTGTGTTGTCAATTTTAGCAATTCTGCCAAATGAGAGGTAGTAGCACATCATACTTTTGATTTGTATTTCCCTGATGATGTGTGATGTTGAGCATATTTTCATGTGTCTGTTAGCCATCTGGATATGTTCTTTGGAACAATGTCTATTCATGTCTTCTGCCCATTTCTTAACTGGATTATTTGGGAGGGGGTCAAGTTTGATAAGTTCTTTGCAGATTTTGGATACTGTTTATCAGATATGTCATTTGCAAATATCTTCTCCCATTCCTTAGGTTGCCTTTGAGACCTGTCGATTGTTTCTTTTGCTATGCAAAAGCTTTTATCTTGATGAAGTCCGAACAGTTCATTTCTGCTTTTGTTTCCCTTGCTTCAAGAAACATGTCTACTAACAAGTTGCTGTCTCTATTCTCCTCTTGGATTTTCATGGTTTCCAGTCTCACATTTAGGGCTTTCATCCATTTTGAATTTATTTGTGTGTATGGTATAAGAAAGTGGTCTAATTGCATGCTGGTTTTCTGCATGTTGCTCTCCAGTTTTCCCAACACCATTTGTTGAAGAGATTGTGTTTTTTCCAGTGGATATTCTTTCCTGCTTTGATGAAGATCAGTTGACCATATAGTTGTGGGTCCATTTTTGGGTCTTCTATTATGTTCCACTGATCTATGTGTCCGTTTTTCTGCCAGGACCATGTTGTCTTGATTACTACAGCTTTGTAATATAGCTTCAAGTACAGAATTATGAGGCCTTCAGCTTTGCTTTTCTTTTTCTAGATTTCTTTGGCTATTCAGGATCTTTTGTGGTTCTATACAAATTTTAGGATTGTTCTAGCTCTGTGAAAAATGCTGATAGTATTTTGATAGGGATCACAATAAACGTGTAGATTGCCTTGGGTAGTATAGACATTTTAACTATATTTGTTCTTCCAATCCATCAGTATGGAATGTTTTTCCATTTCTTTGTGTCACCTTCAATCTCTTTCATAAATGTTCTATAGTTTTCAGAGTACAGATCTTCTACCTCTTTGGTTAGATTTATTCTTAGGTATCATATAGTTTTTGGTGCAATTGTAAATAGCCTGATTTGTGACCCAGTATGTAATGTATTCCAGAGAATGTTCCATGTCCCCTTGAAAAGAATGTATATTCTCCTCCTTTGGGTGAAATGTTCTGAATATATGTATTAAGTCCATCTGGTCCAGTGTGTCTATTAATGCCATTGTTTCCTTGTTGGTTTTCTGCTTAGATTATCTATCCATTGCTGTAAGTAGGGTGTTAAAGTTCCCTACTATTATTGTATTGTTATCAATGAGGTTTTTAGGTGTGTGTGTGTGTTTATTAATTGATACATATAAATGGGTTCCCCAAGTTGGGGGCATAAATATTTAAAATTGTTAGATCTTCTTAATAGATAGATCCCTTAATTAGGATACAGTGCCTTTCTACATGTCTTGTTACAGTCTTTGGTTCAATATCTAGTTTGTCTGATATAAGTACAACTACTCTGGCTTTCTTTTGATGTCCATTTGCATGATAAGTGATACTCTATCCCCTAACTTTCAATCTACAGGTAACTTTAGGTCTGAAATAGGTCTCTTTTACACAGCTTATAAATGGGTCTTGCTTTTTTATATGTTCTGATACCCTGATACCCTGATGTCTTTTGATTGGGGTATTTAGTCCATTTACATTCGGAGTGATTATTGATAGATATGAATTTAGTGCCATTGTATTGCCTGTAAAGTCGGTGTTTCTGGAGATTTTCTCTGTGGCTTTTTAGTCTTTGTTGCTTTTGGTCTTTCTTTCCCACTCAAAGAGTCCTTTTTAATATTTTTTTACAGGGCTGGTTTTATGGTCATAAATTCCTTTAGTTTTTGTTTGGGAAACTCTTTATCTCTCCTTCTATTCTGAATGACAGCCTTGCTGGATAAAATATTCTTAGTCGCATATTTTTCCCATTCAGCACATTGAATATATCATGCTACTCTCTTCAAGCCTGCCAAGTTTCTGTGGAAAGATCTGCTGCTAACCTGATTCGTCTTCCCTTGTGGTTAGGGATTTTTTTTCCCTCTCTGCTTTCAGGATTCTTTCATTATATCTGTATTTTGGAAACTGTACTATAATATGTCTTGGTATTGGCTTGCTTTTATTGATTTTGATGGGAGTTCTCTGTGCCTCCTGGATTTAGATGTCTATTTCCTTCCTGATGAGTGAAATTTTCAGCTATAATTTTCCCAAATAAACCTTCTGCTCCCTTTTTCCTCTCTTCTTCTCTGGGACTCCTATGATTTGAATGTTATTACACTTTATAGAGTCTCTGAGTTCCCTAAGTCTACCTTTGTGATCCAATTTTTCCCTCTTCTTTTCAGTTTTATTATTTTCCATAATTTTATCTTCTACATCATTACTCATTCTTCTGCTTCTTCCATCCTTGTGGTCATTATATTCAGTTGGTTTCACATCTTTAAATTTTTTTAATGTTTATCTATTTTTTGAGAGACAGAGACTGAGAATGAGTGGGGGGAGGAGCAGAGAGAGAGGGAGACACAGAATCCAAAGCAGGCTCCAGGCTTTGAGCTGTCAACACAAAGCTGACGTGGGGCTCAAACTCACGAACCACAAGATTATGACATGAGCTGAATTCAGATGCTTAACAGACTGAGCTGTCTTGACACCCCTGGTTTCACATCTAGATTATAGCATTTTTTATTTCAAACTGACTAGTTCTTAGGTCTTTTATCTCTACAGTAAGGGACTCTTTGATGTCTTCCATGCTTTTCTCAATCCCAGCTAGTATCCTTATGATCATTGTTTTAAATTCTGGTTCAGACATATTACTTATATCTGTTTTGATTAGCTCCCTGGCCATGACGTCTTCTTGTTCTTTTGGGGGGATAAATTCCTCTGACTTGGCATTTTGTCTAGGTCTCTGTCTTCTATATGTTAGGCAAGCTGGTTACTGACAATAATGGCTATATTAAGAGGTCCTGCTCCTCACAGTAATGGCTATATTAACAGGTCCTATACTGTCCAGGCCTTGCACTTCAGGAAGTGTTTCTGGTGTACACTGTGAGCACTCTGCTCCTGTTTTTTGGCCACTCATTCCCTGAGGTTAGTCCTCTTCAGATTTCTCAGTGCCTGCAGTGGGGAGTGTTGGGACCTTGTCCACTGTGTGGCAAGTTTTGGTCTGCTTGTTAAAAGGGGCTAGATCCTATTTCCACTGGAGCTGAAGATTTGCAGCACTCTATCTTCAGTAGACTAGGTGGGTATGGGGGGTTGTGCTGGTGTTCTGGGAAAGGGGCTCATTGCTGCTCTCTCAGCCACACTGGTCCTACTTCAGAGCACCTACAGAGCATGGGGTGGTGGGGTGGGGGGGTGGAGCTTGGTGTAAGTGACTCGAGCCTCCAATGTGGACATGTAGGCACTGTGCTGCCCACTGAAGTCCATCTTTGCTGATGGGCAGGAATAAAAATGACATAAGCTGGCTCTCTAGTCCATGGAGAGGGGAGTTCATGTCTACTGTTCTTCAAGGAGCTTTTACAGAACAGGAAATAATCTCCTCTCATTTGTTCCAGACATCCCTCACATCCCTGCCTTCACTCTGTGTGTGAGTCATCTATCCATCCTGAGGCACAGTGTTCCTGTGTTTTATATCAGGCATGTTCTCTGGGTTTCAAGACTCCAAATTTTATGAACCCAGTTCAGCAAGACCCACACTGATCTTCTGGGGGAGGGTCTCACTGCACTGTATCTGTTGCTAGTTTGTCCCAAAAGCGCAGCCATACAAATGCACAGGGGCTTGGAGTTTAAGGTAAAGTGCAGCAAAAAGCTGACATTCAGGTTAGCTGCCCTCAACATGTGTCTCTGTTTCTATGCTTATGAATGGAGCAGTTCAATGACAACCTCCCCCCACCCAGCTCTTCTGTCCCTGGAGAGGCAGCGCCCCCTCTCCTAAATGCACTCCAAGAAGGGGAACGGTCTCTCCCAGTGCAATCCCAGGGATCCTCAGACCACACTGTCTGCTCAAGGCCTCTGCCCTCCTTCTCCACAGGAGCATCTCTACACCCATCAGTCTCCACCCCAGCAACGTTGTAGACTTCTAAGACCAGAATTTCAGCTCTGCCGTTTATAAAAATTTGCAATAATCAGTCCCTCTTGCTTTCCCTATCAATGGTTTCCCTATCAATGGTTTTGGGGAAATGTTTTTCTTGTGAAGTACCCTGCTCTGCTCTCTCTCTCAATCTCTCTCTCTCTTTCTCTCTCCTCTCTCCCTTATCAGGCCCCCTCCCCTCCACAGCACTGGTGATTCTTTCCTCTCCCAAATCATGTCTCCATACCTTCTACTTTCCACACAGTGTGGCTTTTTTCTCCCTCTAGTTGTGCAGTTTATTCTCAGTTTTCAGATCGTTTCCCTGTGTATTCAGAATGGTCTGCAATTTATCTAGCTGTGTTTGAGGGATGAGGCAAGCATAGGTTCCTCCTACCACTCTGCCATCTTAACTTTCTTCTAGCCTGTGTTGTTTTAAATATTTTTTTTCAGGCTTTTTGAAGCAACTACTGTATCTCCATTTCTATTAACATTTCAGTCTTTTAGGTACCTGAGGCATGTTTATTGAAAACTAAATTTTTATGATTTTATCATAATCTCTCAAACAATTTAAAAATTTCTCCAAGGAAGAACAGTAAATACCCTTCTTTCAAAATGTTTTGAAAACTATTTAAAAAAAAATAACAACTATCTTCTTGTTTCCTATTGATAAATTGAGATGTTTATTGGACATAGAACTGCCTCAGCTGATCTGACCAGTAGTCCTCCTTTTGTGGCACTTAGTTGCTGACCCAGTAGGAGGTGGATGCTTGTTCTGATTAATGTAACTATAGAGTCACTACTAACAGCAGCCATGTATTGCATTATAGAGCTCTCTAGATTGCAATATGTTGTCAAGATTTATATCTTCTAATGACTAGAACAACTTCAAGAAATAAAAAGAACAGCTATTATTTTCATTTTGCTTTTAAAGAAACTAGGACTCAGTAAAGTTATCTGAATTTACTTTGTAAACCACATGATCAGAAAAAGAAAAAAATGAAACAAAATAAAAGGCTGATCCCTCATTAAGTTTCTTGCCCACACCACAGAGATGAATCTGCACACTCTCTACTTCATTGGGGAAATTTCCAAGCTGGCTGATTGGGTTAAATAAGTGGTCTAAGGCTATGAAACATTGTGTTTTTCCCTATGAAGTTCTAATTGATGTACTTAGTAGCTGAACTTCTGTCTTGACCTCATTATTACCACTTTCAATGAGGTACATTGATGAACACTAATGAAATTAATACTTTTTTTTTTTTCTGTTGAGAAAGAGGGTAGAAGCAAAACATAAAAAGTGTGAGTAGATGTTAAAAAAAATCTAGGTTAAATTTAGTATATCAGAGCTGGAGCAGCATCAGATTCCCATACTGTGTATGAATTTACCAGCTCCAAAAAGTGTGAAAAAGGCTTAGAAACTTCATAGATACCTCAATGCCCATGATCCACCCACTTTAGGGTGTGATTTGAAAAGCAAATGGTGTGTTGATGGCATTAAAAAAGGTATAAAAGACATTTTAATGACAGTGTAATCAAAGATTATACACCAGCTGTCACAACCAAGGCAACCATAGTAATTGGGGGTGACCAGAAGGCTTTCCAAAATAAGCTTCTTTTAAAGATTCATTTAAAACTGTCACCAAGGGACTGTTGACATTTTAATTTTTTCTTTAGATTTGGGAGTTGTTATTTTATTTCTTTTTATCTTTTCTTTGCAGAACAGTATAGCTCAATGTGTTATCAGTCTGCTCTATAGTGAATGATCAGAGAAGTAAAAAGGAAAATATATTTATATGATAACTACTTTCATTAAAATTAAGGCAATTTTGAAGGCAGGCATTGAAATAATTGATTAATACATCAGTTTGCTTTAACTATCATGTAGAGATAGTTTATCCATGCATAATTTATATTTATATCATTAATTTGGTTATTAACATTTCTTGATAATTCTATGATAATAATTCTATGATCAAAAAGCAATTGTTAATATCATTGTCATATTTAATTGATAATGATGCTTATTATTGTTGTATTATATCTTTCAAGAACTTTGTATAATAAATGATATGAATGTACCTCATTTACAAACAGGTTATCATTGCTTTCAGCATTTTTTAATCTTTTCTCTTAACTGTACTAAAATTATAGTATAGCAATATTTCATTACATTAGTAAAGTACCTCATATTTTACAAAATGTTCCATTTATGTTTTGCTTTTTTTTTCTCTTTTTTCCTCACAACAGCCCAATAGCTATACAGGATAGGGATTCGTAGCCACCTTTTACAGAGGTGGGAACTGAGAATTAGAAACACTGATTATTTAGATAACATAATGAAGAAAGAGCATATCTGAAACTTTGGGACATCTTTGCCAATGTGTGGTATTGTTAGTCTATTGTTTTAAGCTAACTAATCAGTGAAGAGTGGTGTCTCCTTGTAGTTTTTTTTTTTTTTAATATGAAACTTATTGTCAAATTGGTTTCCATACAACACCCAGTGCTCATCCCAGCAGGTGCCCTCCTCAATACCCCTCACACACCCTCCCCTCCCTCCCAACCTCCCATCAACCTTCAGTTTGTTCTCAGTTTTTAAGAGTCTCTTATGTTTTGGCTCCCTCCCTAACTTTTTTTTCCTTCCCCTCCCCCATGGTCTTCGGTTAAGTTTCTCAGGATCCACATAGGAGTGAAAATATATGGTATCTGTCTTTCTCTGTATGACTTATTTCACTTAGCACAACACTCTCCAGTTCTATCCATGTTGATACAAAAGGCCATATTTCATTCTTTCTCATTGCCAAGTAGTATTCCATTGTGTATATAAACCACAATTTCTTTATCCATTCATCAGTTGATGGACATTTAGGCTCTTTCCATAATTTGGCTATTGTTGAGAGTGCTGCTATGAACATTGGGGTACAAGTGCCCCTATGCATCAGTACTTCTGTATCCCTTGGATAAATTCCTAGCAGTGCTATTGCTGGGTCATAGGGTAGGTCTATTTTTAATTTTCTGAGGAACCTCCACACTGCTTTCCAGAGCGGCTGCACCAATTTGCATTCCCACCAACAGTGCAAGAGGGTTCCCATTTCTCCACATCCTCACCAGCATCTAGGGTCTCCCTATTTGTTCATTTTAGCTACTCTGACTGGCATGAGGTGGTATCTGAGTGTGGTTTTGATTTGTATTTCCCTGATGAGGAGCGACATTGAGCATCTTTTCATGTGCCTGTTGGCCATCCGGATATCTTCTTTAGAGAAGTGTCTATTCATGTTTTCTGCCCATTTCTTCACTGGATTATTTGTTTTTCGGGTGTGGACTTCGGTGAGTTCTTTATAGATTTTGGATATTTGTCCGATATGTCATTTGCAAATATCTTTTTTTTTAATTTTTTTTTAACGTTTATTTATTTTTGAGACAGAGAGAGACAGAGCATGAATGGGGGAGGGGCAGAGAGAGAGGGAGACACAGAATCGGAAGCAGACTCCAGGCTCTGAGCCATCAGCCCAGAGCCCGACGCGGGGCTCGAACTCATGGATCGCGAGATCATGACCTGAGCCAAAGTCGGACGCTTAACCCACTGAGCCACCCAGGCACCCCTGCAAATATCTTTAATTGCATTTTGCTAATAATTAATGATGTTGAGCATCTTTTCTGCTGCATACTTGCCATGAGTATATCTTTTTTGATGAAATGTATGTTCAAATCTTTTGCTTATTTTTTTTAAATTGGGTTGCTTTCTTATTGACTTTTGAGAGCTCTTCATATAATCTGCAAATAAATATTCCATGGAGTATGTGATTTGCAAATATGTTCCTTTAGTCTGGAGCTTATATTTTCATTTTCTTTACACTATCTTTCAAATAGAAGTTCTTAATTTAATGCAATCCAATTTGTCAATTTATTACTTTATGCATTGTGCTTTTGGTATTGCATCTGATAAATATCTAACCTAAGAATACAAAGATTTTCTGCGATACATTCCTCTACTATTTTATAATTTTATATTTTATCTTTAAATCTGTGATCCATTTTGAATTAATCTCTATATAATGTGTGAGGTGTGGTGAGGTGTTTGTTTGTTTTGCATAGGGTGTTAAGTTATTTTAGCACCATTTGTAAGGATTATGTTTTTTTTTTTCTCTCCCTCTCGTATGGTCTTGGTACCTCTATCAAGATCAAACTAGTATGTTACTGTGGGTCCATTTCTGGGTTCTATTCCATTAATTTTATCTATGTATGTATCCTTCCACTAAAATCACAGTCTTAATTAGTGTAGTTTTATACAAAGTATTGAAACCAGATAAGGTGGATTCTTCAATTTTGTTCCTCTTTATCAAAAGTATTTTAGACATTCTGGCTGTTTTGACTTTCCATATAGTTTTAAAATCAGCTTATCATTATCTACAAAAACTATTGCTGGGGTTTTGACTAGGATGGGTCAATCTGAGAAGACTGAGAAGAAGAGATGACTAACAATGTTGAGTGTTCAAATCCAGGGACACAGTACATTTTTCCAATTATTTAGGTATTCTTTGAGTTCTTCCACCTGTGTTTTATACAAATCCTGCAAATATTTTACCAGATTTATGCCTAAGTCAGTTTGCCTGCCTATCTTTTTACCTTTCTTCTTTCTTATCTTCCAATATTTTACATTTGAATTAAAGTCAGACATAGAGTTTCTTATGATAAAACTATCAGGAGGCTGATAGAGTCCATACTTCCAGACTGACTTAGTCTGAAAGAATGAAGCTGATTTTCAGAGAAAAACAAGAATGAAAGAGACAAGAAATACAGAACAGAGAGAGAGATTGAAAGAGTAAGTCTTGGAGGCACACAAACCTGTACTGTTTAGCTACGGTTTGATTTGGACTTCTATAACTTATGTAGAAAACAGCCATGGCCCAAATATTGGGCTCTTTACATTTTACTCTTTGTTGCTACATAAATGGCACTTGTTGCTGAACCATTTTATCACTTATTAGAACAATTAATGACCCCATGAAATTGCAAAGCAACAGTTTGTATGTGCTGTCTTTTTTGTTTTGCTTTTTGACTGTTTTTGGTTTTTTGTTTTTTGAATATGCTTTCTAAACAAGCAGCTGTCATTTATTTCCAAGTCAGAGTTAGGATACAATAAATACTTTGAATCTTTCTGAGGCACTGAAGGTTAGGTAGTACCAAGTTACCAATCACCTCTGTGCTGGACCAATACCATCTACAAAAGAGAGTTCTGAATGGTGAATGCTGAAGAATCTAGTATGATTACTAAGTAAGTAACATTATTTATAGCCAGACATTTATAATTGTAAATATTATAAGCATTTTGTGATTATTTACTGCTCTCTAAATCACACCTTCCCCTTAACATCTAACCACACACTTGTTTCAAAGTTTAGTTGAGTCATAACCTGACTGAGACCTGAGTCCCAGGTTATGTTACACTACTCACATCGACCTTACTTCAGATCCTAGATTTTTCTGTATCTTATATTGAAGGTGACTAGAAGTAGAAAAATTACTCAAGGAAGGCAAGTCTTACAAAATCCATTAGTTGAGTTCTGTTTATAATTTGTGTCATTAACAAGGAAGTTATTATTAAAAAACGCTGTTTATACTATGACTTTATCAATTTCCACAAAGCGTATTTTGGTTTCCAAATATCCAACAAAACCAAATTTTGTTTGGCCTGATTATATTATTGGAGTTATATTTTCTAAAAGTCCTTACTATTAAAAATGTACATTGGGGCACCTGGGTGGCACAGTCGGTTAGGCGTCCGACTTCAGCCAGGTCACGATCTCGCGGTCCGTGAGTTCGAGCCCCGCGTCAGGCTCTGGGCTGATGGCTCAGAGCCTGGAGCCTGTTTCCGATTCTGTGTCTCCCTCTCTCTCTGCCCCTCCCCCGTTCATGCTCTGTCTCTCTCTGTCCCAAAAATAAATAAACGTTGAAAAAAAAATTAAAAAAAAATGTACATTCAAGTATTTACAGATAAGATATTATATTTAAAATGTGGTTCACAATACTCTAAAAATAAACAAACTAATAAAAAACTTTTGGGAAGACAATAAATGAAGCAAGCATATACAAATGATGTTGCTAGTTGCCTATGCTAGGTATTGGGTACACATAGGCTTATACTATTTTCCCTCTGTTGTGTAATTTTGAAAATTTCTATAATAAAAAGCAAAGAAAAAGGAGTGTTTCAGTATAGTTATAACAGCATAGAAAAATGTTGGGATTAACCATGTAAGTAAATTAAGAAAATAGATACCTCTGTCATTTATGGCTGTATTTGAGGAAAACATCAAGATTACCCAAGGAGTTGAATGATGTACACTTTGCATATAGATTTTAAAGGGAAAATAATTAAATATATTTTTATTGACACCTGGAGAAAAAAAAAGAAGATAGATAACCAAACAGCATGTAAAGTATATATAAACCTATGTAAAATGTAATTTTATAAAACATTATACTTTATAAAATATGTATATTAATATGGGACTACATATACAAAATGTTAATGCTTATCCCTAATGGAATTGCTTTGTTTTTACCTTTTAGAACTTTTAATAATTAATTTATATAAATTATATAATTAGGACAAAAGTTTTAAGTTGTTTATCATTATGCTAGTTAATTATCCATTTTGACTGAGGTTGTTTTTTGGTAAAGCATGCAATTCTTTGATTCATGGTCTTTAAAATGGCTTAGAAACGTTCTGACTGCTTTTCTCAAATTACTGGGGTAACATTCATAACTTTGTTCATAAAAATAAAATTTGTCCGAATTTACAATACTCTTTCTCCTTACATTGTGGCCTATGTTCATTTTGTTCCACCTTAATTCAGCTGAGGACAATTAAAAGCCTTCAATGTCTATGAATCCTGCAATTCAAATGTGACATTTTGAGTTTATATTGTGGTGGCTTTAAACTTGGGCTGGGAGTGCATTACTTGCATAAGCTTAAAGATCCTTGAATTGGGTAAATGTACAAGACAAAATGGACAAGAATGCATTTTTATTCCTTTTATTCGTTCTTCTGCATCAGAATATTGAATGAAATATTTTCAGTTGTCTCAGTTTTGGCTAAGGCCCATGAGTTTAAATCAAAGGGTATAAAGTGAACACACATTCTAGAAATTGCCAGGTCATTTGTGAGATTTTACTAACAGGGGACTAGAAAACTGTACCTTTTCCCTCAGCACATGTAAAGGTATATAATGGGGTGACTGGTAGAGGAAGAGCAGAAAAGAGGATTTCTTTGCAGGAAGTTTCCTGATTGTTCTGCATTCCCTCCCTCTTCCCCTTACTACTTACAGACTCGAGGTGCTTTTCAAAAGGAGAGACCATTTTCTCCCACTGGCTGAGATGCAGAAAACTTTGAGCCCCAATACAGTGAACTTAAGAGCAAAACATGATAAAAGTCTGATCTGTGTCTGATGTAGTTGTGGGGGTAGGGGATGGTTTGGATTGGTTCTTGACCCTCAGCTATAAACATCTCCAAAGAATAACATGGCTGTAGTTCCTTGAAGGCAGACCAGGTGGAAAGCACTGTGGGAGATGCTGGTTAAAATACCCTTGCAGTAAGCAATGGTAGATATTTCCTGCAGACTGAAGTGGGAATACTGGGAAGGAAATTAACCCAAGGAACGCCTAGAGCTACCAGTAGTTAGAGGAGGCAAGGAAGACAAAGGATTTCTAGAAAAGATCAGAAACTAAGAGACAGGCATAGAATGATTTCTCTTCAGAGCTTACAGAAGAAACCAACCTTCTGCCATCTTGATTTCAGACAATAGCTATCCAAACTCTGAAATGCCATTTGTTATGGAATCTCTAGGAAACTAGTATAGCTAGAGCACATAAAATTTAATATCTAGACAAAAACTATTTTGAATAAAGATCTTACAATAGTTTAAGCAGCCCTCAAGGCTGGCCCCTGACTGTCTCTGACCTCATCTTCTGCTTTCCTCTTATTCACTCTATTATTTCAGCTTCACTGCCTCCTTCCTGCTCCATGAATTCACCAAAAACTCCCCATTCTCAGTCCTTTGCACTTAACAAAAGCACTAAATGCCCTTTTCTTCTCCATTCCATTTCCTCCACCATCTTGCATAAATTGCTTTCAAAACCACTTATCATTTTACAAAATATATGTTTGTCTATTTTTATCATAATCTGTCATTATCAAATAGAATATGTTTCTTTTTTTTTAATTTTTTTTTCAACGTTTATTTATTTTTGGGACAGAGAGAGACAGAGCATGAACGGGGGAGGGGCAGAGAGAGAGGGAGACACAGAATCGGAAACAGGCTCCAGGCTCTGAGCCATCAGCCCAGAGCCCGACGCGGGGCTCGAACTCACGGACCGCGAGATCGTGACCTGGCTGAAGTCGGACGCTTAACCGACTGCGCCACCCAGGCGCCCCTAAAATATGTTTCTTGAAGGCAAAACAGTATTTTTATATTCTTGGGACTCAGTAAATAAAGATAGTATGAATGAAGTATTTGTCAGATATCTCTGACAACAGTTTTTTTTTAATAAAAAATGTAATGAGATATGTCAATGCATTTAATGACCTAGACAAAACTGATTATTTTATGGAAAGTAAAAATTCTAAAATTAGACAATAAAGAAAAATAACTGAAATTTTTGGAAATACTACTAAATAAATAGAAATGGCAAACTCCTCACTTCAAAATTTTAAGAAAGATCCTCTCTGTCTTATATATGATATCCAAAAAAGGGGAAAAAAAGGAAAGAAATAATAGATAAAATAGAGCTCATTCTATATATGATATGTAAAAATTATAAATGCATATAGGTATACTTAGTTTTAAATACATAAAGAAAATTTGAGAGATCCTCAATTGACTCTCACGTATTTGTCTCACGTATTTGTCTCACGTATTCTCTCACTAAAGTCATTAAAGTTCAAGCCAACAAAAGTCAGAAAAAATTAGTATAGTGGGACGATACTGTCAATAGTTTGTTCTGGTAGGTATATATAATTATTACACCCAGTAGTTACAAGAATACACCTTCTCTAGTAGCATGTGCAGAACATTTAAGAACCTGACCACATAAGAGATAATGAAACAAGTCTCAGCAAATTTAAAGGAAAAGATACTATAAATCATCTTCATGGACACACACAAAATTAAGTTAGAAATCATTCATAAAATAACTTAAAAAAATTAATGTTTATTTACTTCTGAGAGAGAGAGACAGAGTGCGAATGTGTGAGGGGCAGAGAGAGAGAGAGAGAGAGAGAGACAGAGAGAGAAACACAGAATCTGAAACAGGCTCCAGGCTCTGAGCTGTCAGCACAGAGCCAGATGTGGGGCTTGAACTCATGAACCACGAAATCACGACCTGCAATGAAGTCAGATGCTCAACCTACTGAGTCACACAGGTGCCCCCAACAAAGATAACTTTTGAAGAGCCAATTTGGTTGTAATGAGAAAGCACATTTTAAAAAAATATATACTCTGGAGAAACAGAATTGTAGACCTTAGTGAGTAAGGTTTGGTGTTTTGTTGGTAACTGTGAGGAGACTATATGTGGCAGGAATCAGGGCTTTGACTGGAGTCCTGCCATAGGTCACTTTTCTTATTAAATGTGGGGTTTCTGGTTACTTCATATTCCTAACCTGGTTGCCACCTCCTCCTTCTCTTCCCTTTCCTCCTGAGCTGGCCTGATACACCTCTCAATGCCATTTCTTCTTTGGCATTGTATGTGGAACAAGTGGTCTTTGGGAAAATATCATGAAGACACATTGGGGCACAGCCTTAACTATTGACCTGAATGCACAACTAGAGGGTTGTCTTTCTCCACTGCAACCCATAGAAAATCCTGTAAAAGCAACTGAGAATGCATCATATAATTTTGTGTTTTGTGATGTCCAGGTATATAAACCAATAAATTTCCTTATCATTGAGCCAATTCTCAAACTTGAGATAATACTGAAACTTCCTGTATTGTTCTCTCCTCTAGTACTTTTTCATGTCTCTGCAAATTGATACACACACACACACACACACACACACACACACACACACACACAAAACCCTACCTTTCTAAGACATTTATGTTATACAGCAAACATCATGGACAACTATTAGGCGTGTTTACCATAAGTCTTGTTAACAGTTAGGACTCTAAAAGACTTAATAATTTTGGAAATGTTTCAGTAACTAGCTTAGAGATATCTTAGTAATCTGATTGTTTTTCTAATTTTTGTAATTATCTTCAAGGTCCTGTTGCAGTTATTCTTATAAGTATCTATATAAAATGGACGTAAGTACTATAAGTCATTATGTATTCAATTGGAGTGTTATTAAATTATTTTGTCAAGCTCCAACAGAAGAAATGAACATGAGATTTTAAAAATTTTAGCTATGCTCAGTTAAACCAATGTAGAAACTTACAAGATGGTCAACGAGTTATGCAGCTAGAGTAGATTTCAGCAAAGCTCTGAAAACTCAGGGCCAGTCCTTGCATATGGCTTACTCCTATAAAGACAATTTACCAAGCTAATGTCTCTGGTATTTATAGAACATCAAAACCTCAAAGTTAAAAGAACAGTATTCTCCCATTTTCTAGTAAATGCAGTCTTCATACAATTCAATTACAAAGCTTTGTTGTCGAAGCAAGTTTGAGAAAACTCTCATAAATAATTCTTTAAATAAGACAAATAATATATGTAAACTTGGTCAAGGAAGCCAGTCCATCAAGAACTATAACTTGTAAAATATTTTCTATATTCTAAATTCATAATGTATCTACACCATACAAGAAAAGTACTAAAAGGGGAAATTAAAATCCCATCTCACAGATTAACTATATTGCAACAATCCTTACAAATACATTAGCAAAATATATCCAATATTATATACAACTAAATTTATATATGTTAAGAATTATCTGTAGTTGGTCACATAGGCAATAAGTATGTTAAGGCAACTATATCATGACTACCATGTAAATGTTAGTTTGCTCCACACAATGGAGCAAAAGGACTGGTTTGTTTTTGTGAGCTGTAAGGTTTCCTACCTTATGAAAAGTCACTGGGCCTTTGTCCTGTATCCTAAATTGTGACACAACCCACTGCAATCTTAGAATCATGGGCCCCTCACATCATGTTGTGGGGACTTGGAAGCAAGGGAAACAGCACAATTATGCTTATATTCATACTGCTTCCTCTGCCTAGAGAAATAAAGTCCTTTTTTGTTGACTCAAGAATATCCTGTCATCTACCATCATCCTGAATCAGTAACAGGGAAGTAGAAAAAGCTGATATTCTCCGAATAATCTTTATAATATAATTACATAAATACCATATTATGTAATGAACTACATACAAATGTGTATGTGTATGTATAATTATGTCAATAATTATTAAAAACTATTTAATAGTTTTCAATAGTTATACATGACTTAATATTTTAGCAAGAAAGGAACTTCCTCAACATGATAAATCCTATCCACAACATCTATATATTATGCACCATTTGTAACTATGCATAAGAAGACTCCTGATTGAAATCAGAAACAAGTCAAGCATGCCTGCTACCAGTATTTCTACTTACATTAAAGTGGAGATCTTAGTATATTTGGATATATAAAAATAAAATTCCATCTTTAACTCATGCTACATACAAAAATGTATTTTAGGACTATATTATTTATATCAATTCCAGGATTTGTAGACCTAAATATGACAAGTAAAACTAAAAATATTTGGAAGAAGAAGACTACATGATATAAAGATTTCTTAAAGCCTGGAAAATCATTATAAAACTTCAAGAAGAAACTTCCAGTTTCCAGTTCCCCATGTTAGGAGCTTAGAAGTCCCTCCCATGTTATAACAACAAATAAAAAGCTGAATAGACCGAAAAAGCAACAACTCTTCTTGGATTCCTAAGACACGGGGTAGACCCTAAGACACGGGGCAGAAGACACGGGGTAAACCACTGTCCCTAAGTTTGGAGGGTCAGACAGACAAAATCAACACAGAGAGTCATGGCTTACCTGAACAGAGAGACTCACCAGCAGAAATCACCATAGGAACTGGTGCAGAGTAAGAAAACCTGAACTATAACTGACAAACTGCTGGAGGTTCAGTGTGGACAACTCTTAAAGTTAAAAACTCCAGGGGGACTCAGTCATATGGAATCCCTTACAGTTTAGGAGATTTACCCCCAGGAGATCCACCAGATTTTCACAGTAAATATCAGAAAAGAATCGAAGCTGACTTCTTTGGTAGGGAAAGGGGAAAAGGAACCATTTTGAAACACAGCAGAACATTCTATTCTTAACAAGGCTTGCCCTCAGGAGAAACAAGTTAACTAGAACCTAACAGGCTGGGATATTATCAGAGCCTAACTGACCTGGGGAAGGGAAATACCCAACTCAAGCTGTAATCATCCTGTCCCGCTTAAGAGAAGAGAGAAAAACAACAACAACAACAAACCTGAGAAACATTTGTGAAGTTCACAGTCCAAAGGCATAGGATCACAAAAAACTGAGACTTAACCCTAGGGCTATAGAAGGCTTTCCTTCTCCCCCACACTGCACTACCACATTACTAAAGGCCTTTTTACAGCAGTTGCTTTCCCTAGTACATCATGACCTGCTATCAAGAAAAAAATTGCAAAGCCTACCAAAAGAAAAAATAATCATAATAAAATGAAGAGACAGAGCAATCATTAGAATCACAAATAGGAGTAAGTTGGAATTATCAAACTGGGAATTTAAAACAACAATGATCAGGGGCACCTGGGTGGCTCAGTTGGTTAAGCATTTCACTTAGGCTCAGGTCATGATCTCACAGTTTGTGGTTTCCAGACTGCATCGTACTCTGTGCTGACAGGTCAGAGCCGGGAGCCCACTTAAGATTCTGTGTCTCCCTCTCTCTGCCCCTCCTCTGCTCGCACCTTGTGTCTCTGTCTCTCTCAAAAATAAATAAACTTAAAAAAATTTTAAAACAACAATGATTAATATGCAAAAAGCTCTAATGGATAAGTAGTAATATATGCAGAGAGATAGAAGTTCTAAGAAAAAACAGCTAGAAATAAAAAATGTAATAAAAAATTGAAAAATGCTTTTGATGGGCTTATTTGTAGGCTGGACACAGATGAGGAAAGAATCTATGAGCTATAGGATATATCAATAAAATACTCAAAAACTGAAAAGCAAAGAGGACAAAGATGAAAACAAGCCAGAACAGATTGTATAAAGACTGTGGGACAACTACAAAAAATGTAACAAGTATAATGGGAACACCAGAAGACAAACGAAGAGAAAAAGGGGCAAAGAAATACTGAAATGATGACTGAGAATCCCCCAAATTAATTTTGGACACCAAAATACAGATCCAGAAACTCTAAAGAACGCCCAACAGGATAAATGCAAAAGACAAAACTGATACAAAAACAACTAAAAACAAACAAACAAAAAATCTCTACACCTAGGCATATTATCTTTAAACTACAGAAAATCAAACCTAAAGAAAAAAAAATTCTGAAAGAGCCAGCATGAAAAAACACCTTAATTACAGAGAAACAAAGAATAATATCTGACTTCCTCTCAGAAACTATATAAGCAAAAGTAGGCCAGGATGAACTTATTACAATTTTGAGAGAAAAATAATACCAACCTAGAAGTCTTTACATTTCAAAATTGTTGTTCAAAAGGAGAAATAAAGTCTTTTTCACATCAACAAAAATTAAGGAAATTTGTTGTAAGTAGATATGCCTTGCAAGATATGTTAAAATAAGTTGTTTAAACTAAAGGAAATTAATGTAGATAGATGATAGATGATAGATTACTATGTACGGTTATATATAAGTGAAATGAATGACAGCCATGATACAAGGGACAGAACGGAGTAACTAGCATTATTTTGTTATTATGAGGTACTCATACTACCTGTAAAGTAGTATAATGTTATTTAAAAGTAGACTTGGGTTAGTTGTAAATGTTTATTGCAAACTCTAGTGGTGCCACTGAAAACGTTTTTTAAAAATGTGTAACTGATATGCTAAGAAAGGAGAGAAAGTAGAATCATAAGAAATACTCGATTAAAACTACAAAAGGCAAAAAAAAAGTGAAAGACAAAAATAGGAATAAAGAACAAGAACAACAAGTAGAAAATAGTAATGGGTATGGTAGATACTAATCCAAATATGTAAATTATCATTTTGAGTATCAGTGGTATAAATGTCCCAATTAAAACAGAGATTGTCAGAGTGGATGAAAATATATGACCTAATTATATGTTGTCTACAAAAAACCCATTTTAGGGGCACCTGGGTGGCGCAGTCGGTTAAGCGTCCGACTTCAGCCAGGTCACGATCTCGCGGTCCGTGAGTTCGAGCCCCGCGTCGGGCTCTGGGCTGATGGCTCAGAGCCTGGAGCCTGTTTCCGATTCTGTGTCTCCCTCTCTCTCTGCCCCTCCCCCGTTCATGCTCTGTCTCTCTCTGTCCCAAAAAATAAATAAACGTTGAAAAAAAATTAAAAACAAAAAACAAAAAACCCATTTTATTTATTTATTTTTTTTAACGTTGATTTATTTTTGAGACAAAGAGAGACAGAGCATGAACAGGGGAGGGGCAGAGAGAGAGGGAGTCACAGAATCGGAAACAGGCTCCAGGCTCTGAGCCGTCAGCACAGAGCCTGACGTGGGGCTCGAACTCACGGACCGTGAGATCATGACCTGAGCTGAAGTCGGTCGCTCAACCGACCAAGCCACCCAGGCGCCCCAAAACCCATTTTAAATATAAAGACACACAGATTAAAAGTGAGTGGATAAAGAAAAATATACCATTCTCAAACTAATCAAAAGAAAGCAGGAGTGGATTCAGACAAACCAAAAATAAAGACAGTTCTTTTTATGGCTAGATAATATTCCAGTGTGTGTGTATGTGTGTGTGTGTGTGTGTGTGTGTGTGACATGTCTTTTATCAATTAACCACATCTTCTTTATCCATTCATCAGTTGATGGACACTTGTGCTGTTTCCATAATTTAGCTATTGTAGATAATGCTACTATAAACATAGGGTGCATGTATACCTTTGAATTAGTATTTTTGTATTTTGGGGGTAAATACCAAGTAGTGCAATCCTGGATACTAGATTTTTACTTTTTTTGAGGAAACTGCATAATGTTTTCCACAGTGGCTGCACAGTTCACATTCCTAACAACAGTGCAAGAGGGTTCCCTTTTTCCCATATCCTTACCAACACCTGCTGTTTCCTGTGTTGTTGATTTTAGCCATTCTGTAGTTTTAACTTGTATCTCCATGATGATCAGTAGTGTTGATGATCTTTCCATGGTTCTGTTGGCCATTTGTATGTCTTCTTTGGAAAAATGTCTATTCATATCTTCTGCCCATTTTTAATTGGAGTATTCATTTTTGGGTATTGAATTTCATAAGTTCTTTATATATTTTGTATACTAAACTTTATCAGATATAATTTGCAACTACCACCTCCCATTCTATAGGTTGCCTTCTAGTTTTGTTGATTGTTTCCATCACTGGGCAGAAGATTTTTATCTTGATGAATTCCCAATAGTTTATTTTTGCTTTTGTTTCTCTTGCCTCTGGAGATGTATCTAGAAAGAGGTTGATGTGGCTGATGTCAAAGAGATTGCTTCCTGTGTTCTCTAGGATTTTTATGGTTTCAAGTCTCACATTTAGATCTTCAATCCATTTTAAATTTACTTTTGTGTATGGTGGAAGAAAAATGGTCCAGTTTCATTCTTTTGCATGTTGTTGTCCAGTTTTCCCAATATCATATTTTGAAAAGACTGCCTTTTTTCCATTGGATATTCCTTCCTGCTTTGTCAAAGTTTAATTCGTACAATTTCCAATGAAATGGACTAACTTAGACAGCATTATACTAAGCGAAATACGTCAGTTAGAGAAAGACAAATACCATATGATTTCACTCATATGTGGAATTTAGGAAAAAAAACAAATGAGCAAAGGGTTAAAAAAATAACAAAAAAAGAGAGAGATTCAGAGGGAGGCAAACCAAGAAACAGACTCTGAACTATAGAGAACTGATGGTTATGGGGTGGGGGTGAGGCTGGGATGAATAGATAAATGGGGATTAAGGAGTGCACTTGTTATGATGAGCACTGGGTGTTGTATGGAAGTGTTGAATCACTATATTGTACACCTGAAACTAATATTATTACACTGTATGTTAACTAAATGGAATTTATATAAAAACTTTAAAACAAGGAAAGTTATTAGAGATAAAGAAGGGCATTACATAATGATAAAGGAGTTAATTCTCCAAGAAGACATAGCAATTCTTAATGCATATATACCTATCAACATAGTGTCAAATTACATGAGGCAAAAACTGATAGAACTACACGAAGAAATAGATGAATCCACTATGATAGTTGGAGATTTCAACACCCCTCTCTCAGAAATGGACAGATCCTGCAGGCAGAAACATCACTGAACTCAGTAATACCATCAATCAACTGGATATAATGGACATCTTTAGACTACTTCATCCAACAACAGCAGAATACACATTTTTCTCAAGCTCACGTGCAACATTTACCAAGATCGACCATACTCTGGGAGATAAAACACACCTTAACAAATTAAAAAAAAAAAAAAAGAAATCATATGTCTACTCTTAGACTATAGTAGAACTAAACTAGAAATCAATGACAGAAAGATAACTGGAAATTCCCAAAATACTTGGAGATTAAATAACATACTTCTAAATAACACATGAGTCAAAGAAATAAGTCAAAAGAAAATTTAAAATGTTTAACTAAATGAAAAGGTAAACATAACTTAATCAAAATGTGTGGGATGTGGAGAAAGCAGTGCATATGACAGTGAGTGCATATATTAGAAAAGAAGAAAAATGTCATCAATAATGTAAGCTTCCATTTTAGGAAACTACAAAAAGAAGAGAAAATTAAATCTTAAGTATGAAGAAGAAAAGAAATAAGAATTAAAACAGAAATCAATGTAATTCAAAATAAGAACTCAATAGAGAAAATCAATGACACCAAAGCTGTTTTTTTGAAAAAAAAAATCTATAAAATCAATAAACTGTTAGCCAGGCTAACTAAGACAAAAAGAGAGAGGGAACAAATTACCAATGTCAGAAATGCAAAAGGGGTTACCATAACAAGTGCTTGTTAATTATATTTAATAAGCTGGAAAAATGTAAAAATCTTAAAGTTTAATACCAATGAGTTTGACTGCATGAAAATAAAGTAAATTTTATTAAAATAAAATTGAAGAACTAGTAAACCTCCGGGTCGGTATATTTTTTCTCCTTTAAATTCTTGAACAAATGTATGATTATTTAAAGGAAAGAAAAATTAAAATATCATCTGAAGTGTTTCAACATATATAGGTATGTATCTATGAAAAGACAAAAGAAAATGAAGGCAAAAAAAGGACGTAATGGTGATAAGTTTCCTTAAGGAGGTAAACTATTATTTCTAATTAATTTCACAATTTAATTATAAATAACAAATATATAAAAATTTTACTTAATAATATATACTGTAATCACTGAAACAAGTACATGAACACCACCTGCACACATAGAAAACCTAGAATATAGTGATATCATGAGGGTAAAAGGGAAGAAATGGAAAAACATATAGCAACAAACACTAATCACAAGAAAGCTATATTGACTAAAATGTATATATATAAATGCTGACTAAAGTTTGAGAAGCACTGATCTAGGCAAACAGAAGTAAAACGTTTAAGGCATCGTTATCACTTACTTAAATTACTGTCAAAATAGCCAGTTACATCCATCCTTGCCCTGTTACAATCAATACTATAAAGAACAGGTAGAATAGTGTTTTTTAAAAATTATATTAGATAGTTACACATCTGCACAAAACCCTTTATGACTCTGTATTGCCACTGCAATACAAATTCAATGTCTTTTACACTTGCAGAACTTTTTTTCAGTCTATAGAGCTGCTTGCCTCATCTTGAACCATTCTTGCTTCTTTGAGGCTCCAACATTCTGGGTTTGTTTGGTTCCTTCCAGTACGGAGCTCTAGAATTTCACTGCTTTCATCCACCAATATTAAGACATAATTGTCTCTGTCTGAACAGCTGCCATCCCACTTCATTCCTGTTTTGCCTTGCTAACTCCAACTTCCACTTCAATTTCACCTTAAAATTAAGTACCTTAGGGAGACCTATGCTGGTCTTTAAAACACTATAATTGTACTCTCTGATAGGTAATTACCACGCACAGCCAATACTTGAGTGCCTAACTCCTTGAGGGAAGAGAATATAAATTATATGGAATTCTTCTGCATGAGAGATCTCTGTATTCTCCCTCATTAATGAATAAATCAATAAGTATATTATTGTATTTGTTTCCGTGTGGACTGAAGTAAATGTGGACATCCATTTTATACTTTGATGATAACAATGGTACTTTATTGTGCCATTCATATTGTTCTAGCTTTGGCCATTTGGAGCTCTTTCATTTGGCTTCTGTGTTCCTTTAACATAAGCCCATCATTGTGTGTGTGTGTGCATGTGTGTGCGCGTGCGTGTGCACGCATGCACAACTGCAAGTATAACAGAAGGAGGGAGCTGGGAACTTCCTTAATTTTTAGATTTGGGAACATACTATAACATACACTGAGGTCATCTTGTATATACTCTGCCCCGGTCCTAAAATCAGCCATTTGTCCAAGGATCCCTTGCTCTCCTGAAGAATAGTATTAGTAACCAAAATCTGGGTGCTAAGTGTACTTGCTGCTACTGGATATCATTGCTTCTAGACCTTCAGCAAGGAAATATATATGCACATACTAACCTGTGTATATTTGTATATCTATACATATTTCTACATGCCATCATCCATATCTGCATTAAGGTAAAAATGAATTCATGCTGATATCTCCAATATCAGCCCATTATACATGGATCATTTTAACCTCCTCCCTTGCTTATATGCAACTCCCCAATCCAACAGGTGATAAACTTGGTTTCATTTACTTAATTGTTCAATTCCTATATACATGTATAGTGTTTTCACAATTGTTAATCTTTACTCATATGGGAATCAACTTTGTTACTTATAGTACAGTGCTTATGTACAGTTTCTTTTGTGTTTAGTCTTAAAGACTCCACCTATTTCCAGAGTTACTATTTCCAGAGTTGGCACATTTCATCCCACTCCCTCTTACTTTTAAAACAGGAGTTATTTGGGACACACCTGGGTGGTTCAGTTGGTCAAGGATCTGACTCTTGATTTCAGCTCAGGTCATGATCTCATGGTCCATGAATTTGAGCTTCACATCAGGCTCTACACTGACAGCGTGGAGTCTCCCTCCCTCTCTGCTCCTCCCCTGCTCACTCTCTCTCTCTCTCAAAAATAAAATAAAGAAACATTAAAAAAATGGGTTATTTGCTTAACAAAGGATGATGCCTCAAATTTATTCTTAATTATCTCTATCCAAACTTAAATAAGGATTTGTAATGGAATTGTGAATATATTCAAAGTATTAATACTATTTGGTTTTTATACAAGTTTTACTTTTGGCTGGGAACTTGAGGCTGGATAGACTGGCTTCCCAAAAATCACAATTGGAATTAAAAGGCTTTTCTAAATTCAAAGATATATACACAGATCACTTAAACATCCCCAAATGGATTCATATCAAAAATATTGTAACCCACTATTTTGAAAACAGTAGGCACTTTGTAAGCAATTTATAAAAAAGTCAAATGGCATTTACTTTTTCACTGAAACTACCTGAGAACATATAGCCAATGAAATAATTCTTTAATATAATTGCAAAAGTGGGGACGACTAATATTTCTTTACTTTCAGATATAGCAAACAACTTGTAAAGAAAAAATAAACAAATCTCCCTACCTGATTAAAAGGTTTTGTTTGTAACATAAATAATATATATACAAGTGTTCTATATTACCTTTTTGTTTTTATTGTACTATTTTATTTTATTTCATTTATTTTAACATGATGCAGAGATTTATGTTGGAGAAAGATAGATGTACTAACATATAACTCTATCTCACTTTTCCACCTTCATGTTTACCCTACATAATTACACAAATATTTGTATAAAAAGAAATAACAAGCAGAGCATTTCATATTAGCATTAAAAGAGGTAGAATATTTTGGGGGGATAAAGTGATCAAATTTATCCTCAAATGACACTTTATATAATTTAAAATCAGCTTCCAAATCTTGTCAAGCATCTACATATAAAAAACAGGGGTAATACTCCTGACTATATGGACATTTTATGAGGATTAGTAAATAATGCCTGCAAAGTTTTTTCCATTGTCTAGATTTCAGCATTAATCACATACAAAATATCATTATTGAAAACTATACAGAGACTCTTCAGATAGGGCAGAGATAGATTTTTTTAAAAGACAATGTTATATTATGTTCTGGATTATTACTTAATCCTGCCTATCTCTACTAAATATAATTTTGAGAGGCTGGATGCTGTAACTACTTACTAATTTGACTTCTGGACACCATATACTAAATGTGCTGTAATAATAGGCATTAAACTAGAGGCACATAACAGAAAAACTTACAAAGATTTGATAATATCTTTGAATTGGTAATTCCATGTTTAAGCAGACCTTGCTAATGTTTTCTTAAAAGAAAATTCTATAGAGCATATTCTTTCTCCCATACAAATCGTATACTTTATTATGCAGACAGCTCAAAAACAAAACAAAACAAAACATTTGACTTCATAGTTCAACATCTTCATTAGGTTATGGTTAACTGCAATTTTTGTCTTTATGTCTCAGCAGTGGCCTCCTGTTCTAAGCCGAGTCAATAGTAGATGTGTAATAATTTTTAAAATCTATACATGTGTAAGAAAGAAATCTTAAATACTGGTACAAAATTCTGCAGACATGTGATTAGGAAGCATATCTATTTGCTCAATCTTTAAATGGCTACTGTGTGTTAGCTATGAAAGATAAGATCATTAAAACAGTAATTAGAAGCTGCTAGGCATACGCATATCATCTGTTTAAGTCAGGAACAGTATCACATGCTGTGTAGAGCAGTACATAGGTATAATTTGTTTAGCCTTTCCCTCAAACAGCCCACTGGCACCTACCACAGGCAGGTTTTAGTTTAGATGCACTAATTGTCTGATCCATTATATTGAAATTCATAGTCTTATTTGAAGAACTGATGAGAAATCATTATTTAAGGGATATCAAAGTGATGGTAATTGTGTAAAATAATCATTAGAGTCCATGTTTTGACAAGCATATCCTTTTCATCATTATTAACATCTATTTACTTCCTTGGGTTTATTTTTCTTTGTCAGTAGATATGTTAATTTTATTCAAGGAGGAAACTAAATCCTATGTCCAAGGTTTTTGCAAAATTCAAATTCAGTACTATTGATGTGTCTTTGTAGCTTTACTGTGATATTTTTAAAGAATGTGAGCAGAATATTAAAATAGGCCTTTAATGTCTGTGGCTTTTAATTTTAAATTGGGATCTGGTGTCCTATTTTTAAAAGTTTGGTGGTGTGATGGTATTCTACACAGGAAATGGATTAAGTGGCAAAATAATTTCTGAAATATCATATTAGAAACAGTAACAATAAGATATATGAGGAAAGTAGCATGGTCAAAATCATCAAACTCAAGAACCCACATGAAATTGTGTGGGTATACTGCAAATGAAATGAATACCTTCATTGTAATTTTCACCACCAGAGTTAAATATTTATTAGGAGCCTAAATTTGTATAGAAATAACAAGAAAGTCCAGGAATATTCATATTTTGATATGGTAAATCAATTATTTTGACCATATCATATTCTAGTAGTTTCTAAATTGATCATAGCCAAAATGATCAATTATAAAAATGATTTAAAAATACCCATTTTATGGGACCCACTTTCCTGTATCAGTTACACAAACCTAGATACAAAGCCAAGACATTGCCAAAATTGTTTATACTTAAAAATAAGTAACATAGAAGTAAGAAAATACATTATTAAGTGATAGAGTTCTTTTTCCCCCCATGTTTATTTATTTATTTTGAGAAAGAGAGACAGCAAGCACGAGCAGTGGAGGGGCCGAGGGAGAGGAGAGGGAGAGAGTGAATCCCAAGTAGGCTCTATGCTAGAGCTCAACACAGGGCTCAGTCTCACAAACTGTGAGATCATTACCTGAGCAGAAATCAAGAGTCAGATGCTTAACCAACGGCATCACCCAGGCATCCCAAAGTGAAAGAACTCCTAAGATAATAATAAAGGAGATAAAAAGAATAATCTAAAAGCTGAAATGATCAATTCCACATTCCTATCCAATATTGTATATTCCTAGAGTAAAAGCATGAAGGTACTGTGAGCAGAAGACCATGAGGAAGATGGAGGGATTTTTTAAAATGAGGCTAATGATAACATGTTCAAGTGACCTTTCTTCAATAAATTATTCTCACCATTCCATCCTCGAAAACTAGTATAATTTTGGCCTGAACCTTGGCATGCAGTTTATATTTCCATAAATGCTCAGATTCATATGCTGGAGCTGAATGAATAGTATATACAGAGGAACTCACTTACTCAGTGACGTACAGAGATTTCAGGCCAGATTTCTTTCAGGCTGAGGAATTAATCTTAATTCCTTGGTATCTACTTACCTTCAAAGAAATTAGATTCTAAGAAATTCAAGTGATCTGGAGTCAGAGGACAAAGAGACTAGATACACTTTAATGATAATAGAGATAATTTACATACTCTCTCTAAAATTCAGTTTCCCTATTTGCAGAATGAGGGCAGGAAGAGTAATTTTCTCATCAAGTTGAGGTGGGGCTCAAATTTTAAAAATTAGTATGTGAAAATGTTTGATAAACTATTAAGTGAAATATAGCTGATACTTCCTTTTTGCATTTAATAACATGAACTTAAAACTTTCAGTTTTGGACAACAAAACTGATTGCCATTTTAAAAAGGCCTAAGTTACTAAGGACTCCTCTAAATGAATTTGGTGTGGGTGTGGTGGTAGGGGGAGAACACTGAATACATTTCCATATGGGTTTTTTTTCCAATGTTTTTATTTATTCTTAACAGACACGGAGAGACAGAGCACAAGTGAGAGAGGAGTGGAAAGAGAGGGAGACACAGAGTCTGAAGCAGGCTCCAGGCTCTGAGGTGTCAGCACAGAGCCGGACATGGGGCTTGAACTCACAAACCATAAGATTGACCTCAGCCAAAGGTGGACGCTTAACTGACTGAGCCACCCACGTGCCCCGATTTCCGTATTGTTGTTATTAAAGAAAGAAAGGGTTAAGGCCATCTCTCCCCCAGTTCTCCTGTTCTTCCTGAAGATACTACATATTGACAAAAATTTAGAGCGCTCAAGGATACACCAAAATAAATGCTCTCAATATAGTAGATTCTAACTTTGGTTTTCAGTTTCTACCTTCCCTGTTCCACTTCCCCACGCAGGAGTGCTTTATGGGAGTCCACATTTAGCTAGTGGCATGTTTTCCATACACTGGCTCTCTCCATTAATAATTCCTCTGCTCCAGCTAAATCAATGTCCTTGCATGAGGCCAGTACATAAAGGAATACTTTTTTATAAATACCAATCATGTATTGATAATTTAAATGTATATATCTTTCTTTGGCCACATTTGCTAAGAGCTGATGTTATTATTAGAAAAATAGGTTAATTTTTTTCCTCCTAATGAAATTCAGAATTTGAGTCTTTTTCTCTTAACCCCATATCAATACTGATAATAATAATAATAAAGATGTCCCAATAATCTGCCAAAAAGAGTCCTCAGCCAGCAAGTAATAACTTAATTTCTGTATAGCTCAGGGGGTGTTGCAAAGGGAGTATGAGAAGTTCATTATTATCCAGCAGAAAAAAAGGGAGCATGCTAAGAAGAAAGCAGCATCTTTCCTACTGGGATTTCTCTTGGACTACATGATTTGCATGAAGGGCGCCACATCAAACACAGTGGGTGCCCTTTTTCAAATATTAATGTGAAGCTTGTTTTAAGTTCTCTCTTGACTTTGTGCCACCTTGTATCAAAGGAACTTAAAAGTAGGACTTGAGGGTGGGGGAGACTTTTCCAACTGTTTTAACACTTAGTGGAATTCTTTCTGCATTTGATCAGCGTGCCTCAAATTCGTAATAATTTGACATATATGCACATTTTTCTAGGATGCCTATTTTCATGATCATTCTTTTTATGTTTTGTGTCTGTGTGGATTGTTTAAATATTCTAAACTGAAAGGATTTAAGAGATTGATAAGTAAATCGCACACGGAAGCAATAAACACAGACATTGATAGTTACTTGAATTTATTGTGGAGGGAGGATTGCTAGTTGCTGTTATTTTAAATGAGAATTTTCAGCTATTTAAATAGAAGCTTTTAATCTCCTTCCTCTGGCATGATTAAAACAAATCAAATTTGGGGTCTAGTATGGAGATGAGTCTGTCGGGATGCAGATGTGCATAAAATAGTGTATGGGTCATGGAATGAGATTGTTAAATTGATCCACTGTGAGTAAATCTAGATTTGTCTCTGTGTCTATGTGGGTCAAATAGTAATTTGATCTTGCTATTGCTTGTTAAATAATTTAGTACTGCAGCAGGATAGTTCACGTTCAGACATGTTTTTGATTATTAATTTCAAGAATTAAAATTTGAAATATTTATAGCTTGATGTCAATTTATGCATATTTCTTAAAACACAAGATTGATAGAAGATTTAAATTAGAAAAATACATCTTAAAATTTAAAATCTATGTAAGAGACTGGTTAGATTAAGAGCAAGATAATTTTATAAAATAATTTCATTAATATTGAATGACATAATATTGACTATATGTTTTCAGATGTTCTCCACAATAAGATGTTATCCCTCCTATTTTGTTCTGCTTTCTTCCTTCACTTTCCTCTAAAGTTGCATTAGCAGAAAAATATCGTCAGTGTATCTGTCTATACTATAAATAGGCTTATTTCTTCAATATGTGACATATTGCTAGGACAAATAAAACACAAATGGTAAATACAGCTGGTTTTAGTTTTTATTCAGTAATAAGAGACAGCCATTGGAAAACATTGTAGGGATTTTGACAGTGACCTCTAGAAATAAAGAATTTTACTTCACTCAGTACTGTAGAGGACTATGCAAAGAATATTTCATGTTATGTGAATGTTCACGTCCCCTTCATAATCCATCTGTTGAAACCTTGCTCCCACCTCCATGTGATGGTATTAGGAGGTGAGATCTTTGGGAGGTAATTAGGATTAGATGAGATTGAAAAGTGGGGCCTCATGAATGGATCAGTGCTCTTATGAGTCATGAGAGCTTGCTTCCTCTCTCTACTCTCTGCCATGTGAGGATACAAACAGCAGTCATCAGTCTGCAATGGGGAAGAGAACCCTCACCAGAACTCAACCATAGTGATACCCTGATCTTGAACTTCCAGCCTCCATAACCATGAGAAATGAATTTCTCTTATTTATAAGCCACCCAGCCTAGGATATTTTGTTACAGCAGCCTGAACAGACTAAGATGCCTTTTTTGAAGAGTGTGCTTTAAAAATGAAACTGTGTGCGATGGACTGAATGATGCCCCTGCCCTTCCATCCAGTTTGGAGGCCTAACTAGAAATATGACATTGTTTGGAGATGGGGTCTTTGGGAGGTGATTTAATTTAGTTTAATTAATTTAGATCGATGCCTTTATAAGAGAATTTAGATCAATGCTACCAAAGAGCCTGCTCTGTCTCTACCATGTGAGGACACAAAGAAGGTGGCCATCTACAATCCAGAAAGAGAGTTCTTACTAGAACTGGAACTCTGATCTCAGATTTCCAGCCTCTAGAACTGTGAGAGAAAAAAAAAAAAAGTTTGATGTTTAAACCACCTACTTTATGGTGTTTTGTTATGGCAGCCCAAGCTGATTAATATAGTGTTTACACATCTACCTACAAGGGATAAAACTATATTGACTAGCAAACTATTTTGCTATATATTTTTGGCATGAAATATTTGACATGAGTTTTACAAAAAACATTTGTTAAAAAGTATTAGTCTTTCATGTGTCTATAACAGCAGAGATTCTTAATGTACTATCATTATTTCCTCTATAATTTACTTCTCTGTGTTTATACATTCTTAACTACATAATGCATTACACTTGTAATACTAGAAAGAAATATGTACACTCTTTGCAAAGAATGTATTTATTTCTCAATTTCTACCTTTAGGATATTGATTTTTGTTAAACTATCTCATGGTAATAGGTAATACAATGTAATGTAATAGGTGTTACAAACAAAACAATATATGTAACAATACACTGTTATCAAGCATAATTTAAAAGCCATGAACACACTACCAAACATAAAAGTTTTAACGTCGCTAATTCCTTCCATCTAGACATGTGCTCTCTGCTCATTCCCTGGTGTTTTCCCATACTCACAGAGGAAAACACTGTCTTGGATTTTGGCTTCACCATTCCTTGTTTTTAGAAATAGAACATTACCGTAGAAGTTATTTCAACCAAAACAATATGCTGTATATTTTTGCTTGTTTCTGTGCTTTATGAAAATGTCATGCCACTTGATTTGCTTATGATAGGCAGACAATGTCTATATACTAATCCCTAGAATGTATGACTATGTTACCTTACATGGCAAAAGGAATTTTCCAGATATGATTAATTTAAGGATCTTGAGATGGAGAGATTATCCCAAAATAGCCAATGGACATAATGTAAACCCAAGGGTATTTATAAATGAAAGTGGGAGGTAGAGGAGGCAGAGTCTGAGAAGAAGATGTGATGACAGAATCAGAGGTTGGACTGATGCAAAAACCGGCTTGGAAGGTGGAAAAAGACTCCAAGCCACAGAATGTGGCAGCTTCTGGAAACTAGAAAGTACAAGGCAATGCATGTTCTCTTAGAGCCTCTACAAGGAATTCAGCCTTGCTGACTCTTTGATTTTAGCCCAGCTACACACGGTTTGGACTTCTGTTCTCCAGGACTGTAAGATAATTAATTTGTGTTGTTTTAAGCCACTAGTTTTATGATAATTTATTACTGCAACAATAAAAAACTAAGAAAAGTTTTTGGTTTTTGGTTTTGTTTTCACCATTGAGACAAATGTTGTTAGGAATATTAAGAACACCTTGTATCTGATGCATGGTGCAAATTTTCAAAATTTCTGTAGGTTATAATAACTACAACTGGAATTTCTGGTTGTGTTTTTCAAATTTTTAATTTTATAGAAAATGGAAAATTGTTATCTGAAGTGTTTGTACCATTTTTTTCTCTCAAGTCCCAATGATCCTGGCATATGCTATTAACTTTGTAGAGGTTATTTTTATATTATGAGTATTATTTCATCAGTGGGGTTTTTTTGTGTGTGTGAAAATATCTTTTCTCAATTTGTGGGTTATAGCTTCACACATTTTATAGTGCCTTTTGTTGTACAATGTATTCTATTTTAATGTATTCAACTGGATATCTTTTTTCTATTTTAAATATAACTTCTCATTTTATTTTTCAAATGAACAGTACATTACCCTGTGTCATTTATAGACAATAATCTCAAAAAGAACCTTTGTCATACCAATTTTCTATTCATATGGTAGTCTGTTTCTTGACCTTGTTCTGTTCCATTACTCTCCAAAACCATGTTGAGTTAATTTTAATAAGGTTAAAATGAGTTTTAATATCTGTTAAGCCAAATCTTCTCTAGGAGTCTGTTGGATATATTTGCCTCTGTTTTGCTCCATATAAGTTTAAGTGGTGAGATATAGTATATACATTTAAAATTTTAAATTATTATATATTGTTTAAAAGATAAAAATAACATGAATATCAGTATACCTACCACCTAGACTATTAACAAAATAGTTCAAAATCTTTTACAATCCCCTGTGTCTCTCCCTCAATTCAATAAGGGGAAGTAAATAGTCTTCTGAAATTTGTGTTAAATATTCTTTTACTTTTTTAATTATATTAACATTCTTGAATAAATATACTACCAAAATCCACTGTATATAATTTTTAATGACTTGTTTATTTTAGCTGAACATTTTCTTTTAAGTATCAACCACATCATGCTTTGTTTGTGTTTCAGTACAGAAGCAAATTTGATTTTTATGTAATAACCTTATAGACAATTAACTTCTTTTTTTAATATATATAATTTATTGTCAAATTGGTTTCCATACAACACCCAGTGCTCATCCCAACAGGTGCCCTCCTCAATGCCCATTACCCACTTTCCACTCTCTCCACCCCCCCATCAACCCTCAGTTTGTTCTTAGTTTTTAAGCATCTCTTATGGTTTGCCTGCTTCCCTCTCTATAACTTTTTTTCCCCCTTCCCCACCCCCTGGTCTTCCATCAAGTTTCTCAGGATCCACATATGAGTGAAAACATATGGTATCTGTCTTTCTCTGTATGACTTATTTCACTTAGCATAATACTCTCCAGTTCCATCCACGTTGCTACAAATGGCCACATTTCATTCTTTCTCATTACCAAGTAGCATTTCCATCATATATATAAACCACATCTTCTTTATCCATTCATCAGTTGATTGACATTTAGGGTCTTTCCATAATTTGGCTATTGTAGAAAGTGTTGCTATAAACATCGGGTTACAAGTGCCCCTATACACCAGCACTCCTGTATCCCTTGGGTAAATTCCTAGCAGTGCTATTGCTGGGTCACAGGGTGGATCTATTTATACTTTTTTGAGGAACCTCCACACTGTTTCCCAGAGCGGCTGCACAAGTTTGCATTCCTACCAACAGTCCAAGTGGGTTCCTGTTTCTCCACATTCTCACCAACATCTATAGTCTCCTGATTTGTTCATTTTAGCCACTTTGACCAGTGTGAGGTAATATCTGAGTGTGGTTTTGATTTGTATTTCCCTGATGAAGTGTGATGTGGAGCATCTTTTCATGTGCCTGTTGGCCATCTGGATGTCTTCTTTATTTTTTTTCTAAAATTTTTTAACGTTTATTTATTTTTGAGACAGAGAGAGACACAGCGTGAATAGGGGAGGGACAGAGAGAGGGAGACACAGAATCTGAAACAGGCTCCAGGCTCTGAGCTGTCAGCACAGAGCCCAACGCGGGGCTTGAGCTCATGGACCGCGAGATCATGACCTGAGCTGAAGTCGGCCGCTTAACCAACTGAGCCACCCAGGCGCCCCTGGATGTCTTCTTTAGAGAAGTGTCTATTCATGTTTTCTGCCCATTTCTTCACTGGGTTATTTGTTTTTCAGGTGTGGAGTTTGGTGAGTGCTTTAAGATTTTGGATACTAGCCCTTTGTCCGATATGTCATTTGCAAATATCTTTTCCCATTCCGTTGGTTGCCTTTTTGTTTGTGTTGATTGTTTCCTTTGCAGTGCAGAAGCTTTTTATCTTCATGAGGTCCCAATAGTTCATTTTTGCTTTTAATTCCCTTGCCTTTGGAGATGTGTCGAGTAAGAGATTGCTACGGCTGAGGTCAGAGAGGTCTTTTCCTGCTTTCTCCTCTAGGGTTTTGATGGTTTCCTGTCTCACATTCAGGTCTTTCATCCATTTTGAGCTTATTTTTGTGAATGGTGTAAGAGAGTGGTCTAGTTTCATTCTTCTGCATGTTGCTGTCCAGTTCTCCCAGAACCATTTGTCTTTTTTCCATTGGATATTCTCTCCTGCTATTTCAAAGATTAGTTGGCCGTACATTTGTGGGTTCAATTCTGGAGTCTCTATTGTATTCCATTGGTCTATGTGTCTGTTTTTGTGCCAATACCATACTGTCTTCATGATTACAGCTTTGTAGTAGAGGCTAAAGTCTGGGATTGTGATGTCTCCTGCTTTGGTTTTCTTCTTCAATATTACCTGGGCTATTCGGGGTCTTTTGTACCTGGGCTATTCGGTATCCATACAAATTTTAGCGTTGTTTGTTCTATCCCTGAGAAGAATGCCAGTGAGATTTTGATTGGGATTGCATTGAATGTATAGATTGCTTTGGGTAGTATTGACATTTTAACAATATTTATTCTTCCAATCCATGAGCATGGAATGTTTTTCCATTTCTTTATTTCTTCAGTTTTCTTCATAAACTTTCTATAGTCTCAGCATACAGATCTTTTACATCTTTGGTTAGGTTTATTCCTAGGTATTTTATGATTCTTGGTGAAATTGTGAATGGGATCAGTTTCTTTATTTCTCTTTCTGTTGCTTCATTGATAATTAATTTGTTAAATGCTTCCATTATTTCTTATAATTTTCACTGTGTATTTGTATGATACCATTTGAAAACAAGTCAGTTTGGGATTTGTTTTGCATTCCAGTCCATGGGATATTAATATTTATCTTCAAGTTACTGTGCTGACCAGCTGTCCCCGTAAAAAAATGAGATTGAATATAAATGATGATGATTTACTTAACTTAAAAATATTTTTAAGTAGATTTCATGCCCAAGACAGAGCCAACATGGGGCTTAAACTTATAACTCTGAGATCAAGACCTGAACTGAGATCAGGAGTTAGCCATGTGGGGCTCCTGGGTGGTTCAGTAGGTTAAGTGTCCAACTTTGGCTCAGGTCATGATCTTGGGTTGGTGAATTTGAGTCCTATGTCAGACTCTGTGCTGACAGCTGGGAGCCTGGAACTTGCTTTGGATTCTGTGTCTCCCTCTCTCTCTCTCTGCTCCTCCTCCACTCATGCTCTATCTGTCTCTGTCTCAAAAATAAGCAAATATTTAAAAAAAAAAAAAAAGAGCTAGACACTCAACCAACTGAGCAAACCAGGCACCCCTTGACTTCAATTTTTAATAAGAATTTCTACAATTTCTTCTTATTGATATGTATCATATATTTTTGTTGGATACTTTTTTTAATGTTTTTATTTATTTTTGAGACAGAGAGAGACAGAGCATGAGCAGGGGAGGGGCAGAAAGAGAGGGAGACACAGAATCTGAAGCAGGCTCCAGGCTCTGAGTGTCAGCACAGAGCCCGACGTGGGGGTCGAACTCACAGACCGCGAGATCATGACCTGAGCTGAAGTTGGACGCTTAACCGACTGAGCCACCCAGGCGCCCCTGTTGGATACTTTTTAATGAGTTATTTTTTACTTCTATATTATCAATTTAATTTAATAAATGGCATTGTGCATGTTCTCATATAAATCAACTTTATAATCCTGGGGTAAATCCAAAGAGGTCATGATTTGATTTTGTTCAATGTTATACATTAAAAAAAAAAATTATAAAACACAGTGTGTTTTATATAAGCTGTTATAACTTAAGGTAACAAAGGGAAAATTTTTAGAAAACAAATTTTAACAAAAACATGTTTGAAATGAGGAAGATATAAAAGGGAGCCATTCATTAGGAAAGAGATTGAAAGTATTCACTATGGCAAGGCACCTGAGTGGCTCAGTTGGTTAAGCATCTGACTCTTGGTTTCAGCTCAGGTCCTGATATCACAGTTTCACTGGTTCGAGCCCCACATCAGGATCTGCTCTAACAATGTGGAGTCTGCTTGGGATTCTCTGTCTTCCTCTCTCTCTCTGCCCCTTTCCCATTTGCACTGCCTCTGTCTCTCTCAAAATAAATAAACAAATTAAAAAAAAAAGACATGGCAGATACAGGAAACTGATATGTTACAGTTCTATAAACACAAACATACACACAGATACTGAAATATACATGTATTTCTGTATTATCATATACAGTCAAAAACTATGTACATATATATGTATGTATGTGTATTTATATGTATAAATATAATAACGTATGTATGTCATTTTATAATAATATATGTATTTCATTTATATGTCCATTCACTAAAAGTTAAAGCTCAGTGGATGAGTTAAACAGCACATAAGAAAGAACTGAAGTGAGAATTAGGAAAGTGGCAATTAACCACAAATGGTGAAAGATATGAAGAAAAACAAAGATAAAAGATGTCAAAAAGTAGTGCATATTTCTGACATATCAATTTAGAGTTGTAAAAGGTAAAAAGAAGGTGAATTGGAAAATAAAATATTCAAAAGGTAATGATAAGAACTTCCAAGAACTGAAGAAGTTTTCAAATATTGTGATCACCACAAACTACTAGCCATGAAAAAAAGAAAAACAAAACAAAACAAAACAAAAAAACACTAACCCAGACACTCTATAGTAAAACAACAAAGTGCCAAAACCCACAAGAGATTCTTAGAGGTAGATTTTAAGATACACGGGATTTTCTAGAAAATAATTAAATGTCAGACAAATAGCCATTTTGACAACAAAAATGAAAGCCAAATGTCAGTGGAATTACTTCTTCTAATCTAGTAGAAAAGGTAGTTGTCAATCTAGAATTTAATACCCAACTAAATTACCATTCAAGTTTGAGAGACATATAAAAGCATTTCTATGAAGTAAGAACTTCAGAGGGTTTTAAATCAATAGATACTTACTAAAGTAAATTCTAAGAGTGTACTGAGGAAGATTTAAAATTACTCCTCCAAATTTTGGACATACAAGAAGGAATGATGAGCAATCAGAATAGTAAATAGGCACAGAAATCTAAAGTAACACATTTATAAGCCAATAAAAATGAATTTTAAGGTTTAAACAACATGGAATAAACCTACTGGAATGGTTTATTGTGAGATGGGAAACAATTTACTTGTAGTTAAATCTTTCTAAGACATAGAAATAAAAAGATATAATCAATAACTTTGGCTTTATTTAATTATGCTGACTTTAAAACTTTAAGTCACTAAAATAATAGAATTAAAGAAAATATTTTCCAAAACTACAAAATGAAAGTGGTCTGAAAATGTTCAAAAGAAATTCAAGAGCTACCACACTGTTTTCCAAGTGGCTATACATTATACATATCCTCCAGTAATGTATGAAAATTCCAATTTCTCTATAACTTAACTAATGCTTTTAATACAACCATCCTAGTGGTTGTGAAGTATCTTATTGTGTTTTTGATTTGCATTTCCCTCATGGCTAATAACATTATGAATCTTTTCATGTGTTATTGCCATTTGTATAACTTCTTTGAGAAATGTCTATTCAGACCTTTTGCCCATTTTTTCAATGGATTGTCTTTTTAGTATTAGAATAACAACTTATTATAATTATTTTAAGTGTTCTCTATATACTAAAGACATGAGTTCCTCATCAGTTATATGATTTTCAGTTTTGTTTTTCCATTTTGTAGGAGAAATGAAAATATATGTGCATACAAAAATGTGTATGTGAATTTTTATGGTGCTATTATTCATAATAGTCCCAAATTGAAAACAGCTCAATACCCATCAACTAATGAATAGATAAGTATATTTATTATATACACACAATGGAATGCTATTCAACAATAAACAGAAGCAAAGTACTGATACATAGTCCAACATGGATGAACCCTAAAACCATGACACAAAGACAAACAAATCACATATTATATTCTGGCATAATTCTATTAACATAAATATCCAGAATAGGCAAATCTATAAAACAGAAAGTATTTTAGTAATTGTCAAGGGATAGAGTTAGAAGTTGGGAAATTTAAAAGTGATGGCTAAAGGTTTCTTTCTTTGTTGATGAATGTGTTCTAAAATCAACTGTGTCAATGGTTGCATAATTTTGTGAATACACTAAAAACCACTGAACTGTACACTTTAAATGTGTGAGTAACATTATACGTAAATTATATCTCAATAGAGCTGTTACCAAAAAAAGTCAAGAAAATAGACGAATATGAGTATAACAAAGCAATATATGAAAAAACACAAAATATTCTGAAAAATAAATTAATCCAAATAAATCATACTTTACAACAAATATAAATTGCATAAATTTGCCCTTTAAAGACATTGTAATATTGGTTAAATATTTACTATAGAGCTATAATGTCATTACCTAAAAGTGCATCTAAGCTGTAAGCATTGAAATTAAATGAAGAGAAGGATGCAGAAGAAAAATTGTAAGACCAACAAAAATGCGTATGTATCAATATCAAACAAAACATTTCAGATAGAAAATACCAACTTAATATACAAGAACAATTTATAAGGAAAATCTAACAATTTAACTTGTTTATTATAAAAACACAAACGGGGCACCTGGGTGGCTCAGTTAAGTGGCCAACTTCAGCCCAGGTCATGATCTCACTGTTCATGAGTTCAAGCCCTGCGTTGGGCTCTGTGCTGACAGCTCAGAGCCCAGAGCCTGCTTCAGATTCTATGTCTCCCTCTCTCTCTCTCTCTGTACCTCCCCTAGTCATGCTCTGTCTCTCTCTCTCTCTCAAAAAAATAAAACAAAAAAACCATAAAATAAAAATACATACAAACACACACATACACATATACACACATACACAAACACACATATACATACATGAATATGATGATGTTGTATGTATAAACAAAGTTTTCCAATTTTATAAAAATTTAAATAATTTGCTCAGTTATACATGGAAAATTTCACAAAGTGATAATATGTTATCAGGTCATAAAACAAATCTAAACATGACTCAAATAATTGTTAGTATAAAGATTATAGACTTTATACACCTATTATACAAGGTAATTAAGGGGGAATCCATTTAAAAAAAAACAAAACTTTTACATATGAAAGTTTAGAAACACAATTTCAAAATACTGTATGTGTCAAAAACACAATGGAAGTAAAAAAATTCTTAAGTACAATAATGGAATAATGTATATATTACTTTCAGAAGATGGTCAAGAAGTAGTGACAGGAAAATTTACACTTTAAATTCCTAATGTAAAAATATAAAAGCTGAAATCACTGAGATAGGGATTCAAATCATGAAATTCAGTTAGAGGTATGATTTTTTGAGAATAAATTTATAAACAGTAAAAGAAAGGAATATCAGGGGCCATATATTAATGAGATAGAGTATACTAACAAAAATAATTTAGATAAAAGAGAGGCAAGCTTCAGCCAAGATTAGTTATGGAGGGTTAGGGCATCAAAGAAAACACAAATGAAAATACAAGAAATAAAAAAAATAGATTTGGAATAGATTTTTTTGTCAGTAATATTTAGATGAATAGCATTTTAAACTAATAAAAACAAATATAAAACATATGAATAGATTATAAAATAATTAAACTGTATTACATTCTTTTATTCATGAATTCTACCAAATGTTCAATAATGGAAATTCCCAACCTATTTCACATGCTTTCAGAAAACATTTTAAAAATGAGTAACTTCAACAAATTTTATAAGGTTCATAGGATTATGATACTAAAATCAAAAAAGAACCTAGGAAATTAAATCACAATTCAATCCTACTATCATAAATTCTAATGTTTGAAATAAAAATTTAACAAATTAAAAATAGGAATATGTATAAACATAATTGTCACATACCAACAAATTTAAATTTATCTGCATAGCAGGAACAATTCAAAATTAGAATACCATCTAATATAATTCAGCTTAATGGCAAGTATAAAGGAGAACAATGATAATGATAATTGCAATGTATTCAAAACTACTTTTGATAAAATTCAGTGCCATTTCATCATTTTATCTGTTTAATTTTTAAACTTTTTTTTGAGAGAGAGAAACCGTGCATGATCAGGGGAGGGTCAGAGAGAGAAAAAAAATCCCAAGCAGGCTCCCTGCTGTTAGCTCAGAACCTGACACAGAGCCTGAACTTAGGAACTGTTGAGATCATGACCTGATCTAAAGCCAAGAGTCAGATGCTCGACGGACTGAGTCACCCAGGGGCCCCCATTTCATGATTGTAAAGAGTCTCTTGCAGGGCACCTGCGTGGCTCAATCAGTTAGTTAAGTGCTCGACTTCAGCTCAGGTCATGATCTCACGGTTCATGAGTTTGAGCCCCATGTAGGACTCTGTGCTGACAGCTCAGAGCCTGGAGCCTGCTTTGAATTATGTGTCTCCCTCTCTTTCTGCCCCTCCCCTGCCAGTGCTCTGAGCTTCCCCCCCCCAAAACTAAAAAAATAAATAAACATTAAAAAATCTTTAAAAAGTCTCTTGCAAAATAGAAATATGAAAGATATTAGAGCCATTTCCTTTCAAATCAGGAATAAGAAAAAAATGCCCTCTAACACTTTTACTCATTGTTTTCGGAAGTTCCTAGTCACTGAAATCAGAACAGGAAATAAATAAATAAAATGATAAATACTGGAAATAAATAAGTCATAACATGCAGATAATACGGTATTCTACAGAGATGATGCAAAGCACTCTAAAAATTATAAGTATTAAAAGTTTATCAATAATGATAGAAAAATATAAATATATTAAACTATATTCCTAAACACCAATATCAAAGATATGGCTAATGCAATTTCATAAAGAATATATATAACTTAGAGCGACATAAAATATAGTTGCCTAGCAATAGACATAACAATATGTTATATGTAAGTCTTATATGTAAGACTTTATACTTTGAATGAAAAAGATTGAAAATGATATAGTAAGGAAATAAATGATGTATTATTTTTGTAGAATTCAGTCAGAGTAAATACAAGATATCAGAAAAAAAGACAACTGCTAGATGTATATCCTTGAATAATAAAAATAAGGAAGTATCAAAAACACAATCCAAAGACCAGCCTTCTGTGAGAGCAGAGATAGTTCATCTATAGTAACAAAAAAGAAAGCAGGGTATAAGGGCAGCATGCAGGTAGTTGGTAGTAGATGAGATTCTGGGTACTTGAGATTGCTTTAGTTGTTTTAGTGAAATGGGAAGAAAAATCTAATCAAGGATGAGGGTGGTGGATAGGCATTAGAGGTTTGAGAAAAAAAGAAGTATAAAATAACTGTATAAAGCAGTAGAAGGATGAATGGGATATATAAATACAGTATAAATTATATAAATGACAGATAGCTCTATGGTGCTCTTTTGATTAGCAGTCATGAAATTAAAGTGAAACCTAGAGGCATGACTTTCCCTTTTTCCTTGAACAGATGAAGATGCATGGTTGTGGGCAAAGAGTTGGATTTAGCCAAAATAGGATATTGCCAAGGTTGTATGAAGAGGGAAAGAAGCAGCAGATACTTGACAGCTTAAATAATGATGGATTGTGATGACAGGAAATGAAGAATATGGGTAGAAAGTGACAGATAGACAATCATTAGGGATAGTGTGGTGACATGGGTTGTAGAGAGAAGAGAGAATCACTGATCTGGAAGTATGGCAGTGAAAAGCAAAAGAGGGCACTACCAGCCGTGGAACAGGAGGTGAGAAAGTAAAAATACCCACTACATAAGAAGATTGTAAGCACACAAGTGTCCTCAGTAGAGAGTGAAAATAAAGGAAATGTCAGAGCAAAGTTTGAATGTTTGGAGGATTTAGATACTGACTGAATATGTGTTTTCAAAAGTACATAAATATTTTAGGAGCTGTAGGGGTAGGCTTTGAGTTAGAATAAAGCATATAAAGCTTACAAGGATGAGATTCCAGGACATGGGGTATGCTGAGAGTCATCAGTGCCTTGTGGTGTTGGATTTAAAAATGAATAAAAGGGAATAATTAAGTTGTTTTAATTGTCTTAAAACTTAGGTGAATGCTTTTCTAAAAATTCTGTACTCTAAGGATTATTATCATTGCTTCTCTGGCCAATCAGACTTGAGTTTTCAAAGTGGGTTTTAAGAATATTTTATCCAGGGGTGCCTTCCTGGCTGGCTCAGTCAGTTGAGCGTCTGACTCTTGATTTTGGCTCAGGTCATGATCTCACCGTTTGTGAAATAGAGCCCCATCTCGGGCTCTGCACTGGCAGCATAGAGTCTGCTTGGGATTCTTTCTCTCCCTCTCTCTCTGCCTCTCTTCTGCTTACTCTTGGTCTCTCTGTCTCAAAATAAATAAATCAATAATTTTTTTAAAAGAATATTTTAACCAGAATTTTAGATATTCTTTATTGGGAGAGCTTTTTAGAACATCTAACTTATCTCCAGTCAAGAAACCTAATGAGTGGCTCTTGGGTGGCTCAGTTGGTTGAATGTCTTAATTTCAGCTCAGGTTATGATCCCAGGGTTGTGGGATTGAGCCCTGCATCAGGCTCCACATGGAGACTGCTTGAGGTTCTCTCTGTCTCTCTGTCTCTCTTTCTCTCCCCTGGGCCCTTCTCCCCTGCTCATGTTCTTGCTCTCTACAAAAAAAAAAAAAAAGAAAAAAAATTCCTAATGAGATATTCATTTCTAAAAGATCCAGTAACAATTTTGGATGCTTTATTCTGTCAGACATTATATTATTTGGTGTACTTGAGTTTTCATGGACCTAACCTCCTTCCCAGTACTTAAGGTATGCCCAGGGCAGTACTGGACTGTTTCTAATGGAGTTTTTTTACTTATCTACCCTATAACAGACAACTGTTTTCAGTTATCAGTATCCTGAAAATGTACAGTAACAATATTATAATGTTATTATTTGTCTTCATTTAAAATATTTTTCCATGTTTTCTTTGAGGCCAGGAAGGAAAGAGTGATCAGAGACATCGGATAGAATAACCCAGGGAACATGGTGGTTTAATATCACTTGCTGAAATAGGATTTGATCAAGGAACATTCTGATTAGATTGTAGTGTTTTCTGTGGCATGATCAATGCATATATGAGAACAGAAGCATCGGCTTTATTGCTGTGTATATGTATGATTGTGTGTACATGTTTGCCAGATGTGCGTATTCATTTAGAATTTTCACTAGAAAGTATGTTTCATTAATCAGGGAAAAGCAATAGCTTACTTAGGATCTTGATCCAAGTGGTAAGTGATATTTTTTTTATTAAAAAAAAGTCAGTATTGTCTCATGATGAAAGGTAAATAATACCTCTTGGTTTATTTCATCCTTTATGGAAAAACTTTCTGAGTCTACAACCTTAGGAAATTTATCCACAGTCTGCAGCTGTGGATATCTCTCCATTTATGGTGTCTAAGATAGTTCTAGAAACCCTTCTAGAATTCCTAAGAATAATCAGTTTGTAGAGATTTCATTGAGTCAGAAAATGATTAAATAAGAGCATTTAACTTTTATTTTTCTAGCTACAAAACAATTAATGTCCCATGAGATAGATATAAATCCTTAGGAAAAAAAATTAATGTGGAAGAATGCACAGTGAACTAACAGTCATTATCCCTGGAAAGAAGGATGGTCAAAGAAATGTGGGACCCTCTTATTGATTTTATATTGTTTGAGAAATTTAGGTTAAACATGCATTTTATAATTAAAAACTGAAAACCTAAAGTTTGAAAAATTCATACCAAATTTCCATTTTAAGAAGCAGATTATGAAACTTGACCAAAAAAATAACAAATCTGGAAAATATCTAATTTTAACAGCTGAATCACTTAATGGAAAAAAATATATATATGAAAACAAAAGGCTAGACAACAATCCTGCTGCCACAAAGGAAGCCAGGAACTGGATGTAAATTCACTTCTGGTGTGTTAGTCCAGAAGTAATCCTGGCTGATACCAAAGGTGTTGATCTAAGATATCTCACAAAAAGAAGTTTACTTTTTTGATTTCCATTTATCTCAGAATGCAGGCAAGGGATCGATACCCATCTGAAGCTAATATGATGATTAAGTGTTTTTTCTTTTTATTTTCTGTTATATTTGTCTGCCTGTTGTCTTGATTTAGGGCTAGCTTGAAACAAAGATAAACAGAGCAATGAGGCTGCTGTAGTGGCACATAACAAACCATCCATCTTCAATTCACACACTTCTCCGAGTTTAATTAAACTTTAACACAAAATCACCATTCTCTTCATGAACTTCATGGGCTCTCGGCACAGGAACTATTGCACTCTGGGCTAATGGGCCTCCATAGCCATTTAAAAAAAGAAGTTTGATTTGTAATAGCAGAAGTTTCACATATAAAGTAATGGATGCTTTTAGTTTAGAAAAACCAATGACAGGTGGTGGGCAATCTGAAATGATTCAATTCAGCCAATTTTTTAAAACCTATTTTTCATGTGGAACATCAAAATGATTTTGCTTTGACTCATCCTGGCTGCTGTAGCAGTTTGTTTTAAAATTTCTCCAGTAAATGTCATTATAATGATAGAGGCCATGTCTTAAACTTGAATGTCATCTAATATTTGATATGTTTTGATTTTAGACATAACTGGGAAATTGTAGACAATGATTGAAAAAACAAATATACTTTGTTTATACAGTTCCTATATTCAAATACCACTAATAAAAAAATATTTTGTAATATAAGAAATTATACAGTCTTAAAAAGGCCATCCAAAAAGCCCCGCGTAGGTGCATAGCCTGTTTGAGTTTGTCTCCCTCCTCCATCTCTCTGCCCCTCCTACACATTCTCACACACACACACTCTCTCTCTCTCCCTGAAAATAAATATATAACTTAAAAAAATAAACATTCTTATTTTTGCCTCTAATTTACACATTTCAAAAATCTTTTAAAATCAATTTAGGAAACTGTGGCTCAGTCGGTTGGGCGTCGGATTTCGGCTCAGGTCATGATCTCACAGTTCGTGGGTTCGAGCCCCGCATCGGGCTCTGTGCTGACAGCTCAGAGCCTGGAGCCTGCTTCAGATTCTGTGTTTCCCTCTCTCTCTGACCCTCCCCCGTTCATGCTCTGTCTCTCTCTGTCTCAAAAATAAATAAACATTAAAAAAAATGTTAAATCAATACAGGAAAATATTAATTAATTCTGACTGAAGCTTAATGTGTAAAAATAAATGAATTATTCTTTTACTAGAATATTTTTTCCAGATTTATAAGGTATTAGTTACACACATTCGTTCATATTTCATGAAATCCTTTTGTGAACTTCTGGCCACTATATAATTATCCATGCATACCATTAAGAATAATACTGATTTGATCAGAGAAATCAGAACCTTATCTACTTGTTTCACTCCCTTCAAATTTGTGATTTGCTTTCCTTGGGAGCTATTGACTGAAAGTTGGAAAAAAAAAAAAAGCAAAACTTTTCCTACTAAATTCTCCATAACTCTTGTGGAAGATTTTTGGACTTGTTTGAAATGATACTCATTTCATTCTAACCCCTTAGGAATTTCTCCCCCTTAATCCATATTTAAAATATGTATCTCATGTCTTTATCATCCAGCTTCCCTTACACTTACTGTCTCAACCTAGATATAGGCTCTTCCAATCATATCTGTCTTTCCCTGATTTGGAAGACATGTAAAACAGCATGAAGTAGTTGCATGTATTCTGCTGCTGCTATCTCTGTTGGCAAGCATAATCATGGATACACTTCATGTTTTGTAGAAGTTGTAGCAGAAGTTTTTAATGGGATTGTGAAAGGGTATATGTGTGATCCATGTTGGTGGAGTGAATTGTGAGCCTACAATTGTATATCCGTTTCCTGATTTCCTAACTGAGTCGTTGCAGAACTGGAAGCTCTCATGATAGATATTGCTGCTAGAAGCTCAATCCTGATCCTGATCCTCAGCACATCTAAAAATACTGTAAATATTACTTACCTAGAATAAATCCCTGTCTGCTATCTGCTGATTTATCCCAACCAATATATTCCTCCACCCAGTTAGGGCACACAGAACTACATATAAGGGCCTAAATAAACCCCTCCACTGGTGAGTATGTCGGAAATATATGCACACATTACTGAGTGTGGAAATAATACTCAATCCAGTATGGTGAGCTCAGATATCCCAGATTTTCCTATATCAAGACCTGCAGAACTGCACTTTCTTGGCCATCATTTTTTTTTTTTTTTTTTTGGCTGCCATAGAATAATATGAGTGCAGTTTTTTTTTAGTTTTAGAACTTTGAAACTAATTTAGGACACAGGGAGGTTTATTTTTTTAAACAAATTCATACATATATAACTGATATTGAAGGAAGGCATAGCAATTCCAATTCTGAAGTATTATTAAACATCCTGTGTATTTGTGGGGTAGATTTTAGAACTAATTATGAGGCCCTATTTTGATTAAGTAAGAATTATAATATGTTGATTTTTTTCAGTAAATATCAATTGAGTCCCTAGATACTTGCCAGGGTATTATCCTGTGTCCAGTAGGGGAGCTATTGAGGTATTCTAATGATGAAAGCATTGTGATTAAATCTGTGCTTTAAAAAGTCCTCTGGCCTTAATATAAACAAACAAACAAACAAACAAACAAATAATTCTTCTGGCTCCAGTGTGGAGAATTATTTGGAGCTGAGAACACTGGAGACCAAAGACTAGATAAAGAGATTATTGAAACAATACAGGTGAGAGATGATATTGATAGTGGTCCTTACAAAGAGGTGAGCTAGAAGGCTTCCTGAGGTAAAAAGATATAAACACAGTAGAACTTTAAGGATGATTAGATGTGTGGTAGGGGCACAGGTTGAGGAAGGCAAGGAAATTGAGATTGTATTTAGGTTACTTCTTAAGCAACTATTATACTGGTAGAGCGTCATATACTGTGCTAAGAAACAGAGGTAGAGATAAATTTTTGGTCATTTTGAGAGCTAGATAAGTGTGGCAGTGATTTTTAAGTAAATTTACTGTAAAAATTTCAAATATATTTAAGAACAGATAGAATAGTACCATAGTACTATCTACCCTCCTCAATACAACAGTACCGTTCACTGCCATACACCGATCATGCAATTTCAGCAAGATTTTACCACGTCTTTAATTTAACCTTTTTTAAGTTATTTTTCATTGTTAACATATTTTCTTTTTAAAGTTTTATTTATTTATTTAGAGAGAGGGAAAGGGAGAGAGAATAGGGTGGAGCAGACAGGGAGAGAGAGAATCACAAGCAGGCTCCACGCTGTCTGTACAGAGCCCCACATGGGGCTTGATCTCACAAACCGTGGGATCACAACTTGAACCAAGATCAAGAGTCAGACACCTAACTGACTGAATCACACAGGTGCCCCCATTGTTAACATATTTCAAGGCAAATGTCAGACCTGTCTTTTTTTTTAGATACTTCCGTAAATAGAACACATTTGTAAAACTAAGGACATTTATTTTTATATACCACAATATCATTTTCATATTTTATAAAATTGACAGTAATTATTTGAATTCATCTACTGGGCAGAGTATTATGTATTTATGATTAACTGTATTGTTAACATTTTTATTGATCAATCATATAGGACAATGCACAAATCCAAATTGTATAGTTTGGTGAAATATCATAAACTTACCCCTATAACAACTACTCAGATCATGAAATAGCAAATTATTGGCACAAAAACAGACACTCAGATCAATGCAACAGAATTGAGAACCCAGAAATGGACCCAGAAACATATGGCCAACTAATCTTTGACTAAGCAGGAGAGAATACCCAATGGAATGAAGACAGTCTCTTCAGCAAGTGGTGCTGGGAAAACTGGACAGCAACATGCAGAAAAATGAACCTGGACCATTTTCTTACACCATACACAAAAATAAACTCAAAATGAATGAAAGACCTCAGTGTAAGACAGGAAGCCATCAAAATCCTCAAGGAGAAAACAGGTAAAAATCTCTTTGATCATGGCCACAGCAACTACTTGCTCAACATGTCTCCAGAGGCAAGGGAAACAAAAGCAAACATGAACTATTAGAACCTCATCAAAATAAAAACTTCTGCACAGCAAAGGAAACCAATCAGCAAAACTAAAAGGCAACCGACAGAATGAGAGAAGATATTTGCAAACAACATATCAGATAAAGGGTTAGTATCCAAAATCTCTAAAGAACTTGTCAAACTCAACACCCAAAAAAACAAATAATCCAGTGAAGAAATGGGCAAAAGACACGAATAGACACTTCTCCAAAGAAGACATCCAGATGGCCAACCAACAAATGAAAAAATGCTCTACATCTCTCATCATTAGGGAAATACAAATCAAAGCCAAAGTGAGATACCACCTCACACCTGTCAGAATAGCTAACGTTAACAACTCAGGCAACAACAGATGTTGGCGAGGATGCAGAGAAAGAGGGTATCTTTTGCACTGCTGGTGGGAATGCAAGCTGGTGCAGCCACTCTGGAAAACAGTATGGAGGTTCCTCAGAAAATTAAAAATAGAACTACCCTTTGACCCAGGAGTTGCACTACTAGGTATTTATCCATGGGATACAGGTGTGCTGTTTCAAAGGGACACACACACCCCAATGTTTATAGCAGCACTATCAACAATAGCCAAAGTATGGAAAGAGCCCAAACGTCCATCGATGGATGAATGGATAAAGACGATGTGGTATATACATACAATGGAGTATTACTCGGCAATCAAAAAGAATGAAATCTTGCCATTTGCAATCACATGGATGGAACTAGAGTGTATTGTGCTAAGCGAAGTTAGTCAGTCAGAGAAAGACAAATATAATATGACTTCACTCATATGAGGACTTTAAGACACAGAACAGATGAACACAAGGGAAGGGAAGCAAAAATAATATAAAAACAGGGAGGGGGACAAAACAGAAGAGACTCAAATATGGAGAACAAACAGAGGGGGTTACTGGAGGGGTTGTGGGAGGGGGGATGGGCTAAATGGGTAAGGGGCATTAAGGAATCTACTCCTGAAATCATTGTTTCACTATATCCTAACTAACTTGGATGTAAATTTAAAAATAAATAAATAAATATTAAAACATTAAAAAAAAGCAAATTATTACCACCTTAGATTGCCATTCTTGCTTCTGCAAATTAGTACTTCCTCCTTTCTCCCTATATACAGTCTTGACAACAATCTTGACTTCTAAAACATAGACTAGTCTTGCCTCACATTTATTTTACATAAATGGAATTACATGTAATATATTCTTTCAACACTGACTTCTTTTGCTCACTGCTCCGTGTGTGATCTTAATCCATGTTATTTATATATAGTTATATGCATTCTTGTTACTCTATACTATCCCATTATATGAACACATCATAACGTATTTATCCGTTACACTGATGATAGCCATTTGATTTATTACTTAGAGCTATTATGTATAATCCTCCCTATAGATATTTTTGTTGATGTCTTTTATTGTACATACATATGCATTTTTCTTATTTATTTACTAAGAGTTTATACATGCTTGGAACACATATAGTACACATATATATTCAGCTTTAGTTCATAATTAAAAAGTTTTCCAAAATAGTTGTAGTAGTTTTCACTCTTGCCATCAGTCTATGAGAGTTCCTGTTGATCCACTTCCTTTCTAATACTTGGACTTGTCTACATTTATTTTTACCCATTATGACTGTTATTCAGTGATACTTAGTTGTAGTTTGATTTGAAGTTTCTCAGCTCCCATCAAGAATTTAATCTTTGCCCAGATATATTGATGATTTGGATTGTTTAAATAAACTTTCTGCTCAAATATCTTGATACTTTTTAATTGGGTTTTTAATTGGGTTGCCTTTCCTTAGTGATAATAGTTTTTTTGTTTTTGTTTTTGTTTTTTGTTTTTTATGTTCATGCGTCCTTTCTTGGTTACAGGTGTTGCTAATATCTTTCTCCCTTTTCACTGTCTTAAAAATTATGAAGATAATAACATGATATTTTCCCCATGATATTTATATCCATAAACTAGCTGGAATTAATTTTGAGGCAGGAGTTAGATGTCAAGATTCATATTTTCTATATGGCTAGACAACAAACTCAACAGCATTTATTAAAAAGACCATCCTTTTATCAGTAATTTACTTTTTACTAATATCTTTTGTTTTTCTTAATTTTTATTTTTAATGTTTATTTTTGAGAGAGAGAGTGCGTGCGCATGAGCAAGCATGAGCAGGGGAGGGGCAAAGAGGGAGCTAGACACAGAATCCCAAGCAGACTCCAGTCTCTGAGCTGTCAGCACAGAGTCTGAAGTGGGACTGGAACCCACAAACTGTGAGATCATGACCTGAGCCAAAGTCAGATACTAAACCGTCTGAGCCACCCAGGTGCCCCAACTTTTTACTAATATCTTTACATAACAGTAATACCTATGAAAGTATGACTGTGACCATGTCTATTTTACCTAAAAGTTGTATCTTAGTAGCTAGAATAATGGGTGATATATCATATATAAAAATTATGAACTTATTAAGTAATTTTTCCTGTGAAAAACAACCCACATCTTCACTATAAAGAAACAAAAAAATAGGGACACCTAGGTGGCTCAGTTGGTTGAGTGTCTGACTCGATTTCGGCTGATGTCATTATCCCAGTGTTGTGGGATTGAACCCTGCGTGGTGGGACTGAACCTCATGTTGGGTTCCATGCTGAGTGTGGAGCCTGCTTGCAATTATCTCTCTCTCCCTTTGCCCTTCCCCCCCACTCATGCTCTCTCTCTGTTTCTAAAAGAAAAAAGAAAAAGAAAAGAAAAAGAAACAAAAAAATAATACAATATTTCCCTTCCCCAATGTCACAAATACCCCAGTCACATTTACCACAATTTTCTCTTGAAACTCCAACCACAAATTTAAAGATTAGGTAAGATATTTGTACTTGAAGCATATCTCCTAAGGACTCCACAGGGTCAAAAGTGAAGAGTAAAATATTTTGACCAAGAGAAACATGGTTTCTGAGGAACCTTAAAGAATTTAATAAAGATATAGGGTACAGTTCAACAGATGAAAGAAAAGCAGGCAAGAATTAGAGTTGAAGTGACTTCCAGGTGCATTCCCTCATGGGTCCTTTCTTAGGATATGCTTCATCTTTGCATTAGGAACTGTCAGTATGTTTTCAAAGAATCTTGGTTTCAGAATAGTAGGGGAAATGATATGGAGCAGTCTGTTATGCCATCCTGATCACTTAAACAAGTCAGGATATATAACCAATTATACCAGGTATACAGTGTCATACCTTCCTCTGCCCTATGGTCCTTCTAGCTGACCTTACAATCAAATTGACATAAGACAGATTAACAGAAAAAAAATAAATTTAATAGGTATATGTATGGGGAATCCTCACAGGCATGAAATTCCAAAGACAATGAGGCTATGGGGAAGCTTATAAGAGCTAAGGAGAAGGGTAGAGCCTGAGAATACAAAGGGAAGAAGGCCATTAGCAAGAAGGTGAAAGATGTTTTGAAAAACAAAGGTTGACTATTATACAGATAAGTTCGTTAGGTAAGGAGAGTCTCTGTTAACAGCTCTCTTCCTAATATAGGCTCTCCCTTACAATGTAAATTCAGATAGCTAACCTGAGGCAGAGGACTTTTCCTGTAACTGCTAGGTTTTGATTACTTTTCATTTGAAATAATCTTTATACCAAAGTGGCCTATTTTGGGGCAGCCTGCCCTTTGCCCCTACACCAGTCATCAATAAACAAGATAATAATGGGTGCCATCATTGGCAGTTCTAACTTTAAACAACAGATTATAAATGATTAATTATCCCACTTGTTCTTATCTTAGTCAAAAGTTAGCACCAGAGTTTCAGGCATTCCCAGAGATAAGCATAGAGTTGTCCCAGTTCAGAAGAAAGATATATCTTACTACTACAGAAAAAAGGGAAGACTTTCATTATCCATTAGAAAAAGAAGGGGAAGGAGGAGAAGGCGAAGGGAGGAAGGAGGAAGGAGGAAGGAGGAAGAAGGAAGGAGGATGGAGGAAGAAGAGGAAGAGGAGGAGGAGAAGAACATAATATTCTAGGGAATACTTTAAAATCCAGTTGTCACTCAAAGTCACATTTTCCTAGATAATAATAAATATTGAATTCTATTCAGAGTTAATTAAAATTAATTTGAGACATTATCTTTAAATTCCTTACACTAAAACTGATACAGGCTTTTGCTGGTGACAGGAAACCAAAGTAAATGACAAATGCAGTTTATGGGGTTTTTTCCCCCTCAGGAATGTGATCTTTTATTTTTAATTTTTTTCTCTTTAAATTTTTATTTAAATTCTAGTCAGTTAACAAATACAGTTTTAAAAGCAATTAGCATTTGAGAAATAATTTGGTTATAAATGACAAGGTAGTTGGAGATCAGGTAAACTGATCAGGTAAACTGAACAACAAATAGTAAGCACATCATAGATTGCTTCAAATATTGGTAAGTGGTGATATTACAAATTATATTAGTAAACTTTAACATTAAATCAAAGGTGACTACTAGGCAAAGTCCTTTATATTTAGCTAATTCAATAAAAAGCATTCAAACATTTACATTTTGGAGGATTTATTTCCACTGTAGTTTAATAAAGTTATACTTTATAGTTTTTTATCTTGGCTGTACACACAATCACATGGGAGCTTAAAAATACCAATGCTGGGTTCCATTCTCAGAGATTCTAAATGGAATTGAAATGACAGCAGATATTGGTACCATTCTAATTGATTTGAAATACCACCGGATATTGGTATTTTGTTTCCCCATCATTCAAATATGAAGCCAAATTTTAACAATCTCAGGCCTACATAGTGGCAGTAACCCCTTTTTAAAAATAATAGTATTTAAAGTTCCAGTATCAGGGCTCCTGCCTATACTTACTTATATGTAATCTCCGGAAATGGTTGGGGTAAGGGAATTCAAGCGATCTAAGTTTTTAACGGTCCACAGGTGATTTTGACTCAGTCAGGAATGGGAACCATTGTGTTAAAATATGAACTTTTATTTAATCCTAACTTATTAACATCATCATGAATAATTTTTATTTTGTATTATCTGGTATCAGTTTTCTGATGCTTAAATTCTATTTTGGTTTTTTAATTTTGTTGGGACTCCAGTTCTCAGTCTAAATTTCTTTACATAATTCCCCAAGTGAATTTATCAGTAAAATAGCCTGTGCTGAAAATGGTAGTAATTAGACTAACATAGTTGATGGACCTCTTATACTTAGCCTGCAAAGGATTTGGTAGTATGCAAATCATTTGAGAGTAGTGTAGTCAAATTTCCCAGTATAATTTATTTACAACCCCACCACTAGAAAGCAGATTACAACATTCTAAGGGGTGTTTGCCTGCCATTTGGAGATATATTTTTATTAAAGTGAGATAAACAGGATTCCCCAATTGCATTAATATTATAAGTAGAGAGCAAGAACACAGTGAGCTGGGACTAGCAACAATATTTATAGAAAACACAGGTCATTTAAAAGGGCACTGGGAACAGGTCCTACAAATGAAACATGAGGGAGATTTGTGGTTCATATTTAACTCCAAGTGGACTGATAATCCTCTCCTTTCCTTTATTACTTTCTATTCCTTTCTTATTTAAATTGCTTTCAGCTTTTTGATTCTACTTACTATCTTAATCCATTAAAACTGTTATCGGACCAGATGAAGAAAATAAATGCACAAAATGCAAAGTGGAGGTGGGAAGTTACAAAAGAACTTGATTTACTTTGCTTGTTGGATATTTATAGAATTTACCACTATAAATCCTATTCTGCTTTTAATTTGCAAACTGTAGAACTACACACACACACACACACACAAAACCAAGATTCCCAATCTTTTGTTTTGCAAATATTAATTACACACTAGTTTGACAACTATAATGGTTTTCTGACATTCTAAATTTACAGATATAATATCTACATTTTCTAATCTAATATCACACCCACATTTGTTTAAGTGTGTAAAATTATATGTCTATATATAAACAAGTGGTCGTGTAGGCAAACATGTATGTGAACATTATTTCCTTTTTCTTGGCTTTTTCTATGATAGGAAAACTTCAAATCATATTCCAGCTGCTTTTGGAGCTATATTGACATAACTTCCGTGGCAGACAGGTCTGAGTTATAATCATGTTAGAGGCAGTGCAACATAGGTCGCAAGGAAGGGGAGACTAGACATTTGTTGAATAGCTCTATGTGCCACATATCAGATGTTGTCATACACAATCTCTCATGCCATCAGTCATTATGCCCTGTTGGTTCTTCCTACTAAATATATCTTGATCTGCCCTTTTTCTTCATAACACTACTTGCCCTTGAATTATTTCAAGTATAAACCATCAGTCCTTCTTGAAATACTCTTATTTCTTAACGGCTCTTGTTACTAAAAAGTTGTATTTCAACAGGATGTGATAATTCCCTTTCCAAATCACAAATTTAATCATGTTTCTGTATGTCTCTTGAAATCATAAATCATTTGCCTTTGAAATGAATGACATATAAGATTATTCCTAACCTACACACAAGCGTCATTTTCCACAACTTTTACTGACCCTTCTTCTCTCCCCTTTCCCACCCCAAATGTATCCATGATGAAATGACTTACAACTTCTGGTATATGAATACCATTGTATGTGAAACTCCATTTGTCCAGTTTCCTAGTTTGCTCTTCTCCCAAAAAGCCACTTGCCTGTTACAACTTCCCCAACCATTAAAAGTTGCACCCCTTTCAATGTTCCCCTGACACCTGGTATACACCAGCCACTGCTCTACCAAGATCTTTGAGTCTCCATCTAATCAACATTTAGTCACCAAAAGGAGAGCATAAATTCCACATTTCTCCCATCAAGTGTATTTCTCCGTAAGATAAATCAGATTCCTGCATCAGAAGATCTTGCCATGAGATTAAATCAAGCTATCTCTATGATCATATGCAAGACAATTACTATAAACCTTACTTTTGTCATTTGTAAAATTATTGTAGTGGAATAACAACTTGAAATATCAATCTCTATTTTCTTGTCCTGCCCTCTCTTGCATGTGACCTTCCCTCTATTCAGAAAAATTCATTTTGTCAGGTAAGATTAAAATTGGTCAGCTTGTCTATAATTAATTCTACCTCCTATCCATCCTATCCTCTTATCCTGAGAGAATTTTGAAATTATGGCACAGACAAGATTCTTGAAAGGCAAATCTTTCACTTTGTAAAAGTGGAGTTTATGAAATAGAGAAAATGTTTATGGGCCTAAAGCAACACCATGACAAATTCAGCCTTAAAATTTAGAATTGAGAACCTTTCACAATTTCCCCTATGTAGTCTAGGATACTAGATAAGGACTACCAGAAAAATCAAAGGAGGTACAAGTGGGTGGAACTCTGGGAAGGGGCCACTACCTACTGCTGCTACCTATGGACAAATTACATTGGGAAGGTAATAGGAGGTTCTAGAAGTATGATAATCAGAAATTATGAAACAAATCTTCAGTTGCACATCCATTTATTCTAAAAGGAATCAAGAACCTCAAGATTTCCTTCCAAAGTGTTATAAAATTCTCCCCCCAGTAAGTAATAATAGTGGGCATTCTCTCTATTATGACCAAATCAAGTTAGACACGTGAACATGCTTTATGAATTGCAAAGTATAAGAAATTTTTAACATGATCTTTAAATCTCGAAGGTAAAATGATTATGGTTTAATTTCATATTATTTTTCTCCATCCATATCCCATTTTCTTAATTTGTCAACATTTTAAATAAAATACTGATTTACATATAGCATTTTATAAAGCAAGAGCAAAGGTGAAGGCAACATAGGACATTTCAAAAAACAAGAGGAGTTTCACATTTGTATTATCTCTAATCCTTAGGTAGGCAGATTAAGCAATGTAGTCATTAAAAAAGTTACATACTGATAAAAGAGTTTTTCCTTTATGTATAGTCCTGGTGCTTCTGCTGATCACAGGTCCTCACTAATTGGTTTATATTCTATATCTTTGTCAGTTATTTACTCTTTTTTACCTTATTGGTTCATTCTATAATTAACCTCTACCTTTTTCACTATCTACCCTGCTGTGCCTTCCCATGGCAATTTACTCTTCTTCCTGATTCCTAAGCAGATATCTTAAAAGTAAATAGGACAAAAACATTTCCTTGGCTCAAGCTAAATCTAAGCATAAAGTGACATAGAAATTTGACTATTACCAGATAAATAGATATATCTAGATAGCAAAGCAATGTCAAAACAAAGAAAATCAAATTTTCTAGACTGATCAAATAAAATGGATACTTGCCATATGCCCACTTCTCTTTCCACTCTGTGTACATCAAGCTAATTCCTGATGACAATGCAATGTGTAATCATCTCAGTAAACGACATATAATTTGAAGATGCTTGTATACTTACAGAAATCTTAGTTCCAGAAATAAAAATAGAAATGTGTTTTCTATACAGATGCATATTCTGTTCTAATAAGTGGCAAAGCTTATTTCAGTTTTGAAATGATGATTGTCAAATAGAAACCTGTCATTTATGAAACTGAGAAATCTTTCTTGAAACTCTATGCATAATCCCTGCTGGTTCTAGAATCAAGGAAACAGAAAAAAAAAAAAAAAGCGATGGAGGAGGGTAGTGTCTTCTCCTCCTCCAGGTCACTCTTCACTTTCCTTTTTCTGTCTCCAGTAATTTGCCCCAAGTTTGGGCACAGAGTGTCTCAGGGACTTGGGGGAGAAGGGACTAGTAATTTCAAAGACAACACAGTACCCATTAAATACAATTTCTTGACAGAATTAAAGAGAGTTTATGTAAAACCTCATGGTAGAGACTGTAACATAACTATTTTTTTCTTAAATAATTTGAACAAGATTACTTATTAAGTGGAAGATTAAACACTTAAATCTTGGTCATCTGATGATTAAGAAAAATGAAAATTTCAATTGTATTATTGTGTATACATTTGCTTTCACTTTCTAGTCTTTGGTATCCCTGTGTTCTCATTTTTTCTCCTTAAAAAAAAAAAAAAACATTGAAAACACAACTTATGCTGGAATGGTTCAATAATCTAAAACTCAAATGAATGATTATTTTTTTCAGCATGTTTTCATTCAAGATACTTTAAAGAATGTTTGGTTCCAGCTTTCTAGTCTTATTTTCCACAAACCTTCACATGTATCCTGGGATTCATGATTAAATTCTAAATTCTCCTGACAGACCCCAAGGTTTTCCCTTCCTATGTCTTTCCTCTTGCTACACAACTGAAGGTATTACAGAATCTTACCCAATTTTCAAAACTAATTGCACAAGCCTCCTCTTTTCTACTATCATTTTCCTGTTTTAGGCCTTTGCCAACTCTTGCTTGGACCTATTTACTGATTCTTGATTCCATGTTGGTATTATTCAGATTTACCACTTCTGCTGTTGCCTAGGTGTTTTATCAGTTTACAAATTTTACCTTGTAAGTCCCTTGATTAAATGTTCCACCAACTACAGAAAAATTGCAGACTGCTTAGCATGAAATGAAGCACTTCATAATTCAGGCCAAAGCACGTATATAATCTCAACTTCCAAAATGCCCTGACTAGAAATCCTGAATTGCTTGTAATTTTACTTTACATGTCTTATTATTCCTTATCTCTTTTCTGTGTAGTGCCTGCTTTCTCCATTTCGGCAACTAGAAAATGTTCTTTGAGATATTCCAAATACAAACCTGTTGTAGACAGAATTCTAAGATGGTCTCCAAGATTTCTGCCCCCAGTCTATACATCTTGTATAACCCATTGGATTTAGGAAAATACTGGATTTCACCCCCATAATTGAGTTTTGTGATAGGACACAGTTGCTTTTAAGAAAGGGAAGTTATCCAGTATCTAATTAGGTGAAGCTTTAAAGACACTAGGCTCTTCCTCGGTTGGGGTGTGGGGGGAAGACAGAAAAACTAAAAGCATGAGAGGGATTTAATGTCAGGGAGCTTCTCCTTTGGTGGCTTGGAAGTTGGACATATGGCAAGGAACATGAGTGATCTCTAAAAGCTGTGCAGCACATGGATGGCAGCTGGTAATGGAACAGGTTCTCAGTCCTACAATTGCAAGGAACTAAATTTTGCCAAACCACATGAACTTGGAAAGAGAATCTCAAACTCCAGAAACAGAGAATATTTATACCTTTATATATATAATGCCTGTGTATTAGTATTGCGAGACCTGAGCAGAGAACCACTTTAACTGTGGCTGGAATTCTGATCTGGAGATACTGTGGGATAATAAAAGAGTGGTTTTTGTTTTGTTTTTGCCACTAAGTTTGTGGGAATTTTTATACAGTAGTAGAGAACTAATACAAACTTCAGTATTATTTCTCAAGAGACCTTCTTTCCACCCTAAGACTGAGTTAAATAATCATCCTTTGCTTTCCTTTTAATTAGCATTTCAATATCATAGTTAGTATAGCTGCTTGTTTCTTGCACACTCAAAAAAAAAAAAAAAAGACTGTAACTCCAACTATGATTCTTTGTATGGAGCATATAACATTTGTAGTTAACCTGAAATGAATAATGCAATGAGAAAACAAAATATCACAGATGTTCTGTATGCATGCAGACATAGCTGCATACAGAAAAAGAAATTATTTTCTGGCTTTTTTTTTTTTTTTAGCAAAAAGTTTACTACTGATAGCAATGAACCTACTAGCACTCAAATATTGTGTTCTAATACCTTCCTCCAACAACAAAAATCATGGCTCCTTGGAGAGATGCCTTGGAGAGAGGATGAGGGCAGGCAATATACAAGAAGATCACAAAGCAGCTTATATTGCCAAAATTAAAGCACTAATAAACAAGCAAACAAACAAAAAAATAGTAAGAAAAACAAAAGAAACAATGATATGTTAAGCCAAAGGAACACGAGAGCCTACTGAAAGAGCCCCAAATCTCCTAAACTGGAAAAATTTGAGGAACAAAATAAAGTAGTACTGGATTAAAATAAATTTTATAAATTTATAAAACAAACAAATAAATATATATAGTATAAATATAAATATGTATATAATTTTAAATTTTTGGATTCATAAATTTTATTAAAATAAAAATCCCTTTCATACCGATAAAAATAAACCATGGATTAAATAAATAAATAAGGGAATTAGATCGATGTCCCATACAGAAGAATTTCAAGCAATTTATGTAGATATGGGGCATAACTATTTACTCCAGAAGTGGTATAACTACCTTCCAAAAAAATCTTCCTTCCAAAACCAAGAGTGAGGGGAAAAAAAAAAAGAAGAGTAACTTTATAGGGGAGAAACTGCACAAACATTACCTAAGGTGGTTAGGCAAGGTCAACATCAACAGTGATAGGTTATGTTGATTGCTTGTGCCCTGGCTATAATGCGATGAAAATGACACTTTACCTCTGTGGTCTTCCTCCTCAAAATACATAACCCCAGTCTTCTCATGAAGAAAACAGACAATTCCCAGTTTAAGGGCATTCTATAAAATACCTGACCACTCCTAAAAATTGCCAAGGTCATCAAAAGCTAGAAAAGTGAGAAACTTTCACATCCAAGAGAAGCTTGTAATGCAATATCCTGGATGGGATACTGGGACAGAATATGAACATTAGGTAAACTAAGGAAATCTGAATGACGTACGGACTTTAGTTAATAAAAACACATAAATATGGTTAATTGTGACATTTCCCACACTTGTGCTAGAAGTTCATGATAGGGGAATTTGGATGTAGGATATATGGTAATTCTATGTACTTACAATCTCTGTAATTTTTCTATAAATCCAAAGTCATTCTAACATTGTAAAAATTATTTTATAAAATTTTTTTTTCAACGTTTATTTATTTTTGGGACAGAGAGAGACAGAGCATGAACAGGGGAGGGTCAGAGAGAGAAGGAGACACAGAATCGGAAACAGGCTCCAGGCTCTGAGCCATCAGCCCGGAGCCTGACGCGGGGCTCGAACTCCCGGACGCGAGATCGTGACCTGGCTGAAGTCGGACGCTTAACCGACTGCGCCACCCAGGCGCTCCTGTAAAAATTATTTTAAAAATTGTAATGTTTTCATTATTATGGGGAAGGGCGAGATCAGAGTAGGGAGGAAGTAACTATCTATAATTATACACAAAGATATTGTACATAACTAGAATACATTTTTCAACCAACTAGATTGCCTGTGGATTCTTAAATGCTCACAAGCTGGGGATTACAGATGACAATGTGGGTGAAATTTTGTGCCAGAAATTTGGAAGAAGCTTTTGTCAATATTTCATTGATATACACTTAAATTTAGTTCAGAAATATTTGGATCAGATATCCTTTATTTTTACTGTTCTACAAATACCCAGATAACCAGGCTATCCACTTTTTTTTTTTAATTTTTCATTTATTTATTTTAGAGAGAGAGAGAGATGCAGAGAGAGAGAGAGAGAGAGAGAGAGAGAGAGCGGGGGAGGGGTAGAGAGGAGGGAGAGAGAATCCCAAGCAGACATGGGGTACAACTCAGGAGCCTTGAGATCAAGACCAGAGCAGACAGAGTCCCCTGCTTTTACTGACTGAGCCACCGGGTGCCCTGGGGCTATCTGCTTTCTATTGATGGAAAACCACTAACTGAAATGCTAATAACAACCTAACAGGTTTAGCATTTGTAACTTTTAAAGTGCCTGAGACAATTCAAAGGTGAGAAATTTACAATTTAAAATGAGCTCTTCCTTTTGTTTTGTTAAAGAAAAAAAAAAAAATCACAGGTCCAAAATGGAGTCACTTAGGCTAATTCCCTAAATAGGAACTCAAGTTTCAACCTCTTCCAGAAATACAGTCTTAACTGGTCAGTCGGAAATTTTTTTATCAGTGCCAAGAAGTAACCTGCCACTTGGGCCTTCTGCATCTCCCCCAAGGAAGATGAGGTGATTTGCATGATAAGATCCCTTGCCCTTGCCCCTCAGGGAAGGTACTCTAGCCTTGATTAATCCTTTTCATTTGCTAATAGCTTTCTTCCCCTATGTTCCTTCCTATATAAACCTTCCATTGTGTTCAACTGGAAGCTCCCTCCTACTTGCTAGGTGGGGTGCTGCCCAATTTCTGGATCATTTAATGAAGACAATGAAATCTCCAAATTTACTCTGCTGAATTGCTTTTTTAATAGATTATATTTGGGTCTATATGCATGGCCAGTTTTATTAAGATTTCTTTAAAATGTGCTTGAGTAAAAATAACACTTGTTTAAATGTTTTCATTAGATTTTGTATATATGTAATAAATATAAATGCTGGAAACACAGTGATCCATTTGGCATGAGAAAGTAAGTAACAATTATTAATAATTATTTGTAAAAAGAAGCATCCAATAAGCGGAAACATTGCTTTGTTGTTGTTGTTGTTTGGCTTGTAATGCTTTTAGAACGCAATAAAATTTGTTCCAACCTCTACCTCTCTGTATATCTAATCTATCTGTCCCCTTGTCATCATTCTCCAAGGATCAGTCAGTTTCATCTACTACCTGTCTACTGTACATAAACTCTAATACTCTGACTGTGATGATGAACTAAATTGATATTCAGCTGCAACAGAGGTCATGTATAATGTACTTCAAAATATCCTGCACATTAAATTGTGAAATAAAGAGAAGAACTTTGTTTCTGTCCCTGAGAGCAAGGGTAAAATAATATACAGCAACCCTGAAACTGGTAATGAACATATATTGTCAATAATGGTAAGCGTACATTTACAGTTTTATACAAAGGAGCAGAACATACACCACAAAAAAACTTTTCTTCTCAATTCCCCAAGGTCATATGCTTTTCTGTAATTTTGTCTACGATAGCACCGCCATCCACCCTCCCTTTCTCATCTGACTTATGAAGGTTATTCTAGATGGCTCCATCATCCCACCTCCCAGGTCCTGTTGCTCACTAAATCCAGTTGATTATATTTCTTAAAGGTTGGAAATTAGGAAAAATTCAGGTGGCTCTGCATGGCATTTTAATGGGATTATACAGGGATATCTGAATCTTGTTTTGGAGGAACCACCATCCTGCTCCCTGGTGGTCCTGAATGGAGATAAACAAAGAATAATAGAAAATGGAATAAAAGGTACTCTTTTATTGTTAGGCTAGCTTGTACCAGAAATACCACTAAGGAATTCTGAGGTACTGAGCTAAAACATGTAACTTGGCACAAAAGCTACAGTTTGAGCAGTATAATTCTTACTATGCTTCTTTGCTCAGGAAAATAATCTTAAGGCGAATCCATTTTGTTTCCAGTGACTGTCCCTTGTGCCTTTGATCCCTCAGAGTTGTCCATTCCTCAGCAGCTGGAACAACTGGGGAATCTAGACAATGCCCATAGACCCACAAAGATATCATGGGGTTCTAGGCATTTATACCCAGAAGATGTTGAACAGGAATTGCTATCTAGGTGAAAGACAGCCCCACTATTCCAGAAGCTGGTGGGCAACTGCCTGAGCAATGAAATTAGAAAGATATCAGGGGACATAATTTGCATATGTTTTAACTTAAAAAGGACAAGTACCTGAAATATGTAACAAAGACTCACATGTCAAGGGGACAAACATACATACATACATACATACATACATACATAAATAAGGAATACAGGTGAACAAAAATAATGAGCAAAAATTGAAAAAGCATTTCATAGGATATGAAAAGGAATAATCTATCAACATAAATAAACAGGCTCAACTTCCTTAGCAGTCACTGAAATTCAAATTATAACCATCATGAAAAATTATTTTGTATTCATTAGATATAAAACTTATATTTATTTATTTTATTTTATTTTTTTAATGTTTATTTATTTTTGAGAGAGAGAGAGAGTGCAAATGGGGGAGGAGCAGAGAGAAGGAGACACAGTATGTGAAGCACTCTCCAGGCTCTGAGCTGTCAGCACAGAGCCCGATACAGGACTCGAACTCCCAAACTGAGATCATGACCTGAGCCGAAGTCAGAAGCTTAACCTACTGAGCCACCCACATGCCCCATAGATATAAAATATTTTAAGTTTGATATATTTGGCATATATTTGCATACACGTGAGGTTTGATTTAGTTTCTTAAACACACACACAGGAGATATTAGAAGCTGTATGAAAGAAGACTAAGAAATCAAACATTATGAAAAAGTAGTGGATGGAGTCTTGGTAGAATGAGGCACTCTGTCTAGGTGCGCTTTGCATTAATGTGAAAAGTATGGATGGGTGTAGAAGTAGGTAGAGAATTGAAGGTAAGTTTTGCCAGAAGAAGTAGATGTTTCCTGGAGAATTTTAAGCAAGGATATCAACTTAAAAAAAGAAGTTAGGACTGGGGAGACAATTAAAATTTTGGATAGCTACTGATTATTTTCTCCCAGGTGGAATTTTCTCACTCATTTTGGTATGTAAAATGAAATATGAAATTAAACTTAGCCCATTGCTTTAATTATGGGATGTGAACTCATCATCAGTGTATACCGTAAAACCTTGGACTGTGAGTAACTTGCTCTAAGTGTTCCACAAGACGAGCAAACATTTCTAATAAATTTTAAATTGATAAATGAGCAATGTCTTGCAATACAAGTAGTATGGGATGCCAAATATCACATGATCACAACTGAATCAATGGTTCTTTTCTCTCTCTCCCTTGCTGCAAGATTGTGGGTAATCATCTCCCATGCTCAGAAACTCAGTATCAGGCCATGGTTTTTGGCAGAAATCAGTGATTTTTCGGAATGTTGGAAGGCCCCCACAACTGGCACTAGTGTATTTAATTATTTTTTTTTTGGTCATTTCAAAGCACCTGTGGACAGTTCTTTGCTTTTCCATACAAGAATAAGCTTAGGAATGCTTTGCTTCATTCTAGGTCAGGCTGCCTGCAGATGTGGACCCTTTCCTCTGCTGCCTTGTTGCCAGTTACATTAAATACAGTATATGACAAGAGTTTATTACTACTGTACTGTAGTCAACATCCGTGCAAGCATATACAATAGCCCCCACAGAAAAACATTGAAAAGAAAGGTGGTAAACAAAAGGAGATGATTAAGAAAGAAATCATTGAGATGTGCAAAGGAGGTATGTGAGTGGCAAAAATTGCAAGATTTAAAAAATATATAAAAATAAAATATAAATAAATAAATAAATAAATAAATAAATAAAATTGCAAGATTTTTTTTTTTTAATGTTTATTTTTGACAGAGACAGAGCGTGAGCGGGGGAGGGGCAAAAAGAGAGGGAGACACAGAATCTGAAACAGGCTCCAGGCTCTGAGCTGTCAGCACAGAGTCTGATGCCGGGCTCAAACTCACAAACCATGAGATCATGACCTGAGCCAAAGTCGGATGCTCAATCGGCTGAGCCACCCAGGCACCCCCCAAAACTGCAAGATTTTATAAGAAGTGTATGCCTGCATCTTGTCTAAAGAGGAAAAGGAGAAAATGACTGAGGAATCCCTCACTTGAAAAGAGATTAGGGAGATTTGTAAAATGTGGGAAACAGTCCAAAATTGTATAGAAAAGCACCACCCAAATAAGGCTGTAGCACTGTGAGTGATGAATCTGTTTAATGACGGTGCAATGTCACATTGCTTGAAAATCCTCAAAACAAGGCAAAAGCAAGTGTCGAATCAAGGTTTTTACTGTATATGCATATTGTATGATGCATTGTTACTTTATAGAGTACTATGAACAAGAATAATATAACTTACCTATCATTCAATACTATCATTATTTTAAGGGTACCTGGAATTTGTTTTATTCAGGTATTTTAAGACAGGCAGAGTGGAAATAATTATTATGAAGAAAGATTTTTTTTTTTATATTCACAGGTCCCTGGAAACAAGAGGCACAAAATACTAAAGAGGGACAAACAAGGAAGCACTGAGGCAGGGTGGGTGGACAGAGAGAGAGAAACTATAGGTTGGAGTCTTTTTTGTGGTTATGGCAGGAGAGGGAGAAAAGCAGAAGTTTATTATTGTTGTATGCAAGAAATGAAGATACCTTTAAAGGGGATTGGTTATTGCATAATATGAATTGTGTGACTCTCTGAAAAAGGGCAATGACACAGTTAGAGTTAGGGTGGTAAACAACCTGATGTTGGAGTGGGGTCCATAGTAGGATGCCAAATCATCAACTACAGAAACCATAAACGTGATTACTATAATTGTCTTCTAGGAGAATCCAATCTCTCCCATTAAGAGTTAAAAATCTATTTCTATCTTATCCTTAAAAAAAAAAGGAAGGAAGGAAGGAGTAATAAGCTATTTCTGATTGTGTATTTTTCTACTACTCACATTTATCCTCTAATCCTTTAATCTTACTCTTTTTTCTTTAGGTATATTGACCTCTTTGGATTTTTTTCAGTGGAAGTTTTTCTCTGGGTCAAGAGTTCAAAACTGGGTCTCTGCAAATTTACTGTGGTTCTATTCACTTTGCAAAATAAACTCTTCATCTCTTCCTCCTGAATAACACCGAGTTTAGAAACAAAGTCAATATAGGCCATTAAAAATAAAGTCATTGATAGGCCAATATCTCGGCACAATATTTAATGTGCAAGCTACATAAAAGAGAATTTAACAAGCAGCTCTATTTGGAGGTTATTGACTTTTAAGGGGAAAAAAGTTTCAGCAGAAGTTGTTGGTATGATTAATTGTAAACATTAGCACTGTGTTAGCAGAAAGAATAATAATCAGAATAGAACATTTCATCATAAAGGTACATTAAATGATAGAGCAAATATGATAATGAACTCAGTACAACAGCTTTCTATATTTTAGATTTATGTTCAGGATTATTTATTCCTAAAAAAGAAATGTATGAAATTTCTATTTTACAAACTGCAATTATCAGAAATGTCCAGGCGCACCTGGGCGGCTCAGTCAGTGAAGCGTCCTACTTCGTCTCAGGTCATGATCTCAAAGTTCATGAGTTCCAGCCCCGTGTCAGCCTCTGGAGTTCAGAGCCCAGTTCAGAGCCTGCTTCAGATTCTGTGCCTCTCTCTCTGTTCCTTCCCTGGAGGAACATGCTCTCTCTTTCTCTCTCTCAAAAATCAATAAACATTAAAAAATTTAAAGAAATGTCCAATGTATTCTACTTCTTGGCTGGATGACTTCTCCCATGACTGACATGCTGACCTCCCAGACTCACACCAAGCTTAAACACTTTCTCCCTGTGGGCTGCCTTCCAGAGCCTCCTAACTTGCTCTTGGTTTTATCTCTATTTTATGTTCTCAGACTCTTATATTCTTGATTTTTTCCCCAACACTCTGAACTTCTTATCTCATCTCCTTATCTCTCTCTCTCTCTCTCTCTCTCTCTCTCTCTCTGTGTGTGTGTGTGTGTGTGTGTGTGTGTAGTACTTTTAGCAAGGACCCTCTTAATCTGCTAGTGTGGAAATATTATTTGACTGTGTCTCCATCAAAAAACTCTTACTAAATGGTTATTGGTTTTTTAACTTCACAATTTCCCTTCAAATGTCTTTTCTTTATTATCCTTGAGGCTCTTCATGCAACATGCTTTAATGTATCTTCTCTTTCTCACCAGTGCTTCCTAAGGAGATTCATAGAGATGGTAACATAATGACTAAGGACAGAAATATAAACTGTGTTGAGGCTATATGAGATTGTTTTAGGTCTTGGATAAGTAAATAAAGGAGGGTTATTTCATTCTCGGTAGGCATTGGGAGCCATAAAGGGACCTTCTGTATTTCATTGGCACTAATAAACACATAGTGGGAAATGTGTAAACAGTGGGTTTCTATACAGAACACATTCCTAAATATCATCAAAATCATTATCATTATACAACCACTGTTTTGGTAGCAAAATCTGGGAAATCTTCCCTGGCATTCTCTAGTGATCAGCATCATACACCTTATTATATAAGTCTATCTAATAATAACATTGTATAGTATTAGAACAACTAAGAGTTGGGACACAAGGCAAGAGTATATTTAATGAAAATGTCAAGATACGTAAAACACCAAACTCAGGGTATATGAGAATGTAGAAGGATTGGGGCCTACTTATTAGGAGGGTGAGTTTAGGTAGTGCGTTGGGATAAAAGTGAGTGATAAGCCCTGAGGAATTTCAGACAGAAGCTACAGTGGTGGCACCCAGACATATCAACATCTCATGCTTCAATTGTGTCACAATTTTCCAAAGTATTTCAGACCACTCGAGCATGGCCAGGTAATGCTTTTCCAGGCTGTGACATCATGGAATAAATTATTTTATACTGACACTTATAGAATATTTACATTATTTTCTAATAATGTCCTCTTAATTTTTATAGTGATTATAAAAGTTGAAAAGATAAAGTAAATTAAAAATGAATGAGAAGAGAGCACTTAAAGGTAAAAAAGTAAGGTGGCCCTGCAATCCTGCAATTGAAACCAATTCTAACAGTAAAATAAAATTAAAAGAACATTTAAAAAACACTGAGAAGTATCCAAAAGTAGAAAGACAGAAGAAAGTTTGATCTTAAATAACTTAAAATAGTAAGGGTAAGAAATGAATCCTCTTTTCTCCAGGACATTGATCAGCCCCCAGTGCTACGTCTAGAGAAATCACGGACTGGAGATTACAGCCATTATTGCTGAAGATTTTGGAAATAAAAGTTGAGGGCTGGGAAAGCAACTGGTTATATAAAGGGAAAACATGGTACTGCAACAGTCACAGAAAGAATGAGACCCAATACGCTATAAGAGAAGAAATTTATAAGTCAATATTCCTGATGAACATAGAAAAAAAATATCCTCTTCAGCCAGGTCACGATCTTGCGGTCCGTGAGTTCGAGCCCTGCGTCAGGCTCTGGGCTGATGGCTCAGGGCCTGGAGCCTGTTTCCGATTCTGTGTCTCCCTCTCTCTCTGCCCCTCCCCTGTTCATGCTCTGTCTCTCTCTGTCCCAAAAATAAATAAACGTTGAAAAAAAAAAGAAAAAAAAAAGAAAAAAAAATATCCTCAACAAAATTTGCAAACAGACTTTAGTTAAAAGTGTCACACACCATGATCAAGAGGGATTTCTCGCTGAGATGCAAGGATGGTTCAACATATGCAAATCAATAAGTGTGATATGCTGCATTAACAAAATAAAGGATAAAAATCATATGATCATCGTAATAGACTCAGAAAGAGCATTTGGCAAAATTCAATATTGTTTCAAGATAAAAACTCTCAACAAACTGAGCATAGGAAGAACATAACCAAACGTAAGAAAGACCATTTCTCATAAATGGAATAGTAATAAGAGACTGGGAAAAGGATACTATACAGAGAACAGAGAATAATAAGAAAGCTTGAATTATCTGAAAATTATTTGGGAAAATTAGTGTAAAATCAAGAATTACATAAGAATATCTTCACAATGGTAATAAATCAGTATAAAATGGCAATATAACATGAATCATATTAAGACTAGTGAGAAAGCTATGTAGATTCTGCTATAGAAATTTAGATATTTACAATTAAGCCAAGATTAAAACAAACTATACGGTACCTCAAATAGTAATAAAATTGTGTTTCTCTCTGTGTGTGTGTGTGTGTGTGTGTGTGAGAGAGAGAGAGAGAGAGATTACATATGTAATTTTTCTATGCCTTTTACTGAAATATCATCTCACAAACTATATGTCAATATAGTTTGGCAAATCAAATATAAAAAATATAAAGAGCACAATTTTTTGAAGTTGTGTGAATCCTACTTTTAACTTTGTAGGTGAGTAAACTTCAGAACATTTATTAACTCTCTGCATCTCGGTATCATCAAAGATAAACTGTGAAAAGTGACACCTGCCTCACATGGAAAAGGTGCAAAAAATAGGTAAAACATCTAGCATGAGACCTGACATATCGTCACTTAATGAATGCCAGGTTTCTCTTCTCCGCATGCCCCTAATACATACTAAAAATGCTAACACACCCATTCTTTACAATGATTGTTATGTTTCACATATTTTGCACATACATCCTCAAAATATCTCTACCATTTGTTATAAAAATTGTTTGCCACGAGGTCTAATCCCAGTTTCTATAAATGCAAATAATTTCAATTGACAGTTCCAGAAGAATAGCAGAGTTCCAGTAAAATCAAATCTTCTTCAAGAGTATAATTGCTAAGATCTATTTTTTAACTGGATCTTAGGCAATGATATCACAATTAACCTCAGGAAGGAAATATTAATTAATGAGCAAAATAATTTCAGGTCTAAATCCTCAGATTTGGCAATGGCCAGTTAAGGTAACAGGCAAAATCTCTTAGAAATGCTATGAAAAAGCAGAGTATAATTATTCTAATTAGGAAATTGCACTGTTCAGGAAAAGAAAATATCACAATATTTTATCTCAGCACTTAGAATGTTGATGTCATGTTATTTATGACAGTAAACTAAGTGCAAAAAGAGAAAAACTCAATTTTTGCTGTTTGATCATTGACAGCTTTCAAGCCCCCTACATTTTCCCCTTCCCCTTTCACCCCACATCTGAACTAGCCTGCAAGAAAGCTGCCCCACATCCTAGCCAAAGTAACCAACCTCCATCTCTCTTGATTTACTCCAGACCTAATCTGAGTCCTTCTCTTTGGAGAATGTTTTTGTTGTTTTATTATGTAATAACTTTTTTTCCCCACCCTCATTGGTGTCTATGTGTCATTTGTCTAACATCTGTATAAACTCTTAGTCTAGAAATGGTTAAAAGGCTCCAAATAAAACAATAAGACAAGCAATACACCAGCTGGAAAACTAATTTGTAATTTCTTCATCTTCTTTGGCCATTTATTTTTCTCTCTACCCCAAGAGTGTAAGAGTGGCTTCCCTATTTAATATTCATTTTGGTAACTTCAAAAAAACTGAAGTCATTTGATATATAATGCCAATACAAAGCAACACACAATGCTAAAAAAAAAAATAATGAAGCATGATTATTTTACACATGCTATGTGACATCGTACTTCACAGACCAGTCTCCTCATTTGTATACAGGGAAGAGACTAGTTCCAATGTATACAAAACACACACACACACACACACAAAGCTAAACACTCTGTGTCAGTTATTTCTATCATCTTGAAAGGCAAATCTGTGGACATGTTTGTGTACTGAACTAAAACTGTCCCTGAGGTTTTAACAGGAGACATATGGGAGCCAGATTGTACCTGTCAAAAGTCACTATTGAGAAAGCATTGGTGTGGGAGAATGTATTAATGTTCTTAATTGTTAATGTTTGTTTTGTGACCTTCCCATCAGCAGATATGTGTGCCTCTACTTACTGATACATTCATCCATCTCTCTAATGGCTCTGCCTCTGTAGCTGCTGTTAGCACCAGTTATTCATCACTGCGAGTAGAATATGTTCTACTCCTGACATGGCCTTCAATTCAGCTGAATGTGGGGTGGGACACGTATCCAACCAGGCAAATTTCTCATTTTTTACTTTCTATGGGGTTTAATACTACTGCAAATTTGAAATTAAGAAACAGAGACTTCTTCTGCCTGTGGAATTTAAGACAAAAGATCTTTTCTGAGCTAAAATATAAAGTGAGATGGAAGACAAACTTAAGTGACAGATGATTATTTATTGGAATCTATAACTATACAATTTAAATCAAGACTTACTGCACTTAGGTAATACTAGAAATTAAATTTAAAAAATACATAAATAAAAAATACATAAATAAATTTTTATTCTTAGGAAAGTATAATCACATGGCAGTCCTCTTACTTACACCTTTCACGTGATTTTTTCTATCTATTCCATACATTTATAGTTTCTTAGAATGAGCTGGCTTTGCAATATTCTCTTTTCCTCACCTGTGTATATTTTTATTCCATTTCTCATGCCTAGAGCTTTATTGTATAAATCTTTTCATTCAATTTCTTAATAATTTCTCTATGAGACCTGTTTCAAGAAGCATAATCTGACCAAGATGTTCCAAAATATGTATATTCATCTCAGTAAAATATATATACAACAATTGATTTTATTGATTTTTAGAAAATTTCTTTTTTGAATGTATTTTAAAAAGAATGTGCAAGGGAACCTGAGTGGCTCAGGCGGTTGAGCATCCGGCTTTGGCTTAGGTCACTATGTCACAGTTTGTGAGTTCTAGCCCCAGACTGGGCTTGCTGCTGTCACTGCAGGGCCTGCTCTGGATCTTCTGTGCCCCCCTCTCTCTGCCTCTCCCCTGTTCATGCTCTCTCTCAAAAATAAACATTAAAATAAGGAGGTTGTGTGAAACCATACAGAAAAGATAAATTTTGAAAAAAAAATGATTCCAGTGTTGTTGAGATTTTAAAAAGAGGACAATTATCTATGCAAAAATACAAAAATGCAAAGTGTATGACAAGTTCTTTTTTTGACCAGATTCAAATTATATGTGTGCATTTTGAAAAAAAAACCTTTAATGTTTATTTATTTTTGAGACAGAGACAGACTGTGAAAGAGGAAGGGGCAGAGAAAGAGGGAGACACAGAATCTGAAGCAGGCTCCAGGCTCCAAGCTGTCAGCACAAAGCCCAACACTGGACTCAAACTCACAAACCTGTGAGATCATGACTTGAGCCAAAGTTGGATGCCCAACTGACTGAGCCACCTAGGTGCCTCTATATGTGTGTATTTTAATGGCCTGAGTAATATCCATAGTTTGTAAGAATGATTGAAGGAGTAGATGTTTCTGTTGCATTCCTGAAAGTTAATTTTCCATTGGTATATATTCTACCACAACCAAGTCTGATCTGGATCTGAGGCATAATGAAAACTCTGTCGTACTGAATACTGAAGATTTGGGTATGAATTGAAATCTGAGTGGATCAGAAACACAGTTTAATATAGTGCATCCTGTGTAAGGGACTCTAGTGTGCCAATGAAGCATGGGAGCAGAATGTTTTAGGCATAAGTGACATGACACTTTAGGTGGATGGCATTGCATTTAGTCTATGTCATTGATCTGTTTAGAACAGGATTTTATTCCACTGGGCTAGTGTAGAGCTAGGTCATAACATTGGTTCATCTCCTAAAAATTAGATGTCAAAGTGAACAGGGCTTCAGCAAATTTATAAGCCATCTTTGGGAACAGGACATATATAAAGGAAAGAAAAGCATACACAACTAGCAGAATGGCAAAGGTTAAGGGGCACCTGACGCCTGGCAGAGCACACATCTAGGATTCATCTTGTACCTATTGGAAATCTGACCAAATTCAACCTAAGCCGAAGTCGGACGCCTAACCAACTGAGCCACCCAGGCACCCCTTAAAAATTTTATTTACTTCTTAGATGGTGGTTCTGCCTGCCCTGTTACTGAAGAAGTGAGTTTATGGATTGGAGACTTTATTTCGCCAGCAGGTCTATTGCCTATATTTCAAAGCCATCTGTGTGTTTTTGAAAAATGATTAAATCCAAAAGTAACTGGAGGAGAAGAAACATATCCCAAAGGGTATGGAGGATGTTGGGCAGATCAAAATATGGTGCTTTGTTAAATTTTAGCACTTTCGTTACCATATCATCATTCAAAAAATTTGATGCTTTTAAAACAATTATTTTGTGTGTGTGTAAATTTACTATTTTACTTGTGAAAAAACTACGAGCAGAATTCATAAATGGACATTTGTATTAAAGCAGGAAAATTATAAAGTGGCTTGTAATAACAGTTGTGCACTTGCCAGTGATAGGAGTATGCTAAAACCTTTTATCTGTTAGACAAAGACCAGTGTCCAATATAAATTTCCCCAAAATACATAAGACTTGTGAATTTCTGATCAGTTAACAAAACCTCCAACTGACACTTTGGCATGGAGTAAAAACCAAATCTAACAGATTGCCAGCTCTTAAAGACTTTACAGGGTGGAAACTTCCGAAAGTATTATATAAAAAAAAAGTATTTAAAAATTTTGATTTACTATTTTTTTAATTTGTTTTTTAACATTTTTATTGATTTTTGAGAGACAGAGAGAGACAGAGTGTGAGTGGAGGAAGGGCAGAGAGAGAGGGAGACACGGAATCCGAAGCAGGCTCCAGGCTCCAGGTTCTGAGCTGTCAGCCCAGAGTCCAACACAGGGCTCGAACCCATCAACTGTGAGATCATGACCTAAGCCGGAGTCGGACGCCTAACCAACTGAGCCACCCAGGCACCCCTTAAAAATTTATTTACTATTAAATAAGTTTTATTTGATTCTCATCCTAAATATATGATAATTTAATTGCAATGTTGTTCACTGAGATGATAAACAATTTTTAATAAATAAAATTACCAAAATATGATCTAATTTTTATGGCTTATAAGTAACGAAACTATTTACTTTCATACATAAACAAGTCTGGAGTTAAATGTCTAACTATTATATTAAAAAATAAATAATTTTACTACTCAAGAAAAATCTCTGAAATATATTTCTTCCATAAATGACTCCTTTGTCAAAACTGTGATGAGTTCCCAATTATCACTGAGTCCTTTATAAAATTAAAGTTAATGGGAAATCAAATTCAATAGTGTGTGTATAAGTGAGATTATGCATTCATGTTAAGATCTAATCTGGGGTTACTGAGTTTATATTTTTTGCAAATAAATTAAATGAATTTATATAAATACTGAAATTTACCAAAGTATGACTTTCAAAATGTAATGTACGTAAAATTTAAACATGAATCTATTGACAGGGGTTATAATTTCCAATTTGGGGATTTACAATGAACACACACACACACACAATTGTAAAATTACATGTGGAAACAAAATGCACTTGAAAGAACAGTGTAATGGTTGAAGTATGGTCTTTGGAACTGACGGACAATGAATGCTGGTTTCACCACTTACTGTGTGAAGTTGGCTATTTACTTAGCTTTGTGGCTAAGTTTCCCGTAATCAGAATAGGGGATAATAACAATAACTCCATCATATAGACTTTTTGATGATTAAATTCATTAATTATAGTAAGTGCCAAATATCTCATATGTACCATGGTTAGTTTGCTATCATTGTCGAGCTGTTAAACAGCAAAAACAACAGAAAACTAGTAAATCATTTGACAAAACCATATCTTTCTCTCCATTTTTAAACAATATTCCATACAGAAACCAAGGTTATGAAGAAATTAAATGACTTCTAAAAGACCCCCAGTTGTAACAAGAACCAATGTCTCTATTTATTTTATGTGCTAATGTTCCCTACTCAAAAAAATCAATAGTATCCAAGGTGAACCAAGACACTAAGTTCATATATTTGCAAATAATAATAAAGCTTCCACTGGTTGGATGCATATGCTTGACACCATACCTGTCTTAGTTTCTCTCTTATTCTTTTTATTTACTCTTTTATTCCCCACAACACTTCAGTGTAGGAATTATCAACCCACCTTGATAAGAAAGAAGGCATCAACTCACCTTGAACAAGAAAGAAGGCATAAAGATGTTATTTGCACAATGTTATCCAACTAATAAGTGGGTGAACAGGGATTCAAACTAAGGATTATCTTTCTCCAAAGTCTATTTTTCCCCACTACATCACTTTTGATGTAGTTTTATAAAATGTAGGCACAGGAAGAACACAAGATAACTTCACAAAACTTTTTTTTTTTTTGGTATTTTAAAATTCATAATGTCATTACCTGCCAGATACAATTTATTTCTGAAGATAAATTTATATTTTGTTCTGTTCTAGTTTATTTAGTGGTAGGTCCAGAACTGGCCTGCACAATATTCAAGACTGTACTCCCAATTCCATAGATTCCTGTCAGTTAACACTTTCCAGGAACTTTCTGATAGTTTGACAGGGCTATTGATTGTGCAATGTACTGCAAAACCATTGACTCAAGTATTTTAAAATACAGAATATAACCTATTAAGTGTTTGCTATCTTTACGAGATAGTGAAACGAATCTGTTTAATAAGTCAGGATGTTTCTCATTCGTGATGGTTTATAAACTTTGCTTGTATACCTGTTTTAACCATCCATGCATGTTTAATAGCTCTTTATATAAAGTCTATCTGAAGGTTAATCTAATGTCTGTATTAGGTCAATAGATTCTGTAACAGAAATCTATTCAGATGGGCTATTAAATGATTTCAAAATTACTCAAGCAAGTGATAGGAGTCATTTATTTTACCTTAATTCCCTTAGATTATGGAGAAGATCTTGAAAGAGTGTACAAAAATGCTACAGAGAAGGTTGAAATCGAGGAACCACTGTATGAGTTCATCTCTTTTTTCCCAAGTGAGAAAATAATATAGTTAATTATAAGTATATAAAATGTTGAAAATGAAGCCTTTCTTTTGTTATAATAATTTTTTAAACACCAGAATCAATATCTTTTCCGTTTGTCTTTAATCCAAACTATACATTTGTTGAGAAATGTGCATGCCATGTGTGATTAATACTGAATAATTTAGGGGCGCCTGGGTGGCTTAGTCGGTTGAGCGTCCGACTTCGGCTCAGGTCATGATCTCAGGGTTCGTGAGTTTGAGCCCCGCGTCGCACTCTGTGCTGACAGCTCAGAGCCTGGAGCCTGCTTCAGATTCTGTGTGTCTCTCTCTCTGCCCCTTCCCCGCTCATGCTCTGTCTCTCTCTGTCTCTCAAAAATGAATAAAAGTTAAAAAAATAATAAATACTGAATAATTTAGCAATAACAAAAAAGTCACAGGTCTTGCCTTCGAGAGACTAACAGGTGAATTGTGAAATGGATTACAGAGGTATACTTATCAATAAACTCAAGAGACATTTATTGAAGATCCAATATGTGTAGGCATTACACTATAAAAAATAGGCTTAAATAAGTAAAACAAAACATTACAAATGGTAAGGAAAAATGAAAACCAGCACAAATAAGTGTTCTATAGTGCTATGCATCTGGTATTATCAGATAAGAAGGATTTGGATATAAATCTGGTGGGGTTGGAGGAGGAATGGAAAGTTGAAAAAGGAGTCTTCTCATTCCCTATCTAATAAGTTCAAACTAAGTGATCTGGCTTCCAAAGCTCTCCATGAACGGAACTATATCTACCTTTCCAGCCTCAGTAAATGTCAATCCCCTGCCTCATCCTTTATGTGTATATATATATATATAAAACCTGCCTGAGGTTCAACAACTCACCCCCCTTCATACTTCACCCTGCACATGTAGTGTCATCCATCACTTGCTTTCTTGGATTGACACTACCCTCCACATATTATCACAGGACTGAGGCTCAATTTTGGGTCATTTTATTTTGGAAGATTTCCTTGATGTTATTCAAAGTCTGGTTAGCAGCTATTGGCTCTCATAAAATCCAACGCACGTCCATAATTCTTTTCATGTACTTTGTATTAAGATTGTTTTCCTACATGGATAGAAGCTCACATGGTAACCTTCTTGAACACAAAGATTATATCTCATTATCTTCCCAAGTCTAGCACCTAGCACAGTTTAGGGTTACAGAATAGTTATTCAATAGATATTTCAAAACTGAATTCAGATGACATTTATTTGAAACTTCAAGGATGAATAAAAATTAAGCAGGCAAATAAAAGCAATAAGAACATTCCAGGGAGAAGAAACAGAATGTCAAAAATGCAGAGTTGTGAGAAAATACAGTGTTGATCATCTTATAAAATGATTCAGAAATGTTTCATTTTTGGAAATTTGGCTAGTTTGTTATGTTCCTCATAAAAGACAACAATGGTTACATGGAAGAGGTATGCAAAATTTATAAGTCTGAGGTTATGAAATTCAGAGACCATGATTTCTCCCTGAATGGCTTTGAATATCCTCATTTTTCCTGTCATCAGTGTGGGAAAGTAAGCCTAGTGAAGAGACTAGGACAGAGAGAAAACATAAAGGAAAAGAAACAAGGTAAAACCCAGCAAAATAAGTAAGAAAGAGCTTGAGATTTTCTAGATATCTATTTGAGCTTAAATATCTTCCCCTAGACTTGAATTTTTAATTGTCTACTGAGCAGCATCATTTCACAGATCCATAGGCATTTTTGTTCTTCCCCAAATCTTCTTCTACATGAATTAATGTCTTCAGTTGATACATTTATTTCTTACTTTCATAAATATTTATTGATGACTTAGATTGTATCATTCAGTATGCTAGGGATTTGGTATATTCTAGTGAACAAAATACACATAATTTACACATTTGAGGAAATATTCAATCTATGTAGCCCAGAAACCCTGCTAGGTCCCTTCTTATCTCATTTTCCATTTCCATTCAACTACTAGGTCACTAGTTCCTTTCTATTTTATTTCTTAAATACTACGTCCCTCAAATAGATCTCTTCTTTATTTCTACAATTACTTTGATTTGGACCCCTAGTCTATTCTCATTTGAATTATAATAGCTTTTTAACAATAGCTTCTCTGCCTTGCACTCAACATGTATCTTCGATATTTCTCTATAAACAGATTTAATCATGTCACTAACCTGCTTAAAATCTTTCAATGTTTCCACTTTGACTATAGGAGGAAGTTATTTACAAAACACCTGTTCCTTCCTTTCTATCTCAACAGAACACCTACTTTTCAAGTTTTCAACCTAACTCTATATGACTTAGGGGATGATGACCCCAAGCTGAGCTTCTGTAAATTATGTTGATTATCTAAGCAATCACGGTAATCTCTTTTTCCATTGCCAATAATTGTGTTAGGGATAGGCATGTGGTCCAGTTATGGCAAATGAAACACAGTGTGTTTTGAGGGAATTCTTGGATAAATATGTTTTACTCCTAAGAAAGATTTATGAAAGGAAATGACACCTCTTGATGTAGTGCTTGGAACAGCAGCACCCATTAAGCTACCAGCCTGATTATGAAGTGAACACAAATTGCAGTGAAACTCCACTCATCTCCTGAAGTTACCATCCCTATAGGTCACCTTGACTCTGAACATTGAACAAATGTCTTTATTGTTAAAGTCCACCAAGTGAGGATTTCTCTTGCATACATCTTTACACATGCCAGACAAGGCCTTCCATGACCTGCTCCTGATTTTCAATCTTAGCTCTTGTGAGCTCTGCGTTGAGGATTATGGTTTCAACTAAGTTGACTGAAACAACAAGGTGTGTGTACAATGCATCTGGGACCTTGTTAAAATATAGATTCTGCTTCAGTAGATTTGGAGTAGGGTTTGGGATTCTGTTATAGGTTGCACAACAGTGCAAGTCCATGAATCACACTTCCATTAAGGAGGGGTTAGATGACCTGTAAGTACCTTTCTTAAGCCATCAAGCAGGGAAATGACAAAACCAGCACTGAAGCTGTGTATATCATGAATTATATTTCCAATTCTCTGCCTTATCAATCATTTCTTTATAAAATACTAGCTCCTTTTGAAGTCAGTTAAGTTCTCTAACAGAATGAAAAAAAAAGAGGGGCCACATTGTTAACATTCAGAATCAGAAGATACATATATATGTATATATATATAATATATATTATATATATATTATATATATTATATATACATATATTTATAAATACACATAGACAAATATACTTAAATAATTTTTATTTCATGATTATTGTCATGTTTCCTTGTTTGCTCTGTATGTTTCCTCTGAATTAACTTTAATAATCATCTAACTCCGAGATCTAAATGTTATATTTTTCCTAAATTGGGTTATTAATTTTTAAACTCTATGCCATTTAGGAAGAACTCCTTAAGCAGGAGTTCCAGATAAATTTTAAAGTAATATTAATTACTAAAAACTAGTTTCCTGTGGTAAGGAAAGCAAATTACCTAGGGTAATTGAAAATAACTAGCTAGTGTTATTAGCATAAAATTCTGTTTTCTAAATTACTGTTAAAAATTGTCTGGCTTTTACAATGTCTTTGTATTCATTGGTTCCAGGGTGCTCTTTTTCTCTGGAGCTGGAAAAATTTGAAATATTGATAATTAGTTTCCACAGAATTCTAACATTTGAAATATTTAAAACATAGGAAAGTTTTCTCTGTCTTCTATTATGTACTTTTCTCTTATGTGAGGAAATGTAATTACAGATAAAACATCAGGAATATCATATATGACAATTGTTACTCAAATCAAGACATTAATAAGTAATGTCATGTAAATATTTAATAATTCATACTTAGAATAACTATAAAAGAACAAATTACTTAAACTTTAATAAGAATGTTAGTGCTTTTCACTGGGGACAAGAATCCCAGAAGTGTCTCAATGTAAATAATTTCTAATTACTTCTTTGTCAAAAGGAATATGCATTTACTTTTATGATTTTTTTTAATATTTAGTTGACTATAGTTTATTTTTCCTGAAAATATAATTTAAAATTAACCACACATAAATAATTTTAGTTATAAAGGAAAATCTTCATGAGTGAGTGTGGCCATTTTTCCCATTCCATTTTAATTTTTTTTTAATGTTTATTTATTTTTGAGAGAGAGAGAAAGAGCATGGGAGAGGGTGGAGAGACAGGGAGACACAGAATCTGAGGCAGGTTCCAGGCTCTGAGATATCAGTGCAGAGCCTGACGCAGGGCTCAAACCCATGAACCATGAGATCATGACCACAGCCAAAGTCAGACACTCAACCCACTGAGCCAACCAGGCACCCCATTCATTCCATTTGAATTTAATTGAAGACTTACATGCTTAAAAAGAAAATCATGGGAGAAATCTTTTCATATTAAATTTGTCCTAAATTCTTATGCTTATATTACAGTAAATTAACCTGGGAAAATTCTCTTTGTAAATTCCCTTTTTACTAGGAACATCCAAATGTCCCATACTCATAATCATGTGTGAGTATTAACATTACATTATTTTTGTTTATTCAATTATGGCAAGATTGTTTAAAATTATTATATGTAATGGACCATAGGAGATGTTTATAGTTGCTAGAAGAATTATTAAACTCTTCAATGATTTTAATCAACCAGATTAACAATTAAAATAATAATAATAATTGCAAAAATAATAGGAACATCTATTAAATGTGTACCTAACTATTCTACTCTTCACAGCGGGTTTGGTATCATTGTTTTCTTCATACTGTTCTACTATAGAGTACAATAAATTTACCTGAGCAAATTGTTCTTTAAAATTCCCTTCCTCTAGAAACATCCCAAGGTCTAATATTCAGTCATACATGAATTTGAATAGTATGTTACCTTGCAACAAAAAATCTATTACATTTCTTTTGTCAATTTTGATGTTTTTTCAGTTATGATCCAATTATGAAAATATTGCTTTATAATTATTATATGAAGTGGATTCAAGAGATATTAGTGGCTCCTTCAAAGATTAACTTATATAGGGATTTTAATGAATCAGCTTCGCAATTGAAAACAATTATTAATAGCAGTAACAAAAAAATAATAGACACTTTTACTATATGCTAACCTAACAAGTTTGGTATCATTATTAAATCATGTTTTTCTCCATACTATTCTACTACAGAGCTATTCCCTTCCTCTGTAACACAGGGTAACTCATAAAAGTATAATTTCACTTCAATATGGTTAAATCTTTAGTTGGTCTCTTCAGACTCAGATGCCTTTTCTCTCTTTACCTGCTATACAAAGAAAATTGGGTTCCATTGTGATTTTTATAGCATTTTTGTAAGAATGCTTATTTATTTCCTTGTATTTTAAACATGCCCAGAGGCTCCATGCTCTATATCTGCAAATTTAAATTTAGGTCTAGTTATTTAGAAATAAATGAGAAAATAAATAAAATATGTAGGATGGATGCAAGCAGATATACAGCAGAGCCAACGCATTTTGATTCTTGACTAGAAAACATGGGAAATTTTGTCATCTTCAATTTACCTTGCTTCATTCTGACCCAAACTTTCTTGACACAAATAATGATGTATAGAATGGAGATGTGGTTTGTGGAACAGTTTAGATTCTTGTGTGTGTGGTTTTTTCCCCCTGAAGCAGGATATAAACACAGATGCCATTCTGTTGGAACACTGACTATAAGTTGAACACAAAGGGTCCTGACCTCATTGAAACAGTTATTTATGGTGAGACAGTGTCTGCAAATAGCATCCATTAGGACTAAATGCCTAGTGTATAAGACAGGGAAAAGGCACCTTCACACAAAAATGTAATATCCAGATTAGGTGCCTGCTCCTGAAATTATTGAGTTTAGTAGAAAAAAAAAGTTCCATTTGCTCTCAGCCCTGAGAGCTATACAATGTATTCTCCTATCTCCAAAAATCAGCTCTGGGTAGAAAAGATACAATTTTAGTACTAGAAGGAATGCTAATATTGAATGGATTTATTTCAAATTTTTCTCCACAGGGCATTTTCCTCTGAAATCCTTTCATATTCTGAGACATGTCTTGGCAACACATGTGCACCTTTATATGTGCAAGTAATCCTGATACAAATGTTAGAATTTGCAGAATCAAAAAATATATTGAGCAATTAATTTTACTAAATCTGCCAAAATGTTAACACAAATGTCAAAATTCAGGCTGAGGAACATATTCTTCTTCAATACCATCAGCTCTTGAAATTTGATAGTAGTGTTAAGCTTTCAGTAAGGAGTTCAGTTGAGGAGGAAAGGATACATGTTCCAGGCACAATTCAGGGGAATGTTATATGCATTTCTGATTAAATACTTAAAATATATACATGTTAATATTAAAGTTCTATTTTGTTCATACAGAAATTAAAACTCATAAGTCAAATGTCTTGTTCAAAAATATTTTGCCCATGAAAATCTATGTTTTGAAATAAGTTCTATCTGAGGAGGCAAAGTTTTAAGAACAGATATACAGATAAGAAAAATACATCATTCAATTAAGAGAAATTTATGAAATACCTATTATGGTCAAGACCTGCTATCAGATGAGACAGAATTTACAAATATATTTTAAAAATCAATATCTACTGAAATATTAGGACTCAAAGTCCTAATATCTTATCAGAAAGATAAGATCTTCAATACTATGACTTCCAGAGCAGGGAGTATGTTTCTGTTTATTCCCTTTCCAATTGTTCTCTCTTTCCTACCAACTTATTTATTATAATCAACTTCTAATATGCAGAATAAATTCAGCCCTGAACCATGGCAATGGAAATTCATTATTCTTTGTTGGGACACTATTACAATATTGACCCTATTATACTATTTATCTAATTACCCCAAATCTATAAAGATTACAAGGGTACGAACTTTAGAGATAGTATTCACCACTGGATTCTTATACAACACAAAGAGCAGATAATCATTAGATTAATATATGAATGTAATTTTATACATTATTTATTATAATTACTTCTTATGTACACATACTATTGATAAAATATTTTTTAGTATTTTTATTTTATTAATAAAACTTTTTCCATGTTTCTTTATGTTTGAAAGAAAGACAGCATGAGCAGAGGAGGGGCAGAGAGGGAGACACAAAATCTGAAGCAGGCTCCAGGCTCTGAGCTGTCAGTACAGAGCCTGACGCAGGACTCAACACAGGGCTCAAACTCACCATCCGTGAGATGACCTGAGCCAAACTTGGATGCTTAACTTACTGAGCCACCTCGGCACCCCTTAATGTCATTAAAGAAGAGAACTATGTCCTGCATTTCTTTGTATCCCTTGTAGAGTGATTTTCACATAGTAGCTTCTCAACATACATATATTTTTCGATCTTTTTTTCTAATCAAGGCGATCTGGAGAGTGATTTTAGGTAGATATCTTGCTATATTAGAAACATAGCCAGATAAGCAAAAAAGCACAAAAATTTGCTTAAATATGTCCAAATTGTCAATTAGGAGTACTTCGTTTGGGGTTTTATATATCATCTATCCTAATATATTTTAAACATAATGAAATGACTGAATTTCTGAAATTCAGTTACCAAGTTAGGTAATATAAAACTAATCTCTCTGTTTATGCATTAAAGTTTTAGTATTTATTAACAACTTGATTTTTCATTTTTAATACTGTTGTGTAGAACAAGGTGCTTCAGATCCTGGAACAAATTGGAACTGTCCCTGCAATGAAAAGCACAATATTTTGATCTTCATATCCAGTTGCTCAAAGCTTGATTCTGTATGCTTTGCTTCTTATCTTTTTTATTGAAAGCAGTTGGTTTTCCACTACTGTGCATAACACCTAGCTAGTGCTCTGAAATAGGGATTAAGACACTGGTTCAAGTCCCTCCCTTTGGTAATCTATGTTACCTGGAGGGATTTATTACATTTCTATGTCTCTAGCTCAGCAGTACATAAGAAATCCTTTTACATTGGCATGATTTTGTGAAGCAATAGCTTGAGTTTTTCCTATTTTTTGTCTCTTTATAGCTAATAATGAGGCAAAGAGTGATATTTAAATTTCCAAATGCAAAATAAAATTTATCAATGGAGTTGTAAGTAACTGTTCATATACTATAGAATATTCAATCAATTATAATATGCCAGAGTATGAGTATTAATAATTTGATGTTAGAAACTGGTTTGACTTTATTCATAAAACACAATTTCTAGATTTAGTATTATTATTTATTATTAGTTTTACTTCTATTTTTTTCTCTTCTTCCATATCCTCTTGATATGATTCTTAAGAGTTTGAATCTTTGAAGTTTTCATCTTGATGTGGGACAACTGCACTTGATTCGCTCAGCACTTTAAACAGCCTGTCTATTCTGACTTTTGGTCAGAAAAATACATCTAACTTTTGTGACATTTGTAAAATATCTGTATCACATGCTATCACCAACTCTGATTTAAATATGCAGTTTTAATATATGCCAAGTAAAGGCAGTACCTGATAAAATAGTTTCTCTTTCAGAAAAAAAATGTAATGTTTTGAGAGGTTCAAAAGAAAGGAATTATTCAAATAAAAAATACATTGTGGTCCTGCTAGGAATAGTAAGCTTTCCCTAGAAATAAAACACAAGTTATCAATATCACACAGCAACTTTCCATCATCCTATGGCTAGGCTAAAACATGTCGCTACTAGATATAAACAGAGGGAACTTCTTTTAAGGACATTGACATTTAATTCTATTTGAGGCTTGTTAAAGGTCATTCAATTTCTTTGCTTGCATTTTGCTTTCATTATCTTGCAAGCTACTTTGGTGAATTAATTCATTTAATACTGTGAAGATGAAAATTGATTTGTATCAGATCATCTCATTCTGTAGATAACTTGCTAATTTCAGAAACATTTCATTCTTATTTGTAATGAGGAAGAGGGGGATGGAAAAATCTATGAGAAAGAGAAGATCAAGGAAATTGGATATTATACTAAAGATATTATCTTCCTGAGTTTCTTTTAAAAAGTAATCATGTTTTTATTTTGTTATAATAGTAAATCTAAGAAGGAGATGAGTACTGTAAAAAACTGCTTATCAAAAAACAAGAGAAAGAAATAAATGTATAAACACGACTGGAAATATCATACTCAGACCCAAATAAAAATATCAGGGTAGATCTGAAGTACGTGTTCAAGCTGAGAACAGCATAGCAAACATGGAGGAGGCAAAATTATCTCTACAGAACCTTATAGTTACAAATGCAAACAAAAGAGGAGTGTAAAATTGATAAGAGAATAGAATGAGCATGATTAGATCAATTCTATTAAAAGCTTTGAAAGACAATAAGTGACTCAATAAAAGTAATCTGCATCCAGGTTTGTTCAGTAATCCACTGGAGGTCTTTGTCAAAATCTTTTGACAAGCTAATTAAAAGCAGACAGTTATGCAGCATTTGGTGTTTACCTTTGTGAAATGAATCAACTCATCTTCAAGTTCCTATATTCATATTTTCTCTATTGCCCTGTCATGATGACCTTTATGGTACAATACTATGAATAAACTGAATATTCATCAAGACAGACTGTGAGTCACATGAAAATAAAATTGCAGGAAAAAAAATTTAACCAGGATTTAAGTCAATGAAATAAACATTCACTAAACAATGAAAGTGTCCTGGACAGTGCATGGAGTGAGAGAGCACACAAATAAAAGTCAAAGTCACTGTCCTTGAGGAACTCGTGATATACCACATATTTTAAAAATAGATTGAGATTTTCATTGTATTTTGCTCTTTAAAGGTTTTTTCCTGAGTTGATTAGAAATATTTTCCTCAGGATAATGATGCTCCTTTTATGATACTGAATTCCTCATAGCAATATATATTCACAACAAACAAATTCCAAAAAGGTTACTGAAATAAGGAAAAGATAGGAAAAAGGTTTATTTTGTTTTGTTGCTAGTTTTAATACATATTGTGGAATAATTTTTCAGTGGTTCCACAGGATAATCTGATGCCTCAGGGCTAATATAATTCATATTTTCCCTAGTGCCTGACAAATAAGTGGAAACTGGAATGAACTACTCTTTATACCAGTAATGTCCTTCAGGGGCATTTTTGCTTTAACAAACACCTCCTATTGAAAGATTCAAAGTAGGCCAACTTTTCTTCTGATAATCCATCTCAGACTCAAGCTCACAACTAGGCCAGGAAACTTGGCCAGGCCAGCTGTTTCTCCACACTGCCGTTTTTGAAAACTCATTTTGCAAGATTTTGAGTGCTTCAAAAAAAATTTTTGCATGAGTGTATTTTGAATAAAATGGGCAATCAGAATCTGACTTATGTGCAAGTAAAAAAATTTTTAAGCCAATCGAAGAGCATCAAAATAACTTTTATTCTCTTTAATCTTCAAATATTTTAAATCTAGAAAGAATCAATGCAAATGTTTAAGGTAGAGTGATGTTTCCATGTTCTTGGCATTGATTCCTGAGTAAAGATTTTAAAATGAAGCCAAGGTAACATTTCTACCACATCAGTGTTCTTTTTTTGTTTTTGCTATAATAGACAAGATAGCACTTACTAGGTACCAGTCTCAATACTAAGCACTTCGCAAATGTTACCTTATTGGATTCCCTTAAGGGAATCTGAGGCAGATATATCTACTATTTCCATTTTGCAGATTACAAAATTGAAGCATCAGTAGATGAAGTAACACATTCAAATGTAACTCAATCATTGGAGGATCTGATTCTTTTTTTTTTTTTTTAATTTTTAAGTATCTATTTTTGAGAGAGAGAGAGACAAAGAGCATGAGGGGGAGAGGGGCAGTGAGACAGGGAGACATAGAATCTGAAGTAGGCTCCAGGCTCTGAGCTGTCAGCACTGAGCCTGATGCAGGGCTCAAACCCATGAGCCTTGAGAACCTGAGCCAAAATCAGAAACCTAACCGATTGAGTCACCCTGAAGGATCTGAGATTCTAAACTAGGTAGTTTGTCTATAGATTCTTAGCTCTACAACCAGACCCATTGAAGCTGCTAAGTGTAAGTTTTGATACTGAGATAAGTTTTTTATGATTTATTTTTACTTTAATCAAAGTAATACATGTACAGAAACTTACAAGTGCAATAATAATAAACAGCAGCCTTCTGCTGACTACTATTCATCTGATTCCTAATGACTCAAAGCAACCTCTTCTAATTTTCTCTTTTTTTCTGTCATTTACCTATGTAATTCTAAAAATAAAACAAAGCCTACCCATACCATTTAAAAAAAAAATTTTCATGTTTATGGTGTTTTCTACCTGCTCTAAAGAGACGAGAATCAGTGCCTTCATACCACACACACACACACACGCATGCATACGTTCCAGTGCTCCCACCAATGGTATTTCATTTTTTTTGTTAGATCAGTATTCATATTGACATCATACTATGTAAATCTTGCTTCTCATTAAGTGACCACAGAGATTACATTTTCATTCCTGTACGACTTTTAATTTTCCCTGAAGTTGCTAATTGCCTCATTTCATTTGCTTAGATTTCTGAGTACCCACCATTAATTTATTCCCAAGTATCCTGACAAAGTATAAATTTTCTTATAATCCAGTAAAACACATAGTTAATCTGTCAAGCGCTTTTATTTCCCATCTCTGGTGACCTCCTTTTTTTGGAGTCCTCTGCCTTCCTGCCCTGATCTGCACTGAAGGGATGGATCCCAGTCCCAGGAAGTCTTTTTCTCGATGATTCTGAGCAGCCATCTCTTGTTTTTCTGGGTTGGATCATTGCACTTTACAGGAGTTTTCAATGAATTCTCCAGTGTTAACACCACCCTCAAAAGCAACCCACCTTCAAAAGCATCTGGTTTCACCAAATCCCTAATCTTTCTAGAAATAATAATGTACGCAAGTAATAATAGCCCTGATTATCTCTCACACACACCTACTCCCATTTTCATAAGCATAGACTTTCAGCTTTCTCTCCTCTGCTGAATTTTATCATATATGTTCCAGAGAGTTTCAAAACAGATGAGCCAGGTTCACCTCTAAGTTGAGGAGACAGAGCTGAGAATCTGAGGAACCAAAGTGACTAAAATTCACAGAAGAGAGTAACAGGGACAGCTATATACAAATGCAATATCAACACAAAAATCAGTCCTGTTTCTATATAATACCAACAATCAAACAAAAATTGAAAAGAGAGCAATGATACATGTATAATAGAATCAAAAACATGAAGTACAGACAAATCTGACAAAAGACATGAAAGATCAGTACACTGAAAACTACCAAATCTAAAAATACCTAAATGCATGGAGAGTTTTACCTTGTTCACGGTCAGAAGATCCAATATTGTTGAGATATGAAATCTCCCAGATTGATCTGCCCATTAACTATATATCTCAAATTGAAACTCATTAGGCTTTTTTGTTTTTGTGTTGGTTTTAATAGAAACTGACTTGCTGATTCTAAATTTCACACAGGGGGGTGCCTGGGTGACTCAGTCAGTTAACCGTCCAACTTCGGCTCAGGTCATGATCTCGCAGTACCTGGAGCTTGCTTCAGATTCTGTGTCTCCCTCTCTCTCTGCCCCTCCTTTGCTCATGCTTTGTGTGTGTCTCTCTCTCAAAAGTAAATATTATTTTTTTAAATAAAAGATAAATAAAAATAAAATTCATGCAGAAAAGCAAAAGGTTTAGAATAGCCAAAGCATCTCTGAAAAAAAGCCAGAGTAGACAGGCTAGTAATAACTGATTTCAATACTTATTATAAAGCTACAGGTAATAAAAACTTCATGGTAAAGACAAAAGGAGAGACACTATGTCAATGGAACAGAATAGATACTACAGGAATAAATCCACACATGTACAAACAATTGATATTTGATACAATTACAAAGATGATAGTGGAGAGAGAATATTTTTAATATGATGCTGAGATTTTTAAATATACACATGCAAAAAAAGATTAACTTTTTTACCTACCTTGCACCATATAAAATATTCAAAATAGATATTAGACCTAAGTTAAAATATATTATAAAAATAATGGAAGTTAACAAAAGAGACTTGGGTTAGATGAGTTCTTGCAGATGACACCAAAAGTATGATCCATAAAAGAAAAATATTGGTAAAGTGGACTTTTCAAAATTAAAAATCTCTGTTTATATAATATCACATATAATGAGATATGTATAAATAAAGAATATATATGGAGACAGAGAAAGAAAGAGAGAATCTCTAATTCAATAATAACACAAGCAATCTAAAAAAAAACTGGGAAAAGTTTTGAGCCAACACTTCATAAAAAATATGGAAGGCAAATAAACACATGAAATGATACTTGACATCATTAGTCACTAGGGAAATGCAAGTTAAAATCATAATCAGATACCAGTATATATTTATTAAAATGAGTTGGATGTAATGTCTGATTCTGCTAAGTGCTGTCAAGGATGGAGAACAACTCGAGCCTTCATATACTACTGATGAGAATGGAAATGGTCCAGTCACTTTAGAAAAGTTTGGCATCTTCTTAAATTGTTAATCATTCATCTGCCAGATAACCCAGCCATTCTATCCCTAGGTATCTATTCAAGCACATGTCTATACTAAACCCCATGCATCAATGTTCATAGCTGCTTAATTTGTAAAAGCCTGAATTTAGAAACTGAAATACCTATCAAATAGTCAAGGGATAAATTGTGTTAGATCTACACATTGGAATACTACTTAGCAATTAAAAAAACTAACTATTGACATAGCAACAACGTGGGTGAATATCTTATGTGGATTAAAAAAAACATGAAAAAACAGTATATTATATGATTCAATGTATATTTAAATTTCTAGAAAATGCAAACTAATCTAAGGACAGAAAGCAGAGCAATGGCTGTCTGAAGATAGGCAGACATTGTTGGTAACAGGGAGATGAGGAAGAGAGGGATTACAAAGGCACACAAGGGATAGAATTCATTATCTAGATTGTGTTTATGACGTCAAAATATTTCAAATTATACACATAGTGTTAAACAGGTCAATAAAAATAAGGAAAAAAAAACTCAGGGAAAAAAAGCATTTACTTTCTTATTTGTTGTCTCTATAGGATTATGCTTTTTGAAATTCCAACATTTTAATAATTTTTTTTTTGCAGGAGGGGTGGAGAAGGGAGAAAGCCTATGGGAGCAATAAAATGAGGTGAATAATACAGGCATTGTGACCTAGAGTTAGGCTACTGTTGATCTTCTGATGATTTAATTCATCATAAAGAAGATTATCTGCTTACACACCATGGATAGCTGTGCGCAACTAAAATCATGGAAAGCGAAGCCCTGGATAAGGAGCAACTATTGTATAGTCTATCTCTTAGTGAGAAATGCTCTGCAGGACAATGGGGAAACTTAAGAAAAGTTGCTTTTTGATACCCTCTAAATTACTTTCCTCCACACCTTCAAAACTTGTGGATATGGAAGGAAATGAGATTGTGCAAACAAACAAACAAACAAACAAAACAACACTGTAATTTGCAATGCATTATAACAAAGCAAGGTGAACTTCCCATTTAGCCAACTGAAGGAAGGCTACGATTCAGAACCAGGTTGTTATGGTCAGATTCAGGTAGATAAGCATTCTACATAACCAATAGCAGCAGGATTCCTGGAAAAGAGGTTCAGTTTTATATTTGCATTCTTAGCTATTTGACAGGAACAGAAAGGGGCCCTAGATGCCACTGGCCCTAACTCCTCAAAGTATATAGGACAATGATGAAACCCTGTGAGGTGAGGCCATTTGTCCATGGTACCCAGTCACAAAAAAATTACCAGGTTTCCATCAGGTGGGCAACACCTACTGACTCCTTGTTTGAATCTCATTTCACTCTACCCAATGCCCAGGCTGAGTAGTTAAAAGTCCTAACTTTGCAGCCAGGCTGCCTAACTTTGCATCCTTGCCTCCACTATTTACCTGCTGTAGCCTTTAGATATTAAGGTCTTTCATAAGAATTCATGTCTCTTCCTTTCAGTTACATGGCAAGGTAGCACCTCTTTAAAAGTTGGTGTGACCCTGTGACATGCTTTAATCCAAAATGTGAAAAGAGCAACACATGTCACTTCTGAGGAAGTTTCAGGATCCAGTGCCTGATTTGTCATGTTTATTTCCTCTGGTCAACATGAGAGGGGGAGCTGTTGTCAAAATGAAGACTTGGTCAGTTTGGGTCCTTGAGCAACAATAGTTAGCATAAATCCCTCCCTGTAAACCTACTAATTTGTAGTCCTAGGAAGAAACCTGTTTTGACAAGCCCCTGAAATTTGTGTTTACTGAAGCTTAAACTAGTTCATCCACACCAATATTGAGTGTGATCTTGGGCAATAGCTTACCTCTTAGTTATTCTGTTACCCTGACTGTAAAATGGGAGTGAGAATAGTATTGGGTTATTATGTGAACTAAATGAGAAAATGCCTGTAAAGCTCTATGAATATGCCAAGCACATAGTAATGTTTATTAGTAATAAATTATTATAAGCATATCCTTTGAAAGATTGAAAAGCCCAATGATTCCCATTCATATTAAGCTACTATTTAATGAATACTAACTAAAGTCTGGTAACATAATGATACTTTACATAAAATATGAAAAATAATCATCACAACAACATTGTAAAGGTTTATTTGCATTTTAGGCATTATTCAGATCTACAGATACCGTTTATGAGCACTGAAAAATATTTGTGTGGCTTTGTTCTTGGCAGCAAATGTACTATTTTGATTGTAGCAAATGTTTTAATTTTCAAGTTTTCATTACTAGGACTTATGTGAATCAAAATATATGAAAGTAGGTTATTCTCAACATGATTAGAGTAGATTTCCAACTTCTTTAGATTTATTCTGGCCACACTAACAAATTGACTCAAATCTGTGTAAAGGTTTACATGCAGTAGATGTTAATTTTTTCCTCATAGGTCAATGATGCATCTCTCCTTCATATGGTCATTCATGGACCCATACAGACAGAGATTTTGCCACTTTGAACAAAGAGTGCCCAGGATTACTTTGCAGCTTATCTCCATTCCAGCATTTGGAAGGAAAAAAAATAAAAAAACCCCACAAAAACCATAAAACATGGAGGAATCTATATGGGAGGTTATTATGGGAAGTCTAGGAGTCAAATACATCATTCTGCTCATACTTTCCTAATTATGACTTAGTCACCCCATCACAATTAAGGGAGACCTAGAAAAGTATTCTAACAACATGCCCAAGAAAAGCAGCAAACGTAGATTTGTGTAACATATATACCAATCTCTGCCTCAGCTTTTTAGACCCTGAAATCTCTGATTAAAGAAACTATCCACTCAAGATAGCTCCTAACAGAATAATCCTAATATATTTATTTCAACATTTGCAGCTTGTTAATGTTCTTTCACTTTCATTCATTCTCACTTTCCTCCTCACAACAACCCTCTAAGGGGTAAGAGAGGTGTTATTATTATTCTCCACTTAAAGTGGAAAGAATTGAAATAAGGGGTAAGAGTCCCTGGGTCAAATGGAGCAGAACTACTTAATAGAGAAATTAAGTGGATGTAGTTAAAAGGGATAAAGTGAAGCTATGCTCTATTCCCAAACCTCAAGAGAGGGCTCAGGCAAGACCTAGTTTTAATAAGCCTTCACTCTTAGGGATACTTCGTTATGTATATATCCTCACTTCATATTAAACTTGAACTATTTTGGAGTTTTCTTTCTTAAGAAAAATTGTTGTATGAGATTAATGTGTTGCACATATAAAATTATTGTACTTAAAAAAATCACATATATATATATATAATCTGATACAGACTTTTATTGACCATACCTTTTCTAAAGGTTGATTCACCCTAGATAGATGAAAACAGCAAGGAAATTATAATTTAATGAACAGGTATATATGTACGAAGGATTCTGCTATTATTCTGTATATATTATCTCATTTAAAGAAAGCTTCAGTACAACAATAATACCTAAAATTTATACAGATGAACCCTGAAGGTAGAGGAATTAATGTTTCTCATGAATTACAAGGTCAGGAATGAAATCCTGAAAGATTAAATTTTTCCTGAAATAATGGTGATAGAAAACTATGGAGATTGTTCTGGAGATTTTGAAGGCAATTTTCCACGATAAATATCACATAAATAGGAGGATAGCATTTACATAAATCTATGCCAGGTACAGTTGCCAATATTGGCCTTAGGAAAACTAGATGTTGAAGGTTAAAACATGAAAGGAGTCCTGTTGTGTTGATAAGTTGATAAGTCAAATGATAAAATGCAATTTCAATGTAATTCAATTATTAAAAATAAGCTGTAAGACAATGGAGGAGTTAATTCTTGAGTAACTTGCATCCTTAAGCGTGGTTGGTCCCTTTATGTCTAGCTGGGTGATTCCTATACCAAGTAATGCATGTGTCCCAAGTACTTAAGCTGAGACCCTAGCAGAAAGTTGACTCATTCTTCAGAGAAGGGGTGGACAGACTGTGGATGCAGAATTCCAAATAGCAGATCTAGAAGTACTCTCCAATTGCTTGGCCTTTATCTACATATGTTTTGAACAAACCATTACACTTGTAGGAAAAACAACTAATGTATGCTATCATCCAGTCATCTGGTGAATCCAGATGAGAATCTATGTTTTAATTTTATTTTAGTCTCTGTCATTCACTGACTGTGTGATGTTGCTCAAGCCACCCTCTTTGAACCTTAGTTTCCTCATCTGTTAAAGTAGAGAATAATAACCATCTTTCAAGTCAAGAAGATTAGAGGTATATGTAAAATATCAGAAACCACTTATAGCACATAGTAATCTTCACTAAATACTTATAGTTGTTATTGTTAACATTTGGATGATAACAACAATAATGATAATGATGGTGATGATGATATTTGGTCTCCAAAGCCCAACCCCTTTAACATACCAGAAAATCTTTGCAGTGGTTATTTGCATTTAGACATAATAAGCTTAGAATTAAGTTACATTTACTGAAGGCTTTATTTTGGGGAAAACATTTTCAAACATGTCATCTCATTTGATCCACAAATGATAACTCTCATTTTAGGAAGGGAATCTAATACTGATGTCTCATAGCCAATATTATGACTGTTCCAATGCTATTTCTATTCTACCTCAACATTTCTATGACAAACATTTTTCAGTACTTGACGTAAATATGACACTGAGATAAAACTGATCCATCAAATTCAATGATATAATTTTACTCAAAACTGTGTCACTATTCTCTATTTATCCAAAGCCGGGCACTGCATACATGTGGCACAAATGAATCACTGTAAATAATTTCCCCAGTATAGATTCAATGTTGAAGTGAATTTGTTCTCAGTTAGAGTGGCTTGAATTAAAGGACTAATGAACCATACTCTGAACCATAGAGCAGGAAGAAGCAGGAACAAAGTTTGGATATTACATTTGCCCTCAAGAGCAAAGAATATAATCTCAGAGAGGGGGAAAAAAGTGAACATTTAAAAACCAATCACAAAGAGTGCTCTAATGTAGGTACAAAGCAGTACTAAGAGATTTGCATATCCATCGTGATGATGTGGGTCAGTAGTAGAGAGACTAATAAGATACCAAACAGACACTAAGAGAAATTAAACTTGTTTTGGTGTTTGTTTGATTCATTGATCTGATGATTATATTAAAAGATACAAGAGAACATCAGCATTTTCATGTTACCCATTCTGGAGATTAGCAACATCATTTAAACACAGAATAACAGATGGAGTTCTATGAGATTCTCCAATAGACTCACTTTCATAGGGCAGACTGGTCCAAATACAGTAAAACCTTGGATTGCGGATAACTTGTTCTGCGACTGTTCTGTAAGATGAGCAAACATTTCTAATAAATCTTAACTTGATAAATAAGCTATGTCTTGCAATATGAGTAGTACGTGATGACAAACATCACATGATCACAACTGAGTCAACGGTTCCTGAAATTCACTTTGATATATGAATTACAAGCATGTTTCCGGAACAAATTATGCTCAGAGACCAAAGTTTACTGTGCTTTAAAAACCATGGAGTTATAGACCTTGAAAAAGCATCTGTTATATAGGCATCCCCAGAGTCATCATTCCCTTGTACCACCTGTGGGGTGTCCGCTGTAGGAGCACAAGCAGAGAGGCAGTGCCATAGAGCATAAAACCCTAGGTAGTCTCAACACTTTGGAGTCTAGTAGGAGAAGCAATGTTCCTACTTAGAAGTTAATTGATAATGACTAGGCTGGACTTTAGGGCCCCAAATCTGGAATCTGGGACAAGGATTCAGTCCAGGAAGAGTGAGGTAGAAAGTACCATACTGGCAACTATCAGAGGGTCCAATAGTCCTATCCGGAGCATTCCTTAGGGTCTACATATGTCCCTCAATTCCAACCTCCAGTAGTAGGCATGGAATACAGAAATTGCTATTATGCTGTTTCATTGGGTCAGAAGAAGGGCAAACTTTGACTTTGTCAATTTTTCATGAATTCAATTGCTTGAAGTTGAGGAAGCCTAAGACAAAATGGGAATACCATCAAAAAGGCTAGTAGATAAGAACACAATGGTCAGACTAGTAGATAAGTAGATCTAGTTTAGGAAGAAACTACAAGTTTTCTATGTCAGCCTGAAGTCAAAACTCTTTTTTTCCCCACTAGGAATCATGTTATATTGTTATTGCTTCTTCAGGAAAAGCAGAAAAGTCATTCCTAGGATTTGAATTCATTTTCATAAATATATTCCACATAAACTATAATTTCATTTACACAGTAATTATGAGGTGAATGCTATTGCTATACATTTCTTAGCAAATAAAGAATTTGAGGTTTATATAGGTGAATGATAACCATTAAAAATCAGCACTGGAACTAGATTTTATACCCTACATGCTTCCAACTCCACTTCCCATGCTACCTCTCTTTCTGTCTTGTCTTTCCCTCTTTTGTTCTTCCTTAGGGTTTTTTGATCAGCCTTTATTCTTAACACAAAATGATATACGTTAATTTGTAGTAAAATAATAAAGCACGTTTTAGCAAAAAGAATATTGAAACTATACATAATTTCATCACCCACAGATAATTATAACCAATATTTTGACATACTTCCAATATTTTACCTGTGAGTATGGTATGTGTGTGGGTGTATATGTGGGCTTAAGAGTGCAAAAATGTCATCATAAATGCATACTAATTTGGAAACCTACTTTAACAATATATTTCAAATATTTTTCACATAATTATATGTTTTAGTGTTCAGAATATTTTTATTAAAAATAATACATTGTCTTGTTAAAACTGTAAATAATGCAGAAAGATATGCACAGTGAAAACCAAAAAATCCTCCATTCTATCATAGATACTATTAACATTTTCATAAATACCCCCTGGCATTCAATGTGTATATATATCCATGCATATAATATATATTATATATATATACATTATATATAATATACATTTTATATAATAATCTATATAATCTCTGTATATAATAACCTTTATAGAATAAAATAATGAAAGACATGAACAAAACCATGTAAACTCCTTTAATAATGAATGGAGTGATGTGAAGTCCTGGTTTTATTTATTTTATTTATTTATTTATTTATTTATTTTTTAAACGTTTATTTATTTTTGAGACAGAGAGAGACCGAGCATGAACAGGGGAGGGGCAGAGAGAGAGGGAGACACAGAATCTGAAACAGGCTCCAGGCTCTGAGCTGTCAGCACAGAGCCCGACATGGGGCTCGAACTCACAGCCCGTGAGATCATGACCTGAGCCGAAGTCGGACGCTTAATCGACCAAGCCACCCAGGTGCCCCAAGTCCTGGTTTTAAAGTCAGGTTACATGGAATTAAATCTGGTTGGTTTCAAACACTGTAAAATAAGAGTACTAACCTCAAGGATTTCCCATAAGGATTTAATATGTTATTATATGTAGTATCCTTAAGAGTACCTTTGTATGGTCATAAAATGAGTGTTGAACAAATATTAACTATTATTTTCATGTCTATCATGACTATAATTGTCATATATTTAAGCAATGCTAAACTGATAGTAAGCATTTGCTTTTTTGTTTTTTAACATTTTCGTGTATACCTGATATATTACCATAGAGGACTACTTTTATGCCCCCCCGGAAAAAAATAAACACTTTGATAAATAAGTCTTTTGTAAGTAACAGTTATCTGCACAAGCTGGAAAATTAATTGTAATAAAGAAAGAAAACAGTCTTGGGTAATCAATCAGGACTCTTCTGAGTCCTTATGAGAGAGGAGCTTACATCAGTGGTGATTAGCTTAAAATTGTCACCAGGTGATTAGTTTAAATGTTGAATTTCTGTAAGGTTATGGGAAACCCTATGTGTCACTTTCCAACATCTCAACGTCCAACCATGTAATGATAAAATTCTGGGATAATTACCTTTTATAATAACCTTTTATAATGCATTTAGCAGCCCATGTTGCCTGGCTTTCACATCTGGGTTCTGAATATAATTTCTTACTAAACCACTAGAATGAACTTACTTTTCCACAATCTATAAGAAGAAATAACCAGATATCACACATGAGCAGTTACGTAACAGTAACAAAATGATCAGGCCGTTGACAAGACTATCCCTATTCTACAAGATTGGAGAGGAACTGAGAATTCCAGTGCTGGGATGGACCAAACTAACATGTATTTGTGTCTTCTTTACTTCCTATCCTTCCTTAATTTATTTCCTTAGATAAATTCCTCAATGGGGATTTCTGGGTGAAAGATTATATAGTGTGCGTGTTGATATCATTGATAAACTGCACTATGAAAAAGATGAAATGAATTTGTATTCCTATGAAAAGTTCAGAGAGGAAGGCATCTCTGCATTTCTGTTACGATGGGTGCCATGCTAGGCTCGCCTCCTACATTTCAATAGTGCACAGTTCCCTCCCCCAGGGAGGTTTCTCTTGGTTCAGGGTCTTGTCCATTCTCCCCCTAAATCTTCTCAGAAATCTCCAGTCCTCTCTGGCACCACTGTAGATGCTAATTCACCTCTTCTCATTCCCAGAATTATCTAACAAAAACACATACAGTTACGATTTTATAGCAAGAAAATAATTTTCTTAAATCCTTTCTAAAATGTTGCCTAAGAAGCAAAATATCCAATTTTATTGTCTCTAAATAAAGCTTAAAGGAAAAAAAATTAACCTGCAGTAACTGATATTTATGCTATCTAAAAGACAACTGAAGGGCATGCATTTATCATGAAGTAACAATCAAGACTGTACCTTAAATCTTGCTATACTACGTAGTACAGCTTGTAATTATGAAAATTGCACCCTGTTGAGTTTTATTAATATTTTTGGCTTAGACCCATATATTCACACATTTTATAATTTGCATACCAAAGCAAATTCTACTGTGATAAGAAATGTAACACAATGTCCTAAATTTATCAAAGTATATGTTTAGTCTTTTGGGGTAATACCATTAGTCTGAATCTGTGCTTCATAAGATTTAGTGAGAACTATGTGCATTAGGTACAAAATTATGATACATGATTTTTTTTTTCTGTTGCTGAAGAGAATTGGCCTCTTGAATTTTTCTCTAGAGGATTGGTTCTCAAAGGACAGAGGCTCCCCACTTGGAAGGAAGCCCTCTCTCCTTTATCCCCTTTGCTTTACACCTTTAGAGAGACAAAAAGTGTAAGAGTAAGGTTCAGAAGAAAAACAAAAAACAGTAAGGGTGAATTAAACCTGCCACAGTAGACCTTATTTCCCAGAGTTCAAAGGTGTCTATAGCTCTCTCAAATTATTGCCCCTCTCACCAGAACTTTAATTTATATTCTGGAATCAAATGAATAGCTTTTGTGCAAATAAATCAAGTTATTTAGCTCCAGACTCTTCATTTTTCCCTCAAAATTTGTGGCCTCTGTATGCAGCTGGTTTAAGGAAAACTACTACTGATGTTGCTGTTTTTGTTTTGTTTTGGTTTGTTTTCCAAATATCAAAACTTTAATGTGATTAAAAAGAAATTGGGGCACAATTTAGAATTATATAGTACTGCAAAATCACCATTCTTTTTTCTCTTTTACACACACACACACACACACACACACACACACACGGTCCCAAACTTTACCTAGCAACTGAATTCGACCCTGCAGCAGAGTGACCTCAGCCTTGGACAAACCCTGGACCTAAACAGAAAGGAGGCTGTTTGGCCCCACCGCTTAGCACTGACTCAGTATCAACATCGCACCTGCTCTACTGGCTTTTGTGGAGAGCTTTTTGTCTGTGTTAATATAACTGTTCTGCATTGCTCTTTAAACACAATTTAACTAACTTCTTTATGATGAGATAATCATATTTCTCCACATCTTTAACTTTAAATTCCTTCATAAAATTCCCTTGAGGGCTTTTGTCTTCCAAACCAAATAATTATACAGTCATTTCTGTTTCTCCAAGTAATGCCAGGAACCATGTAGTTAAGGTAGATACCACACTATGATATAATCATAACATCAAAATTGAGACAGGGTGGTTTAAGAGATAAATAGAAAGTTGTAATCTGAAACGTGCTATTATTTCCCTTAGGTGGGAGGTGCTAGAAAGACATAAATAAGGCATATGTGTTTGCTATTAACTCTAGGCTGTACAAAAGCTGACAATACAGCATTACCCATCATTTTTTAATCTATTCTTCAGGTATTTACAATCACTAATATGCATTTACATTTTTTAAACATTTTTATTTATTTTTGAGAGACAGAGAGAGACAGAATGTGAGTGGGAGAGGGGCAGAGAGAGAGGGAGACACAGAATCTGAAGCAGACTCCAGGCTCTGAGCTGTCAGCACAGAGCCCGACCTGGGGTTCAAACCTACCAACTGTGAGATCATGACCTGAGACAAAGTCGGATGCTTAAAGGACTGAGCCACCCAGGAACCCCACTAATCTGCATTTCTGTAGTGATACAGCCAACATTGAGTGTGTAGATGAGAGAATAGCATTGCTTTAGAGTCATAAATTCATACCAATGATAAACATAGATTGTCAGAGTTTTCCTATCCCTCAGTGATTCCATTTCTTTGGTTTCTAAGGTGACAATTCTTTTGACAAAAACAAACAAAAAAATAGTTTGTTTCCTGTAAGGATTTTCTGTGTTGCTCTATGGACAGAATAGCCAGATGGTGAACAGTCACTATTAGGCTCACTCTGTGAGTCTCATATTTATCCTTGTACTGAATTTTGTATTAAGAGGACTTTTCTGCAACGTACTTTTGAGTGCATCAAAAGTTTAGGCACAAATCTGGCGAACTTGGAAGTTTTTCTTCAATATGAAAACTTGTGTTCCATTCCTTATAAATGCATTTCTCTCACCAAAGTTATACATGAAATATAGTAAACTAAGTGCAATGACAATTGATAAGACATAGTTTAAACAGAATGGTATAATAGTCTCAGGCTAGATAATGAAATGAGAAGAAGCAGAATGAACCATGACCGATGACAAACAATACATGAGGTAGTTGAAACAGGGACTCTGGGAGTGAATCTTGCACAATCTTGACTGAGTTATTCTCTGTGCCTTAGTAGCCCAATAATAATAAACATGCCTAACTCATGGTGCTACATTAAGGATTAGATGGGTTAATATGTGTTAAGAACAACAGCTGGCATTTGGAAACATGCTACTAAAATAAGCTACTATTTCTCGTTAGGATTCAGGGCTTAAAGCTATAATTTGACCCTTCCCTTATTAAAGGGGATGTGGCAACCCATCTTCCACTATTTTCTTTCCCCCTAAAAATACTTTAATAGATTCAAACATGATGGCACCTTCCTAGAATATATACAATAAATGAGATAGCCTTGTCATTGAATACATTGCAAATTTGGTTTTGTGTGTATTGGGGGGAGAGTTTTTTCCTAAACTCCTGGGCTGAGATCAATAGAAATGGTTTTTTGTTTGTTTTTGTATGCATTATAGTGTGTGTGTTTACCTACTACTAAGAATTCTCTGAGAGATTTGAGGGTTTTTTTTTCCAGCCTAATGGAGATAAAATTAACATAAAACATTATACAAGTTTAAGATGTATAGGGCGATAATTTGGTACACATATATATTGTGAAATATTTACCACAATAAGATTGGTTAACACATCCTTCATCTCACATAACTACTATTTTATTATTGTTGTTGTTAAGGTGAGAACATTAAAGCTCTACTCTCATAGCAAGTTTCAAGTCTATAATATAGTATTGTTAACTATAGTCATGATGCTGTACGTTAGATCCCCAGAACTTATTTATCTTATAACTGAAAGTTTGTACCCTTTGATCAACATTTCCCCATTTTCCCCAACTTACAAACCCTGGTAAACCATCACTCTATGCTCTGTTTCTCTGATTTCGATGTTTTTAGATCCCACACATAAGTGATTATATACATTTCTCTTTTTCTGTCTGGCTTATTTCATTTAGTATAATGTCCTCAGGGTCCATCCATGTTACTGTATGACAGGATTTCTTTCTTTCTTATAGCCAATTTATGTATATCACATTTTCTTATCCATTCATCTGTTGATGGACATTTTGGTTGCTTCCATGTCTTAGCTATTGTAAATAATGCTGCATTAAACACTGCAGTTCAGATATCTCGTTAAGATACTGATTTTGGGGGTGCCTCGGTGGCTCAGTGGGTTAAGTGTCTGACTTCAGCTCAGGTCGCGATCTCATGATTCATGATTCTGAGCCCTATGTTGGTGTCTATGCTGTCAGCTAGAGCCTGCTTTGGATCCTCTGTCCCCTTCTTTTACTGCCCCTCCCCGCACCCCCCACCCCCTGCCTTGTGCTCTCTCTCAAAATTAAATAAACATTAAAAAAATAAAAAATAAAAATGCCTTACAAAAAAAAAGGTACTGATTTGGTTTCCTTTGGATATATACATAGTAGTGGTATTACTGAGTCATATGGTAGTAACATTTTTTTTTTGAGGAACCTCCATAGTGTTTTCCAAAGTGGTAGCATAGTGTAAAGTGGGATTTACATTCAATCAACAGAACACAAAGGTTTCATTTTCTCCACATCTTTACCAATATTTATTATCTCTTGCCTCTTTGATAACTATTCTTACAGTGTAAGGTGATATCTCATTGTAGTTTTGATTGATATTCCCCTGATGACTGGTGATCTTGAGAACTTTTTCATATACTCATTGGCCTTTGTATGGCTCCTTTGGGAAAATATCTATTCAAGTCTTCTGCCCATTTTTAAATTGAATATTTGTTTTTTGCTTGAGTTGTACAAGTTCCCTGTACATTTGGGTAATAAGTCTTTATCAGACATAGGTTTTAAAAATATTTTTCCCATTCTGTAGGTTGCCTTTACATTTTGTTAATAGTTTCTTTTGCTATGAAGAAGGTGTTTAGTAATCTCACTTGGTGACTTTTTTTTTTTTACTTGAGCTTTCTGTGTCATATTCCAAAAAATAATTGCCAATGCTGATGACAAGGAAATTTTCCCCATGATTTCTCCTAGAAGTTTTACAGTGCAAGGCCTTACTTTTAAGTCTTTAATCCATTTGAAGTTAATTTTTGTGAGTGGTGTAAAACTACAAGTCTAATTGCAGTCTTTTGCATATGATTATCCAGTTTTAAGTAAACACTATTTATTGAAGAGACTATCTTTTCCTCATTCCACATTCTTGGCTCCCTTGTCAAAAAGTGGTTACATATATATATGCTTGGGTTTATTTTTGGGCTCTTGATTCTATTCCATTAGTATATGTGTCTATTTTAACACCAGTATCAAATTGTTTTGGTTATCATAGCTTTGTAATATAGCTTGAAATCAGGTAGTGTGATGCTTTTATATTTGTTCTTTTTCAAGGTTGCACCTATTCAGGATATTTGTGGTTCTATACAGATTTTAGGATTAAAAAAAAAATTTTGTGAAAAATGCCATTGGAAGTTTTTAAAGTTCTTAAATTCCAGCTAGTTAACACACAGTTTCAGGTATACAGCATAGTGACTCAACACTTCATAAAACAGCTGGTGTTCATCATAGCAAGTGCACTCCTTAATCTTCATCACTTATTTTAACCATTCTCCCACTCACCTCCCCTCTGGTAACCATTAGTCTGTTCTCTCTAGTTAAGAGTCTGTTTCTTGGTTTGCCTCCCTCTCTCTTTATTTTTTGCCTTTGCTTATTTGTTTTGTTTCTCAAATTCCACATATGAGTGAAATCATATGGCATTTGTCTGACTTATTTCACCTGGCATAATAATCACTTATATTCCTTTATAATATATATATCACTTATATATTCCATTATATATATATATATATATATATATATATATATATATATATCTTATATATCTCTTCTTATTTATCCATTCATTAGTCAGTGGACACTTGAGCTGTTTCCACAGTTAGGCTATAATATGCTGCTATATAAACATCAGGGAGCATGTATCCCTTTGAACTAATATTTTTGTATTCTTCGGGTAAATACCTAGAAGTGTAATTGCTGGATCATTGGGTAGATCTATTTTTAACTTTTTGAGGAAACTCTATACTGTTTTCCAGAGTGGCTGCACCAATTTGTACTTGATGCACTTGTTGCATCAACAGTGCAAGAGGGTTCCCCTTTCTCCACATCCTTACCAACACCTGTCGTTTCTTCTGTTGTTGATTTTAGCCATTCTGACAGATGTGGAGTGATATTTCAGTGTAGTTTTGATTTGTATTTTCCTGATAATCAATGATGTTGAGCATCTTTTCATGTTTCTGATGGCCATCTGTATGTCTTCTTTGGAAAAATGTCTATCTGTGTTTTCTGCCGATTTTTAATTCGATTATTCATTTTGGGGTGTTGAGCTGCATAAGTTCTTTATATATTTTGTATACTAACCCTTTATCAGATGTCATTTGCAAATATCTTCTTCCATTCTGTAGGTTGTCTTTTAGTTTTGTTGATTACTTCCATCACTGTGCAGAAGATTTTTATTTTGATGAAGTCCCAATAGTTTATTTTTGCTTTTGTTTCCTTTGCCTCCAGAGACATACCTAGAAAGAAGTTGCTATGGCCAATGTCAAAGAATTGCCTGTGTTCTCCTCCGTAGGTTAGGTGTGCATAGGATTTTTATGGTTTCAAGTCTCACATTTAGGTTTTTAATCCATTTTGAATTTATTTTTGTGTTTGGTGTAGGAAAGTGGTCATGTTTCATGCTTTCATATGTTGCTCTCCAGTTTTCCCAATACTCTTTGTTCAAGAGATTGTCTTTTTCTCACTGGATATTCTTTCCTGCTTCATTGAAGATTAATTAACCATAGAGTTATGGGCTTATTTCTGGGTTTTCTATTCTGTTTCACTGATCTATGTGTATATTTTTGTGCCTGTACGATATTGTTTTGATCAGTTCAGCTTTGTAATATAATTTGAAGTCTGGAATTGTGATGCCTCCAGCTTTGTTTTTCTTTTCTTTTTTCTTTTTTTTTTTGTTTTATAATTTTTTAATTTTAATGCTTATTTATTTTTGAGAGAGAAAGAGGGGGATAGAGAGAGAGAGAGAGAGAGAGAGAGAGAGAGAGAGAGAACAAGCAGGGGAGGAGCAGAAAGAGAGGGGTACACAGAATCCAAAGCAGGATCCAGACTCTGTCAGCACAGAGCCCAATGCAAGGCTGGAACTCACGAACCATGAGATCTTGACCTGAGCCCAAGTCAGATGCTTAACCAAATGAGCCACCCAGGCACCCCATGTTTTTCTTTTTGCTTTGACTATTCAGGATGTTTTATGGTTCCAAATAAATTTTAGGATTGTTTGTTCTAGCTCTGTGAAAACACTGGTGGTATTTTGAAAAGGATTGCATTAAATGTGTAGATTGCTTTGGGTAGTATAGACATTTTAAAAATATTTATTCTTCCAATCCAAGAGCATGAAATTTTTTCCCATTTCTTTGTGTCATCTTCAATATCTTCAATCAATGTTTTATACTTTTCAGAGTATAGGTCTTTCACCTCTTTGTTAGGTTTATTTCTAGGTTTCTTATTGTTTTTTGGTGAAATTGTAAATGGAATTGATTCCTTAATTTCTCTTTCTGCTGCTTCATGCATTGAATCCATACATAGCTTTGGGCAGTACAAACATTTTCACAATATTAATTCTTCTGATCCAAGAACACAAAGTATCATTTCATTTATTTATATCTTCTTCAATTTGTTTCATCAGTCTTGTAGTTTTCATTGTTAAGATTTTTTACTTTCTTGGCTAAATTTATTCCTAAGAAATTTACTATTTTTGATGATATTGTAAATTAGATTGCTGTCTTTATTTCTTCTCAGATACTTTGTTGTTCATGTATAGAAACAAGACTAATTTTTGTATGTTGATTCTATATCCTGCAACTTTACTGAATTTGGTGACTTAGTTGTAACAGTTTTTTGGTGGAATATTTAAAATTTTCCATATACAAGATAATATCATAAACAAAAAGGGACAATTTTACTTCTTTCTTTCCAATTTGGATGACATTTTTTCCTCTTTTCCTTGCCTAATTCTTTTGTCTAGGACTTCCAGTATTATGCTGAATAGGAGTGGTGAGAGTGAGCATACTTGTCTAATTCCTGATTTAGCAAGACAGCTTTCAATCTGATACCAATGAGTATGATGTTAGGTGTGGGTCTGTTGTACTTTGCCCTTATTACGTTGAGGCATGTTCCTTCTATACCCAATTTGTTGAGAGTTTTTGTCATGCAAATTTTGCCAGATGCTTTTTCCTGCATCTGATGAGGGGATCATAAGATTTTTGTCTTTTATTCTATTAGTGGGGGTATTTTACATTTATTGATTTGTTTGTATGGAATCATCCTGTATCCCAGGGATAAATCCCATTTGATTATTGCGTATGATCCTTTTAATATGCTATATATTTGTGTTCTCTTATAGCTCTCTGAGCATCTTCAGAACAATTATATTGAATTTTTTGTTGGGCAATTCATGTATCTTTATTTCTTTGACATCAGTTACTAGAATTTTACTCTGTTCCTCTGGTCATGTCACCAAATTTCATTTCATTTCATTAAATTGCCCTAATTCTTTGTGATCCCTGTAGCCTTGCATAGGTATCTGTACATTTGAACAAGCAGGAACCTCTTCCAGATTTGCTGGAATAATTTAAGTAAGGAAAGGACTTCAGTTTTTGGTGGGGGCACCTTGGAAATGTTACCTTGGGTCTAGTATTGCAGGGAATGTAGTGCGGGGGCATTCGATGGCTCCAGGTCAGAGGAGTGTGATGTCTCTTTAGCTCAGGCCACTGGGGTCTATCAAATAAATAACTTTGTGGTTCTTAGTAAATGCTATGGGGGTTCAGTGGTAGCTGCAAGGGATGTTGGGGTCCTCAGCAGTTCCTCCATGTCCAATGGCCAGTAGGCAGGGACCAGAGCAGGTAGTGTTGGTGGCTGGAGTCAATGGTATACACACACTCAGTTGCAAGAGCCAGATCTAGGTGCCTGTGTAGTCAATGGAGCTGGTTGCAGACACATATGTGTCAGTGGGAGCCAGGGCAGTAGGAAGGAAGGACCAGGGCTAACTGTAGGTGCACCGGCTACTGCAGGAGCTCTGGAGTCAGCACGCACTCCTGTTGTTGCAGGGTCTTGCCACAGATGTGTGCATAGCAGTGAAGGCTGGTGACAGAAGTTGGGCCAATGGTATGCAGGTGCATAGCCAGAGGGTCCAGCTGCAAGCAAGCCCAGCAGAGCAGGCCAGTGACAGGGGACAGGGCCAAGCTGGGCCCATAAGCATCTCTGAGGGCCCAGTTGTCACTGTGCATACTTGTGGCTACAAAGTCTCCCTATGCACATGTTCATGGTCATGGAGGCCAGTGAAGGGAGTTGGACTAGAGGGTGTAGGTGTACAGTTGTGGGGCAAGCTGCAGGTGAGCCCAGTGGTGCAGGGGCTTTGGCTGTCAGTGTGCATTTCATGGTTGCAGGATCTCACCACGGGCATGCACATGGCAATGGACCAAGTAGCAGTTGTCAGGCTTGCAGTGTGCAGGTGCACAGCTGGAGGGTGTAGCCCCCAAATGTGCACACAGCAGTGGGGGTCAGACACTGAGACCTAGGCTATGTCTTGCACTTGCACAGCTAGAGGCATGAGCTACCTGCCTGTGCAGATCCTGGCTCCTGTGGGATAGGAGGGAGAGGAAGTAGGGAGGGTGTCAGAAAGCTGTCATCTGTGAACATTAATACCTGTGGAGAGAAAACTGGTGAAATCTGTGCTGGCCATTGGTTTCTTCAATCGTGAAAGCTGCTGGGGCCCTCTGCAGGGTGGGTCACAGGAACTGTGGTCATTCTCACAGTATGGGCAATACTGGCAGCTCCTGCTGTTCTTCCTTTTCCCTAGCCCTCTCCAGAGGTCTCAGCTTTGCCAGTATCTGGGTGGGTGAAATGCAAACAGGTCCTTCATACAGTGCTCCAAAATGGTGGGGAAGCTGGTCGCTCACTCCCTTCTCCCTTTCCTAGTGAGGAGAACTCTTTCTAGCTGAGGAGTTCCCTCTTGTCACTAAGCAGTGTGGGCCTGTGAGGTGGAATGATACAGGCAGAACGAAGTTTTTTTTTTTCCTTCCCTTTTAGTGTGATTATTCTCAGGTTTTTTGTTCCCTGTGTTGCTGAAGCTTCCTAAGTGGACTCCTGAGCATCCCCAGGGCTATTTTTGTTTGTGGATAGATGTCTAATTGTTGATCTTTGTGGAGGAAATGAAGACTGAGGTCTCCTACTCTGGCATTTTGGTGATGTCACTCCTGTAGGTTTACTTCTTAAACATTAATATTATTGGAAAAAGCATATCTATACTTAATGAATATTATCAGTTATAATCTGTCATATCATTCCAAAGCAGAGATATATTCTGCACCTAAAAAACAACGTTGAATAGATTATGACATTGTCATTGAATTTACAAAAAGCGAAAGGTAATCTAAAAAACAAACACGAAATTCAGAAAATTGACAAGCAAAGAGGCAAAGTTTTTTATGTGCTAAAACCAATCATTATACAATGAAATAGATCAAAATACCTTTTAATAATTAGGAAAATGTTATAGGGAAAAGTAAAGTTTACACTTAATCTTGAAGAATGTAAAGAATACACTTTTGGTTATAAGTAATGGAAAATCCAACTAAAATTCACAAACAATATAGGAACTAAAATGTTTCAGGTCAGGCTTGAGAGCTGTTGAACATGGTCATCAAAGTCCAGTGACTTTGCATCTCTACCCTGTCTTTCTCACAACTAACTAATTCATCCTAAGGTTGGCTTCATTCAAGTTTCCACTACGGGTGCAAGAATCTTTCAGGGATGCCTACAGCAGGAAAAACATGTCTCTTTGTTGGAATATTCCCAGGAAGATAAATGGCTTTAAAAATGGCTCAAGTGTCTGACTTACACAAGTGGATCACAAAGTGAGTGGCAGAACTATTTTGCCAAATAAAGGAAATTATATGAGGGAAAAATTGATCAATGGGAAGCAGTTTTCCATGGGTCTCATAGTTTTTGCACATCTTGAGAGCAACACACTGACTAACCTTTAAGTGTCTTTTTGAGGATTTTTATGTAGCGAGCATCTTTGGAAGATAAAATTATGTCTGTCTCCAGAGCAAAGAGTGGGTTATCCTTAGCATTTCTCCCTTTCATACCCCAGTCCCAATCCACCAGAAAATGTTAGCTCTACCTGAAAAATATATCCAGAATCCGACACCTTTTTCATATTTCTATGGTTGAAACTATGCTCCATTACCTTTTGCCTGAATGACTGTAGTTTTGCTGCTTCTACCTTTCCTACTCACTCCTCTACAGTTTATTTGCAACACAGAATATAATTGGTATTAATATATATATATATATGTATATATGTATATATATACACATATATATGTATGTGTATGTGTATAATTTGAATCTTTTTCTCAATACTCTCCAGTGAATAATTTTCAAAGTCTTTAGAGCAGCCTACAAGGACCAACATGATCTACACTCTCCCATTCTCATTACCTGTCTGACCTTATTCTTTATTACTCTCCTTTCCATTCATTCTGCTCTGGCCACACTGCCTTCCATGCAGATGTTAAGGCATGCCTGGCATACTTCTTTAGGCCCTCTGCATTGCCTGTTTCTTTCTCCACAGATGTTCTTCCTCTAGCTATCTCATGGCTAACTCCCTCACTTTTTAAAGGTATTTGCTTATTTATCACCTTCTCCACTCCTGACCATCTTATTTACATTTACAATGTCCCTTCACTCCCACCCCAAGCCTCATCCTTCCTTATCTCTTTTTTCTTGTTCCACATTATTGATCACCTTCTAACATGCTATACAATTTGCTAGAGTCTTTATTCTTTTGCTATAATTTGAAGTCAACAGTACATACTTTTTGTCACTGTTTTCACTGATGTTTCCAACCACCTAGAACAGCACCACACACATAATCAGTGCTCAATAATCAATAGTTTAATGAATGAAGAATGTACTCCCCTCAACTTTTCTGTAGAAAAAGGTAAAACATAGTTATATACACACAAAATTCCTGGTCATATTTGTGCTGCTCCTTTGATTTTCTTAATAGAACATATTTTAACATTGTTCCAAAGTGCTCCCACCAGGATAAAACCTTTCCTGGTATGATTTAAATTTTGAATATACTGTTGGTCATGACGTAGGCATATTTAGGGTCTCAGATAGAAATGACCTGTGTTCTGAAAACCATGTTGGAACTGATTAGCAATGTTCTCACATTGAAGACAGAAAATATAACCCCCTGTGGAATTTACAGTAAACGTGTATCCTTGTTTGCTGCACATTTTCTAGTTCCTTTTAGAAAAATATTTAGCAAGTTTCAAGTTACAGCTTTCTATTTTTCTATTAAACAACCTTGTCTCCATTTTGATTATATGATTATATCATGGTGTCCTGTCTTCTTTAAGTAGGAAGACTTTGTACAAGTTTGGGAAATTGTAAAAATGTATAATTACTTAGACTGGAAAAAAGCACAAAAGTGACTTGATAAGGCAGTAAAAATCAGGGAAATACAGAAATATGATTAGTTCTTCATTGTTCGGTTCTGCTAAAAGAGGAACTAAACAAATAGCAGTGTAGAAATTAAATTTCATGTTATAATTTTACAAAGTAAAAGTTAAATTAATAAATGTTAGGACTTATATGTGAAATGCCAATCATAGTGTTCATGTTAAATCTACAGTTCAAAACTGCAAGCACATCTAAAAAAGCTATTGTTGACTTATAAAACTTTATGAGGTGATAAGATAATTAAATTATACTGTATGAGTTTTTTTTGTTTTGGTTTTTAGTAACAGTGTATAATCCTACCAGACATATGTGAAATTTCCTGGCTCGAAGTTAATACTCAGTAAATATCAGCTCCTTTTATTAACTTGCCTCTATGCAGTCTTGCCAACATTTCGTATTAAAATAAAATTCCAATGTGAAAAGTAAAATAAGGTATTTTATTATTGTTTTAATGTGCATTTCTTTGTGATTAAACACTTTTTCCACACATTTATTGGCCATTAGTACTTCTTATGTTCCTTGCTTAGGTCTGCCTTTTATTTTACTAATAGAGTGTTTATCTTTTGCTTATTGATTTCTGAAAACTTTTATAGAATAAGAATATAAAGCTTTGATTTACATATATGGCAAACATTTGCCATTTGTTTATGATATCTATTTCTCTTTACTTTAGGATAATTGCATTTTTTTATAGGCAAATCCATCAATCTTTCCTTTGCCAAAATACTTAGTAAGACCTTCCGCAGCTTGAGATCAGACATATATTCTCCTATACTTTTTAAAAGCTATTTTCTGCTTTCATTTGTTATAGTTAATCTATCTGAAATTTATTTCAGAAGATGGTACAAGGTAAGAATCTATTTGGTTCTCTTCTAAATAGACAACCAATCTGTCTGAATTTAATGACATGATATTTATCTTATAGAAGTAAAATTAAGCTGTAATTGTTATTTGGACTTAATTGCAAATAACACAATTCTTAATTCTTAAATGTCTAAAATAGAGATGTGGGCAATAAAAATTTATTTTAGGGTTTAATTACTGAATGCCTTTATTTAAGTTCTGGATGAAGAAATCCAAAATGTGCACATTAAATGCATTCCATGAATGTATTGATGGGAGAATATTACTATTCCAGAAATTGATAATAAAAATGATACTTTATAGAAATAATTGTCCAGAATATGAAATAAAATTCAATGGGGTAAGAATAGACAGATCAATCAATGGAACATAATATAGAGCACAAATGACTTACACAAATACAGTGGGCTGATCTTTAACAAAGGAGCAAAGGCAATTCAAAGGAGAAAGGAATAGTTTTTTAGACAAATAGTGCTAGAACAACTAGACATCGTTGTGCAAAAAAAAGGAAGCTATAAATGCATATTACTATGTGAAAGAAGCCAATCTGGAAAGGCTACATACTGAATGATTCTGAGACAGGAAAACTGAAGGGACTGCAGGAGAGAAAAAAAAGTTTTTTACCTTTGCTTCTTTTCCCAGCTTCTAGGACCTGTATCCCCACCACACTCTACACATGCTTTGTAATGCAAATAGCATGTGTTCTCCTTTGAAGGGACAGGGAGTTAATGATTCATTAGAATAAATAACATCTAAGGAATGACCTGGTGAGCCAAGCTATCATATGTGCATTCCAGACCACTGGAGCCAGATATCTCCAAGACCCCTGGTTCTAAGGAATAGTACTTGGGCCCTTGTCTTTGTTCTAGCTGGTTCCTGGGTGCCTGGAAGGACCCATACACCAGACCTCCATCCTCAGTAAAAACTCCCAGACCCTGAACAGAAACAAAACTCTTTCCTTTCCTTTCTGAATCTCCCAGACACTCACTCCGTCTGTTATCTGCTCTCTCTCTATCTTCAGTAAACTCTACTTTCACCTTCTGCTGGTTCATGCTTGATTTCCACCCTGCATAAAGCCAAGGACACTCTTGGCTGGTCCTATCATCATTAATTTCAACCATGTGACGTTCTGAAAAAGGCAAAACTATGGAAATAGTAAAAAGGTCAGTAGGGGCCAGGAGGGGTTAGTGGGCAGAGTGGGAGGAGGTGAATAAGCAGAACACAGAGAATTCTTAGGGCAGTGAAAATACTGTGTGTTACTGCAAAGATGGATGCATGTCATTATACAATTGTTCAAACTCATAAAATGTACAACACCAAAAGTGAACCCATAGTGAACTATGGACTTTGGATAATTATGATTTTGCCAATATCAATTCATTTATTGCAACAGATATGCCACTCTGGTGAGTGATATTGACAAAGGAAGAAGCGATGCATGTGTGAAGGAAGAACTCTCTGTTCCTCCTTCTCAAAATGTTTATGTGAACTTAGATCTGCTCTAAAAAATAAAGTTTATATATAAAGGGGAAAATGAATCTAGACACATTCACCTTTCACTAAAATTAACTCAAAATGGATCACAGATCAAAAGATAAAAGGCAAAACTATTAAAGTTCTAGAAAATAACAGGAGAAAATCTAAATTATCTTGGAATTTGGAGGTGGATTTTATTTACTTGTTTTTTAAAGTTTATTTATTGTTTACTTTGAGAGAGGGAGCGTGCCAGCAGGGGAGGGGGCAGAGAGAGAGAGGGAAAGAGAGAATCCCAAGCAGGCCCCACGCCATTAGTGCAGAGCCTGATGGGGGGCTGGAACTCACATACCTTGAGATCATGACCTAAGCTGAAACCAAGAGTCAGATGCTTAATCAACTGAGTCACCCAGGTGTCCCTGAAGGTGGATTTTAAAGACTACACCAAAGAGACAATGCATGAAAGAAATACATGATAAGTTGAACTTCATTAAAATTAAAAACTTCTGCTCTGTAAAGACACTGTGAAGAGAATGAGAGAATAAGCCACAGACTGGGAAAAAAATGCTTATAAAAGACATGTCTGATAAAACTGAAATTCTATATATACAAAGAACACTTAAAACTCAATAATAAGAAAGTGAACAACCCAACTAAAAAAGGGGGTAAAAGACCTCTAACAATTTTGTATGATCTGTCAGGAAAACTATAACAGAAAATCCTGTATAGTTTCAGATGTTAAACTAGCAGGATCAGTAGGAGAGCAGAATCCTGTGTAATCAAGGCTTATCCAGTCATTGATACACTCAGAAGGATGGAGAAAGAAAAGTCACAAGGGAAATATATAGGTGGATCCAGTGAGTGTCATAGCAACAGAGTGGCTCTTAAATTAATATGCCCAGCTGAGGAGAATTCCATTTTAATCAGTACCAGTCTGGTGTAAGAGAAGCTGGCTTAACTGGGGTAGGGGGTGGGGGGGGAAGCAAAATTCTCCATATGGCTAAATAATGTCATTTAGGTAAATGAAAAACAAAGTTATAATCAACAGCAGTTTAGGGTAAGCCATTATTTAAAATGTTTACAACTGAGTGTGAGAGAATGCCATGGAGTTCTCTTTTGGAAAAGGTGTAGCTTGTATGAAAATGACACTCATATGGTCTTTTCTTTGAAATTAATACTACTCATAGCCATATTTAAAGACTATGGGCAGGTTTGGGATAGAGCTTTTTTAGAAACTTTAGGAAATTGAGAAGTAAACTCAGAATATCTTCTCATTACATCTTCATCAAGATCTTAAAGTTTCTTAAATTTTGTATGTTAATAAATATATTAAATTTGCATTTATATACTTTTTTAAAATGTCTAAAACATACATACATACAAACATACATACATACACACATACACAAACACACTTGGCTAAAGTCCAATTAAAGTAATAGGAGCAGGATATTCTTTCTGAAATGTAATTATTGTGCCTGAAGTCCAACAGTACCAAGCACATTACTTATGACAGCATAAATACTCTTTACTGATCACAATTATGAAAACAGTAAGTCTGCACTCTAAGACAGGGTTACAATTCATTTGGTGACAGTGACCCAAACTACAGGAATGATATCAGGGAATAATTCATGTTAAATACAGAGACCCATGTAAGTCAACTGTGCTCAGTTCCTCAAGAGCTTTATTAGTATCTGTGGAGTATATTGTCATAAGTGGTTTCTTTTCCAAACGATTAACTGATGAAGTTGATTTATATAATGTGTCTAGAACACATAAAAGTGAAATGATTGATAATTTGGTTTTATTAGCATGTACAGTGAGATGTAGAGTGAAATGAGATACTCTAAGAACAAGTTTAACATTTTAGTTACAACTAGTATATTGATGTAACAAGAACACTGAAGAACATTGGAATATAAATGCATAGTAGCTACAGTCAAAGAGATAATAATAAAACATACCAAAGGGATTTTTAAAAAGCAGCTTACTTATTAAAAAAAGAACATTAAAATCACAGATTTTTTTTCTTGTTATCAGTAAAAATCAATGGCAGAAGAGAATAGAATAAAATTGATGTGATCAGGAAAATAATTTTCAGCCTAAAACTGTTTTACAGCCAAAACATAATTTTTTAAAGAGAGAAGTAACTAGATAGCACATGCAGAAATAAAATAAGATGGACTAGTTTCTTCCCATTTTAAACATGTAGAAATTCTGGTTAAAATTTAACTACAAAATGATTGAATATGTACTCTATAAAAAAAATGAAATTTCTAGGGTCTAGAAATAAAGTGTTGGAAAACATTCCCTGTGGATTTATCACATTAGGGTATATCTTGTGAGGGAGAAACTGTCATTTCGTTCCTATATTTTGAAGGATGGCTATTTGGCAAACAGCTTTGAAAGACAGAGATGGTGTTTCCCTGATAGGAAAGGGCAGATTTAGTTAAAGCCTTGGAAGATCAAGATAGTGCCTTTGGAGAAAAAGTCAGGTGTGCTAATCACTCATTGTAAATGATTCAAGATCCATAAGCTCATGATTCCTCTCCTATAATATACCCACTGAGTATTCAGGTTTCATCAGGACCTCTGCATTTTCTTGTAGGATTTAATGAATGGTAATTCAACACACACACACACACACACACACACACACACACACACACACACACACAAATACTGATACTCTGTTTACTACTACTGTTTTGAAGAGTAGACTGTCCTTTACCTCTGATCCACAAATCTTATGTCTTTTGCCAGCAGTCATGAGATTATGGCAGGTTGCCTTGAGAATTTGAAAGTATGGTAAAATCTCTAATCTTTCATAGTTCTTGACAGAGGGAAGTCATGATCTGAGCAATCACTGTATGAATTAGTGCTCTGGGAAGCCCAGAGAAATACTATATACAGATAAAGTCTTTAGAAGGTAGAAATTGGAATTCTTCACATAGTCCAGAATCCAACTGAATTTTTCACATAATCCAGAATCCAACTGAATTCACAGAGCTACATAAGGAAAAGAAAAACTATAACCTGTTTTTTGGTTTAGGAAAGTTTGACTCTAAATGGAGATGTGAATGAGGTAAAAGCCTTACTAAGTAATAGAAACTCCATGGCTACATCATGCATGGATATATGGACAGAATTTCCACAGTGCACATGGTGTTGGAATCTAGGACATGAGATAATATCACAAAAACAAGTAAAACCCCCAGGGCAAAAACAAGGTCAAAATCACTCTCTAGAGATATCTCCTTATTTTAGGAATATATTGGAATCTCATAAAATATAATCTCCTACTGAGAATGAATTCAACAAGAAATATGTACAACTACATACAGAAGCAACTCTCCATAAGGAGAGATGGTAGATTAACTAAATAAGGTCATTACAACTCCAGGACTAAGAGATAATAAAGTAATCTGTAAGATAATATAAAATAAGTGTGTTGAAATGATGAAAATATAAAAGAAACAATAACAACAACAAAACAAAGTGAAAGAACAGAAGCACAAATACAAACAGCATATACGCACATGCTGAATCAAAAAGGAGCTACATTGAAATTCCAAACATAAAACAAATTGTTGATATAAAACAACAATTATATATATATCTATATATATCTCTATATATATCTAATTAGATATTAGATACAGAAGATGAGAAGATTGGTAAACTGAGAAATCTGAAGAAATTATATAAAAGTGCAATATATGAAAAAAATCAAAGCAAATCAAAAACAGAATGAAAAAGCCCAATACATATCTACTAGTTTATTGACTTATTCAATAACTCGTTTACATATTCATACATATAAATGTGTATTAATGGTCAATTTATTTATAGTTCTTATAAAACGATTTAAAATTTGAAAAAAATACTTCCTTAAACATGAAAGGTAGAGATAATGTTGCAGTTTAGAGATTTTTGAGACATTTTTACTTTAAAGATAAACTAAAACTCTGCAAGGTAGACAAATTGAAAAAAACACTGTGGTCAATTTTATTTTGTGTTTGAGTTTTTTTTTTCTCAACATTTATTTATTTTTGGGACAGAGAGAGACAGAGCATGAACGGGGGAGGGTCAGAGAGAGAGAGAGACACAGAATTGGAAACAGGCTCCAGGCTTTGAGCCATCAGCCCAGAGCCTGACGCGGGGCTGGAACTCCCGGACCGCGAGATCGTGACCTGGCTGAAGTCGGACGCTTAACCAACTGCGCCACCCAGGCGCCCCGTGTTTGAGTTTTAAAACAACACATTAAGATTATTTTGTTTATGTTCTTGTTTTTTAAGTGGCAATCACGGAATTTTCAAAGGATGGACACAAAAGAGCATGTGGTTAGAAGTAGTTTAACACAATCACGGTGCACCTGGGTGGCTCAGTTGGTTAAGCATCTGACTCTTGATTTAAGCTCAGGTCATGATCTCATAATTTGTGAGATCAAGCCCTGCTCTGACAGTGCAGAGCCAGCTTGGGATTCTCTCTCTCCCTCACTCTCTTCCCCTCCCCCGCTCTCTCTCACATGCCTGTGAGCTCTCTCTCTCTCAAAATAAATAAATAAACATTTTTTAAAAATGAGAGTAGTTTAGCAGAATCAGACATGTTGCTAGAACTAGAAAAACATGGCTAACCATCAAAGCTAAGATGGAAATGGGAAACCAAGTAGTGCTCTCATAGTGGACAGCACTGAGAGAATGACATGGAATTGTGGGAAAAGCAGGGTCAGGACAGTGGTTCAGGACTGACATTGAACTGCAATCACATTATAGGGAAGTGTTTCCAAATGGCACTTTGCAACTTAGTTCCTACTATACTGATGAATATTGTCATTAGGTAGGCTATACATTTTTCAATGAATATATAGTGCCCTATGTTTTTATATATAAAGATATATAGACGTAATCTGTAATATATATATTCTACATAGTCTCAAACATGCTTTTAAAAATTTAACAGTGATTACTGACTACATGTTGTCTAATAGTGTTAAAAGAAATATTTATGTAATTTAAAAAATAGCTTCTTTGAACTGCAGGAGTAATACAATTACAAGTATTAGATGGGGAGGTAAAAAACCCAGTAACAAAAGTAATTTACGTATGTGTGTATGGCAGAGAATGATAAATAAACATGAGAACAATAAAATTATTTTAATATGCAGGAATACATACAGATATATGTATATAACTGTTAGAATTTACTCATACTAAGTTACACTGTTTGAGACTTTGAGATTATTCTATCATTCTGATCATATTAAGGAGCAAAAGGAAGCAATAAAATGATCAAATAGAAAAATATGTTTCACTTGCTTTTTAGAAAGCTTGATCAATAGGCCTATTGATTTTCTTGATTTTTGTCCATTAAAGGAAAACAATCTATATGAAATAATATATTAAATATAGTTTCTAATGTCCAGAAATGCAGTGTTTGTACATTTGGTTTCAAGTTTTATGTGTTCCTACCAAACTAGTCATATTATAATCAGTCTACCATAACTGTGCATCTTTCCTTCCATGCTGTAACATTTGTAAGTCAAGAAAACATCTGCTTTCAGCAGAATGTTAAAGTTGATTGGGCCTTAAGAAACATATATTTCAATTCTAGCAGTTTACATATGAAAGAACTGAGTATCTGAGAGTTTGAATTATTTTCCCAAGGTCATATATCTAGTTAGAAGCTGAATTGGTTACTTTCAAAAATCACTGGAGTTGAAACAGAGTTCTTTATGTACAGCCTCAAGGAAATGCAATATTTATACCAGTGAAGAGAAAATTAGAATATTCTTACTCCTCCACATGCTTTAAAAATTTCATCTCCTTTTGCTTTTTTACAAATCTTTAAAATACTTTATAATCTGGTTCTCAAATTGACATTGGGTGAAAAGGAACATTTAAGATGGTCTCTATTAATGCCCTATAGAAAGAACCATCATTATTCTACAGTAAAACTAGAGAAAATGAAGATCCCATAAGACAAATTACACACTGGATGCTTTTCTACTATTTCTTCTCAAAAAGAAAAAAAAAAGATTGGGTTTAAGCATTCTTATCTGAATCAACTATTATCTTTTTCTCTATGTGTGTTTATTTAAAAATAACTTCCATATTTCATTTTATCTTTCATAGACCCTAAAAGAAGCTAAATACGTCACACAGTGACCTTATGGCATAAGCACATGGGTCAGATTTGGAACATTTAATTACAGTGATTTTGGTTGTGTTCTTATATTTACTTTCATTTTCTTCTAGTTTGATGAAAAGTCACCTAAGTTCATAAACTATTCATGAATTCCCTAAAGTTATACATATACAGATAAAAAGTGAAAAGTTAGAATAGATTTGCTCCTATCATTGCAGACTTAGCTTGATAAAAAGGCTGGCTGGCTCTGAAATGATGCCCAAAGTTCACCTATCAGAGCAAGATCCAGAAATATTGCTTTCTCTGTTTATAAGAATAGATTGCTTTAAGTTGTCAAAAAATGGGCCTTAGCACGACTCATAATAAGTTACAAGTGATGTTAATTCATCCTTTAAATAGAGATGCTGCTGTTTACCTCAAATAATTTTTGTTGGGATTAAATGACAGTGTATGTAAAGTGCATAACCATGTTTGACACCTGGTAGCCAATTATCCCTTGTTTGTTCACTCTCTTTATAGATTTATTCTCCTTAATTGTATATGCTCAAACTTCTGCCAGCCTCTACTTATTGAAATACTGCTACTTTTATCTGATATCTCTTCACAGAAATTCCTAGTGCTTCTGGTGAAGTGAATCACATCTCCCTCTAAGTACTTTTTACACATGGCTTGCATCTCATTTGTACTATTTCCCTTTCTCTTAGTATTAGATTTTGTTACATCTGTGTCTCTTTGGAAAGTAATTGCTCCTGAATCTGATATAAAACTCAGTATTGTACAATAAATGCCCTCATAATTTTCAGTAAACATATATTTTTTCACTGAGTTAAAATACTGCAAAAGAATTAATCCTACTGAGGAGGGTGTCATGCCATGTCTACGTAATGTTTTATATCTGATTAGCTAGAGGTTTTCTTTGTTTATTTCCTCAATACATAGCTAGAATATACATCTCCGTGTTGTCAAAACATTGTCAAAGAAAATTGTTAATGATTTGTATATGTTTACATTGAATTTAGCCTTCAAGTTTGTGTCTACATTATCAAAATTGCTCAATTTGTCTACTTTGTGTAAATTTTATTTGTGCCTATGGTAATTTTGTTCAAAGCATTACATTTAATTTTAACAGCATAGTCAATATGTTGCTAATGAATTAAAATCTTTAGTAGGCTAACTCTGGATATAACTTCCTTTATAACATATATAAATCTGGTATAATTTCTACGAGCTAAGGAGAAAATTATCCTGCGGATCATATGTAATAATGGCTAGAAGCATGTGTTTTGATACCTAAGAGAAAAAACATACATATGCTTTTTATTAAAACGTAAATTCTCCCAATTTCACTTGTTAGATCTTAACTTTTCACCTGAATCTTGTTACATTTAAAGTGACAGGAAAAAAAAATGACTGATTTTATTTTATTTTAACCTTAGTTCATAGGCATTCAAAAATGTAATCAACAAAAATCTCTGAAAAGGAAAGAATTAGAAGCTTTAGATTTAAATCCTTAATGTTTAAATATTTGGCTTACAATACAAGAGAATATGAGAAAGCATTAGAACTGGTCTCAATATCTATTTACTTTAGCATATAGTTTAGTTTTAGTTTGTTTTAGATTAGTTTGCTTTCAATTATACCAGTATCTGAACTTCCCTACGTGTTACATGTCATCTACTACTGCTGTAGTATACAAATGTATAGTTTAATAATGCCTGAAGTGTTTAAAAAGAAAGTAAATAATGATTGCTCTTTGTGATAAGTTTATCACAGATTTGCAAACTTATCTCCTCAGTAGATTAAAAGTAGGTGTTTTAAAATTAAATACCCTAAATGAATAGATCATCCTAGGTTGTGAATCTTCCTTTTGGCTTTATTCATCCAGAACAAAATTTGTTTGCATTCTGAAACAGATATTTAAGTCACTTTTGTGAGACCAATTGGACTTGAACTGGTTGGAAATATATTTAAAAATTTAGGAATCCTTTTCATGGTATAATTCTCTAATATCGAAGATGGATTAGTTTGGGGAATTTTCATAGCAACAAGATTAGTTTTCTTGGATATCTATATTATTTATCCATACAAAAATTTCATCACCCGATAGTGCCTTTCAAAGGACATAAATCCCTTAGTGACTGCTATAAATTTGACCTTTATTTTCTCAACTTCTTAGTCTTCTAAAGCTGGCTATGTTATCCTTCTATAAGTCAGAAAAATCAAAAGTACACCATTGACCAGAATTATCTACAAAGAGGAATAGTTTACAGCAATGGATACGCACTATACAGAGTGTTAAAAATCATGGATTATTTTTAGAAATTTAAGACAATTTCCTAACAATAACTTTAAAAACAGTGTAAAGTCAAGTCAGGGACTGAGAAAATTCACTATAATTGCATACTTAGTTGCTAAAATCTGTTCAACTTAATACAATGTTTTACACATCATTAAAACGTAGGCACTTGTTATTATTTTTTAAAATGGTTTGTTCTGTTCTTCATGGATATCTCATTCTAATATCTCCCTCACTTCCAACTGATTAGTCTATATAATTCTTTGCTATTTTAAGTGAGCATTTGCAAAATGCTAAACATGCATATGTTTATACAATACCTGTAACATTAAATTCTATGTACATATATGTATAATTTCCAATTTCATATCACTTCTCACATAAGTACATATATACAAAGAATAAGTTTTGAAAAAGAGAGAAAATTAGCACAATAATATCATGTACCTTTACAATGTGAAAAACGTAGTGAACATTTTAAAGGAAGTTTTTATGAGTATTTGAGATAAAAGTAAAGAGAAGAAAGTTGCTTTTGTACAATAGCATACTTGTTTGGACAAATCAAATGTCACCCAAGGTTTAGAAAAAGGAAATTCTAATCTTGTTGATTCAAGTCTTAAACTGTTGTAAGATATATAGTTTTAATTTCAGAGCAAATGTATGTACAATTACCATTAAATGTATATACAATTACCATTTGTTGACAATTATTAGGTATGGGATGTCATTTTCTAATTTGAAATTGGACAGCCAATACAAATTTGATTTGTTATAAAAAAGTACAAATAATTTGGTACTCGATTTCTCTCCTATGCATGTAATAAAAACTATAAATAAATTATTTTTTCTTATTTACATGGCAAAGCAATGAAATATTGCATTAAACTGTTGAACCACATTATCTTAGTTGTCTGGATTACCAGCAATTTATAATTTATTTTTTTGTATTTTCCAAATGTTATATGATAAGTATATATGACTTTTATAATCAGAACAGATCTTTTTCTCTAAAGAGAACATTTTAATTTAACAGCTGTTTAAAAAAGACTGCCTTCTCATTCAGTGTCTTACTGGAAAGGCCTGAATGGCAGTACAGCAGCTTCTTGTCTCTGCCTTCGTATTTCATCTCTCCAGCATATGTTCTATTTTAACATAGCTAGAGCATAGATGATGTACATGGAGTGGTTTTGAGTTGTGATTTTGTACTGATTTGAGGTTATAAACTATTCCTCTTTGAAGATAATTCTGGCCAGTGCTGAGCTTTTGACTTCTAATCTAGTCCATTGAACATGATAATTAGTATACAAGGATATTCTGGACAAAATGAAGAAAGCTACAAATATCCAAACTATCTAGATCATCAACTGTATTGTATTATTTTAATTCAAAGTGCTATCACCTTATAAACATGAATGACATCATTGATTATGATTGTTAATATGAACCTCAAGTTTCATATTATTTTCTATCTGCAAACACATCAGTGAACCTAAGTTTGTGTTAACATAACTCTACATAATTGTGATGAAGGGTTGCTAACATCACATATGATATTTGTAGAATTATTCTGCTAAGTAATCTACAGCAGGAAGATTTGGAATTGCCTTTGGCCACTCATCATGCAAATTTAAATGTAAATCTTGTTAGAAACAACCCAAAACAAACTTCGTAATTTTCTTCTCCAAAAGAGAATAAATTGGGTAGTGTGTGAATCACCTAATCTGAGTAAAAATTATTTAAATGTTCTTTTAGCCATTTTGCAGTTTGTACCACACAAAAGTGAATTTTTTTTCTATCCCTGTTATTTGTATTCTTATCCCTAGTGTTGAAGTGCATTTATTTAGTCTTTGGATTATACTTTCTGTTTTAAGTAAAACATCTGTGTGTTACCACCCGTCTACAACCACCCCTGCAAAAATGTGGATCCTGGCAAGCTAACAAGAACAAACTGACACACCAGATATACATAGCTGTAGGTGGGCTGAAGCCTTCCATCTGTGGTGCACGCCACTTGCGGTCATTTGACGAAAGTTAGATAAACTGGAATAATATGTGCAAGGCAAAATTAAAACTAAAAAGCTAACTTTACGATATTGGCATCTTTCCCTCCTCTTATCCTTTGATTATGTTGCTAAATAAAGATAAAATAAATTTTGATTATGTGCTACAAAATTGCTTTCAAGCAATTTCACCAAATAAATATCATTACTGCAATTTTAGCAACAGAATTATAAGATCGCTCCATTTATGTAAGAATAATATGATATTCTTTAAGAGGTTAAGATATTTTCCTCTATTTTTTGAAACTTTCCTAGCAATATGATATGGTTTTAAGTGTTAGATTATAATTATGAGCTTTTGAAATTTTACTGTGCATAATTTCACTATATGAGAGTTTCCCTATTGTATGGTACTGGTTCAGGCACCCCAGGTTACTATCAGAATGGTTTCATTTGATTGCAATAATCTAAAGTCTATCAATTCATTATAATGTCTTTCTAAATATAAGCTTTTGTAAAAAGAAAATTGTAATCATGGGAAATTAATTACTTTTGTTATATATAAATGAGCAAGCCTTTCTAAGCCATATTATATAGCTTATTTCAAATATTTATTTCCATCTTATTCAAATGTTCAAACAAATGACATTCGCTTCATCATTTTTATGTATGAATGGTTAAAATGTGTAAGCTTATTTTTCACATTTACAAATTAGAACTCTTTCTCATATTTTAATAAAGGCTTTATAATACAAAAATAATTTTAAAATGTGAGAAACTAGACCCAAAGTTATATATATTTTTTTCTGGGCCAGGAAATCATGAAACTATTTTCTATGGCAACCTACAGCAACATGAGCATCGCAGTTCAGATCTCATTTCTTTAATACAACTTTACTGAGGTATAATCTGCAGTTAAGAAAATGCATGCATTTTAACTGAAAAATCTGATGATTTTTAACAAACACATATTCCCACGTAAACACTACCAAATAATCATGACATAGAATATTTCTATCACTACAAAATATTGTCTAACGTAACTTTGTGTTAGTTACTCCCCCACCACTCCCATCTCTGGTCCAGACAACAATGAACTATTTTCTAGCAACACACACCATGAGTATCTGTTCTAGAATTTCTTTTAAATGTCTGGTTTTGGTGTCTGTTTGGTGTCTGTTTTGTTTTGTTATGCTTTTTTCTCTGGCATTTAAAAATGTATATTATATGCATTTGTATTATGTATCCTGTGTGTATTATGAATGTATTTTTCATGGGTGTTTTTTAATGTATATTACTAATTTGTTCCTAAAAGTAATATTCCATTGTATGAATACAAGGTAATTTTTAATTCATTTAAAAAGAGCTACATTGTTTTCAAAAGTGGGTATACCATTTTCCATCCTTACCAGCAATGCATGAGTGTTCCAGTAGCTCCTGATCCACAACACCTGGTATTGTTCATCTTTTTACTTTTCGCCATTTTAGAGGGTCTGCTGTGGGGCTTTTGCGGTTCTAATTTGCATTTTGCTGATGACTAATGGTTTTAAATAAGTTTTCATGTACTTTTATGGTATGCACATACATATGTTTTAATTCATGATGTCTCCATTTATGTCTTGTGCCCATTTTAATTCATTTTTATCTTACTTCATTGTAAAAGTTCTTTTTATGTCTTCTAGATTGCAAATCTCTATGTTTATGTATTCTAGAATATAGTCTTTTGTAGTATGCACATTTTTGCACAGCTAGGGATGGAAATATCTTACAGAGAGAGTTTTTTTTATTTTAATTTTTTTCAAATCTAATTTATTATTTATTTTATACTTAGTGTTCTTCGGGGATTGGTCAAGGAAATATTTTTCTACCCAAGTTCACAAAGATCTCTCTTTTGCTTTCTTCTCTATATTTTATACCTTGAGCTTTTACATTTAGGTGTACTCTGTATTTTTGAATTAATTTTTGCCTACCGTGAAGAGTAAGGGTTAAAGTGTTTACCTCTAGCTCTCAGGCATATATTTGGCTGAACTAGGGCCATCAGTTGAAAGAAAATAATCTTTTCCCTTGTAATTTAATCCTAATTCCTCATTGAAAATAAAGTAACCTTATATGTGCAGGTATTTATAGTGTCTCCATTTTATTTTTTTGGTATATATGTCTAACATAATAACCATTTCTCATTATCTTAATTCCAGTGATTTTATTTTATTTTATTTTATTTTATTTTATTTTATTTTATTTTATTTTATTTTTTTAAAATATATGAAATTTATTGTCAAATTCGTTTCCATACAACACCCAGTGCTCATCCCAACAGGTGCCCTCCTCAATACCCATCACCTACCTACCCCTCCCTCCCACCCCCTATCAGCCCTCAGTTTGTTCTCAGTTTTTAACAGTCTCTTATGCTTTGGCTCTCTCCCACTCTAACCTCTTTTTTTTTCTTCCCCTCCCCCATGGGTTCCTGTTAACTTTCTCAGGATCAACATAAGAGTGAAACCATATGTTATCTGTCTTTCTCTGTATGGCTTATTTCACTTAGCATAACACTATCCAGTTCTATCCATGTTGCTACAAAGGGCCATATTTCATTCTTTTTCATTGCCACGTAGTATTCCACTGTGTATATAAACCACATCTTCTTTATCCATTCATCAGTTGATGGACATTTAGGCTCTTTCCATAATTTGGCTATTGTTGAGAGTGCTCCTATAAACATTGGGGTACAAGTGCCCCTATGCATCAGCACTCCTATATCCCTTGGGTAAATTCCTAGCAGTGCTATTGCTGGGTCATAGGGTAGGTCTATTTTTAATTTTCTGAGGAACCTCCACACTGCTTTCCAGAGTGGCTGCACCAGTTTGCATTCCCACCAACAGTGCAAGAGGGTTCCCATTTCTCCACATCCTCGCCAGCATCTATAGTCTCCTGATTTGTTCATTTTGGCCACTCTGACTGGCGTGAGGTGATATCTGAGTGTGGTTTTGATTTGTATTTCCCTGATAAGGAGCGATGTTGAGCATCTTTTCCTGTGCCTGTTGGCCATCCGGATGTCTTCTTTAGAGAAGTGTCTATTCATGTTTTCTGCCCATTTCTTCACTGGATTATTTGTTTTTCGGGTGTGGAGTTTGGTGAGCTCTTTATAGATTCTGGATACTAGCCCTTTGTCTGATATGTCATTTACAAATATCTTTTCCCATTCCGTTGGTTGCCTTTCAGTTTTGTTGACTGTTTCCTTTGCTATGCAGAAGCTTTTTATCTTCATGAGGTCCCAATAATTCATTTTTGCTTTTAATTCCCTTGCCTTTGGGGATGTGTCAAGTAAGAAATTGCTATGGCTGAGGTCAGAGAGGTCTTTTCCTACTTTCTCCTCTAGGGTTTTGATGGTTTCCTGTCTCACATTCAGGTCCTTTATCCATTTTGAGTTTATTTTTGTGAATGGTGTGAGAAAGTGGTCTAGTTACAACCTTCTGCATGGTGCTGTCCAGTTCTCCCAGCACCATTTGTTAAAGAGACTGTCTTTTTTTCCATTGGATATTCTTTCCTGCTTGGTCAAAGATGAGTTGGCCAACTTTTGTGGGTCTAGTTCTGGGGTTTCTATTCTATTCCATTGGTCTCTGTGTCTGTTTTTGTGCCAATACATGCTGTCTTGATGATTACAGCTTTGTAGAAGAGGCTAAAGTCTGGGATTGTGATGCCTCCTGCTTTGGTCTTCTTCTTCAATATTGCTTTGGCTATTCGGGGCCTTTTGTGGTTCCATATGAACTTTAGGATTGCTTGTTCTAGTTTCAAGAAGAATGCTGGTGCAATTTTGATTGGGATTGCATTGAATGTGTAGATAGCTTTGGGTAGTATTGACATTTTGACAATATTTACTCTTCCAACCCATGAGCACAGAATGTTTTTCCCTTTCTTTATATCTTCCTCAGTTTCCTTCATAAGCTTTCTATAGTTTTCAGCATACAGATCGTTTACATCTTTGGTTAGATTTATTCCAAGGTATTTTATGCTTCTTGGTGCAATTGTGAATGGGATCAGTTTCTTTATTTGTCTTTCTGTTGCTTCATTGTTAGAGTCTAAGAATGCAACTGATTTCTGTACATTGATTTTGCATCCTGAAACTTTGCTGAATTCATGTATCAGTTCTAGCAGACTTTTGGTGGAGTCTATCGGATTTTCCATGTATAATATCATGTCATCTGCAAAAAGCGAAAGCTTGACTTCATCTTTGCCAATTTGGATGCCTTCGATTTCCTTTTGTTGTGTGATTGCTGATGCTAGAACTTCCAGCACTATGTTAAACAACAGCGGTAGGAGTGGACATCCCTGTCCTGTTCCTGATCTCAGGGAAAAAGCTCTCAGTTTTTCCCCGTTGAGGATGATGTTAGCTGTGGGCTTTTCATAAATGGCTTTTATGATGTTTAAGTATGTTCCTTCTATCTCGACTTTCTCGAGGGTTTTTATGAAGGATGCTGAATTTTGTCAAATGCCTTTTCTGCATCAATTGACAGGATCATATGGTTCCTATCTTTTCTTTTATTAATGTGATATATCACGTTGATTGATTTGCGAATGTTGAACCAGTTCGCATCCCAGGAATGAATCCCACTTGATCATGGTGAATAATTCTTTTTATATGCCGTTGAATTCGATTTGCTAGTATCTTATTGAGAATTTTTGCATCCATATTCATCAGGGATATTGGCCTGGAGTTCTCTTTTTTTTACTTGGTCTATGTCTGGCTTAGGAATCAAAGGAATGCTGGCTTCCTAGAATGAGTCTGGAAGTTTTCCTTCCCTTTCTTTTTTTGGAATAGCTTGAGAAGGATAGGTATTATCACTGCTTTAAACGTCTGGTAGAACTCCCCTGGGAAGCCATCTGGTCCTGGACTCTTATTTGTTGAGAGATTTTTGATAACTGATTCCATTTCTTCACTGATTATGGGGTGTTCAAGCTTTCTATTTCCTCCTGATTGAGTTTTGGAAGTGTGTGGGTGTTTAGGAATTTGTCCATTTCTTCCAGGTTGTCCAGTTTGTTGGCATAGAGTTTTTCATAGTATTCCCTGATAATTGCTTGTATCTCTGAGGGATTGGTTGTATAATTCCATTTGCATTCATGATTTTATCTATTTGGGTCACCTCCCTTTTCTTTTTGAGAAGCCTGGCTAGAGGTTTATCAAACTTGTTTATTTTTTCAAAAAACCAACTCTTGGTTTCATTGATCTGCTCTACAGTGTTTTTAGATTCTATATTGTTTATTTCTGCTCTAATCTTTATTATTTATCTTCTTCTGCTGGGTTTGGGGTGTCTTTGCTGTTCTGCTTCTATTTCCTTTAGGTGTGCTGTTAGATTTTGCATTTGGGATTTTTCTTGTTTCTTGAGATAGGCCTGGATTGCAACGTATTTTCCTCTCAGGTTGCCTTCGCTGCATCCCAAAGCGTTTGGATTGTTGTATTTTCATTTTCATTTGTTGCATATATTTTATAATTTCTTCTCTAATTGCCTGGTTGGCCCATTTATTCTATAGTAGGGTGTTCTTTAACCTCCATGATTTTGGTTTCCAGACATTTTCCTGTGGTTGATTTCAAGTTTCACAGCATTGTGGTCTGAAAGTGTGCATGGTATGATCTTAATTTTCTTATACTTATGAAGGGCTTTTTTGTGACCCAGTATGTGACCTATCTTGGAGAATGTTCCTTGTGCACTCAAGAAGAAAGTATATTCTGTTGCTTTGGGATGCAGAGTTCTAAATATATCTGTCAAATCCATCTGATCCAATGTATCATTCAGGGCCCTTGTTTCTTTATTGATCCTATGTCTAGATGATCTATCCATTTTGTAAGTGGACTATTAAAGTCCCCTGCAATTACCACATTCTTATCAATAAGGTTGCTTATGTTTGCGAGTAATTGTTTTATATATTTGGGGGCTCCCCTATTCGGTGCATAGACATTTATAATTGTTAGTTCTTCTTGATGGATAGACCCTGTAATTATTATATAGTGCCCTTCTTCATCTCTTGTTACAGCCTTTAATTTAAAGTCTAGTTTGTCTGATATATGTATGGCTATTCCAGCTCTCTTTTGACTTCCAGTAGCATGATAAATAGTTCTCCATCCCCTCACTCTCCATCTGAAGGTGTCCAGGTTTAAAATGAGTCTCTTGTAGACAGCAAATAGATGGGTCTTGTTTTTTTATCCATTCTGATACCCTATGTCTTTTGGTTGGCCCATTTAGTCCATTTACATTCAGTGTTATTATAGAAAGGTATGAGTTTAGAGTCATTGTGATATCTGTAGGTTTCATGCTTGTAGCAATGTCTCTGGTACTTTGTCTCACAGTATCCCCCTTATAATCTCTTGTATGGCTGGTTTAGTGGTGATGAATTCCTTCAGTTTTTGTTTGTTTGGGAAGACCTTTATCTCTCCTTCTATTCTAAATGACAGCCTTGCTGGATAAAGGATTCTTGGCTGCACATTTTTTCTGTTCATCACATTGAAGTTTTCCTGCCATTCCTTTCTGGCCTGCCAAGTTTCAGTAGAGAGATTGGTCACGAGTCTTATCGGTCTCCCTTTATATGTTAGAGCACGTTTATCCCTAGCTGCTTTCAGAATTTTCTCTTTATCCTTGTATTCTGCCAGTTTCACTATGATATGTCATGCAGAAGATCAATTCAAGTTACATCTGAAGGGAGTTCTCTGTGTCTCTTGGATTTCAATGCCTTTTTCCTTCCCCAGATCAGGGAAGTTCTCAGCTATTATTTCTTCAAGTACACCTTCAGCACCTTTCCCTCTCTCTTCCTCCTCTGCAATACGAATTATGCGAAGTTTATTTCTCTTTAGTGCATCACTTAGTTCTCTAATTTCCCCCTCATACTTCTGTATTTTTTAATCTCTCTTTTTCTCAGCTTCCTCTTTTTCCATAATTTTATCTTCTAGTTCACCTATTCTCTCCTCTGCCTCCTCAATCCGAGCTGTGGTTGTCTCCATTTTATTTTGCAGCTCATTTATAGCATTTTTAGCTCCTACTGGCTGTTCCTTAGTCCCTTGATCTCTGTAGCAATAGATTCTCTGCTGTCCTCTATACTGTTTTCAAGCCCAGCAATTAATTTTATGACTATTATTCGAAATTTACTTTCTGTTACATTGTTTAAATCCTTTTTGATGAGTTCATTAGCTGTCGTTATTTCCTGGAGATTCTTTTGAGGGGAATTCTTCCATTTCATCATTTTCGATAGTCCCTGGAGAGGTGCAGACCTGCAGGGCACTTCCCCCGTGCTGTGGTGTATAACTGGGGCTGGTGGGCGGAGTCGCAGTCAGACCTGACGTCTGCCCCCGGCCCATCGCTGTGGCCACAGTCAGACTGGTGTGTGCCTTCTCTTCCCCTCTCCTATGGGCGGGATTCACTGTGGGGTGGTGTGGCCATCTGGGCTACTTGCACACTGCCACACTTGTGGTGCTGGGGATCTGGCGTATTACCTGGGGTGGATCGGCAAGGTGCACAGGGGCGAGAGGAGCAGGCTCAGCTCACTTTTCCTTTGGAGAGTCGCTTCAGGAGGAGCCCTGCGGGCACCGGGAGTGAGTCAGACCCGCCGCCGGAACGATCCATCCGCAGAAGCACAGTGTTGGGTGTTTGGGCGGTGCAAGCAATTTCCCTGACAGGAACTGGTTCCCTTTGGGATTTTGGCTGGGGGATGGGCGAGGGAGATGGTGCTGGCGAGCGCCTTTGTTCTCCGCCGAGCTGAGCTCTGTCTTCCGGGGCTCAACAACTCTCCCTCCCGTTGTCCTTCAGCTCTCCTGCTCTCTGAGCAGAGCTGTTAGCTTATAACCTTCCAGATGTTAAGTCCCGCTTGCTGTCCGAACACACTCCATCCAGCCCCTCCACTTTTGCAAGCCAGACTCCGGGGCTCTGCTTGCAGGCGGGATGCCCCTCCGCCCCAGCTCCCTCCCGCCAGTCCGTGTATGGCGCGCCACCTCTCTGCCCTTCCTACCCTCTTCCGTGGGCCTATTGTCTACACTTGGCTCTGGAGAATCCATTCTGCTAGTCTTCTGGTGGTTTTCTGTGTTATTTAGGCAGGTGTGGGTGGTATCTAATTGATCAGCAGGACGCGGTGAGCCCAGCATCCTCCTACAGCGCCATCTTCCTCCTCTCTCTTAGTTCCAGTGAGTTTATAGTAACTCTTGAGAAAGAAAATCCTTCATATTTTTTTCCTTAATTTCAAAAAAATTTTTGTTACAATAACCCCTTGGATTTCCATGTATGTTTTACAGTCATCTCTATTTTGGGACAAATAAAAGAAAAATTCTTCAAGAATGTGATTGGAATTCCACTGAATCTATAGGTGAATTTGTAGAGAATCACCACATAAACAGTATTGGTTCTTCAAACCCATGGATGTTTTGTTTTCAGAATATTTGTCTGTTCATATTTTAAGTTTGCCCTTTCAAAGCATATTTTTAATGCTTTTATAAATGACATTGTGCTATACCATTCATTTTCAATTGTTTATTGTAGTATATATAAATATAATTGGTTTTTATATTGACATAATATCTTGTGTCGTTGCTATATTTATTCATTGGTCATAGTAGTTTTAGTTACATTCCTTAAATTCTTTCTGCCTGCCCTATCATAACTTATGCAAAAAAACAAAATAAAAACCAAGAAATATTACTTTTGCTCTATCTTACCAATTTTGCTATGTTTTATATTAATCTCTGAGCTCAAAGTATTTTATAATTGACATGATTTCCTTTTTGAGTCATCCATTCATTTAAGGACATATTTTCATTTTAAGTAACTTGGGGGTTTCACAAATTTGGGGATTTTCTGTTCTTGATTTTTAATATAATTTTGCTGTGGAAAGAAAATATGCTCTGTGCATATTAATCCTTTTATATTTAATGAGCTTTGTTTTATATTACTATATGGATTATCTTATGTACCATTAACAATTGAAGAAGAATAATTTGTATTCTATCATTATTGTGTATAGTGTTTTTAAAATATAAATTCATTAAATTGGTTGATGTTGTCGAGTATTTATGCAGGAAGAATGTTGAAATTTTGAACTCAGATAATACATTTGCCTACTTCTCTTTTCAGGTCTGTCAGTTTTGTGTCACATATTGTGAAGCATTTCTATTAGGCAGACAAACATTTGCGATTGTTTTGTCTTCTTTATTTTTTTACCTATTTATTTTGATATGACCCCTTTATCTCTGGTAATATTTTTTGGCCTAAAATCTCCTTTAATCTGATAATAATAAGCTACTCCAGTTTTCTTCTAATGCATGTATACTTATGATTCATATATGAATATATTTGCAGTATTTTCCCTTTCATCTTTGTTACTTTTTGTCTGTCTGTTTATATTTCATGTATTTCTGTTGAAAATTCATACAGTTCTGTCTTGATTTCTTATCCACCCAGATAATCTTAATCTTCGAGTAGACTGCTTTTTAACTGAAGTGCTTAGACAACTTACATAAAACACATTTATCTGTATGACTGATTTTAAATGTATCATTTTTTTTTACTTGTTCCATCTGTGTTGTTGTTGTTGTTGTTTTCTATTGTGGTTGTCTCCTGTCTTCTTTTAGAATACTTCACTATTTTTAGCATTCTATTTTATTTTCACTATTGACATAAAATATACCTTCTTCATTTACAGCTACTTTAACATTTTCAATAGACAGCTTTATTACAATATACCATAAAATAATATTTTCAAACTTAAATTGCAGTGTAAGAAACATAAAAGTATACTTCCATTTACTGGCTTCCCTATTTTGATACTGTTTGCATACATTTTACTGTTTCTTCTTCTTTTTTTTTTTTTTAATTGTCAAGTTAGCTAATATACAGTGTAGTCTTGGCTTCAGGGATAGATTCCTGTGATTCATCACTTACATACAACACACAGTGCTCAACTCAACAAGTGCCCTTCTCAATGCTCATCTCCCATTTTCCCCACCCCTCCAGCCTGATCAACCCTCAGTTTGTTCTCTGCATTTAAGGGTCTCTGATGGCCTGCCCCCCTCTCTTTTTGTATCTTATTTTTCCTTCCCTTCCCCTATGGTCATCTGTTAAGGTCTCAGATTCCACATATGAGTGAAATCATATGATATCTGTCTTTCTCTGACTTATTTAGCTTAGCATAATACATTCTAGTTTCATCCATGTTGTTGCAAATGGCAAGATTAGTTCTTTTTCATCACTGAGTAGTATTCCATTGTGTATATATACCACATCCTCTTTATCCATTCATCGGTTGATGGACATTTGGGCTCTTTCCATAATTTGGCTATTGTTGATAATGCTGCTATAAACATTGGGGTACAAGTGCCCCTTCGAAACAGCACACCTGTATCTCGTGGGTAAATGCTTAGTAGTGCAATTGTTGGGTCGTAGGGATGGACTCATGCAAATTTATTAAGCTAATATTAGATGAATTATCCCAGATTAATTAATCTGCCTAAAATTTGTACTAGTTTGCATTTTGCAGCATCTAGGAACGCATTTTGCATTTACAATTTGGAGTTATTCTTTTGTATATGAAGAGTTAAAGCTTTGATAATCAAGGGACAGTAACCTAAGCAGAAAATATAGACAATCCAAACTTACTTCTTACTTCCAGTTTTCGCCAGAATAGAGGAAACGGTACTGAAATTACCTTCGCATAATAGAAAATTGAAAAGATATATGAAACGACTGTTTTCAGAAGTTGGACAATAAGCAGTGACAGAGGGACAGACTTCAAGCTTTAGGGAGCTCAATAGCTGGAATCTGTGAAGCCGATTACTGGAGAGGAGGTAGCTATATAAAGAAAGAGCTCCAGAAATCTATGTGGCGGTAACCCTGAGTCATTGAGTAAATACTTAGGAGGCCTATGTGTAATGTAAGAATTCATAAGACCTGGAAAAGAAAAAAATTCAGGGAAAGAATAGTAACTAGGGTGATTTAAGATAAAATGCTCCCAAAATTCAAACTGGGCTGGAAGATGTTCAAGTTCCAAACTGCCAGATCAAAGAGGATTAATTGAACAAATATATTCTGTAGAGACGTCAAAAGGATCACACTTTGTAGTAAGGTTAACTAATCCTAAAGTAAAGGTTACACAAATTTACCCTAACAATATCTGTAAGTATCAAACTCATACTCAGTAGCTTAATTGCCTGCCTCTCAAATCAAAGTCATTCCTTCTTAAAAGATGCTACTCTTAGAAGCATTCGAATGGAAATCCTAAGCCAACAAATAAATCTTAAAAATCATAGTTCTCGGTGAATTAAACATATGCAACAGTATAAGTTTAATAACATAATGCCAGAGTACATTTTTATAAGAACACATAGAAACAAACAGCAAAGATGATAGTAAGAAAGACTGTTTATAGCAAATGGGAGGTAGATAAGGAAAAGGGTGCATTACATAAGTTAAAGGGAATACATGGAATAAGAAAAAAGTCTTTCTGTGGACCAAAGATGATAATGTGACATAGTATTATTAACCTTGCTCCTCTCCAAGTGAGGTTAAAAAAGAACAGCTTGATAATGTCATATTTGCAAGAGTCTGTTAGCCAAAGTCCATAAAACCAAAGCTAAACATGTTATTAACAGTGTTTAATTTGGTTGATGTAAATCACCAATGTGTCACTTCCATTGCATATTGACTTACTTTTAATTTACTTAAATAATCTGCATACTCGCTTAAGTTTGTCATGGCTTTATTGCAGTTTACTGGCTGACACATTCCTCAGATGACTTTTTTTCTTATCAGTTACGTGGCCCAAGTAGAACTCCTCAGTCAAAAGAGAGAAGGAGAGTAAAAGAAAAAAAAATGGAAAAAAAAGTAGAGGAAAGAAAAATGAAAGATGAAGGAGTCCGTTGAGAGAAGAAGCAGCAGAAAAGTCATTCATAAGCTGGACATTGTAAATCCATCCCTCTTAGGATTCCCTTTCTTCATGTCTCCCTTTCTCTTTTCTTTTTGCAATAAGGAATTTATTTTACTGATCCTATGCTTCCTGTATGCAAAACATTACTTTTGTTTCCACTAAATGAAATTCTATACAGGTGTTTTAATTTGGCTGTAGGTGAAAAATGGGAAATAACAGCAAAGGAATCACATTAGTTGCACTTTCACGTCAGGGTCTTATCTTCTGACAATCCACATGTTGTGATAAGTGCAACACTGCTGATGTATGGAAGTCTGAAGAATCCATATACACTGTCTTGGGAAAATTGACAATGAAAGTGCATGAGTATAAGTAAATTTGCATACAGTTACTAGGATAACACATGGCCAGAGATGATCAGTAAAATAAAAAAAAAAATACAGGTATAGAGATACACACACTGTTAATCTCTCTGGTACCAAAGAGAACAAGAATAATCACTGTTAGTCTTGCAGGAACAAAAGGGGAGAAGATGTAATTTTCACAAAGATATGTTTTCCAATACTTGCTGCCTTTAGCCTTTCTCCTTTTTATTGTAATATTATATGTTCATTTTCACTGAGAAACAGAAGTGCAGTAACACATGTACGCAAAAGCAAGCTCGGTTGAAGGGAAGGGAATTTATAAGCCTCGGGGAATCTGGTAAAGGCAAGAAATTGACAGTAATAAAACAAAACAAAAAATCTCAGTCTTCTTTCTTTGATCACAGATACAGGAGTGTTTGATATAGATGGATAGATAGATACACGTGAACACATATGTACATGTATATGTATAGATAAATGTACATATATACACACTTTTAACACATAACTTATAATCACATATATAATTGCCCCTTACTTTAAAAATAATACCTGTAATTTCTTTTACCTTCTCACTCTGCTCTGAATAAGTGGTCCCCCCAGCAGCTGTCTTCCCTCTGAGTTCTGCACCAACCACCACTGATAATTGCTGTGTTAAGCATAATGTTTTCACAGCTGCAAGCAAGATTTTTAAATAGCAAAGGTGCACTGAAGCCATCCTCAGCAATTAATAAATACAATACTAACAATATTTGCACTTGTGACTTTTTTACTCTGAGCATACCAAAGCACTTTACAAATAAACATGTGTTATTAACCTAATTTTTTACAGATGGAAGGAAAAACCCACTAGATTTAGGTTAAGGCCAAGTAAGTGACTTTGTTGAAGATTGCCCAACAAATCAGAACCATGACCTTGAATAGAACCCAGGACTCCAGTAGGGCCTCTGCTTGGCTTTGTGAAAATCCAGCATCTATTAGCATTTGAACTTTAAATGAGCACTACTTAATGAACTTTACACATCATCATATTTGTAATAACATTTGCCATGAAAACCACTGTGTCAGTTGTGATTTCCATTAATTCTTTTTCCATAAAGAAGTAATCATTACATTTTAGAGAGATTTTTACAGGGAACGAAAGCCTTAAATCAAACGACTCAGACACTGAGTGATGTGTCTTCTCAGGAGTGCAACCCGCTGGAGCAAAGGAGGTACAGTTGGTGGACATAAGGGAAGTGACCGCCAGGCTCTGGATGACTTTCAGAGGATGGAAGGCAGGGAGAGACTGACAGAAAGCCCAGGATGTTGTTTGTTCAACAGATGTGTTCCTAGCCAGCTACCAAAGCTCATGAACCATTTTTATTTGTCAGCATAGAGAGATTAGATATTTACGATTTCTTATCGGAAGTTCACAACCAACGCATCAAGGCTAACTTGTCCACTGATTAGTAAAGTTGCCCTACTTCCAACTTGCCTATGGCTCTGCAGAAACATGAATTTTGTGCTGTATAACTGTACCCATGGTTCTTCATTGTTTAAAAGACTGCAAAAGTTATTTTTAATTTAGTATTTGAATCTTCATGAACATATATGCCCTCTGGATTGGACATTTTGATCCTTACACAGATGGTTGTTATTTTCTGGGACATTCTCCCACTATTCTTTTCCAAGTCAGTGTGGCAAACACATGAAATGAAAATACAAAAAAAAGAGATACTTAGATATGTTGGTATTTTAAGCAATATCCATCTACTCCTCATTATGATATTTTAAAGCATAATTTTTATTAAAAACTATATGCAAGGGCAAAACAAAATTAGAATAGTCTGATATTTAACTGAAATAAAGCTGTTGTTTATTACGATTATACAAAGGATATTCTTTGACATATTTTTTCAAAAAAAGTAAGTAATTTTTTAAGGGTTAAAGAGCAAATGAAACACAACTAAAATGATAAATATTTGCAAGCAGAATTCTTCTGACCATAAATAACTTTTAAGAATAAAGAAGAGTTAAATGATTATAAAAGATGGACCATAAGTTTATATCAGATATATATATATATATATATATATATATATATTATAAAAGGATACTAATATGTGAACAATCCTATGCTTTATAATATATATGTATGTATATATATATATGTATGTATATGTATGCATGTATACATACATATATATTATAAAAGGATACTATATAATATGTGAACAATCCTATGCTTAAGTATTGGGCTGTGGGAAACACAAAGAACAGAATTATAACCTTGTTTATAGAATGCTAGATTACAAAGGTCGAATCATGTACATCATATTTAAATCCTGGAATAGTCCTTTAAAATAGCATTTATTGGGGCGCCTGGGTGGCGCAGTTGGTTAGGCGTCCGACTTCAGCCAGGTCACGATCTCGCGGTCCGTGAGTTCGAGCCCCGCATCAGGCTCTGGGCTGATGGCTCAGAGCCTGGAGCCTGTTTCCGATTCTGTGTCTCCCTCTCTCTCTGCCCCTCCCCCGTTCATGCTCTGGCTCTCTCTGTCCCAAAAATGAATAAACGTTGGAAAAAAAAAAAAAATTAAAAAAAAAAAAATAGCATTTATTATTTTCTTTAAAAATCTTCTTTTGCTTTTACATTAACAGTATTTTTATCTTATTAATATAAATAATAAACATAAATAAAATATAAAATAATAAAATATAGAAAAATATATTTAAATAATATAAAATATAAAATATAAAATAAAATACTTATATAAAATATAAAACACATAAATTCAAAAGTATGTCTCCTTGCTCACAATCTTTTAGTTATAGACCTGAATTAAACAAATTAATACAGAGACACACATATGTTTTTATATAGACTACACACATATTCATGTCTGCCTCTTATTGTCATTATGTATATAAATGCAAAATAATATGCGTATAAAATTTGCTTTACATTTACAATAGAATTTTGAGGAGTTTACACACCTGTACATGTATATGCATCTTTCTATTCAATATATGTTTAATATTTAAGCAATCCTCAATTGATAAATATTTTTCCAGGTTTCCTTCAATTTTAAGTAATGCTACAAAGACCAATGAACACATAACTATCATGAACTGTTTGGAATATATCTCTATAAAATTTGGACAGCAAATATATAAACTTTGGAATGTAATAGATATTGCTAAATCACCCTCTAAAAGTTTCAGCTAATTTACAACTATTCTAACAATTTATGAGAATATTCAAACAAATGTATTTCTCTGATTAAATAAATATACATTCAATTCAAAATAATATGGGTAGGAGGGGAGGTGGGTGGGGAGTGGGTTAAATAAATAAGTGATGGGGATCAAGAAGGGCGCTTGTTATGATGAGCACCGGGTGTTGTATGGAAGTGCTGAATCACTAAATTCTACACTTGCAACTAATATTACACTGTATGTTAACTCACTGAATTTAAATAAAAACTTGGGGAAAAAACGTAATATGGCTAGAAGCCTACAATACTGCCACACGAAAATTTCAGTAAAATAACCATGAATACATTGGCGTAGTATTCTCTACACTAGATTCCAGACAACTGAATGCCTGAATCATAGACATATCAATAGTCTTTGAAGATGCATGGAGCCAGGTTGAAAAGAAAATGCATTTAGGCTTCAACTTTTTGCCTAACATGTCCAGGTTCTTAAATATAATGTAGGCTACTCAAAAAAAGTTAAAACAAAAATTATGCAGTCCCGCCCCCCCCCCCCCCCGCAATCTGGTGTGTGTGTGTGTGTGTGTGTGTGTGTGTGTGTGTGTGTTAGAAACTCAGAGCCTGTAACAATTAGAAAACTGGACAACTTTAAATCTGCATTTTAGGGTTTTGTCCCGGGGGCCTTTGTAAGCCATTAGCAGCTATTAGTACTTCTTGGATACTGTCTTTTGATATCCTTTCAGAGTGAGTAAATCACAGAATATATTTGTGCATAAAGAAAGGTCTAAGGAGGAAGTTCTAAAAAGGAATTGAGGGAAAATCATCACTTTTATGGTGGAGGAATAGTTTCTCAAAAGCAATGTAGTAGTTGTATATTCTGGAGAACTTTAGTTTACATATTATCTAAAAGTATTAGCTTTGCTTTTGTCTTCAACTCTTTTCTCCAGTGTTATATTTGAGAAACTATTCCTCCAACCATACAAACAATGAGTGCCTAACACTATGATCATATATATATATGATAATATATCCCAAAATGGCATTTGATAACTTAAATATATATGAAATGTATATATGAAATAAATATATATGAAAAATAAATAATGAAATATGTAGAAATATATATGAAAAATATAATATATGTATGAAAAAATATATATGAAATATATATATATAAATCCATAAATTATGGATAAAAGCTATTTATTACATCAAAACCTAAAATTATATTTATATTAAAACATGAATGGACAGTGTCAAGTAGTGAGCTATAAATCATTGTGACAAAACATTTGCCTAACACTTCTGCATAAATTCTTGGGCGTGCATACTATATAATAGGCAGAGGCACACATACACATATACTTCAGCACACATATAATTAAGTGAAGTTAATCAGTGTCCTTTTTAGCAGAATTTACCATAGTCTTTAATATTCTAAGATGCTTTTAAAATTTTATTGTTTTTTCTTCAATGAAGACATATTATGTATATAATGGAGAAGCATTCCCATTGTGCTTATCTCTACGTAGTTTGTGCATGCTTATCCTGCACCTCTGCTCTACCTATATTTCCTAATTGCTCTACAGTGAATATGTATTGCTAATGAAAAATAATGTTTTTTAAAGCATTTAAATAGAATAAATCATGAGAGACATCTGAAATCATAGAGTGGGGAAATTTTTCTTATAACATGAAATCTAAAACCTATAAAACGTGATAATATGAACCTTTTTATTAGGTAAATTTCAAATGTGTCCAAAAGAAAATATATTAAAAATGAATCCCTATGTAGCACTTCAAAGATTATCAACAACATTTTTCATATTGTTTCCTTTTGTTTTAGCCACCAGTGCCATTTTCCCTTTCTTCTTTCAAATTCAAGATATATAATTTACTTATAAAAACTTTTCTATGCATCTCTAGAGAAAAGTCTTATTAGCATAAACTCAGTGGTAGTTGAAAATTTTAGGCACAATGAATTTACCAAAAATATCTTAATCCATCTAAAATGTCTGCAATTTGATATTTGTCCCTTATTTACAAAAAAAAAAAACCCAAAAAACAAAAAACAAAAAACTGTTTTTAACTGGTTTGTCAAATAAGGCAGTTTCACTTTAATTTACTAGTAGTATACTGTTGAACAACATTGTAATAAGCTATAATAATAATAAGGTAATGTAATAATAAAACAATGTCTGTATATTTCTATTTATCTTTTATTGAAGTATAATTTTATATATAACAGTTTCCCTCCCTTTCAGTTTGTTTATAACTTTTTGTTCTATTTAAGTATAATCCACTATAGGAAAATAAACATTTTCAGTATATAGTTTAATGAGTTTTGACACAAAAATATACCTGTATAACTCACAATCATATTAAGATATAAAAACTTCTTCACCTCAGAAAGTTTGCTCAGGTCTCTTCCCAGTAAATCTACTAACCAACAGGTAGACTCTCTTCCAATTTTTGTCACTGGAGTTAAAATTGATGTTAATTATATCAGAGGGTGAAAAATCTTTTGTAAGCACAGTATGATTGTTGTGAGATTTAACTTTTGTTGCCCATAACAGTTGTTCAATACTTCTAACTGCTAAAAGTATTCTGTTGTATGGAATTTTATAATCTATCTATTCAATCCTTTTATAATGGACTAATTCCTTTTTTTTTAATTTTTGGCCATTATGAAGAAAGCTTTGATGTATTTGATTTTAGAGACCATTTGTGAAAATGTGGGTATTTTTTTTAATGGGGACAGAGACATACAAGCAGGGAAGATGGGCAGCGAGAGAGGAGAGAGAGAGAGAGAGAGAGAGAGAGAGAGAATCTTAATCAGGCTCCACACTGAGCAAGGATCCAGACATGGGGATTGATCCTACAACCCTGGGATCATGATCTAAGCTGAAATCAAGAGTAGACCATTCAAGTGACTTGAGACACCCAGGGGTGATTATGTTTTTATTTCACTTGGACAAATATATGAGTGGAAGTGCTAACTCATAGGATAGATGTATGTATGTAAAAAAACTGTCATATAATTTTTACAAAGGGGCTGTATACTTTTATGCTTTAACCAGTAATGTAAGGGAGTTTTGTGTACATTTGTGGTTCAGTGTTTTTAGCATAGTCATTCTAGTGACATGTAATAGTACTTCATTAAGGTAAATTTTGCATTGTTTTCCCTTCTTTTTTAAGTTTATTTATTTATGTGAGAGAGAGGGAGAGAGAGAATCCCAAGCAGGTTCTATGCTGTCAGTGCAGGGCCTGACATGGATCTCAATCCCACAAACCATGATATCATGACCTGAGATGAAACCAACAGTCTGCCACTTAACCGACTAAACCACCCAGGAGCCCTTGAATTTTCTCTAATGAGTACTGTTCTTCAGTACTTTTCCATATGTGTCTTGGCCATGTGCTTATTTTCCTTTTAGATATATCTGTTTAAATTAGTTAATCATTTTTAAAAGAGTACTTTGTATTTTTACTTATAATACAATGTAATAGATTATAGATAATAAATATTATATATTTATGACATAATTTATGATTTATAATAATTATTTTATTATTTTTGCTGACTACAATATTATTCAATAGTAAAATAAATGACATGAAGATTAGAATGGAAATAAAACAGGGGTGCCTGGGTGGCTCAGTCAGTTAAGTGTCCGGCTTCAGCTCAGGTCATGATCTCATAGTTTGTGAGTTGTAGCCCCACGATGGGCTCTGTGCTGACAGCTCAGAGCCTGGAGCCTGCTTGGGATTCTGTATCTCCCTCTCTCTCTGTCCCTCCTCTATCCGCACTCAGTCTCTCTCTCTTTCTCTCAAAAATAAATAAACATTAAATTTTTTTTAATAAAAGAGTGGAAATACAACAGTATTACAGGTATTGTATTGCACTGATATTGTAGGTAAAACTCTAAACAATATAGAAATGAGGTATTAGGACAATTATTTTCTTAATTTTAACAAGGTCACAAGACACAAGATCAATATGCAAATTCCATTTGTAATTCAGAATCCTGGTAATGAGCCAACTGTAATGACATCAAAATTAAAACACTAAAGAATACATATAGTGACATGTGCTTAAGGCAGAGAACTCCAAGGCATTGCAAAGAGAAATTAAAGAAAATACAAATAAATGCAGCAGTGGGTATGAATGGATTGAAGGTTTTTATGTTGTTGAGTTGCAACTCTAAGATGATATGTGATTGTAATCAACATCCTCACTTTTTATAAGTAATAAACAAGCTGATTTTAAAATTTTTATGAAAACAAAAGTAACCTAAAATAGTAAAAAACAACCTTCAAAAAGAACAAGGTAATTCATGCAGTAAGGTAGTTATGGAATAACGTTCACTTCGCTTAATGGTGCTGAACAGCCATGTAGATAACTGTACAGAAAACTAGATGGGTCTTGGGTTTTTATTGTTGTTGTTTATTCTTAATCCCTCTGACAATCTTTGCCTTTTATTTGAAGTAGTTTGTCCATTATTAGCATTTATTCTCATTATTGAGAATGGTGGGTTTGGATATACCATTCTACAATTTGTTGTGCAATTGTCTCTGATTTTAGTTTATTCCTCCTTTCTTGCCTTTTTTGTTTATTTGAATTTCAAAACATGACATTTTTAGCACATGTTTAATTTTATCTCAAAGTATTTTATTTAGAAATTGACATCATTTTTCTATGAGAATTACAGACTTCATCTATAACATCCTCTTTTTAGAAAATATTATGGAAATCAATTTATCAACCCACTATGCAGAATAGAAATGTATAATCCCAGTTCTTTTCATCAATAATTTATCTTTTTTAAATAAGTAAACAAAATTATTAGAGCAATAATTATTTAAGCAATAATGATTACAGCAATGGTTATTACATTTAACACACTTTGTGGTATGCTACTTTTAATATTTTTTTTGTCTTGTGCTACTCTGAAAGGTTTTATCAGGATTTCATATACTTCATGATTATGTAGCTTTCAATAATTTTCTAAACTCCATCTCCATTTATGTTTCACGGATACTATCCTCATTTATAAAATTAAAAAGCTAAGACTCAGAAAGATTAAGTGATATCCTATGCCATGAAACCAGTTAATGATGGAGTCAGAACTAGAACCCAGGCCATATTACTTCTAAAACATATATCTATAAAACTACAGAGCATTATATCCTCATACTTGCTGCCAGAGAGCTCACATTCTCATTAGCAAAATAATATGCATAAAACAACTTAATACTATAAAAATTACTAAGTAATTTATAGTAGATATAGATGCAGTACCAATTAATACTTATATTAATAGTCTTACTTGTATTTCAAATTATCAAAATTCAAGATGCAACTTTTAAATCATCCTCGCAGTTTATACAGACACAAATGCCTACAACAAAGAACTGAGTCATTAATTCAAAATAAGGTTCAAGTGTTGACTTTTAAAATTTGGTATGAAATTCTAAAGTACAAATTTAGTTATTTCTGAGGTTATTGATTGAACTAATGTTACTGTCATTTAAATTTTATGTCATACAAAAATTTTCCCCAAAATGTGCCATTGTGTTTGTTATATAACTTAAGTAGAATTGTTCTTTATGAAAACATATTACTTCACTTTTATATTTTTTTCTTTTATTTAATTTTCTCTAGTAGTTCTTAACAACCATTCACTGGTTCCAGAGTTTATTATCCTATAATTGAGAAAATGTGAAATGAAGTACCTTCTCCACTTAAGTTGTAAAACTATCACATCATTTAGCTTGGGAAATGGAATCTCTGTTCCAGGACTTTCCATTCTCATATTCAGAGAAAGCTAATATAACTGGGGTGAGTTTGTGGGGAAATATTTGAAATGAACAAGTATATAAGACTTTTCTTTCCTCTAAACCATTGAACATTTATTTCTTATTGAGAAAGGTAAATTGTCATCCCTCTGTGAAGTATATTTGAGGCAAGGGCATTCAGCAGTGAATGGGAAATGGAGATCTCTGGCAGAAGTAGATATAAAAACCACTTTTAACTTACTAGGGGCGGGGGGGAGTAGATAATGTGATTTTCTTGCTGTGAATTCTATTCTCTATTATGAATTCACAGTAGAATTTTATGAAGCAGACAGTTTTACTAGTGCCTATCCAGAGTCAGGAAACATTTGAATTGTTAAGTAACTCATTTAAAAAAAATTGATTGGTTGATTGAGCTGTTTGATTAATAGAATGCTGTCTATGTGTCAGGCATTTGGGCTACAATTCTGAATGTATATTTTAGTGAAGAAAATATCTTCTTTGCTTTCTGGGGATTTTTTTTATTGTAAAAATGGTCTATATTTATTCAGACCTGGAGGAGAAGTGAAATGATTTCTCAACTTGGATGTAAGTTACAGAAAATTTTTAAAATACGTCCTAGATTTAGTTCATGCAGTGGAAGTCATGAAAATGCTGGGCGATCTTAAATTAAAATCAAATTGTCTAAAAGGCTCCCATTACCATTCGAGGGTAAAAAATACAAGAAGACATCAATGGTTATAAATCATGTTAATTGGTTCTTCATAGAAGATTACCATTTATGTGCCTAATATTAGATGTATTTTTTTCTGGAGCATTCATTAATAATTAATCCTCTAAACATAATTGTGGGGTAAAATTCCTTGTTTTATAATTATTGTAAGCAACAATATTTAAATTTTAGCATTTAAGAAATACATATAATAAGGCATTATTCTAAGTGCCAAAAATGTTAACACAGTTAAGACATTGCAACTCTATGAAACAGGTACTAATATTATCCTCATTTTCAGCTGATAAAAATGGAGAAACAATGTTAAGGAAATTTCCAAAGGGCACACAGTTATTAAGCAGTGGACTTGGGCTTTGGATTAAAAAGTGTATATTCCAGAGTTCCTGTTTGTTTTGTTTTGTTTTGTTTTGAAAGATAATAGGATGATGAATCCTTAGGTATCCATCATCCAGTTTCAATAATTAGAAATAAAAGTCCGGGGGCTCCTGGGTGGTTCAGTTGGTTAAATGTCCAACATTTTATTTTGGCTCAGGTCATGATCTCACTGTTCTTGAGTTTTAGCCCCACATAGGGCTCTGTGCTGATAGTGCGGAGCCTGCTTGGGATTTCTCTCTCTTCCTCTCTTTCTGTTCTTCCCCTTATTGTGTTCTCTCTCTCTCTCTCTCTCTCTCTCTCTCTCAAAATAAATAAACTTAAAAAAAGAAAGTACTATTTGTCCAAGTTTGTTTCAATTATATCCTCCCCCACATACTTGCTTCTTAATAGTTTTTAGTGACATAGATATGACTAAGTGACAGATTAGCAAGGAGCTTTCTGAAACTTTCCATGCATTTGAATCCACAGCCAAGGAAAATTCCCTTTTAGGGGAATCTAAGGATTTTGTTGACTTGGAAGAATTTTCTTCTCAAAATGATAGTAGAATGGACAAAAGAGACATGTCAAAGGAGTGCCTTTCTCTTAATCCAAAGGACCCAAGGAAAGCTAAGTTACAACCTGTTCTGCTATAGAAAAATAGATGCAGTCAGTACTAAAGTTTTGGGGAACAGAGTGGTGCTGAACTGGAGGGGATCCTAGACTTAGAAAATTTGAAAAACAAGGTATAATGCTGGATGGAGGTGGACAAGCAGTTGGGTTCCCAAAAAACACAGTAAACTTACATGAAGATCTAGATAAAGTTAAACTCATTGAATATTACCTTAATAACAAAGAAGGGTCACAGTTATCTGAAAACCTGCAGAAAACAGAATTAAGTGATGACAAAAGTATTAAGCAAATGGGAATAGACATCATTCTTAGTACTTCTCTTTCCTTGGACAGGTGATACCCTGGAGGGTAAAAAGGGCAGTAAAACTTGAGAGAGAAAGAGAGAGAGAGAGAGAGAGAGAGAGAGAGAGAGAGCCCCTTCCCCTGTGACTGGGCTCTTCTAAAGAAGAAAATATAAGAATCTCTAGACTCCTCTCTGGAATCTACTCTGGATAATAGCTGCCAAGGTATTAATGAACAACAAATCTGAAATTCAGTTATGGCTCTTAAAGAATATTCAGGTTCCTATTCAAGATATACTTCTTTCAAATGAAAAGCAAGACTCCACCAATGTTTTTGTGCATAAAAGTGGAAAAACAAATGGGAAAAATCCTTTGCCATTCACACTTCAGCCATGATCCAGCAGTATGGCAAGCAAAGAAAGCAGTCAGAGTACCAGTTTGTTCTTCAGGAGAGAAGCTGTCAGATCTAAGACTACCGTGGATCCAGGAAAGCTGGCGGTTTCTTACACACTGTACACTGCTAGGCATGCTCACATTCACTGAGGATTAAGTGCATGTCAGCTTGAAACCCTCCCTGTCTCACTGCAGCTTAAGAATCATCTACTTCTCTTGCATCAGCTGAGGTTGACAGTGGTGTGCTTGGGAGATTTGCAAAATTATCCACAATTTAACTTATAAGTCCTGGACATCCAGGCTTTTCCTACTTTCACTCCTGTGTTAATTTGAACATGACAACAATAGGTAATTCCACTTTCTTTTCATCATCAGGGTTTCTTAAGGTTGGCACTATTGACATTTTAACCCACATAATTCTTTTTTTTTTTTTGAGGGGATGTCCTATGCATTGTAGGATGTTTAGCAGCATCCATGGCTTCTACCCACTGGATGCCAGTAGCACCTCCCCAGTGTGGCAAACAAAAGTGTCTCCAGACATTGCCAAATATCCTCTGAGGAATAAAATCACTTCGTATTGGGAACTACTGGTCAAGTATCGGATCATTAGACCAGGGTATACGCAACATTCTGAAAATGATTGTGAGCCATAACAGCCAAATTTTATTGTGCTTGATTATATTCACAGTATTGGTTATCTATATATATACTTTGTTTCCTTTAATAAATCTTAATTCTTTTTGCAAAGAACTTCATTAATTTTTTAACATAAAAATAGCGCCAAAATACCCTTTCATGAGTTAATAATATGTATTTCTTTTTAAAACAAAAAGAGAACTTTAATTTTATACAAACCCTTAATTTAGTAACCACAATTAACACAGTAATAATTCCTTACTGTTATCTAATACATAGTTGATATTCTAATGTCAGTGATTGTTTCAAAAAAAGTTTTCATCACTGATTTGTTTAAATTAGGGTCAAACAAGATGTATGCATTGTATTTGGTTGGTTGATGAGTCTTTTAATGTCTTTTTTATTCTAGGGCATCATCCATTCTTCTTCCTTGTTTTTTTTCCCAAGTTATTTGTTAGTTGAATGAATGGGCTAATTTTTCCTGTAGAATTTCCTTCACATTGGTAAGATATGCTACATGCAGTGGGTTGTGTTATAGGAAACTAAGTTTAGGGGATATTAGTTTTTTCTTATAGTCAGTTATTACACTTACTCATTGTTCTGGAGGAAGACATTACCTTTTTTCTACTGGTTATTAAAAGCATGTCTGCAATTTGCTCTGGAGAGAGATTTTATTTCTAAGAAGATCATCTATACACATATTATTGAAAATATAGTCTGGGACAAAAGAGCCACCAGTGACTCACTCACAAGATATGCAGAGACATGAGAGACCTAAGGAGAATTGTTTCACAACAATATTCATCCCTTATTTCTACATTTGCCTTGAATTTGGTAACTTTTCCAATAAGTATGTCACTTCACTGGCCACTCTGATTAATCTGACCTACACGGGGTAGGAACAAAATCTATTCAATCATTTCTTACAACATTTAACTAATGCTATTCTCAATAAGATTCTAAGCAGTTTAATGAGGACAAACTGAAGTGTTAACCACAAATATGCCATCCAAGGTACCAGGCACAGCTGAACAAACAAATCGGGTTTTAACTTAGAAAGCCTGGTTGGTGTCTTTCTCCATATGTTTCAGCATTGACCTTTTGACTTGGCTTGAGGCGTTAGTCCAGTTGTAGCAGATGCATTAGTGATTGTATAGACTCTGCCTTGGCCCGTAAGAAAAAAGTCTCAGGCAGTCACCCATAACAACCATGACCAGTGAGTTCAGGCTGAACTGAATGCCTTCCAGGGACATTGCAATATAATTGATCACTTTAGTTAAAGCCAGGGATAAATTTTGTACATGGTTTCTAATTTGTTGACTCACATTATAGAGACAACTGCCCTTGAGGAGGACATAAATAATAAATCAGTTAATCCTCTGGGAAGTATCCCAAAGCAACCAAAAGTCACCTCATTTTGAAGATATCTACAGTCATATATGGGCTGCATGAATTCCTGTTACTGTTTCGTAAAACACCTAAAGATCTCTAATATCTACTCCTAAATTATAAGTTAGTGTGCCAGAAAAGAAACACAGGAGACAGATATAATGTTCCTAGAAAGAAATTTTTTTTTCAAAATTTTGGGGCCTTGCAAGTGAAACGAACATCCACTGGCAGGGGGCAGAGATTGAGAATGCCTTCAATATAGTCTCACCCCAGAAACTAACAAATATTTGGCTTCCAAATTTAATTTGAATAACTGATCTAATTCTTGTTTCAAAGGGAGGATCTAAATCATCAGCAGGATCATATCTGTTTGCCCCATAGAATGACCGAATGATGGCTTTGAAACATGGTTAAGCAATGTTCAAAGATATTGACAGGTGTTTTGTCTGGAGATGGGGTTGCTGGGGTCCTCTCCTCTGTCCCAATGTATTTATAGTTCAATATTAAGAGAAAAGGAACAAAATCTTGGTTGGAGCTATCTATCAAAATCTAGAACATCTAGCAGTCAGGTAGATTAAAAGTACCTGCAACAGTTTAGGAGAGTGACATGGAGAAGGGTTTCTTGCATGAGGAAGGTTCTAAGGGTGATTCTAAAAGACAAAAATACTTAGCATTTCTCTCTCCCTTGCCACCCAGTGTCTGAAGTGTTTCTTCCTCATGTGATGAGATTATAGTTTTCTTTCTACCACCATGAAACAAGTGTGCCCATTGTATTAGTTATAACTTCACCTGTTTTACAATTATACCCTGTGCACATCAGAATTTTTCCCAGAATTACCAGGAGAATTTGAAGTTATATCAATAGAACTCATCCAAAGTTAAATGCAAAAAAAGAAGGAAAAAAAATTAAAAACACATAACAGAACATCCAAGAACTTTGGGCAATATCAAACTTTCATATGCGTGATTGGCATCACAAATAAGGAGTGAAAATGGGCAGAATAAATATTGAAAAGATAATGGCCAAAGCATTCTTAAAGTGAATGACTAGCATTGACCATGGAACCAAGAATCTCAGAGAAAACCCAGCAAGATAAAAGCTGAAAATAAATAAATAAATAAAATAGTATTGTTTCATACTACCAAAAACTAAATACAAAGAACAAAACTTAAAACAGATAGAAAAAATATATATACATTACTTACATAGCAATACGGAAAATAATTTAAAAATACTTTTGTTGAAAATCATGTAAGTGAAAAGACAATAAAATGACATAAAGTACTACACGGGCCAAAAAATCTCATCCCATAATTATACCTGCCTAAAATAGTCTGCAAACAAGGTATGGAGGATGACATTTGTAAAAATGGTAAACTTTGGCCTGCAAAAATCTGTTATTTCATAATACCAATGAGTAAACTGCAAAAAAAAAAGTCAGATTTTATTTTATTTTTTCAGATCTCTGGATATCAACCAAAGGCTTGTACAACCCCAGGAACATTTTTTTTTATTATATGAAATTTATTGTCAAATTGGTTTCCATACAACACCCAGTGCTCATCCCAAAAGGTGCCCTCCTCAATACCCATCACCCACCCTCTCCTCCCTCCCACCCCCCATCAACCCTCAGTTTGTTCTCAGTTTTTAACAATCTCTTATGCTTTGGCTCTCTCCTACTCCAACCTCTTTTTTTTTTTTTTTCTTTTTTCTTTCCCCTCCCCCATGGGTTCCTGTTAAGTTTCTCAGGATCCACATAAGAGTGAAACCATATGGTATCTGTCTTTCTCTATATGGCTTATCTCACTTAGCATCACACTCTCCAGTTCCATCCACGTTGCTACAAAAGGCCATATTTCATTTTTTCTCATTGCCACGTAGTATTCCATTGTGTATATAAACCACAATTTCTTTATCCATTCATCAGTTGATGGACATTTAGGCTCTTTCCATAATTTGGCTATTGTTGAGAGTGCTGCTATAAACATTGGGGTACAAGTGCCCCTATGCATCAGTACTTCTGTATCCCTTGGATAAATTCCTAGCAGTGCTATTGCTGGGTCATAGGGTAGGTCTATTTTTAATTTTCTGAGGAACCTCTACACTGCTTTCCAGAGCGGCTGCACCAATTTGCATTCCCACCAACAGTGCAAGAGGGTTCCCGTTTCTCCACATCCTCTCCAGCATCTATAGTCTCCTGAGTTGTTCATTTTGGCCACTCTGTCTGGCGTGAAGTGATACCTGAGTGTGGTTTTGATTTGTATTTCCCTGATAAGGAGCGACGTTGAGCATCTTTTCATGTGCCTGTTGGCCATCCGGATGTCTTCTTTAGAGAAGTGTCTATTCATGTTTTCTGGCCACTTCTTCACTGGGTTATTTGTTTTTCGGGTGTGGAGTTTGGTGAGCTCTTTATAGATTTTGGATAGTAGTCCTTTGTCCGATATGTCATTTGCAAATATCTTTTCCCATTCCGTTGGTTGCCTTTCAGTTTTGTTGGTTGTTTCCTTTGCTGTGCAGAAGCTTTTTATCTTCATAAGGTCCCAGTAATTCACTTTTGCTTTTAATTCCCTTGCCTTTGGGGATGTGTCGAGTAAGAGATTGCTACGGCTGAGGTCAGAGAGGTCTTTTCCTGCTTTCTCCTCTAAGGTTTTGATGGTTTCCTGTCTCACATTCAGGTCCTTTATCCATTTTGAGTTTATTTTTGTGAATGGTGTGAGAAAGTGGTCTAGTTTCAACCTTCTGCATGTTGCTGTCCAGTTCTCCCAGCACCATTTGTTAAAGAGACTGTCTTTTTTCCATTGGATGTTCTTTCCTGCTTTGTCAAAGATGAGTTGACCATACGTTTGTGGGTCTAGTTCTGGGGTTTCTATTCTATTCCATTGGTCTATGTGTCTGTTTTTGTGCCAATACCATGCTGTCTTGATAATGACAGCTTTGTAGTAGAGGCTAAAGTCTGGGATTGTGATGCCTCCTGCTTTGGTCTTCTTCTTCAAAATTCCTTTGGCTATTCGGGGCCTTTTGTGGTTCCATATGAATTTTAGGATTGCTTGTTCTAGTTATGAGAAGAATGCTGGTGCAATTTTGATTGGGATTGCATTGAATGTGTAGATAGCTTTGGGTAGTATTGACATTTTGACAATATTTATTTTTCCAATCCATGAGCAGGGAATGTCTTTCCATTTCTTTAAATCTTCTTCAATTTCCTTCGTAAGCTTTCTATAGTTTTCAGCATACAGATCCTTTACATCTTTGGTTAGATTTATTCCTAGGTATTTTATGCTTCTTGGTGCAATTGTGAATGGGATCAGTTTCTTTATTTGTCTTTCTGTTGCTTCATTGTTAGTGTATAAGAATGCAACTGATTTCTGTACATTGATTTTGTATCCTGCAACTTTGCTGAATTTATGCATCAGTTCTAGCAGACTTTTGGTGGAGTGTATCGGATTTTCCATGTATAATACCATGTCATCTGCAAAAAGCGAAAGCTTGACTTCATCTTTGCCAATTTTGATGCCTTTGATTTCCTTTTGTTGTGTGATTGCTGATGCTAGAACTTCCAGCACTATGTTAAACAACAGCGGTGAGAGTGGGCATCCTTGTCGTGTTCCTGATCTCAGGGAAAAAGCTCTCAGTTTTTCCCCGTTGAGGATGATGTTAGCTGTGGGCTTTTCATAAATGGCTTTTATGATCTTTAAGTATGTTCCTTCTATCCCGACTTTCTCAAGGGTTTTTATTAAGAAAGGGTGCTGGATTTTGTCAAAGGCCTTTTCTGCATCGATTGACAGGATCATATGGTTCTTCTCTTTTTTTTTGTTAATGTGATGTATCACGTTGATTGATTTGCGAATGTTGAACCAGCCCTGCATCCCAGGAATGAATCCCACTTGATCATGGTGAATAATTCTTTTTATATGCCGTTGAATTCGATTTGCTAGCATCTTATTGAGAATTTTTGCATCCATATTCATCAGGGATATTGGCCGGTAGTTCTCTTTTTTTACTGGGTCTCTGTCTGGTTTAGGAATCAAAGTAATACTGGCTTCCTAGAATGAGTCTGGAAGTTTTCCTTCCCTTTCTATTTCTTGGAATAGCTTGAGAAGGATAGGTATTATCTCTGCTTTAAACGTCTGGTAGAACTCCCCTGGGAAGCCATCTGGTCCTGGACTCTTATTTGTTGGGAGATTTTTGATAACCAATTCAATTTCTTCGCTGGTTATGGGTCTGTTCAAGCTTTGTATTTCCTCCTGATTGAGTTTTAGAAGAGTGTGGGTGTTCAGGAATTTGTCCATTTCTTCCAGGTTGTCCAGTTTGTTGGCATATAATTTTTCATAGTATTCCCTGATAATTGTTTGTATCTCTGAGGGATTGGTTGTAATAATTCCATTTTCATTCATGATTTTATCTATTTGGGTCATCTCCCTTTTCTTTTTGAGAAGCCTGGCTAGAGGTTTGTCAATTTTGTTTATTTTTTCAAAAAACCAACTCTTGGTTTCATTGATCTGCTCTACAGTTTTTTTAGACTCTATATTGTTTATTTCTGCTCTGATCTTTATTATTTCTCTTCTTCTGCTGGGTTTAGGCTGCCTTTGCTGTTCTGATTCTATTTCCTTTAGGTGTGCTGTTAGATTTTGTATTTGGGATTTTTCTTGTTTCTTGAGATAGGCCTGGATTGCAATGTATTTTCCTCTCAGGACTGCCTTCGCCGCATCCCAAAGCGTTTGGATTGTTGTATTTTCATTTTCGTTTGTTTCCATATATTTTTTAATTTCTTCTCTAATTGCCTGGTTGACTCACTCATTCGTTAGTAGGGTGTTCTTTAACCTCCATGCTTTTGGAGGTTTTCCAGACTTTTTTCTGTGGTTGATTTCAAGCTTCATAGCATTGTGGTCTGAAAGTATGCATGGTATAATTTCAATTCTGGTAAACTTATGAAGGGCTGTTTTGTGACCCAGTATATGATCTATCTTGGAGAATGTTCCATGTGCACTCGAGAAGAAAGTATATTCTGTTGCTTTGGGATGCAGAGTTCTAAATATATCTGTCAAGTCCATCTGATCCAATGTCTCATTCAGGGCCCTTGTTTCCTTGTTGACCGTGTGTCTAGATGATCTATCCATTTCTGTAAGTGGGGTGTTAAAGTCCCCTGCAATCACCACATTCTTATCGATAAGGTTGCTTATGTTTATGAGTAGTTGTTTTATATATTTGGGGGCTCCGGTATTCGGCGCATAGACATTTATAATTGTTAGCTCTTCCTAATGAATAGACCCTGTAACTATTATATAATGTCCTTCTTCATCTCTTGTTACAGCCTTTAATTTAAAGTCTAGTTTGTCTGATATAAGTATGGCTACTCCAGCTTTCTTTTGGCTTCCAGTAGCATGATAAATAGTTCTCCATCCCCTCACTCTCAATCTAAAGGTGTCCTCAGATCTAAAATGAGTCTCTTGTAGACAGCAAATAGATGGGTCTTGTTTTTTTATCCATTCTGATACCCTATGTCTTTTGGTTGGCGCATTTAATCCATTTACATTCAGTGTTATTATAGAAAGATACGGGTTTAGAGTCATTGTGATGTCTGTATGTTTTATGCTTGTAGTGTTGTCTCTGGTACTTTGTCTCACAGGGTCCCCCTTAGGATCTCTTGTAGGGCTGGTTTAGTGGTGACAAATTCCTTCAGTTTTTGTTTGTTTGGGAAGACCTTTATCTCTCCTTCTATTCTAAATGACAGACTTGCTGGATAAAGGATTCTCGGCTGCATATTTTTTCTGTCTAGCACACTGAAAATCTCGTGCCAATTCTTTCTGGCCTGCCAAGTTTCAAAAGTGAGATCAGTCACGAATCTTATAGGTCTCCCTTTATATGTGAGGGCACGTTTACCCCTTGCTGCTTTCAGAATTTTCTCTTTATCCTTGTATTTTGCCAGTTTCACTATGATATGTCATGCAGAAGATCGATTCAAGTTACGTCTGAAGGGAGTTCTCTGTGCCTCTTGGATTTCAATGCCTTTTTCCTTCCCCAGTTCAGGGAAGTTCTCAGCTATTATTTCTTCAAGTACCCCTTCAGCACCTTTCCCTCTCTCTTCCTCCTCTGGGACACCAATTATGCATATATTATTTCTTTTTAGTGTATCACTTAGTTCTCTAATTTTCCCCTCATACTCCTGGATTTTTTTATCTCTCTCTCTCAGCTTCCTCTTTTTCCATAACTTTATCTTCTAGTTCACCTATTCTCTCCTCTGCCTCTTCAATCCGAGCCGTGGTGGTTTCCATTTTGTTTTGCATTTCATTTAAAGCGTTTTTCAGCTCCTTGTGACTGTTCCTTAGTCCCTTGATCTCTGTAGCAAGAGATTCTCTGCTGTCCTCTATACTGTTTTCAAGCCCAGCGATTAATTTTATGACTATTATTCTAAATTCACTTTCTGTTATATTATTTAAATCCTTTTTGATCAGCTCATTAGCTGGTGTTATTTCCTGGAGATTCTTCTGAGGGGAATTCTTCCGCTTGGTCATTTTGGATAGTCCCTGGCGTGGTGAGGACCTGCAGGGCACTTCCCCTGTGCTGTGGTGTATAACTGGAGTTGGTGGGCGGGGCCGCAGTCCGACCTGATGTCTGCCCCCAGCCCACCGCTGGGGCCACAGTCAGAGTGGTGTGTGCCTTCTCTTCCCCTCTCCTAGGGGCGGGATTCACTGTGGGGTGGCGTGGCCCGTCTGGGCTACTTGCACACTGCCAGGCTTGTGATGCTGGGGATCTGGCGTATTAGCTTGGGTTGGTCGGCAAGGTGCACAAGGGCAGGAGGGGCAGGCTTAGCTCGCTTCTCCTTAGGTGATCCACTTCAGGAGGGGCCCTGTGGCAGCGGGAGGGAGTCAGATCCGCTGCGGGAGGTTTGGCTCCTCCGCAGAAGCACAGAGTTGGGTGTTTGCGCGGAATGAGGAAGTTCCCTGGCAGGAACTGGTTCTCTTTGGATTTTGGCTGGGGGATGGGCAGGGGAGATGGCGCTGGCGAGCGCCTTTGTTCCCCACCAAACTGAGCTCTGTCGTCCGGGGTCTCAGCAGCTCTCCCTCCCTTTGTTCTCCAGCCTTTCCGTTTTCTGAGCAGAGCTGTTAACTTAGGACTTCCAGAGGCTAAGTCGCGCTTGCTGTCGGAACACAGTCCGTCAGGCCCCTCTGCTTTTGCCAGCCACACTCAGGGGCTCTGCTTGGCCGGCGAGCCGCCCCTCCGCCCCGGCTCCCTCCCGCCAGTCCGTGGAGCGCGCACCGCCTTGCTGCCCTTCCTACCCTCTTCCATGGGCCTCTTGTCTGCGCTTGCTCCGGCGACTCCGTTCTGCTAATCCTCTGGCGGTTTTCTGGGTTATTTAGGCAGGTGTAGGTGGAATCTAAGTGATCAGCAGGACACGCGGTGAGCCCAGCGTCCTCCTACGCCGCCATCTTCCCTGAGGTCAGGAACATTTTTTTTAATAAATGATCTCAGTTAAGAACAGAGAGCTTTGTGGGTGTTTTAATTTGCCCTTGTCTCATCACCTATCTCTGCAGCTCCATAATGGTCATTATTTTACCTGTCTTGTGGTTCCCTGGAAGACTCCTACTTGCAGAAATTATATTTATTTGACATGACTAAAAGCTCATTCAGTACAGCCTTATCTGAGGGTATTTGTTAAAATTATCAGCAGCAATTGCTTAACATTTCAGCTGCCCAAAACCATGATAACATTTGTGGAAAAGAAGAGGTTTCAAAAAAAGAAAAGCTGGTGGATAGATGTTCATAGGGAATTTCAAAGAGCTCTGATTTTAGCCATTCTGACAGGTGTGAGGTGATATCTTATTGTGGTTTTGATTTGCATTTCTCTGATGATTAGTGATGTTGAGCATTTTTTCATGTGTGTTACACTTGTCTGCAGCCCCATAGACACCTCTCGTTGCCCTTCTGAGCTCCCTCAGGTGGCTCCTGAATCCAGCAACTGTTTCCAGTGGGTAAGTCCAGGTGGGGTGGTCTTTATTCTCAGTTAAGCAGAACATCTCCAGTTCAGGAACACTGTGAGACTGAGCAACAGACGGAAGTGGCCACCACACCAGAAGTTTGGCTGACATTCCTCACATGCTGACCCAATGGAAATGCAGCACTAGCTATGCAAGATAATAGAGTGGGTTATCCCTGTTTTTCCTAGGTTAACATTTTCCTTTTTAGTTTTCTTTCTTTCTTCGACTCATCAATTCATAGGATTTGTTATTCCATAGGAATCTCATTTAAATATTTTCTCCAAAAAAATTAATTAATTATTTAATTAAAAAATAGCTTAGACATGTTCCTGAACATTTAGAAGACCACACACATGCACAGAAATGCTTGCATGCCCAGGGTTTGTGCATAAAAAGAAAAGACCTGAGAAAGCCACCAGCTCTCAAATGTTGCCTAACTTGAGGTTCTGTATAAGCAGAAAGTGAAGGATAGTAGAGTGTTACAAACAACTGGTTTACGCAATGAAGGCATACCTCAGAACACACAGAGAACACCTTAACAAAAACTGAAGACTTCTTGGCCCAAGGCATTTAAGAAAATCTCCATCCATTTAATAGCTGGCTACTAAACTAGCTAAGCAGAGACTTCAGTGAGCATACTTGACAATGAAGACAGACTGTATAGAATTAGTTAGTAAGCAAACAATAACTACACTAAACAGTAACAACAACAAACCATGGGAAAGGAGAAAAGTCTGATTTTCACAGTTGTCACCTTATATGATTTAAAACAATGATTTTAACAACAACAAAAAACAAAAGTATACAATGAAGTAAAAAAATATATGGCCTATACATGAGAGCATAGCAGTCAAAAGAAACAATGCAAGAGGAAGCCCAAACACTGGACTTCAGAGGCAAAGACTTTCCTGCCTCCCTGGCTTCCTTTTCTTTCTTTCTTTCTTTCTTTCTTTCTTTCTTTCTTTCTTTCTTTCTTTCTTCCTTCCTTCCTTCCTTCCTTCCTTCCTTCCTTCCTTTCTCTCTCTCTCTCTCTTTCTTTCTCTCTCTCTCTTTCTTTCTTTCTTTCTTTCTTTCTTTCTTTCTCTTTCAGACAAAGAATTTAGATCAGCTATTTTAAACATCTTCACAAAACTATGGAAAAACTATGCCTAAATAATTACAAAAAAGTATGATAACAATGTTTCTCAAAATAAAAAAATGAAAATAAAGATATATAAGTAATAAAAAAGAACCCAGTAGAAATCCTGGAGCTGAATAGTACAATAACTGACATGAAAGCCTAGAGAGGCCCAAGAAGACACAAAAAGAATTGATGCACTTGAAGATAAAAAATTGAGATTCCCCATTCTGTGAAACAATAAGGGAAATGAATGAAAAAAAAAAAAAGAATGAGCATATTCTAAGGATACATCATATATTAGGTCATAAATAAAGCCTCCAAAATTTTAGAAGAACTTGTCAAAGTTTGTTCTTCAATTACAATGGAATTAAACTAGATGTCAAACACAGAAGGAAATTTGGGGAATTCACAGATATGTGATTTTAAACAACATATTCCTAAATTAAAAAATGGGTCAAAAAATCAGAACAAGAAATTTTACAAAATACTTTGAGGTGAATAAAAATAAAAACATGTCTAAGCTTTTGGAATGTAGCTAAAACAGTACTTGAGGGGAAGTTTATACCTGTAATGCATACATTAAAAAGTAATAACTATCTCAAATCTATAAACAAACTAAAGTAGAAGAGTAATCTAATCTCAAAGTGAGCAGAAAGATGGAAATATAAAATGTTAAAACAGATAAATAAAATAGAGAAATCTATGATATCATAGCTTGTTTCTTTACAAAGTTCAATAAAATTTAAAAAAACAATTGTAGCTAGACTGCACAAGAAAAACACAGAGAAGACCCAAATTACTAAAATAAGTAGTGAAAGAAGGGATATACTCCTGATCTTATAGAATAATAATAAAAAAAGAATTATTAGAAAAAGCTTTGAACAAGTATACATGCCAATAAATTAGATAACCTAGATGAAATGGACTCATGCCTAGAAATACATTTACTTAGTATTGAAAATGACTCAAGAAGAAATTGAAATCTGAGTATACCCATAACAAGTAATTGAATTATTAATTAAAAAAAATCTCCAAAACATAAGCCCAACCTACAAGACTTCCTTGTTGAATTCTCAGAAACATTTAAAGATTTAGCACTAATCCTTCACAGACTTTCATAAAAGGAGCAGAGGAGGGAATACTTCTAAACTCATTCTTTTAGGCCAATGTTATCCTGAAATTAAAGCCAAATTTAGAATGGCAATGAGTGCAAAATACAGAGCAATATCCCCTATGAATATAGACACTAATTTCTTAACAAAATACTAACAAATTGCATCCAGCAATATGACCTAGTAGATTTGGCCCAAGAGGACAAAGGATCCAATATATCAAAATCAATCAATGTAATATCCTACATTGATAGAATAAAGGACCAAAGTCATGATCACTTCAGTAAATGTAGCAAAAAGCATTTGACAAAATTAACACAATAGATGGGAACCTCCTCAAACAGATAAAGAATATATACTTAAAACAACAACAAAAACAACATCCACCCATGGCTAACATTAAACTTAATGGGAAAAGACAAAGATTTCATCCTAAGAACAAGACCAAGAGAAGGATGTCCACATCTGCCATTTTGTTGAATACTGACAAGATGTTATAGCCAGGGAAACTGAGTAAGAAAGAAATAAAGAAAAAGCATCAGGTTGGAAAGAAAGAAGTAAAACTATTGTCATTCCATATTACCTAATCTTTTATTTAGAAAAACTTAAGGAATAAACAAAACTACATTAGGTCTAGTAAACAAGTTCATCAAATTGGTAGGACACAAGATGAACAGAAAAATCCATTGCATTTCAGAACTTTAATAAAAAAATTCTAAAATTAACAATTTCCAATATCATCAAAGAGATTAAAATATCTAGGAATAAACTTACATAAGAGCACAAAACTTCTACAACAAAACTATAAAACACCGTTGAAAGAAGTTAAAGGCCTCAATAAATTTGGGGGATACTGGAGAACACAGATTTCTTGATTTCAAGACTTGGTATGCAGCTACAGTAATCAGAATAGTGTGGTACTGACATAAGTATAGACATATATGTCAAGAGAATAAAATTGAGAGTCCAGAAATAAACACTCAAATTATGGTCAGTTAATTTTCAGCAAAGTTGCAAAAACAAATCAATACAGAAATAATCTTTTCAACAAATGATGACTGGAAAACTGGATATCCACAAGCAAAAGAATGACTTGGGCTCCTTCCTTGTACATATACATTAACACAGAATTAATCAGCTTTAAATGTAAGAGCTAAAACTATAAAATTCATGGAAGAAAACATAAATGTAAATCCTTGTGATTTTTGAACTAGCCAATGGTTTCTTAGATATTTATCCAAATATCTAAGCAAAGCAACAAAAGAAAAATAATAGCTAAAATCAGCTTTGTAAAAATTAAAAACCACTGTGTTTCAAAAGTCACCATCAATAATTTGAAAAAGACAACACACAAAATCAAGAAAATATTTGAAAATCATAAGGGACTAGTGTCCTCACTGTATAAAGAACTCTTAAAACTCAATAATAAAAAGACAGTTTTAAGGATGGGCTAAACTAAATATATTTCTTTAAAAACCTTGTAAAAATGGCCAGTAAGCACTGTAAAAGGTGTTCAATATCAATAGTCATTAGTGAAATGAAAATCAAAATGACTACATATTACTTCATACCCACCAAGATTGCTGTAATCTAAGAGATAGCCCATAACAATTTTTTGTTAGAATACTACTAAATTATAATAATCACATTGCTGTTGGGAATGTAAAATAGGCAGCCACTTCGAAAAACAGTCCTCAGAACATTTCCTCAAAAATGTAAATAAAGTTATCACATGACCCAGTTATTTCACTTCTAGGTATGTACCCAAGAGAATTAAAAATCATGTTTACACAGCAACTCATACACAAACTTCATAAAAGCATTATTAATAAGACCTAAAAGAGTAGAAACAGCCACAGCTACTTCAACTGATAAATGAATATCCACAATTTACTCATACAATGGATAATTATTCAGCCATAAAAAGGAATGAAGCACTGATACATACTTCAAAGTGATCACACTCTGAAAAGATTGTGTTAAGGGAAAGAAACTAGACACAAGAGGTTGTATTTCCTATGATGCCACTTATATGCAATGTCCAGAATAGACAAATTCATAGACAGAAAGTTGATTAGTTGTTGCCTAGTGTTCACGAAAAGGGAAAAAGTAGAAAGACTGTTAGTAGATATGGAGCTTCTTTTAAAAGTGATAAAATGTGGTGGTGATGGTTGTACCACTTTGCAAATACACTAAAAAACAATGAATTGTACACTTCAAAAGGGTGAGTTTTATGGTATGTGAATTATATCTTAATAAAATAAATGTTCCAAATACTTTATATCTCATGAGAAAAAGTAAAAGACCTTGGTTTCCACATAACACAATATGTCATAATGAGTTTTCACAAGAAAATGTGCATCTTAAAGTAATTAAACTTCTGGCAAATAACATAAAAAAGAAAAAGAAAACCTTCATGACCATGGAGATAGACATTGATATTATAAACAGACACAAAAGCAGCAATCATAAAATGAAAAAAAAATAATAGTTCAGACTGTGTTATTATTAATATTTAAAAAATCATAAACTATTATTAAGTGAGAGAAATATCTATCCAAAAAATGGGATATGTTCAATATATTTGACATAAGAGTCCTATCCAGATTAAAGATTGTTTAAAAATCGGGGCGCCTGGGTGGCTCAGTCGGTTGAGCGGCTGACTTCAGCTTGGGTCATGATCTCGCGGTCCGTGAGTTTGAGCCCCGCGTCGGGCTCTGTGCTGACAGCTCAGAGCCTGGATCCTGTTTCAGATTCTGTGTCTCCCTCTCTCTGACCCTCCCCCATTCATGCTCTGTCTCTCTCTGTCTCAAAAATAAATAAACGTTAAAAAAAAATTAAAAAAAAATATTGTTTAAAAATCAATTAGAAAAAAAAAGTAACTTAATAAAATATGCAATTATCAAAACATCACATCAAAAAATTATGAAGTGTGATTACATATTTTACACGATTATGAAATTCAAATTAAAACTGCAGTAAGAAGGCATTTCAGATCCATCCAGAACATTAAAGCAAAACCAAAACCAAACAAAATATTGACCATATGAAGAACTGCCGAATATATGATATATATTCGGCAGTATATGCATATACTGCTGTTTAGGTACATATTGGTACAAAACACTTGGAAAGTGACAGTATTCACTAATGTTGAACATCAGATACCATATAACTTAGCAATTCTATGAGTACTCTCTACATATTTGCATATATTTACCCAATTAAATGTACATATGTGCACCAGATAACAGGTATAAAATTGATCATAGCACGATTTTTCAAAAATGTCCCCATTTAGAAATATCCTAGTGTTCATTAATACAGGGTGAATAAATTAATTTTGATACATTTGTACAACAGAAGACAACACAATAATGGACATGAAAATGATACTGTAACATGTACCCACACAGATCTCACAATCAAAACATTTGACTTATAGGCATTGGACACAAAAAGGTACATTCTGCATGATTCTACTATATACAGTTCTAAACCAGGTGAATAAATCTGTGAAAGTAAGAACATCACTTACCTTCGTGTGGATTATAAGTAGAAAGACACATAGTAGAGCATTCTGGGATATGAATACAGTTCTGTTTATTGGTTATCTGGGTAAGGCTACAGATCAAACACCAGCAACCCTTCCAGGTAACTTCCACCATGTTCACCTACCTTTATGCATGTTATACATGGTTCAATATAAAGTTGAAGCTAAATATTAAGAAATGTTACATAGATTTTTACATGAATAATTTTATCAAAGTTATATTAATTTCACACTACTTGCTTATAAATTAGGAATTAGAGTAGAAAATAAAATTATTTTTCAAGCAACCTATTGCAGCTTACAAATCATCTTTAATAATTATCTCTATGATATATTAATCATTGGCAAGAAAAATGCTTTTTAAATTCATGAAATTACTTTCTTTTTTGTTTTAAACATAATAACTGCCTTTATTGCTTATTTATTTTTGAAAGAGAGACAGAGAGACAGAGCATGAGTGGGGGAGGGGCAGAAAGAGAGACGGAGGCACAGAATCAGAAGCAGGCTCCAGGCTCTGAGCTGGTCAGCACAGAGCCTGACATGAGGCTTAAACAAACCAATTGTAAGATCATGACCTTAGCTGAAGTCAGAAGCCTAACTGACTGGGTCACCCAGGTGCTTCATGAAATTACTTCCTAAATAAGCTTTAAAAGAAGGACTCTTGCTTGGATATCTTTCTACATTTGCAGGCTAATAGATAATATAAGTTAAGAGCATTTAGCAGTATGTGTCTCCCCATTAAATCAAATAATAAGCACTAATATATGTGAATTCTTGAAATGTATTGACAAATATACTTTCTTTATATACTCCATAAGAGAAAAATTTGGTCCAATTGAATTATAAAGGAAAAAGTCTATAAGCCAAAATGAACATCATATTCCTATAACATGTGAATCATTCTCTGGATGAAATATGTAACCACCTTGTACCTTCTAAATAACTAAAGATTATTCTTTTTCATTGTTCCCTTTCAAATTTATTAATTACAAAAACGTGGATGCTAATATCATCCAGGTTATTTTAAATAAACATTTTTATATAATTTTTATGAAATTTGTTTTTTAAAAATTTAATACATTTGGGCTTTGATAAGTCTGATTGCTAATCAAAATCTATATATCAGTATTGAATACTTTGATCAATTTAGAAATGATGCTGTCAAGATAACTCTTGAAGCAAATTTTTATGTTATATTCAAAGTTTACCACTATTCCACAAAATTAGAGACATTTTACCTAATTTAATAGAGTGGAAAAGAAAACAAGTAACTGTTCTTACTTAGCCAGCATAAACAGGACTCTATTGGCAAACTTTTAGAGTATGAGAACAGGACAATTGCTTCCCTAGAAATTTATGTTGATTAAACTCTTTCAAAATAGAAGGAATAACCACCAATAGTACCTTCAGAATTTCCATTTAAGAGGAACTTAAGAGGGTCAGTCTAATTGGAAGGGGACTGTAGGGGACTTGTTTTGAAGATATTTTGAATAGCAAGCACAATGTGCTTCAATTTGGTATTTATATGGGGTGACCCAGGGGAACTGATAGAGATGGAAAATAAAGGACCCCAAAACATCCTTATTGCCACCACTTAATAATAATCTGTAGGAACAGTCCTGTGGAAATAGAAACTTCTCCTTAGAGACTGATGAATGTTCTCCAGCAGTTGGTCTGCAATACAGCAAACAGGCTGTTTTCATGAACTCATTTCGTGTGCTGGGATAGACCAAGTTAATTGGTCTCAAATTTATTCAAATACTAAAAATTTTATGTCTAGATGTTGGCATTTGTGCCTTGACTAGTATTAATGGAAGAAGTAATCATGATAGTAAAGAAATTCCCATATTATAGAAAATAAATATATGCTTTCCTAGAATGGAGTCACTGAAACTACTGTTCTTCCTCATATGTTATAACAGCTATACAGCAGAAAATAATGTAAAACACTTTTTTTTAAAGCTGTTATTATTTGAGGAAAAAAAATAATCTGAGAGCAGTGTTTAGAAAAACCATACCTGCTTAGCTTAGGTTAGTTTACCTGTAGGGAACTCCACAAAGTAAATGCATTCAGTTTTGTGAATAATCTGTGGTGAATTTTTTTAAAAAATAATTCTTTTTAATTGTAACTGGCACTTGTAAGCTTAATACTGGAGTCAGCTGAGAAGTAATATAATTGTTAGTTAGCTGTAACAATGTGAGACTCAAGTATAAGTGACTAGTTATAGTTGAATAATCCTTAAAAGGACACATATATAAACCAAATGTTTAATTTCAAATATTGAACATCAAAGGCACCTTTTTTTTTCTTTTGACAGTTAAACTACTTTTAACACAGTCTGGAAATTGGTTTACAGACTTTTCTTATAGTCACAGACATGAGAACAGAGATTCTGACCATGTGGCTGCCTGGAGCTGTAGCCCTTGGCCTGCCATAGATGATTTAAAAGGCTCTATAGAGAAAAAGTCAAGACTTTTTTGGTCTATGATTATAAGTGAGTGTGGTTTGGAACTGTTTAAATGGGGAGAGACCTATATTCTTAGAAACCTTGACTCTTTTTTAACTTTCTCATTCTTTCCAGCTGGCTAGAGCCTCTACTTTTCTCCAAATCAGGTGCCTGTCGAGATGGAAGCCAAATTTTTAAGAATTAGATGGAAATAACACTTCTTATTTCATATTTCAAATGTTGAATCTCAACTAAAAGGCAAGGGCAATTTAAGTCAAAAACATGCAGGAAGAGTTAAAGAAATAGATACGTTGTAAATCATATGGCAGAAGTGCCACGTCTTACACAAGTCACATGTGGTTTTCTTTAATAGAAATAAGTCACTCCTATTATGCAGAGAATACTTCCCTCTAGCTATTCACATCCATTTAGTGTTCAACAGCTTGCCGAAGTGAGAGTCTTTGAAGGCTTAAGTATATTCATACGCTCATAAAAATGACACACTCATTAGCAATTATTGGACCAAAGAAGGTCTGCAATTTTTCCTCAAAAAAAGGAGCCTCATAATAGCATTTGTTTTGTTTTTTAAATCTAAATCTTTATTGATCATTATTATATGCAGGCCTTTTGGATAGCTCAAAAGGAATCAAATTACCTGGGTTCCGAATCCACTTTCTGTTTGATCTTCAGCAAATTATTTAGTCTCCTTTTGTTTGATTTTCTTAACCTGTAAAGTTGAGAAATAATAACCCATAATTTATAGTGTTGTCGAGCATTAAATCAGATCATGTATCTAAAATGTTTAGAATTTGGCATATCACACTGAGGGCCACACTTGTTACACAGTAGGTGCTCAGCAAAGTTACTCAATGAAGACTACCACCTGTTATTTTCATTACAGTTTATTCGCATGACAATCATGTGAGCAGGCAATCTTATTGACAATTTGAATATGACACAATTAAGAATCTGTAGTCCCCAGTTATATTCTCAAGTTCATTCAAGAAATCCTAAGCGGTAGAGCCAATGGGTTGGTACACAAGCCAGGTCTCTACAGCACAAAGTTAGCAACTCTTGTCTCTTAGCTTTTCAAATTACATTCAACACAATATATACTCATGTATGTTGTCTGTGTCAGGCCCTGTGCTTGGATCTAGGCAATCAAAGATGGGTAAGATACTATCTATCACCTATGATATTCTTCATAGATAGTCATAAGTGAAAATTAATTATTTAAATACATACACTCAGGGTTCTACAGACACTAGAGTGAGAATAAAAGCATTGCCTCATTGTAGCAGCATGGACTGTGGTCTATGAAGACTGGGGTGATAGGGAAACCTGGGTGGTTCAGTTGGTTAAGCATCTGACTTCAGCTCAGGTTATGATCTCACGGTTCGTGGGTTCGAGCCCCGCATTGGCTCTGTGCTGACAGCTCAGAGCCCGGAGCCTGCTTCAGATTCTGTGTCTCCCTCTCTCTCTGCCCCTCCCCTGGTCTCTCTCTCTCTCTCTCTCTCTCTCAAAAATAAAAATAAACAGGGGCGCCTGGGTGGCGCAGTTGGTTAAGCGTCCGACTTCAGCCAGGTCACGATCTCGCGGTCCGTGAGTTTGAGCCCCGCGTCAGGCTCTGGGCTGATGGCTCAGAGCCTTGGAGCCTGTTTCCGATTCTGTGTCTCCCTCTCTCTCTGCCCCTCCCCCGTTCATGCTCTGTCTCTCTCTGTCCCAAAAATAAATAAACGTTGAAAAAAAAATTTAAAATAAAAATAAAAATAAACATAAAGAAAAAAAAAAAGAATGGGATGATATTGTAAAACACCCAGTGTCTGCAATGAGGCGTACATAAACAGGATTTGTTTCTTTAACCACATACACTTTTTAAAAATGAAATTTCTAAAAGCAAAATCCAGTAAAATTTTACCTATAGTATGTATTTTCTTTAATTAGCTAGAAATTTTTGATACTCAGGCCCATAGTTTTGGATACCTATGGCTAAAAGTGCTATTTCCTACCAAATGTCAAATCAGATTACTGACAACTTTCAGCTAAATTTCAGAAACCCAACAATACCTTAAATCCAGTTATTTATGGTATTAATAGTTAAGATGTCATGCAGAGTTTGGTTTGTGGTTTTAGTTGCTTTAAGATTTGCAAGAAAAAATTGAAAGACAGAAAAAGGTTGAGATTATTTGAAACAGTGTGGGCTGCTTTTTCCAGATAATATTAGGAAGATTTTAATATATTATTAGTAAACACCAATATAATAAGTTCTGTTACACTACTGTACCTTATACTCTTATGATATACCTTCGTTAATTGCATTTAGAAGTCTATCTAGCAGTATTCACTTAAATTTCTTTCAATTACAAGGATTCGTCCCACCTGAATCTGAGCCATTGTGTGATCAGCTATTTGAGGTTATTTGGGATCCTGGCACTTGGCATTTTTCTGCATCTTCCCATCTTACACACATTGCGCTATCTGCTCTTGATGTAGTAACAAATAATTAGAATCACAAGAAGTATTTACTCATTTTTCATGAACAGTACGGATGGTATTTATAAATGACTGCAAATACTCTTAGAATGCTGTTGATTTTTAGTGAAAGATGTTTTGTTTTCAACATATTTGATATTGCAATATATCATATATAACATGGAATGCGACCACTGCAGAGAATTGGACTTTGGTTTCGAAATAGCAGTGAATTGATTATTCTTGCTCACAAAAACACTACCCATAATTCATGAGTTCTCTTTGCTTAATTGTTTAAATCTTTTACTTATTTATTATCCAACAAAGTCTGTATCAACAGCCCAGAGGATAATTTTCAATGATTTTTATTAGGCAAGAGTGAAGTAAATGCAAAACAGAAGTAGCTTTTCTCTAAGCCCCAGCCTGAGGAGGGGGCAGGGGAGAATTTGCTTCAACTTGATGAAGCAGTTTATCTACAAAATCTTGAGATTAAAATGTCCTTGGCAGTTTTCTAAATTAGAGAAAAGTATTACAAATTTAGAAGTGCTAAAAGGAGAGTGGAGCCCAATCTAGTAAATACTGAAATAACATTCTTTTGATAATGCTAGATCTTTTTTGAGATTTAGATAGACTTTTTGTGTCCCAAATTAAAGGCATCATTTAAATAATTTTGTAAATTCTCACTTATTAAACCAAAGAAAATATGCATATTATGGTAGAAAATTACTCACCATCATAATCTTATTTTGCTTACCCTAAAAATGCTCTTATATAATTATATTATTCTTATATAATTCCGTTTTCATCTTATCATTATGAAAAATGTGAAAAATTTCCAAATTCAAAAAACACAGGAAAAGAATCTTATAACAAATATCAGCACATCATATTCATCATCTAGAAATAAAAATTCTTTAACATTTTGTGATAACAGCTTTATCTACTTATTAATATTTATGTATATATATTTTTGTACCATTTGATGGTTACAAAGTAATGATAATTTACCTAAATATAAATCAGTATGCATTTCCTAAATAGGACATACTCCTACCTAACCTCAATGCCAATATCCTATATAAGATATAATAGTACATTAGAAATAATATTATTTTCTGAATTTTAACATATAACTCATATTCTAAATTCCTCAAATATCTGCCATCATTTTTTATTGCTATTTTATTTTCAGCCATGATACAAAAAGTTTTACACATTCATTTTTAAAGTTTTTTTATTGTTTTTAAAATTTATATTAGATTTCCACCATTTTATTCTTTTAAGATACATTTTTGAAGACAGTAAGTCTGTTTCTTTTATTTTTTACTTTTTTAATTTATTTATTGTCAAGTTAGCTAACATACAATGTACTCTTCGCTTCAGGAATAGATTCCTTTGATTCATCACTTACATACAATATCCAGTGCTTATCCCAACAAGTGCCCTCGTCAATGTCCATCACCCATTTTCCCCACTTCCCCAATCCCCCACACCCATCAACCCTCAGCTTGTTCTCGTATTTAAGAGTCTCTTATGGTTTGCCTCCCTCTCTTTTTGTGTCTTATTTTTCCTTCTCTTCCCCTATGGTCTTAAGTTTCTCCAATTCCACATATGAGTGAAATCACATGATATCTGTCTTTCTCTGACTGACTTATTTCACTTATGTCAAGATTTCATTCTTTTTCATTATATATATATATATATATATATATATATATATATATAGTCCATTATACACACACACACACACACACACACACACACACACACATATATATATACACACGCACACACCACATCTTTATCCATTCATCAGCTAATGGACAGATGGGCTCTTTCCATACCTTGGCTATTGACAGTGTTGCTATAAACATTGGAGTACATGTGCCCCTTTGAATCAGCATTCCTGTACCGTTTGGATAAATTCCTGGTAGTGCTATTGCTGGGTCATAGGATAATTCTATTACTTTTTGAGGAACCTCCACACTGTTTTCCAGAGTGGCTGCACCAGTTTGCATTCTCAGCAACAGTGCAAGAGGGTTTCACTTTCTCCACATCCTTGACAACATCTGTTGTTTCCTGAATTAATTTTAGCCACTCTGACCTGACTGGTGTGAGGTGCTATCTCAATGTGGTTTTGATTTGTATTTCCCTGATGATGAACAATGCTGCGTATCTTTTCATGTGTCTGTTAGCCATCTGATTGTCTTCTTTGGAAAAGTGTCTATTCATGTCTTTTGTCCATTTATTTCTTCACTGGATTATTTGTTTACAATCCTGGTCTTTAGCCTGTATTACAAAGCTGTAATCATAAAGACAGCATGGTATTGGAAATCTGTTTCTTTTAGAATTTCCCACATACTAGACTTGCTTAATTATTTCCTGATGATATCATGTAAACTTTTCCTCAAACTCTATTACCTGGTAACCAGAAATTAGGCCTAAAGGCCTGATTTAATTCAAATGATTTTTTTTGGCAAAAATACAGTACAAGTAATACAATCTACTGTACACTGAATTCCATCAGTTGGCACAGTATCTGGTTGTACCAAAATAAGTAAGGCTAACATTCATCTTTCTTTGAGATTATAGACTAGATCTCTCTATTATAAAGATATGTTTTTCTTCTTTCATAATTAGCAAAAAATCTGTGAGATAATACTTTTCACACTTTAAAAATATCTGGTCCTCAATAATCCTTCATTCACTTTTTTTTTTTGCCTACACTAATGATCATTTACTGAATCACCAATGTAATAAGGAGTAATTTTCTAATTATATCATTCTTTCTATATTTTTAGCTAGCCTTCTCTGAGCTGTTGATTATCGACAGGAGATGAATTACAGTTTTTGATTAAAGGGCAGCATTTATGTTTAATTCTGCCTCTATAATTAATGAATTTCAGATAACAGAGTTGGGGTAATATTGGTGGCAAAGGAGTTTTTCTTCATAGGTTTTCTCTCTCTCTTTTTTTAACATCATCATGGACCCATGAATTTTTATCAGTTGGATATTTAAGAATCTTTTTTAGTCATTATTTATTTTTATGTCTAAATTACAGAAACTTAGTTTATAAAGAAGAATACTCTATGGAAATAGAGAGAATATCTGTAAAACGAATACTTCTGGTTTATGCTCCAGAACATGTAATTAATTTAACATATAATATCTTGGTCCTTGAAAATATTTAAATAATTACTCCATGTGCTTTTCTGTTATACCTAAACTCAAAAGAAATAAATATTGCTGAAAAGTTTAGGAGATACAAACATTCAGCTGGAAATTAAATAATCAGACATTCTTTGACTTACTCTACAACACTGCAATGGCTATAATCATCTTCATCAAATATTTAGCATACCTCCACGTAGGAATGGGCTTTCTCTGATACCTAAACTACTTGTTACTAAATATTTTTTTCTAAACTTTCTTAGGCCATTGTCAGTTAAGAACATAGCAATATTATTTTTGAATTTACTGCTTTGTTATTTTCATGTCCTATTTTATAGACCTACCATAGCATTTGTTAGAAAACCTACAAACTACACACTTGCCAACACAGATCTTATTGAATTAAAAAGGACTTACATTTTCTTTTTTTTTTTTTCCTAACCAATGGAGTTCAAGAAAGGTAGAAACTGCTTCCATTAACAAGTATAAATATGCATAACATTTTCATAATTATGATAGAATCTTTGCAAAATTATGAATACAATGAAATGCTGAAGTAATATATTAATATTATAACATTCAAAAGAAGCATAAGTATTTGTCATTTTAGAAATGGGCCATCTTGCATAGCTGTCATATCTTGGCACATGGCTAAGGTCTAGCGTGGTAACTTCTATGGAAGAGTCAGAGTTGAGAAAGGAACCTGTAAGTAGACATTCTTACTAGAAAGTGGGAGACACTAAGAGTATCATATGATGGGAGAATATTAAGTCCAGCATTTAGAATATTATGACCAGCACTACAGACAATGGAACACATGTTGTGGCTGCAGGTAGTAGGTAAAATGGAACTTAGCAACTAGCAAGAGGAATTAATAGGAATTATAAAACCTGAATCCATTTATAAACTGAATTTGATAATCTAGAATTGACAGCTAGGCAGATAATCAATTGACATGGAAATCTGCCTTCTGGTAATGGGCAAAATGCCACCAGAATTAACTCAATATGACTCCAGTTCACCTTGAGAATATCACTATCATTACAGACTCCTTGCCTTACATGGACAATGGTATGGACAAACTACTGATAAAAGAGATGTCAGGCACAGGAATAAGAAATGGAATGTAGTAAGTGCAACTATATATATAATAATAATATAATAACATCCTATATTATAATATATAATTATAATATATAAAATTATATAACATAATATATACAAAGTTTATTTATTTTGAGAAACAGAGAGAGTGGAGGAGGGGCAGAGAGAGAGGGAGAGAGAGAATCCCAGACAGGCTCTGTGCTGTCAGTGCAGAACCTGATGTGGGGCTTGAACTCATGAACCTTGAGATCATAACCTGAGATAAAACCAAGAGTCAGATGCTTAACCGACTGAGCCACCCAGGCACCTCTGCAATTATATTTTGAGGCAGGTCCTAGGTTTGGAGAACAGGATGAACATATTCTAATTTTAAATAGGAAAAAAAGTCAAAGTTGGTCAAGTTTCAATAAATGATTTGATGTACTGTCTGAATATTGAGCTAGAATTCCTTGATTTTGTACAGACCAAGATCAAGCTTAATGAGGTTGAAGTAGCATGATTCAGTCATGATGATATGGAGGGACAGTATATTGAGGCCAAGAAGAGACAGGACTTGATGGACTGCAGACCAAACAGATTTCAGATGCCTTGAATTTAGAAATAAAGTTGGTTCTAATTTTAAAACTAAAAATGAAATAGATTGTGATGGGAACATGAAGTGCAGTCCTTTAGAGAAATAATTTGGCATTCCTTCAATACATTAAACACACACTTACCATTTGATTTGGCAACTCCTATGCTAGATATATACCCAAGAGAACTGAGAACAGGTGTTTAAACAAATACTTGTACTTGAATGTTCATAGTGGTATTATTCAAAATAGCCAAAAGATGGAAACAACCAAACGTTCATCAAATGATGAGTGAATAAACAAAATGTGGTATATCCATAGAATGGGATATTTTTCAGCCATAGAAATGAAGTATTGATGCATGCTACAACATGGCTAAATCTTGAAAATATTATGCTAAGTGAAAGAAGCCACTTACGAAAGACAACATATTGTATGATTCTATTTATATGACATACCCAGAATAGGCAAATATATAGAAACAGAAAGTTGATTAGTAGTTTCCTAAGCCATAGTGGTGGCGGGCAGGGTTGGGGGCATGGGGTAGGTTGAGGAGGATTGGGGTGTGACTTAATGGGTATAGGTTTCCTTTTGAGATGTTGAAAATGTTCTAAACTTATGAATGTGATGATTCTTGCACAACTTTGTGACTACACTAAAAGCCATTGAATTGTAAACTTTATGATTATTTTTTTAAGTTTATTTATTTTTGAGAGAGATAGCATGAGAGGGGGAAGAGCAGCGAGAGATAGAGAGAGAGAGTATCCCAAGCAGGCTCTGTGCCATCAGTGCAGAGCTCTACGTGAAGCTTGAACTCATGAACATGTGAGATCATGATCTGAACTGAAACCGAGTCAGAGGCTTAAATGACTGAGCCACCCAGGTGCCCTCAATTGTAAACTTTAAAATGGGTGAATTTTATGATCTTTGATTTATATTTCAGTAAAGATATTTTTAAAAGAAAAAAGTTAAAAAAAAAACCACAATAGAAAAATGCAATTTAAGTGTGATTTGAGGAATTCCTATATTCAAAAACATATATCAAGCCATGCACTTATATTTAGGTAACTGCAAAATGTTTAAAAAGTGGAGTATCATATGGGATCATTTTTAAAGTAATGTTTTTAAATACACATTTCACATTTTGATAAATTTTTCTAGTCCCATACGACTGAGATATTTAATGTTTAAATATTTGCATGGTTTATTGAGTGTATTTACATCTTAAGAGTTTCTTTTATTCATGCATTTACTTTGATGAAGTGTAGCACTCTTGTGCCATATAAAAATCCCCTTTGCCCTTTTTTCTTATGCAAATATGTTGATTTTTCCCTGAGATACATCCCCAAATGAATATCATTTGGCATTTTGTTTTTTTGTTACCATATCAGTTCCATGTCTTCTTAAAGGAAAAGGATGGCCCACCCAATCATTCTAGATCAACATCATATTTGAGACCAGATAATTAGACACCTCTTTCCAATTTAAAATTTCAATATAAGAAAGCATTTCTATAGAAGTTTAAAAACAAATAAGCAAGAAACTCAGGAATCCTTCACAAACTTGAATGAAGCATGATTATTTACCGTGGTACATTAAACACATGATTATGTATAACAGATTTACACCATCATTTTAATAGCACATTGTTTTAATTAGTTAAACTAAATCCTGTTCATTGAAAAATGTTGTGGCAGATTGTCTGGTGACAGTTCATTTTTCCTGATTATATTTTTAATAATATTTTATTGATTACCTGGAATACAGTTTTATCTCTGTGATAACAGATCTCATGGCAAGAAATCCTTCATAAATACTCTGAAAGTATTATTTTTGCTAGCTTTTTAAGACTCAATTCTGAGTTTGTCTTAAAGTTTTTAAAACTTTGCTCTGTATTTGGGAAACAAATAACAAAATTTTACACTACTCAGTGGCAAGGAAAAAAAAGTTGTTAAATTTAGGGGGAGTGGCAGATCTACCAAGATTTAGAGTAATCAAATTTATCCTTTTTTATATTTTATTTTTGTGCCTTATACCATGTTTTAATTCAAGATTTGGAACTGCATTGAAGCCTTTGGAGTGAATCTGCCTTAATACACAATGCCAGTTTTCCTTTGGTCTAATTTAGTTCTCTGGTGATGGCTGAACTTGTGTTTGTTATCTCAACTCTTATTCTCAAAACCCTTGTCCTGGATCAAATAAAATTACTGGCTTTAAAAATTAAAAATAATATATTAATATTAATATAATTATATTGTTTTATGAGTTATATTAGGTATACTAATTATACTTAGATAAATGCCCTTATTCTAGATTATGCGATCATTATATTACTTATTGATGTTTGGTATTTTCTCTTTTTTTTACCTCTCTCTCTGTGATTAGCATACCTCTTCTGTATTATATTTTCTGTCCTCTTAATTTTTTGATGCATTTGTCTTAAATATTAATTGCATTTACATTTTAAACTGAGTAGCTAAATTGTGCAGTGGAAACATAATTTTCAATATGGGTCCACATGGCATAGGTCCTATGAATAGTGGCTAATATTTATGAAGGCCATTTATTTTTTTAGTTACCATTTTATGCCAGACAAGAATAATTAATCTTTGAAAATATGGTCTTTCAACTCTCTATGTTCGGGCTCAACAATCTATATGGCCTATGGTCAAATCACATGCAGGTTCTTAAAATACCAAACAAATTTGCTCCAACTCATTTTAATGAATGAGAGTAAATTGCATGCTTTTAATTTCAAGTAGATAATTATGTCATATAGAACATCTTATGTTCACCATCTGCTCTCCTTTCTTAAAAAAATCATTCCTTGACCTACAACTACATGTTAATATTTTTGTACTTGCCATCAGGAAAACTATAGGCACAGTCTCCAAATTTTTCTTCTCATTAAAAAAAATTACTTCAGTTGAGATTTTTGTTTCCACAATTGCAAAGAGGTTTCTATTTTCAAAGTCTTATTAATACAAGATCTGTTTAGCCTGACTCAAAATCAGCTTTTAATTCTCGTCAGTCACCAGCATTTAACCCACATGATTATTCTCTTCTTCCAAAACCCATTTTTTTTAAAGTACATTTTCTTTTATTAACCCAAAACATATACTTAAACTTTAAATGCTGGCTCTTTAGGAAAAAGTTTCTTCTGGTAAATATGCATAACTGTTGCCCAAAAATGTACACAGTGTTTTCCCCAAAATATTTATAAACATAGTGGTCCACTTAAGACCAGCCCCATCATAACCTACTGGATACAATGTGCTCTTAATTTATAAATAGGCTACCCTCTGTATATAAAATATAAAGGCATATATGTTATACATACAAAGTAAGAAATATAAAAAGGAGATGGAAAGAAAAAAATAGTGTTCTTCCCATAAGATCCAGACAGAAATTCAATGTAATTAGTGACATCAAATGTACTCTTAACTTATAAATGGGTTACTCTCAGTATATAAAACATATAGGCATGTATGTTATACATACAAAGTAAGAAATATAAAAAGAAGAGATGAAAAAAGAAAGAAAAAGTGTTCTTCCCTATAAGATCCAGACAGCAATTCAGTGAATTAGCAAAATCAGGTAAAAGGTCTGAAGAATTTGTTTTGGCAAATACCTTTCTAAAAAATATCTAGGCTATGAGAGTACTAAATTTACATTTTAAGAATTTAGTAGAGGGGCGCCTGGGTGGCGCAGTCGGTTAAGCGTCCGACTTCAGCCAGGTCACGATCTTGCAGCCCGTGAGTTCGAGCCCCGCGTCAGGCTCTGGGCTGATGGCTCAGAGCCTGGAGCCTGTTTCCGATTCTGTGTCTCCCTCTCTCTCTGTGCCTCCCCCGTTCATGCTCTGTCTCTCTCTGTCCCAAAAAAAAAAAAAAAAAAAAAAAAAAGAATTTAGTAGAGGTTTCCATTTAAACATTCAGTGAAGATGTTGTGGTCTTCTTAATATGCACAAAAGAAGACTTTTAGGGTCTGTCAAAAAGAAACAGACAAAAAGTCACTCATTTGTAGGTGGTTAGTAATCACTTCTTAATCAAATGTGTGTAGTGCAGAGAATCAAATCCCAGACCATCAGTGTTTGAATATGTTTGATGAAAGATTCCAATGAAGGATCTGATTTCTTCCTAGGTCTCAGAGGGAATGGGGCAGAACATAATGGCAAATGAGGGGTCAGCTCCAAAGGTGGCTGGTCCAATCTTAACTCTCCATGTTAAAAAAAAAAAAACACACCAAATGTTTCTATAGCATTCTGCAGAATTTTCTTTATTTCAAAGCCCAGGTCTACTTGAAGGGTCATGTAGCAAGTGACTTATACTATGAACAGTGACATCACATTAAGAGACAATCGTTAGATTCTTTCACTAGGCAAAGAGCTCACATCTTTGGAATCCATGAGTTGGTATTATTTATGGGATACCTGAGATGTACCTTGCTCCGATTAACATTACCATGCTACTCACTATAAAAAAGCCCAAGGGTAGACTACAGAAGATACTAGGGTCACCACTTTCCGAAGACTGAGTTGTAACCCAACCCATTGACTTTATCACAGCTTTCTTCCATGTAGAGTAACGAATTTCACTTTCCTCAGCGTTGATCTGGGGTTCAAACCGCTCCATCATAACCGCTGACAAATCCTCGGGTTGGAGACTCCAAACATCAACTCCTTCTGCAGCCCCTGCTGCCATGGCAGCTCCCAGGGCAGTTGTTTCAGGCATTGAGGATTTCACTACTGGAATATACAGAATATCTGCTTGTAGCTGCATAAGAATTTTGTTGTTGGTCATTCCTCCATCTACCTGTAAATGACTGAGTGGAATCCCACAGTCGCGGTTCATGGCATCCAAAATCTCCCGGGTTTGGAAACAAACAGCTTCTAATGCAGCAAAAGCAATATGGCATTTATTGGTGAACTGAGTGAGCCCACAGATGATCCCTCTTGCACTGGGCTCCCAGTAAGGTGCATATAACCCTGAAAACGCAGGGACGAAATAGCAGCCATACGATGTACCTACTTCTTTAGCAAGTTTTTCTATTTCCTCTGAGCTCTTTATAATTCCAAGATTGTCTCTTAGCCAGCGAATAACAGCACCAGCTATAGCTACAGAACCTTCCAATGCATAATACACTGGTTTGTCTCTGCCAAGCTTGTAAGCCACTGTGGTCAGAAGGCCATGTTCAGAAAACACACACTTATGGCCTGTATTACACAGTAAGAAGCAGCCTGTTCCATAGGTATTTTTGGCTTGTCCATCCTGGAAGCACATTTGTCCCACCAATGCAGCAGACTGGTCTCCCAAACACCCAGATATTGGGACACCTTCCAAGACCCCAGCTTTCATTAGGCCGTAGATCTCAGAAGAACTCCGGACATTTGGAAGAATTTTCATTGGAATTTCAAAAAATTCACAGAGCTCTTTATCCCACTCCAGAGAATGAATGTTGAAAAGCATTGTCCTACTTGCATTGGTTACATCTGTACAATGGACACCTCTGTTGGTCCCTCCTGTCAAACTCCAAATAAGCCACGCATCAATGGTCCCAAAAAGAGCTCTGTCTTCTTCAACAGCCTCTTTCACTGTTCTCACATTGTCAAGGAGCCAGCGAAGTTTCACAGCACTGAAGTAAGTGCTAAGTGGAAGGCCTGTCTTAGACTTGACAAAGTTATTATTTCCTGGAATTTTTTTACTAAGATTCTCAACGGTAGACTGGGTTCTTAAATCAAGCCACACCACAGCATTGTAGAGAGGCTCTCCAGTTAACTTGTCCCAGACTACAGTGGTTTCCCTTTGGTTACTGACACCAATAGCTTTTATGTTGGAAATATCAATATTGAGCTGTCCAAGCTTCTCACATGTTTTCTCTATACACTCATAGACAGACTGCAGAATTTCCTTAGGGTCTTGTTCCACCCATCCTTCTCTTGGAAACTCTTGTTTTATTTCCACTTGATGATGACTAAGTAGTTCGGCTGTTTTTGAGTTGAAAACCAAAAAGCGCGTTGAGCTGGTGCCCTGGTCCACTGCCCCCACCAATGGCCCCAAAACTGCTTTCTTCGCGGCTGCCATCAAACCAGCTTCCGGTCAGCGGGTATTGCGTCCAGTTTCCAGGGAGACGGTGGCACGCGGGGGAGGGGCAGGTGGTGAGACAGAAGGCAAGGAGGTCGGCTACAACGGCTGAATGACGGAAACCCATTCTCTTGATCCCTACTTCTCCACTGCTCTAGCTCCTGTCACTTTTGCTGCTTTTTCATCTTCCCCATCACTGTGGTCAGCAAAACCCAGGTCTCAATCTCTGACATCCTTTCTTCTCTATATACTCTGTCTCCTTAGAGGATCTCATCAAGTCCCCTGCCTTGACATACCATCTTTATGCTGATGATCCCATAACTTATATCTATAAACTTTCTAAACTGAAGTCTTGCTTAAACATCAGTTTTATATATAGCCAATTGCCTAACTCAGTTATCCCCTTAGATGTCCAAAAGGCATTCTAAATGTAATATGTCCAAAAACAGGCATTTGTCATCCTCATCATACATGATCCTCCAGAATTTTGCCCACATTAGTAAATCACAATATCCTTCTTCTACTTGCTTAGGACAAAAATCCAAAGACATATCATCTACCACCATTCTCTCATACAGCACATCTAATCCATCTGCAAAAGCTATCATGCCTTTATTCAAAAAGCGTCTCAAATCCACCACTATTTACTGCTCTACTGCTATTACCTAAATACAGTTTTCATATCTCACCTGAATAATTGCAAAAGCAATTGATGTTTCCACTTCCATCTTTAACTTAAAAGTCAGTGTATAATTGAAAGCAGTTACATCCAAATGTATCAGATTAGGTCACTCTTTTGCATGCTCTATGATTGCATTCCATCTTATTCAAACTAATACTTAGAATCCAGCATCTTAATGCTGTCTAAAAGGTGCCATGGAATCCAGCCTACCTAACTTTTCCCTTCTGCAACATCCTATTCTTCTGCTTTAGCCACAATACACTTCTTGCTCCACAACCTAGGTTTGAAATCATTTTCTCCCAGACTCTTGTTTAATTCATTTATCTCAAAAATTATTATAAGCATTCCTTATAAAAGAACAAATGCAAAGTTGTGACTATTTATTATTTCCTGCTTTCTTTTTTTTTTCTTTGCCCTATAGACTTATCAACACAGCTAAAAAATTACCTAGAGTTATTTCAGATCTGAAAGATCCTACCTCCTTCCTTCTTTTCTTTCTTTCCTTCCTTCCTATCTTCCTATCTTTCTTTCTTTCCATTTTTTTTTCAACCAAACTTCTCTTGTGAGAAGCAGTCGAGTTAGAGTGAGGACAGGATTTGTTTCAGCAGGGAAGAGCATTAATTGCTTAGGGTAAAGGACTTAAACTGAATAGTCCAGGCAACTTCTCATGTGAAGAAGCTCCCAGGAGTGAGGGCCAATTTAACTTCCTTCCTATCTCAGACAATTGACATAGGGTATGTTATGAGAGAAGGCACTGAGCAAATATCATATTGGTCTCTAGGGTAGCCCAAACCTATGCTCCTGCTAAAATCATAGTTTGTACTGTAAACTGACTTTTCATAATACCAGAGCTCTTTATGAAATTCAAAAGGTAACTGAGTTGCATCATTTACACTCCTCACTGTTAAATGTTTACTTTTATTAGATTCATTTAAAAAATAGTAATGTATCATATTATGTTTTGCATGGAGGAATGGAAGTTGATTTCAAATATCAAGGCCTACAGAGAATAAGTACATGGAGGATAAAGGGAGGGTCATATTAGGCTCATTTAACAGTATTCCATTCAAGCATGTTCTACTTTCCCTCAGGGCATGCTTATAAAGATGGTCCCTGCTGAGTTTAGGTCTACACATCACTTGTTATATCTAGAGGGAGAGACAGTTAATGATTTTACATACCCCTTGCTGTGAACAGAATCATATGTCTTCTCAATCAAATGATACAGATAATTAGTAATTCTAATAAAGACTCAAGCTTGACAAATTTTACAGAATTGATTTTAATTTGTTTGCAGCATGTTTAAAATTCCTGAAGTTTTAAGGCAAACTTTATCAATACAAAGTCTAATGGAGAATAGACTTGACCTTGCTATTATAAAATAGATCTTAATCCAGTGGCTAATGTCTAACTCTAACTCTAATGTCTAACTTTCATCTTTGGAATCAGATTTTAGATCTTCAACAATTTAACTTTTTGTTTTCTAGTTTTCTCACCTATGAAATGGAAGTATTTTGTTAACAGAATGACAGTTAGTAATTAATAGAGAAAACATACAAAAATATTAAAAAGATATGAGTTTTGTAACTATTTTATTATGCCCTAAAAATTTCATTTTATTTTGTACAGTTGTATAAATGACAACTATGTAGCACTGAGTTTAATTAGTTTTATTAATGTGTATCTTGGAGGAAAAAGTATATAACTTTATCAAAGATAATCTTAAATCACTTAAAGGGTAGGATACCTTTTTAAGAAGATACAGTGTACAAATTAAAATTTGTTAGGCTAGCATTCTTGCATTTCATGAACTGTAAGAAATTTTTTTTTCAATGGATGGTGGAAGGATTTCTGATCAAGTAAATTACAGAAGCATAAAGCATTGCCTTAGATAATTCAGTACAATAAAGATTTTAAGCATGTAAGAATCCCTGCAGCATTATACATGGGTTTATCTTTGTTTAAATCAGAATTTCCAAAAGTTATTTCATTATAGCATATATCTATTTATATTATGTCCTCTTTAGCAGGACATAGTTTGGCAAACAGAGGTAAAAACATAATTGCTTCTTTGATTTACTCTAAATACGATACTATAGTACTTATTATTGAAAACTTTTATTTCCTTTTATCATGATTGGAGAAAATGGAAGCATAGTTGTTCAAGGCATTTTAACACCTTTTTTAACACAAGAAAGAAAGAATTGCTTCATTATTTTCCATGTACTCTTTGAATTATTTTTGATTCTTATTTCTACTGAGTTGTTTCATTCTTACCTATGATTTTTGCAATAAAATACAAATAAAACACAACATGACAAAATTAGAAGCACGCTATAAAATCACTAGGCCACCCCCACCACTAAATATGTATTAATAATTTAAAGTCACTGTCTTGGTAAGACACAGTGACTATACCTTGGTTCTATATGTGGCTAATTTTTAATGATTTTGGATTTATGGAAATAAACACAGCATGAACAGTTGGGGCAAGCTGCACATAATAAAATATATGATCTGTTTCAGCCTATGTTATTTTTATATCATCCTGGATTATTCCTCTGGAAATTCACATCTCTTATTATTTTGCACTTGCCAATTAACTACTGCATATTTTGAAATCTCAAATTCCAAGGAAGTGGAATAGGATATTTTCAAATGCATACTAAATATATCTGTGATGCTAAACCCTGGGCTTTATTCTATAGTCATATGACTATTATACATTTTTTAAAATGTTTATTTATTTAAGAGAGGGAGAGAGAGAGCATGAGAGAGTGTGTGAGCAAGGGAAGGGTATAGAGAGAGGGGGAGAGAAAGAATCCCAAGCAGGCTTCATGCTCAGAATGGAGCCCAAGACAAGGCTCGATCTCAAGACTGTGAGATCATGACCTGAGTTGAAATCAAGAGTTGAACACTTAACTGACTGAGCCACCCAGGGACCCCTATAATGATTTTTAAAACCTAGAATTAGGGTTTTATGATAAGGACAGTGAGAATGTGTATAGGAATCATATATAAAAGTGGCTGGGAGTGGAGAGAGACCCTAAATCTAGGACTATCCCATAGCAGTTCAGCAGTTAGGAAAAGGCCAGCTTACCATAAGAAAGACCCATGAGGTGGCATTCTGTTAAGTGAATGTAGGCCTGAGTCTCAGTGCAATGACTTCGTCTGTAACTGTAAGAAGACTAGTAACAGGAATGATGGCCCAGCTTGCAGTTCTTGCATTCAGACCCCCAGAGGATTCCAGGACATTTGTATCACTGAATACCTATTGGAATGTAGAGAAACTTATATCTGCAATTTGATGTCATCTTATGGCATATTTGTGCATCCTGAACTAAACAGATAAAATAGTGAACATTACCATCATTTGCTATTTTCAAATTTTAAAGTTCAGCTCCACATAGTTTTAGAATGATGTAATCTTACTGCTATGTGACAAAAAATTATAATTCACACATGCTTTGTTTCTTTTTGATATTTTAATTTTGTACACCTTTGTGTAAATTATTATGACCTTTTCTGAATGACAAGGTCAAAAGTTCAGAAAATCTTTTGCACTGTAAAGAGAAGTAGATAACACAAGTATAACTGCTTCAGAGTTTTGACCTTTTAATAATTCAGTACTGAATTTTAAGTTAAAAATAAATAAGAGTTGTCAGAAATTGTCAGTTACACTGGGGCATATAAACCCATGGAAATGTCCACCTGCAAATGCATACTCTTGAATTCTAACAAAATGAACATACATTGAGACACTTGTCTAGATTTCCTGGCTAAATAAAGATAGTTTTGAATTGAAATGAGAGGAACTAAAGAGATATAAAGAAAGGCAAAATCCTGTAATACCATTAACAAAAAAGAAAATGACAAAAAGGTGGTTTTAGTAACAACCTGAGATGCAAATTTGCATTGAGTAGCAAACAGGAATTGATAGTAAATGCTGAGGAAGAGCATAGTGTACTAGAAAAGAATAGTAAACGTTGGTGGCAATCACAAAAGAGACAAAACAATCAATATACCAAGATATACTGAAAAGGGGAAAATGGAATGAAAAGGAAACAATAACCCAACAACTTTTCCACTCACAAAAATACTTACACATATGTACAACTACATGGATACATGTATTCATTCCATTTACTCAATCCAGAAGAAAGGAAATTATTCTTTAATTATTTTGATTATTTTAAAACTCTCATCTGATGATTATTGCTTCAGAACTTTCTCCTGTCCTTGCTTTTCCCAGAATTAGTCATAACCTCTCTTGTAATATTTTTATCATGAAAATGGGAATGTTTTTGTAACTGTTTACTATAAACGTAACCCTTTATAATTGTTAAAAACATCTCCAAACTACATAAAGACAAAAATAAAAATCTCTCTTCATACCACCATCCAGAGAAAATTGCTGTTCATATTCAAAATATATTTACTAATTTTTCTAATTTTCTTTAATTTGCATAGGTATGTATTTTTGTACAGAAATCAATTTTAAGTCTCTACATTTATAATAGGATTAATAGGTGGGGTGCCTGGGTGGCTCAGTCGGTTATGTGGCCGACTTCAGCTCAGCTCATGATCTCACAGGAATTCAAGCCCCGCATCAGACTCTGTGCTGACAGCTCAGAGCCTGGAGCTTGCTTTGGATTCTGTGTTTCCCTCTCTCTCTGCCCCTCCCCTGCTCACGCTCTCGCTCTCGCTCTCTCTCTCTCTCTCTCTCTCAAAAATAAATAAACATTAAAAAAAAATAAATAGGATTAATATGTATTGTATAGTCCTTTTCTCAAGTGAAATTTGCCTCATCTTTTTTTTTTTACATCAATTCAAAATTCTTTATGGCATTTCTCCATTTTATGGATATATACATATATATTCTTATTCCATTTTGGTTACATTAAAATTGCCTTAATGCAATTAATATACTGTCTGAGCATGTCATAAAGTTGTTAAACCCTTCCTTTGGGATGAATTCCTAGAATTAGTATTGTCAATGAGTAGGCATATTTTACATGCATATTTACCAAGTGCCTTCCAAAAATTTTATACCACATTCTTTCAGTCTGTTAGATTAACTGTTTCTTAATAATCTCAACAGTGGAAGTTTTCATATATGTATTTAAAATCTGTCATCTTTCATGATTTTTTTCTCAGTGATTTATAAGAGTTTTGCATATGTTAGACCTGAACCTTCTCTTTACCCTTTATATTGCAAATACTTTTTTTTTCTTATTTTTGTGCTTGTTCTTTTATTTCAGTTAATTTTTTATTCTGTTCAGAAGCTCTTTAGTTTTTACATCATTGAATTATCCACCAATTATTTTATTTTTTTAATTTTTAAATTTTATTTATTTTTGAGACAGAGAGAGAGAGAGAGAGTGAGTGCACAAGTTGGGGAGGGGCAGAGAGAGAGGAAGACACAGAATCCAAAGCAGGTTCCAGGCTCCAAGCTGTCAGCACAAAGCCCGACTCTGGGCTTTCCAACTCACAAACTTGTGAGAACATCACCTGAGCTGAAGTCGGATGCTCAACTGACTGAGCCACCCCAGGTGCCCCTCAACTAATAATTTTATGATAACTGTTTTGTTATTATGCTTAGGATGGCTTTCTAGAATTCCTAAATTAGAGACACAATCAGAAACCATAAAGATGGACATTAAACAAAACACTATATAACACATGATACCATGAACAAAGAAAATGCATAGAGGGGGGGATTTTTAGCAATATGTACAACAAATGATGAGTAACAGTAATATAAAATCTTAAAAATCTTTGAAAAGACAAGTAACGCATACATGTTTTTAAAAATGCCAAAATTATTGTCAAATAAATTACACATTAAAAACACAAATGGTCGATGTACATACATACAACCACACACACACACACACCCACACACACGTATATAATGGGTTGTGCTAACCTTTACTAATGTGTTATTATTTATCAGATTATGTAAAATAAAATTATATTGGTATTATTCAGTGTTGGCAAAAAAGCATTTGAAAACAAATTTGTATTTTATTTGATGTAATTGTAAATTAAAAGAAAAAGAGAATGGAGCAGTTTGTACTTATCAAAATTGAAATTGTCTGTGAACTTGACTCAAATAAGCAACTTTTCCACACACAAAACTACTTACACATATGTACAACTATATGGACACATGTATTCATTTTAGCATTGATATGATAATAGAAAATATATAGAGAGAGAGGGAGGGACATAGCTCTCCATATTTACTAATTTTGGTTGCAATGACAGAGCCTGACACAAATAAAATTAAGACAAAAAGAATATATAGATTCTATATGCAATGTAAATACCCAGCGACATTCCTGGTCCTAGTCAATGAGAGATCCATGGCGTCGAGCAATATAAATCAAGTCACCATCATTTTCTATCTTTTGAATACTTTATTATTTGTGTTGGTTCTAGGTTGACTTTCATTAATTAGTGGCAGCATAGCTACCATTAACTTCAGGCTCAGTTTTCAACCCAGCAGAAATACCTATCTTTACACTAACAATAAAAGAAATTATTTGTGTTACACTGGTCACAGATCATGTGCCCATCCCTAAACCAGACACTGTGCCCAGGAAGGCTCCATAACCTCTCTTTCTAGGCTTGAGTCATATGACCACACCTGGGGCTGGGCTGGAGTTAGCATACCCAATCCATTTGGACTGAGGTGATGGCTCAGAAATATGGGTTCTGTTACAAGAATGGGAGAAATGGATGCTGGAAGCCCAATGATACACTATAATGAGTTGCATTGTTAGGTAAGAACAATACAACTTGCTAAATGATATAAATTACATATATTTTTATAAAAAGTAAACAGTAAGTTAAGATTTCCTTAAAGTATACATGTGTGAAAGCAGATATAAAAAGTACTTAGTATACACACAATTGTCAGTATTGGTTACCTATGACAAAGGGCTGGAATTTGAATGAGGTCTTTTTTATTAACAATATATTTCTGAATGTGTAAGCTTTTACAATACTGGTTAATAGGTAATGTTTATTGAGATTTTACTGTATCTCAGACTCTGTTAACTCGCATTACATGTATAATTTAATTTAATTATGACAAACATTTCAAGAGGCAAATGTTAGTTTTATAATGATTCCCAGATGAGAAAAATGAATAACAGGGACTTAATAATTGTTTAAAATGTCACTCCAGAGCCTTAATTTTTTGACTACATGGCTATAAATACATTTATACATATATATATATATATATATACACACATACATAATCATATATTAAAACATATGCATATATAAAAACTAGTGCATTATTTGGAATCACGATACTATATGTTATACTACATTATTGTGAATTATATACATTTATAAAATAATAAAATATATTTTGTGTTCATAGTTTCACTTAATTTTAAAAATATTGTCTTTTCCATATTCATATATTAAAATAGTGACTATGTATATTCAAGTACTTCTAAAATCTGCAGTGTTTATTTATTTATTTATTAAAGTTTATTTATTTATTTTTGAAAGAGAGAGAGAGCAAGTGGGAAAGGGCAGAGAGGGAGAGACAGAATCCCAAGCAGGCTCTCTTCTGTCAGTGCAGAGCCTGATGTGGGACTTGAACTCACGAACCATAAGATTATGACCTGAACCAAGATCAAGAGTCCTACACTTAACCAACTGGGCCACCCAGGCGCCCCTGCAGGGTTTCATTTAAAACTAATTCATATAGAACTGATGTATAAATATTAATATAGCCCAACTATTCTCCAAATTGTTAGTAAGTTATCCAAGGAGAGTTTATTAAATAATTCTACTTTTCCACTAGTAAGTACTTTATTATTATAATAACTAATTTAAATATAATAATCTGTGAAGTACATATTCTGCCCCACTAGTCTATTATGAACCCAGAACTATTTACATTTTTTTTAATGTTTCTTTTTATTTTTGAGACAGAGAGAGACAGAGCATTAATGGGGGAGGGTCAGAGAGAGAGGGAGACACAGAATCTGAAGCAGGCTCCAGGCTCTAAGCTGTCAGCATGGAGCCCGACGTGGGGCTCGAACTCACGGACTGTGAGATCATGACCTGAGCCGAAGTCAGACGCTTAACTGACTGAGTCACCCAGGCGCCCCCTATTTACATTTTTAAAAGATCTCTCTAGTTGCACATTTATATAAGTCCATTTGATATTAAGAAGAAATGTAAAGCCAAAAACTTCCTAAATCCTCAATACTCTATTTTGATAGAATTATATTTATACATTTTAAGAACACTGTTTTTTTAATATTAACCACTTATGTCTATGAAAATGGCCTTTCTCTTCCTTTTAAAAAAATCCTTTTATTGCTTTTCTTTCATAATATTCTTCACACAGTATTTCTCATCAGAGTATTAATATCCCAAGACATTTTATATTTTTTAAAGTTACTGTAATGCAACACAATTTACACTACCCATTTTTAAGTGGTTATTACTGAAGTATAGAATAGCTAGTGATTTTTTGTTCTTTTTGTAATATTGATTCTCTGTGTATTATATATATATTTTTTTAACGTTTATTTATTTTTGGGACAGAGAGAGACAGAGCATGAACAGGGGAGGGGCAGAGAGAGAGGGAGACACAGAATCGGAAACAGGCTCCAGGCTCTGAGCCATCAGCCCAGAGCCCGACGCGGGGCTCGAACTCACGGACCGCGAGATCGTGACCTGGCTGAAGTCGGACGCTTAACCGACTGCGCCACCCAGGCGCCCCATGTGTATTATATTTTTTAATGTTACTGAAATATACTTCAGTTATATCAAACTAAAGTGGTTTTTTATTTATTCACATGTATAGCCATCACCACCATCTTATTATATATATCTGGCTTCTTTCACTTAAAATGTTTTCAAGGTACACCCATGTTATGGCATGGATCATTCATTATTTTTGTTGCTGAATAATATTTCATTGTATGGATATACAACATTTTGTTTATCTACTCTACAGGTGAGGAACATTTGAGTTGCTTCTACATTTTGGTTAGTATGAAGTTAGAGAAGGCTGGGGTTGGGTGTGGTATTAACTGTATATTTTATTTTCTGTAGTCTCATGTTTTGATATTTGGGGCTTTGTTGAGCCTAGAGAGACTGCCCTTCCCAATGCTAGCCAGTCTCTAGAGATAAGGATAAACAATTTGCAAATGAGCATGCTTTTAAAATAAAAATAAAATAAAAATAAAAATTATTTTATTTTAAAATAAAAATAAAAAGTAAGGGTCTAATACCCTAGTCACCTATTTTCACAGTCTAGTTATTTCATTACAACATCCCAAAAAATGATACTCAGCAAATATTTACACATTTTCATGTTCAAAGACTTAATTATAATTAACATGGAATTCTGTTGTTGTTGTTGTTGTTGTTATATAAACCAATTACTCCTTTGACTCTAATATTAGATGAAAAAAATAACATTAGAACTTTGGTGATTTTTGTTCAGATAATGTTTACAGATTTGAGGACAAGAAAGTGGACTTTAAAATTTTTCTAAATAACATTTGGATGGATAAATTTTAGGACTAGATAGGGCATAAATATAACTGAGTTTCTTTTCTTCCTAAAATGGTTCTATGAATAATGAGATTGGTATTTGTGGTTCTCTCATGGACCAAGGGTTATAAAAATGGGCCATAGTGATACAGATTGATTTAATCTTTTGACCAGGCTCAATTAGACTACACACATATGAATATTTCCAATGTTAGAAGTTATTGACATTCTTATGAATTACTGTGTTGACTACCCATTAATGTGATAGCTATAATAGGCTATTCTAAAACACCCGTTGAACTTTCATTTAGTCTGATTGAAATTGAGATTATAGTTAAGCTCTGTTGACTTGTTCTCAGTATAACATCTATTTCAATGGCTTTCTTTAATATATTAAAGCAAAATGTTAATGTAATTCTTGTGTAATAAAGAGTTTGGCTGGTCTTTGTCTCCACTTCCTGGGATGGAAACTCTAAATCCTAGACATTGTCCCATTTGGGGGAGTATGTTTGTTATTCTTGATGGTCCTCCTCTAAGACCACACCTGAGTTTATGCTAAGAAGGTGACTCAGGTGGACACTTTAATTGCTTTAGGTTGGGGGCTAGCCATACCAGAAACAGCAACTATATGATTAGAGGGATGAGGTTTTGTGTTACATGACATCATATCAATCCTGTGGGAATGAGGGTTGGAGGTTCAGTTCAATCACATAATTTAATCAACCATATCTACATAAAAAAACCCAATAAAACTCAGAGCTTGGGTATACTTCCTGGTTGGTTATACACATTAATATGCCAAGAAGGTGACTCATCCTGACTCCACAGAGAATGGACATGGGAACTTCTCAGACCTTCCCCTATGTGTCTCTTGTTTTGACTTGTCCTGATTTTTAGCTTTGCAACAAAACTGTAATCATAGTATAGTACTTTCCTCAGTTCTGTGAGTTGTTCTGATGTATTATTAATGCTGAAGGGGTAACTGGAATACCAAATTTGTAGTCAGTTGGTCAGAAGTGTGTATGGCCTAAGAACTTCCAAACTTGAAGCTAATGTCTGATTTGAGGGCAGTTTTGTGCCTGTGAAGTTTTACCTAACTCCTGGTTAGCAATCATAATCGGATTACAGTAATTATAATATAATATAATATAATATAATATAATATAATATAATACAATATAATATAATATTTTAATTATAATATAAACTACATGATGAGAACAAATTATAGTTCTGCAGCCATAAGAACAAAATATTGAACAATCTGTAATAACAGGATGATTTGTTCTTTGAAATATATTAGCTGAGTGACAAAAACATTATGAACAATACATTTTATTAAACTGAGTAGCATTTTGAATAAATGAAAATATGAACAGATGTCATATTTGAAATAAGCATAGAGTATTTCAAGCATCATACAATTTTCAAATAAAATTAATCAGAGCAAGAAAGTATCCTGGAAATCTCTGAAGAAAACCAAGCTAGAGAAATATGGCAACAAAAATAAGTATGAAGAGTATTAATGAAATACACAAAGCTCTATTGAGCCATAATATTTGGTATCCTGGTATATACGGGTATATATATAGTAACAGATTTTCCTATATGTATGTGTGCATGTGTGCAGTGTTAACCACCTGAGAAAATGCACAGATTAAATACTTAGAAGTAGAAATTATAGTATTCAAAAGCATGAAAAATCATTTGAGTCCATGTTGTAATATCTCAAAACTATTACCAGGGCCTCAGCTACTGGAATCTCCTTTGTCTTTCCTTGATACCAGCAGTAGTGGCCAAAGTGGTGAGATTGAGAAAAATCTAGTCTATCATCCCAAACTTACCTATGTGCTCTGGTGTTATAAAGGTAAAACTCACAAGTAAAATAGTGTTGATGATGGCATTCTGTAGTCTATCCCTTTCATAATGTGCCTTATTATTGGACATTAAGATATTGTTCTAAGAACATAAATAACTAAAGAAAAATAAACCTTTAAAAAAACACAAAGAACTCTTCCCTTAGCCTCTTGTTGTCTAATTGGCTATGTCTTCAAGGACATGTTGTTTTTCTGCAGGTTGCTTTGATAAATATCTAACATGCCTCTTGAATTGGGAAGTAAATTTTTCATTGCCTCTCTTCTCATATGTATATAATGATCCACATGGATAGACATTTATATATTAGGAAAGAAAGATGGCTAATAGATATAAGTACATCTTACAACTTTTTTCAATTTATTTTTTCAACTTAATTTTTCAATAAATCTTTTTTAGACAATGCATTTCAGAAACTGTGTTAAAATGTTAGAAATGCAGAAATATGCCTTCAAGGAACTTACAACCCGGACCTAGAGACAGAAGTGCAAAAAATTAATGCGATAAAATTGGTAAGTACTACTAGAGATAGACTGGTATAGAGGAAAGACATTGAGTTTTAGTTTCAAGCAAATATTAGTCTCAGTTTTCACTATATTTGGAAACATTAAATTAACTACTCAAGATTATTTTGCCTTTATTTGTGAATGAAATTCCATGCTGTGCATCACAGAGATACAACAAACTTCTCCAATAAATTAAATTAACTACTCAATACTACTATGCCTTTATTTGTAAATGTATAGAAGAAGACTTAACCTTCAGATTGCTATATATATTTTCTTTTTTAGAATTGAGAAACTATAGGGGCGCCTGAATGGCTCAGTCGGTTGAGTGTCCGACTTCAGCTCAGGTCATGATCTCACGGCTTGTGAGTTCATGCCCCACGTCAGGCTCTGTGCTGACAGCTCAGAGCCTGGAGCCTGCTTCAGGTTCTGTGTCTCCCTCTCTCTCTGCCCCTCCCCCACTCATGCTCTGTCTCTCTCTGTGTCAAGAATAAATAAACATTAAAAAAAACTAAAAAAAAGAATTGAGAAACTATATGTCAATTATGCAGCTCAAGTTTTTAAGGTAAATTTTATCTATTATTTTTTTCTTTGAATTTCTCTAGAAATATATGTGAGGGCATGTTTCAGAGTGTACTCAGGGAAATTGTAGTGAGATAGTAATATTTCAGTTTTAGTGATTAGCAAAGTCTTGTTTGGACCATGTGTGGATGGCATTTAAAAAGCAGAGCAAAGGTGGGGTAGCACTCAAGCCATAGGTAAAGATGAAACAATATGATTTCAATACTGAAAGTGTTCATTGTTTTCAAGGAATGGTGTGGTTAAAACATAGTATATATAAAGAGATTGTTTGGATATGGGTTTCACAGTGAGGATAACATCTCTTCCATGCTCTCAAGCTAGTTTACTTTAATAACTGTAGCCTTCACATCATTTTTAACATTTTTTTATCATTTAATAAGAATGTATTCACCCACCAATCTCTTATTTCTTGAAGCAGAGACTTTTCCCTTTATCTTCGTGAAGTCATAGTCACTTCTACCCATATGTGTTCTCCAACATGAGCTAGCAAACTACAGCCATGGGAACAAATCCAGCCCATAGAAAAAAAGTTTTATTGGAACATACTATACACATTTCCTTTGCCTACAAAGCTTTCACACCTATAAATGCAGAGTTGAGAGTCTGAATAGAGACTTTATTACTCAAAAGCCTAAAGTATCTACTACTTGTCATTTACATGAAAAAAAAATTGCCAAATGCTGTTCTATAAAATACAGAACAGTGGCATCCAGTAGATAACTTGGCATATATTATATGTTAAACAAACACTAGCTCTGCTACTGCTTGCTTTTCCTCCAGAACAAAAGTCTCATTGTTCTTTTGAAAATGTTTACTTCAGGAGGCAATGAAACTCCATGCTGTGCATGACAGAGATACAACAAACTTCTCCAATAGAAGTATTAGTTGTTTGGGGAACTGGAAGATGGCAGCATAGGAGGACGCTGGGCTCACCTCGTCCTGCTGATTGCTTAGATTCCACCCACATCTGCCTAAATAACCCAGAAAACTGCCAGAAGACTAGCAGAGCAGACTCTCTGGAGCCAAGCATAGACAAGAGGCCCACAGAAGAGGGTAGGAAGGGCAGAGAGGCAGTGCCTGCTGCACGGACTGGCGGGAGGGAGCCGGGGTGGTGGAGGGACAGCTCGCCCAGCAAGGCAGAGCCCATGAGTCTGGCTTCCAAAAGCAGAGGGGCCAGACTGCGTGAGTTCTGACAGCTAGCGGGACTTAACATCTGCAATGTTAAAAGCCAACATCTGTGCTCTTGGAGAGCGGGGAGGGTGAGAGGGCACCGGGAGGGAGAGTTGCTGAGCCCCAGAAGACAGAGATCAGCTCCGTGGGGAACAAAGGTGCTGGCAAGTGCCAAATCCCTCTCCAATCCCCCAGCTGAAATCCCAAAGGGAATCAGTTCCTGTCACTGAACTTGCTTGCACCATGCAAACACCCAACGCTGTGCTTCTGTGGATCCATCCCTCTGATGGGTCTGCCTCCCTCCAGGTGCTACAGGGCCCCTCCCAAAGGGGACCACCCATGGCAAAGCTAGCTAAGCCTGACCCTCCTGCCCCTGTATACCTTGTGGATCCACCCTGGCTAATACACCAGATCCAATCGAAAGAGCACCACAAGCCTGGCAGTGTGCAAGTAGCCCAGACAGGGGCCACACCACTCCACAGTGAGTCCTGCCCCTGCGAGACGGGAAGATAAGGTACACACCAGTCTGACTGTGGCCTCAGCGGTGGGCTGGGGGAGACATCAGGTCTGACTGCAGCCCTGCCCACCAACACAAGTTACTCCAGACAGCACAGGGGGAAGTGCCCTGAAGTTTGGAGCCACCACAGGGACTACCCAAAATGACAAAACAGAACAATTCTCCTCAAAAGAAACTCCAGGAAGTAGCGATAGCTAATGAATTGCTCAAAAACGATTTAAGCAATATAAGAGAACAAGAATTTAGAATAATAGTCATAAAATTAATCGCTGGGCTTAAAAAAAGCATAGAGGACAGCAGAGAATCTATTGCTACAGAGATAAAGGGACTAAGAAATAGTCATGAGGAGCTAAAAAATGCTATATATGAGGTGCAAAATAAAATGGAGGCGGCCATAGCACAGATTGAAGAGGCAGAGGAGAGAAAGGGTGAATTAGAATATAAAATTATGGAAAAAGAGGAAGCTGAGAAAAAGAGATAAAAAAATCTAGGAGTATGAGAGGAGAATTAGAGAACTAAGTGATGCAATCAAATGGAACAATATCCGTATCATAGGAATTCCAGAAGAGGAAGAGAGAGAGAAAAGGGCTAAAGGTGTACTTGAACAAATCATAGCTGAGAACTTCTCTGATCTGGGGAAGGAAAAAGACATTGAAATCCAAGAGGCACAGAAAACTCCCTTCAGACATAACCTGAATCGATCTTCTTCAGGATATATCATAGTGAAACTGGCAAAATAGAAGGATAAAGAGAAAATTATGAAAGCAGCTAGGGATAAACAGGCTCTAACTTACAAAGGGAGACCCATAAGACTAGCGGCAGACCTATCTACTGAAAATTGGCAGGCCAGAAAGGAATGGCAGGAAATCTTCAATGTGATGAACAGGAAGAATGTGCAGCCGAGAACTCTTAATCCAGCAAGACTGTCATTAGAAAAGAAGGAAAGATAAAGGTCTTCCCAAAAAACAAAAACTGAAGGAATTCATCACCACTAAACCAGCCATACAAGAGATTCTAAGGAGGATTCTGTGAGTGAAAAGTTGCAAGGACCACAAAGTACCAGAGACATCACTACAGGCATGACACCTACAGACATCACAATGACTCTAAACCCATATCTTTCTATAAAGCACTGAATGTAAATGGACTAAATGCTCCAACCAAAAGACATAGGGTATCAGAATGGTTAAAAAACAAGACCCATCTATTTGCTGTCTACAAGAGACTCATTTTAGACCTGAGGACACCTTCAGATTGAAAGTGAGGGGATGGAGAACTATTTATCATGCTACTGGAAGTCAAAAGAGAGCTGGAATAGCCATACTTATATCAGACAAACTACTTTAAATTAAAGGCTGTAACAAGAGATGAAGAAGGACATTATATAATAATTACAGGGACTATCCATCAGAAAGAATTAACAATATATAAATGTCAATGTGCTGAATATGGGAGCCCCCAAATATATAAAACAATTAATTACAAACATAAGTAACCTTATTGATAAGAATGTGGTAATTGCAGGGGACTTTAATAGTCCACTTACAACAATGGATAGATCATCTAGACATAGGATCAATAAAGAAACAAGGGCCCTGAATGAGACATTGGATCAGATGGACTTGACAGATATATTAGAACTCTGCATCCCAAAGCAACAGAATATACTTTTTCTTGAGTGCACATGGAACATTCTCCAAGATAGGTCACATACTGGGTCATAAAACAGCCCTTCATAAGTATAAGAAAATTGAGATCATACCATGCACACTTTCAGACCACAATGCTGTGAAACTTTAAATCAGCCACAGGAAAAAGTCTGGAAAACCTCCAAAAGCATGGAGGTTAAAGAACACCCTACTAAAGAATGAATGGGTCAACCAGGCAATTAGAGAAGAAATTAAAAAATGGAAACAAATGAAAATGAAAATACAACAATCCAAACACTCTGGGATGCAGTGAAGGCAGTCTTGAGAAGAAAATACATTGCAATCCAGGCCTATCTCAAGAAACAAGAAAAATCCCAAATACAAAATCTAACAGCACACCTAAAGGAAATAGAAGCAGAACAGCAAAGACACCCCAAACCCAGCAGAAGAAGAGAAATAATAAAGATTAGAGCAGAAATAAACAATATAGAATGTAAAAAAACTGTAGAGCAGATCAATGAAACCAAGAATTGGTTTTTTGAAAAAATAAACAAGTTTGATAAACCTCTAGCCAAGCTTCTCAAAAAGAATTGGGAGATGACCCAAATAGATAAAAACATGAATGAAAATGGAATTATTACAACCAATCCCACAGAAATACAAGCAATTATCAGGGAATACTATAAAAAATTATATTCCAACAAACTGGACAACCTGGAAGAAATGGGCAAATTCCTAAGCACATACCCACTTCCAAAACTCAAACAGAAAGAAATAGAAAACTTGAACGGACCCATAACCAGTGAAGAAATTGAATCAGTTATCAAAAATCTCCCAACAAATAAGAGTCCAGGACCAGATAGCTTCCCAAGGGAATTCTACCAGACATTTAAAGCAGAGATAATACCTATCCTTCTCAAGCTATTCCAAGAAATAGAAAGGGAAGGAAAACTTCAAGACTCATTCTATGAAGCCAGCATTACTTTGATTCCTAAACCAGAAATCCAGCAACAAAAGAGAACTACAGGCCAATATCCCTGATGAATATGGATGCAAAAATTCTCAATAAGATACTAGCAAATCGAATTCAACAGCATATAAAAAGAATTATTCACCACGATCAAGTGGGACTCATTCCTGGGCTGCAGGGCTGGTTCAACATTCAAAATCAATCAATGTGATACATCACATTAATAAAAGAAAAGAAAAGAACCATATGATCCTGTCAATCGATGCAGAAAAAGCATTTGACAAAATTCAGCATCCTTTCTTAATAAAAACTCTCAAGAAAGTCAGGATAGAAGGAACATATTTAAACATCATAAAAGCCATTTATGAAAAGCCCACAGCTAATATCATCCTCAATGGGGAAAAACTGAGAGCTTTCTCCCTGAGATCAGGAACAGGACAGGGATGTCCACTCTCACTGCTATTGTTTAACATAGTGAAGGAAGTTCTAGCATCAGCAATCAAACAAAAGGAAATCAAAGGCATCGAAATTGGCAAAGATGAAGTCAAACTTTCACTTTTTGCAGATGACATGATATTATACATGGAAAACCTGATAGACTCCACCAAAAATTTGCTAGGACTGATACGTGAATTCAGCAAAGTCGGAGGGTACAAAATCAATGTACAGAAATCAGTTGCATTCTTATACACTAACAATGAAGCAACAGAAAGACAAATAAAGAAACTGATCCCATTCACAATTGCACCAAGAAGCATAAAATACCTAGGAATAAACCTAACCAAAGATGTAAAAGATCTGTATGCTGAAAACTATAGAAAGCTTATGAAGGAAACTGAAGATATAAGGAAATGAAAAACATTCTGTGCTCATGGATTGGAAGAATAAATACTGTTAAAATGTCAATACTACCCAAAGCTATCTACACATTCAATGCAATCCCAATCAAAATTGCACCAGCATTCTTCTTGAAGCTAGAACAAGCAATCCTAAAATTCGTATGGAACCACAAAAGACCCCGAATAGCCAAAGTAATAGAGAAGAAGAAGACCCAAGTAGGAGGCATCACAATCCCAGACTTTAGCCTCTACTACAAAGCTGTAATCATCAAGACAGCATGGTATTGGCACAAAAACAGACACTTAGACCAATGGAATAGAATAGAAACCCCAGAATTAGACCTGCAAATGTATGTCCAACTAATCTTTGACAAAGCAGGAAAGAATATCCAATGGAAAAAAGACAGTCTCTTTAACAAATGGTGCTGGGAGAGCTGAACATCAACATGCAGAAGAATGAAACTAGACCACTTTCTCACACCATTCACAAAAATAAACTCAAAATGGATAAAGGACCTGAATATGAGACAGGAAACCATCAAAACCCGAGAGGAGAAAGCAGGAAGAAACCTCTCTGACCTCAGCCACAGCAATTTCTTACTTGACACATCCCCAAAGGCAAGGGATTTAAAAGCAAAAATGAACTATTGGGACCTCGTCAAGATAAAAAGCTTCTGCACTGCAAAGGAAACAATCAACAAAACTAAAAGGCAACTGACAGAATGGGAAAAGATATTTGCAAATGACATATCAGAGAAAGGGCTAGTATCCAAAATCTATAAAGAGCTCACCAAACTCCACACCTGAAAAACAAATAATCCTGTGAAGAAATGGGCAGAAGACATGAATAGACACTTCTCTAAAGTAGACGTCCAGATGGCCAATAGGCACATGAAAAGATGCTCTACACTGCTTCTCATCAGGGAAATACAAATCAAAACCACACTCAGATACCACCTCATGCCAGTCAGAGTAGCTAAAATGAACAAATCAGGAGACTATAGATGCTGGAGAGGATGTGGAGAAATGGGAACCCTCTTGCACTGTTGGTGGGAATGCAAACTGGTGCAGCCGCTCTGGAAAACATTGTGGAGGTTCCTTAAAAAAATAATAATATATCTACCCTATGATCCAGCAATAGCACTGGTAGGAATTTATTCCAGGGATACAGGAGTGCTGATGCATAGGGGCACTTGTACCCCAATGTTTATAGCAGCACTTTCAACAATAGCCAAATTATGGAAAGAGCCTAAATGTCCATCAACTGATGAATGGATAAAAAAATTGTGGCTTATATACACAATGGAATACTACGTGGCAATGAGAAAGAATGAAATATGGCCTTTTGTAGCAACATGGATGGAACTGGATAGTGTTATGCTAAGTGAAATAAGTCATAAAGAGAAAGACAGATACCGTATGTTTTCACTCTTATGTGGATCCTGAGAAACTCAACAGAAGACCATGGGGGAGGGGAAGAAAAAAAAAAAAGGGTAGAGAGGGAGGTAGCCAAACCATAAGAAACTCTTAAAAACTGAGAACAAACTGAGGGTTGATGAGGGGTGGGAGGGAGGGGAAGGTGGGTGAGGGGTACTGAAGAGGGCACCTGTTGGGATGAGCACTGGGTGTTGTACGGAAACCAATTTGACAATAAAATTCATATTTAAAAAAATGTGTATATATTTTAACAAATAGTTGTAAATGGAAGAATTTAGTGTACACAAAAACATATAAAGTTTTGCAAATGATTCAAGTGAACAAAAGAATTCATTGTACCATTTGTCTTATTCAAATTCAGGAACATTACAAAATATCACATTTATACCATGTGATTTACATACAATTTGACTCAATGATAAAGACCCATATGTATTAACAGTGAAAGATGTCAATGATGTTTTATTTATTTATTTATTTATTTATTTATTTATTATTTATTTATTTATTTATTTATTTAGTAAGCAGGGAAGGGGCAGAGAGAGAGGGAGAGAGCGAGTCCCAAGCAGGGATCATGACCTGAGTGGAAATCAAGAGTCACTCACTCCCTTAATCGACTGAGCCACCTTGGCAGCCCTAAGCTGATAACACTTTGATCACATACAAAAGCTCTACATTTTTACTCTATCTCTCCCTACATTTTATATTTTTGATGTTACAGTTTATATCTTTTTTATTTTATATTGTGCATCACTAAACAAATTATGTACCTATAACTATATACAATATACACACAGAAACAAATCAACGCCGAAAATCATAAAATCACAAAGAAAGGCAGGGAGAGAGGAAAAAAGGAGCCGAGGACTTACACAGCTTTAACTGTAGGCTATCAGGCTTGAAAAATGGGTCTTTAAATGTGTCTTTTTTCTCTGGATAGCTTCCAGAAACAAAGAGGAAAATATATTCTCAACCCTAGATATATTGCACAGTCTAAAGGGTTAAATGATAGACCAATAGATAAGTCTGGAGTTAATTTTATTTAGAATTCTTAAGAAAGAGGCAGTTGTAATGCATTTTTGATTTTTTTAACTGCTACTCATAATCATACATTCATTTGACTTGTCCTTATTCTGACCAAAATGCAACAGTATTAGTGAAATTACTTGTAAAATAAAGATAATTCATCTCAAGTTATAGTGAAGACCCCAAAGAGAAAATACAGGAGAAGAGTTTCTGGCTAAATAAAAACAGGGCGACCAGAACAAACATGAAAAATATCAGAGTTGACAGAAATGGCAAGGCTTGTTGAAGGAAGGAAATCATATTCCTGGGATATTCTCAAACATAATGAATATGAATATTAACTTTCCAAACATAACAACAAATAAGCTCTAAAAAATGTATAGTCCAGAGATTAAACCGTTCATCAAAACTGCTTATCTACTCATTTCAGTCTTTTCTTGCATTTCTCTTATTTACTCCTTCCGTCAACTGTATTTGCCAAACAAATATAGTGTACTTGTACTTTTTCCCTACTATTCCTAGACTTCCTTCCTCTATACTCTTGTGGTTACATTACACAGACTTAACAGTACATTGAATTGTGTAGTTTGCAGAAAATCTATTTTTTGTGCTAGATACATTGCAACTTTGAAAAATTATATATACATATATAATTTATAAATTATTTATACACATATATATGTATATATCTATTTGAATTTAGCTAAGTCAACTTTAATAGAAATCATAAGAAAATGTGTTTCTATTTTAGAAATGAGAAAAAAATTATGGCATGATATTTTGGATTGTAGTATCATAGCCACTATCTCTTAATGCCCTTGAGTTTTTAAAATTACATATTTACTTTGCCATTAAATTTAAATACCTTCTCTTCTGAATTCAGCAGCACACTCCGTTTATTTCACTAAATGTTAAAGTGGAAATGATCCACTTATTTTACTTGCTTCAGACTATTTAGACATACCTCACAGAGCATGATTGTGTTAGAATGAAATGAAAGATTTTTAGTCACAATCAAGTCCGACTAATCCATGTGTAATTTATCTGTTTCTTAGGGTGCTTACAGACAATGAAATTGTGATCAACCCAGAAGGAGGAACTAGTGAGTTAACGATACCATTGACACTATCTAAGGAAGAATTTCAAATTTAATTAGCATGCCTACAATTTGCCACTCAATCTGCTTTCCAGTACCACGTGTACCATGAAGGGTCAGACGACCTGAAGGTGAAATGACAACTGTGTTTCGGTTTCTTGGCAAAGTCTGAAGTGCTTAAGTTGTCCCAACACTGAACCCTATCTTTCCTTATGATACTCATGTAGTATATGTTGAAATGCTTTATAAACTGTAAATATAAAGGTATTAGAATTATAAAAAAGAAATGAGCCTATGAAGCAAAACAGTTGGAGAACAGAATTCCAATGATTAAATCAAAGAGTAAATTGCATTTTAAAGTTTATTTGCCATAAAAATACTAGTTTAGGGGCGCCTGCGTGGCGCAGTCGGTTAAGCGTCCGACTTCAGCCAGGTCACGATCTCGCGGTCCGGGAGTTCGAGCCCCGCGTCAGGCTCTGGGCTGATGGCTCAGAGCCTGGAGCCTGTTTCCGATTCTGTGTCTCCCTCTCTCTCTGTCCCTCCCCCGTTCATGCTCTGTCTCTCTCTGTCCCAAAAATAAATAAACGTTGAAAAATACTAGTTTAGGCAACTAGTTTAGGCCTATCACAGCTTAGGATTTTAAATTCATAATGAACTGAATTAATGTTATTCAAAATAATCCAAATAACAATATAATGATTTTCTTGTTTTACTATGTTTTTCTCACCTATTGTAGACATTTTCAAACCTACAGAAAGTTGATATTTTCAATGCATATTCTTATATAATTTACCTATATATTTTTGAAATGTCATTTTGTCAGGTATACTTTAGCACTCTCTCTCTCTCTCTCTCTCAGGTTTTGCTATACTATTTTAAAGTAAGGGGTATGCTAATTTACCCCTAAATATTTCAGCAGAAATCTTATTTTTTTAAAAAAATTCACATACAATTAAAATAATGCAATCCTCATTTACTTAGCAGAGGTTGAGACAAAGTTTGTTTAATTGACTTATTTATCATAGTAAAATGTCAGAATGACATTTTTAATTCAGAATTTCCCTTCAAATTTATTCCTTGATATGTGAATCCTGCTTAAGATCTTAGAATCCTTTCAAAATAAAGCTTCTTGTACTGAAACTTGGACATGTTGAAGACACTTCTGTTGTCTTTTGGGTCACCTGATTAATTTGTCAGTATACCTAAACAGATCATATGATTCTTTTCAAATATAAAAGAATATCCCCTGTTGTGGCAAGATACAAGGTATAGAAAATTGTTCTTCACTTTGAGGGAGCTATCCCAAAATTTACTGGACTCCCTTTCTTTCAGATGTGTTATAGAGGGACACACCTTTGCCTGTTACGTGATATTTCTCATCCTTAAAGGAATATTGGTTATCTATTAATTTATGATTTCCTGTTTATCAATATATTTAATTTATAGGTCATGAAATGAGGTTTATGAAATGAGATGATTAAAATCTTTACAGCCTAAATTATGGCACAGGATTTAAGAATATGAAGGAAAAAATGAGAGATATGTACTAATGTCCCTAACAGAAGAAAACTTATTTCTATAATCATTTTTATTTAATAAGGCAGCGAAAATAAAGGCCTTTCTTGAGCAACAGCTGGATACCAGGTGCCGTTACTACCTTGGATCTGGCACCAATATATATTATTCTGAATTTTCCTAGTTGCAAACAAGAAAAATTGATGGCTAATTAAATAGAAAATAAATGTATCACAGAAATACTGGGATGACTGAAGAACTGGGTAATAGAAATAGATAGAAACAAAGAAGGCTATGTATTCAGAGCTACAGTCAAAATCCCACTTCGGGGTCTATTTAGAATACTATTGCAGCAACCCGCAAAGATCAGATGCAACAATTTGCTACAAAAATATCACTTTTTTGTGTAATCTTTCCCCTTGAAAGACAAATGGACACCGCCTCTGCTATCACTGTTACTTCTATATATAAAGAACCGATATTGCTAGTTGCACTTCTTCCAACACAAGCCTGACTTCACCAGTCTTACTTTTTGGTATCTTTAGCTTCCAATTCAAAATCCAGAGTAGGTAGAACTAACTTTCCAAGCGTAGGTTGCTACTGTGTTTTCACTGTGTGGAAAACTTAAGGCATGTATATCAGATCCTTTGGGCTTTAATACTGTGAGACAACCTCTGCCGTCCCCAAGATTCATCACATTTAGGAAGAGGTTTCTGATGTTGAACCAAAAAATAAATAACAAGATGTCTACCACAAGTAGGCCAAGTTTTTAAAGACGGTAAGTAGGGAGAAGGGTTTCCAGGAAGAGAGAGGACAAAGTGAACAAACTTACAGACATGAGTGAAAGACACATTTTGAGATATCTGATAGAACACTTTACATGTTCATCATGCTTATATTGAGTATATTTGATTATATGTTGAATATATAATACATTGAGAAAGAAGGCAATAATAATTCTTTGGACCAAATTTAGGCTGGTATTGAATGTTAAGAAGAGAAATTACAGAGATTTGTTTATTCTTGATTTTTCTAATCTTTTTTGTAATTAAAAAAATTAACATTTTCACTTTTTTTTTTTGAAAGACAGAGTGTGAGAGAAAGAGTGCAAGCAAGGGAGGGGCAGAGGGAGCGATACAGAATCCAGAGTAGGATTGAGGCTCTGAGCTCTGAGCTGTCAGCACAGAGCCCAACACAGGGCTCGAACCCATGAACTGTGAGACCATGACCTGAGCTGAAGTCAGACTCTTAACCAAATGAGCCACCCTGGCACCCCTAGATTTTTCTAATCTTGTTTAAAAGTACAAAACTCAACCACTCCTAAGAGAGTAGTAATGGCCCAAACATTAGAAGCAAAACAACAAACTAACACTGCTAGGCAACTATCAAAACTCTGCTGATAAAATCAATGTGATTCATAGAAAACTATTTAGTAATGTGGTCCTGTATATTAATGTACCATAAATTATTAAACTTTAGCTCAATTTTGTGACACTCCTTATATCATTATTCAGTTCCTACTTATCTTTGAAGACCAAGAAAAAACACACAGTCTCTAGAGTCTGGACAATGATAAAATAAAAGTTACAATGCTTTCTACTCCCTCTTTTGTTTAGTATGTGTTAAATAACATTCTAGTAACGATCCTGAACTTTGAAGATTTTATTTTGATTTATTAGAGAAAATTCCATCATGCTGCAAAGAAATGGATCTAATATAGAAAAATAATATAACATCTTAGATGACTACAATAAACTAAATAATAAAATTTATGAACACATAGACTTTTGGTGGTTATTGCTTAAAGTGCAATAGTATTATTATTATTATTGATTGAATTCACCATGTGGCATATAACATATTAGATTGTCTCTTGTATGTCTTTAATTGAGCAATACAAAGACAACATTACCTCATTCTAATAAGTATAGGGTTGAAATTCATGACATCATCAAGATCAGAAATTTTCTTGAAATTAACAATTATTGGATAGATTGCATTACAAACTAACTTTTACAGTGTGCATTGTCAAAGATAAGAGTTTATATAGCTCAATTTCTCTTAAGTGAATGGATTTTTTAAAAATTTTCAACAGGAAGTTAGAAGTAGAAAACATTCAAATATATTAATTTTGTGGTACTCCTCTATGGATATCAAAAAATATGTTTGGTAATCACAGTAACATAATAAGCTCCTAATGATGTACAGTAAGAAATGCAATAAAAGTAATTCCTATGCTTTATAATTATTTAAATGACTATTTCACAAAATATTAATATATAAAAAACAAATACATAAATATGTTGATATTTATATTTTGAAGGAATTACCCTCCAACAAAAAGTTTTATCTGGCAATCAATTTTCTTAATATAAGTTGTCAACATTTGCAAGTTGGAACATCTTGCAGAAATGCATGAAATTTCAGCTTCCTTTTGAATAAAGATCAGGAAAAATGGGCCCAAATATTCACACGCATAAAAAGTCAATTAAAACACTGAAGTGGAGTAAAAATGTCACCTCTTAGAAGAAGTACATTTTTTTGGTCACATTGCAAGCCACATCTCCCTCCATTCAAACTCTGAGCCTCAGTGTAAATTGCTATTGACTGTTTGCCCCAGACTGCTTTGCTTCAACCCCACCTGCCTGGCCCTGTAGGCACATATGTCTTTGATCCACGCACTGCTGGATAAGGGGGTGGTAAGGACCATGCTCTCCCCCCATCTCCAGGAGGCTGCAAGGTGGGCTCTGGCTGAGAAGAATTTATTTCTATCAGAAAGTATTTTCAGGACAAGACATGAGAGTCTGCCAGAAAGAGAGATTTAAGCTTTTGGAACTAAGGAAAGAAAAAGTGCAATCCCTGATGATCTGGTGAAGAATGAAGCTGAATATTTCTAAGGTACTCCAAGCTGTGCATGAAAGGTTCCAAGTGACCTGGAGGACGGTATTGTTAAGGTGTTGTGAATGAGAGCCCTCCAGAATCTTCCTTATCAATTTACCTTTAAACAGTTCCTTCTTTTTTGCCTCAGTATGAAGTGTCAATTCTGATATTTTTAGAATTTTTTTCTTCCCTTGAATGGTTACCCCAACAGGCTCTTTTAGAAAAAAAATAGCACATTTAAAAGTTTTATGTAATTACAACCTGAGGTCCACTAGCACTGAGAAGAGCTTTATACTTAGAATGCCTTGCTGTTTGCACAGAAAAACCCCGTGGTTCACTGCTTGTCTGATACTTCAATTATTTAGCAGTAATCACATACTAAAGCAGATATTGATTTCCTAGGTATTCAAATTACACCTCTAACTGCAAGCACCAGTAAAAGGGTATTTTATCATTTTAAATGATATACAATTTGGTGTAATGGGCTTGTTCTCATGTAAGGGTATATATTCATGTATTTTTAAAGCTATATTATAAAACTCTATCATAGGCATAACTTTTAAGACATATTTAGACTTTTTCATGTGGGAGGTGTTCTCTTCATTGCCATATAAAAGGAAAGGTACATTATGATTATAAGATTGGGACATTCATGAAAGTAAATAGTTATTTTTTTCCTTCTCTTACAATATAAGCAGTCTATATATATTTATTATTGTTTTTTGTGATGTATAAAAGGTATGTGATTATTGCATCTTCAGGCAAACAAAAATGTAAAAATAGGGAGCATTAGCAAATGAATAGAAATTTGACTTATCCAATTTTGTTAATGAATTTTTCTTTCTCAATGTACCATGGACATTTTAGGGAATGATACATAATTCTGGGCCTATTTGAAAATAATCAATTATATTTCATAGCTAGGTTTGAATATTCCTATAAATAATTCATTACTGGCAACAACAACAAAAATCTGACTAGCCATTCACAAATTTGGCCCTGATTTTTTTGACCTAAGAAACTATATCTTTTCCTATATGTTTGAAGCTGAGGAACAGAAATGATGCTCATAAGGTATAGAAAGAAATATTTTCTAGTTTCTAGATTGGGGTAGCTGATTTGAACTGGAACACACAAATTATACCACAGAAGAACAGAACTAATGCATCCCAATATGTTCAAGCCAACAAGTTAAAACTTTTTAAAATGGATCATTCGTCTCCGCTGGTAAGAGTTTTGGTTAAATCCTTGGCACATTTATATTACTGCCTTGTCCAGAACTAGGAGTCTCTTATCTTTTTTTGCTCTTCTCCAAGTAAATGGAACACTGAGAAATCAGCAATTAGTGAATAAAAATTTGCCTTACTTTTTCTAATGGCTATAGTGTTAAAGGATAAGAGCATGTCCACAGTTGAATATTACAAAGTTAAATTTTGTGTCAGTTTTTTTTCTTTCTTTTAAGGATTTGATCAATCCATCAGATTTATTTATTTACAGAAGCAGTCACTATCTTTCTCTTGACATGCCTTCTGATATGCTTCCATTGATTAAACAATAATAAAAATGAGGGTTACATTTTTATTCCATTTCTCAGTCTTCCATTAACTCTTTCTACATAATCAATATACTATACTTAAGATGGTTTTAAATAAAAGTTTATACTATCTATAAGGATACTGAATATCCAATTGAGTGTATTATCTTGATTTTGTAAAAAAATTACTTGACATTTATTATCCCAAAAGAGATTTATTGACTACCATAGAGGCTGACAGGTAGAAATAATCTTGGTTAGTGTCTGTCACCTTGAGGTTTCTAATTATATGAAGCAGTCAATGATAAACATTTATAGAGACTGCTAATTCTAGGGAGCAATTATTGAAAAACAATTCTATGATTGGTTTTGTATTATATTATTTTTTTGTTCATTAACAATGAAAAAAAAACTATTGAGAAGATCAAGAAAATTAAACCTCTCACACATTTGTTTACAGCATGGGCTTGTGCAATGATAAACATGGCTTCACATAAAAACACACAAAATCGAGTATATGACATAGCAGTATCTTACTGAACAAGCCTAATTATAACTTAAGCTCTTTTTCTTTAATATAGTTTGAAATTTTTTATTTTGAGAAGGCTCTAAACAATGATAACTACACAGCACTTGAGGGCAGAATGAACTGTGTTAGAATCCAGTTCCAATTTATCTATTGGATGACTCTTAACGAATACTTAACTTTTTGAATAGCTGAGTTTCATTTTCAATAAAATTGATGATTAAGCACACAGTCTAGAAGTTTTCAGCATTTGTTTACTGACATGAGAGAGTTCCCATTAGTATTAACTTTAATGTCTTTCAGTTTATACCCTTAAGAATTTTAAATTATCTTTAAAACAGTACCTGGTATGGTGACTAGACTATTAAAAGGTATCCAGTAAATATTTGTTTAATGACCAAATCAATTTTTTAAGTAATTGCTGTGGGTTAATTTTGTCCTTGGCAAGCCTGGCTGGCTCAGTCAGGCCACTGACTCTTGATTTCAGCTCAGGTCATGACCTGATCTCAGGTTCAGTTCTGAGATTGGAATCTCTGCTTGGGATTCCCTGAGCACTCTTTCTCTCTCAAAATAAATAAAATAAACTTGAAAAAAAATTAGAAAAAATTGTCCTTTCCTCCTCTCCCTTAAAAAATACATGCTTAAGTTCTAACTCCCCCTAGTACCTGTCACCTTATTTAGAAATAGGGTTTTACAAGGGTGCCTGAGTGGCTCAGTCAATTAAGCATCAGACTTCAGCTCAGGTCATGATCTCGTGGTTCATGGGTTTGAGATCCACGTTGGTCTCTGTGCTGACAGCTGGGAGCCTGGAGCCTGCTTCAGATTCTGTGTCTCACTCTCTCTGCCCCTCCCCCCTTGTACTCTGTCTGTCTCTCTCTCTCTCTCTCTCAACAATAAATAAAAACATGAAAAACAGAATAGGGTTTTGCAGATATAATCAAGTTAAGATGAGGTCATAGCAAGTTGTGTATGTAGGGGGAGTTTAAATCAAATACGACTACTGTCATATTTGTAAGAAAAAGAAAGGACACAGAGACACAGAAGATACACACAGAGAGAATACCACCCAAAGACAGAGGCAGAGGTTGGATGTGTGAGTATTACAAGCAAGGGGAAGGGAAGATCTCCTAGAGCTTTCAAAGAGAGCATGACCTTGTTGACACCTTGACTTTGGACTTCTGGTCTCCAGAACTCTGACAGAATAAATTTCTATGATTTTTAAGCTATCTGGTTTATGGCACTTCATTATGGCAGCCCTGGGAAACAAATATAATTTGTCATATTTCATTTTAGTAAGTTATTTTAAACTTATAAAATAAATAAACATTGCTTTTTTGTGCCAGGTGTCATTCAGGTAGATATAATTTTCTTTGGTAATTTACTTATGAATGTATAATTATTTACATTATATACATTAGTATTATAACTTCTATAAATTAGTATTATAACTTAGTAAATTAGTATTATAACTTCTATAAATTTTCATATATTAACTCCTTTAAATCTCAGAACCTATGAAATATATACATATCTCCATTTTACAGTTAACTGAGGCACAAGAAGGATAAATAATTTGTATATAGCCTTAGAACCAAAATATCAGGGCACAATATAGGCTCTGCTTATAAAATTTAAGACGAAAGGAAAGAAGTTGCTATTACTGTCTCAGCTAAGGATACAAACACAACTGAAATAGTTGTATTGGTTCCTGCCTTTAATTGGTCAGAAGTTAAACTGCACTTTAAGCCTCTTTGACCTGTTTTATTTATTTATTTATTTATTTATTTATTTATCCCCAGGAATAGAGTTTCACAATTCTCTATCCTTCTGTATTTCTTCTTTAACACATGATAGGAAACACATGATAGGAAAATGATATGATTACCTCAAAACTGAAAAATTCGTCAGGTCATCGATTACTATCCAAGCTGAAGTAGCTGCACATACCCCTGTAAAGCACACTTGATAACGTCAATCACTTTATTTTGTTTCATTTAGTAAAGACAGCTGTATCAAAAAGGATCTTTTTTTTTCTTCAAAAAATGATCTTAAAATGCTGGCTTATTTACTTTTTTCTTCCCAGGATAGTTAATACCATAATCGGCAGGGCCTAGGGTGGTACCTGTCCTAAATAAACCTACAATTCCTATTGATTTCCTTAGAACTATTTTGCAAGTGTTTGTTTTTATTATTTTTGTTTACTAGGATATATTTGAATAGAAATATATTGATATTTCTAGGATATGAATGTTGACGTTTACTAGGATATATTTGAATATATTTGAATAGAAATATTTTGATATATTTGATAGAAGTACAATCTTTCTCTTCCCACATTTGATATATATATCACCTATGTAAGGAGAGGATTTGTCATATCTATCACATGTGGATACTAAGTTTATCAATATCCTTGGCAGTATGATATGGGGAGCAGTGAGATCCATCTGGGAATTGTTAGGACTGGTGGAGTTCATTCCATGTGGGCATGCAATTACGTTGTGATTATCATTATTTGCACAGTACTTAATACAGTGCCTGGAACATACCTGGTACTCAGTACTCCTTTATCAAGTGAATGAACAGATTTGATTCATGGAAATATGCTGAAAATTCATAATATGTAAGATGCTTAATGAGATTCCTGAGAGTTAGTGAGAACAACTGCAGACAAAAGGAATGCATTCCATGAAGAGGGTCACCCTCACCAATCCATCTTCATAATACCCACTAATTCCTATGATATTGCTTGTTGTTGTGTTGATGGCAAAAGGAACAAACTGAAAAGCATAGGAAAAACGGAAAATATGGAAAAGGCTCATCTAATATTTTTTCTATATATTTTAACAAAGATTTCTTTGTTAACACCATAAAATATGAGACCTCACATCACCTATTTTAATTCCAGGTTGCTCATATTAAACAAAGTGTTTGAGTATTGACCTTTGTTCTCTTCAGGTTAATACAGAAATTCTGTGAGTTAGACCTAGTGGAGTGGGGGTATGGAACATTACCACGCTAAAGTGGAACATTAGCATCTTTTCTCAAAGGTTTTCCTTTGGTAGATAATTATTTGCTTGTTGAAACTTGAATAATTTATTTGCTTAAATTTAAAAAAATGTGTTTTTTTTTTATTATGTCATGGTACTAACCTCGCTTGTGACAATATCAGTAGGTTATTTTGTTGCTTCTAAGACTGGTGAAGCAGGTGTGTCTTCAGAGCTTACTGGATTTAGCAATGAAGACTTGGCATTTCAGTTCTGATACATAATAAGGATGACTGCTACCTTAAGCAGCATGGAAACTAGTAGTATGCAGAGAAGTAAAGAGTCTCTAAAATTGATTAGATGCCAAAGATAAACATAAGTTTTGTCAGTTAATCAAATTTATATGATATTTATTGCAAATATACTATAAGGCACCTAAGATAATTGCTGCTCTGAAACCAACTAATACAATGTGTAGACTTAAAATTTAGTTAGGAGAATTTGGCCATACAGCTCTAAATGGGAACTGCCATGTCTGATACATGGAAATTATTCCTAAATGACTATAAGCTGGCTCATAAAGCAGTGAAAGTCTGAAATCAGTTACATGCAAGAGATACAAAGTTTTACTTCTTACTTGTGTTCTGCTGTTCATTTATATTTTTTGAGTAATCAAGTTGTAACTTGTTCTTAAATGAATTCTTAGATGCTTCATGATCACTAGTGAATTTTGAGTTATCCAATTATGGATAGTTATCCAATTATTAAGTAGCAAATATTTGGAAACATTTTTTAAAACTTCAAATGAAAATTTTATCTCCGTATACCTCAGCCTTAATACAGAAATAAAAAATATTTCCATAAATATAATAGAATCAAATTTTATTGTTTGTTTTTAATAAATTTTCATGAGCTGTTTATTTTGCTGAGTTTATTTAGAGGTGACAGCCCATTATAAGTATCCCACAGACAACAGTCACCTTAATTCTTTTTCAGAAAGCATAAATGATAGACATACAGAGTCACTCCCATTCAACACCCACCCTGCCCCCCAAAACACTGTCTCCTTTATGAGGCTGAACACTCTACTGCTTACAAGGATAAAATACTTCATAACATTGTATTTTCTATGATTTGAAAAGAACCTAAATGCCCTACATAAGATAAATATTTAGGGAAGCAAGGGCTCATATACTTAATGGAAAATTATGTATCAATTGAAATGTATCTATAATGAAGATTACTACTATCTAAATACATTTGTATTAGTGTGATCTAAGGAAACAGGATATTGATTGATTGATTCATTGATTGATATTTAATGTTTATTTATATTTTAGAGACAGAGAGAGAGAGAGAGAGAAAGAGAGAAAGACAGAGTGCAAGCAGGGAAAGGGCAGAGAGAGAGGAGACACAGGATCCAAAGCAGCTCCAGGCTCTGAGCTGTCAGCACAGAGCCTGACACAGGGCTGGAACTCATGACCTGAGCCAAAATTATGACCTGAGCTGAAGTTGGATGCCTAACTGGCTGAGGGATCCAGATGCCCCCAAGGATTTTTACTTAAAACAAAATAAAATATATAGTGAAGTAGCAAGAAAGGCTTGCAACAGAATCTAATAATGGATGTATTTGTACTGTGGAGTTTAGGATTATTATTTTCTACCCGTTTCCTGACACCATCCACCATCCTTCTCTAAAAAACATCATATATATTTATTTTAAATGAACAATGCATTACTTTGGGATAAACTAAAAAGCAATATATTCTCTCTCTTCTATATTATATATTATTATTTACTATTTATTTTTTCCTTAACAATACAGAAGGAAAATACAGTTTTATATCAGTTTTCATCATATTATACTTGGGAAAATTTACATATTTTTAAGTAAACATTGAATTTTATTTTATCATATAGAAAAAGAAACTTAAAAAAAACCCCTTTGAGGTCACTAGATTTTATTTATAATCCCAGATATATAATACTATGGTTTCAAATTACCCATAGGACAACTAAGTCTATTTTAATAAACATATTATCTATTTCAATAGTTTTAGATTTATAGAAAGTTGCAAAGATAGTACCAAGAGTTCACACATAGCTAGCACCAAGTTTCCCCTGTTATTAAGCCTTGAATTATTATGGTATATCTATTTATTTCACATAAGGAATTATGCCAAATGCACTACCAGATAATTGTCCTTAAGTACCATAATACTTCATATAAAATTGGTAAATTGAGAGCACCTGGGTGAATCAGTCCGTTAAGTGCCCAACTCTTGGTTCCTGATCAGGTCATGATCTCATGGTTTGTAAACTCTAGTCCCACATCGGGCTCTGTGCTAAAGGTGTGGAGCTTGTTTGGGATTCTCTCTATCTTCCTCTCTCTCTGCCCCTCAGCTGATTGTGCTGTCCCTGTGTCTCTCAAAATAAATCTATAAACTTTAAAAAAAATTAAAAAATTGCTAAATATAAATAAAAAATTCTACATTTTGGAAAAATAGATTCTTGAATTTTTTCAATATGCTGTCTTTCATGGCTAGATACTTTTCAATAAAAAAAAAAAATTAAAAAGTGCTCCAAGTTAAATTACTAAAATGTTACTCACTGGAATTTGACAATATCATAGGAAAGCCCAAATGTGGGGAAATAGCAAGGCTGGCATCCAAAATGGCATTCCTACCATAGTCTAGATGAAATATTTGATGTCAGTAATCTAAAACAAACCAGATTATTCATTTAAAAGAGCAATCTCTATAACAGAGAACACAAGCAGTCCAGAATCAGAAATTCAATTAAGCAGACCATCAACTTGATATCATCTTGAGTTGTTTGTGCCCAGGAAATGGTTCCCTACATGGAGGAGCCTTGGTTCCCTACATGGAGGTCAGACCCCTGACTTTGTAAAGGAATCAAATCACTTGAAAAGATTATGTAGAATGACTTTCTGCTTCTGGAAATGTTGGACATAAAAGATATGATCTTATGAAATTAAGGCTGTCATATTGTAAACATAATAATAAAAACAACATTCTAAAGCATAAAACAAAATGAGCAAAAACTTGACTTAATTACCTTATTTTCTAATGCTATTATCTTTCAGATCAATATATCTATTTTAAATTTAAAAGTTCTATCATAATAGGTTTAAGAAAATTTTTATATATTTCATTCCAAAGTTTTGCATTTATTTCAAATTTATTTTTATATTATTCCAAAATATTTAATTCCCTCTGGTGTTCATTTAGTGATTTATATAGATGGCATGCTGTGCAGATAAAGCAAGTTGTATTACAATTTTCATTTCTCTCAAATTAATTTTAAAACCTGAGACAGCAGCAAATTCATCAATCATGATGTTGGAATGATTTTCAGGCTCACATAGGCACATATGGATATCATTATGGAGGTCTGAATCATTTCTGTTTAGTCAAAACAAATAAACTAACAAAAAAATAAATAAATAAACCTTGATGTAAGTCTTTGGTTTGCCATATTTTAAGACAAAAACAAGGACAAAACTATCAAATGGTAGAAGTGTTTACTTTTGTTTTTGTACCCTTTATAAATTCTTATTTCTTATTATAGAGACTTATGAGTTAAACTATTAAATCCAAATTAATGAATACATTAATGATATATACACCTATAAATGAGGGTGGGCATGAGTGTTATTGGTATTACCTTAGAAGGAAAATCTCATGGGGGGATTCCCAGCACACAGTGCATTTTTATGAAGAGATAGAACCATATTTTCATGCCATTACCTTATATTCTCCCCCAACTCTCACTGAATTGTTCCCAGAGCATGGGACAATACACTTCTACTCTAGTTGATAGATAAGGAATAGACAACCAATCCCCTGGACTTATTAATTTATTTCATTCATAAAACTATTTCTCAGATAATGTAATCTATAATGGAATTTTTAACTTAACGCCATGCAGAACTATGTTTGAGATTCAAAGAAAATCCATCAGCAGAAAGAGAGTTAAGAGTGAAATCAATCCAAATAGAGAAGCAGAGACAAAAACATGTTCTCAAGTAAAGTAAACGGGACTCCTGATTTTTTAGTTCCTTGAAAGCTTTAGATTTTCTTACTATGTCTGTGTTCTGTGAGATGGATTTCTCACCTTCCCAATTTATTTCTCTTTTACTTAAAAACATATTTGAGTGTTTTTTTTTTACAAGAAACTAAACCTTGAATAAATATTAATTATTCTAATTAAATAATTGCTGATCAATTAATTAAAATATACTTTCAGATATGTTTGCTCAATCTATTTTGTCTCATAAAATAAGGTGCTTTAGGATGATTGGTATCATTCTTTACTACCATTTCAAAGGGGTGCAGAAATTGTCCACTGGTCATGGAATCACATTAAAAATAGAGCATGAAGGTATAGGCTTCCAGCTACCTGTTGCTAAGGTCGATAGAGTTATGCCATTTAAATCTGCCTACAACTCAGATATAAAATTTTCCATAGACTTTGTAAAACATATGGCATTAAAATCATACCCCATTTTCTTTTATTTAAATTATCTTGTGGAATTTTTGTTCTAACCAGAGGTAACCTAAGACAAAAGACTAAGAAGTGTTGATTCTATATTCTCTCATAATTGTATGATATTAAAAAAAACTCTATAAAATTGATTAACCTCAGTTTTCTTTTTGATAAATGAAGATGTAGGGATGTATGCAGATTAATGAGGTGCTATACATAAACACATAGAATACTATCTGGTAATTAAGGATGCCATAATATCATTGTTGTTATTATAACATTATTATGACTCACTATAAAATTGTCCATAAAGAGATGTATAAACTGAGAAAGTAAACAGAAAAAAATCTCTAAATGGAATTAATACTACTTCATAAATGAGATCATATACCCATAGGCTTTTGGTCAATGAATGGAATTTTGTAGACAAAGAATATGAGGAAGGGAATCTCAAGCTAAAGGAGTTAAATGGGCAAATCCCAGAACTGTAACATACATAATATGGTACACTAAGTAATTAGGAAATGGACACAGTGGGATATAGTGACAAGTGGGATATAGTGACATAGTGGGATATAGCAAGTTTGGGCGCCAGAATGCTAGATTCCTTTGCAGGGCTGATTCTTCCTATCTTATATTTTGATTTCCTTCTTTCTTATCTTTCCAAGAATTAATTTCCACCAATGATCATTTCTTTCCTATTCTGAGCACAAAAACGCATAACTTAAAGAATATTTTTTTGTTCTTTTGGTCTATAAATGCTTATTTTTCCTCAGCTTAATAGTTCTACAGAATTGTTTTCTAAGTTGCTTATTTCTTCATTCTCCAAAAGAATTGTTTACACTCATTGTCTTCACATTTTGTTTGCTTGTTTACATACCTTGATTCCTGGATCTTTTTTTTTTAATTTATTCATTTTTTTTTGAGACAGAAAGTATGAGTGGAGGAGGGGCAGAGATACAGGGAAAGAGAGAGAATACCAAGAAGGCTTTGCACTGTCAGCGCGGAGCCTGACATGGGGCTCAAGTCCACAAGCCGTGGATTAAAATGACCAGAGTTGAAATCAGAAACAACCAACTGAGCCACCCAGGCACCCCCTGAATCATTTTTAATCTGCTTTATATTCTCCGTAAGGATAGCATAATGTCATGGACAGGCCACACATTTTGGGAATTAGACACAATGGGAATTCCACAATTGCTTCTGCAAACATTAGATAATTGACAATGGAAAGACGAGTCCATTGCCTAACCTCATTTTCCTCATCTGTAAAAAATCACTGATATCATCTAAACTGTGTCTCTGATGTGAGAATGAGAATGTCTAATCTAGATAAAATACCTAGCATCATAGTAAGCATAGATTGAGTGGTTGGCATGTGTTCATTCTATTTAATTCTGTTTCTTCCTATGGGACTCCATAACTGTTGCTTAGATCCTATCTTACCTAACCCTTTCCCCCGAAAGTCCTCTCCCTAAAACACTTTCTTCCTTGGCTTTAATGAATTTCAATCTCCTTTCATCTTTTATATCTTCCCTTTCTTCCTCTTTAGACACAACTCAAGAACCTCCTCCGTGTATTTTCTTTAAGCAGTATTAGCCAGTCCAGTATGTTAAACTATTAACTCTATATAATTTCCCAGATTTATGTTTCTATCTCTAGAGTTTCATTTCTGACCTTTATTACAAGCACTGGTCTACAATATCCAAAATATGAACACCTGAATTAACTAGCAACCCCTGTTATACACATTCAGTCTCACATACACTGTTATAGCAACAGTCTGTTATACACATTGAGTCTCACATCTGACCTAGCTTTCTGTTCTCATTTTGATGTCATTTCCATCATTTCATATCATAGTAGAATGAACAGTGGTCCTCCAAAGATGTCTGTGTCCTAATCTCCACAATTTGTAAATGTGTTACTTTACATGGCTAAGAGATTTTGTAGACATGATTAAGTTAAATATTTGGAGATGGGAAATTATCCTGGATTATCTTGATGTTGGACTTCTCAGCCTCCAGTAGTGAGAGAAATAAGTTTTTGTTTTTTAAGCCACCAAGTTCATGGTATTTTTGTTACAGGAACCTAAAGGAGCTAAGACAATCAATGATTTCACAAATTTTTTTACAGGGAATGGAGTGTAAAAAGTCTAAAAAGTAATGATAATAGTAAATTAAGAACAGAACAACTGGTACTCAGGTAAAACAAAACTGCAAAGAACTTAGGCAAATGTTACAGGTTTAGAAAATGTTAGAATGAAAAGTTAAGCTCAAATTGCTTATTATGAGCTCAGCTACTTAAGGTAATGTAATATTGTTACAAATTAGAAGTGTTCCTCTTAAATTTTAGATTTTGACTTTCAAAAATGACAGACTATCAGCAACTTTTGATAATTTTGAGAAAGGATAAAATTAACCAAAATTAAAAAGCCTGTAAAATACAAATTTCCTATTATAAGACTTGTAGTAGCTTTCGGGATTTTTACTTTTAAAATTTAATACATAAATTGCCATTGCTAATTATTCTTGTTTAATACAAAAATAATCCCTTGGCAGTACAGGTACCCTAGACACTACCCCAGGCCTACTGAAGGTGAAGGTTGAGGGCACTTCTCTATTCGTAACAAATTCATCAGATAAATTATTATGATTAGAGAAGTGTGAGATATTGGACTGTAGGAACAATCACAAAAAGACCTATTACTTTTCTATAAAGTATACTTGCTATGTAGATAGTTTATATCTCAAAAAAAAAGTACTTCATTTTCCTCAACAGTCATATAAATATTGAACAAACATGTAAGATTTTCCAAACTTAAGATTTTTAAAGTGATTTATTGGTTTCTATTCCCCATTTTGAAAACAGTTATAGTTACTCTGTCTCTCCAAAGCCAAGTGAAATGAGTGGACTATTTTACAGGTTAAAGGGTAGAGAGAACCTTTGGTGAATCTTTCTCCAGTCACATTATATTCATTCACTACTAATTACAATAATATGGTAAATATGAGTCAAGATCAATGACATATGTAATATCATCTCCACTGGTCATTTTAATAAACAGGATTATTAAGTGAGAAGTAAACAAGGATTGTAAGGATTTTTGAAAAGGGCACTATGGTTTTCTCTTTTAGGAAAAAAAAATTGCTGAACATACAATCCAAATGAATTGCATTTCAAAACTTGCAGCTTTCTTTTACTTTTTTTTTTTAAAAATAAAGCACCATTCTTTTTCTTTGCTATAATAATAAAATTATGTCAGTGCATTTCTCAGAATTAGGGATTCATTTTCAATATAAATAATTTTATGCAGACTATGTTTCTAAACCTTCCAGGCTACTCTATAAATTAATATAGATCCTATACATTGATAAAATTTCCAGCGATATAAAGAAAAAGTATTAAATAACAAATTTAAACTGAATATCTGACTATAAACTAGGTTTTTTTTACCTTTGTAATTAATGCTGGTACTTAAACATAAATTCTAACTAGAGAAGAATGAGAAGTAAGTTGACAATTTTAAAAGAGGACTTTTAGGCATTTTCAATCACTTTAGAAGATGGTTTCGTACTTAATAATGCCAAATTTCTTTTTTTTTTTTTTTTTCAACGTTTATTTATTTTTGGGACAGAGAGAGACAGAGCATGAACGGGGGAGGGGCAGAGAGAGAGAGGGAGACACAGAATCGGAAGCAGGCTCCAGGCTCTGAGCCATCAGCCCAGAGCCCGACGCGGGGCTCGAACTCACGGACCGCGAGATCGTGACCTGGCTGAAATCGGACGCTTAACCGACTGCGCCACCCAGGCGCCCCAATAACGCCAAATTTCATTGCTAGACTTCAACGTGCTTTATCTTTATGCAGCATTTCTCAGACACTTTTCAGCAAATAATAAATGATGGGAAAGAGGTAAGGAAGACCACTAGTCTCCATGGTAATTATATTAAAAAGGAAACCGAGGATTCATTTTTAAGTGAGTACCCGATAACCTTATTTCTATAATTTTATGTAGTCCTATTTTTTTAAAAAAGTAACAAAATTGATTTCCCCTAATTTGTGTCTGTCCCTTCTTCCTTCCATCTTTTCCTCCTCCCTCTTCCTCTTTCTTTTTCTTTCTTTCTTTCTTTCTTTCTTTCTTTCTTTCTTTCTTTCTTTCTTCTTTCTTTCTTTTTATCTCTTCTTATGTTGTTTTTGTTTCTCTAGTACAATAAAAAATACATGGTGGACTTTTAAGCCAAATGAAAAGAGTCCTGCTATTCACCAGTAGTAAAAATTTTGAAAAGGTGACATGTCCCTCAAAACCAGATATTCTCTGTCTTAAATGAGTAAATAACTCACATTTGTCCCTTAGAATTATTGCAAATATCGAGATAATGATCACCTTTTTCTTTTGTCACATAGAATCTTCTAAATAAATTTAGTATTTATTAATAGCCTTTTCTTGTTTCTACTTTTGAAATATTCCTTTGCTTTCTCGTTGTACTATGTCTGCATGCCAAACTAAAATTAGCCACATTTCACTAAGGTTCTTAAAAATGTTAAAATTTGGATGCTGTAGAAAAACTAGTAGACGTCCTAAGAATTTGACTTTATTGTAAGAAATTGATTGTCTCCTTTTTTAAAATTTAAACATTAGTTAATATACACTGCAATATTGATTTCAGGAGTAGAATGCAGTGATTCATCACTTACGTACAACACCCAGTGCCCATCACAAGGGCCCTCCTTAGTACCTATCACCCATCTAGCCCACCTACCTCCCTCTGTCAACCCATAGTTTGTTTTCTATCAAGAGTCTCTTGTGATTTGTCTCTCTTCTCTCCCCCCATCCCTTCCCATATGTTCATCTGTTTTATTTCTTAAATTCTATATATGAGTGAAACCATATGGTAATATTCCATTGTATACCACATTTTCTTTATTCATTCATCAGCTGATGGACATTTGTGCTCTCTCCATAGTAAGGCTAATGTTGATAATGCTGCTGTAAACACTGGGTTGCACGTATCCCTTCAAATCTGTATTTTTGAAGCCTTTGGATAAATACCTAATACTTCAATTGCTAGATTGCCAAGGTAGTTCTATATTTAGTTTCTTGAGGAACCTCATACTGTTCTCCAGAGTGGCTGCACCAAACTGCATTCCTACCAAGAATGCAAGAGGGTTCTCTTTTCTCTGCATTCTCATCAACACCTGTTGTCTCTTGTGTTGTTAATTGTAGTCATTCTGACAGGTGTGAGGTGGTATCTTATTGTGGTTTTGAATTATATTTCCATGATGATGAGTGATGTTTAGTATCTTTTCATGTGTCTGTTGGCCATCTAGATGTCTTCTTTGGAAAAGTGTCTATTCATGTCCTCTGCCCATTTCCTAATTGGGTTATCTGAGTGTGGTAAGTTCTTTATAGATTTTGGATACTAACCCTTTGTTAGATAGGTCATTCACAAATATCTTATTCTGTAGGCTGCTTTCAGTTTTGTTAATTGTTTCCTTCACTGTGCAAAGGCTTTTTATCTTGATGAAGTCCCAATAGTTCATGTTTGCTTTTGTTTTCCTTGCCTTTGGCATCGTGTCTACTAAGAATTTGCTCTGGCTGAGGTCAAAGAGGTTTCTGCCTATGTTCTCCTTTAGGATTTGGATGGTTTCCTGTCTCACATTTAGGTATTTCATCCATTTTGAATTTATTTTTGTGTATGGTGTAAGAAAGTGGTCTAGTTTCATTTTTCTGCATGTTGCCATCCAGTGAGAAATTGATTTTCAAACACTACTTCCCTAGGGGACTCTAGAGTGAAAAATATTCCTGGAAAGCCTCCATGTTTATTTGCAGATTCCCACATCTTCACAATTTTTCAACAAATAACTGGGATATAAGCATGCTAGGAAATGAAATACACTTTATGGTTGTCTTTCATTGGTGGACAATGTGTCCAGTGATGCAAGAATTGTCATTATGTGATATTCTAATCACCTTCTTTTCTCCTCTTCAGTGAAGGAGTAATGTCCACCCTGGGATCATAGAGATGGCCAGAAACATGATACCTGACACTGGACATATTAGATACATAGCGGTTTGTAAGTTACACACACTCACAGCTCGGGAAAGGGGGACACTGGACTCCAAGCAGGGCCACACAAGGGCTGCAATCCGGAACAGAATGAAAAACCAGGGGGAAGACTTAACAAGAGAGTAGGGTGTCTCCTTATTCCCCCAGGATGATTTGTTTGGCTTGTTTGTGCCATTCTGTAAGTTGGCATGAAACTGGAGCTTGCTACTCAATGATAAGAAGAAATTACACCTGGTCTTTTTAATAATGAGGTTGTTGTTGTTGTTGTTGTTGTTGTTGTTGTTGTTTTGGTCTTGGAGATGTTATTCACAGGAGCAGAGAGAAGATATTAAACTCTTGGTTAGGCCATTTGAGGCTTTCCTAATTTCACCAATCAAGACACTACATAATATTGGACCTTAATTTCAGACATTAGGCCGAAAATGAGAGAAAGAAAGTCCGAGGATTAATATGGTAAATTTCCACCATACCAAGACTCCAAGACCGGGTGTGTAAATCAAGTAATCAGAACAGGCACCCCTAAAACATATAAGAACGGAGGAGATGCATTTCCCTGATATAAGACAGAAATCTATATTCCTGATGGTATTTGCTAGATTCAAGTCATCTCAATTAATTTTGAGTGGAATTACTTTTAGTTTTTAAAATATTGGAAATTTACTATTCTTTAAACAATATTATTTAAAATTTAGAATAAGTGACAAAGTTCTACTTTTCTAAGTATTCTCATACACACTAAAACAATACTGGGGCACCTGGGTGGCTCAGTCAGTTGAATGTCTGACTTCAGCTCAGGTCATGATCTCACAGCCTGTGAGTTCAAGCCCCACATCGGGCTCTGTGCTGACAGCTCAGAGGCTGGAGCCTGCTTCAGATTTTGTGTCTCCCTCTCTCTCTGCCCCTTCCCGCTCATGCTCTGTCTCTGAGTCAAAAATAAATAAAAACATTAAAAAAAGAAAAATACTGTATCAAAATCATTTTTTCACTTGTTCTATTAGAAAATTAATAGTGACTTTTAATAAGTTCCTATCAATGAAATTAGGTTTAAAAAACATTTTTTTAAATAAAAAGAATCATTTTTGGGGGCACCAGGATGTCTCAGTCGGTTAAGCACCCGACTTCAGCTCAGGTCATGATCTCATGGTTTGTGAGTTTGAGCCCCATGCCAGGCTCTGTGCCTGGAGCCTGCTTAAGATTCTGTGTCTCCCTTTCTCTCTGCCCCTCCCCTGCTCATGCTCTGTCTCTCTCTTTCAAAAATAAATCAAAATTAAAAAAAAAGGATCATTTTCTCTTGTCTCAAAAGATGATTTAAATGTACCCCTAGTGATTTGGGGTTAGTTTCAACCTCTTTGTACTTCCTCTGTCAAAACACGTATGCTAATAAGTTCCTAGCAATATTGTAAAGATAAACTAAAAGCACTTTGCATAAACGAAATGGTATATAAATGCAAATTAATAGCACTAATTTATGTTATAATTATATATAGAATCTTCCAATGTGAAGCACCATCTTAAGTTAGGATACATTCCCCAGGGTAAGATAAGGATGAAAGAGTTCACAAAAGGACACCTAAGATGATTAAAGTGGAATGAAACTTACACATATACAAAAGGAGAGTGGGAAAGTTCAGACTACTTAGCCTAGAAATCTGAAGAGATAGAGTGAATATAATTGAGTTATTTAAGATTTTGAAGTGTATAGTAAAAATTGATAAGATGCTTTTTTATTTGCTATTCCATAATACAGGAAGGAGAGATCACTCAAAAACTAATGGAAGGTTAATTTAAAAGGAACTAAAGGAAATGCTTAATCTTCACGTAGTGTAAAGTCAAACCACGTAATTCAATACCTTAGGAGATTACAGATTAAAATACAGAGGCTACACTTTAAAAATAGGACATTTTTTGGACATATTTTAGCCAGTGCAATTTTCCACATTATATAGAGAAAAATCAAAGCATATGTCCAATGTAATTAAATGATGACCATCAGTATCAGTAATATGGTTATTCCAGTCACAATTTAGGCATGGAATTACCAACGGACAAAGAAGAATGCTGAATTTTTATCATTCTTGAATCACTTGTATTTCATTTTCAAGGAGGAAATAATTGAACCTATCAATGTGCCTACACCTCATCATTGCCATACTCCATATTCATTACATATTCTTTTTGTTCCCTGCTAATGACCTGGATTCTTTTTAATAATTTATAATTTTTTCTATGCCATGATATAAGCAACTGATAAATTTTTGGAAGCACTGCTACAGAATCAAATGTTATACATTAAAGTTTGAATTTTACAAACTTATTTTATCTTGAAAAGTTATAGGAATTAAGCAAGCAGATATTCTGATCTTTTATAATTTTCAATATTTTGTACTATTTTAATTATCCACACTAATACTTTAGCAATTTCAATATGTATATTTGGAAAAGGAGGATGTATTTTAAGTGTCCATACACTTTTATGTAAAGCATATTTATGAGAAATAATTATTTCATTTAAATGTTTGATGCTCTTAAAAAATGGGAAAATCAAAGTAAATATATGAGGCTGAATACAAAATGGTATTTTTAGATATGGATAGGAAAGATATATTATTTCTTATTTTATTTCTAGATAAGAAGTTTAAAACAAACTTTTAATTTAATATAAAATTTAAATATTAATAAATATGATATTAACAGTCACTATTAATGCCATATTTATTAATAAGTATAGCTTCTAAATGTTTTGAATATGAAAGACAGTTATATTTTGACAGGGAGAAGGACTACAATTATACTAGAACAAATGTTCTGGGGAAAAAAAATCAATAAACAGTCACACTGTTGTTTTTCCTACTGGAGAGACCGACTGAACAAGGATCAGTGCATTGTTACTTAGTTCTCAGCTTCTTCCTCAGGCAGTTTCCTGATGTTAGAGAATAATAGGATTCAGGAACAATCTAAAAAAACCTGTTTTAGTTGAATGTTGATTTTATTTTAAGAGCTCAAAATTTAGTGACTAAGATTTTACCCAAATGGGAACTTGAACAAATCCTCTATTGGGCAGATATTTTGGGATTTCCAATCTCAGAAAATTCAAAGCACAGAGTCTGATAGCTGTGACTTTAAGTCATATCTTCCAATAACTAAAACCAAAAAATGAGAAACATTAAGAAAAAACTTGATGAACATTAGAAGAGAAGTGGTATATATTATGAAAGGAAGAGTAAATGTTGTTTTGTAATGTTTTGTTGTTGTTATTAAGTTTTTTCATGCAATAAGTGCATGCTTTGATTATTATTACATATTTGAGGTATTTTTTTTCAAGTTAGGGAAAAAATCATTCTCATGAGGAAAATTTGTAAAAGTATGGCTACATAACCCATTTTCAAAGATTAAACAATTTTTAGTGTCGTTTAAGGAAGCCTTAAGCTGTGAATATGTGCTTCAAGTGTATTGCTAAATTTTAATATAATGAGGTTATAAAAGAAATTTAAATTTCCCAAAGCACTTCCTTACATATTGAAACTTAATTGCTCCACCATAATATCGTTAATGCCATCACATTATGATTTATATGCCAACTTATGGTTGCCTTTGTCTTGTAATGATCTGAATGTTATTCAAATACAGTAAAAATACCATTAGAATTTATACTAAGAAAAAAATTATATTAATTCAAGTAATTTTAATTCTAATTATTTCCTTTCTGTTAAGAATATTATGATCAAGTCTATGGAAAATTAAAAATGATTTAACTGATAATGCCTTAAAATTAGGGCATGGTGAATATATATCCCTTTGACAGAATGAATCAACTTGATATATTTTTTGAATAGCCATTAATTTTTAATAAGTTTTATTGTATTGTAAAAACATAAAAATTTATGAGGTAAATTGCTTCAATCTTTGAGAGACCATTTACACAGTGGCTATACCAACTTACATCTCCAGTAAATGAGGGTTCCTTTTTCTTTACATCCTCACCAACACTTGTTGTTTCTTCTTTTTGATTCTAGCCTTTTTGACAAATGTAAGCTGATAGCTCATTGTGGTTTTGATTTGCATTACCCTGATGACTAGTGATGCAAAGCACCTTTTCATGTGTCTGTTTGCCATCTGTATGTCTTCTCTGGAAAAATATCAGTTCAGGTTCTCTACCCATTTTTAATTAGATTATTTGGTTCTTTGTTTTGTTTTGGTGGTGAGTTGTATAAGTTCTTTGTATGTTTTGGACATTAATTAATCATTTATTGGATATATCATTTGTATATAACTTCTCCCATTTAGTAGGTTGCCGTTTTGTTTTGTTGATAATTTCCTTCATGGAAAACAGAATGGAGGTTCCTCAAAAATTAAAAATAGAGGGGCGCCTGGGTGGCGCAGTCGGTTAAGCGTCCGACTTCAGCCAGGTCACGATCTCGCGGTCCGGGAGTTCGAGCCCCGCGTCAGGCTCTGGGCTGATGGCTCGGAGCCTGGAGCCTGTTTCGACTCTGTGTCTCCCTCTCTCTCTGCCCCTCCCCCATTCATGCTCTGTCTCTCTCTGTCCCAAAAATAAATAAACGTTGAAAAAAAAAATAAAAAAAATTAAAAATAGAAATATTGTATGCTTCAATAATTCTACTGCTTGTTATTTACCCAAAGAAAATAAAAGCACTCATTCAAAAAGGTGCTCCTATGTTTATTTCAGCATTGCATACATTAGCTAAGATATGGAAGCAAGCTAAGTATCCACCAATAGATGAATGGATAAGAAAGATGTGAGATATATACATATGTATATGGGATATTTGTGAAATATTACACACCATAAAAAGACCTGATCTTGCCATTGTGACAACATACACGGACCTAGAGGGTATTAGGCTAAGTGAAACTAGGTAGACAGATAAGGAAAAATACCATATAATTTCACTTATATGTGGAATCTAAAAATACAGATGAATAAACAACATACACACAAAAAACAGAATCAGCCCCTATAAATACAGAGAACAAACAGATGGTTGCTAGAGGGAAAGGTGATAAGGGGATGGACAAAACAGGCAAAGAGGAGTGGGTGATACAGGCTTCCAGTTAGGGAGTGAATATGCCATGGGACTAAATGATACAGCATAGGGGATATAGTCAATGCTATTGTTATAGGGTTCCATAGTGACAGATGTTAGCTACATTTGTGGTGAGCATAATATAATGTATAGAGTTGCTGAATTACTATGTTGTATATCTGAAACTAATATAACATTGTGTGTCAACTCTTCCCTCTCTCTCTCTCTCTCTTTATATGTGTGTGTATACATAATTTTTCAGAGAGCATTTATAGATCAGAAAACTGAGACTCAGAGGGCAATAATGACTATCTACTTTTCCAAAAAAGCTCCCATCATTTTTGTATCTTATATGTCTTTATTTGAATTAGGAAATAATGATAAGATAAATGTGGAGCTTATAGAAAGAGGCTATTGGTAGAGATTTTTATGACGCACTGAAACTACAGAGATAAATTAAAATGACACATCAATATAAACTACTATTTATAATGAGAGATTCACTAGCAATTATAAATCTAATTAGGCTGCATTTGGTTAGCTAGATATCCTGGAACTGAAGACTTTTCTGATAAAACATATTGAAGTTTTTTTTTTAAATAAAGAGTTTTCTTATAATATTATGATAAAGAAGTAAATACCAATGTCAAAAAAATGTGCTAGAGTTAAATAGGCAAAGGAGATTTTATTCAAGACCGTCTGAGCTCAATTCCCACAAAACAAAACGCTGGAAGGATAAACTAGTGGACAAGAACTGGAAGACATTTGGGAGAGACTGGTGGATGTGATTAGTTCATCTATTTGCCAATCAGCACTTATCAAAGTGAGGCTCCTATCCTCTCACAGAGACTGGGAGACAGGGGTGCTTTCTTTCCCTTTGATTACATTTCAGAGGGATGGCTCCCAGGTCCTTGAGAAAGACACATGGAGACTCTAAAACTGGAAAGAGGCCCAGAGACAATGTATATCTCAAAGGGGCAGAGAAGAAATTTGCAACTGCACATTTTCTAAAGTAAATGCTCTAAGAAAAGGAAGTCGAGATTTATAGTCAGAAAAAGAACTCTGTAAAGATTAGTCAAGCTGAGGAGAATGTAAAGGTCATCTTGGTCACTAATAAATCACTCTATTAGTTTTCCATATTTCAGTAAATAAAGAATATATTATATATAGAATAATATACATATCCTTCTTTTAATATTTATTTATTTATTTATTTATTATGACAGAGACAGAGAGACCGTGAGTGGGGGAGGGGCAGTGAGACAGGGAGAGAGAGAATTCCAAGCAGGCTCCCCACCAGCAATGTGGAGCCTGATGCGGGGCTCTAATTCACGAACCATGAGATCATGACCTGAGCTGAAACCAAGAGATGGATGCCTAACTGACTGAGCCACCCAAGCACCCCTACTATATATTCTTATACAGGAAAATACATATATATTCTTATATATCATATATATATTCTTATATATTTAATCTTCTAAATATAGGAGAACATATCTATCTATATACATAAAATCATATATATAGAAAAATAGCTGTTGTAATTGTAGTACACAGCAGCAAATGTTAGGCATGGCAGGTTTGAAACCACATTCTCTAGGTTCTTTAGATCAGAGGTCATCTTGGAGATGGACTGCAGCAAATCCAATGCTCATATTCAGACAGAATTTAAATTTATGCCTAACAGAGAAGAAAAACAAACTCCCCTGCAGAATAAAAATTATGATAATACAAAGAATTCATTGTTACATATTTAACATATATGAAATATTGATATCCTTTCTATTTACTATCTTGCTTTTGGTGGTGGTGTTAGTGCTCATGTTAAATTTAGTGAGTTAAAAGTTTCACTCATGTTATTGGTCTTCTTAAATTAATTTTACTTTAGGCATTATGTGTCTCAACCATGTTTTTTACTGATTGTATAAAACAAGCTAAAAATCAAATTGGAATGAAACTACTATATTTCCAGTTTATATTAATTTCTCTATTTCTTGATTTCTTATGTTAATGATGTACCAGTTTAAACCTATAATATATTGTGCTTTACCAAAACGATTCATTAGAATTTTGTTTAGTTCACAAATTACCCAAGTTACCTTCTTTTTGTAACTACTGTTTATCTCAAAGTTTTGTCCAGTGACCATCTATCTGCATTAGTATCACCAGATATATCTGCAAAAATTCATCTCTTCAAGCACTTCTGAAGACCCACTATATCAGAATCTCTCAGAATATATCTCAGGGATTTATGGAATTCCTTGGGCTGATATTTGAGAAATTATGAAAAGGGAGAGAGACAGAGAGAGAGAGAGGGAAATTTATTTTACCCCTCAATTCAGCAAATGTATCCTTTCATGTCTATTATGACTTGGCAATATGCTAAGTCCCAATAATGCAAAGAACAATAAGAGAGAAATAATTATGATTCTTCTCCTCAAAAGGTAAATATGATTCATAAAATATAAGACTATGATATTTACATTCAAATATTATTCATAAAATAATAAGGATAGAATATTTATATCCCCAGGATCATTTTAACAAAATATGTGAGCATAAGCTATATTTGGTTCTGATGTAATACAATAAGAAAAAAAGAAATTAGAAGGTGATGACAGAAATTATATGAATTCTTTCCAGTTACAACTATTTTGCTCAGTGTTTCTCATACTATGTGAGACAATTTTACATGAAAAATGATGAGCCTTTTTATTTTATATACTTAAGTGTACACATTATAATGTACAAAACATAAAAAGCTATGAATTTATGGGTATTTTGGATAGGAGGGGACTCTTACAGGAATGTCTTAATATTCTAGCTTGTTCTGACCACCTGACTCACAGATCTGGTGCTTAGGTATGTCTATGATGGGTTCAAATCTGCACCAACTTAATCTTCCCCTAGCTATTCAGATGTCTTGCTAGCATAAATAAGGAAGGCTCAATTACATTTTGTCTCTGAAATTCTTTTTGAGTTTTTTTGTTTGTTGAGAGAGAGGAAAAGAAAGGGTGCATGTGTGCAATGAGCAGCAGAGAGGCAGAGAGAGAGGGAGAGAGAGAATTCCAAGCAGGTTGCATGCTGTGAGTGCAGAGCCCAAGACATGGTTCAATGTTATGAACCATGAAATCATGATCTGAGATGAAATCAAGAGTCCGTTGCTCAACTGACTGTACCACCCAGGCGACACTTGTCTCTTGAATTTCTGCACACAATTGTAATCTATTCGGTCATATATTGAAATAAGATTTCTAGTGATAAACAGATAAAGCAAAAACCATGATCAGCAATAATTTGGTCAACAATGCATTCAGCATCTAGTAGATGTCCACCATAAGTAATGTGGCCAGAGTATTTTCAATAATAGAGGCTATAACAATTTAAATCTTAAGCATTATTTAATTGATTCATTGGACAAGACCCAAATCAGAAAGAATTAACAGTACCCAATAGCACTGAATGAGAATGAAAAGTTTAGACAAGTTCAACAGACTGATATATACAAAGTAATTGTCCTTCAGGTAGAATTTACTAATTGAGAACAAACAGATTGATGGTGGAGTTGTTATTTTAAAAGAACCTGGGATTTTAGAAATGTTCTATCACTAAAGACCTAAAAGAGCACAAGTAGAATAAAAAAAATGATGCCTTAAGTAATTAAAAATTATTAATGAAATAATTTGCTAACCATAGTCAAAAAAAGGCAAAGAAATTCTGACAGGTAAAAGCAACTTACAGGAGGTGAATTGTAGAAGAATGTGAAAGGAGGAAGCAAAAAACAAAAACAAACCAAAACAAACAAACAAACAAAACCCTGAGAGTTTGTATAGGATTCTAGGTTACTGTGTATTTTAGAATCTTACACAAGAATTTGGGAGGAAGTACAGAGAAAAGTAAACCTCTTTTAAAGTTTAAAGACAGACGTTCCGTGCTCATGGGTTGGAAGAACAACTATTATTAAAATGTCTATCTACAGATTTAATGTAATCTCATTCAAAATACAAATAGCATTTTTTGCAGAACAAAACGAACAATCCTAACATGTGTGTGGAACCACAAAAGACCCTAAATAGCCAAAAACAATGTAGAAAAACAAAGCTAAACAAAAACAACAACTGGAGGAATCACAATTCCAGACTTCAAGTTATATTACAAAGCTTTAGTAATCAAAAGAGTATGGTCCTGGCATTGGCATCAAAATAGACACATACATCAGTGGAACAGAAGAGAAAACCCATAATTAAATGTACAATTATATGGTCAATTAATCTTCCATAAAAGAGGAAAGAAGACAATCTCTTCAACAAATGATGGTGGGAAAACTGGACAACTATATGCAAAAGAATGAAACCAGACCACGTTCTCACACTATACACAAAAATAAACTCAAAATGGATTAAAGACCTAAATGTGAGACTGGAACCACAAAAATATTAGGAAGGAGCACAGGGAGTAATGTCTCTGACATCATCCATAGTAACAGTTTTCTAGATATGTCTCCTGAAGCAAGGGAAACAAAAGCAAAAATAAAATATTGCAACTACATCAAAATAAAAAGCTTCTGTACAGTGAAGAAAATAAACAACAAAACCAAAAGACAATCTACAGAATGAGAGAAAAGATTTGCAAATGACATAGCTGATAAAGTGTTAGTATCCAAAATGTATAAAGAACTTACATAACTCAGCACCAAAAATCCCCACGCAAATAATCCAATTAAAACGTAAGACACGAACAGATGTTTCTCTAAAGAAGACATACAGATGGCCAACAGACACATGAAAAGATGCTCAACATCAGGGAAATGTAAAGCAAAACCACAGTGAGGTATTACCTCACACCTGACAGAATAGCTATAATTAAAAACACAAGATAAAACAAGTGTTGACAGGGACGTGGAGAAAAAGGAACACTTGTGCACTGTTGTTGGGAATGCAAACTGGTACAGCCACTTTAGAAAACAGTATGGAGTTTCCTCAAAAAGTTAAAAGTAGAGCTACCCTACGATCCAGTAATTGCACTAGTAGGTATTTATCCAAAAATACAAAACACGAATCCAAAGGAATACATACACTCTTATGTTTATTGCAGCATTATTTACAATAACCAAATTATGGAAGTAGCCCAAGTGTTCATTGACAGATGAATGGATAAAGAAGTGATATATATAAAGGACTATTATTCAGGAATAAAACAGAATGAAATCTTGTCATTTGCAATGACATGGATAGAGCTACAGAGTATAATGCAAAGTGAAATGAGTAAAAAAAAAGGCAAATACCATATAATTTCAATCATATGTGGAATTTAAGAAACAAAACAAATAAGCAAAAGAAAAAGAGAGACAAAGAAGCAGACTTACCTATAGGGAACAAACTGATAGAGGAAAAGTGCGTGAGGGGTGGGGTGAAATAGGTGATGGGGATTAAAAACTACACTTATCGGGATCAGATTGAGTATAGGATTGCTAAACTCTACATTGTACACCTGAAACTAATATAACGTTGTAGGTTAGCTATATTGGAATTAAAAAAAAAAACTTAAAAAACTAAAAATGTTTAAGGATAGGCTTCAATAATTAGATGGCTAAAATTAAATTAAACCAATATAAAAAGTACTATAGTATTAATGCCATGGGGCTTATTTATAAGAAATTCACAGAGAAAACATGTTGTACCATGTAATTTTCCCTTACTTATAAACATTTACTTATCCTGTGAAACAGGGTCTTAAAAACAAATATTTTAAAGTAATTTTGCATAAGTGAACAAGTAATCATTTTACTGTACCAGTAATTAAAACTAAGTGTGTCGTTTTATATCTATACAAGTAATTCTGTGAAAGCAATATAAAAATTGTAACTAATTATTTTGACATTAATAATTCTTTGAGTGCTGAAGCATGAGATATGAACGCTCTTCTATTAGCTTTCATAACTATAAAAATGATAGTGGGTTGTAAAACTAACCAGCAAATTAAAGTGCACCCCTTTTGAAAATACAGTATTGCATTTAACTGTATGCTCACTTAGAGCTATTTACTTTCACATTGTGCGTATATATAATTTAATAGTTCTAAAATCATTGATAATTTTTAAAATTAAGAGTAAATAAAAATTTTAATATATGTAATTATTGTTTCAATTCATGTGGATAATTGCCATTAGCTTTTCAAATATAGTCTTCCAACCCATAGTCTACTATTTGTATAATATAGGCCAATTACATACAAATAGGACATTGTCTATACATAGATCACAATTTGAGCTGCATATACACACATAGTTGTTAAGTAAAACACATAGTTCATAATCTTTTTTGTTTCACAACTAATATGTTTTCAATATTATATAGAGCCAATGAGTGATGCATTTAAATGCAAAAACCCTACAGAAAAGTTCTTCATCATTGCCATTATCAAAACAGAAATAAAAAGCTTAAATGTGTATATAAGTATTATATGTGTATGTAAGTATGCATACAAACTGGAATCACATATTTGTATACATATTTGCAATCTCAGGATTGATCTGGTAATATGTTTAATCATATTTTTTAACCTATGCTCTTTATGCTTGCCTTTGAATAACTGTATGTGAAAACCAAATGCAAGTTTTCATGTACAATGGCTGCTATCCTATTTATAGTGATTACATTTCTTAAGGGATTATATAATAACTGAAAGAAAAAGAAATCTCAAAACCTCAGAAGTAAAATGAGCATATAACTTAAAGATTTTAGAAATGAATTGTGCAATATTTGAAGATACTGTCAATTATATCATAGGATAACTATTATACTATGATTAAATACTATATGTATCATTAACATTAGGATAAACATTATACTTTTTAAGAAAAAAAAATCAATTTCACGCACCTGATCACACAGTTTGTGGCAAAGATATGTTTTGAAAGAATAAATTAAATCCCCATGTTAGATCGTGTTATTTGCACTACAGAATATTTTATAAAAGAAAGTCAGAGTTAAAATAAAATTTCAAAAAGACAATACTAAGTGTTGATATAGACACCAATCAACTGGAACTTTCATTCATTGATAGTGGGAATGCAAAATGGTATGGTCTCTGGAAAATAGTTTGGCAATTTCTTATAAAGATAAACTGACACCTACTGTAGTATTAAAAAATAAAATTTTGTTTATAAAAAACCCTATATGAAAATGTTTATAGTAGCTTTATATACAAATGCTTAAAATAAAAAAAAAAGTCTAACTAGTAATTGGGTAACAATTATATTATATGGATGCAGCACATCCATATAACGGAATCCTATTTAACAATAAAAAAGAACAAACTGTTAATGCACATAATAGCATATTGAATCTTCAAGGCAATATGAGTGGAAGTGGCAAGATTCAAAAGGATATATACTGAGTGATTCCATTTACATAAAAATCTGTGACTGCCTGTGGTTTGGAGTGTGAGAGGGAGTGGTTAAAAAGTGGCAACATGAATAAGTTTCTTAGGGCAGTGGAACTGTTCTGTAGTTTTACTCTGGCGAAAGATATATGTCTCTATTTGTCAAAACTCACTAGAAATTTACACCCAAAATAGTAAATTTTACTGGGTGTAAGTTAGATAGATATGATAGATAAAAGGAATCATGATTTTAAGACAATGATCAACATACTCCTCTTTCTTATTCACAATTTCCAAAATGCAAATTACAATTGTTCTTAAGAATATATATTAGTAAATGAGTATTCATATTATAACAATGTCGTGAGTTCAGGTTTAAAAACAGAAAGTAAAATTTCCATGAAGATATTATAAATGCCTAATTGAAAAAGTAACTGCCTTGACTTAACTCAGTTAACATAATTATATGATTGGAAGTTAATACTTTCTACCATTATTTTTTTTAAGACTCAAACAATTTTTATGCCTAGAAATAGTAGGAACTCTTTTTTTAATTGTTTATTTTTTTAAGTTTCTTTTTTTAAATGTTTACTTATTTTTGAGAGAGGGAATGACAGAGTGCAACAGCGGGGAGGGGCAGAGAGGGAGGGAGGCACAGAATCTGAAGCAGGCTCCAGGTTCTGAGCTGTCAGCAAAGGGCCCTGACTAGGGGCTCGAACCTGTGAACTGAGAGGTCATGACTGAGCAGAAGTTGGACGCTCAATCGACTGAGCCACCCAGGTGCCCCGATGTTTATTTATTTTTGAGAGACAGCATGAGCTGAGGAGGGACAGAGAGAGGGGGACAGAGAATCCAAGTTGGCTCTGTGCTGACAGCAAAGAGCCCTATATGGAGCTTAAACCCACAAACGGTGAGATCACGACCTGAAGCCAAAGTCTGATGCTCTACCTACTGGACCACCCAGGCACCCCTAGCCCTTCTTTAAAAATTTTCTCCTAACTTTTCTCTTGCAAATATTAACAAAAACTATTTTTTAGTCCTGTTGTCCTGATGCTCCACCATTTGGGATAAATGCAATTTCTTCTTTTGTGTAGAAAGTCAATAATCCACTAGTTATAGGAGTTACTACATTATGAATTCCATCTACCATATTTCTCTCTTATATAATTGCTATGTAGTATAAACTCTGGCCTACTGTATGCAATCTAATAAATATTATATTTTGATAGTCTTCCTGTAATGTTCTTAATATCTTTGAACATACTTTATATATTTCCATCTTTGAACCTCTCACTCTCTGCTCCCAACCTTGTTTCAGCAAGAAGGAAAGGGAAATGAAGATAAAAAGACACTCTTTGAAATGAAGATAAGCAGACAATTTTTCACAAGTTGACAAACATTATCTATTAAAAAATCTATGGTTTCCTAAAAGCGGAAAATTAAGTGTTGCATTAGATACAATAGCAAAATTTCTAATTTGGTTAATTTTCTGAATCTCATTTTTATCCCTACTCTTCTTTGCTGGCTGTTACCTGTGGATGCTACCTTTATTTTACTCAGCTACTTCTCTCTCAATTTCTATTGTTGATATAAGGAAAAAAAACATATTTCACATTTTTGTGTGTGGTTATAGATATGTATGTATATGTACATGTGTGTATGTGTGTATGTGTTTGAAAGAACGGGAGAGACCTTCCAATTACAGCTAATTTTCTATTTCTTAAAGTATATGTTCTCCAAAACTTCAGGTTTGCAAATGTTTATTAAAATTACTTAACATCTCATCATAAGTAAATAATAAACAAAAATGTCAGAAAATGAAAAGTTATTTATTCTAGATTAAACAACTATAATATTTGTCAATTATCTTGCCTTTTTTGCTAGGGGTAATCTGATTCCACAGCTTTTCTAAATGTAGTTAAAAAATGATGGATTAGATATTATTTTTAAGAAAACATATTTGAAAGTTGTTGACTTTTTTTTTTTTTATTTTTTTTTTCAACGTTTATTTATTTTTGGGACAGAGAGAGACAGAGCATGAACGGGGGAGGGGCAGAGAGAGAGGGAGACACAGAATCGGAAACAGGTTCCAGGCTCTGAGCCATCAGCTCAGAGCCTGACGCGGGGCTCGAACTCACGGACCGCGAGATCATGACCTGGCTGAAGTCGGACGCTTAACCGACTGCGCCACCCAGGCGCCCCAGTTGTTGACTGTTTTAAATATAAACAGCAGAAAGTCTTGTCATGTGTTATTTGTAACAAATAAACCCCATAGCAGTCAGGATGAACATACCCTGTAAATATAACTTCTCAAAGCAAGAATCACTCTAATTTCACCTTTTAAGAAATTTCCAGTTATAAAAGTGGCTCAAATTTAAGCAGCAGAATTGACAACAAAAATAAAACAAAAAATCCTTCTTTCATCCATTAATCTAACCTATAAAACAATGATAAACATAAAAATAAGAAAAGCATTTGAAGTTCCATGATTTTGAATTACTAGAAAACATGTTGAAACAGTTTACATATAAATGTCTACTCTATACAGACTTACTTCAACGCTTTGTAGGATGATACTATGAATCAACCAATTTACAGAGCCACTATATTATACCTTCTTGAACATGAGCCCCTGAGGATGTTGAATATTGAGGCTCCAAGTCCAGAGAATAGGCAAGTGCTTGCAGTTTTGTAAGCATTTGCTGAACTAAACAGACATGACGGTTAGAGTTTTTCATTGATGAACACTCAGTGACAGAATGTAGACTTAAACAACAAAACAAAACCCTCCTCATTCCCTGTGTATATTTGTGTATTTTTGCATTTTAAGGTTAAGACACCACTAGCATGTCATTACTCAATACAGGTATTCTGTTTTCCAGGACACATTTGTCAGTTTCTTTAGCCATTGTTTCTCAAATATAGTTACAGAATTAACATTATTGTGCTGGTCTACTTTGTATGTATAGGCTTCATTTGGTCAATGTTTACAGTCAATTTTGTCACCTAAAACAAAGTATCATATTTTAGATGTTGGAGATTTTCATAGTTAGAATAGCAATGGGATAGAAATATTAACGTCTATGATTGGGACACTGTAATATTTCACTTATCCGAGAGTCACTTCTTTGGAAACCTCAAATATTCACAGGAGAGACAAAAACCAGAATGTCTCTCCAGGCTTGTCAGGGCAGCCGGGAATCCTGGCAGTCAGTCAGAGCAGATGGTGTAGGCCAGGCCTTGGCAGAGTCTGATCCCAAGACAGTTGGATTTAAGAATGTAGGGATGGACCAAACACAAGTCAAGTACAGGCTGGCCAGCTAAATGTATCAGAATGAACACAGGAAAGAGGGGGCATTAATAGTAGTTCTGTGTGAGCTGCTATTGCAACTTTGTTCAATCTCAAAATAATTCTCTGAATTCAAGGCAAGACAAACTTATTGCTTCTACTCCTTGAAAAGAGTAGACTTAAAGGGACCTTGATGTAGAAGAGTGGAGTTGAATTCTATTCCTGAGAGAAAGACTGTAAGTTTAGTTGTGCAGGCATTTATCCCCAGTTTTTTACTCAGCCTATGCCCAGAAGTGAGCATAGATTTCAGATTGTAACGTGTGTCTATGGTCTCTGATAGCGTAAATATGACAAAATTTTAAGTGCAATTCTTATGTTTAAGGTTCATAACTTAACCAAAATGGCCCTTAGAAACAAGCCAAATACATCATCTAATACTTAACTGAAGAAATTATAATCTGTTTCAAACTAGAAGGAAAACTAGGTGGGTTGGATTTTCTCTAGAATGCTATATAAGAATGCAACACATGGATTCATAAAGTATTTTCAATTGTAATTTTCTTTTTATGAGATTTTCTTTATTACTGAATTAAGGATATAACCCCCATCTTCAATTCTACTACTATAGGGTATTCAAGATCATACATAAGCATAAAAAGATGAATATCCAATTTTGAAATTATGTTTTTTTTCTGTGTCTCTGAATGAAACTCAGTGGGGTAAATAAGTAGAGAAGATAAATATGTCTTGTCAGGAACACTGACTAGAACTTCTTAGTAGCCTTGGAGACTTAGTCTAGATTTTGACAGAGGGTTATATTAAATGGCCACAGATTAGTCAAAATAAAAGTTACCTCATGTACCTAATGTGGGGTTGAGTTCTTAATTTATTATTAATTCAGATTATTTATTTATGTATTTATTTACATAATTGTTTTTTTCTTTCAGCAACTTCCAGTGTTGACTGAGTATGTAATATGCATGCTGCACTGTTCTTGACGACTTGGAAACTGCAATGAAGCAGATAGCCAAGGGTACTTCCTTTAAGGATTCTTACATTCTAGGCACCAGAGCGGTTCAGTCGGTTAAGCGTCGACTCTTGTCTTCGGCTCAGGTCATGATCTCATGGTTCCTGAGTTTGAGCCCTGCATCAGGCTCCATGCTGATGCCTGCCTGGGATTCTCTCTCTCCTGTCTCTGCCCCCCTCTCTCTTTCTCTCAAAAAAAAAAAAATTTTTAAAAATTTAAAAGGAAGGATTCTTATATTTTAGGAAGTAAGAAAACAGACTCAACATAACCCAAAACAAAGAAATACATAAGAAGAGTTTCAAGTAAAATACTTGCACAAAATAGTAGGTAGTCAGGGAAGGCATCATCCAAGGAGGTAAACCTGGAGTTTACATATGAGACATGAATGGCAACTCAACAGCACAATTATTTGACCTCTTCATAAATAGAAGATTATAAAGTGCAAATGATGGAGGGACAAGAAAAACGTTCAGGGGTATATTTCCCATAGTTTCCACTGGGTAACAGATTGCTTTTACTATATACAAAGTAAACCTTTAAATGGGAAAACTAACAAAAGAATATCTCAAGTTTCTTCCCTCTGTTTTGCTCTAGTAGCACTAACAATTTCCTACTGTAAACAGAATATGTGTAATTAGGGTCCTTGGCATCACACTCCAAACCTTATTATTATCTACTACAGGACGAAAACCACATTATATAAATAGTATAAATAACAACTAAATTAAATATGACAACATAATCTAATCTACAATATAAACAAGATAAAAACAAGTAACTAGAAAATCTGTACTCTTTTTCAAGCAAAAAAATATAGTTAAAATCATAATTTTAGGGGTACCTGGGTGGCTCAGTCAATTAAGCATCCAACTCGTGATCAGCTCAGGTCATGATCTCACTCACCATTGTGAGATCAAGCTCCATGCTTAGCGTGAAGCCTGCTTAAAATTCTCTCTCTCTCTCTCTCTCTCTCTCTCTCTCTCTCCCACCCTGGCCTCTCCCACCTTGGCCCCTTCCACACCGTGCTCTCTTTCTCTCTCTCTAAAATAAAAAAAATACATAAAATATTTTAAACAATCTTAATTTTAGATTATTCCAAATTAAAGTCTTTTAAAATGCAATGTTTTGGTTGGAATTTGTCTTCAGATCACCTTTTCTTTTCTCTCTCTCTTTTAAAGTTTATTTATTTTGAGGGAGAGAATCCCAAGCAGGCTCCTTGCTGATTCACAAATTGTGAGATCATGACCTAAGCTGAAATCCAGAGTCTGATGCTTAACCAAACTGAGCCACCCAGGCACCCCTAGATCACCTTTTCTTAATTAGATCTCAAAGACAAGTAGACTTGATTTTTGGAGACTATATACAAAGAAAAATAACTGGAAAATCAATAAATGTATTGATAAATATACAAACTTGAAATTTTATTTATCACTAATGAAAAGAGATACTTAAAAAAAATTTCTAAAACCAATAATTTTTGAACAGTTTCTAAAATGCTATTCAATTTCCCTCCACCATAAAAGTAAACTAATAATATTGTTTAAAGGCATGCTCAACAAATGACCAAATATTGATCAAAATTCAATATTGTTTTGTTTTTGTTAATTCTGTTCTAAGGAGGAAAGCAGCTGATTATGTGGCCGATTTGTTCAATTTTGCGTGAAATAGACTAACAATGTGGATAATACATCCTAATTTGGAGGAAAGATGACTGATGGTGTACCTCATTCAGACATAGCTTATTTTTACATATGCATTGCAAAAATCACTAATTTGAAATAAAATTAAATCAATTATTCAAACATCATAATTAAACCTTTTAGTTTTGTCTGAAATATAATTAATTCAAGAAAAAATCTAATGTAATCTCCACTCCCCCACTTCTATGGATATTGATCGCTGACTAAACTCCTTTGCTTTTAAAAGAAACTTTACATTAAAATGAAATATACTTGGAAGATATTAGAAAACATGAAGTTGTACCCGTATAGCTTTGTTTCATGACTGGATTTCCTCTACTTTTCCATGAATGATTCTAACTTTTACCTGAAGCATCATAATCTGTCATCATGGAAATAGTAACATATGCCAGTATCCCACTGCTTGTGTTCAATTTGCAAACAGTATGTGAAAGTTTGTCAAATTCCTGTGTTTCCAGCATGCTACTTTGTCACCATCTTACAGGTTAAAATGCTACCACATCTACCGCTGCAGTTTTCCCAGCAGAAAACAGGTGTGTATTGATTACATTTTCAGCAGGGAAACAACAGTTTTGTCTCTTCTGTACCATGTCATTATAATGTAAAGTAGCAGGTAAATTATGGCAACAAGCTGATATGTAGTGAACTGGAGGTAAAGTTTCCAGGTGTTTGGGAAGTTCCCAATGTGAATGGGCATAAAGGTTTGATTTTCCTCATTTAATGATAGCATTTTGCTTATTGCTTCTTTTAGGAGTGTCTACATTTTTTACAAATATATATATTATACTGAAAAGCAGTATAATACGTTACCAGTGGCTGGGAGAGGGGCATGGGATTACAGCAATCTTTTCCCCCACGTATGCATTTTTTATAATTCTATTTCTTCACTAAATGTATTTCATTTGTAATTTTTACAAGTAGACTAATAGAAACGTAGGATTTCTACACACGGACACTTAGAATGCAGGCTAAAGCTAATAGGATTATATTTGTGTAGAACAAATTACTGTTTAAAAATTATTTTCTACGGGCGCCTGGGTGGTTCAGTCAGTTAAATGGCTGACTTCGGCACAGGACATAATCTTGTGGTTAGTGAGTTCGAGCCCTGCTTCAGGCTCTGTGTTGATAGCTCAGAGCCTGGAGCCTGCTTTAGAGTCTGTGTCTCCCTCCCTCTCTCTCTGCTCCTCCCCCACTTGCACTCCATCTCTCTCTCTAAAAAATAAACATTAAAAATTTTGAAAAATAATAGGGGGCGCCTGGGTGGCGCAGTCGGTTAAGCGTCCGACTTCAGCCAGGTCACGATCTCGCGGTCCGTGAGTTCGAGCCCCGCGTAGGGCTCTGGGCTGATGGCTCAGAGCCTGGAGCCTGTTTCCGATTCTGTGTCTTCTTCTCTCTCTGCCCCTCCCCCGTTCATGCTCTGTCTCTCTCTGTCCCAAAAATAAATAAACGTTGAAAAAAAAATTTTTTGAAAAATAAATAAAATATAAAAATTATTTTCTATTATTTCCTTTCCTTATAATATGTAATGCATTTTAAGTATAACACATACTTTGTCAATGTGAAAAAATTATTTTAGAGTGTGGTTTATTAGGATTGCCATTATATATATATATATATATATATATATATATATATATATATAATGACTACGTATTATGATCAATTGCCAAGAAAATAATTTTCTAACAAAAGGTTAAATTGGAAAACAAATTAGAAATTTACTACATTTAAAAAATATTAGATATTGGAACAACTTAAATATTTTGTATAAAGCAAAATAAATTTGGGGTGCCTGGGTGGCTCTGTCGGTTAAGTGACCAACCCTTGATTTCAGCTGAGGTCATGATCTCCCAGTTGGTGGGATCGAACCCTGTGTTGGGCTCTGTGCTGACAGTGTGGATTTTGCATGGGATTCTCTCTCTCTCCCCCTCTCTGCTCCCACCCCCGTTCACGCACTCTCTCTCTTAAAATAAATAAATAAGCATTAAGTATATACATGTATGTGTGTGTGTGTGTGTATATATATATATATATATATATATATATATATATACACATAAATAATAAGGCAAAATAAATTTTAAAGACTTATAAACTTGTGGCTATCAATAAAATGCGAAGGAAGAATTAAACTAAAGTGTAAAGGTGAAGAAAAAGTGGACAACAACATGCAAAGAATGAAACTGGACCATTTTTTTACAGCATACACAAAAACAAATTCAAATGGATTGAAGACCTAAATATGAGACCTGAAACCATAAAAACCCTAGAGGAGAACATAGGCAGTAATCATTTTGACATCAGCCATAACAACTTCTTTCCGGATATGTCTCTGGTGGCAAGGGAAACAAAAGAAAAATAAACTACTGGGACTTCATCAAAATAAAAAAAAAATGTCTACACAGAGAAGGAAACTATCAACAAAACTCAAAGGTAACCTATGGAATGGGAGAAGTTATTTGCAAATGGCATATCTGATAAGGGGTTAATATCTAAAATATATAAAGAACTTATAAAACTCAACACTCAAAAAATAAATAATCCAATTAAAAAAGGCAGAAGGTATGAATAGACATTTCTCTAAAGAAGACACAAATATACATAAAAAGATGCTCAACATCACTGCTTATAGGGCAATACAAATAAGAATTACAATGAATCAACAGAGGATGGTGAGGATGTGGTGAAAGGGGAACCCTCTTGCACTGTTGGTGGGAATGCAAACTGGTGCAGCCACTGTAGGAAACAGTATGCAGTTTCCTCAGAAAGTGGAACCCTATGATCCAGCAATTGCACTACTAGGTATTTATGAAAAGAATACAAAAATACTAATTCCAAGGGATACAAGCTCCCCAACGTTTATAGCAGCATTATCCACAATAGCCAAATTATAGATACAGTCCAAGTGTCCATCCACTGATGAATGGATAAAGAAGAAGTGGTATATATATAATGGAGATTACTCAGCAATAGAAAAGAATGAAATCTTGCCATTTGCAACAACATGGATGGAGCTAGAGAGTATTATGCTAAGCGAAATAAGTCCATCAGAGAAAGACAAATATCCTCAGAGATATTGTGCATTTGAATTCAGGCCACCACAGTAAGGCAATTATCACAATACAGTGAGTAAAATGAATTTTTTTGTTTCTCAGTGCATATAAAAGTTATGTTCCATGACATTATTGTCTATTAAGTGTTTAATAGTATATCTAAAACCACAATGTTCCTACTCTTAATAAAAATACTTTTGTGCTAAAATATGCAAAGCATTGTCTGAGCTGTCAGCAAGTCATAATCTTTTTGCTGGTGGAGGGTCCTGCCTCAGTGTTGATGGCCACTGACCAATCAAGGTGGTGGTTGCTGAAGAATGCAGTGGCTGCAACAATTTCTTAAAGTAAGACAGTAACAAAGTTTGCCACATTAAGTGACTCTTCCTTTCACAGATGATTTCTGTAGCATGTGATGCTGTTTGATAGCATTTTACCCATAGAAATTCTTTCAAAATTTGAGTTAATCCTGTCAAACCCTGATTTATCAATTAACCTATGTAATACATATACAGTTCAACACTCCCCACAGTTTCTTCACCAGGAGTAGATTCCATCGCAAGAAACTACTTTCTTTGCTCATCCATAAGAAGCAACTCCTCATCTGTTCAAATTTGATCATGGGATTGCAACAATTCAGTCACATCTCCAGGCTCTACTTCTACTTCTATTTCTCTTGCTGTTTCTATCACATCTATAGTTACTTCCTCCACTGAAGTCTTCGATCAACATCTTTGAAACTCATGTTACTGTTTTGACCTCTTCCCATGAATCACAAATGTTCTTAATGGTATCTAGAATGGTGAATTGTTTCCAGAAGTTTTTCAATTTACTTTGCCCAGATCAATGAGAGGAATCACTATCTATGGCAGCTAGAGCCTTGAAAAATGTGTTTGTTAAATAATGAGACTTGAAAATCACAATTACTCCTTAATCCATAGGCTACAAAATAGATGCGTGTTACCAGGCAGGAAAACAACATTAATCTCATTGTGTATCTCCTTCAGAGCTCCAGGGTGACCAAGGGCATTGTCAGTAAGCTGGAAGATTTTGAAAGTAATCTTTTTTTCTGGGCACTAGATCTCAATAGTGGCTGAAAGTATTCATTCAGTAAACCATGTTGTAAACAGAAGTGTTGTTATCCAGGTTTTGTTATTCATATAGAACACAGGCAGAGTATACTTAGCATAATTCCTAAGGGTCCTAGGATTTTCAGAATGGTAAATGAACACTCGCTTCAACGTGAAGTCACTAGCTCCATTGACTCCTATCAAGAGTGTCAGCTGGTCCTTTGGAGCTTTGAAGCCAGGCACTGACTTCTCCTCTCCAGCTATAAAAGTCCAAATGGCAAGTAGAACACTGCTTTGTCTCTACTGAAAATTTGTTGTTTAGTGTTTCCACCGTCATTATTTATCTTAGATTTTTCTGGGTAACTTGCTACAGCTTCTACATCAGCACTTGCTGTTTCACCTTGCACTTTTCTGTTATGGAGACCACTTTTTAAACTTCATGAACCTCTGCTAGCTTCAAACATTTCTTCTGCAACTTCTTCACCCCTCTCAACTTTTGTAGAATTGAAGAGATAAGGGCCTTGCTTTGCATTAGGCTTTGATTTAAGGAAACATTGTGGTTGATTTGCTCTTCTATGCAGACCACTAAAACTTTCTCCATTTCAGCAATAAGTCTGTTTGCTTTCTTATCATTTGGATGTTCAGTGGAGTAGCACTTTTAATCTCCTTTCAACAATTTTTCCTTTGCATTCACCTCTTGATAGTTTGGTGTAAGAGACCTAGCTTTTGGCCTATCCAGGCTTTTGATGTGCCTTCCTCACTAAGCTTAATCATTTATAACTTTGATTTAAACTGAGAGATGTGTAACTCCTCCTTTCACTTGAACACTTAGAGGCCGATGCAGGGTTATTAATTGGCCTAATTTCAATATCGTTGTGTCTCAGAGTATAGGGAAGCCTGAGGAGAGATGGTGGGGAGCAGCCACTCCATGGAGCAGTCAGAACACACACCACATTTATCAATTAAGTTTGCCTGCTTCACATAGGTGTGGTTCATGGCATACCAAAATGATTATCATAGTAACACCAATGATCACTGATCACAGATCACCGTAACAAATATAATTAACACTGAAGAAGTTTTTGAAATATTGCAAAATTACCAAAATGCAACACAGAGACACAAACTGGGCAAATGCTGTTGGAAAAAAAGTTGCTGATAGACTTGCTCAATGCAGGAATGCCATAAAACTTCTGTTTGTAAAAAATACAATATCTGCAAAGTACAATAAAATAAAACACAATAAAACAAGATATGTCTATACATTAGACTGCTTGATATTGTCCTATATCTTCTGTGTGATTATGATTATGATGATGACCGAAGATGATTTTTACTCTCTTTCCTCTGTAAGTTTCAGTTTGAATGATAACTATGGAACTATCTTCAAATTCACTGATGCATTCCTCAGCTACATACTTACTGCTGGGAACCTGTCAAAAGAATTCCTCAAACACATCTTGTATCATATTGTTTAACTGTTTTTGCCACTTAATTCTTAACATTTGTGTCATTAATATTATATATTTAAAATTAGAATGATGATACATTCAGTGTTTCTGGTAGAATTTGTATGAAAAATTGTAGTTTTTTCAAATGTATAGTACAACTCCGTATGTTCTAAAATTGCCTTGTTAAATAGGAGTTCTGCAACATTGAAATGTTTAGTTTGGTAGCCAATTGTCACTTGTACCTTGGTAGCAGGTGAAATGTGGCAAGCATAATTAAGAAACTGAATTTCAAATCTTACTTAGTTTTAATTAAATTTAAATAATCACACCAAGCTGGTGGCTACCATATTAGCACAACTGTAGAATTTATCAAATCTAAACATAATCAATATTTTCAATTAAAGAAATATAATTCAGCACAAATTGTTCCACTACACCCTGGGATACATACATATAAAATGCTGTAAAGCTCTTAAAGAATTAGGTGAGGGTCAATCCAGATGTGTTCACAGCTAAGACTTTATCAAGCATGGCCAATAATCTTTACTATCCATACATATAAACATTCACGGCCACTGACAGTATTTTTTTCTTAATCAAAAAGATACACTGTACAAAAGTTCAAATAGTAAAATACTTTATCTTTCTTTTTTTTTTAATTTTTTTTTCAACGTTTATTTATTTTTTTTGGGACAGAGAGAGAGAGAGCATGAACGGGGGCGGGGCAGAGAGAGAGGGAGACACAGAATCGGAAACAGGCTCCAGGCTCTGAGCCATCAGCCCAGAGCCTGACGCGGGGTTCGAATTCACGGACCGCGAGATCGTGACCTGGCTGAAGTCGGACGCTTAACCGACTGCGCCACCCAGGCGCCCCTATCTTTCTTTTTTTAAAGATTTTTTTTCTTATTACATTTCTTTATTTTTGAGAGGCAGAGAGAGACAGAGCATGAGTGGGGGTTGGCAGAGAGAGAGGGAGACAAAGAATCTGAAGCAGGCTCCAGGCTCTGAGCTGTCAGCACAGAGCCTGACGTAGGGCTCGAACTCACCAACTGTGAGATCATGATCTGAGCCGAAGTCGGACGCTTAACCGACTGAGCCACCCAGGTGCCCCAGTTTATCTTACTTTCTATATTATCCCTGGAATTAGGGATGCCCAGAATACCTGGGAGATTAGGGGGATTATTCTTCTAACAAAATATGTATGAATTTAACAAAGTATGATTACTTGAAATAAAAGGATTAAAATTTTATCACTGTATTAATTTCGACATATTTGTAAATGAAATTGTGGTCTAATACAAAGAGATCAGAACTGGTAATTAGAAACAATCGTCTTGTCTTATTGTATACCTGTCTTAAGTATCAGTTCTTTGAGCATCATTTTCCTCTTGTGTAAATTGGAGACAATGATCTACCTCACAGTTAGTGATAGTGCAGAGGAACCATGTATATTTCAAGAATTATTATTTCTCTTTCCTTTTCTCAGGAAAATCCCCAAGAATATGACATTATAACTCAATATAAACATTGATAGCAATAAATGTTTGCTTTTATTTGTGTGTATTTTGTGCACAGTACAAAATAGTACGTTCATATTTTAATTACAAAAACTCACATCTACATGACATTACACTGCAAGTACATAATGAAATCTCATTTAAGTACTTTCCTTTTTAATTATTCATAGTCAGAAGATGTAGGATACATGATCGTGAGATATAATTCAGATGCCCATGAACTGAATCTATTTATCAATTTGCAGGTTGGTCCCATTCACCCCCTATTTTTCCTGCATTATTTCCACTAGATGAGGTAGTGTATACACCACTGGTAATTTAGCAACCTGATAACAGACACATACCATTTTAACATTACAGCAGGGAGTCCTTGCCTTGCCTTTTCAGTTCACAGCATTGTTACTCAATGGAACACCAATTAACACTTAAGTGATAGAGTTTTAGTTTCTCGGTAAAAACTGGGAATCTTTCTTTCGTGCCTCGGTACTTGAGCCTGTGTAGTTATGATATTTAATCAGCTGAGAGCCCAGGGCATGCACTTGTACTTGTGTTATTATTTATAATTGAATACAGCACTGCTGCTGTGGCAAACCTTACTGGCATCATTTGTGTAAGGTTTAATGGTTTCTGGTACTGCTCCTAGCTTCTTACTCACCAGGCTATTCTGCTGTAATGTGGCAGAGTATTTTAAAAGACTTGTTTGTGACTGAAGTCAATGGGGGGCAGGTAAAGGGGTATAAACAAGTAGTGAAAGCTGCAACAGAGTAATTATTTTTCAAAAAATAAACATGATTCTTCTCCGATACTGGCCAATTTTCAAACTCATGAATATGATATAAACAGCTCAGAGGAGAATAAATAGTAAGGTGCAGATGAGGTTAAATAGTAATAAATCACATCTATTTTCAAATTTAGAAAGACTTTGACATTGGTCTAATTACACACACACACACACACACACACACACACACACACACACTACAAATAAAAAAAAAGAAGTAAGGGTTCACAATCATATTCTAGAAACCTAGTTTTCTGCACACTAATATGTGAAAGTTTGGCTATATTCACAACAGGACTAGTGAATTGCTGCTAGCATGGAAATTGGCATCATTGTTACTACAATGTACATTTTACACAATGGCATAGTATTGCTATACAATAGTGTCTGAAATAGGCCTGAGCAAGTTTCTCTTGTTAAATGTACATTAAAGTTCGCTTGGTGGCCCAGTCGGTTTAGTGTCCGACTTCTGCTCAGGTCGCGATCTCGCAGTCAGTTCGAGCCCCGCGTCGGGCTCTGTGCTGACAGCTCAGAGCCTGGAGTCTGCTTCGGATTCTGTGTCTCTCTCTGTCTCTGCCCCTCCCCTGCTTGCACTCTGTCTCTCTCTCTCTCTCTCTCTCTCTCTCTCTCTCTCTCTCTGTCTCTCTCTCTCTCTCAAAAATAAATAAACATTATAAAAGTTATCTAAAAAAAATAAATGTACATTAAGTCCTTAGGCTATCATATACTTATGGGAACACTAAGAAAGAATGTTTATTGAACAAAAATATAGATTACTATTTGGTTAAATCCACAATTATAATAACTCTATGTGCTTTTTGACTTCTTTAAATATTTTCCTCTGATTTTCCTTTTAAATCTTCATTTTGTTATCCAAATATGGATGTGATTATGAATGTCTTCAAGAACACACTTGTGAAATATCTACTACATGCTTAACTGTAGCCAATATTTTGGGGATGCAGCTTTGAACAAGATACACTCAAATTTATCCAAGCAAATTCCGCAGTTACAAGCTTCTGACTTCATGCAGTTTTTAAATTCTATAAATGTCCTTGTGAGGCATGCTATCATTCTACCTCCCAACAATATACAAATGCAACAAAGAATTATTAAACTAGAACCAGATGGATTGATATATCTTTCACATGCAAATGTCCTTGATCTAGAAGAGCTATGACCAAAGGACAACCTAACACTCTATCTGCTTGCTAGTGTCTTCCTAAGTTTTGAGACCTATAGCTATTTTAAGAGACCATGGGTTTTACTACTGCACCAATCTTTCTGTGAAGTAAAGCTGCTTTAAAGAGCAGTTCCTGCTTACACGCTGGAGTACTAATTTGGAAAATATAACAATTGTTCACCTATATTTTAAATATCACACAAACAACAATAGCAATAAACCTCTATAGTATAGTTGTGAGAATTAAACAAATTCACACATGGAAGACACTTTTAAATATTAAGTTTTTTTCCTGTATTATTTCTACCATCCAGAGAACACGTTATGTGGTGGTTTACATTTATCATATCTTATGATCTAGAAATTAATGGCATAAGAAAGGAAAAAAAGGCATATTAGAAAAATCACTAGATGAGGATTTAAAAGATATGAGGTTAAAATTCTGATATGCTACAATTAGCAAACTTTGTTTCCACAATTCTCAAGGGTTGAGAGTAGATGAGCTAATAATTGAAGGATTATTTTATAGTTTTAGAAAGAATTAATTGCAAAGTAGTTTAGTCTTCTTTACAGTACTAAGAATTATGTGATACAAATATTAGCTTTTCATTTATTTAAGTGATTAAATATATTTCCCTGTGAATTAATACATTAAATCTAATCTAAAATTTTACAATTATATGCAGTATGTTTCATCCCCGCTTTCATCGTGAATGGTAAACTAACAAAAAGCTAACTTTGTTTTTAATAATGTGAAATTTTAAGATGGGCATAAAAGATAAACTCTGTTAGAACTGATAAACCAAGCAGTCATCATGAGTAACTAATGATTATATCTATTACTTACATTATATATGAGATTGACCAATTCTTACCATCATTGTGTTTAAATATGAGAGCCAGTTAGAGTATCAATTTCAAAAATGAAAAGGAAGATGATTTGCTTCTGCACATATTTGATTGGATAAAGAGTCATGTGGATAAACTTAATTTCAATAGGGTAGAGAAATGCTATCTTATGCACAGAAAGCAGAGAACTGAAAATGCTAAAACAGCATTAATAAGGACCATTTTATAATATTCATAAAAGATGTGTTCATTGGATTTTTAGTTCTGAGTTTATTTTTTATAATAATTTCCAAATGTAAATAATTGTTATTTTACATCATTCAAATAAACATCTATATATTTTTATTAGCTTTGAGTTACTTTACTATTCTTAATACTCTTTACAATACTTTATATATTTAATATAATGCAACTCTGACTTTTTATGTTATCTGCATTTTGGTAATGCTATATATTACCTAACAAATTATTTAAACAAAGTTCCAATTTGAAAATAGTCATTTTATTAAGTAAAGTCCATAGTTACACCTTTAAGAACTATTCCTATACAGTTGTAAGGATAAAAGATTTTCCATGGGCTGGTATAATCTTACCATATAGACTTAATTAATCATGATTTACTTTTCCAACATTATTGAAATTGGTTAATACATCATCTTTTCCAACTGTTTTAGTTAATTATTTTCCCTTATATGAGTCAAGATTCTATTCCAATGGTTATAATGAAGAGACTGTAAGGAAAATAATACGGAACCATGAGATGGTTTATGGCAGTGGTTCTCAGCTAGAGGGGGTGTGTGCTGGAGGAGAGGGTGGATTTTGTCCTCCAAGGGACACTTGACATTCTGGAGACATTTTTGATTATCATTACTGAGGAGGGGTGCTACTTGCTTCTTGTGGGTAGAGAGCAAAAATGACTCTAAACATCCTACAATCCACAGGATACCTCTGCACAAAAAAAGAACTATCCAATTCAAAATGTCAATTGTGTCAAGATGGAAAATTCTGGCTTAAAAGATCAAATCATAGACAGTGAGATACCCAGAGAAAAGCTACAGAAGGACACAGTTACCAACTCGAGGGCCTCAGGGAAAAAGGAAGAAATAGTTACTGGTGCTCAGTGAATGCTAGAATATTGGATAAGTGGGCCAGCTAATGGAAGTTATTGCCACAGAGGAATACAATGACTACCAGGGACAAATATGATACAATGCAGGAAGTGGGGAACAAATATTTTAGTTTCTGTTTCCTCTTTTAAACTGCCCAGGTTACCATCATCCAAAACCAACAAAAGCTAGATGTCAAGAGAATCTGGAAGATAGAGTGTCCAGGAGCCAGCCTCCTGGACTGAGTGCAACAGAAAAGGGTGAAGAATAGAGCTGGGTAAAGGTAAATGGAGAATAAACCGCACACTTACTCGTCTTTAGTATGTTAATTTTACTATGTTGTATGTGTTAACTTGGTCTCCTAAAATAACATACAAAAGGAAATTTGGGTAAAGCTATCTCTTTTGTTTCCAAGACAGTTTGTTCCCACTGATACATTTTTTTAAAATGAGCAATTTGAGAAATTCTAAACATATTAGAACGTAATCTTTTTTTCTTTTCATAGGAGAAAAAACATTTAACATGAAGTTGCACAGTTTAAGATATTTGAAACAGTTGCTTTCCATTCACATTTTTGTTCAATATATATTTCTCAGGAAAATGTTCTCAACTAATGGCTTATGGCAATTAAACCTGTGTGGGATCATAAGTTTTGGAAACTTGCAAAATGTTATTACCTTATAATCTAACTATATTAAAAATCTGCATTGCTCATAGAGAGCTGATTTCAGTGTTTCTTTTTTGCTCTTAAAACAGGACCCCTAACTGAGGATTAAATTAAAATAAGTCTTTTCATAGATGGCTCCCACTGGAATGTAAATTACAATTCTAAGATTGCTGGTTCTCATGGCCTGTCTTTGCTATTTTTCTATTAAAGCTTCTAATTTTAGTATACACTATTAGTGTGTTTGGGGTCTAATGAGAAAAGGATGGCCAGAAAGGATGAAGATTAAAAGGTAAATCACATGGGTTTGATCAGTTTATGTCTAGAGGCTGACTGGATGTACTCTTCATCATAGACATGTGGGGGAGCTTGTCTTTTACTATTCAGAGACTACACAAAAGAAATACTTTGGAGTTGTTTTTTGTTTTCTGTTTTCCAGGTAGATTTTCAGTTTAGAACGTAAACAAACAAATAAATGAATACAAAACAAGAGGTATCGGAGCTGGGAACAAATCTAGTTCTTTCTTGTATTTTGATTAAATGTTTGTTTGTTTTTTGCTTAATTTCACAGTGATATCTCAATAGTCTTAAATGTGGACTAAAGCAATGCTCCATGAAGTGTGAGCCATGAAATAGCAATGTAAACATTATGTGAAGACCTGTCACAAAGGCAAAACTGGGCCCTATCCTTGACATACTGGATCAGAATCTCCAGGGCTGGGATCGAGGCATCAACATTTTAACAAGCCTTCCAGATGATTTTATTTAAAATCAGAAGGGCTTCTGTAACATATTTTAAAAATTATAATTCTTCAAGGGATTACAAACATCTATAGTTACCTTTATTTTATTTTCTAAAGTCAAATATTTTCTAAAGTCAAATGAATAATATTTGAAAATTGTTGGTTATGTTTAATTTTATTGTTTTCTGTTGCTAAAAAAGTTATGACAAGAATTGCCTGCTACTACAGATTGTTTCCAAACTGCCTCTTCTCTGAAAATAATGCAGACTGATCACAACTTGAAAATGATAGTGCAATTTAAAAATGACTTTGGAAATACATGCTTTAAGGAAATTATTCTTCAAATTCTTCTAATCAGTTTAAAAAGAAGTTATTAAAAATCAAAACTTTACTCGAGGCAAATCCTGGTAGGAATTATCAGCCTCCATTAAAAAGGTTTTATTGGCATAGATTTTCAACTTGCATGGCATTCCATAAAGGGAAATAGAAAAATAATCTGTTCATATGGATAAAATTAAGCAGTAAGAATTCTGCATGTGATATTATATTGAGATAACTATCAAAGTCATAAATAGTCCCAGAAAATAAGTATTTTGGGAGTAGATAAGAAATGTAAATTTAATGTATATTTTTATTCTGCTTTCATAAACAAGAAGATATGGTATTTGCTCTTATAGAGCATTTCAGAAATTTAAAATATAGACAATAGAATATAGATATTACTAAACCAGGCTATAAACCTATGGGCCTTAAATATGTTTTAATCCTCACTCTGCCAAGCTATATAACATTAGAAAAGTTACTAAATGACTCAGACTTTAGTTTCTTCATCTGTTAAACTGGAAAAATAACAGTGCTTAATTTACAGTTACTGTGAATATTAATCTATTTAAATAGAACAAGTAAAACATTTCAGAATATATCTGGTCCTGAAAAATAAATACTAAACATCATTAGCTGAAATTTCAGTTATTTCTTTCCCAACTATTTTATTCTTTCATTCAATGTGTTTATTTCATTCCACATATGAATAATCTCACATACTTGTGCTAACTCAATGGCATTTCATAGATGACCATGCAAAAAATATTTAGAAAAATAATTTTTCATGAAAAATACTTGCAAAGCACTCACACATTAACAAGCCATCCTAGACTCCTGAATCACTTTTCCTCAGCCTATTTATCCTTTCAAACAACTAGTTCTTCTAATCCTTTTCTAAATATTTTCAACCCTTGCTCTATTTTCATTCCCACTACTATCAAACAATTGTTTCATCCTTCAGTTTAGTATCTTCTCGATATGTAATCTCCTTTTACCACTCTATTTCAGTGATCTTTCTAAAGAAGAAATTTCAGTACCCCAGGAGAAATTAATTTAGGGCAGGAACTATGCATTCTAGGCAGTATCACTAAAATAGAAATAAATGTGAAAGATATTAAGAGACTCACACCAAAATATAATTTATTTGGGAAACAAAAAGATGGCCCTATTACCTACCCATGACACTGCCCCCTTTTGTTTACTGAATGAAGGAATGACTGAGTAGACATCACAAATCCATTATTTGCCTTTTTTTTTCCAAATAGCAAGTTTCAAATTAGCCACTATCAATGAAAGATGGGAAGAGAAGTATAGATTAGTATCTCTTAGCTAGATATCAAGAATGTCACAGGGCTCCTGTGAAGCTCAGTCTATAGAGACTCTGACTTCAGCTCAGGTCATGACCTCATGGTTCTTGAGGTCAAGCCCCTCACGAGGCTCACTGCTTTCAGCACAGAGCCTGCTTGGGATTCTCTCTCTCCTTCTCTCTCTGCCCCTCCCCTGATCATACTCTATTTATCTCTCTCTCTCTCTCTCTCTCTCTCAAAAATAAAATTAAAATAAAAAAAAAAAACCCGGAATGTTACATAATCAATCACTAGGACCTACATTCATTGGGAACTAGAATATGGCAGCATAATCAAGAAAAATCAAAGCAATCAAAATTGGCTATATTTTTAATTCCCATGGACTTAGGCAAGGGTTCATTGCTAATTACTATTGGGAGTTACAATTTTATTTAAATGCACCTCACGTTAAAATTCTATTTACCACTCCATCCTCAACAACTAACAAAATTCTAGGAAATAGGAGGGGTTCATTAAGGTGGTCAAAGAAGATAAAATGTCTGCATAAATGTATAGATATGTGAATAAAACCAAACAAACCAAGATATTAGGCCAAAGAATGATTTCAGTAGAATTCCTTACCTAGGACAATTCCCTCACTGAAGGGTTCTACTGGGCTGTTTTGTCAGAGTTGCTTGAAGGTATTACGGCAAGTCACTTGAAACCTATTGGAAGGTATTACCAAGAGAGCAAAGGTGAATTTTTCAACACTGGCACTGAACAGTTACAGACATATTATCTTAAAACTTCAGGTATATAACCCAAAGTGCCTCCATATACAAAACTAACTTGGGATAAGCCCGGCTTTCGTAGGACAAAATGTCCATCACTTAAAATTCATGGAGGACTTTCATAGAAATTATAATCAAAAGGATCTCTGAAGGATACCATATTTGACCAGAATGCTTCAACTTCAAAATATAGACACCATGAAATATATTTTTAGGAGAAAATGTAATTATGTGTGTAGGGAAAAATGGATTTTTTTTGTTTGTTTTGTTTTTATGTATTTTTTAATTGTTTGAGAGACAGCGAGAGCGTGTGAGCAGGGCAGGGGTAGAGAGAGAGAGAGAGAGGGAGAAAATCCCAAGTAGGCTCCACACTCAGCATGGAGCCTGACATGGGACTCCATCTCATGACCATGAAATCATGACTGGAGCCAAAATCAAAAGTCAGATGTTTAATCGACTGCGCCACCTAGGTGCCCCAGGATAAAACCTTTTAAAACATGTTTTCTGTATGTCCTTTCATCTGAAGAAAGAGAGAATAAAATATTGTCATATGTATAATATCCCAAAGTTCTGTAGCTCTTGATTTTATAAAACTTTAGGGTGTTTCTAGAATCCTTTGGAAATTCAAACTATTTCTGCAATTCTTTTCCTTAAAGAGTTGCTTTGGTCATCTCTGCAACTGGGGAATTGTCATTTATAAACATACATGTGTTTGTAACTTCTTTTAATGTTTATTTATATTTGACAGAGAGAGAGAGGGAGAGAAGGAGGGACAGAGAGGGGTAGGGGCAGAGAGAGACAGAAACAAAATGTGAAGCAGGCTCAAGCTGTCAGCACAGAGCACAAGGCAGGGCTCAAACCCAGAAATTTTGAGATCATGACCTGAGCCAAAGTCAGATGCTTAACTGACTGAGCCATGCAGGTGCCCTGTGTGTTTTAACTTTTTCTGTGTTCATGTTGTTTGCCAGCTTCCAGCTCTGCTCACTGTCAATGGCATTGCCCTATCTGGGCTTGTCCAGTATGTCAATCTCTGTACTCTTTTCTTTCCTCACCCCCACCATAGAAACTCTTTCCTGTCTCCTCATAGTTAACTTTATCAGAAAAGTTATCCATAGCAGAGTTCTTGGACCAATTGGTTAATTGGTTAATTTCATAGCCATCTGACTAGTAATCCGATCTGAAAACTACACATGCTCAAGCTTCCTTGTAAAATTGGATTAAACCTCTTAGGCAACAGTCAGGTCATTGCTAAAGCAGGTGATATACATTAATTTAGCTCAAGTGTCAGATGCAAGGAAAAGGGTCCGTAAACTGAGTCCTGGTGCTGTCCAGCACTTTGTAATGCAGCAGAAGAGGGTGAGGCTGAAGGGTCTACAAAGCACAGTTTTTTTAGACTGTTCAACTGAAAGAGATCAGAAGAGACCCCTTGCATAAAGTGGTAACTGTAAAATAGTTGCCAGTGTCCTTCTACTTCTGCCTGAGTGGAAGAAGCACTTACATTTCATCTAATGCACAGGTCTCACTAGACTGTAGTGCCCAGTCCCTTCCCTCTCAGTAATCTCTGGGAGGGCCATTAACTTTGGGGAAATGGAAAGGCATTAGACATTCTGAGGGCTCACTACTATAATATTTCAAAAAATGAAAAGCTCTTCTCCCTACTTATTTGCTTAGGAGCCCCAAATTAATGTCTCAACCATGACAAAATGTCTTAATTTTACATTAACAGAGGCCTGATTAGCTTTGTCCTCACATATTGAAAATACCATGACGGTTTTCTTGGTGTGACTATGCGTTATTGATTTTTATAATTAAAATAATATATTTCTGGTATTAATTTAATCTGTAATATAATTAACACCAAATATAAAGTAATACAATCGTATGTTAAAAACAATTAGAATTATTTGTGGGTGGGTGTAAAAGCAAAGTGAACTTCTTCTATAAAGAGAGAATAAAGTGTATGCTTGGCAACGTAGTTAGAGAAACAACCTAATTTGAGATTACCTTAGTCATGAGTTTGAATTAAACTGTTATAAAAGATCATAGTTGTCTTGTTGTACCTAATCCAGCCATGCATAAGAATCAGTGGGGAGGTTTTAGAAATTCTGAAATTCTCATCAACACAGTGATCTTGATGACCTTAAAGTTCTACTTTGATAAAAATTCAGACAAGTTTCTTCCTGCATATAGGCACCTTACCTTGCTTTATTTAGAGCGTTTACTTTAGAACTTAACAATTATAAATTCTCTCCTCCTTTGTGATGTAAATCTTCTATAACCAGGAATATACTACTCAAGGACCTAGGAACCATTCCTTTGAATGGAATCATCAAGAAAGATAGGGCCCCTGTCTCCCTGTTTCTGTGTGGGTAGGAGCCTAACTTAGGTAAGTGCAATTAGCAAATACAGGTGGCCTCATCACATTGACTTATGCTTCACTAATGTACTGTAGTACTTTTCCATTAGCTCACTCTGGTGTATATACGACCTTTTATTTCAGAAGACTAGAGTTCAAGCTCTCTCCCCTCTTGCAATAGTCTTGAATAAAGTCTTACCACTTAATACAATTTTTCTTTGACAGTAGTTACCTGCACTTACATATTTCCCTCCTTTTATCCCTTAATCTCATTACAATGACCATGACTATATACCATAAGGGATAGATACCAAATGAAACTGTGATTAGGTGGGGTAGTTATAAGTGGATCCAAAAAAAAAAAAATTCTAGAAGACCATAATGGGATAGTTTGAGTAATACACCAAAGTCTAGGAAACCATAGATGAACATTTTGGAGAAGGTGGAAATAGGTATCCTTTGCCAATTCTTTTTAATGAAGACTCTTTGGAGAGAGGTTTCAAGGTAGGAGTCTACGTATATTAGAAGCAAGATGGAGAAAAAGAACTAGAATCAGAGTAATTAGTTAACAGTCCACATAGGAACCATGTCAGTTCTCATATTCACCACTTAGCACCCTTGCATATATACAATTTGTGACTGCAGTATGGCTTCTGTGTTAACTTTGGAGATCTCTTCCTCAAAACCACACAATAATCTGCCTGACAAGATGATTTTGGATGTAAATTACAAAAATTTCAAATATATGTAGCTTATAGAATATGAATGCTTATCTTAAATACTAAGAAGTCTGGAAGTAGAAAGACTAATAGTTTGGCCCAGAATTCTGTTCCACTAACCTCAGCCTATCGTTTGGCCTTTAAAGCTGTACTGTCATTACTTCAAAATGGAATCACATGTAGACACATCAACACTGAAACATATATCTATGGGTTTTTTTTTTTTTTGGCATTTTTTTTTTTTGTTTAGAGAGAGAGAGCATGAGCAGGGGAGGGGCAGAGAGAGAGGGAGAGAAAGAATCCCAAGCATACTCTGCACTAACAGCACAGAACCTGATGTGGAGCTCAAACTCACGAACTGTGAGATCATGATCTGAATCGAAATCAAGAGTCAGACGCTTAACCGACTGAGTCACCCAGGCACCCAACATTAAAATTTTTTAAAGTTATCTATTAAATGTCACTGTAAGGTAGTGGAGGAAAGCTATGGAGTCAGAGAAAATATCTAAGACACAAAGTTCACACTGGAATTATATAAAGAACTCTAATTCAATGAGAAATTAAAGACAAGGAAAAGTAAAATAAGCACAAGATTTGAACAAGTACTACCCGAGGAGGTTATCCAAATGGCCAAAATACATATTAGAAGCAAATTAACCATAAGGTGATACCCTGCTGGATGTTTAAAATTTAAGAATGACAGTTCCAAGTGATGAGGATGGGAGTGGAAATTAGAAAGAAATCAAATGTCCTTGCAAAGGGGTTTAAGCATAAAACCCAAGTAATGGTGTATGAATGCAGCAATAATGAAAGCACCAGAGAGTAAGATACAATATTATAAAGAGATCGTTATGACCTATTTGTGTGCTTGTGTGTTGTGAGGGAGAGATTGAGAAAAAAGAGAGAGAGAGAAGACAATATGAATAATAGTCCACACATAATGATTTGACATTTAAAAATAAACAAGAGAAAAGGCTAAGTTTATATACAAAAACAAATTATTTTTTTCAGTTAAAATAAAATAAGAGATATAGAAATAAAATATCACAGAAATAGTTATTTTCTTTTTTTGTGTATATGTTTTAAATATTTTAAGATGAGAGTATTTTGTATATTTTCTAGCGTAGAAAAAATAATGACACAGGGAAATATAATTTCTTAATTCTCTTCATTTCATGTCATTTCATGTGAGAGTACCACTACTAGCCTTTTCTTCTATCCTACTGGAACCCTCTGCCAAATTACACACACACACACACACACACACACACACACACACACACTCCATATTCTCCCAAGGAAATAGCAAATGATATGATTGAGCTTTTCAAAAAGAGACAGTAAAATTATTGCTCAGCCGTTTACCTTTCTCCCCCTCTTTTGGTATCTCCTGTCTTCCAAGTCTGGGTCCTACATGACCACGGCCAAGTCATAAGCTCAATGGAGTAAGCCCTGCTCTATACTGGGTACAAGGCCAGTAGGTTTAAACTTTGCCAGTGTCTGTGTGAGTAAAAGACCCTTATTCTTGAGCGAAGTAAGAATAAGCCATTGTAACCATCACAAATATAAGCAAATTGTTTCATTACCACTCAGTAATAAAATTCATACATCCATCACTGTCTCTCTGTCTCCCCTATGTTTCCATTGGATCTCAACTTGAACAGTAAATATAGTGATACTTATTGGACTGCCTCTAAATGCCAGGAAAAAAAAAAAACATGTGGCATCATGTCCATTCTCCGAGCCTAATTTTTCCTTTAAGATATTAATCTCTTTGGGACAACTTATTTTTTATTTGTATTGAAAATTGCATCACGTAATATAAACATTTTTACTCCATTGCCTCAGTTATCCAGTTAACCTAAACATGGTAGAATAAAATATTTCTGTGTCTAGGATTGGTTTGAGAAGTAGCAGAATAACCATCATTTAGGAAAAAAAAAATAAAGTTGCAGAAGACAAGAGGAAAGAGATGAATTAGAACCCAGGGAAAGGAAAATCACAAAGGACACTTCTAAAATGCAATCCTTCCTCATGATAATGTACAATGTAATATCTCTGCATCAATCTCTGGTGCATTTAATTTAAATTAAGGAGATTTGGAGATTAGTATTTCAAAGAATAGAATTAAATTCTCTGGGTTGAAATCCTAGATCTAGTGCTTACTGGATCTGTTCTTTAAGGTACTTAATCTTTTTATGGCTGAGTTTTACAATCTGTGGAGGAAGATAATGACTAAATCTACATCATAGTGTTGTATGAAAGACATGAGAAAATATATATAAGGCATTTTGTACAATATCTGTATGACGACCCCATAAATGTGATATCTATTAAAGTTGCTATTTATATTATTAGCTTTACCATGGAACATTTGTCTAGTATTTTAAAGACAAAATTACTTAATATTCAATTTTAGCTGACCATAAAACTCACTTTTTTATTAACAACCTTACTTGGTGTGCAGCTTCTTAGGAATTCTCTGTGCAAAAAACCTCCCAAGAGCCACTGAAAAGTAGAAAAGAATCACTTGGATTTATTATTTTGATCTAACGTGAATCCACACCATCTTCTTCTTGTTTAGTAGACTGAAAATTTGTGGTAGAGATGAGTTAACGCACTAGTAGTCCAACACTATTAAACTTTCCGGTAGCTTAAGATAAAGTGACTTTGCTTTTTTTCCACAGCTTTGCCACTAACAGGCCCCAAAGCCCTGCTTGATAGTCAAGTTATCAGACCACTGTGGAGAGCCACAATAAATGTATTCAAATCTCTTTCTTTCTGTCATTATTTCCATGGTCTGTAAGTCAATAAGAATATGCTAAATGGCTTTAGAGCATTGTAACTTGATGCTTTGAGGGGTGGACTTAGACAATCATTCATACTCTGTGCTATAAACTCAAAAAGGAGTCACTAATGCCTTCAGTAGCTTGAGAACAGTGTCTAATTCCAAATGCTCCATATTAAATCAGTTATGCTATAGAAGACACCTTTTCTAAATAGTGTTGTCAATTCCTGGGTGCTTTAAAAATATCTTTCCTTCCTTCCTTCCTTCCTTCCTTCCTTCCTTCCTTCCTTCCTTCTTTTCCTTCCCTCTCTCTCCCTCCCTCCCTTTCTCTCTCTCTTCTTCCCTCTCTCCTCTCCCGCCCCCTCCCTTCCTTCCTCTCCTCTAGTCCTCTCTTTCTCACTGTCTCTCCCTCTCTTCCTCTTACCTTCACTCCTGCCTCACTTTCTTTCTTTTTTGCTTTACAGATGGTTGAAAGATCTCAATCTGCAATTAGTTATTACATTTTGTTTATAAATATTTCTTAATGTAATGAAATATTTTCAATAAGAAGTATATTTTTAGGACATTCAATTTGGAATAATTAGGAAAATGTCTTAAAAATACACAAATGTGACTGCATCAATGGTTATCATTTCCCATTATAACCACTGACACAGTCACTATGGCATTATTAGGGTTTTCTGTATTTTTTTCATTTTTTTTTCAAAGAACAACCACTGAATAACAAAAAGTAAAGCTATAAAAATATATATATAATAAAGCACTTGGAAAATTTAAATATTTGTATTAATGTAAGGTAGTATTATAGATCCTCTTATATATCCTGTCAGAGAATATTCAAATTACATCTTACAAACCACATTTCATTTAAGAAATAAGAATATTTTCTGTTTACACCAAACACCTCAAAATGTCTTTCAAACACTATTCTATCAATATTCACTACATTTCTTTGAGGTTATTAGTATTTTTTTAGCTTCATGACAGAAAATAAAAGTAGATAGGTTAATTATTTAAGGTTATACAATAGCTCTCCAAATGAGGTCAAGGGCTCACACTCAATATCTGACTTAAATTTTATTGCCTCCAAAATACTGCTTGGAGAGGAAATCCACCAAAGTTTTTAAAATACTGAGAAAATTCTCATATAATCATTCACACACCAAAGAAATCCGGTACAACCTTGGGTTGGGAGTAACTTGTTCTGTGAGTATTCTGCAAGATGAGCAAACATTTCTAATAAATTTTAACTTGATAAACTAGTGATGTCTTGGCAATACGAATAGTACATGATGCCAGATGTCACATGATCACAACTAAGCCAATGGTTCTCTCTTTCTCTTGCTGCAGGATTATGGGTGATCGTCTCCCATATTCAGATGCTCGGTCTTAGGTCAAAGTGTTGGGCAGAAATCAATGATTTTTGAGAATGTTGGAAGGTGCCCACAACTGACACCAGTGTATTTTTTGTCACTTTAAAGCACCTATGGACAGTTCTTTGCTTTTCCATACAAGGGTAAGCTGAGGAATGCTTTGCTTCATTCTAGATCACACTGCCTGCAGATATAGACCATTTCCTCTGCTGCCTTATTGCCAGTTACATTAAACGTGGGATATGACAACAGTTTATTAATACTGTAGTCAACATCCATTAGTGATAGTGGAAGTCATCCTACACAATAACCCTCCTCTCTCCTGTCTCCTCACATCAGCCCTAAAGGTTTTCAAAGGTAAGTGCAGGTTAATTTGTTTATTTTTCTTCATATTTTGTTTTTGTTTATTATTTTGTATTACATTACAGTATTGTAGCCATTTTGATATGAATATTTTTGGGTCATGGAATGAATTGTCTGAGTTTCCATTATTTCTTATGGGGAAATCCGCTTTGATATACAAGTGCTTTGGATTACAAGCATATTTCTGGAACAAATTATCCTTGCGAACCAAGGTTATACACATGCCAAGGTCTTTAAAAAAAATAAGAACAATTTAAAAAAAGTTAATCATAATCGATTTCATTTTCTTAAATGCATAGAGAGATTACACTTTTAAAAAGTACACTAAAGAACAAGTAGAAAAAAATACAATATGCATAAAATGAGACTACAAATTAGAACATAGAGAGCCATGTATCAATGTACAGAGGTAATAAACAAATTCTATAAGTGCTTGCATATATGCTTTTCACAAAACCAGTCTTTTAGAATATCTAAAATTAACAGGAAAAAGATTCCTTAACCCTTAGGATAAAACCTGAGACATTATTATTACACTTAGGGAAAAACAAAACATGAAAATATGTGAATAGACATATAACTTTTTGTGCAAAATGAACAAAATAAATAGGCAAAGTTTTATAGCATAATATTTGAGAATCCCACTTTATGAAGTTGTGGAAATCAATATTTATCCCATTAACATGGAGAAACACCAGCCACAAAGTGCTGTAATTTCCCTTCCTTTTCCAAAGTGTAGAGAAAGGTAGATTTTAAATTCTGGATAATGCAACTGCCCTAAAAAGACTTTCACTTATTTTTTTTTAAAGGTTCACAGGCAAAGCACATTTATTGTTTTTCACACAGATAATGTCTGCTACTACTTAAATTGCTTTTCCTCAGTGGAGTGAAACAGGTAAGTTGCAGTGAGATTGTAGAAGAAATGCATTAAAAGGATAAATAAGCATTATTAAATTAAATAACATGTCTCTCAATTGCACACCTTCAATAGATAATATTTGTATACATCTCTCCTTGGTTAGATCTACATAAAGATGGAGGTGTCCCTCTTCATGACAAAGGAAAATTAATACTTCATCTTATAATTCATGTTTTTTTATGGTACTGATTTCTACCATTTGGTCATACAAAATGCTAGCCATTCTTTATATAAGTATATAGGCATATATATGACTGCTTTTCTAATATAGATGCTCACAGTAGAATTCTTAGAATTAGTAGCATTCCTAAGTAGGCCTTAGAGTATGTGCCTTACAAATTGTATCAGATCCTGTCAAAGTGTACACAAACTGGTTATAATAATTTGTACTCCAATAGCAAGAAATAAATATGCATTTTCCATAGCTTTCCAATGACTCATTGGTTTTATGTTTCCAAGTGGGATTTGTAAGCATATCTAAACTTAAAATTTTTCTGTAGCTGCATATACCATTATATTCCTTTACTAATTTGTTTTTTTACATTATATATTTTAAGAAAATATAATCTGCCAAAGTCATAAAATTATTTGCTTTTAATTATTTTAACATTTTGGCTTATTTATATTTAAATATTTAATCTAGTTGTAATTAATTTTGTACATATGAATATGAATATAAAGCATGTGAATATGCTTTATGAATATAAATATTAAAAATTCAATTAATTTTCATAATACCATTTTATTGATTGGATTAATGTGTTACTGATTACTGCTCTCTATTTAATAATAAAATAGGTTTCAGAGTATAATTCCACTTTTACAAAAAAGTGGCAAATTAGATAAACATGTGTATACATTTGCATTAATGTCTCCAACGATGTTTACATCTATGTCTAGTTAAAATTAGATATATAAATTACATATGTACTTATAAATGCAGTTAGTATTACTTTTCTCAACCACTTTTTCTGACTTTTTGCATGTAACTATAAAATATTTTAAAAAATGATTGCACATAGGCATTTTAAAATAATAGTTATAAAAATAATGATAATCTCTGAAAGAAAAATATACATTTATATATAACATAAAAATGGTATCAGAATCTATATCAAAATGGACATATTATATTTAAAACTGTTGAAGACTAAATTTTCTTTCTGTTAAGCAAGAGACCATATTAATCAAGATTATTTTTAAACTTTATACTCTTTTATCATTAATTTCAATTCTAGAAGATACCTACTTTTATCACTTTGCATCATATTGGTTATTATCACTGTGTTTATAAAATAAAAATTATAAATGCTCTTAATTTCAAATAACAGTTTAATAATCAAAGAAAGATCATCAATGAAGATAAAACTTTATATTCCATTAAAATTAAGTCTCCAAATGTATTAATCATATGGGGAGATATTTATTAACATCATATATGAGAAAATAACTTGAACAAAATGATACATGTGGTAAATGAAAATAATGTATATAATATGGTATTTATAAGTAAAAATACTGAATAGCATTTATACATTCTTGTATTGATTTAAAAAAACAGAAATACTGTGGAAAGGTAGCAGTAAATATTAATTTTTTTCCATGAAGTATCTTATTAAAGAGAAGGGGAAATGGTTAGTTTTTATTATTTATATTATCTATTTGTTACCATCATATATTAAGAAAAACAAATATGTATAGAGTTATCTCAATTTTTAAAACTATGATAAATATACATAAAACATACATAAATAGAAAAACATGGACCTATTTATCACAAAAATATTAATAATTATTTATTGGTTTTGTTTTTTTATTTTCTGTGTTATTGCTAATTTCTCAACTATTATATATTTCTCATAAAAAATATATCAATTTGCCAAAATGGTAACATTCCAAATCTGCATTTGAAGTAAGAGATAGATAGCCACCAAATTCATATACAATCCATTTGTAACTTCCAGAATAAAAGACTAGAAATAACACTTAATATTTAAAGTAGTTATTTTATGTAAGGGATATAGATAATTCTCTCCTTTATACATTTTACATAACAAATGTTTTTATACACTTAGCCATTATTTACTTATAAGCAGGATTCAATTCCTTTTCAATTTAAAATTAAGTGTTTATGGATAAACTAGAAATGCAGTTATGAATAACACTTAGTTGTGCTTTTCAAGAGGAAAAGGACCTACAGAGATCTATCATAAAGCACATTGCTCACTTTGCCTGAAAAACCAGTAGCCAAATTTACAACAATAAGCAAGTGTCACTCATGCCGCAACCAGATCAAAGTTGACAGACAAGCCCTAGAGCAGGTGGATTGCTTCAATTATTCGCCAGCTATGATGAATACAAAATAAGTTCCAAAAGCTTTCTGGAGATCTGTAGGAGGCTGGCGATAGCTCAGAGCAACATGACATTGATGATGAAGCATGGACAAGATAAAAGTTCCCTCCAAAAGACAAGGTATTGTTTTTTGTGGCCTTTAGTTTGGCAACAATTTAACTATAAATGCAACAGCTGGCCACTGAAAAGATGGTATCGGGACTGGTTGAAGTGTGCTGAGATATGATGCTGTTGGCAGGCCTCCTATGTATTTGAGACGAAATAAGCTCAGCAACTGGACATTTTAGCAGCTGGCCAGACAAAGGATATTGTTCAGATATTTAACAGCTGATAATTGAGCACTCTAGCAATATTTGTGGAAAAGAAGGTGGTTACCAAATGGGTTGGCAAATGTTTGGAGACAATCAATATTCTAAGTTCGACAGAAGGGTTTATGGGAAGATAAGCCAAGAAGCATGAGACTGCCATTATCTCAACTTGTTCAGGGGGACTCTGAGAAAGATTAGACTCCCTAGTATACTAGACTCCCTGGTATAAAATGAAATGGATCTTGCTTAAATTCCAACACTGAATAGCCATTTTAATATGCTTTGACTTTGTCTTCACTGCAAACCAATCCTTTTGCCATAATATAATCCATTTCTTATTTATTGACACCTCACTGTTTTCTTACACTGATGATAGTGTATAATATACCTCTTTGAACATTCCTTCGGTAATCTTACAGTGCAAAAGTGTATCTGCTTCTTATAATATATTTAAGTATTTAATAAGTCCATTTAGTGAAATATACACGAAACACCTGAAAGGCCATTCATTCAGAATAAAATAAAATAGAGTAAGAAAAATAATATACATTTAATTGGCAGTAAAGATGAAGTTATCTTCCTTTATTGTAGATAAAATTAAACATAGTAGAAAGATGTGTCAGTTTGAAATACTTCTGCAATTTTAGTTCTTATACTGTACCTTACAGTTATAATTTTTACATAATTTAGAAAGTTTTGGTGTGATACATGCATATTTATTTTCCAAATTAAGAATCATCATTATCTATAGTTGCAAAAGTTTACAAGCTCAAGGTTTGCAAAAAGATAACATTAAATTTAGATTCTCGTGCATCTGTTTTCATATGCCAAGTTTTCAAACATTCCCTAATTGAAAAATCATTTTGACTTAAACTTAGTACTTTAAAGTTGTTCTCAAACATCCATCAGTGTACACTTCTTTGCAGAAATGTTTTATAAAACCATAATTGTTTAAAGAACAGGGTAAAATTTGATTACAGCAATTCTCACTGATTTAACTTGAAGAGATTTCTGTCTTCTTTTCTGAATTGAAACTTAATCGATTTTCCCAGACATGATGCCAAGTGAAATACATATACCATATACAGTTAAGAGGCAAATAAAGCAAGATCTCACTTTATCTGGTACACACATCACACTGAAGACAAGAGTCAGAATGTGAGAGAAAAATTACCTACTATTCTAAAATGACATATGGGCAAAACAATAATTGTAAAGACATTAACCAGAAAAGGAGTTCAAACCCACAAAATGGTGATTAGAGCTCTTTAGGGTTTAATGAGCATTGGAAAGAGTTTATAAGCTTTGTTCAAGTGGGGTCATGTTTCAGCATAAAATTCATGCTTGTTAACAAAAGAAGAAAAAAATTGCTTGTCTTAAAAATCTATAAACCTTAAAATACCTTAATATTTGTGAGAAATAGAATGTCCTGAATGATAATGCTTCTGTTTTCAATACTCTTTTTGAAATCATAGAACTTAGAATAAACTTCCAAACACCTGAGAGATAAAACTGTTAATAATTTTCTCCATTTTACAGAAATCATACAGACCACATTAAAAAAACAACATCAACACAATAAGAATATATGTTTTTGTGTTTGAAAACTTAGCCACATGTAAATATATCCATATATGCATATGTATGTATTCATCTACATACCTTTCTGCTTTCAGAATGATAATTCGTTAGGTATCAAGTATTCTTAAAATGTCCAACCATTACTTCTTGTATAAAAATTGTCAAAAATGTATTGAGTTCTTTAATCCTTTTAATATTTTCTGGGTATTAATATAAACAATAATTAGGAAAAGCAAAATTGTTTATGAAGAGTTGTTTTTTGAACATCTGTTTCCATTGCTGTATTTTGATATCCTCAAAGCACAACTTAGAGTAAGCATTTCAGGGTAATAATTATTTTAATACTTTCCCTTGGTTTTTAAAACAGCTATTCTAGTTTGAGCCCCACATTATGCATAGAGATTATTTAAAACAGCTATCCTATGACCTTATAAATGGCATGCTCATTCTCCAAGTGTGGCTCCTGTATTTAAAATATGATTCCATTTATGCTTAACTTGGAAAAAATAAACATTGAACAGCCACTCTACTTCCTCTAATATATTTTAAGAAGAGATACATCATTTTTGCCTTATGGTTTTTGAGTGCATATTTTATTATTTTGTCTGCATGGTTATATGCATAATACTATTATCCTTATTTACTGATAGGAAAATTTGGGTAAACAACACTTAGAGATGTTGACTGACTCACCCAGGGAAATGTGTGCTTGAATATTCCCTCTACTAACTGGGAAATACTTCCTCTACTAACTGGGAAAAGATTATAATAATGAGCTCATATTTCCTAGAATTCAATAATTATAAAACATAAAATAATTTTTTATCTGTAACTAATCACATACAAATTTTACAATATATTTTTAGAGTAGAACAGATATTAATAAAATCAGAAGTTTCTTTATATTAAGACATGAAAATTAGTACGTAGAAAAGTATATAACTTCTTAGAATTCTAGCTATAGTTAGTGTCAGAAGCAGGAAAGTTACCATGATCTTTTAACTCTTAGTACTGTGATCTTTCAACTAAGTGTATATGCAGTAAAATATACAACATATTAAGAACAGTCCATAAAATACAGATCCAAATTTTAGTTTCCATTATTCTTTTGCTTTACATGTCCAAAGGTAAATATGGTAAAGGTAAAAATTCAAAGTTCAGAAACAGATATGTAATATATATTCCTCAATCTAACTGACCTATAACCCCTATAAATTTTTAATCCAAGCATCAGAAACTTGAAACAAATAATCACTTTTAGCTGTTCCCTCCTCTCTCATTTCAGACCATCTATCTGCCTTTCAGTTTTGAAGAAAAGTAGAAAAAAATTAATGTGACTATGAATCAAAATAATAGGTATGAAAGGAACAGAGTACCAGTACCATCTTTGTAGCTTTTGTACTGACTTTTTTGTGTGGAGACAGAAAAATATAATAATTGAGTTTTATTTCTTGCCTTATTCCCATTTAAACTTCAAAACTATCTTTGTCATAAAAAGACACTGGAATCTCTAGACACCTTGTAATGAAGGGAAAATCATTTCTAAAATCTACATGTTAAATTGTATACCCATCTAATCATATTATAATGAAACAAAATAAACCACCTTTGTATTAGAATTATGCCAGTGTTATTATAGCTATAAATTATGATAATTGAAGTTGAAAAAAGAACAACTGTGGTTTATATGTAAAACTCTTGAACCTATGGTCCAGTGTTCAATATTTTATATCTATGACAAAGTTTGACTATCAACTCTTTAATATAAAAGAAAATGCACTCTTTACTTCTATCACTCAAAGCACATTAACTGTGAAGTAATACCTAACCTCTTAGCACTTTTTCTTATATTCTTCATAGGTTTGGACTAAATTTTATCCCAGTCTATTATGTATAGCCTGTTTTTCCCATTCAAATTTTCCTTCCTCTGTTCCCAGCCTATGGGACTTTTACTTTCTTCCCCTCTCCTTAGCTCTTTTAGATGTAAATTAAATGTAAGTGTCTTTTATCCTCTTTTTGGCATTCATTATGGTAGAAGAATATTTCTCAAAAAAAAAAAAAAAAGAACTGTATGCATTGGCTTAGAAACCAAAGAATGGACAGCAGAGACACTAGTATGCTTGAAGGATGGCAATCAACATTATGCAATGGTAAAAAATAGTAAAATGTCATCTGAGGTACTTGGAAACAGATAATTCACAAAATAAAATTGTAGGATGAGGAAAAGAAGGCACAAAACATTATAACTGGGTATATGTTTGCACTGATCTCTCTTGGGTGAGAAAGAGAAGAGCTCAGAAAGATTCTGCCAGTTTGCAAGCAAGATTATAAGGTTTCAGAGAGATTCAAGAAATTCATGGTTTTGCAATGTTGGAAAGTCAACCAATTTTAGACTGTAAACAGTAAGAGAATAAAAAGAGAAAATTTTTGAGGTGGGAAAAAAAGACTGATGTACCAGCATGACATCATGCCCAAAAATGGATAGAAGTGGTTCAGAGACCAATTAAAGATATAGGAACAACCAAATACTTTCATTTAGACAAAGTGACTCAGGAAAGAAACACAACACAACACAACAAAACAAAACAAAAAAGAATACTAGCCAATATCTTACCGCAGTTGGATAAGCCCAAGGTGTATGCAAACACAACCAAGTGGGAACCAAGATGTGGATACAAAAGCAAAGGACTGTACTATCTCTGAAAATTAAGTCTCAAAAAGAACATTGGACTTGTTATTTCACAGATGGATTTCACTAAGTTTTCATGAGAGATGTAATATTAAATGCTTTATTGACATAGCCAGAAAAAAAAAAGTCACTATTTAAAACTTAAAATTATCTTTAAACCCCTAATAAACTAGGGGCAGGAGATAAACTGGAAATGCTGCTCCTCCACCCATTTTCTGATGGCCTCTTCAGGTACAAGCAAGGTCAATGTAGGAAAATTAGCAACTCCAAGAAGCCAGTGCCATGTGAAAGCTGACTTGAAGCAATGAATTACAAACTCTGGGAGAAAAACAGCTTAAATTTTTATTTCAAATCTGTAATGTGAGATTCTTTGATACTGGTTTTAACAAGTTTAATAATGTATTTCAACTCAGTGAAGTTGAAATAGGAATTGGTTTTATTTTTCTTCTGTCTTAAAGAGGCTCTCAATAGAATTTACATTTATGTTCCATGGGGCAGGTGTTTTATCTGTGCTGTTGTTCACAGATGTATTCTCAACAACTATAGCGATATCTGCTACGTGGTAGGTGCTGAATAAATATGCACTGATTAAATAGATCAATAAATGCTCTTGTAAATTTTCTGTTGCCTCCCAATTGTATTCTGCAAAAAATCCAATAAATTTCCAGTCACTTTCTATTATTAAATTCAGTGCACAGCTTCCACTTAAAAGTGTATTTTAAACTTCATTGCCTCTCATACCCTCACAGCAGGCTTGAGCTGGAATTATGGACTACAGGGTATAAAGGAGAGGCATGGTCTGGCTCTGAGATAATTGTCCTCTTTTCTATAGTCAAGGTCCACTCCCTCTTGTGTATTATGCTGAAGAGAGGGGGGGTGGGAAGCTGGATAAGCCCTGCAAAAGTACCAGAGTGTAGTTGTAACTTTCTTGAGGTTTTTCCGGACAACACTGAAGAGCAAAGATGCTGTTTGTAGGCTAAGAGTTCAAATGCTGATTCTTTCATGGGTAACTGTCTGAGTTTTTCAAGGTCCCCTTTATGCACTACATGCCTCACAGTTTTCTGTGATACCCCCTGTTGAGACATCCTCTAAAACCCAATGTTCTCTTCCCTTCAGCTGGATGCAGTCACCTCTCACTGTGCATGTGCTGGGCAACATGATTCAAGTTGGGTATACGTTTGTAACTGTGTGAAAAATACTCGATAATAATATATTTTAAAAATATCTCAGGGCACATGGGTGACTCAGTTGGTTAGGCGTCCAACTTTTGATTTTGGCTCAGGTCATGATCTCATAGTTTGTGAGTTTGAGCCCTGAGTCAGGCTTTGCACTGATAACGTGAGCCTGCTTGGGATTCTCTGTCTCCCTCTCTCTGCCCCTCTAACCCCTGTCTCTCAGAAATAAACATTAAAAAATATTTCATATATTTTTATGTTCAATGGTTAAAATTAGGCTTCTTTGAGAACTAAGTAAAGAGCCTTAGACATTTTCAAAACCTCAGAATCTGAGAGGTGTTATTGCATATTAAATAAGCCATTGAACAAGCTCTCTTTTTAAAGTTTATTTGTTTATTTTGAGACAGAGAGAGAGCATGAGCAAGGGAGGGTCAGAGAGAGAGAAAGAGAGAATTCCAAGCAGGCTGCATGCTGTCAGCACATAGCCTGATGCGGGGCTCGAACTCAGGAACTGTGAGATCAGACCTGAGCTGAAATCAAGAGTTGGACATTTAACCGACTGAGTCACCCAGATGCCCTGAACAAGCTTTCTTTATGTCATTGGCAAAAAATTATAAAAATCTTTTAATTGATTTCTGACTCTCAATTTTGGCAGAGTGTGTATGTAGAAAGAACTCTGTCTTTGACGGTCAACTCCAACTTTACTCCACTTGAGCACTATTTCTGTGAATTACTGAGCTCCATGGGAAATGACACACACACACACACACACACACACACAAGTTGCACTGCTCTAATATATGTGATTGATGTGAAAAAAAATCACTACTTCTTGCCCAGATAAATAAAGTATCTTGGAATTTTGGAAGGGTAACTTTCCCTAAAAAAAATCAAGATGCTTTTGTACCCATAGTATTGTTTTTGAGCTAATGCATAATTTTCACATTAAAAATAATATGCTAATAAATAAGCATGACTTACATGTGAGTTGTCACTCACATATAGTTTCATAGTTTCATAGAAGGGTTTGCCTAAAGAAAAGGTCTCTGAAACACTAGGAATTAATAGCAAGGAACAATGAAAGGAAAGGGAACCCTACAACAGTGGCAAGAGAAAAGGACTCTGATTTTTCTCTGGGAGGGCTCTCCTTACAGGTGTTTAAAGTATGCTGATAAAAAAAAATTACATAATGGAGGCATATCAAAATCATAAAATATTTGCTAATATCTAAAGTTAAGGTTCTTTGATTTGCAGCAGTTCTCGGATTATGAAGCTGAAATGGCATTCCAGTTCAATCATAATTGAGACAAAGGACAGCAAAACAATGGAAATCAGTTGTCACTGAAAATGGAGCACTAGTCAACTTCAAAACCTAGACTCCCTGAGTCTCTCTTATAATTTGTAAGGCACAAAGTAAAGGAGTACTGTACTTATAAAAGACTGCTCAACCAGGAGATATGCCTGTGCTCAGTCATAAATTCATTCTAACATCCTTTTGGCATCAAATGAGACAAAAAGAATAGAAAAAATGTTTCTTTAAATAGTCAAAAATATGGTTTATGGTGGCATTTCCTATCTTCTAAATAGAGTAGTATAATTTTTCTCAGGAACAGGTATATTTTTAATAATTTCTTTCATATCCAAAGTCCAGAAGAGAGAAAGGGAAGAATTACATATTAGGACACAGAGATTTTGTTTCTGTGGTCTTAGGTTGATAACCTAATGGATACAATTGTTTTTTTTTTTTCCCCAGAGTAACTTAAAGTGCTTTTGTGTATATAAAAATGCAGGCTCAAAGGTGAAAATCCAAATTTATTTCCCAAAACTTTAAAAATAACTGAGTTTGGAAGGTAGTCCTAAAAGAAATTGTTTCACTAAGTCTGAGAAACAGAGGCTTCTCAAAAGCCTCTCATAGTACTTGTCTTTGCTCATTACTTCCTCTTAAAACATATTTCATTTGGTTTGATGGTTAATTTTATGTGCCAGTTTGACTGGGTTAACAGATGCCCTGATTGTTGGTAAAACATTATTTATGGGTGTGTTCGTAAGGGTGTTTCTAGAATAGATTAGCATTTGAATCAGTAAACTAAGTAAAGAAAATCCTCCCTCAGCAATGTGGGTACTCATTATCCAATCCACTGAGGATTCAACTAGACTGACTATAAAGGTGGAGGAAGGGAAAATTCTCTCTCTTCTTAAACTGGGCATCTGATTTCTAACCTCAGACATCACAGGTCCTCTTATATCTATTCATATATGTCCTATTGATTCTGTTTTTCTGGAGAAAACTTACTAATACACTTGGTTTTTTAAATGCCACATTTCACTAGTTTCTCTTTTACCTCACTGGTTGCTTCTTTTTTAACTTCATTTTCTAGATTATTATCTGTATGTAAGACTCTGAATATTATTTCAATAATTAATTGTTCATCTATACTTACCTCTTGATTGATTCTGTACAACATTGTGATTTTAATTGTAATTGTTAAGCTATGACTTTTAAAATAATTATATTCAGCTTAGACCACACTGAGATTCAAATTCCTATATCAAATTGTCTATTCAGTGTCTCCACATGGATACCTAAATGGTACCTCACTCTTTACATCACAATAGTATTTTTTCTCCCTCCCAAACCTACTACTTTCTCTGCTCATCAAATGGAACCATCATTAATCCAGTTGTTCTTATAAAAACATAAAAATTCACCTTCCACTTCTCTCATTCTACCTCATCCTATATCCAATCCTACTTTATCCCCCACTATCTTTCACAGCTATTCTCCCTCCCAAACCTGTACTTCTAATTTCACCATAGTGCTTGTGTACTGGGGGACCTGTACTGACACACTCTCCATGACCTACAAGACTCAAAGATAGGGAACCAATCTACTTAAATATCTTTCCTAATCATATACCACGCTTCATATTCTTGTCATCTCTTTAGACGCACACACACACACACACACACACACACATGCGTGCGCGCGCGCACACACACACACACACACACACACACGTATGCTCTTTCCCTTTACTTTTGCATTTCTCACCAATGGCATGATCAGAGATCAGTTCAAACTAAACTTAACCAGAGAGAAACTGCTGAGGGCAGTTGTGTCTATCTTTAAAAAATAGAGACTGTTATGTTAAATTAAAATTTGTTTCTAGATTTCATGCTAGTCTTTCACTTCCCCACCAATAAACTCTATATTCTTAATTATAAGCCTGCATTGTATGAATGATGTTTTTGCGAAATCAAGAATAATGAACCATTTCCTCATTTACACATGCAAATGGTGATACATTACAAGCTACAGAAGTGAAATTGAGAATTCTTTGTCATCCCTGTTTGGGAAAATGTGGGTCTCATACTCTTAGTTTCTAGTTTGTCAGACTATATGGTAGGGGAGAAAACAAAAAGCAAATAAACATGAGCCCTTGGCAAGGCCAAGCTAGCCAGCTATAAAATCAAACCCTGAAGAGGCTTTTTAGGAGTCTATAAAATGTTAAATTTACTATAAATTTCTTATTGCACCAGAAAGCATAAACCTAATAAATCAAATCATTTTGGATAGTTCCAGGTCTAACTTTTAGAACTGATAGTAAAAGTGTTTTTTGAGCATAGATATTCAATTTTTGGCATTCACAAGAAAGAGTGTGGATAAACAGTGATGTTAGATATTGTTCAGAATGCTTAGCTCTTAGAATTTACAGTGTTTGTATAAAGCCTCTGATTTTGTGGTGCCTAATGACTCCTGAGTCTGGGACTCTGTATTGTTCTTCAAAGAATTCATTTAATTTAACTGCATTCAATAAATGCTTTAGCTACTAGTATTATTGAATGTCTATTCTAATTGGACAATCTTGAATACATTGATGGTTACTAGCCATTATACAAATATGAGACATATTTTAATCTAAATGCACTAAGCCTATTATCTATACCTGTGCTGTCCAATAGAGTGGCCACTAGCTTCCTGTGCTTATTGTTGCACTTGAGCCTGAACTGAGATATACTGTAAAATACATACTGTGTTTTTGAAGACTCTGTATTAAAAAATAACTCATTTATAATTTTTATATTGATTGCTTGTTGAAATATTATATATTGACATATTTTATTAAATAAAAGACTATTAAAATTAATTAACCTGCTAATTTTTATTCTTTTAAATGTGGCTACTAGAAAATATAAAATTACACATGTGCCTTGCATTACATTTCATTTGGACATGTCTAGTCTGTATATCTTTCTAAAATATGATCTCTTTACATGGACCAATAGTCCATTATACAATAGGCCTTATTAATGACTTTCCATATAAGATTTCCTGATTCTAGTCTACAAGATATGAAAAGAAACAGGGATGCAAGCATAGGCATCTTTTGTAATATTTTGTCAAGAAAATCAGAAGATTGTAGCATTATTGACTTTTTCTGATCCTTGAATATATTCGTAGGAATATATAATTCAAAATTGTGATGAATACACTACTGGTTCTCAGCTATTAGTGCTCATTTAAGTATTTAATATGTTTTGTTCTTTTTCTGTTTTATTATGAACATTTGCATACATACAAAAAAATTGAAGGATATTTCCATTGAACACCCACATACCCAATCACTTAAATTTTACTATTTAGCCATTTTTTTGTCATAAAATGTTTATTGAATGTTTATTATGTATGTCTCAGGGCTAAAGTGGTGAAGCAGTGAGAGCTTTTCAACATCGTGGAACACATGGCTAACAAGGCATATAAACACAAAATACATAGACACATCACTGCACCTTGTGGTAAGTTATAAGAGACAAAAGCATACAATGGAATGAAAAAAACTGTACATGAAACTTAGCTTTGAGGTTGAAAAGTTACCTTCTGAGGAAGAACACAGGTGGTTGGGGAGGAGGAGTATTAAATCTGGAAGAGCAATCAAAAAAGAAGGAATGGACTACACAAAGGCCCAGAGGCAGCAAAACGTTTGACAGGTTTGAGAAACTGAAGAAAAATAAAATAAAATAAAACAGGGGTCAGAAGATTATGGTAGAGTGAGAGGACCTTATGCTTACCTCATCCCATGAATAAAACCAGATAACTATCAAATCATCCTACATACCCCAAAAATTGACCTAAAGATGGGTAAAATAAACTCCACAATAAAAGGTAGAGAAGAGACCACATCAAAGAAGTACAAAATGCAGGGATGTGGTTTGGGAGAGAAACAGATAGTGGACACTTGGTAGGGAGAGAGCTGCAGTAAGGCAGAAGGGCCAGAGACAAAGTAATACACAGGAGAGAACCTAAGAAAAAGAAATCCCCATAACAATTGGCTTAGAAATTGCTTAGATAAGGGCCACTTTTTGTAGTTCTTACAACTAGCAAAGCTTAAAGCCTGGAGTTTCAAAGGTCAGCAGGTGAGGCTGGGATAGAGCCTGGAGGGCACTGGACTGTTCTTGGAGAAAACACAGGAAAACAACCCTTAGACAAACAGTGCGGAAAGAGTAATCTGAAAATACCCTGGAGCACACAGTGGGAAGGTTATTTGCTTAACTCAGAGCAAGTCACAAAGAGGCAGTATTCACAGAAAGACCCCTCTCATAATAAAGGAAATGGCCAGCATAATTTCCCTCCCCTGCTCCTCAGCATAAACACAAAGCCACCTGCAAGAACTAGCATAGCACCAACACTAGCTACCTAACTTGCTTATACCAAGATCCCCCTACCCCACCTCCCACTCAGCACTCCAGTGGAACCACCCTTCTCAGCATCCCTTGCCTCAGTCCCAGCTTGTCAGGCACCCTCCTTCAGACTGGTCCAAATTCCTGCTCACACAGTGTCTCCTCACTTGGGAGTTTTGTAGAGCCTTAGTTCCAGTGGCAGTGGAGACAGGTCTCATTTCAGAAGCAGACCAGAGCACACCCAGGTAAAATGCACCACATTCAGACCAGGGACCAAACATTGTGCACAATAAAGACAGTCTCTGCAAATGACTGGCCTGAAGGACAAATTGGCCAGGACAGAACAGGAGAGCACACACAGCACGCATTGGAGACACTCCCAGAAGCACCAGGCCCTGGGTAACAGAAGACACTATATGGCAGGGCACTACAGGACCTCTTCTTCATAAAGCCATTACCCTCAAGAAGAGGGGATATAGCTGACTTAGGAAAATCAGGCACACAGAGAAACAGGCACAGAGACTTAAATAAAATGAGAAGACGTAGGAAATTTTCCCAAATGAAAGAAGAGGACAAGGACATGGCCAGACATCTAAGTGAAAAGATGTAAGTAACATGTCTGATGGAGAATTTAAAGCAATAAGCATAAGGATACTCACTGGATTTGAGAAAAGAGTGGAAGACATGAGTGATGCACTTAATACAGAGATAAGAAATAACAAATGAAATGAGAAACATACCTTGATAGAATAAACAGCAGCTGGAAGAAGCAGAGGAATGAATTAGTGACATAGAATACAGAGTAATGGAAAGTTATCAAGCTGAGTGAAAGAGACAAAAAATATATAGAAAATCAGAAAAGACTTAGGGAACTCAGTGACTCCACCAAACAAAATAACGTTCATATTATAGGAGTCCTCGAAAGAAGAGATAGATAAGAAGGCAGGCAATTTATATGCAGAAATAAAAGCTGAAAACTTCCCTAATTTGGGGAAAGAAACAAATATCCAGATCCTAGGGGCACAGAGAAACCCCCAAAAAATCAACAAAAGCAGATCCACACTAACACATAATATAATTAAGTTGGCAAAATATAGTGATGAAGGAAATAAAAACCAATTATTAAAGCAGCAAAAGAAGACAATAACATATAAGGGAAACTCTATATGGCTATCAGGGGATTTTTCAGCAGAAACTTTCTAAACCATAAGGAAATGACATGATATATTCAAAGTGCTGAATGGGAAAATCTGTAGCCAAGAATACTCTATCTAGCAAGGCTATCATTCAGAAAAGATGGAGAGATAAATAGTTTCCCAGGCAAACAAAAACTAAAGTAACTAACGAACACTAAACCAGCCCTGTGAGAAATATTAAAGGGCACTCTGAGTGGAAAGGAGAGGCCAAAAGTGACACTATAAATGTAGGAAACACAGAAGCAGTGAAAATGAATATTTTTGTAAAAAAAAAACAGTCAAGGAACTCACAAAATAAAAGGATGTAAAATATGACAATATATACTTAAACATGGGAAGGAGAGGTGTAAAGAATGGATTCAGACTAAATGACCATTAACTTAATCTAGACTGCCATATCCAGAAGAGGTTATATACAAACCTAATGGTAACCACAAATCAAAAACCACTAGTAAATATGCAAAGAAAAAGAGAAAGAAATCCAAATATATCAGTAAGAAAATCAGCAAAACATGAAAAAAAAGAAAAACAAGAAAGGAGCAAATATTCAGAAACAACCACAAAACAAATAATATAATGACAATAAATCACATATCTATCAATAATTACTCTGAATGTAAATGATTTAGACTAACTGGTCCAAACAAAAGACATGTGTGACAGAATGGGAAAAAAAGGCCCATCCATAGCTGCATACAAGTAATACATTTTAGACCTAAAGACATCTTTAGATTCATAGTAAAGGGATGGAGAATGATCTATCATGCAAATGGATGTCAAAAGGAAGCCAGAGTAGCAATATTTATGTCAGACAAAATAGACTGTAAAACAAAGACTGTAACAAGAGAGAAAGAGGGACACTATATAATAATAAAGGGGCAATCTAACAAGAAGACACACCAATTGAAATTTTATGCATCAAACATAGGATACCCAAATGCACAAAAGAGTTAATAAAAAACATAAAGGAACTAATTGATAATAACATAATAATAGTAGGCACTTCAACACCACACTTACATCAATGGACAAATCATCCAAACAGAAAATCAGCAAGGAAACAATGGTTTTGAATCACACACTGGAACAGAGATATTTAACAGACATATTCAGAACATTCCATCTCAGAACATCTGAATACACATTCTTTTCAAGTGCACATAGAATATTCTCCAGAATAGATTGCATATTAGACCACAAAACAAGCCTCAACAAATTCCGGAAGACTGAAGTCTACTATGCATCTTTTCTGACCACAAGTCTATGAAACTGAAAGTCAGTCACAAGAAAAAAAATTTGGCAAGATCACAGATACATGGAGGTTAAATAATATTCTACTAAATAATGAATGGATCAAACAGGAAAAAAGAGGGAATAAAAAAGTACATGGAAATAAATAAAAATGAAAATACAATGGTGTAAAACCTTTTGGATGTACCAAATCAGTTTTAAGAAGAGAGTTCATAGCAATACAGGGTTTACCTCAAGAACCAAGAAAAATAAATCACAAATAAACAACCTAATGTTACACCTAAGGGAGCTAGAAAAAGAATTATAAACAAAACCTAAAATCGGCAGAGAGAAGGAAATAATAAAGATTAGAACAGAAATGAATGATATAGAAACTAAAACAAACAAATAAACAAAAAGAATACAACAGATCAATGAAACCAGGAGCTGGTTCTTTGAAAAATATCAATAAAAGTGATAAAGCTCTATCCAGACTTATCAAGAAAAAAAAAGTACTGAAATAAATAAAATCATAAATAAGAGAAAAGAAATAACAAACACTACAGAAATACTAATAATATGATGAAAAATAATTATAAGAGAATATTATAAGTTGTCCAACGAATTGGACAACTTAGAAAAAATTGATAAATTCCTAAAAATATATAAACAAGAAGACATAGGGGCGCCTGGGTGGCACAGTCGGTTAAGCGTCCGACTTCAGCCAGGTCACGATCTCGCGGTCCGTGAGTTCGAGCCCCACGTCGGGCTCTGGGCTGATGGCTCAGAGCCTGGAGCCTGTTTCCGATTCTGTGTCTCCCTCTCTCTCTGCCCCTCCCCCGTTCATGCTCTGTCTCTCTCTGTCCCAAAAATAAATAAACGTTGAAAAAAAAAAAAAGCAAAAAAAAAAAAAAAAACAAGAAGATATAGAAAATATGAACAAACCAATAACCAGAAAATAAACTGAATTGATAATCAAAAAACTCCCAACAGGACCAGAGGACTTCACAGGCAAATTCTATCAAACATTTGAGGAGTTAACACCTCTTTTCTCAAACTATTCCAAAAAACAGAAAAGGAAGAGCAACATCCAAACTCATTCTAGGAAGCCAGCATTACCCTGATAGCAAAATCAGTTAAAGACACCACTAGAAAAGAGAACTATAGGCCAATATTCCTGATGAACATACATGCAAAAATCCTAGCAAACTGAATCCAACAATGCATTAAAAACATCATTCACCACAATCGAGTGGGATTTCATCCTGGGATGTAAGAGAGGTTCAATGTTAACAAGTCAACCAATGTGATACATCACCTCAATAAGAGAAAGGGTAAAAAACATATGATCTTTTCAATATACACAGAAAAAATCATTAGACAAAGTACAACATCTATGCATGATAAAAACCATCAACAAAGTAGGGACAGATGGAACATAACTCAACATCATAAGGGCCATATATAAAAAGCCTACAGCTAATTTCATCCTTAATGGGGAAAAACTGAGAGCTTTTCCCCTAAGATCAAAGACAAAGATGTTCACTGTCACTACCCTTACTCAACACAATACTGGAAGTCCTAGCCAAAACAGATAACAAAAAGAATTAAAAGGCATCCAAATCAGTATGAAAGAAGCAAACCTTACACTATTTGCAGATAACATAATAATATATATAAAAAATCCAAAGATTCCACCAAAAAAACCTGCTAGAAATGATAAACGAATTCAGTAAAGTCACAAGATACAAAATCAATATACTGAAACTGAAATTCAGTTGAATTTCTATACACCAATAATGAGGCAGCAGAAAAATTAAGAAAATAATCTCATTTATAATTGTACCAAAAATAATAAGATACCTAGGAATAAACCTAAACAAAGGGTTGTTTAAACCCTGTACTCTGAACCTGTACTCTGTTCTTTATAGTACTTTATCAGTACTATAAAACACTGATGAAATTGAGATTTCATGCTCATGGACTGGAAGAATAAATATTGTTAAAATGTCTATACTACCCAGAGCAATCTACAGATTTCATGCAATCCCCATCAAAATACCAATAGCATTTTTCACAGAGCTAGAACAATCCTAAAATTTTTATGGAACCACAAAAGACCCCAAATAGCCAAAGCAATCTTGAAAGAAAAGCAAAGCTAAAAGCATCACAATTCTGGACTTCAAGTTATATTACAAAGCTGTAGTAATCAAAATAGTATCTTACTGGCACACACAGAAAAATAGACACAAATATCAATGGAGCAAAATAGAAAGCCCAGAAATAAACCACAATTATATATGAGATTAATTAATCTTCAACAAATCAGGAAAGAATACCCAAAAGGAAAATGACAGTCTCTTTCAACAAATGGTGTTGGGAAAACTGGGCAACAACATGGAAAAGAAAGAAACTGGACCACTTTCTTACACCATATACAAAGTAAATTCAAAATGGATTAAAGACATTAATGTGAGACCTGAAACCATATAAAACCCTAGAAGAGAACATAGGCAGTAACTTTTTTGACATCTGCCATAGCAACTCTTTTCTCTATAGGTCTCTGGAGGCAAGAGAAACAACAACAAAAATAAACTATTGGGACTACATCAAAACCTGCACAACGGGAAGGAAACAATCAATAAAACTAAAAGGCAACCTTAGAAAATAAGAGAAGATATTTGCAAATGACATATCTGATAAAGATTTAGTATCCAAAATATATAAAGAATTTACACAACTCAAAATCTTATTAAAAAGTGGCAAAAGACATGAATATTTTTTCAAAGAATACATGCAGATGGCCAACACACACATGAAAAGATGTTCATCATCTCTTATCATCAGGGAAATTCAAATCAAAACCACAAGGAGATAAGACTCGTACCTGTCAGAATGGCTAAAATAAAAAAATGCAAGATACAAGTGTTGGTAAGGATGTGGAGAAAAGGGAACCGTCATTCACTGTTAGTGGGAATGCAAATTGATGTAGCCACTGTGGAAAACAATACAGAGGTTCCTCAAAAAGTTAAAAACAGAACTACCCTACAATCCAGTAATGGCATTACTAGGTATTTACCCCAAAATACAAAAACAGTAATCCAAAGAGATACATGCACATCTATGTTTATTGTAGCATTATTTACAATAGCAACATTATGGAAGCAGCCCAAGTGTCCATCAATAGATGAATGGATAAAGAAGAAGTGGTATAGAGATGATAGATTAGATATAGATAGATAGATAGATAGATAGATAGATAGATAGATAGATATAGATATAGATAGATATGGATGGAGATATAGAGTATAAAGCTAAGTCAAGTAAGTCAAATATATGATTTTACTCATATGTGGAATTTAAGAAATAAAACAAAAAAGCAAAGGGAGAGAAATAAATAAATGATGTGGATTAAGGAGTGCACTGGTCCTGTTGAGTTCAGCATAAGGTGTTGTATAGAAGTATTGAATCAGTATATTGTACCCCTGAAAGTAACAGAACACTGTATGTTAACTAAATGAATTAAAATAAAAACTTTAAAAAAAGAAACAACTTTCTCACCCCCCCAAAAAAAAAGAAAAAAAGAAAGAAAATTTCCTTAACGTTTAAGATACTATGTTCTGAAACTCTGAATCTTATTTAAATTATCTGCTTTGGGAGGACTCTTCTGATGCTGTACCATCAGGGAAAGGGGAATATCGTATCATTACTGCTAAATGGGGTGAAATTCCAGGTTTTCTACTCAGCCTCCATCCATACCCTAGGAATTCGGAGGCACTTCCCTACCATTGGTCAGGGTGTAGTGATACTCCTCACTAGACTTTCATAGATGCTTTCATAGATGCATTGTAGGTCAGGGGGGTCTCGTTACTTCTCCACATGCCCCCCTTTTTCCCACAGAGGCAGAGACATGGCTCATTACCTCTGGGCTGTGGAGAAAGATCTGACTCTTCAGTAGGCCACCTCTGACACCAATCTAGCAGACTGTAGGGGAAGGGATTCTCATTACCTCTGGGTGAGGTTATAAGCCTAAGTTCCCCATGTGGTCTCCCTTGACATCATGGGGATGAGAAAGAGGCAGAAGTTCTCATTAGCATCCAGTGGTAATGAAAGTCCCAGTTCTTCATTCAGCCTCTGGCCTCAATACAACTCTGGTGGCAGGGCAGGGGTGCCTCATTATAGCCAGCTGAAGGTGGAAGTCTCGGCCTCTATTCAAACTTTGCTTACAAAGGTTATAGTGGGTCCACAGTTTATTCTGTGGTGTTTGGACAAGAGTAGGTCAATTATTACCTAAATGTGTTCTGTCTTGCTAGGCTGTCCTTTCCTGGTTCTTCAACTAGATAAAGAACTTTTCTATTGGGGCTTTTTTGTCTTTACCTGGTATTTTGGGGTTACAAGCTTCTCTACCACCAAATTAATGATATATGAGACAAAAAGGAAATCCAGGGGATGAATTGCCATGCTATTCCTTAGTCCAAAGGTCCTTAGACAGTCTGCCTTCTTCTCTCCACATTTCAGAGCATTCTTATGTTTGTTTTATATAATTACCTAGGTGTACAATTTTTACCTAAACTTGATCGGAGGAACAGGAAAAAGTGTATCTACTCCATCTTATTGAAAATACTGACTTTTAACACTATTTTGAGAATCAGAGACTGCATGACTAATTTCCTCATACATATAAAAAGAAGATATGAATTTCTATACACTTATATCCCTTAACATAACTTATATCTTAACTATTAGCAACTGTTTTCTGATTATCTGATTTATGTTCCATTTCTGTAATATATAAAAAGACATATTAAATGTCTTTAAATATTGATTACATAGTTTTGTTTTCACAAATAGAAGATTCCTCTTAAACACATACAAAAATGATGTTAACAATTCTAAAATATTTTATCTATGTTTCCAACATTTAAATGGATCATATCCAATAATAATGTTCAGAAAATCATTTGGGGGCAATTTTCAAAGTAAGGATTTTCAGTAAACATATTATTGTAATTTTGATAATATATTGGTAAAAATTATAGCACTATTATTTTTTTTCTTTTCATAATGGATGACTTTAATATCTGCTTTGAAATTTTCAAGTTTACTTCAACTAAGCTGTATACTTTATAACTTTAGGAACTTTAGTTCTATTCTTTATTCTATTAGATCATTTGTATTTTTATAAGCTATCAAAAATCTTTGTGGAAAATGAAGATTATCTTAGGTTTGATTTTTATGTGAGGTAGTTCAAGTAAACACTGAAAAAAGGATTAAAAGTGAGATATGGAAAGGAAAAAAAATCAACCAAGGATACGTTGCTATTCATGTTTGTACTTTGGGGAACTGGGAACAAATCAATGGATCTTTGTAGGCTGTGTAATACCTGTTCTGAGTTGTCCCATCTCTACGAGAGGGAAACTGGATATATTTATTCATTGATCCCCATTTGTTATTGGTTGTGAATTGAATGTGGGGTATTAAGTCCCTGGCATCCCTTATGAAGGGAATTTGAAATACTGCAGAAGAAAACCATCACTGTGTAACAGAATGGAAAGTACTTAAATTACATATGCAGGCCCGTGAATATGTGCCACTCTGGAGCGAGTGGAAATAAAACATTTAAAAAAATCAAATGAATAAACAGCTATATAAATATCCCCCCATGTGTTAGAACAGTCAGAACTCCTTCATTGGAAGTCTTCTACCTTTGCTTACAGAAACTCCAACTCAGGACAAAGAGTGCTCCATTTTTGGTTCAGGTAGATTACTGTTTAGGTTTCTCAGTTTCAACAAAATGAGGTCCACCCCACTACATATCAGTCATGTCTAAAAAGTGTGACTGCTTTAAAAAAAAAAAACAGAATTTCAGGATTGGAAGAAATATACATTCCAGTTATTTTCTTAGGTAACAACATGCAAAATAGTTTTAGTCTCCATTTAAACAAATACTTTAAAAAAAACATTAAAATTTAGTCCATTGATTAGAGATTATAATAGTTAAACACTTCCTGCTCCCATTGATCAGCTAAATTTTATGTTATGCATATAAAAGAGATGAATATGAAAGGGCTTACATCACTCATAAAATTCCTTGGATACTTTTAATCACCCACATTTTGGGTGTTCGGCCCTTTAATGACATACACAAGCACCACAACCACATATTCACCATATGATTACAACTTCATTCAACCATTACCTTGGACTTTCCCCACTTGTATTTAACTAGTTCTCATCCAGACTCCATCTCTGGACAACTTCGAACTCAAGTGTCTTTAGAAATTTCTGCCTTACAGTCTCTGGATTCATTCCCCATTGTGGGGATGCCCCTACCACTTGGTTTTTGCTTTTCCAAAATGACTTTTTAAATTTAATCACTTTAGCTTTCTCCCAGCTCTTTTTCATCAGAGTGCTATCCATAAATTTCCACACTGTGGGTTTTTTCCCCTCAGAATTACGGGTATTTTTTTATACATCTGGGAGTTAAAGAGTGTGGGAAACAAACGATACTTCCCATATAGATTTAAGCAACTTGCAGATACAATATTCTCCTTAAGGATTTAAATGATCTATTTGATCTTCTCCAGAAAAGACAGTAAGAATGTGTTTTGTATTCCTGTTTTATAATTATATAAAAAGTATTATAATGCAGGATAATATGTTTTTCTTTTCATTCATATATTCAAAATTCAGGGTACCTACCTAATAGTTAAGGGCATGAAATGGCACCTTCAATTTCTTTTTTTCAGTAATTCTTACCTCTTTGAAACTATGACTAGAATTAAAATTAAAAAAATATTTTTCTTTTTATCAATATGCACATATACAAACATGTACACCCCCATGCATACTTCTGCACACCTTTAAAAAGTGCCCTTTCACAACAACAAAATTGGCCTATGCACTTTATCTGCTCACATAAAGTAGAGTTTAATACACTCTGGCATTGCTGTTTAGGTTACTGCCTACATATTTTGCCCTTTATTCTCTTTCACTTTTACCCAGAGGAGTCTATCAAGAGACCATGTACAGAAATATCAAATAAAATATATCATAAAAAAGGAACTCTGAGAACTTAGTGACCTGAAAAAATGTTACTTATAAAACTAATGACCTAAGAATGCCTTTAAATCGGAAAGCATCTAGTACAGCAAAGAGACCTTCAAAATAGACTTGTAAGCAGTGATCCAGATAGAAGATTAAATAGCACAATGTATTTAAAAGCATAAGGTAAAATAGGAAAAGTTGGAATTTTTCATTCCACACAAGCATTTCACTCTGCCACTAAGAAATTCTTCTTTCCTTCCTTCCTTCTTTCTTTCCTTCCTTCCTTCCTTTCCTTATTTCCTTCCATCCCCCGCCCTTCCTTTTTATTTCTTTCTTTCTACCCCCCTTTCATATTTTAGTTTCCTGTTTTGGTATCCATTTAGTGTATATTTTTCCTATATTCAAAGAAACTGTAACAAGATATTTATATTGCAAGTCCAATATTAATTCACATGCCATCACACTATACTAGGTAGGATTTTCATGGGCCTATTACTAGCACAGTTAATCTAAAGAATAAATGTAAATTATCTCCAGATGCTTCTACACATCCAGTTCTTTACAGAATTTTTGTTTATATCTTAAAAATTACTAACAACAAATTTCTAAAGTGATCATTAGTATACTTATTTGTTCATAGTATGTCTGGCTATGAGGATATATTAAATCTTCATGTTGGCCATGGTGAATAAAACCATTGATTTTCCATTCTCTAATCAATAAAATATTGATAAGCTCTATAGCCAAGTGGCAAAACCAAAATGAGACATCCACAACAATTAGCTAAAGATAAATCAATAGATGAAGTTCTCATTAATATTCAAAATGACAGTTTAATTTTGACAGGAGAAAATACAGTTGTTGCATCCTTTTTCATTTATAATAGTGGGGCAGAGGTCAAATATGCATAATGAATTTGAATTTGAAATTTCTTTACATCAAAAAAAACCCTTGAAGCTCAGAAATTCATTTTTAAACAGATATATTATCCCCAGTGTATAGTTCGGTAGACTTCATTAGAAATTATAGATGAGCAGTTATAATCGTGAAAGGGACTACAGGCCAGTTTATACACTTCTCAATAAACCCAATATTGTACAAAGTACATTTTCTGTTTACATAATCAGCTGATTATTTTTCTTTCTACTTTCTGCTATAATTAAATAAACACAAAATGTTGCCTATTATTCAATTTGTGCTTCTCAATCTTCATAAGGATCCACATAAAGTCCCAAATTTTAACCTAATTATATATAAATTTGTTTCAGATTTGATTTCTAATTCAGGATCACTAGAAGAAGCAAAAACATATATTTATTCCATTTCTGATTTTTTATTGTCATTTACTAAGTCTAAAGAAATGTTTTTAGGCTTGGTAATGTTATTCCTCCAACACATTTTTGTACATTTTTATTCATTTTTGTAATCTGGTATCATTTAATAGGAAACTATTTCATATTGATTGGGAAAGCAACTGGTTAACACAGAAAAAAATTCACCCATAATTCCATGTGCCTTAGTAAATCATTTTTGATATTTTGCATAAGGACACATATCATAATTAACATACACTCTGCTTTTGAGCTTGCTTTCTAAACTTGTTTTCTCCAGTCACAAAATTGTATTCTCTATCTTGACTTTGAACAGTTTTTTTGTTAATATTTATTTATTTATTTATTTTGAGAGGGGGGGGAGAGAGAGACAGAGAGAGAGAGAACACGTGCACGAGTTGGGTAGAGGCAGAGGAGAGAGAGAATCCCAAGCAGGTTCTGCACTGACAGCAGAGGGCTCTGCACTATGTAGAGTTCAATCCCACTAACGGTGAGATCATGACCTGAGCCAAAATCAAGAGCTGGACACTTAACCGACTAAGCCGCCCAGGTGCCCCTTGACTTTGAACAATTGTACAGAATGCCATTTATCTACGCAATTTCATATTAGGGAAACTTTATTTTGTGTTGTTGCAAATCATATTGTGATGAATATCCTTAAAAATAATTTGTATTTTTCTATTTTTTATAATTATAAATTTCTACATGATGATTTTCTGTTTTAAAGGGCATATGGTGGGGCACCTGGGTGACTCAATCAGTTAAGCAATTCACTCTCGATTTTGACTCAGGTCACCTAGCCCTGCATAGGGATCCAGGATGACAGTGTGGAGCCTGCTTGGGATTCTCTCTCTGCTCCCCCACCCCACCCCTGCTCTCACACACGTGCACTACTTCACTCTCTCTCTCTTAAAATAAATAAATAAACATTTTTTTAAGAAAAAAAATAAAGGGCATATGTTATTTTTAGAGTTTTTCATCCCCATCTCTCTCTTGGTTTCCAGATGCTTGTACCACAGCAGTGTCACATCACTTGCCTGCCTCCTTAACCTGGCAAATAGATGGATAAATAGCTCTAAAATCCTTCCATTTTAGTAGGTCGATTATAATATTTTAATATTTAATTTTATATGTTCACTACAAGTGAGTTTAAATGTTTTTATTATTAGACATTAATCATTTTTTCTTGTGTAAATGAATTATATTTTTACCAAATTATTTTTTTTCAGGAGGTTCTCCCTCATTGGTTTCATCAATTTACATCAATTTGTTGAATTTATTTATTGTTTCGCTTAGTTGAAGCTAACAATATAAATCATGCATCCTCCATATGTAATATACCAAATATACTTTATATGTTTCCCTTAACAAATTCTGGCTAAAAATTCTTCCAATCACTTGTTTATTACAAATGGAGATGTAGAAACTACAACCAGATTAGTGATGCTTTATATTGTGCATAAAGGTCAACCACAGAAAACTTTCTAGGGGTAAGGGGTTACTGCCTCACCATGAATTTCCAAAAAGGCAGGTGGGTGGGATATATATCTAGCAGTTTTTTGGCTATTCAGGGTCTTTCATGGTTCCATACAAATTTTAGGATTTTTTTTTTTCTAGCTCTGTGAAAATGCTGGTGGTGTTTTAAAAGGGATTGCATTAAGTGTGTAGGTTGCTTTGGGTAGTATAAACATTTTAACAATATTTTTTCTTCCAATCCAGGAGTATGGAATGGTTTTTTGTTTGTTTGTTTTCATTTCTTTGTGTCATCCTCAATTTCATTCAAAAGTGTCTTATAGTTTTTAGAGTATAGATCTTTTACCCTTTTGGTTATGTTTATACCAAGGTATCTTATTGTTTTTGGTGCAGTTGTAAATAAGATCAATTCCTTGATTTCTCTTTCTTCTGACTCATTAGTGTATAGAAATGCAACAGATGTCTATATTGATTTTGTTTCCTATGACTTTACTGAATTTGTGTATCAGTTCTAGCAATTTTTTGGTGATGTCTTTCAGGTTTCCTTAGAGTATTATGTTGTCTGCAAATAGTGAGTTTGACCTCTTCCTTGCAAATTTGGATGCCTTTTATTTCTTTTTCTTACCTGATTACTGAGGCTAAGACTTCCAGTACTATGTTAAATAAAACTGGTGACAGTGGACATCCCTGTCTTGTTCCTGACCATAGAGGAAAACCCCTCAGTTTTCTCCCACTGAGGATGATATTAGCTCTGGGTATTTCATATATGGTCTTTATGATATTGACTTATGTTCCCTGTATCCTATGTTGTTGAGGGTTTTTATCAAGAGTGGATGCTGTACTTTGTCAAATGCTTTTTCTTCATCTATTGAGAGGATCATATGTTCCTTATCTTTTCTTTTACTATTATAGTGTATCACATTGATTTGTGAAAATTGAACTGCCCTTGCAACCCAGAAATAAATCTTATTTGGTTGTGGTGAATAATTCCTTTAATGTACTGTGGGATTCAATTTGCTAGTATTTTGTTGAGAATTTTTGCATCTATGTTCATTAGGGATACCGGCATGTTATTCTTTTTTAGTGGGGTCATTGTCTGTTTTTGCAATCAAGGTAATGCTAGCCTCAAAGAATGAGTTTGAAAGTTTTCTTTCCATTTCTGTATTTTGGAACAGTTTGAGGAGAATAGGTATCAACTCTTCTTTAAGTGTTTGTAAAATTCCCCAGGGAAGCCATGGGGCCCTGTACTTTTGTTGGGAGATTTTTGATTACTGACTCCATTTGTTTGCTGGTTATTGGTCCATTTAAGTTTTTTACTTCTTCTTATTTCAGTTTTGGTAGTTTATATGTTTCTAGGAATTTATCCATTTCTTTCCATTGCCCAATATTTTGGCATTATTCTCATTGTTTTCATTTCTGTGGTGTTGAGTATTATCTCTCTCTCGTTCATGGTTTTATTCATTTGGGTTCTTTCTTTCTTTCTTTCTTTCTTTCTTTCTTTCTTTCTTTCTTTCTAGGGGCTAGGGGGTTATCAATTTTATCAATTTTTTCAAAGAATCTTTTCCTGATTTCATTGATCTATTCTAATTTTTTGGTTTGTTTTTATATCATTTATTTCTGCTCTAATGTTTATTATCCACCCTCTTCTGCTGGCTGTAGGCTCCATTTGTTGTTCTTTTTCTGGCTCCTTTATTGTAAGGCCATGTTGTGTATGAGATTTTTTTTGCTTTCTAATGTAGGCATGTATTGCTATCTATTTCCCTCTTATGACCACTTTTGCTGCATTCCAAAGGTTTTGGACCATCATGTTGTCATTTTCATTTGCTTCCATGGATTTTTTTTTTCTTCTTTAATTTTCTGGTTGACCCATTCATTCTTTAGTAAAATGTTCATTAGCTTCCATGTATTTATGGTTGTTCCAAATATTTTCTTGTGGTTGACTTCAAGTTTCATAGTGTTGTGGTCTGAAAATATGCATGGTATGATCTCAGTCTTTTCTACTTGTTGTGGCCTGACTTGTGACCCAGTAGGTGATCTATTCCAGAGAATTTCCCACATCCATTCAAAAAGAATGAATATTCTGCTGTCTTAGGATGGAATGATCTGAACATATCTGTTAAGTCCATCTGGCCCAGTGTGTAATTCAAAACCATTGTTTTCTTTTTGATTTTCTGCTAACATGATCTTTCCATTGATGTCCCCTACTGTTACTCTATTATTATCAAAGAGTGTGTTTATGTTTTTTATTAACTATCTTATACATTTGGGTGCTTTCACATTGGGGGCACCCAATATTTATAATTGTTCTATTTGTTGAATAGACAACTTTATTGTGATATAGTGCCCTTCTTTATGTCTTGTTATAATCTGTGGTTTAAAGTCTATTTTGTCTGATATAAGTATTGCTACCCTGGCTTTTTTTTTTTGATGTCCATTAGCATGATAAACGGTTCTCTGTCCCTTCAGTTTCAAGCTGTAGGTGACTTTAGGTTGAAAATAAGTCTCTTATAGGCAACATATAGATAGTTCTTGTTTTTAAATCAATTCTGACACCTGAAGTCTTTTGATTAGAATATTTAGTCCATTTACACTCAGAGTCATTATTGATAGACACAAATTTAGTGCCATTTTATTATGTGTTTTGTCATATCTGGAGATTTTTTCTGTTCTTTTCTTTGTTGCTTTTGGTTTTTCTTTCAAACTTAAAGGGTCCCCTTTAATCTTTCTTGCATGGGTGATTTAGTGGACATGAACTCCTTTTATTTTTGAGAAATTCTTTATCTCTCCCTCTATTCCGAATGACAGCTTTGCTTGATAGAGTATTCTTGGCTGCATATTTTTCCCATTCAGGAGGTTGAATATATCATGCCACTCCCTTCTGGCCTGCCAACTTTCTATAGAGACATCTGCTGCTAACCTTCTTTATTTTCCCTTGAAAGTTAGAGACTTCTTTTGCCTTGATGCTTTTAGGATTTTTTTTCTTTATCTCTATATTTTGCGAATTTAGCTACGAAAAATCTTGGTGTTGGCCTGCTTTAATTGATTTTTGGGGAGTTCTCTGTGCTTCCCAGATTTAGATGTCTGTTTCTTTCCCCAGATTAGGTAAGTTTTCAGCTAGAATTTCCTCAAATAAACCTTCTGCATCCTTTCCTCTCTCTTCTTCTGGGAATCCTAAGATATGAATGTTATTATGTTTCATGGAGTCACTGAGTTCCATAAATCTACTTTTGTGTTGTAAGATTTTTTTCCCTCTTTTGTGTAGCTTCATTATTTTCCATAATTCTATATTCTATACCAGTTATTCATTCCTCTGTCTCTTCCATCATTGCAGTCATTACATTCAGTTGTTTTTCATTCTCCGTTATTGCATTTTTCATTTGGGTCTGATTGGCTTAAAGCTCTTTTATCTCTGTGGTATGGGACTCCCTGGTGTCTTCTATGCTTTTCTCATGCCCAGCTAGTAAGAATCCTCATGATTATTTTTGTTGTTTGTTTTTAATTAAAAAAAATCAGGAATAGAATTTAGTAATTCATCACTTACATATAAGACCCAGTGTTCATCCCAACCAGTGCCCTCCTGAATGCTCTTCACCTTTTTAGTCCTTCCCCACAACCAATACCCCATTATCAACCCTCAGTTTGTTCTCTGTATTTAGGAGTCTCTTATGGTTTGTTTTTATATTATTTTTGCTTTCCTTCTCTTATGCTCATCTGTTTTGTATCTTAAATTCCATATATGACTGAAATCATATATTTGTCTTTCTCTGACTGACTTATTTTGCTTAGCATATTACACTCTAGTTCCATCCATGTTGCTGCAAATGGCAAGATTTCATTCTTTTTCATTGCTGAGTAATATACCATTGAATACATATACCAATCTTCTTTATCCATTCATCCATCGATGGACATTTGGGCTCTTTCCATACTTTGGCTATTGTTGATAGTGCTGCTATAAACATGGGGGTGCATGTATCCCTTCGAATCAGCATTTTTGTGTCCTTTGGATAAATTCCTAGTAGTGCTGTTGCTGGATCATAGGGTAGTTCTATTTTTAATTTTTTGAGGAACCTCCATTCTGTTTTCCAGAGTAGCTGCACCAGTTTGCATTCCCAACAGCAGTGCAAAAGGGTTCCTCCTTTCTCCACATCCTCACCAACATCCGTTGTTGCCTGAGTTGTTAATTTTAGCCATTCTGACAGGTGTAAGGTGGCATCTCATTGTGGTTTTATTTGCATTTCCCTGATGATGAGTGATGTTGAGCATTTTTTTCATATATCTGTTAGCCATCTGGATGTCTTCTTTGGAAAAAATGTCTATTCATGTCTTTTGCCCATTTCTTCACTGTACTATTTGTGTTTTGGGTACTGAGTTTGATAAGTTCTTTATAGATTTTGGATACTACAGATTTTGGATACCCTTTATCTGATATGTTGTTTGCAAATATCTTCTCCCATTCAACCAGTTGTTTTTTGATTTTGCAGATTATTTCCTTTGCTATGCAGAAGCTTATCTTGATGAGTTCCCAAAAGTTCATTTTTGCTTTTGTTTCTCTTGCCTTAAGAGACATGTCAAGTAAGAAATTTCTGCGGCTAAGGTCAAATAGGTTGCTGCCTATTTTCCCCTCTAGGATTTTGATGGCTTCCTGTCTTATATTTAGGTCTTTCATCCATTTTGAGTTTATTTTTGTGTATGGCTTAAGAAAGTGGTCCAGATTAATTCTTCTGCATGTTGCCATACAGTTTTCCCAACATCATTTGCTGAAGAGATTGTCTTTTTTCCATTGGATATTCTTTCCTGATTTGTCAAAGATTAATTGGGCATATGTTTGTGGGTCCATTTCGGGGTTCCCTATTCTATTCCATTAATCTATGTGTCTGTTTTTGTGCCAGTACCATACTGTCTTCATGATTATAGCTTTGTAATACAACTTTAAGTCCAGAATTCTGAGGTCTCCAGCTTTGGTTTTCTTTTTTCAGGATTGCTTTGGCTATTTGGGGTCTTTTCTGATTCCATACAAATTTAGGTTTGTTTGTTTCAGGTCTGTAAAGAATGCTGGTGGTATTTTGATAGGGATTACATTGAATAAGTAGAGTGTTTTGGGTTGTGTTGACATTTTAACAATTTTTGTTCTTCCAATCCATGAACATGGAATGTTTTTATATTTTTTTGGTGTCGTCTTCAACTTTTTCATAAGCTTTCTATAGTTTTCAGTGTATAGATTTTTCAAATCTTTGGTTGGGTTTATTCCTAGATATTTTATGTTTTTTGGTGCAATTGTGAATGGGATCAATTCCTTGATTTCTTTCTGCTGCTTCATTTTTGGTGTATAGAAATGCAACTGATTTCTGTGTATTGATTTTATATCCTGTGACTTTGCTGAATTCATGTATCAGTTCTAGTAGTTTTTTGGTGGAGTCTTTTGGGTTTTCCGCATAAAGTATCATGTTGTCTGAGTGAAAGCTGACTTCCTCCTTGCCAGTTTGGATGCCTTTTATTTCTTTGTGTTGTCTGATTGCTGAGTCTAGGACTTCCAACACTATGTTGAATAACAGTGGTGAGATTAGTATCCTTAAAAGTGTTGCTCTAATTTCTGGGTCAAGCATATTACTTATATATGTTTTGACTAGATCCCTGGTTCTGACCTTTTCTTGTTCTTTCTTTTGGGATAAATTCTTTCATCTTGGCATTTTGTCTAGGTCTTTATCTTCTTCTGTGTGTTAGAAAAGCCTGTTAGGTTTCCTGCTCCTCAGAATAATGGCTTTATGAAGAAGAAGAGGTCACATACTGTTCAGGGCTGGACACTTCAGGAAGTGTCTCTGGTATGTGCTGCATGCACTCTAGTGCTCTGTATTGTTGCTCTATCCCTCGGGTCAGTCCTCTATGGAGTTTGGGGAGTGTTGGGAACTCAGCCAGGGTGTAGGAAGTTTTAACTAGGTGTGCTCTGGTCTGCTTGTTAAAAGAGATCTGATGTTATTTCCACTAGAGCTGAAGCCTTGCAGAATTCTATGGTCAGTAGATGTGGGGTGTGTGTGTGTGTGTGTGTGTGTGTGTGTGTGTGTGGTGGGGGGTTGTGCTGGTCTTCCAGGGGAGAGGCCTGCTGTGCTGGTTTGCAGGCACACTTGCCTGAGAAAAGCACTCCTACCAGAGTGCAGAGGGCAGGGCTTGGTGTCAGTGGTTTAGGCTGCCAGTGTTAGCACTGTGTTGCTTACTGAAGTTTGTTTACACTGAGGAGTTGGGGAGAGAAATGGTGCCAGCCTGCTCTCTCCTCCCCAGAGGGTAGTTTACGCCTGCTGCTGTCCAGGGAGCCTTCCTGGAAGAGTGAACAATCTCCCCTTATGTGTGCCAGGAGTCTCACAGATTGTTGCCTTCACCCTGTCTGTGTTCAGGCCATCTGCCTGTCTTGCAGCGAAGTGCACCTGGGGATCTATCCAAGGCAGGCCAGGTGTGGTGGGGACCTGTGCGTGGGGGAGGATTTTACTGCCCTGGCACTGATGCAGGTTTGTTCCAGGGCAGTAGCACCAAAGCACAGGAGCATAGAGTCTGGAGTAAAGTGCAGCAAAGAGCCAGTGTCCAGGTTAGTCGCCCTCAGCGGGTGTCTGTGTGCCTATGCTGAGGAGCAGAGGAGGGAAATGGCACCTGCCAGCTATTCTGTCCCCAGAGAGGAAATGCCACCTCTCCCATATGTACTCCAAGAAGGGGGAAATGTGTTCCAGGGGACCCTCAGACCACATAATCTGCCTGGCCTATCTGCTCACCTTCTCCACAGGAGCACTGTAGTGCCCATCAGGTTCCACATCTGCCTTGCCATGAACCTCCAAAACTCCAGTTTTTGAGCCCTGCTGGCTGTAAAAAATAGAAAAATCAGCCTCTCTAGTTTTCCCCATTAATGGCTTTGGGGAAGTATTTTCCTTGTGTGATCCCCTGTGTAGTTTTCTCTTTTCCTCTCTGTCTCTCTCTCTCTCTCTCTGTGAACAGGGCTCCCTCTCCTCCTCATCCCCTGTGATCTGTTTCTCCAATTAAATTTTTTTTAAGTTTATTTAGTTATTTCCAGAGAGAGAGAGAGAGAGAGAGAGAGAGAGAGCGGGCACATGAGCAGGGGAAGAGTGAAGAGAGAGGGAGAAAGAGAATCCCAAGCAGGCTCTGCCTTGTCAGCATGAAGACTCACATGGGGCTTGAACTCATGAACCATGAGATCATGACCTGAGCGGAAACCAATAGTTGGATGCTTAACAACTGAGTTACCCAGGTGCCCCTACAACTCTAGTTTTAAATGCATTTTACAAATGAGAAAACTGGGGCCAGGAAGGTCAAATACAATAAATGAATGGATGAAAGAATAAGCAAATAAATTGAATCAGATCTTTCTGATCTGAGAACCAAAGCTCTCAGCTTTGCTGATTCCTGCAAAATATTTATAAATTAGTTGCTATAGTTTAAAAATATTTCCATGCTGATTCTCTCTCTTTTTAATGTTTATTTATTTTTGAGAGAGAGAGAAAGTGAGGGAGAGGCAGAGATGGGGGAGAGAGGATCCAAAGCAGGTTTTTTTTTTCTGACAGTGAGCCCAATGGGGGACTGGAGCCAATGTGGAGCTTGAACCCATGAACCACAAGATCATGACCTGAGCTGAAGTCACACACTCAACCAACTGAGCCACCCAGCCACCCCTGATTCTCTCTTTTAAAGATTTTCCTGTGACATTTATAATTGTCAAATCTTTGTTTCCCCCATAAATTGTCTTTCATTCCATTTGGTCTGTATATACTACTTTGAGTCTATATGCCTCAGGTGAAAAATTGTGCTGTTAACTGAGCCTGTTAAACATTTTACAGCCGCTGTTACAACCCCATTGTAAAGATCAATTATGATAATGGCTTTTAAAGTAATTTCACTTCATTTTAAATCACTATTCAAATATCAGTTATTATTACACCAAAAGTTTTTACTCCTATGATGGTTAGTTTTATATGTCAACTTGGTTGGCATATAATCCTGTTATTTTCTAAAACATGAATCTAGGTGTCACTGTGAAGGTATTTTGTACATATGGTTAACATCCACAATCAGTTGACTTTGAATAAAGGAGAATTTTCCTTAATAATGTGAATGGGACTCATTTATTCACATGTACATCTGTAAGAACAAAACTGAGGTTTACTGCAGGAAGAAGAAATTCTGCTTTAAGACTATACCATAAGTTCCTGCCTGACAATTACAACCTCCCAGCCTACCCTAAAGAATACAGACTTGTCAGTTCTCACAATTGCATAAGCCAATTCTTTGAAATCTATCTATATAATTGTTGTCTCTCTGTCTCTATCTATCTATCCTCTATCAATCTATCATCTGTCTCTTACGGGTTCTGTTTCTCTGGACAACCCTGATGGATACTCTCCTTATCACTCTATTTGTCACTTGAGTAGATATGTTCATGTGGGTAATTTTATCTTAATTGATCCTAGAGTCAAGGAGTACACTTTTGGTTCTTTTTCAACAAGCATATGTTAAATAAATAAAACGTTTAAAACAAAGTTATTTAAAATAAAGAAAACTAGAGAGGGAGCATAAATCTCTCACAATAGCTTAAGGAAGAAGCCGGGATATTAGGGGGAAAACACTATCAAGATAAAAAATATTTTATTCCATCTACTCTATAGAAATCAAATCCAATGAAATGTCTGTTCTACCTAATTTCCAAAAAAATATTTTCCCTTAATTGTGCTTCTTTGTTATCCTCACTTTCATGGTCAAAATTTTAATATATTCTCTTTTTCTTTTTTTAATTTATTCATTATTGATAGAAAGAGAGATAGAGACAGAGACAGAGAGAGCACAAGTGGGGGAAAGGCAGAGAGAGAGAGGAGACAGAAAATCCCAACCATGTTTTGCATTGCCAGCACAAAGCCTGCTACGGGGCTTGACCTCACAAACTGCAAGATCATGACCTGAGCACAAACGAAGAGTCAGACGCTTAACTGACTGAGCCACCCAGGTGCCCCATTAATATACTCATTTTTCAAATAATTTAGATTTTTGTAAACAATATGTGCTCAGGTTCTTCCTGACACTTGTACCTATTAAGCACAGAGTATGATGTATATAGGATTTGCAAAATAATTTTTATGTGTTCTCCAAGTATTGGTAATAAATGGAAGATGTTTTTATAATGTCAAAAATCCAAAAAAATATGTAAAAGATAAAATATACATGTATATATATATATATATATATATATGTGTGTGTTTTTGTATATATACATATATCTCTACCTCCATCCCTCTTATCTCTATGTATTTGAATGAATAATGTTGTCTTTTGCATCTACTAAAATTCTGGACTAGTTTAAATGGAAACAATGTGCATCAGCATTGGAAAATCCACTTGTTTCTTATAAATATATTTCTGTAATTTTTTGTTCCTGACATTTGTACTTTAAGTCAAAAGTACTTAAGTGAAAGCAATTGTTTTTCTTTTCTTACCCATCTTCTCTGAAATTGTGTAGGAGGAAGCAAATCACTACCACTCAATCCCTGACATTAATTCAACAGACATATATTTTGATTTCAGAAGAATTATGGAAACATTCTTTTAGAAGAGAACAATGAGAGAGCATTCTGTGTTTAGCACATTTCCCTTTTCCAAGTGGCAATGGAGCGTTATAACAGCGAAGTAAATTGCTTCCTATTTCTATCTGCTTTATAAAAGTGTGACACTGACTGAGCTGAATCACTGAGAACACATCTGTACACAGCTAAATGAAAAGTTTTATGTGATGGTAGAACTAGGCAGAATTATTTTGTCCTTGGATGTTCTGATGATTAATAATGCTTAGATCATTGACTTGCACACAGTAGGGTGACATTCAGAGTACTGTGAGGAAACTCAATTTTTAATTTAACACATTTTTATGAAGGTAATTTTACACAAATTTGACCTGAATTATGGGTCACAGCAAGGTATGGTCATACACTGGAGCATTAGTGACAGGGTTCCTGGGAACACGGTGGGAATGATGTTATTGAGGCCTCACAGAGAGTGTGAAGTCATAGAATCAGAGCTGTCCAACAAGAATACCAAAAACAGAATACTGACATTGCTCATATTGAGGCAAGGTAAGGACAGAGGTTATTAGGAGTGATAAATACCTTCAACATTTTCTCCTAGCCATCTGATTTCCTGCAATACCATTGAACAAACTCAATCAGGGGCCAGAAATCAATAGGGTCTCTGTGGTGCCATGTGTAGGAGTAAGCATCCTTGAGCATGGAACAGGACAGGAAAGAGTGAACAATAGTTTTAAGGAGAGTGGCAAATCCAGTTAGTAGGTATGATATGTATAAAGTATATGCATATATAGAAACTGGCAGAAACTTTACCAAGTCTAGGCTATTTAATGATATGATGTCACATATAAAGTTCACATTTCTGAGTCATCTGGATACAAACATGCTATACATGAAATTATGAGTAGAATAAGTTGATAAATATAGAGTGATTATTATTACAATAACAGTATCAATGTTGAATGTTGAATGACCATTAATTTTTATTAGGTACTATATTATGTGCTTAGTATATACTTTCTCTAATTCTCACAATTAGTCTGTAAAATAGATGTTATTAGATTTACTTTACATACAGTGGAATGGCTTACAGAATGGTTAACTAAGTTGCCCAAGTTCAGCCAAGTAGTAAGTAGTAGAAACAGTATTCTCCACTAGGTTTTGAAGATTCAAAATCAGCATTCTTTATGTGATTGCATATTGGCTTCCAGGTATGTAAGTTATTTACCAAAAAAAGAAAGAAAGAACATTAGATTGATGACCCAGAGTAGTGTCCAAAATTCATGACAGTGATTTCAATGACTGTTATAATCATTTTTAATTGAGCTTTTTCTGCAACTTGAATACAAGATTGGAAATTTTTAAAAAGCTCATCTTGGGCAAATGTTCATAATAAAAAATTCACAAAACAACATATAATTTCAAAGAGTTCAAAAAATTTAAATCTATCCATAAATTCTTTCCAGGAAAGAATGCATAGACTATAGAGAAATACCAAGGGCTTATTCCAACGAATTAGTAAAGCAGTGCCATCCAGACTCTCAGGTCCTGGTGCCAAATAAGACCATGAAAGCACAGTTACTCCCAAAACTATTTGTTACTGTCCACAGATTTTAAGATAAAATGTCTTCTATGTATTCTTGGAAAGTTCCTCTTTCTTTCTATCAAAAATTATTTAGTGGACCTTATTCTGCTCATGCGGCAAATAACAAATTGCCATAAACTGAATGGCTTAAACAACAAACATTTATTTCTCATAGTTTTTCAGGTTGGGAAGTACAAGATCAAAGTGCCAGCATATTTAGTTTTTGGTGAGGGCTCACCTCCTGGTTTCTAGACTGACATCTTCTTGTTTCCTCACGTGATGGAGAGCAGAGAGAGAAGGCCATCTCTCTCTTGTCTTTTCTTACAAGGTCATTATTCCCAGGCATGCGAGCTCCATCCTCATGACCTAATTACCTTCTAAAGGCCTCACTTTCAAATACCATTGCATGGTATTTAGGCTTCAACGTATGAATTTTGGGGTGATGAAAACATTAAGTCCATAGTATATACTGGAAGACACCATTACAGGTAAATAAGACAGATATGGTCTCTGAAATTCAAGGAAATTTATAATGGCTATGTCATAAGATAAATAAAAAGAATGTTGACATAGAAAATATGAACAGTAGGTAATGGGATTAGATAGGTAATGGGATTAGATAAATTTAGGTAATGGGATTAGATAAATCAATGTGGAGATGATTTTTAAGTTGGCATGGAAAAATAAGAGCAGACAAGAAAAGGGCCAGGATTAAACATTCTCAAAAGAGGAAACAGTAAAACCCTTAAGCAGAAAGACACTTGGCATATTTTAAGTAGTGGAAGGCCAAAGTAGAATGGAGCAAATTGAATGAAGGAGGTATTGGCAAAAGATTGGGATGGGAGGAAGGGAGAGCTTAGATTCAGAGAGCCTTCTTGGTCATTGGGAAGCCATGCTAGAGAATTATATGATCAGTTCTTTTCCTTTTAAAGATCACTGATTCCTGTATTTTTAAGTAGATTTTAGACAGGCAAGAGAGGACACACAGGGATCATTTAAGAAGTCATTGAAATAACTACATTAAAAAATATGGTGGCTTTACAAACTTGGAGTGGGAATGGAGAAAAATGAATGGATATCAGATATATTTTAGGGATAGAATGAAAACTACTTACCAAAACTGGATATGGAAAGTATGGAAAAGGAATAAGTGGAATATGGCTCTGAATCTCTGGCTTTAGCAAGTTGGTGGACAGTGATGCCATTTACTAAATGAGTATAAGGTTTTGGATAAAAAGAGAATCCAGTCTTATGTTTCCCACACAAGAGGTTTGAAATGACTAAGTGGAAATGTCAAGTATAAGTTTGACTATACCAATCTGAGTTTCAAAGAAATTGTTTTGGCTTGAGATATATTTTGAAAGTAATCACCAAACAGATGGCCATAAAATTTGGTGAGCAGTGAATATACATAAAAAAAAAAAAAAAAAAGCCACGACATAATTTGAAGGAACTCTAATATTTAAAAGTCTGATCGAACTTATTAAATCAGTGAGAATATTGAGAGGGAATGGCCAATAAATTAGGGAGAAAAACAGGACTGCATACTGTTGTGAAAGTTAGTATGAAAAGTTAAGTAGGAGTTTATAAAAGGTATGATAATTGTATAAAGAGTTACTGAGATATCAAATGAGATTAGGATAGAAACATTTCTTTTTAGTGGGAAATATGTAAGTCTTTGGTAGCTTTGAAGAGTTTTTGTGGACTGAGGTGGAGATTAGCAATGTTAACAGAGTATGTACAAAGTGATGAGTTGTCTAGACAATTAATCTTTAGAATTTTTCTATAAAAATAGGAACAGATAGGGGCGCCTGGGTGGCTTGGTCGGTTAAGTGTCCGACTTCGGCTCAGGTCATGATCTCACGGTCCGTGGGTTCCAGCCCCGCGTCGGGCTCTGTGCTGACAGCTCAGAGCCTGGAGCCTGTTTCAGATTCTGTGTCTCCCTCTCTCTCTGCCCCTCCCCTGTTCATGCTCTGTCTCTCTCTGTCTCAAAAATAAATAAATGTTAAAAAAAAAAAATTTAAAAAAAAATGAGAACAGATAAATGGGTTCTTAGCTAGAGAGATATTTTAACTAAGTTGCTTTTTTTTTTTTTATTTAAATTTTTTTTTTTTTCAACGTTTATTTATTTTTGGGACAGAGAGAGACAGAGCATGAACGGGGGAGGGGCAGAGAGAGAGGGAGACACAGAATCGGAAACAGGCTCCAGGCTCCGAGCCATCAGCCCAGAGCCCGACGCGGGGCTCGAACTCACGGACCGCGAGATCGTGACCTGGCTGAAGTCGGACGCTTAACCAACTGCGCCACCCAGGCGCCCCGAGTTGCTTTTTTTTTTTATTTGTTTAAGGTGAAACAGAACAGAACATGGATTATAAAGACGAAAATGCTCCAAATGAAAATTCACAACAACAACGACAACAACAAAAAATGTGATGATACAAAGGAGATAGGGGATAGACAAAGGAAGAATGTTCTTGAGAAGAAAACTAAGGACAGACTCTAGTTATTTAGGCTAAAATACATTGAAGGGATCTCCATTGTTTTCTAACCATATAGTTCAATATTCATATCGAGTCAAAATTAATGTCTCAGGATATATGAAGGAGCAGAGAGAAAAAATTCAAACTGAATCAGCATACAAGTACAGAACTTTCATTTTATCTTCATTATTGTCCTCTGAGTTTTAGAAACTTCTGCTTCCATTAAGTTTACATGACAAATGCAAATCATCACTAAAATATTTCTCCTTACATGAAGAAATACTATATTGAAGAAGAAGAATATAATTTCTTTGAAAAACTATCAGAGGTTTGGGAACTATAATTTATTTATTTATTTATTTTTTTCAACGTTTATTTATTTCTGGGACAGAGAGAGATAGAGCATGAACGGGGGAGGGTCAGAGAGAGAGGGAGACACAGAATCGGAAACAGGCTCCAGGCTCTGAGCCATCAGCCCAGAGCCTGACGCGGGGCTCGAACTGACGGACCGCGAGATCGTGACCTGGCTGACTGCGCCACCCAGGCGCCCCTATAATTTAAAACCAAATCAAACTTAACAAAACAAAATAAAACAACTCATTAAGAATTCTGATAAGCTCTCCAGGCAGGGATGGATATTTGACTTGGTAAGAAGATTTTGTAACCTGGTTCTTAGTACTCAAGACTTGTATATTCAACTGCCCCCTTTATGTCTATAGTTAGATATCTAATAAGCATCCAAAAATTAACACATCAATAATTAACACTTGATTTTCCCCTTCTTTACTTCAAATCTGTTTCTCCCTCTGAACTTCTCATCTCTATAAATTCTAATAATGATCCATCCAGTTGAGCATGCCAAAACTTTATGAGCTATTATTGCCCACTGCTCTCTTTCCTGCCTTTCCCAGTTGAATACCACAGCAGGTTGTATTGTCTCCAAATTGAGCATACAGAGAACTTGTCAGATTCTATTTCTAGCACTTATACCCTACTCTAAGCCACTACTAGCTTTTGCCTAAAATAATGGAATACCCCCTGCCTGCTTTTACTCTGGTCTCTTTGTTATCTGTCCTCCACAAAGCAGTCACAGTGACCTTTTAAAAACATAGTTCATTCCAACTCCCTGCTGTAAACTCTCTAATGTTTTCCCATCACCTTAGCATAGAAGGCCCCCCATACACCTCTCATTTCCTACTCTTTTGTCCCTCACTTACTACGTTATAGTACATTGTCCTTTTGGTCCCTTGAGTAAGCAAGGTACTTACCCAAGTATTCTCTCTGCTTGAAGTGGTCTTCTTTCTGATCTCAGACCTTCAGTCTTCTTATTATAATGGTCTCAATGGAAATATCCTCAGCTAAAAAGAAATTAAAAGTTATGAAATAACCCAAGGAAGATACAGCACTATGAAATAGCAGTAAGTCAAACGTGTTCAATAATGGGAAAAAAAAGTTTTCTATCAATTAAATGTTGCTGTCATATATATATAAACAACGGGTAACTTAGGAAAGTGAGGTTAGAGGTATGTGATTCCTTACACTGGTTTAAGACAATAAGACTGGTGTAATACATGATTTTCAGAAGAAGTAGTATCTAAGTAGGCCCGATAATTAACTATGTTATTCATATTATTATTTGTTAGATTTCTTAATTATAGTCAATGAGTATAGTAAATGAGCTTTATTAATGTATGTGAGTATACTGTTTTATTGTTATTTTAATGTTATTTTAAGCTGCAACTTTGACTTTTCAAATGAAATAGCTGATAATTGATTATCACTATGCAAAGTTATAGCATTTAACAACAGCTTAAAATCTCAATTAATTTTGTTGGCATAATTTTATTAATACTTGGGCAATTAGAAAGCTGAAAAAGTGAGAGAGAAAGAGAGAGAGATGATGATATACAATTATAGATTGTGAAGGTTTAGCAAGTCTCCAAAATTATTTTTCTAACATTTTTCACCACCGACTGTATTTTGAGTGTCTTCCACAGTAAACACAAAAATTAGTCTTCAAATTTACTCTCAATCAACTAAAGGAAATGACAAACCACTTTATTATTGAAACATACTTTGATTCTGGTTATTCCCATCCTTTGGTCAAAATTCTACCAGTTACATAATTTTAAAGACTTTAATCTGACATTAAATATTTGAATACAGTTGTTATATACTTAACACATATGCATATACTTTTCATTTACTATGTATCAGACACTGTGCTAGAGATCTATGCTACAGAAATCAATAAGACAATCCTGGTGCCTGTTATTATGAAGATGTCATTTCTCAGAATAATTCTATACCCCTTGCAAAGTTGGTTTCCTATATTTGCTGTTTTAAGTGCAAAGAATTAAATCACAGAAAACCAAAACCAAAAAAAAAAAAAAAAAACACAAAAACTAAACGTGATCCAATGAGGGCAGAAGAGAAGGATCATACCTTTTTTATTTTTAAATGGTGGTTCACTTAATATGGCTTAATGTTCATTATTTCTTAAATTGTTGCATTAACAGTTTACATTTAAATTATATTTCACTTCGTAGGGGAAGGGAAGGAAAAATAAAATAAGATAAAAATAGAAGGTGGTGAACCATAAGACACTCTTAACTGTAAAGAATAAACTGAGGGTTCCTGGAGGGGAGATGGGTGAGGGAATGGGCTCAGTGGATGATGGCCATTATGGAGGGCACTTGTGATGAGCACTGGGTGTTATATATAAGTGATGAATCACTAAATTCTACTTCTGAAACCAATACTACAGTGTATGTTAACCAAGTTGAGTTTAAATAAAATCTTAGGGAAAAAAATCACATTTCACTTTCCATACAGCATAAAGAAAATATATAACCTTTTGATAGTTTTATTCTATTTGTTATTCAGTCATCTATCTTAATAAATTATACCTTCACATTAGCATATTACTGTTATGGGGGTCTCTACCACAGTTGATGCTATTTTCATGGTAAAATTTATATATTATTGTATTTGAATCTCAAGATATATTACATTCAAGAATACTGTGTTTTTAGGACTAGAAAATAGACATGTGAACCTATTTCAACCATTCATGCATTTTTTTCTCATAAAGTATTAGCAGTGTTTTTTCTTTTAAAGTTTGTTCATTTATTTATTATTTTTTAATGTTCATTTATTTTTGAGAGAGAGACAGAGTGTGAGTGGGAAGCAGGCTCCAGGCTCTGAGCTGTCAGCACACAGCCCGACGTGGGGCTCGAACCCACAAACCATGAGATCATGACCTGAGCAGAAGTTGGAAACTGAAGTTTATTTATTTATTTTGAGAGAGTGTCCACTGATGAGTGGGGTAGGGGCAGAGAGAGGAGTGAGCTCACAAGCTCACAAGCAGGCTCCACACTGTCAGAGGCCAGCCTCACATGGGGCTTAATTCCATGAACTGCGAGATCATGACCTAAGCCAAAACTAAGAGTTGGATACTTACCCATCTGTGCCACCCAGACTCCCCTAGCATTGTTTTTTTCTGATTTTACTAAGTAAACATTGATTATGCATTAAATATTCTTTATAAGGGCTTTCCAACTTCATTTAATGTTTTTTTATCCATTTCCTTCTTCCTCCATATTATTTTAAGATTCTCTGCATTTAGTCAGCTGATGTTTATGATTATCTATCTATATGTTTATCTACCTATCATCAACTCCTAGATTGTTTTTTCTATGATCATGAGGTATATGTTGAAATTCAAACAATAAACATACATAAAAAGTTCATTTTCCTTATGAATATTTTCATTTCATCTGAAATTTATAATATTTATAGAATATCTATATCTATATCTATATCTATATCTATATCTATATCTATACATAGAATATATCTATCTATCTATATATCTATCTATCTATATATATATATATACATACACATACCATGGAAAAAATTTCATCTAGATTCCTGACAAAAATCACAGAGACTCATATTTGCTTCCTGGTTCCCTATCATGTCATTTACTCCTTTGTGAATCTGTCTTTCTTTTTCTCTCTCCCCGTTATGTTTGGGGTATTTTTTAAGTTTATTTATTTATTTTGAGAGAGAGAGACAGACAGATAGAGAGACTCAGGAGGGACAGAGAGAGGGGGAGAGAAAGAATCCCAAACAGGCTCCACAATGTCAGCGAAGAGCCTGACGTGGGGTTCGAACCCACGAACTGTAAGATCATGATCTGAGCAGAAATCAAGAGATGCTTAACTGACTGAGTCACCCAGGTGCACCCATTTGGGGTATCTGATAAGCCTCAGTTTACTCTGAGAATAATCCAAGACCATGCTTTATGGAAACTGGCATGCATTCTAACAGGACACATCAGGTATCCAAATCTATTCAGGTACCACCATAACCATAAACAGGGAGGCAAAAGTCACTAAAAAGGGAACAAGAGTGCAAAAAGAGTCACTAGAAAGGGAACAAGTTCCCAGAGCCAGCATACATTTTCTTATTCTTCAATACTTCCTCTCCACAAATTTGGGTTTATAGAGTATTCGATATTATCATTACTGCCGTGTACTTCTGATAAAACAGAATTTCCTCTTCTTCCATGCTACATCCATGTTTTCTACAGTTTCTGTTTGTAGATTTTTATGAATCTGTTTTGAAAAATTATGTACTTTATACTATATTAAAAACTTTATACATAATATTTTCCTTTTGGCATTATATATCTTAAGCAAATCCATGGACTCTACCCAAGACTTTTTACTTTTGCCTGTGTAAGTGGCAACTTTGTCTTATTTACCAAATATATACTTGGCTCTGACAGAAGAGTAGATTTAATACACTGTCTTTTGGCTATTAAAACTTCCATATCTATCAGCTTTAGGTGTGAAATATCACATAAAAGTAAAGTTCGATGTGGCTTCGTTTTATAATACTTTCAGCTTTCTACTTTAGCAAATTGCCACCAAACTGATGAGCTCCTGATTTACTACGGGTACTGATGACATCAAACCCTGAGAATTTGCTTTTAGCCATTTAATCATTTCACAATTTCCTATTTTACCAACAGAAGAGAACTTTTCCTTTGTCCATTGACAAAACAATTACTTCTAAATAGCAATAGAGCATTTTCTTTTTCCAACATCGATCAGGTTACAATCCATTCCTAAAATAAAGAACAGACCTCTAAGCTTTGGAAGTTTTATTTTAAAAACTTACACTTAGAAAATACTTTAAATGACTCTCTTTCTTTGATGTTTAACCTCTAAATTGTGAATGGTATTCTGATTTGTTTTAATTGATGATAAAGGACCATAAATAAGGACATACATTAAATTTATATGGACCCTGAATTGAATCTCTATGGGGAACCCTAAAAGAAATCCACACGTATTGATTTGGCTTTAATACACACATCATAAATCATCATATTTATCATAGCATTTGCAATTATGTAATGTCTTATAGGTCATCGACATGTGAAACTTGCAGCAAAAAGTTGAACCACACATTTAACTAGTCATCGGAGAAGCGTATTTGCCCTATGACAGCAAAACTTTGAGGAAGGCATTTTTCAATAACTTGTACCATGGAAGAATATATTCAAGGCCTATCTGACTGTTAGTCAACTTGTCAGAATTTATAAATACATATAGGTAAACCCACATAGCCAATGTGTGAAAATAAATTTATATATATATATATATATATATAATATATATATATTATATATATATATATATAATATATATATATATAACTACATAGAAGTACTAGAATGAATGTATATAAAGTACCTTTTTGTTTATTTAAATAGTAACAGATTTTCCTAGGTTGAAGAGTAGTATATTCAATTTAAATGAAATCACATTTTGAATTTGTAAGTACCATTTATCAGCCTGTGCCTCTGGGTCTAAGTCCATAGCAGAGCCAGGATGTCCTTGCAGGGAGAAGCCCTGAGAAGTGGTACAGCCTGGTTTATTTGCCCCAAATAAGGAAAAAAAATTAGCTAAGGAAATAAAACTTCCTATTCTGCTCACTGTCTTCTTGGGACATAAATTTAACTATAAATAGATTAACAATCAACTTTTTTTTTTACCCAAATCTGGTTTTCATGCTTGGCTTCTAGGAGTTTTCAGAGTAAGTTCAGCCTTAGTCACAGCCTCTTTAGATGATACTTCTGGTAGCAAGGAATTGAAATTAAGTTGTCCAATCTGGTTAATTCTGTTGGATTTTGGATAATAAAATAACATGTTCTTTTTCACTGTGTGTCTTTCACAGCAAAACATAATGCTTGCATCTGTTTCTGAGTAAAAGCAGAAAAATGAACACCCTATCACTAATAGTGTTTGAACTGTTCGTGTGATCATTTGTTCAGGAGGTGGAGAAGGAATTCTTACACTGGATGTGAGATCAGATTATAGGTTATCATACAGGTTCCTTCTAAGTTCAAGAATCTACAATTTCGTGGAAATATTTATAAGCAAAGGAAGACCAAAATACATTGAAGCAGGGTTATTTCAATAGCTTTTGAGATTATTTTGTTTCAACAGTGATTCAGGAGAGCATCTAAGGAAAGGGCACAGTAGTATATCTACTAGACAAGAGGACCTCAAACTGGCAAATACTTTTACAATTAATCAATTAGCAAACTCCCTTACACCTACAATTATGATGATACCTTTGTTTCAATGTTTTCTATCATTTCCAGTATGCTTTCTTACACTAAATTCTTAAGCCTCTTTGATTCTTAAGTTTGTATTGATTTATTTTACAAATACATATTAATGAATAGAAAACAGACAATTCTCATTCCAGAAATAGTACAGTAGCTTGTGTTGTACTAACTCCCCTACAAATAACAATTTGAAGCTCTGAAAACAGAAACAAAAACGGAAACATGACTTTGAAGAAAATTTCCTTTTGGGAAGATTTATAAGGATTACCAAGAAGCATTAGCTGCAAGCCTAAAATTGCTGAACAGAGAGTTAAGCCATTAATCAATGAAGGAGAGACTGAATTTTGAGCTTGAGATTTGCCAATTTATAGGCAGTTGTTGAACACCTCACGCTTTCCATGGAAGGTCCACTTTTGGAATAAAGACAATAATCCAAAAGCATTTTCTCTTGGCCAGAGAGTAAAACCAAGCACTTGAACCAGCAAAGTAGAGAACACCATGATTCTCCAAATTCAAGGTGATTAGCTATTATTTATTATCTGTTAGAAACGAAATCAATATATTTCAGAACACAATAATATATCTGTATCATCTAAAATGGATTATACATAATTTCCACTGCACAATCAAAAGCTCCTTGACATGCAAAAAAAAAAAAAAAAAAAAAAAAAAGGAAAATTTATCCCCCAAATAAGAGAAATCTGTAGTTAGTAAAGAAGACTCAAGTTGATCCATGCATTGTTAGTAGCATGAAAGGGATTTATGCAGTTAAATAAATATGTTCAAGTAATTAAAGAAAAAGTCTAAATACATGAATGGATCAGAAATATCAATAAAGAAAGGAAAACTACTAAAAGGAATCAAATAGAAATTTTACATCTAAAGTACACAATATCTGAAATAGAAAAGTCACAAGAGGGGATATTGCTGAAAATAAAATATGTCCATGAATTTGAAGACCAATCAATAGACCTTCTACACTCAGAAGAAAAGAGGGAAAAAAACCAAGGTTTATAAAAATGACTGTTTATGAAAGTCACTGTTTCTGTGACTGAAGAGTAAGTGACTAACAAATAACACTCTTGGGGATATCAATTGTAAACTCAATTTAAAAAAATATGAAGGTGAAAAAAAGTAGAAAGATTTTGGAAAGAAGTTAAGACTTGGAGGAGGCAACAAGGTATGCACTGATATTCCAGGTTTCATTATTTGACCCTTCCTTCCTTTCATCCTTTCCTACTTTCTTTCTTTCTTTTCACTGACAGCAACAATCAAGACAGACACTTGGAGTAGCTTAAACTCTAATAGAAAATCCAATATCTTTCTGGAAGGAGAAACCAGGACACCCAAAGCTTCCAAAGAAGAAAAAGGGAATCAGAAAGGAGAGAGTCAGGGAACAGAAATGCAAATCAGGGTATACGTTTTGCCCAGGTTATCTGAATGATCCCTAAACTTGGCATTAAAAGGTAAATAAATAAATTAAAATTAAATTATACAAAATTTTAAAGAGGGTAGAAGTTACAAAGAAAGAAAAAACAGAAAACTGACAGAAAACAAATAACTAAATGTACCTAAATCCAATAATATCAATAATTATATTATATGTTAATATTCTAAACACTTTGATTAAAAGATTGAAACTATAATAATAAATAAAAAACAAAAGCAACTCTTGAGCTTCTAGGTAGATATACATAATGATAGGTGTGTAATAACCAATCTCCTATAATTTCCCAAACTGAAAAATAAATGAATATAAATAGAAAAATCAACAAATCACAACAATGTGGTGGAACACACTCCTGCCTCACCTCCACTCCACCTTAATTCTTTTTGTGGAGCAGAGACAGAGGTTGGGTGGGATGCTACTGAAGGAGTATGAGGAAGCGTGGGAAGAACCAACAAAGAAGATTAAAGGCTTCCTAAATTTGAAAATTCTAAAAATGCAATGGGACAATCAGAGCATGGTAGACAGAGAAAAACCTCATGTAAATTATTTACCTTATAATTTCAAAAGATATTTTCTTTAATGGAAAGAATCAGTTGAAATAGAATCAGAAGAAAGGGGCAAGGGTGTTTTAAAGGGACTGTAGTGAACAAATGGCTTCTGGGGAAGAAAATGTGCTAAAATGTGCTTTGCAGTAATTAAATGGTGAAGTGGAAAAGAAAAATAATTGACATTAAGCTAGGAATCTAGTAAAACACCGCAATGTAAAAGAAAATGAGTGATAGAGATATAAAGTTCATTGTAGAAAATAAGAAACTGAAACTCACACAAATCAAGTGTAAGAGTTACACAGTTGACCCCTACAACCCATCATGAGTTTGCACTGTGTGGGACCACTTACATGCAGATTTTCTTGTCAATAAATATATTGGAAATTTTTTGGAAATGTGCAAAACTTAAAAAAAATTTGCAGGTGAAATGCACAGCCTAGAAATACAAAAAAAAAAAAAAAAAAAACACCCACAAAAACCAAGAAACAAAAAAAGAAGGAGGAGGAGGAGGACAAGGACGAGGAGGTGGAGGAGGAGGAGGAGAAAAAGCTAGGTATTATTGTATGAATATAGTATATAACACATGTAAAATACAAAGTATGTGTTAATCTATTATTTATGTTATTGGTAAGGCTTCTGGTTAATAGTAAGCTATTAGTAGTTAAGTTTTGGGGAAGTTAAATGTTATATGTGGATTTTCCACTGCATGAGGGGGTGGCACCCCTAAACATCATGTTGCTTAACAGTCAGCTGTATACTCAAACAAGCATGAAAACTACTTTGAATCAAATTCAAAATCTAAGATGAAATAGACATGCATAGGAACAAATAAAACAACAACAACAGTGAATTTACAAAAGAGATGGAAAAAGACATATTTAACTCAGAAAACACACAAAAAAAGTAAATAACATTGTTCCCAAGGGAGAAAAGATTAAAGTGAAAATTTAATTAGGGACATTGAAGAAAGACAGGAAAACTATCTAGATCACAAAGTCAATGTAAGTTAATATAAAAGGGTGAAAAAGAAAGAAGTGGAAATGCAAGACTAGCACAGAAAGAATCATATTCATGTTACCTCAGAATTCTTGATTACAAACAACAATGACAAAAATAATGGAGCAGAATTAACATTTAAATCTATAATGCAAAACAACTCTCTGGAAATAGGAAAGTCTGGACATATATATCCATTAAAAGGGTTTACCAAGTATTCTGGAATGTTAACACAAAACAATACTGAGACCTGGAGTGCCTGCGTAGCTCAGTGGGTTAAGCGTCTGACTTCAGCTCAGGTCATGATCTCTCGGTTCGGGTCATGATCTCATGGTTCATGAGTTTGAGCCCCACATTGGGCTCTGCAGTCTGCTTCAGATTATGTGTTTCCCTCTCTCACTGCCCCTCCTCTGCTCATGCTCTCTCTCTCAAAAATAAATAAACATTTAAGAAAAATTTTTTAAACCCAATACTGAGATCTTTTGGGTTTTTTTTAATTTTTTTTAAATTTTTTTTTAACGTTATTTATTTTTGAGACAGAGAGAGACAGAGCATGAACAGGGGAGGAGCAGAGAGAGAGGGAGACACAGAATCTGAAACAGGCTCCAGGCTCTGAGCTGTCAGCACAGAGCCCGACGCGGGGCTCAAACTCACAGACCGTGAGATCATTACCTGAGCTGAAGTCGGAAGCTTAACCGACCAAGCCACCCAGGTGCCCCAATACTGAGATCTTTTGTAATTAAACTACTAGATTTCAAAGGTAAATTAAAATCTTCAAAGCTTTCAGGACAAATGATAAAATGACTCATAAAAATTTGACTAGCAATTTTAAGACCAACATACAAAGCCAGACAGCAATGGAGTAATAGAGAAGTATTTTTTTAACTCAAATTGTGAACCAAGATTTTATATCCAGCTAATCTCTCCTTCAAATATTGTCTTTAATAATTGAAAACAATTTTCAACATATAAGTAAGGAAGAGATTTTATAGCCATTAACCAACCCCTCTTCAGACATCTACTTAGAGGATAAGTTTATATTTCTCCCATCTTCACAAATGTAAAAACAAAACAAGTTTGCATTTGTTTAGCCTCTACATTACTTCTTTTCTATCTCATTGATATCTGACCCAATTTTTTGTCATTTGTGAGGGCAGGATGGAGTCACTCATGTCAAGCAGGACTTATGTCGGGCAGTGATATAAACATCCCAGGCTGTTGCAGCTAAGACCAGATATCATGGAAACCAGCATAGGCTGACAACATTCAGAACTGATAACCAGCAGAACCAGAGGAGGTCTACAAAGGCCCAAGACTGATTAAAGTCTTTTAAAAAGGGATAATTTCTGCAGCAAACTATCAGACTGTCCCCACTCTGACCCTTTTACATCTGACCATTTCAAAATGGCAACTGCTGCCAAAGGGTCTGCCCAATTGATCTCTGAACAGATCAGAGATTCTCCACTGCTTGAACATAATAAGTAGCATGAGCCCAGAGCTGACCTGGACCACACTGAGGCCCCATCTCAATTGAGTGCTCACAGACTGAATGTTTGGTTTGTTAACTTCCTACCCCTTGTTGTATCTTGTTTGTTGGTGTGACTTTGTATTGTTCTCTGCTTTGTATGATGTGTAGGAAGCCAAGTTAAATGCGTACTGAAATGTCATTGAGTTTGGAATCTTGAACCTGCTTCATAATTATGTTAACCTTGCTTTATGATTCAATAAAGCTGACATGGAAAGACACAACTCACGTATGCACCCTCATAGCATGCTTGTAACATCATTAAACATCTTTTCTTTGTGTTTATTTCTGTTTTTGTTTTTTTCTAATTTCTTAATATGGGCTTTGAAATCATTAATTTTTGACTTTTAAAATTTGTGAATATAAATTTTAATGTTACAAATTCCTCTCAAATATAGATATTTTCAATCTTACAAGTTTATATGTAGAGTTTTATTACTATTCAATTTTAAAGTTATTTTTTAATTTTCATTAAAAACTCTCCTTTAAACGTAGTCATTTAGGAATATCCTTAAATTATGCAATACAGGGTGATTTCAATGTATTTTTAGGCCTCTTTAATGATTGTGCTTTATTTTAGGAGTGTTATATTTTCAAAACATACTTTGGATCATTCATTAAGTATTTACCTGCTTATTGAGAGCTGTTATTTGAGTGGTCACAAGGCATTGGCTAACCAAATAGACTTTGGAGTCTAAATGATAGATTTAAATATTCATTCTGCCAGTTAATAGTTACATCCCTTTTAATCATCTCTTCCTCAGGTTCTTTATCTCTAAAGTGAATATAGCAGAAGTACCCAAATTATAGGTTATTTGTGACAATCTAATGACCTAATATATGTAAAGAATTCTGAACATTTTCTTGCACATAGTAAGAACTATATAAAATGTAGGTAGCTAATGATATGGTATCAATTTTGTAGATATGTTTAATTTTTAACCATTACATGTATATTTCTGTACATATCTAATACATCCCACTTGATAACTGCAGTTTTCAATTAATCTTTTTCATCACTGATTGCCTTTTCTGTTATTTCCATGTTTAAAAGTTAGGTGTTAAAATCACCTACACTCGTGATGGATTTATATGTTCATCAAGGGACAAATATATTTAAATTTATTTAAACTGAGGATTAGAAAAGGTCCCAAATCATTTTGTAAAGCTGAAATAACATTATCAAATTATTTGATACACATACCGCATGAAATAAAAAATGTTCCCCAGTGTTACTTAGAAACATAAATGGTAATACTTACAAATAATAAATATTAGCAAGAATACATGAGGCTCTGTGGATATTACACCAAATAATATTTGTCTCCTAGGATAAGCCTTTGTTTAGCTCCCTCACTCATTCAGTTAGGGCTGGACTATTTCACCCATGGAATAGAAGATAAGTAACAGTTTGTGACTGCCAAGGCTCTGTCAAAAAAAGTACTGTAGTTTACATGGTAGTCTTGGACTGCTCAGTCTGGGGGAAGCCCTACTCCACATGCCGCAGAGACTCAAGAAGTCCTATGAAAGATTCTACATAGAGAGGAAACAACTCGCTGGCACAAACTGCCAAGCATATTCAAAAGACTCCCTGAAAGTGGATCCTTCAGTTCCAGTCAAGACTCTGGATAATGGCATCATTAGCCATCTCGTGAGAAATTCTGAGCAAGAACACCCAGGTGAAATGCTGCCAATTTGTGTACTTAAAATATAAGGGGAAATAATAAATAATTATTATTTGTGTTAGCTAGTTGTTATACAGCAACAGATATGTAATATAGATTTCTAAAAATAATAGTACATCATATACAAGTAAAAGAATAAAAGGCAAATATAGCTCAATCTAGTAAAGTTTATCTATAAAATGATCTCTGATAAATGAGAAAAATAATGTCAAATTCAGATGATGACTACCTTCAGGAAAAATGTTTGGCAAAAATTAAAGTTGATTCCTAATAAAAAAGCTCTTGTCAAATTCAGAATAAAAGGAAACTTTTTTAACTTAGTTGACAAGAAACTGTTCATACACATTTAAAAGTGAAACATTTGTGACACTGTTATTAAAGATAAGAACAGGCAAGTTTGGCTGCTTTGCTACTTAGTACTATATAATGTTCTACTAGGAGATTAGCAGTTGCCTTTGGCTGGGAATGGAATAGGTAATGACTGCAAATGGGTACAAGGAATCTTTTCAGGTGAAAGAAATGTTAAAAATTCAATTATGGAGATGATGTCACAATTTTCTAAATTTATGACAAAATATTGAATTGCACACTTAAAATAGGTGAACTCCATGTTGTATAAACTATACCTTCATAAAATTCAAAAGAGGGACCAAAAATTAAAATGTATTGGCATCCTAGACAATGTTTAAAGTCAACAACAAAGCAATTGGGTATGTATAAACATTGTAAAAAGATAAAAGATAAAACTGCCATTGTTTGCTGGAGATAGTATCACCTAAATGGGTTATTCAAGACAAGAATAAGATCAGCAAGGTCTCTGGCTATGAGATCATCATATCAAACACATTATCCTTCCTACATATCACCAGTAACCATAGAGCAAATGTAATGTAAAAAGCTTTCAAACACAATGATTCCAAAATGAATACTATCTAAAATGAAATGAGGAAGACCAATAAAAATAAAAAGTAAAAAACTTCACTTGGAACATAAAAAATATAATTTAGTAAAATGGAGGGGCATTATCAATGCTCTGGATGGGAAACTAACTATAGAAAAAAAGAAATTACTTGAGAAATTAGTGTTTACTGTAAATAAATCTGAGTGAAATTAAAAACAAAAAGGAACTTCATAAGCCAATTCAAAAAGTATAAAAGAAGTAATCACAGAGATTACCAAGATGATGAATATAAATAACACTGAGAAAATAATTTCCCAGTAGAATGTCAACCATAATAAAAAGGTATAGATATTAAAACAAGCTGCTAAATTTTTAAATGTCATATCTCCATTGATTCAGTCAGATTCATTTCTGAAAGTTTAACTTACAAAAATATATATTAGCCAACAGAAAAAGGCAATGATGTATATTTTAGGGATATTGTTGTTTAAAATAGAAAAAAGTAAAAAATAACATAGTCCAAAGTAACGTTAATAGAGTCTGAATAGAACACTATGCAGCAATTAAAAATACCAGTGTTCTGAGGGATTCCAGGAAGATGGCGGCGTAGGAGGACGCTGGGCTCACCGCGCGTCCTGCTGATCAATTAGATTCCACCTACACATGCCTAAATAACCGGGAAAACCGCCAGAGGATTAGCAGAACAGAGTCGCCGGAGCCAAGCGCAGACGAGAGGCCCACGGAAGAGGGTAGGAAGGGCGGCGAGGCGGTGCGCGCTCCACGGACTGGCGGGAGGGAGCCGGGGCAGAGGGGCGGCTCGCCGGCCAAGCAGAGCCCCGGAGTCTGGCCTGCAAAAGCGGAGGGGCCTGACGGACTGTGTTCCGACAGCAAGCGCGACTTAGCGTCTGGGAGGTCATAAGTTAACAGCTCTGCTCAGAAAGCGGGAAGGCTGGAGGACAAAGGGAGGGAGAGCTGCTGAGCCCCCGGACGACAGAGCTCAGTTTGGTGGGGAACAAAGGCTCTCGCCAGCGCCATCTCCCCCGCCCATCCCCCAGCCAAAATCCCAAAGAGAACCAGTTCCTGCCAGGGAACTTCCTTGCTCCGCGCAAACACCCAACTCTGTGCTTCTGCGGAGCCAAACCTCCGGCAGCGCATCTGACTCCCTCCCGATGCCACAGGGCCCCTCCTGAAGTGGATCACCTAAGGAGAAGCGACCTAAGCCTGCCCCTCCTGCCCCTGTGCACCTTGCCTACCCACCCCAGCTAATACGCCAGATCCCAAGCATCACAAGCCTGGCAGTGTGCAAGTAGCCCAGACGGGCCACGCCACCCCACAGTGAATCCCGCCCCTAGGAGAGGGGAAGAGAAGGCACACACCAGTCTGACTGTGGCCCCAGCGGTGGCTGGGGGCAGACATCAGGTCGGAGTGTGGCCCCGCCCACCAACTCCAGTTATACACCACAGCACAGGGGAAGTGCCCTGCAGGTCCTCACCACGCCAGGGACTATCCAAAATGACCAAGCGGAAGAATTCCCCTCAGAAGAATCTCCAGGAAATAACAACAGCTAATGAGCTGATCAAAAAGGATTTAAATAATATAACAGAAAGTGAATTTAGAATAATAGTCATAAAATTAATCGCCGGGCTTGAAAACAGTATACAGGACACCAGAGAATCCCTTGCTACAGAGATCAAGGGACTAAGGAACAGTCATGAGGAGCTGAAAAACGCTTTAAATGAAATGCAAAACAAAATGGAGACCACCACAGCTCGGATTGAAGAGGCAGAGGAGAGAATAGGTGAACTAGAAGATAAAGTTATGGAAAAAGAGGAAGCTGAGAGAAAGAGAGATAAAAAAATCCAGGAGTATGAGGGGAAAATTAGAGAACTAAGTGATACACTAAAAAGAAATAATATACGCATAATTGGTATCCCAGAGGAGGAAGAGAGAGGGAAAGGTGCTGAAGGGGTACTTGAAGAAATAATAGCTGAGAACTTCCCTGAACTGGGGAAGGAAAAAGGCATTGAAATCCAAGAGGCACAGAGAACTCCCTTCAGACGGAACCTGAATCGATCTTCTGCACGACATATCATAGTGAAACTGGCAAAATACAAGGATAAAGAGAAAATTCTGAAAGCAGCAAGGGGTAAACGTGCCCTCACATATAAAGGGAGACCTATAAGACTCGTGACTGATCTCTCTTTTGAAACTTGGCAGGCCAGAAAGAATTGGCACGAGATTTTCAGTGTGCTAGACAGAAAAAATATGCAGCCGAGAATCCTTTATCCAGCAAGTCTGTCATTTAGAATAGAAGGAGAGATAAAGGTCTTCCCAAACAAACAAAAAATGAAGGAATTTGTCACCACTAAACCAGCCCTACAAGAGATCCTAAGGGGGACCCTGTGAGACAAAATACCAGAGACATCACTACAAGCATAAAACATACAGACATCACAATGACTCTAAACCCATATCTTTCTATAATAACACTGAATGTAAATGGATTAAATGCGCCAACCAAAAGACATAGGGTATCAGAATGGATAAAAAAACAAGACCCATCTATTTGCTGTCTACAAGAGACTCATTTTAGACCTGAGGACACCTTTAGATTGAGGGTGAGGGGATGGAGAACTATTTATCATGCTACTGGAAGCCAAAAGAAAGCTGGAGTAGCCATACTTATATCAGACAAACTAGACTTTAAATTAAAGGCTGTAACAAGAGATGAAGAAGGACATTATATAATAGTTACAGGGTCTATCCATCAGGAAGAGCTAACAATTATAAATGTCTATGCGCCGAATACCGGAGCCCCCAAATATATAAAACAACTACTCATAAACATAAGCAACCTTATTGATAAGAATGTGGTAATTGCAGGGGACTTTAACACCCCACTTACAGAAATGGATAGATCATCTAGACACACGGTCAATAAAGAAACAAGGGCCCTGAATGACACATTGGATCAGATGGACTTGACAGATATATTTAGAACTCTGCATCCCAAAGCAACAGAATATACTTTCTTCTCGAGTGCACATGGAACATTCTCCAAGATAGATCATATACTGGGTCACAAAACAGCCCTCCATAAGTTTACCAGAATTGAAATTATACCATGCATACTTTCAGACCACAATGCTATGAAGCTTGAAATCAACCACAGAAAAAAGTCTGGAAAACCTCCAAAAGCATGGAGGTTAAAGAACACCCTACTAACGAATGAGTGGGTCAACCAGGCAATTAGAGAAGAAATAAAAAAATATATGGAAACAAACGAAAATGAAAATACAACAATCCAAACGCTTTGGGACGCAGCGAAGGCAGTCCTGAGAGGAAAATACATTGCAATCCAGGCCTATCTCAAGAAACAAGAAAAATCCCAAATACAAAATCTAACAGCACACCTAAAGGAAATGGAAGCAGAACAGCAAAGGCAGCCTAAACCCAGCAGAAGAAGAGAAATAATAAAGATCAGAGCAGAAATAAACAATATAGAGTCTAAAAAAACTGTAGAGCAGATCAACGAAACCAAGAGTTGGTTTTTTGAAAAAATAAACAAAATTGACAAACCTCTAGCCAGGCTTCTCAAAAAGAAAAGGGAGATGACCCAAATAGATAAAATCATGAATGAAAATGGAATTATTACAACCAATCCCTCAGAGATACAAACAATTATCAGGGAATACTATGAAAAATTATATGCCAACAAATTGGACAACCTGGAAGAAATGGACAAATTCCTGAACACCCACACTCTTCCAAAACTCAACCAGGAGGAAATAGAAAGCTTGAACAGACCCATAACCAGTGAAGAAATTGAATCGGTTATTAAAAATCTCCCAACAAATAAGAGTCCAGGACCAGATGGCTTCCCAGGGGAGTTCTACCAGACGTTTAAAGCAGAGATAATACCTATCCTTCTCAAGCTATTCCAAGAAATAGAAAGGGAAGGAAAACTTCCAGACTCATTCTATGAAGCCAGTATTACTTTGATTCCTAAACCAGATAGAGACCCAGTAAAAAAAGAGAACTACCGGCCAATATCCCTGATGAATACGGATGCAAAAATTCTCAATAAGATACTGGCAAATCGAATTCAACGGCATATAAAAAGAATTATTCACCATGATCAAGTGGGATTCATTCCTGGGATGCAGGGCTGGTTCAACATTCGCAAATCAATCAACGTGATACATCACATTAACAAAAAAAAAGAGAAGAACCATATGATCCTGTCAATCGATGCAGAAAAGGCCTTTGACAAAATCCAGCACCCTTTCTTAATAAAAACCCTTGAGAAAGTCGGGATAGAAGGAACATACTTAAAGATCATAAAAGCCATTTATGAAAAGCCCACAGCTAACATCATCCTCAACGGGGAAAAACTGAGAGCTTTTTCCCTGAGATCAGGAACACGACAGGGATGCCCACTCTCACCGCTGTTGTTTAACATAGTGCTGGAAGTTCTAGCATCAGCAATCAGACAACAAAAGGAAATCAAAGGCATCAAAATTGGCAAAGATGAAGTCAAGCTTTCGCTCTTTGCAGATGACATGATATTATACATGGAAAATCCGATAGACTCCACCAAAAGTCTGCTAGAATTGATACATGAATTCAGCAAAGTTGCAGGATACAAAATCAATGTACAGAAATCAGTTGCATTCTTATACACTAACAATGAAGCAACAGAAAGACAAATAAAGAAACTGATCCCATTCACAATTGCACCAAGAAGCATAAAATACCTAGGAATAAATCTAACCAAAGATGTAAAGGATCTGTATGCTGAAAACTATAGAAAGCTTACGAAGGAAATTGAAGAAGATTTAAAGAAATGGAAAGACATTCCCTGCTCATGGATTGGAAAAATAAATATTGTCAAAATGTCAATACTACCCAAAGCTATCTACACATTCAATGCAATCCCAATCAAAATTGCACGAGCATTCTTCTCGAAACTAGAACAAGCAATCCTAAAATTCATATGGAACCACAAAAGGCCCCGAATAGCCAAAGGAATTTTGAAGAAGAAGACCAAAGCAGGAGGCATCACAATCCCAGACTTTAGCCTCTACTACAAAGCTGTCATCATCAAGACAGCATGGTATTGGCACAAAAAAGGACACATAGACCAATGGAATAGAATAGAAACCCCAGAACTAGACCCACAAACGTATGGTCAACTCATCTTTGACAAAGCAGGAAAAAACATCCAATGGAAAAAAGACAGCCTCTTTAACAAATGGTGCTGGGAGAACTGGACAGCAACATGCAGAAGGTTGAAACTAGACCACTTTCTCACACCATTCACAAAAATAAACTCAAAATGGATAAAGGACCTGAATGTGAGACAGGAAACCATCAAAACCTTAGAGGAGAAAGCAGGAAAAGACCTCTCTGACCTCAGCCGTAGCAATCTCTTACTCGACACATCCCCAAAGGCAAGGGAATTAAAAGCAAAAGTGAATTACTGGGACCTTATGAAGATAAAAAGCTTCTGCACAGCAAAGGAAACAACCAACAAAACTAAAAGGCAACCAACGGAATGGGAAAAGATATTTGCAAATGACACATCGGACAAAGGGCTAGTATCCAGAATCTATAAAGAGCTCACCAAACTCCACACCCGAAAAACAAATAACCCAGTGAAGAAATGGGCAGAAAACATGAATAGACACTTCTCTAAAGAAGACATCCGGATGGCCAACAGGCACATGAAAAGATGTTCAGCGTCGCTCCTTATCAGGGAAATACAAATCAAAACCACACTCAGGTATCACCTCACGCCAGTCAGAGTGGCCAAAATGAACAAATCAGGAGACTATAGATGCTGGCGAGGATGTGGAGAAACGGGAACCCTCTTGCACTGTTGGTGGGAATGCAAATTGGTGCAGCCGCTCTGGAAAACAGTGTGGAGGTTCCTCAGAAAATTAAAAATAGACCTACCCTATGACCCAGCAATAGCACTGCTGGGAATTTATCCAAGGGATACAGGAGTACTGATGCATAGGGGCACTTGTACCCCAATGTTCATAGCAGCACTCTCAACAATAGCCAAATTATGGAAAGAGCCTAAATGTCCATCAACTGATGAATGGATAAAGAAATTGTGGTTTATATACACAATGGAATACTACGTGGCAATGAGAAAAAATGAAATATGGCCTTTTGTAGCAACGTGGATGGAACTGGAGAGTGTGATGCTAAGTGAAATAAGCCATACAGAGAAAGACAGATACCATATGGTTTCACTCTTATGTGGATCCTGAGAAACGTAACAGGAACCCATGGGGGAGGGGGAGGAAAAAAGGAAAAAAAAAAAAAAAAAAAAAGAGGTTAGAGTGGGAGAGAGCCAAAGCATAAGAGACTATTAAAAACTGAGAACAAACTGAGGGTTGATGGGGGGTGGGAGGGAGGAGAGGGTGGGTGATGGGTATTGAGGAGGGCACCTTTTGGGATGAGCACTGGGTGTTTTATGGAAACCAATTTGGACAATAAATTTCATATATTATAAAAAAAAAAAAATACCAGTGTTCTATAAATATTTAAATGGAACAGTCTTCAAGATAACGTGTTTATAGTTAAGAGTACAGACATAACATCTAAATTATATAGATTTAAATTCTGGCTCTACCATCCCTAAACTATATAATCTTTTTGTGGTTAACCCAACATTCTATGCTTAATTTTTCTTATTTTTTAAGATAGCTAATATTATGAATATCTCAGAAGGTTTTGTGATATGAAAAGAATTAATATACTCTACCATATGTCATATGGGAAACACAAATTAAAACAAGATCAATACTATATACTTATTATAATTTCCAAAACCTGGGTCACTAACAACACAAAATATTCGTTATGATATGGAATAACAGGATTTGCATTCATTGATGTTGGGAATGCAAAATGGTACAGCTACTTTGGAAGACTGTAAAAATTTCTTACAAAACTATATAAAATTTAACCAAATGATGAAGCAATTACACTCCTTGGTACCCACCCAAAAGAGTTGAAGATTTAAGGCCATGCAAAAACCTGCACACAGGTTTACTCATAATTGCCAAAACTTGAAAATGATCAAAATGCCCTCCAGTAGGTGAGTGGATATATAATGCGGTATATTCAAACATTGGAATATTATTCAGTGTTAAAAAGAAATGAACTAACAAGCTATTAAAAGACAAGAAGAAAACTTCAATGCATATTACTGAGTGAAAGAAATCTATTTGAAATAGCTACATACTCTATGATTCCAACTATATGACATATTATAAATGTCCAAACTATAGAGACATTAAAAGATCAGGTATGAGTAGGTAGAGTACAGAAGATTCTTAGGGTGGTGATTCTGTATGATATTATAATAATGAATATATATCATCATATATTTGTCTAAACCAATTGAATGCATACCACTAGGAGTGAATATTAAACTAAACGGTGAACTTTGGGTGATTATATTTCTATGTCAGTTCATCCTTGGGAAAAAAAAAGTATTCTGGTGAGTGATACTGATAATGGGTGGGGGGCTTGCATGTGTAGGGGCAGTGTATATGTGGGAAATCTCTGATCTTCTCTCAGTTTTGTTGTAAACCTAAAACTGTTCTAAATAATAAAGCCTTAAATACAAAACAAAACAAAAAAAAACTGTATACATATATAATAACCCCAGGGAGTATACAATAAATTGACAAACATAATTAAAACTACATGCAAATATATACATATATACATATATATGAATGTGAGACAGGAAACCATCAAAACCCTAGAGAAGAAAGCAAGAAAAAAACCTCTCTGACCTCAGCCGCAGCAATATCTTACTTGACACATCTCCAAAGGCAAGGGAATTAAAAGCAAAATGAACTACTGGGACCTTATGAAGATAAAAAGCTTCTGCACTGCAAAGGAAACAATCATCAAAACTAAAAGGCAACCGATGGAATGGGAAAAGATATTTGCAAATGGCATATTGGACAAACGGCTAATATCCAAAATCTATAAAGAACTCACCAAACTCCACACCCAAAACACAAATAATCCAGTGAAGAAATGGGCAGAAGACACGAATAGACACTTCTCTAAAGAAGACATCCAGATGGCCAACAGGCACATGAGAAGATGCTCAACGTCACTCCTCATCAGGGAAATACAAATCAAAACCACACTGAGATATAACCTCATGCCAGTGAGAGTGACTAAAATGAACAAATCAGGAGACTATAGATGCTGGCGAGGATGTGGAGAAATGGGAACCCTCTCGCACTGTTGGTGGGAATGCAAACTAGTGCAGCCACTCTGGAAAACAGTGTGGAGGTTCCTCAAAAAATTAAAAATAGGTCTACCCTATGACCCAGCAATAGCACTGCTAGGAATTTACCCATGAGATACAGGAGTGCTGATGCATAGGGGCAATTGTATCCCAATGTTTATAGCAGCAATTTCAACAATAGCCAAATTATGGAAAGACCCTGAATGTGCATCCATTGATGAATGAATAATGAAGTTGTGGTTTATATATATTACGGAATACTACTTGGAAATGAGAAAGAATGAAATACGGCCTTTTGTAGCAACATGGATGGAACTGGAGAGTGTTATGCTAAGTAAAAGAAGTCATACAGAGAAAGACAGATACCATATGCTTTCAGTCTTATGTGGATCCTGAGAAACTTAACAGAAGACCATAGGGGAGGGGAAGGGGAAAAAAGTTATAGAGAGGGAAGGAGGCAAACCATAAGAGACTCTTAAAAACTGAGAATAAACTGAGGGTTGATGGGGGGTGGGAGGGAGGGGAAAGTTGGGATGAGCACTGGGTGTTGTATGGAAACCAATTTGACAATAAATTTCATATTTAAAAAAATTAAAAACACCGGGGAAAAAACAAAAAATGTATATGTATATAATAACCCCAGGGAGTATACAATAAATTGACAAATATAATTAATATTACATGCAAATATATACGTACATATATATACACACACACACACACACATATATATATACACACACAACTATACAACTATATGTGTATATGTGTGTGTATATATGTGTGTGTGTGTGTATAACTATACAACACGGAGAAGAGGCACTAGAAGAAAACTTACATTCTACTGAATATTATTTGCAGGTATGTATGCTATGTTTGCATTAATTTCTAAAAACTAAATTAAAAGTATTTTTTACACTTTTTTAATGTTTTTATTTATTCTTGAGAGAGAGAGAGAGAGAACTCGAGTGGGGGGGGGGGGCAGCGAGAGCGAGGGAGACAGAATCCGAAGCAGGCTCCAGGCTCTGAGCTGTCAGCACAGAGCCTGGAGACAGAATCCGAAGCAGGCTCCAGGCTCTGAGCTGTCAGCACAGAGCCCAATGCGGGGCTAGAACTCATGAACCATGAGATCATGACCTGAACTAAAGTCTGACAGTTTACTGACTGAGCCACCCAGGTGCCCCTAAAAGCTTATTTTAAAATAGCATGGTATTATGGTAATTGTGTTGAAAGAAACAATTTAGGTCATTGGAGAATCAAGATAGAACTAGTATAAAAAATCCATGTATGTGTGGAAATTTAGTATACAATAAATGTGTCTCTTCAAATTAGTGACCTTTTTTTCCATTCAAAAGCCATAAACTTCATGATGCCGGGTTGAATATATGGGACCAAAAACAAAGGCCAAGAGAATCTATTCTTACAAAAATTTTTCTATAAATTTAAGCAGAAAGATAGAGATACTCTATTACCTAATTATAAGATATCTAGTTTCTGGTAAGTACATTCATGTCACAGCTTAATTGCAGTTTTTCTTCAAATGTTTTTTTTCCAAAAAAGTTCAGAAAATCTTTATGGTTAGGCTAGATATTTGTTTTCTTAATGTGACTTCTGCCTCCAGATATGAAGAAGCAGCTTGTATCAGATAAATCTTCCTAAAGAAAAATAATTAACAGCTGTATGAAAGTAAAAAAGAATATTTTTTTGGATTTATTTGACCAATCAGGGCACCCAAAACTTTAGGGACACTGATCTCATAGGAAAGGGAAAGCAAACAAACAAACAAAAGTCTTCCCCAAATCTAGCTATACAGGGCAAAGATCAAAGTACCCATTCAAAAAGTGACAGCTGAGAGCTAACTAACCAACCAGAGCATTTGGCAGCCTTGTGATATTAAGAAAACAAACAAACAGGGGCGCCTGGGTGGCGCAGTCAGTTAAGCGTCCGACTTCAGCCAGGTCACGATCTCGCGGTCCGTGAGTTCGAGCCCCGCGTCGGGCTCTGGGCTGATGGCTCGGAGCCTGGAGCCTGTTTCCGGTTCTGTGTCTCCCTCTCTCTCTGCCCCTCCCCCGTTCATGCTCTGTCTCTCTCTGTCCCAAAAATAAATAAACGTTGAAAAAAAAAATTAAAAAAAAAAATTAAAAAAAAAAAAAAAGAAAACAAACAAACAAACAAAAATTAGATTTCAGAGACTACCAAGAACCAATTGAATAGCCCAGGTTGTTATTTAAGATTCTTAAAGAAAAACACTCCAGGAATCAGAGCAAATAAGAAATAGGCCAGCCCTACAAACACTAAAATACAGCCTCAAATCACCTTATTCTCTGATTAGATCACAATAACAGGCTATAAAAAGAAAAGTAGATCATTTATGCAAAAAAAAAAATATGTTTCACGGCTTCCAACAATTTTATACATAAAGGTCAGCAGCAAACAAGCAAACAAAACATTTACCAGGTCTGACAAGGAATAGCATCAACTGATTAAAAATTAATATATTAAAAACAGAAAATAGAAATGGACTCATAAGTAATCAAGAAAGTGGAGTTGTGTCAGTCTTAAAATAAATGATTAATACTAAGAAAATAGGTGATTAGATGGAGAATGTTATTAGAAAACCTATACACTTGTGAAAAAACTCTACAACTGAAATACATTAATGGAAATTAAGTACATAATATATTTAACACAAATTAGAAGCAGCATGAGAAAGACAGTGAGCTAGAAGACAGGTCACAGACTATATTAAGGTCAAAGCATAGAGATGAGAAAAATGAAAGATACCGAAAAGAATTTGGGGAAAGTTATAAGAAAGATGATAAAATCATATAGTTTATATTTAACTGAGGTATCAGAAGACAGATGGGAAAAAGGAAAAAGCATGATTAAATATATAATGTCAGAAATTTTCAATAGTAATAAATGACATTAAAAAACAGGTTCAAGTATTTCTAGGAACCCATAGGTAGGTGATAGCAAAGAAAACTATACCTTGGAACATCATAGCAAAACTGCTCCAAATTAAAATAATAATAATAATTAATAAAAATAAATCTTACAATAATCCCCCAAAACCACTACATTTTCTGAAAGATATTGAATATATGAAATATATTGAAACCTTTAACTGGATAATTCATTAAAGAATTTAGAGAAATTACAGTTGGTAAATGCTATTCTGTACTTAATCCATATCTTTCAAAGTATTATCCCTATCAAAAACTGTCACAAATTTTCTGGTTTAATATGAAATTACACCTAGATTATTGATAAATAACTGTCAATACATTTTTTTTCATTCCTCTTGTTGATTTGCCCTAAACTAGAATTTATAAGTGTATATTAGTTTCCCAGTGTTGCCATAATAAATAACCACAAAATCAGTGTCTTAAAACAACATAAATTCATTCCCTCACAGTTCTGGAGACAAAGAAGTCCAAAATCAAAATGTCAGTGAAGCCATACTGCCTCTAAAGACTTTAAAAACAATCCTTCAGGGGCACCTGGGTGGCGCAGTCGGTTAAGCGTCTGACTTCAGCCAGGTCACGATCTCGCGGTCCAGGAGTTCGAGCCCCGCGTCGGGCTCTGGGCTGATGGCTCAGAGCCTGGAGCCTGTTTCCGATTCTGTGTCTCCCTCTCTCTCTGCCCCTCCCCCGTTCATGCTCTGTCTCTCTCTGTCCCAAAAAATAAATAAACGTTGAAAAAAAAAACAAAAACAATCCTTCATTGCCTCCTATAGCTTCCCATAGCCCCAGGTGATCCTTGGTTTACAGCCGTGTAATTCCAACTCTGTCACTGTCTTCACATGGCTTTTTTACTTTATATGTGTCACTGTGTGTCCTCTCCTCTTTTAAGGACACCAGTCACTTATTCAGAGCTCCTCCTATTCTAGTATGAGCACATCTAAATTTAACAAGTTATATCTTTAGACATCCCAAATTCAAATAATGTCACATCCTGCGGTTCTCGAGGGACATGATCTTTGGAGGATTCTATTCAGTCCACTACAAGGTGTGATTAAACAATTAATTTTGCTTGACTAGAACCTATTTTAACCTTGTGCTTCTATAAGCTCTGTTAATTGTAACAGCAGTCTAAGATAATGCTGAAGTACTTCTATATGGACTAGTTCATAAGAACTATATATGTCAAAGTGGAAAATAAGTAAGCATTCAAAGTAATTTTTGCTTATTAACTTAAATACTTCTAATATTCATTCATGCCTTACTGGAGAGTAAAGCAAGTGAATATAAAGAGATGACGGAGGCTGACTTAGGATACTATGTTTATTTTACTAGGCTGTTTATATATAATTTGAATAATAAATGTCTTCAAATTTATTTTTAAAATCACATTTTTTACTATTACTAACAGTGTGTTTTAGAGTAATTAGCATTGAAAACTAAAATCAAATAAAAATTAAAAATAAATATTGATTTGTACATTTATTTAGTGTAGCTCACCAGGGGGAAAAAGTCCCACAGACTTGGAAGAGTGTTTATCCGACTCTCCCCTTTCCATTTATACTTAAAAAAAAAAAACCAGAGAAGGGAAGATGGCGGCGTAGGAGGACGCTGGGCTCACCAGGTGTCCTGCTGATCACTTAGATTCCACCTACACCTGCCTAAATAACCCAGAAAACCGCCAGAGGATTAGCAGAACGGAGTCTCAGAGCCAAGCGCAGACTAGAGGCCCACGGAAGATTGTAGGAAGGGCAGCGAGGCGGTGCGCGCTGCACGGACTGGCGGGAGGAAGTCGGGGTGGAGAGGCGGCCCGCCGGCCAAGCAGAGCCCCCAAGGCTGGCTGGCAAAAGCAGAGGGGCCGGAGGGAGTGTGTTCCAACAGCAAGAGCGACTTAGCATCTGGGAGGTCATAAGTTAACAGCTCTGCTCAGAAAGCGGGAAGGCTGGAAGACAAAGGGAGGGAGAGTTGCTGAGCCCCAGGCCGACAGAGCTCAGTTCGGTGGGGAACAAAGGCGCTCGCCAGCGCCATCTCCCTCGCCCATCCCCCAGCCAAAATCCCAAAGGGAACCAGTCCCTGCCAGGGAACTTGCTTGCTCCACGCAAACACCCAACGCTGTGCTTCTGCGGAGCCACCCCTCCAGCAGCGGGTCTGACTCCCTCCCGCTGCCACAGGGCCCCTCCTGAAGTAGATCGCCTAAGGATAAGCGAGCTAAGCCTGCCCCTCCTGCCTCTGCGCACCTTGCCTACCCACCCCAGCTAATACACCAGATCCCCAGCTCCACAAGCCTGGCAGTGTGCAAGTACCCCAGATGGGCCACGCCACCCCACAGTGAATCCCACCCCTAGGAGAGGGGAAGAGAAGGCACACACCAGTCTGACTGTGGCCCCAGCGGTGGGCTGGGGGCAGACATCAGGTCTGACTGCGGCCGCGCCTACCAACTCCAGTTATACACCACAGACCAGGGGAAGTGCTCTGCAGGTCCACACCACTCCAGGGACTATCCAAAATGACCAAACGGAAGAATTGCCCTCAGAAGAATCTCCAGGAAATAACAACAGCTAAAGAACTGATCAAAAAGGATTTAAATAATATAACAGAAAGTGAATTTAGAATAATAGTCATAAAATTAATCGCTGGACTTGAAAACAGTATAAAGGACAGCAGAGAATCTCTTGCTACAGAGATCAAGGGACTAAGGAACAGTCACGAGGAGCTCAAAAACGCTTTAAACGAAATGCAAAACAAAATGGAAACAACGACGGCTCGGAATGAAGAGGCAGAGGAGAGAATAGGTGAACTAGAAGCTGAAGTTATGGAAAAAGAGGAAGCTGATAAAAAGAGAGATAAAAAAAATCCAGGAGTATGAGGGGAAAAATTAGAGAACTAAGTGATACACTAAAAAGAAATAATATACACATAATTGGTATCCCAGAGGAGGAAGAGAGATGGAAAGGTGCTGAAGGTGTACTTGAAGAAATAATAGCTGAGAACTTCCCTGATCTGGGGGAGGAAAAAGGCACTGAAATCCAAGAGGCACAGAGAACTCCCTTCAGACATAACTTGAATCGATCTTCTGCACAATATATCATAGTGAAACTGGCAAAATACAAGGATAAAGAGAAAATTCTGAAAGCAGCTAGGGATAAACGTGCCCTCACATATACAGGGAGACCTATAAGACTCGTGACTGATCTCTCTTTTGAAACTTGGCAGGCCAGAAATGATTGGCACGAGATCTTCAATGTGATGAACAGAAAAAATATGCAGCCGAGAATCCTTCATCCAGCAACTCTGTCATTTAGAATAGGAGAGATAAAGGTCTTCCCAAATAAACAAAAACTGAAGGAATTTGTCACCACTAAACCAGCCCTACAAGAGATCCTAAGGGGGATCCTGTGAGACAAAGTACCAGAGACATCGCTACAAGCATAAAACATACAGACATCACAATGACTCTAAACCCATATCTTTCTATAATAACACTGAAGGTAAATGGATTAAATGCGCCAACCAAAAGACATAGGGTATCAGAATGGATAAAAAAACAAGACCCCTCTATTTGCTGTCTACAAGAGACTCATTTTAGACCTGAGGAAACCTTTAGATTGAGAGTGAGGGGATGGAGAACTATTTATCATGCTACTGGAAGCCAAAAGAAAGCTGTACTTATAAGCCATACTTATATCAGACAAACTAGACTTTAAATTAAAGGCTGTAACAAGAGATTAAGAAGCGCATTATATAATAATTACAGGGTCTATCCATCAGGAAGAGCTAACAATTATAAATGTCTATGTGCCAAATACCGGAGCCCCCAAATATATAAAACAATTACTCATAAACATAAGCAACCTTATTGAGAAGAATGTGGTAATTGCAGGGGACTTTACACTCCACTTACAGAAATGGATAGATCATCTGGACACACGGTCAATAAAGAAACAAGGGCCCTGAATGACACATTGGATCAGATGGACTTGACAGATATATTTAGAACTCTGCATCCCAAAGCAACAGAATATACTTTCTTCTTGAATGCACATCGAACATTCTCCAAGATAGATCATATACTGGGTCACAAAACAGCCCTTCATAAGTTTACAAGAATTGAAATTATACCATGCATACTTTCAGACCACAATGCTATGAAGCTTGAAATCAACCACAGGAAAAAGTCTGGAAAACCTCCAAAAGCATGGAGGTTAAAGAACACCCTACTAAAGAATGAGTGGTCAACCAGGCAATTAGAGAAGAAATTTAAAAATATATGGAAACAAACGAAAATGAAAATACAACAATCCAAACGCTTTGGGATGCAGCGAAGGCAGTCCTGAGAGGAAAATACATTGCAATCCAGGCCTATCTCAAGAAACAAGAAAAATCCCAAATACAAAATCTAACAGCACACCTAAAGGAAATAGAAGCAGAGCAGCAAAGACACCCAAACCCAGCAGAAGAAGAGAAATAATAAAGATCAGAGCAGAAATAAACAATATAGAATCTAAAAAATCTGTAGAGCAGATCAACGAAACCAAGAGTTGGTTTTTTGAAAAAATTAACAAAATTGACAAACCTCTAGCCAGGCTTCTCAAAAAGAAAAGGGAGATGACCCAAATAGATAAAATCATGAATGAAAATGGAATTATTACAACCAATCCCTCAGAGATACAAACAATTATCAGGGAATACTATGAAAAACTCTATGCCAACAAACTGGACAACCTGGAAGAAATGGACAAATTCCTAAACACCCACACACTTCCAAAACTCAATCAGGAGGAAAGAGAAAACTTGAACAGACCCATAACCAGCGAAGAAATTCAATCGGTTATCAAAAATCTCCCAACAAGTAAGAGTCCAGGACCAGATGGCTTCCCAGGGGAGTTCTACCAGACGTTTAAAGCAGAGATAATACCTATCCTTCTCAAGCTATTCCAAGAAATAGAAAGGGAAGGAAAACTTCCAGACTCATTCTATGAAGCCAGTATTTCTTTGATTCCTAAACCAGACAGAGACCCAGTAAAAAAAGAGAACTACAGACCAATATCCCTGATGAATATGGATGCAAAAATTCTCAATAAGATACTAGCAAATCGAATTCAACAGCATATAAAAGGAATTATTCACCATGATCAAGTGGGATTCATTCCTGGGATGCAGGGCTGGTTCAACATTCACAAATCAATCAACGTGATACAACACATTAATAAAAGATCCTGTCAATCGATGCAGAAAAGGCTTTTGACAAAATCCAGCACCCTTTCTTAATAAAAACCCTTGAGAAAGTCGGGATAGAAGGAACATGCTTAAACATCATAAAAGCCATTTATGAAAAGCCCACAGCTAACATCATCCTCAGTGGGGAAAAACTGAGAGCTTTATCCCTGAGATCAGGAACACGACAGGGATGCCCACTCTCACCGCTGTTGTTCAACATAGTGTTGGAAGTTCTAGCATCAGCAATCAGACAACAAAAGGAAATCAAGGGCATCAAAATTGGCAAAGATGAAGTCAAGCTTTCGCTTTTTGCAGATGACATGATATTATACATGGAAAATCCGATAGACTCCACCAAAAGTCTGCTAGAACTGATACATGAATTCAGCAAAGTTTCAGGATACAAAATCAATGTACAGAAATCAGTTCCATTCTTATACACTAACAATGAAGCAACAGAAAGACAAATAAAGAAACTGATCCCATTCACAATTGCACCAAGAAGCATAAAATACCTAGGAATAAATCTAACCAAAGATGTAAAGGATCTGTATGCTGAAAACTGTAGAAAGCTTATGAAGGTAATTGAAGAAGATACAAAGAAATGGAAAGACATTCCCTGCTCATGGATTGGAAAAATAAATATTGTCAAAATGTCAATACTACCCAAAGCTATCTACACATTCAATGCAATCCCAATCAAAATTGCACCAGCATTCTTCCCGAAACTAGAACAAGCCATCCTAAAATTCATATGGAACCACAAAAGGCCCCGAATAGCCAAAGGAATTTTGAAGAAGAAGACCAAAGCAGGAGGCATCACAATCCCAGACTTTAGCCTCTACTACAAAGCTGTCATCATCAAGACAGCATGGTATTGGCACAAAAAAGGACACATAGACCAATGGAATAGAATAGAAACCCCAGAACTAGACCCACAAACGTATGGCCAACTAATCTTTGACAAAGCAGGAAAGAACATTCAATGGAAAAAAGACAGTCTCTTTAACAAATGGTGCTGGGAGAACTGGACAGCAACATGCAGAAGGTTGAAATTAGACCACTTTCTCACACCATTCACAAAAATAAACTCAAAATGGATAAAGGACCTGAATGGGAGACAGGAAACCATCAAAATCCTAGAGGAGAAAGCAGGAAAAGACCTCTCTGACCTCAGCCATAGCAATCTCTTACTTGACACATCCCCAAAGGCAAGGGAATTAAAAGCAAAATGAACTACTGGGACCTTATGAAGATAAAAAGCTTCTGCACAGCAAAGGAAACAACCAACAGAACTAAAAGGCAACCAACGGAATGGGAAAAGATATTTGCAAATGACATATCGGACAAAGGGCTAGTATCCAAAATCTATAAAGAGCTCACCAAACTCCACACCCAAAAAACAAATAACCCAGTGAAGAAATGGGCAGAAAACATGAATAGACACTTCTCTAAAGAAGACATCCGAATGGCCCACAGGCACATGAAAAGATGCTCAACGTCGCTCCTTATCAGGGAAAAGAAATCAAAACCACACTCAGATATCACCTCACACCAGTCAGAGTGGCCAAAATGAACAAATCAGGAGACTATAGATGCTGGAGAGGATGTGGAGAAACAGGAACCCTCTTGCACTGTTGGTGGGAATGCAAACTGGGCAGCCACTCTGGAAAACAGTGTGGAGGTTCCTCAGAAAATTAAAAATAGACCTACCCTATGACCCAGCAATAGCACTGCTAGGAATTTACCCAAGGGATACAGGAGTACTGATGCATAGGAGCACTTGTACCCCAATGTTTATAGCAGCACTCTCAACAATAGCCAAATTATGGAAAGAGCCTAAATGTCCATCAACTGATGAATGGATAAAGAAATTGTGGTTTATATACACAATGGAGTACTACTTGGCAATGAGAAAGAACGAAATATGGCCCTTTGTAGCAATGTGGATGGAACTGGAGAGTGTGATGCTAAGTGAAATAAGCCATACAGAGAAAGACAGATACCAAATGGTTTCACTCTTATGTGGATCCTGAGAAACTTAACAGAAACCCATGGGGGAGGGGAAGGAAAAAAAAAAAAGAGGTTAGAGTGGGAGAGAGCCAAAGCATAAGAGACTCTTAAAAACTGAGAACAAACTGCTTGTTGATGGGGGGTGGGAGGGAGGGGAGGGTGGGTGATGGGTATTGAGGAGGGCACCTTTTGGGATGAGCACTGGGTGTTGTATGGAAACCAATTTGACAATAAATTTCATATATTGAAAAAAAAACAAAAAAACAAAAAAACCACACACACAAAAAAACACATTAATGTTTCTGCAAATTTCCTCTGAATTTATTAAAATCTATTTGATTACTTTCTACTTTTTAACTGTGGCTATTTACATTCAGATATATTATTAGGATACATATTTTGTGGTGGAAGTAATCCTGACCAAAGTAGATTAATGGAAGAGTGTTATATTACATTTTGATGACCAAGATGTTTTAATGTCCTTTTCTAAGAATTAAATTGTTAAAAGAACTTACGAGCTTTCCCAGGAATTTTAAGGCTACAATCATTACCTAGTCAATCATCTTTTGTGAGTATCAGATATACTATTTAAAATTTGTTATTATTTTAAACTAATATGCTGAAATATTTGTAGAAGAAACAAGAGGATCACATAAGACCACATATAGTAAAAACAGTAAATCATACCTTGTTTTACCATTTTTAAGTAACTATATCATAATCCATATGAATTCTTACAATGATGGAATTAAATAACTCATGCTTAGAATACTCCATGCATTGACCACACATAACTTGAAATATCAAACAACTACTGTTCCCACTAAAAAAAAGGCCCAATTCCATTCAATCTGATCAATATATTCTGAAAAAAAAATGTTGAATGGACTCAAGTTAAATAAGTTACTATGAATATAAAACTAAGATAAAGAATCTGTCAATATCAATTTGACTTTGGCATATGATGTGATTGTTTCAGTTAGAAGGTATTTGGTAAGAAGACTGAACTCTGAGATCAGTTCAAATATGCCTGGGTCTACAGTGAACACATGTTCAAGACTTATAAATAATTCAAGCAAATCCTCATTTCCCTGGTAATTTTTTAAGTGGTCTCTAGTAAAATAAAACAAAATAGAGAATATTTTAAGTGAATTAATGTAATGTTTATGAATCATAATGCTTTAGAAAAATAATTCTATGGTCAAAGATTAGTTCATGGCTTAAAAACCATGAATTGCAAATATATAAGTTAAAAAAGAATCCAACAACATTCAGAAGGAAGGTGAACTTTGTAAAAAACATGAGATGACACCTGATCTATTCCAAGTACCCAATAAAAAAAAATTCAAGATGGTCTGATTATTGCCAGCACAATTTTCTCTTCCTGGCCTTCATGAATCTTCTTACTAACGTTAAATTCAATTTGTATTCCAAAATATCTATCTTTTGACTTCTCTCCCTGTCATTTGTTCTTAGATTCCACTGGAGATACTAGTTTGTTGTCACTTTTGGGATGCAAATATACAGCACAATTAAGTGGCCACAAAAAAGCTAAGAGCAATCACAACTCAGGAAATGAATCTAAATATTTAAATGAAAGAAGTCATTATTTCATTACCCTAAGAGGTCATGGCCCTAATATACATTATTTATCCTTTTTTTTCAACGTTTATTTGTTTTTTTTTTATTTTGGGGACAGAGAGAGACAGAGCATGAGCGGGGGAGGGGCAGTGAGAGAGGGAGACACAGAATCGGAAACAGGCTCCAGGCTCTGAGCCATCAGCCCAGAGCCTGACGCGGGGCTCGAACTCACGGACCGCGAGATCGTGACCCGGCTGAAGTTGGATGCTTAACCGACTGCGCCACCCAGGCACCCCTTATTTATCCTTTTTTTAAATGCAAGCTGTACAAGTTACTCTTCCAAATATGCATCTTTATTCCTAGGGCTTTCACTCCAAGTTCCTATTATTAAAATAACAATAAATACTTTCATTGTTTTTCTATATTATAAAAAAAGAATGAAGCTGCTTGTTGATTTTAATGTAACTAAACAGGGGCGCCTGGGTGGCTCAGTCAGTTAAGCCTCTGACTTCAGCTCAGGTAACGATCTCACAGTCCGTGAGTTTGAGCCCCGCGTCAGGCTCTGGGCTGATGGCTCAGAGCCTGGAGCCTGCTTCCGATTCTGTGTCTCCCTCTCTCTCTGCCCCTCCCCCGTGCATGCTCTGTCTCTCTCTGTCTCAAAAATAAATAAATGTAAAAAAAAAATTCCTTAATGTAACTAAACACCTGAAGAAACTCCCCTGAAAATTTTATGTTATAACATTCATTTTATCATCATTATATTTATACTAAAGAAGAAGAAAAGACATTTTAAAACATTGTCTAGAACGAAGAACTCTTATTTATGGAAAATTTAACATAGTAAATTATTTAAATAAATAAACTATTCTGTATATTCCCAGCTCAAATTGTAATGTAAGAAGTTCTGTTTCAACTAAAATTAATTAGAATGCAATCAATGAATTAAGGTTGGTAACCTACAGTGTGTAAAATATAATTTAGTGTATTTTCATCCATGAGTAAAAGCTGCCATTAAAGTTTGTTTTTCAGAACAAAGTGTGTTTTTCAGAACACACTGTGAAAAGTGTGTCCTTCTACAGATTGATATAGTAAAGCCTTCATGCCACAAAAAAAAAAAAAAAAAAAAAAAAGACTAAAAAGGACATTGTGCCTTTATTACTGGACATACCTGTCTTCCCAGAATTCAATCCAGGGCCCCAGTGATCCCTAATAAGTTATCCCAGGATGATTTATTGGTTTTAGAGGAAAAATCATGTGATGGAACAAATTTTTAACATGTATGTCTTAATTCAAGGCAAAGTGCTACATTTTGGGATATAATGTTAACAAGACAAGCAGTCATTGCTTTTACTCAGCATATACCTTATGGTTTAGAATATGTTTTGTTACTATTATGTTTTTTTTTTACCTCCAAATCATAGAAAGTGGATCAGTGCCTCAAAAGTGGTTCAACAAAGTAAAAATGTTGGGGCACATGGGGGGGCTCAGTTGATAAGTGACCAACTCTTGTTTTCGGCACAGGTCATGATCTCATTGTTTGTGTGCTTGAGCCCTGTCTCAGGCTCTGCACTGACAGCACAGAACCTGCTTGGGATTCTCTCTCTCCCTCTCTTTCTTCCCCCCTTCCATTCACTCTCTCTCTCAAAATAAATAAACTTTTTAAAAAAAAATTAAAATGTTAAGTTTTATTGAGGTATAAATGATATTATTAAACTACACTTATTCATTCATTCATTCATTCAAAATTCCAGTATAATTAACATCCAGTGTTATATTAGTTTCAGGTGTAAAATATAGTGATTCAACAATTCTATACATTATTCAGGGTTCATCATGATAAGTGTACTCTTAATCCCCTTCAACTATTTAACCCATCCCCTCACGCACCTCCCCTCTAGTAACTAATTTATTCTCTAATAGTTTAGAGTCTGTTTCTTGGTCTCTTTTTTCCTTTGTTCATCTGTTTTGCTTCTTAAATTTCACAAATGACTGAAATCATACAGTATTTCTCTTTCTGTGACTAACTTATTTCACTTAGCATTATACCCTGTAGATCCACCTATGCTGTTGGAAATGGCAAGATTTCATTCTTTACATGGCTGAGTAATATTCCAGTGTGTGTGTGTGTATCATATCTTTATCCATTCAATGGAGATGGGTTGTTTCCATAGTTTGGCTATTGTAAATAATGCAGTGATAAACATAGGAGTCCATATATCTTTTCCAATTCATATTTTCATACTCTTCGGGTAAAACTCAGTAGTGGAATTAGTGGATCATATGGTAATTCTATTTTTAAGCTTTTTAGGAATCTCCATACTGTTTTCACAGTGGCTACACCAGTTTCTATTCCCATCAACAGTGCACAAGGGTTCTTTTTTTTTTTTTTTCACATCCTTGCCAACAGTTGTTTCCTGTTTTTTTGAACTTTTTTTTAATTTTTATTTTAGCCATTCTAAGATGTGAGGTCCTATCTCATTGTGGTTTTGATCTGCATTTCTCTGATGATAAGTAATGCTGAGCATCTTTTCATGTGTCTGTTGACCATCTGGATATCTTCTTAGGAGAAATATCTATACACGTGTTCTGCTCATTTTTTTAAAATTAACATTTATTTATTTTTGAGAGACAGAGAGAGACAGAGCATGAGCAGGAAAGGGGAAGAGAGAGAGAGGGAGACACAGAATACAAAGCAGGGTCCAGGCTCTAAGCTGTCAGCACAGAGCCTGATGCAGGGCTTGAACACATCAGCTGTGAGATCATGACCTGAGCCAAAGTTGGATGCTTAACTGACTGAGCCACCCAGGCACCCCTGTCCTCTGCTCATTTTTAACCCATTTTGATATTGAGTTGTATGAGTTCTTTATACATTTTGGATACTAACCCCTTATCAGATATATCATTTGTAAACGTCTTCTCCCATTCAGTAGGCTGTCTTTTAGTTTTGTTGATTGTTTCCTTTGCTGTGCAGAGCTTTTTATTTTGATGTAGTTCCAATAGTTTAATTTTGCTTTTGTTTCCCTTACCAAAGGAGATATCTAAAAAAAATGTTGCTACAGTTCATATCAAAAAAAGTACTCCTTATGTTCTAACAGTTTGTGGTTTCAGGTCTCACATTTATATCTTTGATCCATTTTTAATTTATTGTTGTGTATGGTATAAGAGAGTGGTCTAGTTTTCCCAATACCATTATTATTTTTTTTTATTGTTTATTTATTTTTGAGAGAGAGAGAGTGCAAGTGGGGCAGGGGCAGAGAGAAGGGAACTGAGTATCCAAAGCGGGCTCTATGCTGACAGCACGATTTGGGGCTCGAACTTGCAAACTGTGAGATCATGACCTGAGTCACGTTGGATGTTCAACCAACTGAGCCACCCAGGCGCCCCTCCCCAATACTATTATTTAAGATATCATCTTTTTCACTTTGTATACTCTTGCCTCTACTGTCATAGATTAATTGACCATATAAGTATAGGTTTATTTCTTGGCTCTCTATGGTGTTCTATTGAATTGTGTGTCTATTTTTGTGCAAGTACCATACTGTTTTCATTACTAATACTTTGTAGTATATCTTGAAATCTGGAATTGGACACATCCAGCTTTGTTCTTTCTCAAGACTGCTTTGGCAATTTGGGGTATTTTTTGACTCCATACTAATTTTAGTATTATTTGTTTTAGTTCTGTGAAAAATGCTTTTTGTATTTTGAGAGGGACTGCATTGAATATGTAGATTGCTTTTGTATGGACATTTTAACAATATTAATTCTTTCATTCCATGATCATTGACTATCTTTCCACCGGTTTGTTTTGTCTTCAATTTATTTCCTCAATATTTTATAGTTTTCAGGGGTGCCTGAGTGGCTCAGTCAATGGAGCGGCCGGCTTTGGCTCAGGTCATGATCTCACAGCTCATGAATTAGAGCCCCACATCAGGCTCTGTGCTGACAGCTGAGAATCTGGAGGCTGTTTCACATTCTGTCTCCATCTCTCTATGCCCCTCCCCTGCTTGCTCTCTGTCTCTCTCAAATATAAATAAACATAAAAAATTTAAAAAAAATTATAGTTTTTAGAGTACAGATTTTTCATCTCCTTGGCTAAGTTTATTTCTAGGTATTTTATTCTTTTTGGTGCAATTGAAAATAAAGATATTTTGGAAATTCAAGACCTCAGAAATTTTACTGTCTCCTGACAGCCAGGAGATCCTTCTTGACACTTCGCCATGAAAACCTAGTCGGTTTCCTGGAGGTAAAATCTACAAATGCCTCCCTAAAACTTCAGTCACCAAAAGCTCTCTGTCTCTCATATTTATGCATACTTAGTCTCTAGCAACTCAACAAATTTGCCATGTAAGTGTTCCTACTAGTTTATGAATCCAACAGCTTCTGTTCTAGGCAAGTGTATCTTGGCTGTAACTTTAAGTTTTCTGATGGGTCCAATAAAAGTCAGTGATTTTCAATTTGGTCTGCCTTTTCTTGTTGGTTTTCTCTTAGGTTATTATGTTACATTCATTGTAATTCTGATTCTTGTTCTCATTCATGTATGGTGTAACCACCTTTCCCAACCCCTATCTTCTCTCATAACTTTTCCCTTTGGTTTTTCCAGTATAAATAGGATATGCCTGGTTGTTTTTGTTTGTTTGTTTTATTATTCCTACTTGATTTTCTCTGACACCCTGTATCATTTTGTTGTCTATCATCACTTTTAGGAAGTTTTCAGCTATTATCACTTCAAATATTCCATCTGTTCCATTCTCTCTTTCTGCTCTTTCTAGTATTCCAATTATGCATGTTGTACCATTTCATGTTGTCCCATGGTTTTTGATTGGCCCATTCTACTATATTTTTTTTTCTTTCTTTTCCCTAACTCCCTTCCTACTTTATTCCTTTCTTCTTCTTTCCTTTTTTTTCCTGTTTTTATTTCAGTTTTGGAAGTTTCTGTTGATACATCTTCAAGGCCTCTGATTCTTTCTCTCATTGTGTTGATTCTATTGAAGAAACCATCCAAGCATTCTCCATTTTTTATAATGTTTTTGACTCCTGGCATTTCCTTTTGATTCTTAGAGTTGCCATTTCTTTGCTAATATTACATATCTATTCTTACATGTTGCCTATTAGAGACCTTAATATATGAATCATAAATTCCCTCCTTAATAAATAGGACATCTGTGTAATATCTGAGTCAAGTCTTCAGCCTGAGATCTTTTTGTTTGTTTGTTTGTTTGTTTGTTTTAGTTCTGTTTTGCTTTTCCTTTTGGTGGGCCTTAAGTGTGTTTTAAGGCCATGGGCTTCACAAGTGTTTCTCTAATGGTATAGTCTTTTTCCATCCTGTCTTTTACTCCATTCTCTGTCAGCAGTATTCATATGATTTCACTGAAATCCTGGCTCCTGTTGATTTTGATCAAAGCCCCCTTAGGTAAGACAGAAAGGCTACAGGGAAGGGGGGCATTAATGGTGAAATTTATTACCTCTAACTAGGATGAAGCTCTAGAAAAGTCTTTCTTTTCTTCTGACTTTTGTTATGTGGAAACTTCTGGTTATATTTCACAATGCTTGATCTTCTCCCCTTGCCAGAGGTAGAGAAGATTTTTCTCGTATCTTCACCATGAGAACCTACTGGGATTTCAGGAAGGAGCCCACAAAACAGTGGGATCCTTTAAATCTGTGGCCCTCCATACTTTCTTCACTGTCATGCTCTTCCACACTCAGCCTCAAGCTATTCATCAAAATTATCTCTGCTGTGTTTCATTAATTTAAGTTTCTACTGACCTATACAGAAGCTTATGCTTCAGATAGACAGACCTTGGCTGTGTCTCCATGGATAAGCATCTGTTTCTAAATTTGAGTATAGTGATTTACCCTAATACCTCAATTTAAATGGGACCAAAGGAAGTCCATACTTTCAGTCTGTCTCTATTTTTCTTATTTAGGGATGCAAGTGGGAACTTCTAAGTTCTTTACATGTCAGAATTAAAATTCTGCCCAATCCAGCACATTCTTGTTATTCAGCTTTTCTGGCCCTTCTTCCTCTTCTGGACATCTAAATGCTAGACTTCCCTGTTAGGTTCTGGGTTATTTTCCTTCTCTATCCAAACTCCATGATTAAATAAAATTCTACAAACCCGTGGTTTTAATACTATCTAAGTGTGCACAATTTCCAAAATTTCTATCTTTAACCTTAAAATTTCTACTGAGCCTTAGACTCATACACTTCATAAACACTCATGTTCTTACACACAATGTCATGTATCTATGTGTGTTGGGGTCGGGAGGGTAGATGTGAAATTTTCTGTGGAACATCTATAGAATTGTAGTTTAATAAGAGGAGGAATTAAGGTTTATGTCAAAAAATAGGACATACATAGAGTCAATGACCCTGAAGGCATGTTGTCAGTCAATGCCCATACCCAAAAAATAGCTAGCTTCAAGAAATATTTATCAAAAGAATGGAGAATAATTTGCAGTATATTCATGGCTAACTAGTTACATGTATTATGAATTAAATTTATATTAACTTCAAAATATTTGCTATTAATAAAATCATTTTAAAATTAAACCATCATTTTGATTTTATTAGAATTAATTTTCATATATCTCATATATATGGTTATCTTCTAACTAAAAACCTTAAATATATTAGGAAATTTCTGTGTAATACATTTCATTTTGTTTTTCTTTCAAGACTAATTGCTAAGGTCTCAGTGGGATATTGTGTCAAGAATGACAGCTTATTCCTAAGGAAATTCTAAGGTTTTAGTTAAAAATAAGGGAAAACAATGGTCTATGAGGAAATGAGAGAATGACATTAGGAGACTATTGCATTGCATACATTTAAAATCCATTTTTTTCAAGTGAACCGATATACATGTATTTTGGAATACAGCATGTCCCTTTCTGTTATTTTTAGCAAAATGGATTCCTTGCTGTGGTAAGTGGAACAATTGTTAATTTCAGCTCAAAATGGATTCTACCAGAGCAGTAGGTAGTGTTTGCATTTAAGCTGCTGAACAGTTATTCAGTTCTATAAATAGTCCCAAATACTATGCTAAAGATTTTTCTTTTTAAAAAAATGAAGTTATTATAAGAATTGAAATAATATGTGTTGGTTGCCACTACACTTGTTATATTTTTTCTGATTTAATCTTCAAGATAACGTATCAATGCAGGTATTATAGGACATATTTTATTGATATAAAAACTGAGTCCCAGAGAGACTATCTCACCACAGGCAACATGGGAACTATATGCCAAGCTGATTTGGTCTGAGTTCTGTGTGATTCCCAAAGTCTATATTATTATTCCTTATATAATATTAAGTGCCTCATACAGTTGGATACTATTGTACATTTATGTTCAGGTTCAACCTACGAGAACACATTCATATGTAAATATTAGCATGAATTCAATATTATGGGTTAGGGCAACCATTTAATGTAGCAATCAAATGTGGACACTTTTGAGCGTGAAAAGGATGCTATTAATTATGCCATGGCAGTAAATGTAGACCAACATTGCTCTAAACATCCTAGGACATATGTTTACTCTAAAATTAGTAGAACTCTAGTATAATGCATTATATTATAAACTAGGGAGAATGTGATATAATAAAATGAACATGGAACTCAGTTATTTTATTCCTACTGATTGTGACTTTAATGATTTTTGGTACTATGACCTTAGGAAAGTCATACACTATATCTGTAAAATCAGGAAACCAGATAATGTCAATGGCCGTTATCTTGTATATAAAGGTATCATTGTCTTATGTACTTCATAAAGTCACCCTTTATTGACAGTTTTTATGTGAAAGAAACAATGATAAGATAATATGAAAATATTTTAAGTATTGGATAATCCTGAAAATGTCTTATTTAGCAAACAGGCCTAAGCCAGTGATCAAAATATTGATACTGATTATAGTTTTAATCCAGTGATGCTGCTTTGACTATAATTCAGGTTGGAGATTACTTTTGACAACAAAAAAATAATATTAAAGCAGAATACTGCAAGGATTAGTGATTATGCATCATCAATTTCTATTAAGATAGTTTTAGTGGGCAAACCAGAATAATATTCTTTCAAGGATAGTATTTTACATGTTTCATAAATTCTAATAGTCTTAGATGCAAGTAAAAATTTCAGGAAAGCATAATGTCCCAGATATGAGGAAATCAACTTTAAAACATTTATGCTATTAAATACTCTTTCTATACACATCCTATTTAACAACAAATGAAAACATTTCATTTCTCAATCTTAGCAAATGTAATTTGGCTATATGGTGCCAGCAATAAAAGTAATTTTCTAAGAATCAGAGATTGCTATAGTATCTTTTAATCACTCAATACCATATTGAAATAGATATTTAAAAACAAAGAAAATAGCAGGTAATCGCATAAATATAGTGAGTAATTTGTGGGTTTTTTTTGAGAATATAAAACACTTTATTTAAAATATGCTTCTAATTTGCCTCGTAGTTAAGAAATTCTGTTTTTTCTTACTCCAACTTAAATTATATTTATAATTAACATGTGGTAGGGTGCCAAACATATGGCTTAGACAGGACATATACAGCCTCTCAATGCTTGTGTTCAGTATATAGGCATTTCTAAACTCAGAGATCATCTGACAAAAATAATGCCTACACTTTTAACCATAAAGGTGCAACTACACCCTACCTGAATCACAGAGGTATTATGAGATACTATTTTTCTCTTTTTTTCCATTAAAAAAAAACTCATATAGAGGTTAATATACAGCTTTTATTCTGCCGTGGTCTTTAAGATACAATTTCACACAGGACCCTTGGGGGGAAACAAAAAATAGACTTCCAAGAATTGTGGGACATATCCTCACATGACTACATATATACGAGAACAAAATGGATTTCCTAAAAAAAAAAATCATGAAAAGTTTTCTTTCAAATAGTAGTTGTCTTTAATAATATATAAGTAGATTTGACTCACCAGGTGATAAACGATTATATAAACCAGAACTCAGACTCTGAATGGGGGTGGTTAATCTTAGTGTTGGTAACGCAATTAGGGAATCATTAACAGTCTATCTTTCTCACTGGACATATTTGAGGAATTTTGGTATACCCTAAGAAAACCTTTGGGTTATCTATGGGCACAATTAAAAAAAAAATCAAGGGAGCCCAAAGCAAATGTAAGTGATCTATTTCAAACCAAAGATAATAATTAGTAATATATCACCAGCTCATGGACCTTGAAAAATATGGAAGTTGTATTAATAAAGAAAAAGTGAAATGTCATTCACGTTTAAAAATTTATATTGTTAATAAAAATTTAATGTTGATTTTGCTTCATTTAATGTCCTAATTTTACCTTTTTCATTTTAATTACATAGCAAGAGTATAATATAGAAAATTAAGAAATAAAAACCTTAACAACAATGCAACTACCCTATTAAATGAGGCGAATTTCCACATTTCTTTCATCTTCACGCCCTTACTTTAATAATAATTATTTTTACTTGCATCACCAGGATATAGTACATAAATAAGTTCAATATCGCTTTTGTCAATCATGGGTCTACTGGCCTGATGAACAAATTTGAATAAGTGTATTGGCATTTTACTTTAGTTATGTATTTCATATAGTATCTTGTTTTAAAGGCCTCACTATACTAACCATAGACAGAGCTTCTTTATATGTTTCAATCTTTGAAGTAAATGGAAGCTATGAGCTTGGAACAGATAAACTGGATTTCTGAAAAACTATGAGATTCAGTCCACATTTGAATTGCTCAGATTATATTTAATGGAAAATGAAGCTTGAAAAGAAGAAATAGGCATGTCATTAGAATACCTAATTCAAGATGGTAGTCACAACCCAATCATGTTGCCTTAGTCCCTTTCAAGCTTTAAAAGTTTTATTTTTTTTGAATATTATACTGTATTGAAGCATGGAAATCCTCCCCACAGGCTATAGTCAAATAGTGTGCTGTAATACTAATGTTTATATCTTGGAAACAGTTGCTGGAATGTGCTTCCTAAAGAAATGGATATTAAAAGAGAACACGGATATTGCTCCTTCAGTGAGATAGTGAAAAATGGTTCACTGCATTTTTGAAATGGGTATTGAATTGTTACAAAGAGTGCAAGAATCCAGGGAAATGAACTAAAAGTGATAGAATTATAATTTTTCTGCATGATTACATAGAAAAAGACTATTCAAACTTTAAGCTCTGTTAACTTCCAAAAATAGAGCATAAAATATAACAGATATAAAATGTCAGTTTTGTTATTTTTGTATGTAACAATACAGATACATGAGGGAAAAGGGAACACACTTTTATAAACAGAAGTATTCATTTAGTTCACAAATGCTTCACATATCAATGGACAAATATTTCTTTCATAATTAAAAGTCAGAAAAATAAAAGAAAAACATGTAAAGTATAATGGCATGGATGTTCTAATTCTGCATTTGAAATTCTGACTTATAAAGCACTCTTAATGTAACAAAAAATTGCCTTTTTTTTAAATCTAAAATTGTTTTGGATTGGCGAATATCTGATATTGATCTTTCTAAGCAGTTTAAGTAATAGTTCCAGTTGAAAGAAAAATAAAAGAAAGAAAAAAAAGAAAGAAAGAAAGAAAGAAAGAAAGAAAGAAAGAAAGAAAGAAAGAAAGAAAGAAAGAAAGAGAGGGAAAGGGAGAAAGAAAGAGAAAGCTTTATTGATTTCATCTGAATATTTCAGGCATAGGATTTTAAAAATCACTGCACATAAAATTAACTGCACACATTTATTTACTGTTAAAGATTTCTTATTTAAGTTTTTAGAATTCAAGTGTGCCTTATCAAATTAATAAGCAAACTGAAAGAAGATGTATTTAATAAAATTATTTTAACATATTTATGTTTATATTGGTCATAAACTCAACTTTACTATAATGGGATATTGTATTATTAAAAAAATTCTTATGACCTATATATACTGTGTAATTAGTAAGATACTGCTTGTATAATTAATATATTAAGTATTATTAAAAAGATGAAAAATAACTGTATTTTGCAATACCAAGCATTTTAGACAAATAAACAGGAGCACTGAAATATTTGTAGAATATCAGAGCTGATTCTATCAAATGGTGAGGTAGAGACTTCAGTTTTCATTGTATTTCATGAGTTGATGATTTTGGAAGTAAGTGAAAGTATCTCTTCTTCCTTGAGAGCACATAAGGATTAAGTTCTCTCAGTGCTGGTAAATTAAAATTCTGTCTTTCCCGAAGAAAACAATTTGTCCAATATTTCAACAAGTTTGTTTGTTTGTTTGTTTGTTTGTTTATGAGAGAAAAAGCACGGGGGAGTGTAGAGAGAAAGGGAGAAAAAGAATCTTAAGCAGACTCTATGCCCAATGCAGAACCCAATGTGGGGCTCGATCCCAGGACCCTGGGATCATGACCTGCGCCAAAATCAAGAGCTGGATGCTTAACTGACTGAGTCACCAAGTATCCTTCAATAACCATCTTTAAAATTTTGTGACAAATGATCTATTTTACAAAAGAATATTTCCAATGTATACGTGTGAGTAGAAGGTATGTGGGAATGAAGATATTTACTATCCATTGAACAAATGAAAGGGCATTTAACTAACACCAATTATAGAAATATGCATTTTTAAAAAAATCTGTTTTAATAACAGAGATTAACTGTTTCTTAAGCATTTAAAGGATTATAATCATGCATATTAAATTAAGTTCTATTTCAAATAAAGTTTTTACTGACATTTAATATAGAGAAAAGTATAAAAATTACAGTGTTGTGCTTGATGAATTATCATAAACTTTTCACACCTATGTAACACCATCTAGATCAAGAATAAACATCACCAATATCTGTGAAAACATTTATGCCACTGTCACTTAACTATCCCTTTTCTTCCACACAAAGTTATCTACTTTCCTAACTTTGAATACTATAGATGTTTTGCCTGTTTTTGAACTTTAATGGAAATATAAGCCATATATATTAGTTTCCTTTAGTGTCTTTCTCTCAACACTATTTTTGGATGATTCATTAATGTTATGAAAACAAGAACTCACTCATTTTCATTAAAAAATATCAGTACTCCATTGGATAATTATAATAGAAAAATTCATTCCACTGTTATTGAACATGGACTTTTTCTCCCCAGAGTTGATATACTGTGAATAATACTGACATGAGACCATCTTGTTTGTTTGTGATGCATCATATGTATGTGTTTTAGGTCATATACACTCAGGGTATATACTTAAGGAAAATGGCTATTTCACAGGATATGTGTATGATAAACTTTAGTAGATAATGCCAAAGATTTTCCAGGGGATGGCTCCAATTTACAACCTCATCAATGATGTGTGAGAGTTCAAGTTAGACATTTTCTAGCCAACTCTTACAATTGTCACTCTTTTTAATCTTAGTCATTTGAATACTAAAATAGTGTTAATAGTATTACTTTATTTTCCATTAATGATGCTTACCAATATTGAGATGCTAAACACATTTTATTATGCTTCTTGGCTAACTTATTTAGTATACTTATTGGGTAAACTCTTTTGTCAAGTACCTGCTGAAGTCTTTTTCCCATTTTTCTTAGGATATGTATAGTACTCATTTACATACAATGCAAATGCCTTCTACAACTCTTAAAATGAAATGCTTTGGGAAACATGAAATATATTTTACATACATATACAGACACACAAATCTATGCTTTTCTATATCTCTAGCTACAGCTACCTAATTTTTTATTATTTCTCTATCGGTATCTAATTTTCACACTGGGTTATTTCAATGTACCTATGAAATATCCAAAAATATCCGAAAAATGCAGCTCACAATTGTCGCAGCAAGAGATATTTTTTTCACCCCTGAGGTGATTATCAGAAAGCAAAAATAGATGCATCACTAGGGTAAAGAATGAAGAGAAAATAATGATATCTCAACTTCAGGAAACTCTCTAAGTAGAAGATATTTAAAAATGTGAGAAAATACAATTGAGAGTTGAAATTTTTACTGTTTTTCTCATATGTTTCTATAAGTATTGTTCATATTATAAATTACATTATAGTAATTCAATTTCATGGATTATTTACATATTAAGCTTTAACCTCCCTGAAAAGTTTTCAATTCCTATTTGGAACTCCATGAGCATTTAATGGATTAATTAATAAATTAAAGAGGTTATAATCTAGCCAGACTAGTCAAAAGGTAAGTAGCACATAAATTACTTCTGTACCATATTTTATTTAAAAATAAAATAGAATTAAAATAAATGCCATCAGATTAATTTCTAAACTAACATACAGGTCATCACTTCATGAAAAAGAGACATATTTGGGGGCTGGGAAGATATTTAGGAAGAGCAATATAATATAAATATTAAATGGAGAGAATTTGGATGTGGCTTTTTAAATTTTAATTTTTAATTTTTTTTTACTTCAAGATTTTATTTGAATTCTAGTTAGTTAACATGTAGGGCAACATTGGTTTTAGGTGTAGAATTTAGTGATTCCTCATTTACATATAACAGTGCTCATCAGATCAAGTGCCCTCCTTAATACCCATCACCAGCTTAGCCCATCCCCTGCCTCCCTCCCTCCATCAACCCCCAGTTTGTTCTCTACAGTTAAGAATCTAATGGGGCACCTGGGTGATTCAGTCAGTTAAGTGTCTGACTTGGGCTCAAGTCATGATCTCACAGCTTATGAGTTTGAGCCCTGCATTGGGCTCTGTGGGGACAGCTCAGAGCCTAGATCCTGCTTCTGATTCTGTGTCTCCCTCTCCCTCTGCTCTTCCCCTGCTCACACTCTGTCTCTCTCTCCCTCTCTCTCAAAATATAAGCATTAAAAAAATTTTTTTAAAGAGTCTCTTATGATTTGCCTCTCTTTTTTCTCCCCCTTTATGTTCATCTGTTTTGTTTCTTAAATTCCACATGAGTGAAATCATGTGGTATTTGTCCTTCTCTGAGTTATTTCACTTAGCATAGTACACTAGAGTTCTATTCATGTCATTGCAAACAGCAAGATATCATTCTTTTTGATAGTAAGTAATATTCCATTGTATACATATACCCATTCTTTTTATCCATTCATCAGTTGATGGACATTTGGGCTCTTTCCATAATTTGGCTATTGTTGATAGTGTTACTATAAACATTGGGGTGCATGTGTCCCTTCAAATCAGTATTTTTATATCTTTTGGGTAAATACTTTGTAGTCCAATTGCTGGGTCCTTGGGTAGTTCTAGTTTTAACTTTTGAGGAACCTCCACACTATTTTACAGAGTGGTTACGCCAGGTTGCATTCTCACCAACAATGTTAAGAGGGTTCCCCTTTCTCCACACTCTCGCCAACATCTGTTGTTTCCCGTGCTGGTAATTTTAACCATTCTGATAGGTTCAAGGTGGTACCTCATTGTGGCTTTGATTTGTATTTCCCTGATGATGAGTGATGTTGAACATGTTTTCACATGTCTATTGGCCATCTGGATGTCTTCTTTGGAATAATGTCTATTCATGTCTTCTTCCCATTTATTAACTGTATTATTTGGTTTTTGGTGTTGAGTTTGAAAAGTTCTTTATAGGGGCGCCTGGGTGGCTCAGTCGGTTAAGCGGCCGACTTCGGGTCAGGTCATGATCTCGCGGTCCGTGAGTTCGAGCCTCGCGTTGGGCTCTGAGCTGTCAGCACCTGTTTCAGATTCTGTGTCTCCCTCTCTCTGATCCTCCCCTGTTCATGCTCTGTCTCTCTCTGTCTCAAAAATAAATAAACGTTAAAAAAAAATTTTAAGAAAAAAGAAAAGTTCTTTATAGGTTTTGGATACTAACCCTGTATTCAATATGTCATTTGCAAATATCTTCTCCCATAACATTGGTTGCCTTTTAGTTTTGTTGATTGTGTCTTTCACTGTGCAGAAGTTTTCTATCTTGATGAAGTCCCAATAATTAATTTTTTTCTTTTGTTTCCCTTGCCTCCAGAGACATGTATAGTATGAACTTGCTATGGCCAAGGTCAAAGAGGTTGCTGCCTGTGTATTCCTCTAGGATTTTGATGGTTTCCTGTCTTATATTTAGGTCTTTCATACATTTTAAATTTATTTTTGTGTATGGTGTGAGAAAGTGGTCCAGTTTCACTGTTCTGCATGCTACAGAACAGTTTTCCCAACAGCATTTGTGATGTGGCTTTTAAAAAATTTCTCCTGATTATAACTGATGGTTACTTCTGTTGTGATGACCTTATTCAGAGCTTGGAGTACTTAAATAGACAGCCAAAATAGTAGGCATCTCTCTCTCCTCTGCTGGGTGATTATTACCACAGCCTTTTGGAGCGCATAATGGCTGAAGGGTTTCATATTAGCTATACCTTGTTGATAAACAGCCTAGGGAATTCATGGTGTCCATGCACAGGAGAAACAATCTTCCTCTGTCTAGAATCGTATGAAAAGGTCAGAACATTATTTTATGGCTGGCTGGGCATTAATATCTTTTAAGCATTAAAGTATTCCTCCAGGCATATTTTCAAAATTTGTAAACCACTGAAATATCTAAACAAAATTATTTGAAATTCTACTTTCATCTGTTTTGACCATTGCATACCTTCTTCCCTAACTCCTTTTGGAAAATTTATTGTATTCCTCAGTGACATATAATTGGGAAACATATTAATAGTGTTAGATAAATTCCAATGTGAAAAAAATTAGGTGTGTCATCTCTAGAAAGATAATCACTTCTCCTTGTTGGGATTGAAAATAAATTTCATATTGTTAAGTCAGAAATACTTAGTATGTGGTTTTGTATTTTGCTGGACTGCAGTATAATATATATCAGTTGCAGTCTTGTGCAGCAATATCTCCAGTGTTTTTCTTAAATTGTTATAGCCAAGGAAAACAGTATCATTAGAAAATTATGCTTTAGATCAAAAAGGTCAGGTGGCAATAAGTACACTTGAAGGGTTTTAAGCAGTGGAGAACCACACAGGAGTTTATATCCCAAACTCTGGATGGCTTACAGAAGGGAATGGGATTGCATGGCTTTAGGGGTATCTTAGTACAGAAATCCAACACCTTATTTTTCTGCACGCCAAACCTCTACTTAGACTCAATTGTAACCCTACCACTTACAATTAGTATATTATTTTCTTAATGTGCTATTTGACACATACAAACTATATTTTTTAATTGATGTACAATTGCCATACAACACTATATTAGTTTCATATATACAACATAGTGATTTGAATACATTACAAGATGATCACCACAATAAGTCTAGTTACCATACAAAATTACTACAATATTACTGACTATATTTCCCTTGCTGTGCATCATATCTCCATGACTATTTTATAACTGGAAGTTTATACTTCTCAATCCCCTTCATCCATTTTGCACTTACGCCCAACCCTGGCAACCAGCAATCTGCTCTTTGTATCTACAAAGCTGGGTTTTGTTTTGTTTATTTGTTCTGTTTTTTAGATTCTACATATAAGTGAAATCATGAGGTATTTGTCATTCTCTGTCTGACTTACTTCAATTAGCAAAATACCCTCAAGGTCTATCCATGCTGTCACAAAAGGCAATATTCCATTCTTTTTATGGCTGAGTAGCATTCCACTGTGTGTGTATGTGTGCATGTGTGTATATACATATCATCATTTCTTTATCCATCCATTGATGGATCCATTGATGGATCAAATTTTTTCCATACCTTGGGTATTGTGCATAACGCTGCATGAATACAGGGTACATGTATCTTTTCAAATCAGTGTTTTCATTTTTTCCCACAGATACCCAGTAGTGGAATTGCTGGGTCATATGGTAATTCTATTTTTAATTTTTGAAGAATCTCCATACTGTTTTCCAAGGATAGCTGCACCAATTTACATTCTCACCAACAATACATGAGGGTTCTCTCTTCTTCACATCCTCTCCAACATTTGTTATTCTTTGTCTTTTTGATAATATGCATTCTGACATGTATAAGGTAATATTTCATTATTTTTTATTTGTATTTCCCTAATGATTAATGATGTTTAGAACCTTTTCATGTGTCTGTTTTCCATCTATATGTCTTTTTCAGAAAAAAAAAAAGTCTATTCAGACCTTCTGCTCAGTTTTAAATTCAATTATTTGGTTTTATTTGTTTGGTTTTATTGTTAAGTTGTATGAGTTCTTTGTGTATTTTCAATATTAACCCCTTATCAGACAGTTTGCAAATATCTTCTCCCATTTCAGTAGTTGCCTTTTCATTTTGTTGATGGTTTTTTTTTTTTGCTGTGGAGAAGATTTAAGTTTGATACAGTCCCATTTGTTTGTTTTGCTTTTGTTTCCATTGTCTGTGGTGTCAGATCCAAAAGTAAACCCTAAGATTGTATCAAGGAGCTTACTATCTGTTTTGTCCTAGAAGTCTTATAATTTCAGGTCTTACATTCAAGTCTTTAATCCATTTTAAGTGAATTTCTGTATATGGTATAAGAGAGTGGTCCAGTTTCATTATTTTCCATGTAAAGGTCCTGTTTTCCCTGAAATATTTATTGAAGAGACTGTCCTTTCTTAATTATTCTTGCATCCTTTCTCACTAATTAATTGATCATGTGTGTTAAGTTTATATCTGGACTCTCTATTCTATCCCATTGATCTATGTTCCAATTTTTATGCCAATAACATACTGTTTTGATTATTACAGCTTTGTAGTACACTTTGAAATCAGGTTGTTTTCTAATTCTGGTTTTGTACATTCTCAAGATTATTTTAGATATTCATGGTCTTCTGTGTTTCATACAAATTTTGGATTGGTTCTAGTTCTGTGAAAAATGCAATTGGAAGGTTGATGATTGTTGCACTGAACCTGCAGATTGCTTTGGGTAGTATGGACATGTTAACAGTATTAATTCTACCAATCCATGAACATGAAATATATTTCATTTCATTTGTGTCTTCTTAAAATTTTTTCATCAATGTCTTACAGTTTTTAACATACAAGTCTTTCACCTCCTCATTTATTTCTAGGTATTTTATTAAATATGATGCAATTGTAAATAGGATTATTTTCTTGATTTCTTTCTGTTACTTAGTTGTGGCTAGATATGCAACATTTTTGTATATTAACTTTGTATCCTCCAACTTTACTGAATTCATTTGTTATTTCTAACAGTTTTTTGGTGGAGTCTGTAGGACTTTCAAGTCATCTGCAAATGGTAACAGTTTTATTTCTTCCTTTCCAATTTGGATGCCTTTTATTCCTATTTCTTGCCAAATTGCTATAGGTAGGACTACCATTACTATGTTGAATAAAAGTTGGGATAGTGGGAATCCTTGTCTTATTCTTGATCTTAGAGGATAGCTTTGACTTTTCACCACTGAGTATGATATAACTATGGGTATGCCATATATAGCCTTTATTAAGTTGAAGTATGTTCCCTCTATACCCACTTTGTTGACATTTTTTAATAATAAATGAATACTTGTCAAATGTTGTTTCTGCATCTATTGAGATAATAGTATGATTTTTACCTTTCATTTTGTTAATGTGGTATATCATGTTGATTAATCTGTGGATCTTGACCATTGTTACATGCTTAGAATAAACACCACTTGATCTTAATGCATGATCCTTACAGTGTATTGTTGAATTTGGTTTACTAGCATCTTGGTAATTTTACATCTAAGTTGAACAGGGATAATAGCCAGAAATTTTCTTCCTTGTAGAGTATTTGTTTGATTTGAGTATCATGGTGATTCTTACTGTGTAAAAGGGGCTTGGAAGTATTCCCTCCTCTTCAAGTTTCTGTAACAGTTTGAGAAGGATAGTTATTAAATCTTTTTGAATATTTGAGAGAACTCGCCAGTAAAGCCATCTGGCCCTGGGCTTTTGTTTTGGTGAAGGTTTTTGATTAAAGATTCAATCCTTGCCAGTAATCAGTCTATTAAAAATTTCTATTTCTTAATGATAATATGTTGGAAGATTCTAACTCTCTAGGAATTTTTTTTTTTTTAATTTTTTTTCAACGTTTATTTATTTTTGGGACAGAGAGAGACAGAGCATGAACGGGGGAGGTGCAGAGAGAGAGGGAGACACAGAATCGGAAACAGGCTCCAGGCTCTGAGCCATCAGCCCAGAGCCTGACGCGGGGCTCGAACTCACGGACCGCGAGATCGTGACCTGGCTGAAGTCGGACGCTTAACCGACTGCGCCACCCAGGCGCCCCTAACTCTCTAGGAATTTATAAATTTCATGTAGATTGTTCTACTTGATGGCATACAATTCAGAGTAGCCTCCTCTGATCATTTGTGTTTCTGTGGTAGAAGACATAACTTCTCTTTTATTTCTGATTTTATTCATTTGAACCCTTTTTTTCTTGGTTAGTCTATATACACGTTTTTAAACTTTATCTTTTCAAAGAAGCAGCTCTTAGTTTCACTGATTTTTTTATAGTCCTTTTAGCCTCTATTTCATTCATTTCCATTCTGATCTTTATTATTTCTTTCCTTCTACTAAATTTGGGCTTCATATGTTCTTCTTTCACTAGTTCCTTAAGTGTAAAGTTAAATTGTTTATGTTTTTTGAGAGCCACTTTTGCTGCATCCTATAAATTTGGTATGTAATATTTCAATTTTTATTTATGTCTAATAATTTTTTCATTTGATTTCTTCTATGACCTAGTCATTTTTCAGTAATATGTTGTTTAATCTCTACATATTTGTAGTTTTTCCAGTTTTCTCCTTGTAACTGGATTCAATATCATACCATTGTGGTCAGAAAAGATGTTTGATACTATTTCAATTTTCTTGAATTTACTGACTTATTTTGTGCCTAATGTGTGATCTATCCTGGAGAATGTTTCAGGTGGCACTTGCAAGAATTTGTATTCTGTTGCTTTGGATGGGATGTTTTGTATGTATCTATTAAGTTAATCTGGTCTAATGTGTCACTGAAGGCTGGTGGTTCTTTATTGATTTTCTATCTGGATGATCTATCCATTGATGTATATGGAGTATTAAAGTCCCTTCTCATTGTATTGCTGTCAACTTTTCCTTTTAGGTCTATTAATATTTGTTTTATATTTTTGTGCTTCTATATTGGGTCTAAATATATTTATAATCTTTCTAGACTGACTCCTTTATAATTAGATAGTACCCCACTATGTCTTTTATTGCAGTCTTTGTTTTACAGTCTATTTTGTCTGATTTTTTTTTATATCTGAACCATTTTTTTTAACTTCCATTTACATAGAATATCTTTTTCCATCTCTTCACTTTAAGACTGTGTTTGTTCTGATTTCTGAAGTGAGTCTCTTATAGCCAGTATATAAATGTATCTGTATTTTTACACATTCAGTCACTCTATGTCTTTTGAGCAATTTAGTCCATTTACATTAAAATTAATTATTGATAAGTATGTACTTATTGCCAGTTTGTTAATTATTTTCTGTCATTGTATTGTATTGTACTGTATTGTATTATTCTTCTCTGTAACTTTTGTCTCTTTCTTCCATTTTGATTTGATGAATGTATCTTTAGAATTTTCATATAAATTATAGATATATATATATATATTACATATATATGGCAATCTCTTTTAAATCTATAGAAACGTTAAACACATGACCAAACTCTACATTTTAGTCCCCAAACCCACCAATTATTTATGTTTTCGGTAGTACATTTTACAGCTTTTTATTTTATGTAGCTCTTAACTAATTATTGTAATTTTAGTTTAGTTTATTCTGTTTGGCTTTTAACCTTCACAGGAACTATTTTATAGGGTTCAATCCACTACCTTTACTGCGTATTAACCTTTTCCAGTGAGAATTTTACTTTCGTATGTTTTCTTATTATTTAGTGCCATTTTTTTTCCAGCTAAAAGAAGCCTTTTTAACATTTCTTGTAAAGCTGCTGTAGGAGTGATATACTCATTTAGCTTTTACTTGTCTGGAAAACTCTTTCTTCTTCAATTTTGAATGATAACCTTGCAAAGTAGAGTATTCTTGATTGGAAGTTGTATTGCTGTGGTTGTCCTTTCAGCACTTTGAATATGTCATCCCTTTTCCCACCTGGCCTGCAAAGTTTCTACTGGGAAATCTGCTGATCACCTTATAGGTTTCCCTTTTATATAACAATGTGTTCCCTTGCTTCTTTTAAGATTCTTTAACTTTTGACATTTTATTTTTAATGTGTCTTGGCAGAGATCTCTGGTATTATCTTATTTGGAATTCTTAAATTATCTTCCATTGAATATATATACCACATCTTTATCCATTCATCAGTCAATGGACATCTGGGCTCTTTCCATACTTTGGATATTGTCAATAGTACTGCAATAAACATTGCAATGCATGTGCCCCTTCAAATCAGCATTTTTGTAACCTTTGGATAAATACTTAGTAGTGCTATTTCTGGGTCATAGGGTAGTTCTATTTTTAAATTTTTGAGGAAGCTCTGTTCTGTTTTTCAGAGTACCTGCAACAGTTTGCATTCTCACCAGCAGTGCAAAAGGGTTCCCCTTTCTCTGCATCCTCACCAACTTCTGTTGTTTCTTAAGTTGTTAATGTTAATAGACATTCTGACAGGTGTGAGGTTGTATCTCATTGTGGCTTTGATTTTTATTTTCCTGATGATGAGTGGTGTTCATCATTTTTCATGTATCTATTAGCCTGTCTTCTTTGGAAAAGTGTCTGTTCATGTCTTTTGCCCGTTTCTTCACTGGGTTATTTGTTTTTGGTGTTGAGTTTGATAAGTTCTTTATAGATTTTGGATACTAACCCTTTATCAGATATGTCATTTGCAAATATCTTCTCCTACTCCATCACTGCCTTTTAGTTTTGTTGATTGTTTTCTTCAATGTGCGGAAGTGTTTTATCTTGATGAGGGCCAATAGTTCATTTTTGCTTTCATTTCCCTTGCTCCAGAGATATGTCTATTAAGATATTGCTATGGCCAAGGTCAAAGAAGTTGTTGTTTTCTCCTCTAGGATTTTGAAGTTTTCCTGTCTTAGATTAGGTATTTCATCCATTCTGAGTTTATTTTTGTGTATGGTGTAAGAAAGCGGTCCAGATTCATTCTTCTATATGTCACTGTCCAGTTTTCCTAGCATCATGTGCTGAAGAGACTTTTTTTCCACTGGACATTCTTTCCAGCTTTGTCAAAGATTAGTTAGTTGACCAGTATCTTACTATCTTGATGACTATAGCTTGGCAATACAGTTTGAAGTCCATAATTGTGATGCCTCCTGCTTTATTTTTCTTTTTTAATATTATTTTGGCTACTTGGTGTCTTTACTGATTAAGGCAGCAGCGCTTAAAGTATGCAAAATATATACAGCCCTGTGGAGTTGCAATTGTAATCACTGCTTGCCTCCAGACCAGGAGATTCAGCAGTGTCCCATGGGCAACAGTTGTAAAAATTAAGGTTCCAGACAAGTGTGGAAGTTCCTTTCTGGGAGGTTTTGTTGAGCTGTAGTGAGGCCAAAGAGGGTACATTAAAGTACTGTGTCCATGCTTATATTCCCTGGAATGCCTTTTTTTGCCCCAAGATGTGTGGAAAACCTGAAGCCTGTCCCTCAGGTGTAGCTCCAGACAGAGTAAATAGGCCTTTTTCACAGGAGGATGGGTTGTGTTTCAGTCCTCTGTCTGTGCAGAGCCATTGGCATGGTGGTCTGCTAAGAAATGCTTTCACTATTGTTACATTTCCATGGAGTTCAGTAACACTCATCCCTTGGCCATCAGGGTCTTACCATCAAAAGATGCTCACTGTGAATTGTGCCCAATGGCTTAAGAAAGGTAGCTGGAGAGTGTAGGGGCAGTACATGCTCACAGCTTTAGAAAAGCAGAGGGAAATGGTCTTGGTTGCATATACCCATGGGCTTCAGCAATGCAGTGGAAAAACATCTGTGTACATGCGCGAGCTTAAGCCTAAGCTAAAACCAGGGGAATACCATGGCCATTGGTGCTTGGTATCTCTAGCCAGGAAGAGCGAGAGTGTTGTGACTTCCTGTACACATTTACTTAGCAAGGAAGTGAAACAACTTCACCACCATTCATGCTCACCTGCCCTGGCAAGGGAGCATGGGAATGCTGCAACTGCACCTGTTCTCCAGCTTCAGTAAGGCAGCAAAAGAGTGCTGCCACCACTCACCACTGCCTACCTTAGTAAGTTGGTGGGTGAATGCCATCTCAGCTTGTCCAGCTGTGCTAGCCAGGTAGGTGGAGAGTACAATGGTATCCACCAGCACCTTTCTCTCTGGGGAGAGTTTCAACTGTCACTTCCCCCTGCAGCAGATGCTTTTAGATTAGCAAATGACTCTCCTTCACAGACAGTCTAGCCTCTTTTAAAACTGCTATTTTTTCTCTATGTCTTGAGTCAAGTGAGACTGCACGTGAGTCTTTTAAAAGGATCCTATATTGGGGCACCTGGGTGGGTCAATTCGTTAAGTGGCTGACTTCAGTTCAGGTCATGATCCCATGGCTCCTGAGTTGGAGCCCCACACCAGGCTCTCCACTGTCAGCACAGAACTACCTCTCTATCTACTCCTCCCCCCCCCCTCTCTCTCTCTCAAAAATAAACATTTAAAAAATAAAAATAAAAAATAAAATAAAAGGATCCTGTAGCACTTGGGACCACTTGGATGTTGGCCCTATTGGTTTTCTAAGCAAGATCATTTAGGAGTTTGACTTTCCTGTCTAAATCCCAAGGGTTAGAATGTCTAATGTGGGGCATCAACCCTCTGCTCCCCTAAGAGTAGTGTCAGACTAATAAGATCTCTCCCTTATTATGTGTTGCCACAACAGGGGTGGAGTTTTTGGTGAGACCATGTTTCTTCCTCTCCTGTCTCAATGTAGTCTTTTTGTTCTTTGCCCTGGAGAGGCAGTTCATCTAGTTTTCAGATCTTTTACAGAGGGCAATTATCCATATTTAGCTTAGATTTGGTATGCCTATGGGAGGAGGTTGTTCAGGATCTTCCTATGCCTCCATCTAAAACCCTCACTCAGATACAGTTCTCTATGTGGCAAAAAGCAAAGGAGTCTGTGACTGTCACTACAAGCTGAAAATCTGAAAACACAAATGAACATCACATTAAAAATATATTATTTCATACTCACATGTGTAAAGAAAAATTCCCGCAGTCACTTTGCCTAGGTATTCAGTGTCATTATTTTGTACAAAGGAAGAAAGGGAAGGGGAGAGATCAGCTACTATTTACCTGCTGTAGATCATAGAACACACACATAGAAAAAGTCTAGAACTGCACATGTGCTTGCCTAGCCCACTACAATATTACATCATCATCATCATCATCATCATCAGCAGCAGCAGCAGCAGCACTACCACTACTACTTCCAAAAGTTTTCTTTTAGTTAATGCTTATTCACAAAGAGAGATGGTGCTTATAGACATGGCCACTATTGTATATTTGGCCAAAACCTAAAAAGTGATTTTTCTTACAGAATGACACAAGCTAATTAAAAATGGTAATATTTGACTTCCTCTGCACATTATGAGACAAAAAAGTAACTCAGAACCAAAATAAAACACAATAGAATAAAGCAAAACAAATAACAAACACTCCTGCAATAAAAATACTGTGGCAAAACAAAGAATAGACTAAATATAACTTACTATAAAAATTAGACTTAAATGGATAGTAGACAGAAAATTATGTAGCTGTAGCTGAGTAGGTACAAACATGGAGTTAGAGTTATATGTGTCTATATATCTATGTAAAATATATTTTATCTCATGTCTCCCGAAGGAGTTTTTTTTTTTTTTTTTTTTTTAATTTTTTTTTCAACGTTTATTTATTTTTGGGGGGACAGAGAGACAGAGCATGAACGGGGGAGGGGCAGAGAGAGAGGGAGACACAGAATCGGAAACAGGCTCCAGGCTCTGAGCCATCAGCCCAGAGCCCGACGCGGGGCTCGAACTCCCGGACCGCGAGATCGTGACCTGGCTGAAGTCGGACGCTCAACCGACTGCGCCACCCAGGCGCCCCACCCGAAGGAGTTTTTAAAGAATATATCATGAGGTTACATTCCTAGTTCAATGAAAAATATATAAAGAACATGGTTTCCAGATAATTTTTTACCCAAATTATAATACTTCTATGTTATTTACAGACATTGAAAAAAGACCACATAACATTAAGTGAAGTGATTCTATTTTCCTTTAGTGACATCAGGCAATAAGCTCTTTGAGACTTGGGTTTAACAACAATACAGTAAGTGTATGTTAGGGGGAGTGGGTTGATGAGTTTTGTGAATACTGAAAGAATGGAAAATTATATTCATTGAAGTATATGCATTCATTCAATAGATAGTGACCAATAAAAATTATGAAGCAATTATTATAAACAAAGTTTTTCTCATTCACTGTGATACATCCGTAATATAAAGAAACCTACTCTTGTCTTCATGGAGCCTACATTCTTCCAGAAAACAGCATAGTAATGTCCGGCTCTTACTTTCTGAAGCTGACTATATGGTTTTTTTTTTAACAGATTTATCCTATTAGTCTGCCCTCATATTTTTATTTGGTACATAGGAAATGACAAAAAATATAGGGGGAAAAATAAGAGTGGAAAAGAGCAATCTTTCTTTGGATTCATTTCAATGTTTATATCCTTTAAACTTATATAACTTGATCTTTCTTTTATAAACATGAAAAAAAACTTGGGTCTGTGATACTGAAATATATATAACATCTATAAATACTCATAATACCATTTCTTCCTTCTAGAGTCTAACTGCTGTGCTCCGTGTAATATAATGAATTATATAATTAAAACCTGTTAGGTGAGGAGGAAATAAATAGTAGTTATACAAAATTAAGTTTTTTACTTGAACCTAAGTAAACCAGGTAGATTCTAGGTGACAATAAAAAAGAATATTTTTAGGCCAGTCAAATGTAAAAATAAGAAAAATTTCTTAATCCATATTTTCCTGAAACATATAAGTTACCATATAAAAAAATTAAAAACTTTTTTTTAAAAAAAGGGGTGCCTGGGTGGCTCAGTCAGCTTTGCATCTGACTTCCACTCAGGTCATGATCTCACAGCTCTTGGGTTCAAGCCCCACATCTGGCTCTGTGCTGACAGCCCAGAGCCTGGATCGTGCTTACGATTCTGTGTCTCTGTCTCTCTTTCCCCCTCCCTCACTCATGCTCTGTCTCTCTCTCTCTCTCAAAAATAAACATTTTTTTTTCTTAAGTTATCATGAATCTACACAATCTAAGTTGATTTTCCACAAACAGGTTTCTTATATCTGTGAATAGAATAACTAGGATTGGTACTTGTTTGATCTCAAAGAATATCTTACAGGCTTGTCTAACACATTATTGAATAAAGAAACCGTTTAGTCATAGGAAGTAATGGGATCAAGTTTAACAAAAAAAAGCATTGTATACTAGAGGAAAAATACTAGAAATGTTTTACTGAAGCAAGCACGAATTGCAAAGATTTTACTAGTGACACATTTAGAAATATCAGTGTTTCTACAGTAGTAGCAGTAGGATTAGAAGAGCAATAATGCTTTGCATCCAGATGGCACAGTAGGAAGACTCTAAGCTCACCTGTCCCATGTTAACAGCTAGATTTCATACACATCCAAGTCAATAAACTGGAGAGTGATCCAAAGACTGGCAGAAGAAACTCCACAACTAAATACAGAAAAGAAGCTGCATCTGAAAACTCAGGAAGGTCAGAAAGCTGGAGGGAGGAGGTTGTGTGTGCAAAGAAGGCAGAGAAACAGGCCCTTACACTAGGGAGCTCACGTGGGGGAAGACTAATCCCGAGTATTTGGGGCTTCAAAAATAAGAGGGGCTGAATTCTGTGAGTGAGTTTGTAAAAACAGTGGGACTTAGAGCCTGGAGCTTTAAAAGTCAGCTGAATCAGCACTGGGCCACCTGGGAGAGCAAGTGCAAGCTGGGTCACCACCCTTAGAGAGACAGTGTGCTGCCCAGAAAGGCAATATAAAAAATGCCAGGGGTGAATGGGAGACAGATCTGTTCATACTGACTTTGGACTGTGTTGGGGAACTTCTCTGAAAACAAGGGAGCTGGCAGGTACCATTTTCTTCTCCTGCTCCCCACATAAACACAGAACCACTTGTGGGTATCAGGGCCATACAGATGCTACTTAAACTGCTAGCAGTGTGCCATGCCCACGAGTTCTCTTCAGGACTCGTACACACCAAGCATGCTAGTCTTGGCCCTAGGTTCAGGGTAAATTTTGTTAAAGCCTTGTGCATGCACTGCCCAGCTGCTGGGCACACAGCTACTATCATGTGCCACACCCAGCTCGACACCGCACCCAGCTGCTGCACCCAGCCACTTAACTCCAGCCACTGTCTCACATTGCACCCTGTCTCAGGCTCCTGGCTACTCCAGTGCACAGCCCTCAGCCGCCACAGCATTTCAGAAGATAGAGGATAGGACTCCGTGGCCCAGCACAAATTTTCCTAACACTTCCGCCCTGCTCTAAAGTTCCCTTGCCTGCATGCCTCCTCAGAGCTGGCCTACCTGTGCCTCACTAACACCACAGAGAGTGAGCATAGCCCCACAACAGGCAAAGAGTCAGTACAGATGATTGCAATGAAAGGAAAAGTGACTCAGATACAATAGTAGGGCATAAGCAACACACATAGGATACTTTCCTAAAGTGCCAAGTTCTGGTGAACAGGGGACACTGCACTGCAGGACACTCCAGGACCGACCTCTTCTTCATAAAGTCACTGCTTTCAAGAGCGGAAGACATAGCTGACTTTATTAACACATAGAAACATACACAGAGAGATAGACAAAATGAGACAGAAATTTATCCCCAATTAAAGAACAGGACAAGGCCATGACCAGAGATTTAAGTGAAATAGATTTAAGTAACATGTCTGATAGACAATTTAAAGCAATGATCATCAGGATACTCACTGGACTTGAGAAAAGCATGGAAGATATGAGTGAGACCCTTAACACAGAGATAAAGAATAATATAACAGAGACAAAGAGCTCAACAAACAAAATGAAAAACATGCTTCATGTACTGAACAGTATGAAGGAAGCAGAAGAAGAAATTAGTGACCTGGAAGATTGAGTAATGGAAAGTAATCAAGCTGAACAAAAGACAGAAAAAAGAATTATGGAAAACAAGAAGTACCAATAATATACAATAATTAAGTTGAGTACCCTTCGATTCACATTTGAATGTAGACACTCAAAAATATTCACCGACTCAAACAGACAGAAAGTGTTGTTTGGATTGGACAAGCCAGCTGGAAACTTATAAAGCAGAGTTTCACAGAGGAGGGACCAATGAAGAGAAATATGTTCATAAAACTGCATGTAGGTCCTACTGCAGCTTCAGCCAAATACCAATTTGCACATTTATAGCATGAAAGCCAGTTCTCAAAAATCTCATGGAGCTGGTAGTCATGTAAACTCACACAAGTTAAGTAGAGATATTATCAAAATCATGGTTAAGTATCTTAAGTGCCCCCAAAGTTCTATATCTTAGGAGTGTGGCCAAACTAGTCCTAGATTAAATGATGCTCTAGACATGCTCTATTTAAACCTAACAACAAGTTTCAGAGTGAGTAAACTGATCTTAATTAAGTCCACTGCTTGCCAGAACAAAATGTAAGACCATTTAATAGCATTAAAAAAAATCCAACATTTAATAATGTAAAATTTATAAATCTGCCATCTAATAAAAATTATCATATATGCAGGGCACCTGGGTGGCTCAGTCGGTTAAGCACCAACTTTGGCTCAGGTCATGATCTCACAGTTTGTGGGTTTGAGTCCCACATTGGGCTCTGTGCTGACGGCTCAGAGCCTGGAGCCTGCTTCGGATTCTGTGTCTCCCTCTCTCTCTGCTCCTTCCCCACTCATACTCTGTCTTTCTCTGTCTCTCAAAAATAAATAAACATTAAAAACAATAAAAATATATCATATATTCAAAGAAGGGACATTTAACACAACAAAGAAAATTACAGCAATAAAAATCAATGAATACATGACTGAGAGAATAGAATGAGCAGACAAAGACATTAACTCTACTGTTCCACAAATGATCAATATGTGCACAAATGATGAAAATGTGCATAATGAGGGGGAAAAAGGATATAAAAAATAACATAAATCAAACATTTGGACATGAAAAAAATAATGCCTGAAATAAAAATTTCACTAGGCTGTGTTAACAGGATATTAGATAGTACAGAACCAAATATGAGTAAAATCAAAGATGAAGGAACAGAAACTACTAAAAATTAAGAACACCCAGAAAAATAATGAAAAATATAAGCAGCACATCAGTAACATGTTTAAAATATTAAGAAATCTAACACAAATATACCCAGAGTTCCAGATATGGAATAGACACATGCACAATTCTTATTTTTTTCATTTGATAAAAATTTCAAACTTATACCTCAAAACCCTCAAAAACCACAAGCAAATTCAACTTTGGAAAATAATACCAATTCTCCATAACTGAGTTGTTTACCATCAAACAGAGAAAAAAAGTTTTACTATATACAGTGGATAAAAATGTGAGTATTATCACAAACTATTTATTTATTTATTTATTTATTTATTTATTTATTTATGTGTTTATTTATTTACTTAGAGAAAAAGAGAGCGCACATGCAAGACTGTGCACAAGCTGGGGAGGGGCAGAGAGACAGAGAATCCCAAGCAGGCTCTGTGTTGTCAGTGCAGAGCTGGATGTGAGGCTCAAACTCACAAACCGTGAGATCATGACCTGAACCAAAATCAAGAGTCAGACGCTTAACAAACTGAGCCCCACAAGTACCCCTATTGTAAATTTTTTTTTATCAGGAACTATGTAAGTCAAAAGATAACATTATCAAAAAATATTGTGGAGAGAACAACCACCAATAAAATTTGAATGTGAAGCTCTATACATTCAATAAAAAATATATTTTAAAGATGCACGTAAGGGGTTTCTAATTTCTGCATGGTGTATTTAAAACTGGAAAGAACATTGTTTCCACCCTTATAGAAACAAACAAAACAGTTGAAGTGCAAAATTTACCACATTTCTTGAACTCATTAAAGACCTGAGTTGGAAAGGCAAAAACTAACCTGAAATCTATGAAATCTGAAAACTGTGAGAGCAGTGTAAACCTGAAAGGAGGGAAAAGACATGATAATATGCTTATCTGTGAAGAAACAGCTTGACACTAATGAGAATTGTTAAATAACTGAAAATCGTTAAAGAACTGGTAAAGGCCAAATATGGTCTAGCAGAATATAGAATCCATGGGTGATGCAAATGCACTTATATGCATGCTCTTCCCCATGGACTTCACAGGAGCTCAAAAAAACAAACAAAAAACAAAAAATAACTGATGACAAACTTGGGAAAGCTTTCCTTGTAGCAAAAGCCAAGGTAAGAATAGCAGCTGCTGCAGGGAACATGTGAAATAATTCCCTATATCCTACCTCCCATAGAGAACAAAAGACTTAAGTTATAAGGGAAGGGCAATACACAATGTCACTTTTATGACAGTGAAAGGAAACATACACAAAATTCCCAGCCCCGGGGAAAGGGCAGGGATGCATCTGCACCCAGAACTATAGCTGCAGGAGGAATAGCAATAGTGAGAAATCCACATTCTCGAGACTTAGAGAAAGAGTGGTTGCATAAGACTGAGGCATAATAAGAGTAATTGAGAAGATACTTTACCCCATAACGCAACAACTAACTACCAGGCTAACAAAAATAAAAAAAAACAATTAGCAGTGAAATACTGGAGAGAGATCTTCTCCGAGACACAGCAGAAAGGGAAGGCCTACATACAGCTAAATGTGAAACAGTAATCAAAAGAAAACCTCTGACAAATATATCCCCACTCTAAATGCTAGATATCACTAAAGCAATTTAAAGCCTGAGGGCCACTAAGGATAACAAAAGTAGCAATACTATCCAAACAACTCACCTTTACTTCTGGACAAATTAACCTCAAATCTCACATGAAATGTCCAGAAGTAGGAAAAATATGAAGGTGTGTTTATTTTCAAAACTTAAATATTGTAGTTTTGTGGTTTTTATCAGTCTTTATTATACTAAATAAGCTTTCCTATATATTTTTTAAATTATAATGTGCACAAACAAATCAAGAGATAAAAACATGCCAAGAGATATAATAATCAGCAGAAACAGACTCAGAGATATAGCAGGGCATTTAAAATAACCACAATTAATAGGTTAAAGCTCTAGTGGAAAAGGTGGCTAATATGCAAGATAATTTAAACAATTTCAGCCTAGAGATGTAAACAATAATGTAAACTGCAAGTAGAAAGAAAGAAGACATCAGGAACTACTTTTAGTTACATAGACAATGCACTGAGCTATGAAGAAAAGTGAACTTTAAGATAAATCATTAAAATTTGCCCAAACAGAAATATTAGGGGATAAAAACTGACTGGCATGCCATGGGAGACACTGCTCCCTCCTTCCAACATTGTTGATTTCAGGAAAGGTTAACACCATGGGGTAGCAATATACTGAGCTCACCTGCTCCCAAGGATACAACAAATCTACTACTACAGAGGAAACGATTCCCTCTGAAGGGGACTTAGGAACTAGATGAGTAGAGTCTCTACAACAAGTGACAGACAACAGAGATATGTACAAGAGCCCAAGATATGGTCACACTAAAAGAAAAAGGCAGAATCCTATGGTAGGAGGAAATAAAGGTATAGAGTTTTTTCCTAAGAAGCAAGAGAATTCAAGATCCACATCAGACCTACAACTTTTAGATCCTGTGGAGGAGAGACAAGCCCCCAAAACATCTGACTTTGTAAAACAATTGGGATTATGTCCAAGAAAACTACAGAACTATAGGGAAAAAGGAAAACCACTCTCGAAGGGCTCATGTGCAGACAACACAGAACCAATGCAAAAATGCCAGATTAAAATGCACATATACCATAGGTGACCAATTTACTAACCCTGGAGCACCTGCCAGAGAGAAAGGCAGCTGGGCCTCTCCCTGGGTACTAAGATACTGGCAGTGGCAGCCATTGCTACTGCCTGACCCTGCCATGCTAATCCCGGCAATGAGGGTAACACTTAAGAATTCTCCTTCTAGACTGCAAGTACCAGGGAAGTGTGCCCCACAGAAAGCCCTGCATAAACCTGTACCTCAGTTACAGCTCACAGAAGATAGGATAATCCTGCCCACCAGCACACCTGCCGCAGTAATAGCTTGGCCCTACAGCCAGATAGACCAGGGGCCAGACACATGCATCAGCACTACCACAGCATTCATAAACCAGACACAGTGGGAGGGTCCATGCAGGAGTGATAGGACACATTCTATCTAAGACCATTCCTTCAAGACCAGAGAATGTAGCTGATCTATCTAATGCATAGGAGCAAACAAAGAGTCAGGCAAAATGAAGAGACAGAGGAATATGGAATATGTACCCACCCTAAAACAAACACACACACACACACACACACACACAAACACACAAAATACAGACACTCAGGATAAACAAAAAATAAAGAAAGAAAAAGAAAAAAAAACAGTAAATATTAAAATTAAGTTAAAATTAAAAAATTAAAATGAGGATAACTTAAGTGACCTCTGAGATGATATTAAACACACTAACAATCACATTATAGGGGCCCCAGGAGGAAAAGAGAGAAAGTTTCAGAAAATGTATTTGAAGAAATAATAGCTGAAAACTTTCCTAACCTGAAGAAGGAAAAGACATCCAGATCTAAGAAGCAGAGAGCCCCAACCAAGATGAAATCAAAGAGGTCCACATGATGACACATGATAGTTAAAATGTCAATATTTAAAGATAAAGAGAATCATAAAAGCAGCAAGGGAAAAGTAACTAGTAATATACAAGGAAATACTCATAGTGCTATCAAATGGTTTTATTTATACATACACGCACACACACACACACACACACACACAATGGAGTATTACTCGACAATCAAAAAGAATAAAATCTTGACATTTGCAACGGTGTGGATGGAAATAGAGGGTATTACGCTAAATGAAATTAGTCAGACTGAGAAAGGCAAATATCATATGACTTCACTCATATGTGGAATTTAAGATACAAAACAAATGAACATACAGAAGGGAAGCAAAAGTAATATAAAAACAGGGAGGGGGACAAAACATAACAGACTCTTAAATATAGAGAACAAACTGAGGGTTCCTGGAAGGATTGTGGGTGGGGGATGGGCTGAATGGGGAAGGGGCATGAAGGGCACTTGTTGGGATGAGCACTGGGTGTTATACGTAGGGGATAAATCACTGGAATCTACTCCTGAAATCATTATTGCACTATATACTAATTTGGATATAAGTTTAAATAAATAAATAAATAAAAGTTGTCCTTGCCAGGAACTCAAAAAAAAAAAAAAGGTCAATCTAATATATATTTAATTTATATTAATATGGACCTTATGTTTATTAATTTAAAAATAATAAATAAATAAAATATGCAACGCACCTGTATAATATTCATAATGCATATGATAAGCTGTCAGATGTAAATCCAATATTCTGTAGTCTGAATAAATAATGGTTTAAAAATGAAAAAAAAAGTAGGGCTAAATCAAACTAAAAAGCTTTTCCATAGCAAAAGAAACCATCAACAGAATGAAAAGGTAACCTACTAAATGGGAGAAGATACAGTTGATCCTTGAACAACATGGGTTTGAATTGTGCAGGCCTACTTACATGTAGACTTTGTTCAATAAATATAGTAGAGTACTGTAAATGTATTTTCTTTGTCTTAATATTTTCCTAAGAACATTTTCTTTTCTCTTATTGTGAGAATATAGTATACAATACATGTAACATACAAAATATGTGTTAATTGACTCTGTTATCGGTAATGCTTCTAGAAACAGTAGCTTAGTAGAAATTAAGTTTCTGGGTTATCAAAAGTTATATGTAAATTTTCAACTACATAGAGTGTCACCTTCCCTAACCTCCACTTTGTGGGAGTCAATTGTATTTGCAAGTTATATATTTGATAAGGGGTTAATATTTAAAATATATAAAGAACTCATACAGCTCAAACCCCAACACCACCAATAACAACAAAAGAATCAAATAGTCTAACTAAAAATTGGGGATAGGACATGAATAAATACTTTAAAGAAGACACATAGACAGCCAATCACCACATGAAGATGCCCAATGTAACATCATCAGGGAAATGCAAATCAAAGCCCCAGTGAGATAACACCTTACACCTGTCAAAATGCCTATTATAAAAAGTACAAGAAATAAAAAGTGTTGGCACAATTGTGGATAAAAGGTAGTACTTGTGCACTGTTGGTGAAAATGTAAATTAGTGCTGTTACTATGAAAAAGAATATGGGGGTTCTTCAAAAAATTAAAAATAGAGCTACCATATGATCAGAAATTCTACTTCTTGGTATTAATCTGAAGACAATGAAAAAACACTAATTAAAAAAAATATATGTACCCCTATGTTCAATATTATTTATAGTTCAGCATTATTTATAGTAGTCAGGATATGGAAAAAACCTACCTGTCATAGTTAGATCAAGGGGTAAAGAAGATGTAAAATACACACATACACACACATACTCACACACACACAATGGGATATTTATCTGCTATAAAAAATAAAATCTTGCAATTTGCATCATCATAGATGGAATTAGAGGACATCATATTGAGTGAAATAAGACAGACACAGAAATACAAATACTGTATAATTTCACTTATATGTGAGATAAAAAATGAATAAACAAAACAAAAAAGAACAAAAACAGATACATAAATGTAGAGAACAAACTGATGATTGTCAGAAGGGAGTGGGGTGGATATATGGATAAAACAGGAGAAGAAGACTGAGAAGTATAAACTTGCAGTTTTAACATAAATCAGTCATGGGGATGTAAAGTAGAGCACAGGGAATACAGTCAATAACATTGTAATAACAAAGCTGGATCATGACAACCACTCACAATGTATATAAATGTCAAATCATTGTGTTGTACACCCGAAGCTAACACAATATTGTATGTCAACTATATTTTTAAAATAAATAAATAAATAAATAAATAAATAAATAAATAAATAGGACACTAAGGTAAAAAAAAATCTGAAAACTTCTCTAATCTGGGGAAGGAAACAAACATTTGGGTGCAGGAATCAGAGAGTCCCCAATAAGATGAACCAAAAGAGAACAGCATCAAATTACATTATAATTTAAATGTCAATAAATAAAGATAAAGATACTTTTTTTTAATCAGCAAGAGAAAAACAACTAGTTATGTATAAGGGAAACCCCATAAGACTATCAGATTCTGAATTCTTTGCACATTCTGAAATTTGATTGAGGATTGTGGGCCCATTAATATGGGAATTCCAACTAATTTTAATATGATTTCATGATATTAAGTTCCCTGTAGAACTACATTTTGTCATATAATCCATTTACAAGTTTGCTTAACATTAGGAAAGAGAAATGCAGATGAATGGATCTTGATTTAAAATATTAATTATAAAAATAAGAGGAGAGTTTTGCTTTTAATCTTAGATTGAATTCAAAATAAACTAATGATGTGCATTGGCTACCACAAGCCATAGGTATCCCAGATACTCTATGCATTTTTAGTATATTCACAAATGAATGTGTTTTCCCAGCTACTAGAGGAGTACATTCTGGAGTACTGTGTTAAGTTCTGCACTTCATATTTTAAGAATTACAAAATCACATGAAGGCACATCTAAAATTATACAAAATGGTTGCTGAAGAATCTCAATATCTTATCCTGAAAAGCATGGTTGAAAGAATGGGTATATTTGCTGTAGAAAGAAGAACCAACAAGGACAAAAATTGCTATTCTAAATAAAATTATTCATTACCTAAATTTGTTAAATGATAACCATGTGACAGTCACTGTTCTAGGCTATGCAGAGACAGTTGTGTTAAGAATGACAAGTTCCCTGATTTCATGTATTATATGCACCAGATGGAGTAAAAGAGAAAAACAAATAAATACATTCATGTACAAGAAAATTTCAGAGAGTGATAGAAGCTATGAGAACAACTTCTTTAAAAAAGATTGATTTTATAGGAGAAGGCAAGATGGTGGAACAGCATGGAAGGTTTTTGTGTATCTCGCGTCCATGAAATGCAGCCAGACCAACACTAAACCATCCTATGCACCTAGAAAACTGACTGGAGGATTAACACAACAATCCACACAACCTGAACCACAGAATTCAGCAGGTATGTGGTGCAGAGAAGTGAACCACTTCTTGGGGACCAAGAAGGTGCATGAAGGGAGGTGCTTTTGTGAATGGAGAGAGGACGGAGACTGGGGGAGGGGGATAGAATATGGGAAAAGCACCCCTCCCCAAAAGCAGCTGGAAAGAAAGTGGAAAATTGTAAACAACTACAGGGACTAAACTAAAAAGGGAGAAATTAGAAAGGAGAAAGGAGAGGGTTTAAATTCCATTAAGACTGTAAACAAGGGGAGCACAGTCTGCAACTCTACAGCTGGATACCTGGTGGTGCTCTGGTGGGAAGGGCAAATCCCCAGGAGCAGAGTGGGGTCTGGGAACAGAGTGGGGTCTGGGAGGTCCTCGGGCCACACGGGGAAAAGCGGTTCCACTGCTGGAAGGACTCTTGGTAGAGACTGTTGAAGCCACCTGGTCCCAGCAGACCCCAGAGAATGCCCACATTTGCTGGTGCTGGAACAAGGTTGTTAAGGGTGAAGCCTGGTGCCAGATGTGTGCTGTGATTTTCCATACTCCCTGAAATGTTGCTGCTACACTATCTTGTGAACATTTTCTGGGGTGGGCTGGCATCTGGCCGTAGTCTCAGGGCACCGGCAGCAGCAGGGTCCAGCAAGCATTCCTGGGTGTAGCTGACATTAAGCCATTATTCATTCGGCCACTGCTTGGTGAGACCCTCCCACAGAGGGGTAGAACAGGTCAAAGTCCTTCAGAAGTAAGGGGCCAGGGAAAACAGCCACATCTGAGACAAAACTCGGGAGAGAGGTACTGCCTTGGGTCTGGTCACGAAGAGTGAGAAAGCAGGGAGTGGACAAAAGCTGAAGACAGAGGACAGGTGCACAACTGCTGATCCGGGAGAACAGACTGGGTAGCTGGGTGGCACCATTTTCACCGCTCCTGCGCATGCGCATGTGCACCTGTGAGCCCTGCAACAATCCACCCCAGTAGGCTAGCTGTGCCATCTAATGGAGAACAGAGCCATTACACTGAGCCCCTCCCAACTGGGCCAACTTCACTCTCAAGAACACAATTCTCACCACCAGGTTAGTTTATGGACTATAAAGCACTACATAGACTGACTTCTGGAGGAAAATGAAGTAATTTCAGTCCTACTTCAATTTGTTAGCAAGTCCATCTATTCAATTTTCTTTCTTTCTTTTTTTTTCTCTTTTAAACTTTCTTTCCTTTCCTGAATACAGAAAGGGAAAAAAACTCATTTTTATTTTCAATTTTTATTAAAAATATTTTAAATTTTTATTACTATATTTTTTACTTTTGTTTAAATTTTTTGAAATTCTATTTTACTTCCATCATTTTATTTTAGCTACTTCAGTGTGTTCACCTTTTCAAATTTTCAAACGATTTCCCTTTTTCTTTGTCTTTTTTTCTCTTTTTCATTTCTTTTATTTTTCTTGAATGTAGAAAGAGATAAACTTTTTACTTTCAATTTCTATTAAAAATATTTTCCTATAATTTTTAATACATATTTTGCTTTTCTGTAAATTTTTTCAAATTCTATTTACTTCTATTATTTTATTTTAGTCTACTACAATTAATACACTTTTTCAAATTTTCAAACAATTTCCTTTTTTCATCTTTTTTCTCTTTTTCATTTCTTTTCTTTTTCTTGAATATAGAAAAAGAAAAAATTCCTATTTATTTTTAATTTTTATTAATTTTCTTTAATTTTTTTCTACTTTACTCTTTACTTTTGTTCATATTTTTTCAAATTCTATTTTATTCCCATCATATCATTTTAGTCTACTTCAGTGTATTCATCTTGCAAATTCTCAATTTCCTTCATTTATTTTTTTTCAATTTTTTTCTCCCTTCTTTTTTTCTCTAATCTGTCAAACCACTTTCAACACTCAGACAAAACACACCTAGAATCTAGCATCACACATCTGTGTGTGTGTTTTTAATTTTTTAATGTTAATATTTTTTTAATTTTAATTTTTTATTTCAATTTTTCTACCTCATTAATTCCTTTTCTCCCTTCAAAATGACAAAACGAAGGAATTCACCAAAAAAAAAAAAAAAGAAGAAATGACAGCCAGGAATTTAACAAACATAGATACAAGCAAGATATCTGAACCAGAATTTAGAATCACGATAATAAGAATACTAACTGGAGTCAAAAATAGATTAGAATCCCTTTCTGCCAAGATAAAAGAAGTAAAAATAGCCAGAATAAAATTAAAAATGCTATAACTGAGCTGCAATCACAGATGCATGCAGCAGCGGCAAGGATGAAGGAGGCAGAACAGAGAATCAGCGATAGAGACAACAAACTTACAGAGAATAGTGAAGCAGAAAAAAAGAAGGAGATTAAGGCAAAAGAGCATGATTTAAGAATTAGAGAAATCAGTGACTCATTAAAAAGGAACAACATCAGAATCATAGGGGTCCCAGAAGAGGAAGAGAGAGAAATAGGGATAGAAGGCCTTTGTGAGCAAATCATAGTGAAAAACTTTCCTAACCCAGGAAAGACACAGACATCAAAATTCAGGAAGCACAGAGGAATCCCATTAGATTCAACAAAAACCGATCATCAACAAGGCATATCATAGTCTAATTCACAAAATACTCAGGCAAGGGGAGAATCATGAAAGCAGCAAGAGAAAAAAAAGTCCCTAACCTACAAGGGAACACAGATCAGGTTTCCAACACACCTATCCACAGAAACTTGGCAGGCCAGAAAGGAGTGGCAGGATATATTCAGTGTGCTGAATCAGAAAAATATGCAGCCAAGAATTCCTTATTGAGCAAGGCTGTCATTCAAAATAGAAGGAGAGATAAAAAGTTTCCCAGACAAACAAAAATTAAAGGAGTTTGTGACCACTAAACCAGCCCTGCAAAAAATTTTAAGGGGGACTTTCTGAGGGAAGAAAAGATGAAAATACCTATGTATCTATATATCTATATCTATTATCTAGAAATAAATAGATAAATAAATAAATAAATAAATAAATAAATAAAGCAACAAAGAATAGAAAGGACCAGAGAACACTATCAGAAATTCCAACTCTACAAGCATCATAATGGCAATAAATTCATCTTTCAGTACTCACTCTAAACGTCAATGGACTCAATGCTCCAATCAAAAGACAAAGGGTAACAGAATGGTTAAGACAACAAGATCCATCTATAGGCTGTTTACAGGAGATCCACTTTAGATCTAAAGACACCTTCAGATTGAAAATAAGGGGATGGAGAACCATCTATCATGCTAATGGTCAACAAAAGAAAGCTGGAGCAGCCATACTTATATCAGACAATCTAGACTTTAAAATAAAGACTGTATCAAGAGATGCAGATTATATCATAATGAAGGGGTCTATCCACCAAGAAGATCTAACAACTGTAAAGATTTATGCGCCAAATGTGGGAGAATCCAAATATATAAATCAATTAATCACAAACATAAAGAAACTCGACAGTAATACCATAATAGTAGGAGACTTCAACACCCCACTCACAACAATGGACAGATCATCTAATCAAAAAATCAACAAGGAAACAATGGCTTTGAATGACACACTGGACCAGATGGACTTAACGGATATATTCAGAACATTTCATCCTAAAGTAGCAGAATACACATTCTTCTCCAGTGTACATGGAATGTTCTCCAGACTAGGCCATATACTAGGACACAAATCAGCTCTCAGAAAGTACAAAAAGATTGAGATCACACCGTGCATATTTTCAGACCACAACGCTATGAAACTCGAAATCAACCAAAAGAAAAAATTTGGAAAGGTAACAAATACTTGGAGATTGAAGAACATCCTATGAAAGAATGAATGGGCTAACCAAGCAGTTAAAGAGGAACTTAAAAAGTTCACGGAAGCCAATGAAAATAACACCACAACCCAAAACCTCTGGGATGCAATAAGGTAGTCATAAGAGGAAAGTATATAGCAATCTAGGCTTTCTGAAAGAAGGAAGAAAGATCTCAGATACACAACCTAACCATATGCCATAAGGCGCTGGAAAAAGAACAGTAACTAAAACCGAAAACCAGCAGAACACAGGACATAACCAAGATTAGAGCTGAAATTAATGCTATCGAAATTAAAAAAACAGTAGAACAGATCGATGAAACCAGAAGTTGGTTCTTTGAAAGAATTAACAAAATTGATAAACTACTAGTCAGTTTTATCAAAAAAGAAAAAGGAAAGGACCCAAATAAAATCAAGAATGAAAGAGGAGAGATCACAACCAACACAGCAGGAATAAAAACAATAAGAGAATATTATGAGCAATAAAATGGGTAATCTGGAAGAAATGGACAAATTCCTAGACACATATACACTACCAAAACTGTAACAGGAAGAAATAGAAAATTTGAACAGACCCATAACCAGTAAGGAAATGGAATTAGTAATCAAAAATCTGCCAAAAAACAAGAGTCCAGGGCCAGATGGCTTTCCAGGGGAATTCTACCAAACATTTAAGGAAGAGTTAACACCTATTCTCTTGAAACTGTTCCAAAAAATAGAAATGGAAGGAAAACTTCCAAACCCTTTCTATGAAGCCAGCATTACCTTGATTCCAAAACCAGACAGAGACCACTCTTAAAAGGAGAACTATAGACCAATTTCCCTGATGAACATGGATGCAAAATTCTCAACAAGATATTAGCCAACTGGATCCAACAATACATTAAAAAAATTATTCACCACGACCAAGTGGGATTTATACCTGGGATGCAGGGCTGGTTCAATATCCACAAAACAATTAACATGATTCATCACATCAATAAAAGAAAGGATAAGAACCATATGATCCTTTCAATAGATGCAGAGAAAGCATTTGACAAAATACAGCATCCTTCTTGAAAAAAACCCTCAAGAAAGTAGGGATAGAAGGAGCATACTTCAAGATCATTAAAGCCATATATGAATGACCCAACGCTAATATCATCCTCAGTGCGGAGAAACTGAGAGCTTTTCCTTTAAGGTCAGGAACAAGACAGGGATGAACACTCTAGCCACTGTTATTCAACATAGTATTGGAAGTCTTAGCCTCTGCAATCAGACAACACAAAGAAATAAAAGATATCCAAATTGGCCAGGAGGTGGTCAAACTTTCACTCTTCGCAGATGACATGATACTCTATATGGAAAACCAAAAAGATTCCACCAAAAAACTGCTAGAACTGATTCATGAATTTGGCAAAGTGGCAGGATATAAAATCAATGCACAGAAATCGGTTGCATTCCTATACATCAACCATGAAGCGACAGAAAGAAATCAAGCAATAGATCCCACTTACAGTTGCACAAAAAACCATAAAATACCTAGGAATAAATATAACCAAAGAAATGAAAAATCTATACACTGAAAACTGTAGAAAGCTTATGAAAGAAATTGAAGAAGACATAAAAAAGTGGAAAAAGATCCTATGCTCCTGGATAGGAAGAACACATGTTGTTAAAATGTCGATACTACCCAAGGCAATCTACATATTCAATGCAATCCCTACCAAAATAACACCACCATTCTTCACAGAGCTAGAACAAATAATCCTAAAATTTGTATGGAACCAGAAAAGACCCCAAATAGCCAAAGCAATCTTGAAAAAGAAAACCAAAGCAGGAGGCATCACAATCCCAGACTTCAAGCTATACTACAAAGCTGTAATCCTCACAACAGTATGGTACTGGCACAAGAACAGACACTCAGATCAATGGAACAGAATAGAGAACCCGGAAATGGATGGACAACTAATCTTTGACAAAGCAGGAAAGAATATCCAATGGAATAACAGTCTCTTCAGCAAGTGGTGCTGGGAAAATGGGACAGCCACATGCAGAAGAATGAACCTGGATCACTTTCTTATACCATACACAAAAATAAACTCAAATTGGATGAAAGACTTAAATGTAACACAGGAAGCCATCAAAATACTTGAGGAGAAGGCAGACAAAAACCTCTTTGACCTTGGCTGCAGCAACTTCTTACTCAACACATCTCTGGAGGCAAGGGAAACAAAAGCAAGAATGAACTATTGGACCTCATCAAAATAAAAAGCTTCTGCACAGCAAAGGAAACAATCAACAAAACTAAAAGGCAACCTACAGAATGGGAGAAGATATTTGCAAATAACATATCAGAGAAAAGGTTAGTATCCAAAATCTATAAAGAACTTATCAAACTCAACACCCAAAAACCGAATACTCCAGTGAAGAAATGGGCAAAAGACATGAATAGACACTTCTCTAAAGAAGACTTCCAGATGGCCAACAGACACATGAAAAAATGCTCCACATCATTCATCATCAGGGAAATGCAAATCAAAACCATAATGAGATATCACCTTACACCTGTCAGAATGGTTAACATTAACAACTCATGCAACAACAGATATTGGCGAGGATGCGGAGAAAGAGGATCTCTTTTGCATTGTTGGTGGGAATGCAAGCTGGTGCAGCCACTCTGGAACACAGTATGGAGGTTCCTCAAAAAACCAAAAATAGAACTACCCTACAACCCAGCAATTGCACTACTAGGCATTTATCCACAGGATACAGGTGTACCAATTCAAAGGGACACATGCACCCCCATGTTTATAGCATTACTATCAACAATAGCCAAAGTATGGAAAGAGCCCAAATGTCCATAGATGGATGAATGGGTAAAGAAAATGTGGTATATGTATATATGTGTATACACACACACACACACACACACACACACACACTGGAGTATTACTCAGCAATCAAAAATAATGAAATCTTGCTATTTGCAACTACATGGATGGAACTGGAGGGTATTAAGCTAAGTGAAATTAGTCAGTCAGAGAAAGACAAAAATCATATGACTTCACTCATATGAAGACTTTAAGAGACAAAACAGATGAACAAAAGGGAATGGAAACAAAAATAATATAAAAACAGGAGGGAGACAAAACAGAACAGACTCATAAATATGGAGAACAAACTGAGGGTTACTGGAGGGGTTGTGGGAAGGGGGATGGGCTAAATGGGTAAGGGGCACTAAGGAGTCTACTCCTGAAATCATTGTTCCCGTAAATGCTAACTAATTTGGATGTAAATTTCAAAAATAAAATAAAATAAAATAAAATAAAATAAAATAAAATAAAATAAAATAAAAATAGAAATTAATTTATAAAAAAAGATTGATTTTATAGAAAGCAAATAAGTGTGCTAATTTAGATTGTTCAGACAATCTGAACATCTGAGCTAAGATGTGAATCACAAGAATCATACCATATAAAAATTAAGGAACACAGCATTCCAAGCATAGGGGAGAATGTAATTCAAAGGCTTTTGTATGAAACCGAGCTGGACTTATTTGAATAACAAAAAGTGTGACTGAAACGTCATGGAGGGAGATTTTGTTTTAGAGGCAAGGAGGGGCTGTGAAGGCAAAGGTAATGAGGAAATTCTATTTTATATTTAGTGGGAATTAGAAACAGTTGTGGAGTAATACAGGAGAAAAGTAATCCGGCAATATTTAAAAGATCATTCTGGCTGCTGTGTAAACTATGGATTGTAGATGTTGGGATATTTTAAGTAACCAAATCATTTAATATCCCACAAAAACCAGTATACACAGAACTATTCCTATTAACCAGAACATATGATCTTCCTAGGTATAGCAGATATCTTTTGTGTGTCTATTATTTTCCAGTGTTCTCCTCTTTTTTTCTAATAAAACCCCAATATTGTTCAAGTATCCACTTCTGCTCATGCAGCTCACGCAAGCTGGTTCCAGTTCTAATCAAAGAGGCTTGATTTGTCTGTTATTTCCATTGTCCTGTTAATGGACATTCACAAAAAATTAATGATTTTTTTCAGAAATGGAGCTTTAGTCAAGGAGATTCTGAGGGACATTTGTCTGGAAGATCTGACAGAGTTTCTACAAGTGACTTTCTCCATGTTCCTATGCATGTCATCACATGGAGATACAATCTCACTATGAAGCTGACACACAGAATCACTCACAGCCAAGAGATCTGCAGAGAAATGAGCCAGTATCACAGAATTAACTCAACCCTTAAGGACCTCATTGGACTTCCAATTTTGTGAGCCAATATATGCCCTTATCATTCAAAAAAAAAGTTGATTTGAGTCCTGACAGTTGAAGTGAGAAGAGAAATCCTTCTTGAAACAAGGGCAAAAAGTGGTAGCAAGGAAATCTACCGGGTGGCTACTGTACTTGGTCAGGCAAAGGTTATTATGGCTTGGGTGAGAACAGCAACAGTGGATGAGGAAAGAAATGAACAGATTTAGGATGTACTTTGGAGGTAATAAAAATAGGCTTTTCAATAATATTGGTTTATGGAAGCAAAGATATCTATTAAGTTTGTCAAGTGTAAGCAGGTCAGGCTTTTTGTTGAGGACAGAGTTAGACCAATCAACCACACAGAATTTGAGCACAAAGGAATACTTCTTAAAATAACTGGTTCTAGAAACACTCATCCACTTAAAAAGTATTATTTGACTTTTTAAACGGTGAGATATATTTATCGCTTAATATAATCAATAAGAGATTCATGCCCAATCTTCATGGAAATTGTGGATAAGTATTTGTTGAATAAGTAAGTTTAGATTATATGGTTGAATTCTAACGTTCTTGTTTTTATATTAAAGAAAAACTCACCATAACATAAATGAAAAATCCCTTTGATGAATTCATTAGTAGAGTGGACATGGCTGAGGAAAGAATCAGTGACTGAATCTATGTCAAAAGAAACATTCCAATCTGAAGGGAAAAGTGAAAACAAAAAAATGTAAAAAGCAGAAGAGAACACCCATGATCTGTGGGACAACTTCAAAGGGTGTAACAAGTGATCAAGTGAAATGCCAAAAGGAGAACAATAAGAAAAGAGAGCAGAAGAAATTTTTGAAGTCATAATAGATAAAAATTTCCCAAAATTTATAAAAGACAGCAAATCACAGATTCAGGAATCTAGAGAATGTAAAACATGATAAATAAAAATAAATAAATAGACTGAGGCATATTGTACCGAAAGTGCAGAAAACCAGAGCAAAGGAAAAATCTTACAAGATCCAGTGAGATCCAGAGTTCCATTAGAGGAACAAAGACAAGAATTACATCAGGCATCTTGTCAGACACAGGCAAGCAAGAAGCGAATGAAATCAAATATGTAAAAGACTGAAATAAAAGAAAAAAATACCAACCTAGAGTTGTATATCCATTGAAAGTAAAAGAAAAAAAAAAACTCTGAGACAAATAATTACAACAAAAATAAAGCCTGATGGAATTCAGCAGCAACAGATTCACCCTGAGATAAATGTTAAAAGAAGTACTTTGCACAGAATGAAAATGATGTAGGTCAGAAATTCAGATCTACTTCAAGAAATGAAGCATGCTGGAGAAGCAGTGAGTGAAATCTGTTTTATTAACACCTCTATTAAAGTTATAGAAAAAAAAATGCACATACTAAATAGAACATTGTCACTTAGGATGTCGTACTGATGTAAACACCATTTCCAAAAATATCTTGTATCAGTGATATTAGTAGCTAGGCTATTTAGTGCTCCATTGGTAAAAATTCTGTTGTAGGTAAAGACTCTGTACATGTTTAAAATAATATTGTATTCTCATACAAAAAATGCCCAAAGTACTTACTCTTTGAGCAACAAATATTTTTATAATTCTCAAGATTTTTAATGCATTATATTCCAACTGTTCTTTAATTTATTCACAGGGGTCAGTATTCTTATTATCTACTATGTAAGTAAACTGAGGAACAGAAATTTATATCATTTGCCTAAGTTGCATATCTAGTAATAGACATAGGATTTAAACATATATTAACTCATTCCAAAACACATGCTTTAAATTTACACATCTATTTAAAGGACCCATATGTTTCAACACTGATCCTTCACAATTAATTATATTTTTTCTTTCTTCTTATTTTCTTCTTCTATCTTATTTTCTATTATAAAATATTACTGAGGTACTTAGAAGTCAGAATTATGTTGTTCAACTTCTTATGCAATCAAAAGACAATAGAACTACGTTTTAAAGTATTGAAAGAAAAAAAAAACTATTAATTTGAACTTCTTTCAACATATCTTCTAATAATGAAGGTGAAAAAAAAGACATTTTCAGACACAAAATTGACAAAAAAATTCTTTACCAACAGATCAACATTAAAAAAATTGTTAAATATAATCCTTCAGACAGAATAAAAATTATAGCAAATAGAAGCATGGATCTACACAAATAAATAAAGACACTAAATTTGATAACAACATGGCCTAATACATGATTTACTTCTTATATTTAAATCTAATTTAAATATAATTAAGATAATGAATTCTTTAAACTAAAAGGATAACAGTGTATTAGAAGGTTAAAATTGATATATAAGTAAAATATATGAGAACTAAAACATATAAGCCAGAATAAAACAAACGTAAGTTTATAACATTATATATCATGTCGTATAATATTACTTTGAGACAGATAAGTTAAAGATGCATATTATGTACACTATAACAATTACTGAGTTAATAAAAGTCTTTAAAAACAATTTTAACTAATAAACCAATTAAGGTGATAAAACAGAATCATAAAAATGACCTAATTAATACAAGAAGAAAAGGAGAAAGAAGGAAACAAAGAATGGGTGAGATAAACTGAAAACAAGTAGAAAGATTATAGATCTAGCCATATCAATGATCATATTCAGTGTACATGGTTTAAACACTCCATTACAAGCAAAGATTGTCACCTTAGAGATTTACACACACATATACACAGCAAGAGTTATATGCTTCCTGTAAGAAATGCACTTTAAATATAAAGACATAAATAGGTTGAGATTAAATGATAAAGTTGCACTATGCTAAGGCTAGTTAAAAGAAAGCTGCAGTAGCTATGTTAATACCAGATAAAGTAGATTTGAGAGAAAATAATATTACAGGTATGAGAGTTGTTTTCATAAAGATAGAGGTATGCTTACTAAGAGTACATTATAATTCTAAATATTTATGCACCAACAGCTCTTCAAAATACATGAAAGATAAACTGATGGAACTGTGAGGAAAAATAATCTGACAATTATATTTGGAAACTTCTATAATTTTCTCATAATATATGGATAGAACAATTAGACACAAAATCAGTAAGCACATAGAGTAACTGAGCAATATCAAATATTTTACCTAATTGACAATTATAGATGAAAAATAGAAGACACATTACTTAGTACACATGAAACATTGACTAAGATAGACCATATTCTGGGCCAAAAAACTAGTTTCAATAAATTTAACATTATTTAAGTCATATATAGTATGTGTTAAATTATAATGATAACATAATACTGTAAGGAAATTTTCCAAATATTTCAGAAGTAAATAACATACTTCTCAGTAACTCAAAGTCTAAGAAGAAATCAAAATAGAAACTTGAAGGCCTTTTAACCGAATGAAATTAATAACACACATAACAGAATTTGTATATTGCTGCTAAAGCTGGAATTTAGAGAAACTATATACTAAATACATAAGTATCTGTATCATGAATAAGAACATCTCAAATGATGAGCTTATCTTCTACTTTAAGAAATCAAGAAAAGAACAGATTAAACCCAAAGTAAGCAGAAAGAAGGAACTAACAAAGATAATACAAAGTTAGTGAAATAGGAAACAAAAACAGAGAAAAACCACTGAAGTAAAAAATTGGTTCTTTGAGAAGATTAATGCAATTGGTAAAATCAGACTGACCAGTAAAAAAGAAAGGACAAAGAAAAATGACCAGTAACAGGACTACCACAAGAGATTCTGTAGATATTAAAAATATAATAAGGGAAAATAAGATAAAAAGAGAAATGGAGGCAAACCAAATCTTTAAGTCAGAAATAATATCGATTATATATAAACTCTGCCAGAAAATTGAAGAGGGAGTACTTCCCAACTTAGTTTATAAAGTTAGTGCTATACTGATACCAAAACATTAAACGCTACAGAACAACATCACTCATGATCATAGATAACAAAATTCTAAACAAAACTTTAGAAAAAAAATGTATTTATATACATATAACCTCTTAACAGAATTCAACATCAGCAGATTCCGATTAGGGATTTTTCTCAGGGCATCTGTGGCTCAGTCAGTTGATTTGGGCTCAAGCCATGATCTCACAGTAGTGACACTAAGCCCCACGTGGGGTGCTGAGTGTGGAGCCTGCTTAAGATGCTCTTCCTCGCTCTCCCTCTGCACCTCCCCTGCTTGTGCACGCACATGGGCGAGCTCTCGCTTCCAAAAATTATGAAAAAAAAAAAAAATTTAAAAAGAAAGAAAGGATTTTTCTCTATCTGATAAAGGCATCTATGAAGCACTACCAATAACATCATACTTGGTAAAATACTAAATGCTTTTTGCCTTTCAGCAGAAGTTCAAGGATGCCATTGTCACCACTTCTGTCCAACATTACACTGCACATTCTAGACAATGCAATCTGGCAAGGAAAATAAATAAAAAGCACCCATTGTGGAAAACTAAAACAAGTAAAGCTGTCATTTTTTGCAGAGAACATTACTGTTTATGCCAAAAATATGAAATACAAAAAGCTACTAAAAATAAAATGTGATGTTAATAAGAGTATAAAAAAATAAATATTCAAAAATAAACAGTACCCTTGTATTATATTAAAGAATAATCTGAAACAGTAAATAGGAAAACAATAACATTTATAATAGCATAAGAAAATGAAATACTTAGGGATAAATCTGACAAAGATGGGAAAGACCTGTATGCTGAAAACTACCAACACTACTGAGCAAAACAAAGGAAGCTAGGTAAATAGAGCAATATAACATGTTTCAGAAGACACAACATTACTAAGATGTCACTCCTCTCCAAACTGACCTGCATTTTCAACATAATCCCAGTCCAAATCCCATCAGGCCCTTCTGTGTCAATTGCCAAACTGATTCTAAATTTCATAGGGAAGTGCAAAGTATCTAGAATAGACAAAACAACATTGAAAAAGAATAATAATTTTGGATAATTATTGTGGATAAATATAATTTTGGATAATAATTTAAAGCTTATTATAAATCTTTAGTAATCAAAAGAGAATGTATCGACACAAAAAATATAAAAATATAGAGAAGCCATAAATAGGCTCACATATAAAAGAATAACTTTTTTTAAATGCAAAATAAAAATGTGAAGAAGGAATAAGCATAAAATAAACTTTAATATATACCTCAAACATTAGGAAAAAATTAATCAAAATTGGGTTATCAATGAAAACATAAATTTAAAGTGATAATATCTCTTGAAAAAAATACAAGAGAAAACCTTTGTGACCTTGGTTTATGCAAACATTTTTTAAATATGACACAAAGCATGATCCATAAAAGCATAAATAAGTTAGACTTCATCAAAATTTAAAAAATCGGGGCGCCTGGGTGGCGCAGTTGGTTAAGCGTCCGACTTCAGCCAGGTCACGATCTCGCGGTCCGTGAGTTCGAACCCCGCGTCAGGCTCTGGGCTGACGCTCAGAGTCTGGAGCCTGTTTCCGATTCTGTGTCTCCCTCTCTCTCTGCCCCTCCCCCGTTCATGCTCTGTCTCTCTCTCTGTCCCAAAAATAAATAAAACGTTGAAAGAAAATAAAATTCAAAATTTAAAAAATCTGATTTTGAAACACACTTAAAAATGAGAATATAAGCCATAAATTGGTAGAAAATATATAAATGAGCAAATAATGCATATGTAATATAAATACATATATACAAATGCATGTAACATCTTATTCTGTAGATTTAAAAAGCAAACAACCCAACATTGATCAATAAGTGAAAAGAATAAACAAATTATGGTATACACCTATGGTGAAGTACTAAGTAAAAAAAAAGAGGAACTAAATATTGATTCATGCTTTGACATGGGTTTTTCTCAGAATTATTATGCAGAGTGAAATAATTCAGACAAAATAAATATATAATATATGACTGCATTTATATAAAATTCTAGGAAGTGCAAAATAACACATAGTGACCTAAAACTGATCAGTGGCTGCCTGGGGATAGAAGGGGGATGAGGATGTGGGAATGAACAAAGGGTACGATTATAAAAGCAGAAAGAAATTTTTAAGGTATATATGTTCAGTGTCTTAATTTTGGTGATGATCATATATATACACATATGTCAAAACTTATCAAATTGTATAATTTAAATATATGTAGTTGATATTTCTATCATGAAAAATATTAAATTTTGAGTTTCTCAATTATGTGTGGTTAGGTTGAAAATATGCACTTATCTCAACTTTCTACAGAAACATAAGTCACAATTAGGATATAATGGGGTCTGCAATGTTTGAATATTTGAAGAATATGTGAATATTCTTCTCTTTTATAACCTTTTGGTGAAGCCTACTCATCAAAATTCCTGCTTCTCAAACAGAAATTCTAATGATCATTTCAGTGTTTCAATCTAAAATATAAGCTGGTAGCCACATTTTGCTGGAAATATGAAGACAATACAACCATAAAAATAATTAAGAAGATGGTGTCTGTGTGTGAATTAAAAAAAAAAAAGTATATTTCATTATGAAATAAGAACAGGATGCTATTTAGGAAAGGATCAATTCAAGAACAAGGATATATTCTTGGGAATTAAAATCATGAAAGACAGAAATTAATAAATACAACCCAAATTAAAACTGTCAGGAGAGGGATGTCTGGGTAGCTCAGTTGATTAAGTCTCCAACTTCTGCTCAGGTCATGATCTTGCTGTTGATGAGTTCAAGCCCCGCATCTGGTTCTGTGCTGACAGCTTGGAGCCTGGATCCTGCTTCAGATTCTGTGTCTCCCTCTCTCTGCCCCTACCCTGCCTGTACTCTGTCTCTATCTCTCAAAAATAAGCATTGAAAGAAAGAAAGAGAGAGAGAGAGAGAGAGAAAGAAAGAAAGAAAGAAAGAAAGAAAGAAAGAAAGAAAGAAAGAAAGAGAAAGTCAGAAGAAATAAATGATTAAGCTGAGGAAAATACTCTGGTAAAAGATCAAAATAAAGGTAGAGATGGGAAATATTAAAAAAAAATGATGAGTATAATAGACGTTCAATTCTGTAGGTATCATGTTCATATACTAGGAACACCAAAAACTTAGGGCAAGGTAAGAGGTGAGAAATTATTAAATATTAACAGAAAAAAAAATCCCAGAACTGAGGATACGTGTTCTATATTTTAAAGGGGTCAATGAAGTATAATAAACAAGATAACCATCTAAACATAATATTGTGAATTTTCCAAGGTTTAAAAAAATATTCTCATTATTTCTGCAGAAAAGATTAAAATAATAATGTCATTAAAGAGGTCAAGAATAACGCTTGAGAGTATGACTCAATGGAAATAATGTCATTTAAATTTTTTTAAATGCTTATTTATTTTTGAGAGTGAGACAGTGGGAGAAAGAGAGAGGGAGAGAAAGAGAAAGTGAGCAGGGGGGGGCAGAAAGAGAGGGGGACAGAGGATTCAAAGCCGGCTATGTGCTGACAACAGGCAGCCTGATGCAGGGCTCGAACTTATGAATCACAAGATCATGACTGAAGCAAAAGTTACACACTTAACTGAGCCACCCAGGTGTCCTTTTATTATTATGTATTTTTTTAAATTTATTGAAGACATCCAGATGGCCAACAGACACATGAAAAGATGCTCAATGTCACTCTCCATCAGGGAAAAACAAATCAAAACCACACTGAGATACCACCTCACACTGGTCAGGGTGGCTAAAATTAACAACTCAGGAAACAATGGATGTTGGTGAGGATGTGGAGAAACGGAAACCCTCTTGCACTGTTGGTGGGAATGCAAACTGGTGCAACTGCTCTGGAAAACAGTGTGGAGGTTCCTCAAAAAAACAAAAATAGAACTACCCTATAACCCAGTAATAGCACTACTAGGAATTTATCCAAAGGATACAGGAGTGCTGATTCATAGGGGCACATGTACCCCAAATGTTTATAGCAGTGCTTTCAATAATAGCCAAATTATAGAAAGAGCCTAAATGCCCATCAACTGATGAATGGATAAAGAAGATGTGGTTTATATTTACAATGGAATACTACTTGGCAATGAGAAAGAATGAAATCATGCCATTTGCAGCAACATGGATGGAACTGGAAGGTATTATGCTAAGTGAAATAAGTCAGTCAGAGAAAGCCAGATTATCATATGTTTTCACTCATATGTGGATCTTGAGAAACTTCACAAAAGACCATGGGGGAAGGGAAGGGGAAAAAAAAAAAGATACAAACAGAGAGGGAGGGAGGTAAATCATAAAAGACTCTTAAATACAGATAACAAACTGAGAGTTGATGGGGAGGTAGGGGGGGAGGGGGAAATGAGCGATGGGCATCGAGGAGGGCACTTGTTGGGATGAGCACTGGCTGTTGTATGTAAGCGATGAAACATGGGAATCTACCCCAAAAACCAAGAGCACATTTACACACTTATGTTAGCCTGACAATAAATTATGTTATAAATAAATAAATAACTTTTTAATGTCATTTAACTTTTAAAGAAACATGATGTCCATCCAAATATTCTACACCAGCAAAACCATTAATCAAATGTGAGATTAACATTAAAGTATTTTTGAACAGTAATTTTAAAAATGTCTTCCCATGTACTCCTCAGTTATCTTCTGAAGGATATATTCTATGAGTAATGAAAAAGGAGAAAGGTATGAGTCATGAAATATGGGATCCACAACAAAGGACGGTAAGATTCTAAAGAAAGTCTCAAATAATTTAATGAAAACAAACATCCCACCCTGCAGCAAGGAAAAGAGGCCTTTTGAAGGGATGTCTCCAAAGGGGAGTGGGGGGGTGGGATCCTGAATGTTTGACTGAACTGAGTTGGATTTTAAAACTTCTGTTGGAGAGGTGGGGGAACAAATTATTGAATGATACAGACAAAAGTAATCAACATAAAAAATGCAATTACTAACACTAGGGATAACAAAATGGTGTGCAATAACAATAAAGTGTGTTTACTGAATATTCCTTAGCTCACCTAGATCTTTATTAGTCCTAGAAAGATCTTTAATTGTCCTTATATCTTTGATAGTCATAAAAATGTAAGAAATTTAATTGATCCTTGATTATTACTTCATAAATTATTAGATTTGTGGGTTTTATTTTCCCTATTTTAACAACCTTGAAATTAGAATACATTTTATGATCAATCAATAGCATTTTACAAAAGCTCTTGACTAGGAATCATTTGAGACATAGTTGTTCTTGCCTGTATATGAAGGAATATGGTTAGTAATCTTGGTAGAATGTCTGGACAACTGTAACACCTATAGTTTTCAAGTAATAGACTATTTAATTACCATTTAAGGAAGAAATCAGAGCACCAGTTGTGGTCTGAAAACTTGCTGCTGACATCTCTTAAAATCAAGAAAATGGCAGTGTTAGAGGCTTGGGGAAAATTCAGGACACAATAGTAAAGCAATCTTTTACAATATCTGCATTTCTAGCACTCTTGATAGTACAGAGGATAATAATATTATTTTGAAAAGCAGTATTGTTTTGAAAAACATAAATAAAACCCTGAGATGAAAGTGACTCATAAGTCAGATTCTTTTTAAATTTTTTTTTTTAACGTTTATTTATTTTTGAGACCGAGAGAGGCAGAGCATGAACGGGGGAGGGTCAGAGAGAGAGGGAGACACGGAATCAGAAGCAGTCTCCAGGCTCTGGGCCATCATCAGCCCAGAGCCCGACGCAGGGCTCGAACTCACGGACTGTGAGATCGTGACCTGAGCTGAAGTCAGATGCTTAACCGACTGAGCCACCCAGGCACCCCTTAAGTCAGATTCTTAATATAAATAACTTTTAGAAAAGCCTTAACCAATTTATTTCTATTATATTTTTCTTTCTATGTAGGCAAAACATGATACATATATGGTAACAAGTTCTTTCTAAATAAAACTTAAAAAATTATTTTAAATAGATATAATATAAAAATATTGTAATATGAAAATAGTTTAATTAGAAACACTTTAAGTGATAGCATAGAATACTGCATCTTATTACTAGTGGCAGTGTAGACTTGACTAAATCAGTAAAGCAATAGACAAATAAAGATAAAACAGGATGATCTTAGTGATGCTGTATCAAGGTACAGGGTCCCCACTGCTTTGTACAATTCCATGGACAATATTCATACTCCAATTATACATATGTGCAAAAGTGCAAAGTGGCAGCCTAAAGTGAACGAGTTCAAACATTATATTTCCTAGAGACAAATTAATATATAACATTTAAAATGGGTAGTTAGAGGAGTTCCTGGCTGGCTTAGTTGGTACAGCATCTCAGGGTCATGGTGAGTTCAAGCTCTGCATTAGGCATGGGGCCTACTTTAAAAATTAATTAATTAATTAATTAATAAAAAATAAAGATCTTTATAAAATTGAGAAGTTAGAAAATAGTACTGCAAGTAAAGTATTTTTATTATATTTTACTTATTTATTTTTTAATTAATTAATTAATTAATTTATTTATTTATTTTGAGAGACACAGAGAGTTAGTGTGAGTAGGCAAGGGGACAGACAGAGAGAACACCAAGCTGGCTCTGTACTGTCAGCATAAAGCCCAACATGGGGCTCAAACTCACCATGAGATCATGACCTGAGCTGAAATCAAGAGTCAGAGGCTTGACTGATTGAGCCACCCAGGAGCCCCTATTTTTTTTTTGTATTTATTTATTTATTTTGAGAAAGAGAGGGAGAGAGTGTGAGAAGGGGAGGGGCAGAGAGAGAGAGAGAGAGAGAGGGAGAGAGAGAGAGAGAATCACAAGCAGACGTCACACTCAGCATAGAGCCTATGCAGGGCTCGATCTCATGACCAACCATGAGATCATGACCTGGGCTGATATCAAGAGTCAGATGCCTGGGCAGCTGGGTAGCTCAGTCGGTTGAGTGTCTGACTTCGGCCCAGGTCATGATCCCCCACTTTGTGAGTTCGAGTCCTGCATCGGGCTCTGTGCTGACAGCTCAGAGCCTGGAGCCTGCTTCAGATTCTGTGTCTCCCTCGCTCTATGCCGCCACCCCCACTCAATCTCTCTGTCTCCCAAAAATAAATAAACATTAAAAAAAATTATTTTAAAGAGTCAGATGCCTAACGGAGTGACCCACCCAGGGTCCCCACAAGTGAAGTATTTTAAAATATGAAGGAAAATACCAGAAGAAGCCTCTAAAATATCTGAATGACTATAATGCTCGCAAGCATTGAAGCGCAGAGGCCATGGACTTATCTTTTTTAATTATAACATTTGTTACTTTGTTTTTAAACTAGGTCCCTCAACTACTTTCATGATTTCATAATTTTTAAAATAAGGAAATAATATAATTAAATACTTTTCATGCAGGAAAAGATATTGAATGTTTAATGTAATTGAGCAGGGTATTAGAAAACATAAAAAGTGAATAGCCATGATCACATGGACTATATTCATTTTCTGCATATTTTTTTGATAAGTGACACATTTTAGACTGTTCATAAAATGCTTTACCTGCAAAATAATATAGGGTACTTTTATCTGTGATATGCTACATAACTTTTTTTTGAAAGAATAACATTAAAATGTTTTATTGCTAACACGAAGAATGGTTTTTAGGGCTGGATAGCACACAGAAAGACTAAAGGTTTCAGCAAAATTGGGTGAGGCAGGATGAGGAATGAAAAAGCAGAAGGGTAGAGAAGATGTGCCAATAGTTGATGAGAGAAAGTCAGGGACAAGGACTCAAGGATGACATTGTTAGGAGATTGCCAGAGAAGGGGGGCTGATTGTGGATTTCCTTATTTTAAAAGCAGAACATGCTTCAAATGCCCAGAGGTCTCTTACCTACTTACTGTAGGAGAGAGGTGGACGATCACTTTTCTTTTACTGACAAAATTGGAGGCTATTCGAGTGATTATCTGCCATCTGTTGTCTACAGGAGTTCAATTGCTGAAGAGTCCTCTAGAAGGGGGGAGAAAGAGCTCATTCTCGACGGAAGGTTGAATGTACATTCAGAGGTAGATTCAGCTGAGCAAGTGCCCAGCTAATCCCCTTTACACACAGGGACAGGGCTGCCACCAACTCTAATTGATTCTGAAATGAATCTGTATAGAAAATTAGAAGGTTTTGGATTCCCATGTGAGCTTCAATAAAGAGCCAGGATGTAAGCCTGACAGCTGAATGGATTCAGAAATGAAAATCTGATAAGCGGCTTAAAACTGTACTTAAGTCCAGAAATGATTTGAATGCTGTTGTTAATGGCATATTGTATGTTGTCACCTAGTTAATTATCTCTGAAGATGAGTTCTTGCAGAGAAGATATGCTATTCTTCCACAGCTTTTCCTCATCACATATTTATTAACCTCCCCCCCCTTCCCAACTATCATTGCTAGAAGGCAGAAAGAAAGGATTAGGCCACTGCAGCTCCTCTGTGGCTGTCAGTTCACTGTGCCAAACTTCAAATATGAACTGTTGCATGTACTGCCACCGACATTTCCTTTTACATCTTCATTTGCAAATGAGGAGCTGACATTTGTTAGGCCTTGTATTTGCACACAGTTCCACCACATGAAAAGCAAACACTGTCACTGCTGGATACTTTGTTTATTCCTTTGCAGATAGTATATGGCCTATTTAGAAATTTTCTTCAGAATTTTTTTTAACTAACTGAGATAGATAGTCACAGAGCTACATGTCCTCATATTTTATTCAGGAAGCCGTCTGCAGTTTATGGAGCGTGCACTGCATTTGATAGCTATTTAAGACTGTATTTTTAAAACCGATTTGCACTTTTCTGGTTTATATTCCTTGGGTTTATTTTCTCTAGATGAATGTAGGTTCATTTTTTTATTTAAGAGTTCAGGTTTCTTACCCATTGATTTTTTTCTAATAATAGGAAAATATGTTCCACCAAATGAAAACAATGAAATAAATAAAAAAAAAACATAATACATTTTCCAAATATTGTTCTTGGTTTATTAAAGTCTCATCTTTTCAAAAGTAGCTTGACAATGTTAACATACTCAAAATCATTAAGGCAATTATCTGTTATTACTAAGGGTCTTTCTGTGGAACAGAAGGTTGAAGACAACTTTATAGAGTAATATCTATGCCTGCCAGTGAACTACATCTCAGCCTAAAGAGATAGAGGTCTGTTTGCTAAGGTGGTCACTGAAGGGCTGATTACATGCTTAATTTCCAATGAAATGAGAACGCTGTGAGAGTAAATTTTAAGAGAGTTTTGTAAAAACAATAAGTCAAAATCATCGATAAGGGCAATGGCATCATCAAGGAAGAGAAAAACAAAAGGTTATCGGTAAATTTAAAAATACAGTGAGTTAAAAATCCTTATCCTGTTTTTAGCGGTTCCCTGAAGTGGTATTTGTCAGTAATTATTCCCTATCACACATGTCTCACAAACAGCATTTTCTTCACATATCTAACTATATACTGCAATACTTCCCTATATCTCCCCAGTTTGATGCTCTTCTTTTGTACATTTGACTGGACCCTACCAGTTCACCAAAGTTTGGAAATTTTTGTTCTTTGTTTCTTACCTACTCAAACATCAAGAGGTGCAAACAAATTAAGTATTACAAATGAAAAGTTGAGAACATTGATAGAGCCAGTGCTCTCTTTATGCCACAGATAATAGAGGAAAATGACGTGTGTCTCTCTCACATATTAGGTGGTAAATTCTTAGGGGCCAGTGTTGTGTGTGTGTGTGTGTATCTTTGTATCACACTTGCCTCTTCTCACAGCTAAATAATGATCAGCTAACTTGAACTGAATAAATAATCTTTCCTTCATTCAATTAAATTGTTTTCCTTTATTTCATATCACCTGCTTTGACACCTTGGAAAAAATACAACTTACATGTTACTAAAATACTATTAAGTTGATGTTCAAAATGCAAAGGATGATAAGTAAATGCCACAGGGAATATCTGCCTAGAAATCATGTCAGTGACAAAGAACTAAAAATGGTAAGAAAATGTTAGAAGTGTAGCAAGGGAAATTTAATTGAGCTCAGCTACTCAGGCTTGGAATTGTCTCAACTATTTATTTGAAAACTAAGGGCCATGTCCCAAATTGGTTAAAAAAAAAAAAAAGAGGAGTACAAACTAGATATGTAGAAAGAAATTCCTCCATTAGTACACTGTTCTCATTCAGATTTATGTTATTTATGCACTGTTTTTCTCATAAGAAAATAAGAAACTTGAAACAAGTGTCATAAAATAAGAATTTCCATAAAGTATGTCTGTTGGAGAAGTGTTTAGGAGGTGGCTAACAGGAGGAAAAAGGAACTTTAAAAGTATCCTTTATTATGAGTGTTTGCTTTTACTGACAAATATATGTATATATCATTCTATGCCTTTCCACTAAGCATTTAAATATTTCTAGGAAACTTAATATTTTATGGGCCTATTATCTCTGGTAAGCAAGGGAAGCTGAAGATCAGTGAAAAGACTGGCAGATCCCTCATTAAAACATTCAACCAGAGAGCTAGGCTGCTTAAACTAAGACTCATTCAAAAGTACTATGAAAAATATCAATTATTTTTTATCTTTCACCATCCTTGATTACCTAATTTATTTATTCATTAACTAGTTGGTATCCTCTTGTTTTTCTCCCACCTTAACTTTATACCATTTTCTTTTCAGAAACTGAACATCAGACACACCGTCATCAGTACGGCTATGATATGATAAAAGCATGTCAGTTTTGCTCACCATTTATTTTTTCATAATTGCTCAAATAATTTGTTTTAATGTTTGCATGAAATACCTATTTTGAACATTATAAAACTGAAATCTTATGTTTGGTCTCTTACATAATACCATTTCCAAAATTTTCCAACTACATTTGTTTTTCTCTCTTACGGTTTGTGATGGTTTTAGTGGAGATAATTTTAGTATCTATATATTTAGATATTCAATACTTGGCTTAGAAAGTAACTTTTATCACAGGTCCTTTGTTTTGAAAGTTGTTATAAAAATGTAATGATCCAGGTCTTGGTGGTACTGGATGTAAGCCTGCAAGTGATAGCCAATTGCACAGCTTGCTTCCAAAGAAGCAGTGAAAAGCAGCTCTTATCACACAGGAGGCCACATTTAGTACAACATGACTTCTACATAGGACACAATTTATTGGACCAGGAACCAAAGAGTGATGCCTCAAATTAGGCTAGACAGTGGCTCATGAGGTGCAAGATATGAGAGCAGAGTCTAGCAAAGTTGTAACATACTAATTATTAACTAATTGGCTCAAGCAGATCTTATTTTGGGCGCAGTGCTCTTTGAAGAAATGTAGGCTTCAAAATGTGAAAAACAGAAGGAAGTATGTAAGAGTAAGAGAAGTAGTCACATAAAACAAAATGGAAGAAAAAGTAACGAATAGATTAGTACTAGAATAAAGAGCAGGGATTATTCCACAGAATTAATCTGAACATGGCTCACTTTTTGCAATCTGAAAAAAGATAAAAACAAACAAACAAAACAAGCATAGGAAAGAGTAAGAGTCAGAAAGTTAAGACAAACATATATATCATTCAATTTTAGAAATATGTTTTTTTTTCTAAATTCATATAAGTAAATCTTATTCATAGGAGAATACAAAATAAAAGCATTACATATAAAAAATCAAGTCACTCAACATTTAAAGGGTTAATATATTTGATGGTTAATTTTATGTTTCCCCTCAGCTAAGCTACAATACTCAATATTTGGTCAAAAATTAGTCTAGACATTGCTGTTGAAGGTGTTTTCTTAGATGATATTAACATTTAAGTTAGTAGTCTTTAAAGAGATTACTCTCCCAGATGTGGTGGGCTTCATCCAATCAGGATGAAGGGCCTTAAAGAAAGGGGGAAAAAAATTAAAAAAGAAAGACTGACATCCTCCAATGAGGAGAAATTCTTTCTTAGAGTACCTTCAGACTCTAGCTGCAACATCCTCAGCTCCTTGACGGGTGTATTGCCTGCTGGCCTACCCTGAAAATTTCAGACTTGCCAGCCTCCTCCATAAATGCATGAGCCAACTCTTTAAAATCTCATATATATAGGGGCACCTGGGTGGCTCAGTCAGTTAAGAGTCTGACTCTTGGTTTTGGCTCAGGTCATGATCTCATGGTTTTATGAGCTCGAGCCCTGCATGCTGGCAGTGCGGAGCCTGCTTGAGATTCTCTGTCTCCCTCTCTCTCTGCCCCTCCCCCACTTGAGCTATTTGTCTTTCTCAAAATAAATAAATAAACTTCAAAAACATCGAATACACACACACATACACACACACACACACAGGATCCTTAAACAACATGGGGGTTAGGATTTGCAGTCAAAAATCCATATATAACCTTTGCCCTCCCCAAAACTTAACTACTAATAGCCTACTATTGACTGGAAGCCTTACCAAAACAAAAACAGATAATTAATGAATGCATATTTGTATTTTATATGTATTATATACTGTATTCTTACAATAAAGTAAGCTAGAGAAAAGAAATTATATTGTAGTTTTCCATAATAAAGATAGGACTATGTGCACAGGTATATGAGGGGAGAGGGAGCCACTAAGAAGAATGCTATTTCAGGTAGAAGGGACAGAGTAATAGAAAAACACCTGGAGAGGCACCTGGGAGGTTCAGTTGGTTAAGCATCCAACTTGGGCTCAGGTCATGATCTCACAGTTCATGAGTCTGAGCCATGTATGTGTAAGGCTCTCTGCTGTCAGCATGCAGCCTGCTTCAGATCCTTCTTCTCCCTCTCTCTCTGCCCCTCCCCCACTTGCACTCAATCTCTCTCTCTATTTCTCTCTCTCTCTCTCAAAAAGTAAATAAACTTTTAAAAATAAAAAAGAAAGAAAAACACCTGGAACTATTAGTATAGTTGACCCTTGAACAACCCATATAGTTGAAAGGTCAACTGTTTATCTTTTTAGTTTGTTTCTCTGGAAGAACCCTAATAATACAATATATCTTCTTTGTATCAAATATTTTTTGTTATCTATAAATGGTGTTACATTAGCATTTAAGCATCTACAGAGCATAAATAATAAACATGTTTGGGGAACATCAAGGTTTAGAACGGCTATTCTTGATTCAAAACTCCCTACAGTTAATTAAGGAGCACTGTCTCTAGGTGGCTCCAGAAATTCCCATAAAGGGCATAGTAAAGTACTCTTCACATAGGGTAATCAGAAAAACTTCCGATGCTCTTCACAGTATTGAAACCTGAGTGAGAACACTAATTCTTATCAACCACAATATAATTAGTGACAAGTGCCAGTATTTACATTTACCTTTTTTTTAATGTTTATTTATTTATTATTTATTTATTATTTATTTATTTATTTATTTATTTATTTTGAGAGAGAGAGAGAGAGAGAGAGAGAAAGAGAGAATGTATGCAAGAGAGATAGAGCAGGGGAGGAGCAGAGAGAGGGGGAGAGAGAATCCCAAGCAGGCTCCACGCTGTCAGCCCAGAGCCCAACACAGGGCTCCATCCCATGAACCATGAGATCATGACCTGAGCTGAAATCAACAGTTGAATTCTTAACTGACTAAACCACCCAGGTGTCCCTCTACTTTTTTCCCCCCCTACATTTATTTTTAGTTTCAGGAAGTTACATAGCAAAAGCCAAACCTGACATGATCACACACCTCATCTATCCCTGGTTACACAATTTGGTAATCATGGTCATGTGGAATAATGAGAAACATAATTTCCAAATTCTGAGGAGTGTCTTTATTCTATTCCATGTTACAGAGATTTCCCTTATTTCTCTAGTCTCCATGATCCTGAAACTCACAAACTGTCCTCAACAGAGCCATTTTTCCTCTTTCAGAGAATTTTTTTTCTTTCTATCAAGAAATAAGTAAAGAGAAGATCCAAAACACATTGTGTTAAAAAAAAAAATATTATGTGCTTCAATGAATAGCTTGCCTTTCTCCTAGTGAAATGTTATATGAGGATGTAAAAAAGTCTTGCATCCCCTGCATCAGTCCAGATAGTCTAGATTTTGTTGTTATTATGGAAAACCCAAAAATCTTAATAGTATTTTAACAAGAATAAATGGTTCTTTGTTTCTTAGCCATGTGCCCATCACAGGGCCTGCTGCAAACCCTGCCTACATCCTCAGGTTCCAGGTCTCAGGCTAAGAGGGCATGCATCATATAGAACATTTCCAACCAGTGTATCAGGGAGAAGGAAAGATAGTAAATCATTCACTAAATTTAGCTACATTTGTATAAGAAAGACACAGACAATCCCACATACATTTCATTATCATTAGCCACAGCTAACTTCAAAGGATCGGGGATGTCCAATCTCACACATGCCAGAAAAGTGGGATAATTAGAAATATTTGACAAAAAGCTTAAAAGATGACCATAATCTCCCTCCATATATAGAGTGTAGGAGTGTCACTATAAGGAGGATTATTACATGCCCTAGCCAAGATCACTAATATGCTAAAACTAATGAAGCATCTACTAGGTAACAAGCAACATGGTAAGTCACTTACACATAATTTCACAACACCATATAAAGCATGATCATTTCCCCAATATTATGTAACAAAAGTTGCAGTTTAAATATTAAAGTCATTTGATCAAAATCATACCCCTACTGAGTTATGGAGTCAGATTTCCAACTCAGGACTCAGAGTTGGAGCTCAGAGTTAAGACACTTAAGCCATTTACCATTCTATAATACTGCCAGTGTTCCAAATGAGAATTCAGATATTAAAGACATGGAGAAAAACTATGACCAAAGATTCAGGGAAGATAAATGAGAGATAATCAGAATGTAGAAACACATGGTGAAGTAGATAAATGGGATGATGTTGGAGTAATTTTATTTGTTCTCAATGTAACTTAAAAGCTAGAGCACACTGGGGACCACTGAAATAATAAACAGCAAGGTAACATGTAAAGTACTTATCCTATATAAGCATTATTACTAACTGAATGACTCTGGAAAGTTACTTAATTTCTTTGTTCCTCAGTTTTCTTATCTCTTAACTGTGGCAATTATACCTACCTTAAAGACTGTTAGCCTAAATTAGGCAATATAAGGTATTCCAAACAGATAAAACACAAGTATTCAGTAAGTGGGAAGGTCTGCTCTTTTACATATGCCAGACTAATCTCATTTATACCCACAACAGTCTATGAGTTCAGTACTATTGTTATTGCCAGTTTAAAGCAGGGTAAATTTAGATTAAAAAGGGTTACATAATGGTAGACCCACAAGTCAATTCTAGTTCTCTGATTTGAGGACCTGTAATCTTCACCCCCGAAAAGTTTTTCTGTAACAGGCAAAGAAGAGAATGAGAGCTTTTGGATATTAAAGGGAAGATAATAAATTACTCCCTGTATGTTTATGATATAAGCCATTAATTTATGCTTTTTTTTTATAGCATCACATATATATACAAACATGGAAAACATGGGAAATGCCCAGATTTTGAACACTGGTTCAAACACTTCATTTTGTCACTGAAGCAGGGGTTCTCTATTTTAAACTAGGGACTAATTTTGAAAACAAACAACAAATAAACAAACCAAACAAAAAAAAACCCACAAAGAAATTCCATGTCTCCTTAAAGATTTGAATATTTCGTCTTTATATATTCTCAAAAACCAGGCATTTATTATATTCTCAAGAACCAGGCACTTCCTTCTTTCTGTCTCTCACTGAAACTATCTGATTATGGTTTGGCTACTTTAAATAATCTATAATGCAATATCTATTTCATGACAATCATCTTATTGCTTATATCATGCTTTCAACATTTGTTTGTGTTGCTATTGTGATGTCTTCATTCAACAAACATATGTGGACTTCCACTCTCTGATCAATCCTGTTATAGGTATGAGGATACAGCAGTAAAGAAAACAGAGACCTATGTCTCATGGAGCTTATATTATGAAGGGGCAAAGACAAGCATTAAATTAATTATTTATCCAACTTAACATGAAAATATATATAAATTTAAATGATTTACAAATGAAAACAGTCAGGGGCACCTGGGTGGCTCAGTCGGTTAGTGTCCGTCCACCTTTGGTTCAGGTCATGATCTCATGGTTCATTGGTTCAAGCCCCGTGTTCGGCTCTGTGCAGACAGCTCAGAGCCTGGAGCCTGCTTCAGATTCTGTGTCTCCCTCTCTCTCTCTGCCCTACCCCACTCATGCTCTGTCTCTCTCTCTCTCTCTCTCTCTCAAAAATAAATAAACTTAAAAAAATTTTTTTAAATAATGAAAAGAGTCAGCCTGTAACATTTCAGGGAATAATGGTCTACACAGAAGGCAAAGCTTGTACTAAGATGCTTAGGTGGAAACAAAATGGGTATATCTGAGTGAAGGAAAGGTGGCCAGATCTGATGGTATGTTGTTGGTGAGAGGAGAGTGATACAGAGAGCAAAAAGCAGTAAGCAAATCATTATGGTATGGAAAGCAAGGGAAAAATGTACATTTTCTTCTATTTGTGAGGTAAGTTACATTGATGAGGTACCCTGTGATTTACAGGTGCACCGTATGGACAAGATGGCAATATGTCCACCAAATCCATGTTGCTTGGCTCCTGGCATGTCTATTGGAGTCATTAGCTATCAGGGCTTGTCATAGCAAGGATAGCAGGACAGGGGGATCTGGGGTCATTGTCTCTTATGCTCTCTTTCTTCCATTTCTAAATAAAGTAGAGCTACTAGAGAAGGATTTTCACTTAGCACATCAATATATTTTCATTATGACTAGCAATTTATTGTTCTTTCAATATCCTCATCAGTCACTTTAAAATACTCTCATATGAAACATTATTTTTCTTTGGTAGAAGATCAAGATGAATGACCTGAATGAATATGCTATAGCTCACACTTATGGGAATCTCCTAAGGGAATCTGAATTAGTTCACATATGCAGAAAAACTACTGAAAAATTAATACTTAGTTACATAGTCCTTATGGAATATATCCACTGTCTTAAAAACTATAATTGAAAATCATAAAAAAGGCTTTCAGTCACAAAGGAAGTCACAGAATTTTCCCCTGTGATTCAAGGTACCTTTTAGTGATGAAATAAACATAGCCTGGGCTTTTTACCCACTCCTAAGAAAGGTAGCTACAGCTCATTCTCTTTGATCTGGCATATTTTCCAAGCTTGGAAAAAATCAGGAGAGGTTGAAAAAAATATATACTTAGGTAATTAAGTAAAATACTGTTTGTAATACATATACATGTAATATCTTAGTATCTTAGATGAAAATTGGCATTGTTAGAATATACTAATGGTTTGGGTGGGGTGGGGGGGGAGTTATGCTCTGAAAAGGCCTCAGCAAATACAAGTCAATGGCATCTACTGAAATTTCTTCATTGAATTTTTTTCCTTAATAAATGCTGTGATCATAATGAATTTTCTGTGCATGAACTGAACCTGACCTGTCAGCTTATGGCAGAAGCAAAAAAAAAAATGCTACTGAGGCATTATTTTAAGGAGTTTCTAACACACACTGGCTAAATCCAAAGTTAACCTATTCCAATACAGAAATACCACATTTGGGAAATTAAAGTGTTTGATGTTTTTGTATGTAGGAAGGTGGAAGTAAGAACCATAAGGATAACTTCTATAACTCCATTATTTAAGGGGCCACCTTGGAAATGAAAAGTTTTGGAAAACTTGGTCAAAAATGGAATTTCAGTGTTTTAGTTCAGAATAATTTAGTTAGTGTTCTATTGATTTCAACTGATACCAACTTGGGATAGCTCAAACAATAAAGGAATTTGATAGAAGGATCCTGAAGCAATCAAAGCCAATAGCAATGGGTATTCTTGTTGAATAGGAAGCAGGAGCTGGAGAGCTAACAAGGACCAGAGAGTATTTTCTATTGATTTCACTTCATTCTTTTTTGCATCTCTGAATCATTATTTCTTCCACAGATAAATTTCTCTATATCTTCATGCAAATTTTTGTGATTACATTTATAGCATTGTGAAATCTGAACACCAATCCCAAAGTCTTTTGTGTTGCCCATTTAGGAGCAGATGTATATCTTTGTAGCAATCATCTATAGCCAATAGTTTGTGGTCACATCATATAAACACTGAAAAGAAAGTAATTTATGTGTTGGAAGAGTCTTTTCTCATTGAAAAAGAGTCATACGATTGATTTCATCTTCCCATATACAGACAAAAAGATGTTATGTGCTCAGATCTAATGTTAGATTACAAACAAATCAAGATGAGCATGTGGGTGTCCTTCCATTACCACCTCCAAAATGAGAATACACATACATTTGAATAGAACTTCACAAATTTAAGCACACATACACATATTCTCTTATTTTTCATATCTAAAAACATTCCCTTGAAGTAGTCAGACATTGATCTTATTCAACTAATATTTTTTATTTCCCCCTTATTTGAAAATAACTTACTTTCTGAAATAATATAATAGATAAGAAGTTAAAAAGCCACTGCACAAAATAGTTAAAATTAACTATCTGCAAGTGGAGGCTACTTTCCAAGGTAAAGGAAGATAAATCAGAGACTGTCCAAAGAATAATTAAGGAAGTTAAAACATTTTCTAAAATAAGTATGACTAGGTATTTAAAAAAGATCAGTGGTATAGAGGATTTTATTAATATATCTAAAAACACTATAAAAAAGAATGTAATGTCCATGAATATACATAAATGAAGTCTAAATTTGAATTATGATTTCTCCAAAGTTCTACTGTCTTCTGATTCTATTTCTATTTACCTTTTATTGATCAGTCCTTTATTTTCTTCTGCAACTTAAAAAGAAAAAGGGGAAATCACTTAAGAAGGTAAGTAATCTCCATAATATCATGTGCCAAGAATTGCCCAATATCATATGCCAATGGACAGGATTCTAGCCTGTGTTTGCTAATTTCCAAGAATGTGGAATATGTTTTAAAAAGGAGAAAGGCTATACAAAGTCATGTACTTTAAGGGGAAAGAGTGTGTGTGTGTGTGTGTGTGTGTGTGTGTGTGTGTGTGTGTGTAAAAAGAGAGAAGCAATGTGTTCCTTTTTTAAATGTACTTAGAATTGTAGACTGAATGTCTAACAGGCCATGACAAACGAAAATATTTCCCATCTGATCTTTGCCAACACTTAGACCCCAAAAATTCCTTCCCACCTACACTAACCAACTCAAATTGTCCAACCAACAGCTTCTAACCCATGGTCCCAGTCTTGCTGCCCTATACCTTATTCCTTAGTTAACGAAACCTATGCTTCTTATCTTCTGAAAATTTGAACAGTGAACAATTCTCATAACAAAACTGAACATTGTTCTTCCTCTATCCTGTTATATCTTTAAGCTTTGGGTTCTCCCTGAAATATTCATTAATGCTTTTCTCATATTTATTTTTTTAATGAAAATTTGAGCTAATAAAGACTTAAGGGTGCTTGTGTGTCTCCTTCACTTTTGGTGCCATGTTTCGATCAGTACTAGGTGTGTAATTCTGCTTTAAAGAGGAAGGATATACCAGACCCATTGTCATTTCCCTTTAGGGCCCAAGCAGGGACTGCCACAGGAGTTCTGCTTCTGTCTTGCACTCTGCCTTGTTATGGCAGAGTACAGCTTGGGTATTAATAGTAATAGTACTCGGTTAAGAACTCCCACTTTGTCTTGCTGTTACTTTATAGGGCAATTTCAAACATACAGGTTAGAGAATAGTGTTAACATTTTCAGACATGTACATGTATATTATGCTGTTAATGGCACATATATGTGAATATTTGGAGAATATTTGGAGAACTTTTACCAAGGAATTTTTTTTAATTTGCTCCAAATTTATTTATATTGATCTCTGCACATTAGCAAAATGTTAACAATTCTATATGATAAAAATCATCATGAATAAAATTAAAAGCCATAAAAAATATTCAGAAAAAAATTGTAAAGTATATTATAAAAGTGGTCAATATTCCTTTAGTAATTTCTTTGCATTTATTATACTAGCATCAATGCATATATGCACACACAAAAACTGTTCATATCCTCACTCTATTTTTCTATTGTTGTGTGTTTTTTATATATTACCAAGGAAATTTAGAATTACAAGGATCACTTAGTACTTTGCAATGAGCAAATCTGTTAATTTGAGAGGCATCTTAAAACAAAGGAAAGAAATACTCATGAGAAGATGGTCTTTTTTTGTCTTTAAGAGATCACATAAGAAAGAGGCTACTTTAGGGGAGCCTGGGTGGCTCAGTCGGTTAACCATATGACTTCGGCTCAAGTCATGATCTCACGGTTTGTGAGTTCAAGCCCCACATCGGGCTCTGTGCTGACAGCTTGAAGCCTGGAATTTGCCAGATATTCTGTGTCTCCCTCTCCCTCTGCTCCTCTTTCGTTCATGTTCTGTCTCTCAAAAATAAATAAATGTTAAAGAGAAAGAAAGAAAAAAAGACACTACTTTAGGGTCATCTGGGTGGCTCAGTCAATTGAGGATCTGACTTTGGCTCAGGTCATGATCTCTCTGATAGTGGTTTTGAGCCCCACATCAGGTTCTGTGCTGACAGCTCAGAGCTTGGAACCTGGTTCGAATTCTGTGTCTCCCTCTCTCTCTGCCCCTCTCCTGCTTGCTGTCTCTCTCTCTCTCTCTCTCTCTCAAATAAACATTAAAAACATTAAAACAAAGAAAACAAAAAGAAAGAGGCTACTTTATTTAAACCAAATGTAATAAATCTTTGTTGTGTGTATAGGGGGTGTATGTATATGCACATATATACAAGTGTATATTTTCTTTATCTAATTTCTTTTTCCTCATTGAAAAACACACACACAAAAATTACTCTATTTTTCTATTGGTGTATAAGTGTTTTTTTATATATTACCAAGGAAATCTAGAATTACAAGGATCACTTAGAACTTTGCAATGAGCAAATCTGTCAATTTGAGAGGCATCTTAAAACAAAGGAAAGAAATCCTCATGAGGAGATGGTCTTTCCTGTCTTCAAGAGCTCACATAAGAAAGAAGCTACTTTATTTAAACCAAATGTTGGGGCGCCTGGGTGGCGCAGTCGGTTAAGCGTCCGACTTCAGCCAGGTCACGATCTTGCGGTCCGTGAGTTCGAGCCCCGCGTCAGGCTCTGGGCTGATGGCTCAGAGCCTGGAGCCTGTTTCCGATTCTGTGTCTCCCTCTCTCTCTGCCCCTCCCCCGTTCATACTCTGTCTCTCTCTGTCCCAAAAATAAATAAACGTTGAAAATAAATAAATAAATAAATAAACCAAATGTAACACATCCTTGTTGTGTGTGTGTGTGTGTGTGTGTGTGTGTGTGTGTGTGTGTGTTGGCTGTGTATGTGTATGCACACATATACATGTGCACATAAAAACAGATTTTCTTCATCTAATCTCCTTCTTATTGAAAAGGGATAATAATTAGTTTTTTATAATGAAACTTTCTTATTTGTCTGAATCTGGCTCCTCTTAATTCTCCTTCACCTATTTACTTTCATTTCTTTTCCCTCTCCTTTTCTATCCTTTTTAAAATTTTGTGCACTAATCTATCAAAATAATTTTCTGTTATTATGTATGCAATCTAGGAATATGTAGCTCAGATAGAGAGTAAAATTAAAAAAATAATAATTCAGAAAAGGGAGTTAAGATGATCGAGATGTAGGGGGACTGGTATTTCCCTTGTCCCTAAAACACATCTGTATTGAGGTCAGAACACTTGGAACCCTCAGGAAATCAATCTGAAGAGTGACAGAAAGATCTCCACAGTGGAGGGAGACAGCTTGGCAGGACAGAGGTGTGTATATGCAAACTGGGGGAGATAAAACAGCATAGGCAGGGAGGAGAGGGAACCACTTCAGTGGAGAGACAAAAGGGAGAGAATGACAGAGCAGTTGTGGATTGCAGTATTGTACTAGTACAAGAGAAAAACCTCTCTGGACCACAGACTGGGTAATGGGAAATATGAAGAGTGACAGTTTCTACTTTGCAAACAGCTCCAGGAGCTGAAGACTGGAGTTTTCAAAATTGTGAGACTTTCTCCGGACCAGAACCAGTCGTGTTCCCATGCCTGCAGGGGAGGCAGCCAGCCTTGGGGAAGGTAGGGATCTCAGGAACACCCTGGAAGAGAAAAGTCCCTGTCCTCGAGTACTGTGGGAGGAGGCTTTGTTGTCTCCCCAAGGACAAAAGACCCTCTGTCCCACCAAGACATTGCCCTTCACCTCTGGAGATCTGTCACTTGGCAGATTGATTTCCTGGGTGTTCCAAGTGTTCTGACCTCAATACAGCTATGTTTGAAGGATAGGGAAATCCCGGTCCCTCTACTTCTCTGCCATCTTAACTCCCCTCTCTGCAGTTATCTTTTTTAACTTTACTGCAGGCACCAGCCAAAGGCCTTTAATCAGCAGAGCTGAGTGATACTACACCAGAACAGAATCTGCATAGTGCAGGGCCCCTTAAGACATCGGGATTTGAATCCCAGTCAAGTGACTAGAAGGCAGGGGAGACTGTGGAGCAGAGCAAGCCGAGTAACCAGGCTACTATGTGAGGGCTGCCTGAACAGGGTGGTTTTAGACACCTGGTCCAGGGAGAAGAGATTAGTGTGTCACTATTTTTCCTCCCCAACATCAACACGTTGGGACTTCAGGGAACAGCACAGCGGCCCCAGTGGAGGCAGGACCTGCTTACACCAAACCCTGACCTACCCCTCACCCTGTGCCTGGTAAATGCTTATCTACCTGACTGAGACTGACACTGAGGGTTTCAGAAGGCCTCTCCTCCAGACCAGCACACACACTGATTCTAGATACCAACAAACAACTATCCTGTCATTTTGTATGTTAGTCTGTTTCAATTTTTTATTTTTTTTCTCTTTTCTCTTCTTTTTCTTTCTACCTTCTTCTTTTTTGCTTTGGAATCGGCTCATAGTTTCTGATTTTATTTTTGGTCAATTCATATATATATATATATTCTTTCTCTGTTTTATTTCTTTGTTTAATCAGGCAGTTTTACTCTACTCTTTTTACACCTTTTCTCTATCTCCTTCTTTATTTTCCTTTATCTTTCTCTAGATTAAACCTTATAGTTTCTTTAATTCTCTGCTTGGTCTTTTTGTTCACCATTTCCACTTTTCTCTTTGTATGGTATCAAGTTCCCCTGCCCTTTCCTTTTTTCCAGGGTTACTTCAACAAACAAATCAAAGCACATCTGGTAGAAGGTCCAACCAATCCACCGCTATGAGCAAGAAGGAGCTTTGCAGAGGACTGAGAAGTGGGATAGAGCAGCCAAATATGCAACAACAAAGTGCATGAAACACACTCAGAAAACACTTCCTGAAGTGCCAGGCCTGGACAGTGTATGATTCCCTTTTAATATAGTAGTACTTGCAGGAGCAGGACACATAACAAGCTGTTAAAACACATAAAAGACAGAAACCTAGCCAAAATGATTAAATGGAAGAATTCTCCTCAAAAGAAAATCCAGGAAGAAATGACAGCCAGAGAATTGCTCAAAATAGATATAAACAATATATCTGAACAAGAATTTAGGATAACAGTCATGGGACTAACAGCCAGGCTTGAAAAAAGCATAGAAGCCAGCAGAGAATCTATTGCTTCAGAGATCAAAGACCTAAGAAATAGTCATGATGAATTAAGAAATGCTATAAATGAGACGCCAAATAAACCAGATACAGTGACAGCGAGGATGGAAGAAACAGAGGAGAGAATAGCTGAAACAGAAGATAAAATGATGGGAAATGATGAAGCTGAAAAAAAGAGGAAAAGGAAATTACTAGGCCATGAGGGGTGAACTAGAGACTTAAGTGATTCAATGAAGTGAAATAATATCCGTATCATAAAAGTTCCAGAAGAAGAGAGAAAGGGGCAGAAGATTTATTTGAATAAATTATAGCTGAGAACTTCCCTAATCTGGAGAAGAAAACAGGCATCCAAGTCCAAGAGGCGCAGAAAACTCCTTTCAAAATCAACAGAAACAGGTCAACACCATGATATATAATACTGAAACTGGCAAAATACAAAGATAGAATTCTGAAAGCAGTAAGGGACAAATAGGCCTTAACATACAAGGGTAGACATATAAGGGTAGTAGCAGACATGTCCACTGAAACTTGGCAGGCCAGAAGGGACTGGCAGGAAATATACAATGTGCTGAATAGGAAAATTATGCAGCCAAGAATCCTTTATCCAGCAAGGCTGTCATTCAGAATAGAAGGAGATAAAGGCTTTCCCAGACATACAAAAACTGAAGGAGTTCATGACCACTAAACCAGCCCTGCAAGAGATCCTAAGGGGGGCTCTGTGAGTGGAACACCGCAAAGACTACAGAAGACCAGAGACATCACCATAAGCATGAAACCTACAGATAACACAATGACTCTAAATCCAATCCATGTAAATGGAATAAATGTCCCAATCAAAAGACGTAGGGTATCAGAACAAATTAAAAAAAAAAAAAAAAAAAAAGATCCATCTATATGCTGTCTATAAGAGACTCATTTTAGACCTAAGGACACCTTTAGATTGAAAGTGAGGGGATGAAGAACCATCTATCATGCTACTGGACAACATAAGAAAGCCAGAATAGCCATACTTATATCAGACAAACTAGATTTTAAAACAAAGACTATAACAAGAGATGAAGGAGGGCATTATATCATAATTAAGGGGTCTATCCATCAAGAAGAGCTAATAATTGTAAATGTTTACGCTCCCTCTGTGAAAGAAGCCAAATATAAGAATCAATTAATCACAAACATAAATAAATGAAAAGGTAATAATACTGTGATTGTAGGGGACTTTAATACTCCACTTACAACAATGGACAGATCATCTAGGTAGAAAATCAATAAGGAAACAACAGCTCTGCATGACACATTGGACCACAGGACTTAACAGATATATTCAGAACTTTTCATCTAAAAGCAGCAGAATATACATTCTTCTTGAGTGCATATAGAACATTCTCCAAAATAGATCACATATTGGGTCACAAAATAGCCCTCAACAAGTATAAAAAGATTGAGATCATACCATGCATATTTTCAGATCACAACACTATGTACTTTGAAATCAATGACAAGAAAATATTTGGAAATTCCCCAAACACATGGAGGTTAAAGAACATCCTACTAAAGAATGAAGGGTCAACCAGGGAACTAAAGAAGAATTTAAAAATATATATGGAAACAAATGAAAATGAAAATATGACAGTCCAAACCCTTTGGGATATAGCAAAAGCAGTCTTAAGAGGAAAATACATTGCAATCCAGGACTATCTCAAGAAGCAAGAAAGGTCTCAAATACAAAACCTAACCTCATACCTAAAAGAGCTAGAATGGCAGCAGCAAAGAAAGCCCAAAGTCAGCAGAAGAAGAGAAATAACAAAGATTAGAGCAGAAAGAAACAATATTGAATCCAAACAGAGAAACAAAAACACAAAACAGTAGAACAGATCAATGAATCTAAGACCCGGTTTTTTAAAGAAACAAAATTGACAAAATTCAAGTGAGACTCCTCAAAAAGAAAACAGAGAGGTCCCAAATAAATAAAATCATGAATGAAAGAGGAGAGATCACAACCAACACCACAGAAACATAAACAATTATTAGAGAATACTATGAAAAATTATATGCCAACAAACTGGACAATGTGGAAGAAATATACAAATTCCTAGGCATTCACACACCACTAAAACTCAAACAGGAAGAAATAGAAAATTTGAACAGACCCATAACCAGCAAAGAAATTGAATCAGTTATCAAAAATCTCCCAGCAAGTAAGAGTCTTGGGCCAGATTGGGCTTTCAAGGGGAATTCTACTAGACATTTAAAGCTGAGTTCATACCTATTCTTCTCAAGCTGTTCCAAAAAATAGAAACAGAAGAAAAGCCTCCAGACTCATTTTATGATGCCAGCGTTATTACTGTGATTCCCAAACCAGACAGAGAGCCCACTAAAAAGGAGGATTACAAGTCAATATCCTTGATGAACATGGATGCAAAAATTCTCAACAAGATACTAGCAAATCAAATTCAACAGTATATTAAAAGAATTATTCACTATTGTCAAGTGGGATTCATTCCTGGGCTACAGGGCTGGTTCAATGTTTGCAAATCAATCAATGTGATACATCATTTTAATAGAAGAAAGGATAAGACCCATATGATCCTGTCAATAGATGCAGGAGAAGCATTTGACAAAATACAGCATCCTTTCTTAATAAAAAACCTCACAAAAGTCAGGATGGAAGAAAATACCTTAACAGCATAAAAGTCATATATGAGAGGCCCACAACTAATAAATTCCTCAATGGGGAAAAACTGAGAGTTTTCCCCTGCGATCAGGAACATGACAGGCATGTCTACTCTCAACATTGTTATTTATCATAGTGTTGGAAGTCCTAGCCTCATCAATCAGACAACAAAACAAAATAAAAATCATCTAAATTGGCAACGAGGAAGTCAAACTTTCACTTTTCACAGATGACGTGATACTCTGGAAAACCTGAAAGACTTCCCCAAAAACCTTTTAGAGCTAATACATGAATTTAGCAAAGTCGCAGGATATAAAATCAATGTACAGAAATAAGTTGCATTTCTATACACCAAAAATGAAGCAACAAAAAGAGATATCAAGGAATTAATCCCATTTACAATTGCAGCAAACACCATAAAATACCTAGGAATAAACCTAACTGAAGAGATAAAAGATCTGTACACTGAAAACTATAGAAAGCTTATGAAATAAATTGAAGAAGACATGAAGAAATAGAAAACATTCCATGCTCATGGTTTGGAAGAACAAACACTCCTAAAATGTCTATACTACCCAAAGCAATCTACACATTCAATGCAATCCCTACCAAAATAGCACCAGCATTCTTCACAGAGCTAAACAAACAATCCTAAAATTCATATGGAAACACAAAAGACACCAAATAGACAAAGTAACATTGAAAAAGAAAACCAAAGCTGGATGCATCACAATCCTGGAATTTAGCCTGTACAACAAAGCTGTAATCATCAAGATGGCATGGTATTTATTGGCACAAAAACAGACACATAGACAAATGGAATAAAATAGAGAACCCAGAAATGGACCCACAAATATGTGGCCAATTAATCTTTAACAAAACAGGAAAGAGTACCCAATGAAAAAAAGACAGTCTCTTTAGCAAATGGTGCTGGGTGAACTGAACAGCAACATGCAGAAGAATGAAACTGGACCACTGCCCTACACCATACACAAAAATAAACTCAAAATGGATGAAGACCTAAATGTGAGACAGAAAACCATCCAAATCCTACAGGATAAAACAGGCAGCAACCTCTTTGACCTCAGCTGCAGCAACTTCTTACTTGACATGTCTCGCAAGGCAAGGGAAATAAAAGGAAAAATGATCTACTGGCACCTCATTGAGATAAAAAGCTTCTGCACAGCAAAGGAAACAATCAACAAAACTAAAAGGCAACTGACGGAATGGGAAAAGATATTTGCAAATGACATACTGGATAAAGGGTGAGTATTCAAAATCTATAAGGAACTTACCAATTCAACACCCAAAAAACAAATAATCCAGTGAAGAAATGGGCAGAAGACATGAATAGACACTTCCAAACACATCCAGATGGCTAACAGACACATGAATAGATGCTTACCATCACTAATCATCCAGGAATTACAAATCAAAACCACATTGAGATACCACCTCACACTGGTCAAAGTGGTTAAAATTAACAACTCAGGAAACAACAAATGTTGGTGAGGATGGAGAGAAATGGAAACCCTCTTGCACTGTTGGTGGGAATGCAAACAGTGCAGCCACTCTGGAAAACAGAATGGAGGTTCCTCACAAAGTAAAAAATAGAATTACCCTAGGACACAGCAATTTCACTAGTAGGAATTTGTCCAAAGGATATAGGAGTGCTGATTCAAAGGGCACATGTGCTCCAATGTTTATACCAGCATGATCAGCAATAGCTAAATTATGGAAAGAGCACAAATGTCCATCAACTGATGAATGGATAGAAGATGTGGTACGTACACACACACACACACACACACACACACACACACACACACACACACACACACACAGTGGAATACTCTCAGCAATGTAGAAGAATGAAATCTTGACATTTGAAACAATGTGAATGGAACTGGAGGATATTATGCTAAGCAAAATAAGTTAGATAAAGTCAGATACCATATGATTTCACTCATGTGTGTAAATTGATGTTTAACAGATGACCATAGCGGAAGGGAAGGAAAAATAAGTTCAAAATATAGAGGAAGGCAAACCATAAGAGATTCTTAAATATAAACAAAAAACTGAGGGTTGATGGGAGTGGGGAGTTGTAGGATTAAGGAAAATGGGAGATCTGGGGAGAAAATGAAGAAGGCACTTGTTGGGATGACGACTGGGTGTTATATGTAAGAGAAAAATTACTGAGTTCTAATCCTGAAGCCAAGACTACACTGTATGTTAGCTAACTTGGGAGAAAAACAAAACAAAACACAAAATTAATAAACTGCATTTCTTGCTCCTTAGTATGTTTATTAAAGAACATTAAACCTACAACTCTGACTAAAGAAACACCTAAGAGCTCCAAAGCATTAAAATCTTTAAAGTTTAGTTAAATATTTCATTAATACTTAATTTAAGTATTAAAGTTAAGTATTTATATATACATGAATTTTGTTATGAAAATGTTCTTTTAATATTTCTGATAAATAAATGAATGTAAGTAAGTTAATATTATTTGTTTAAAAGTCTACTCTATATATTGTTCCAGATTTTACTATATACAATTAATCTTCATATATTATTTTAGTTTATATGTCATTAGTCTTAAAATCACATAATTTGATATTTAAAAATATTACAATGGTTTTATGAGTCAAATAAGTTATTGTTAATTCTGCAATTGTTTAAGTTTTTAAATATATAAAATTATGTTTAAATGAAAATTTTAATGACAGATGTTTTAAAATGTCTAAATTCATTTATGTCATAAATCATAAAGGCTTAATGTGTAGATTTAATTATAATTTTCATACCTTTAATCAAATTTAATAACTAGTAATAACATTGAATTGTATTACTAATATTGGGATAACTGGATAAATTTGAAGTAAAAAATAATAATATCTAGTCACTAAATTTAGTTTTAGTTTATCCTCATGCATTGCAGAAGAGCTAAAATTTGTCAATATATTCAAATGCCTTTGGGTGATATTATTTATGCATTCATATATCTATAAAGGTAACACAAATTAACTTTCCACTAAGAAAAATAGTTAAGACATTTGAATGTCCCAACTTCTAGTTTTTTCTTGGTCTGGAGGAACAAAAGTTGGTTGTTTTGATTAAAGAGGATAGCTAGTATACATATTTGAAATTATATTAATTATAGCTATTATAGATATAAGAATACATACAAAATCATAGCTATGACCTGCCATTTTCTTAAGAGAACAATCATATTTTATTAATATAGAATAATAAATATAAAATATGCATTATTTTGTTTGATATATTGATAGAGTTCATTATATCTTAAGCTAAAGTCAATGTTTGATATTATCATGCATATAAATAATTACATATTTGTATATATCTTGTCCTACACATACATACACATGCAGATTATAGCTGTGAATATGAATAGTAAAAATTAAATGAAAATAATGAAACATGTTAAACATTGTAACAACTTTGACTCTATTTTAATATATTTATTCATAAAAGAAAAGGTTTATAGTTCCTTTTCTGCAAAATATTTCTCCATAAATACAAAAAAGTAAAATAAAATTTTTATTCTAAAAATGATCAGATTATTCTCTGTGCAGAGAGAAAGTCCCATTTTTGTTATTAAAGTATTATGTTAATTTTCAGTATTTCTAGAATATTCTTGAACTGAATCATTTTTTAAGTTTCCTTATTATGAGAAGTGCAATTTAAATTGCTAAAATCATTTCCCTTTATTTCTGTTCCTATTTCTTACTTTGAAAACGTATGGCTTTCCCATGTCTTGTTTCCCTTGTGAAGTGTTTTTTTTTTTTTTTGGAATTTCCCAAATCCAGGCACCAAATTCAGATTAACAAATATCTGTAGGTTTTCTAGAATGGCCACCAGTCACCAAAATGATTGCCTCCTTCCCCTCATGAATGGAAAGATTTTAAAATTGATCAAGTTTGTTTGGAATTTCAATTGTTATAATTTGTTATGTACAAGTAAAATATATTAATTGAAATAAGTTTTAATGATTGCATATTTGTTTTAATGATTGCATGCTTCTTATTTCAAAAGCATGATAATGTTCAAGCAAAGACTGGTACACTATTTGTCTAGGAGTTGATTTATATTTCTAAAGTTTATGCAGTAGTCACTGAGGGACAATCAGTAACCACTATGGTATGCCTCATGGTATAAATCAAAAGGCTCTAGACAACTGTCAATGTCTTCACCATGTATAATATGTTTTCACTATCAGAGTAATCACTGACTATCTGTTTATAAACTAGTTGTGTGCTATTCCTCAAGAGAGGTTTCCTTTTTTTTTTTTCATTCTGATAACGCTGGCTAACATAATCTATTACCCAGAACAGATCTATTTTATCCCTGTAGCATAGATAAATTATCTCCAATCTTAAATCAGCATTCATAAGGCAATTTTACTCAAAATTCCCTAGGATGTTTCTGACATATGTCCCATCTGCCAAATTCATAAGCCTGGCATAACTGTAAAGGCAAGAACTAAACATCTATTTGAATATTGAAGGATGGATTTTAAGCATTCACCTTCTTCAAATGACAGTAAGAATGCTTTTACCATTGTTTCTCTATTTTTTAGATGGCTTATTTTCATCTTATAGTCTTTGTATTTCCCACTTGGGGTATATACTAAATCACTAATTCAGTAACTGAGGTACATATTTCATAGGCACTGTAATCAAAGTACTTTATAAGATACTACCTCACTATCTTTAGTCATCAATAAAAGAACAAAAGGTGTATTTAAAATAAAGCTTGAAAATTATCTGATGAATTATAACTGCTGTGGTATAGGTAAATACCTCTAGCTTTAATGTGTTTTGGATTTTCACAAAAAGAAATAAGAGGATATCACTGTATGGACTAATCACAGCCCACCCTAACAGACTAGAATTACACCTCTGGTTACTGATTATAAATTTCTACAGGTATAAATAGTGTGTTAGACTGCTCAAGCTGCAATAACAAAATATCATAGAATGGGTAGCTTGAACAATGGAAATTTCTTACAGTGCTGGAAAGTCTAAGACCAAGGTGCAGGATGATTCAGTTTCTGGTGAGGGACCTCTTCTTGGCTTGCAAACACGTACCTTCTCACTGTATCTTCACATACAGAGGAGAGAGGGAGAGCAAGAGACAGCGAGGGAGGGAGAGATAGTGAGCATACTCTTTTTGGTAGCTTCTAAGAACACTAATCCTATTGGATCAGAGCCCCATCCTATGACCTCATTTAATATTAATTACCTCCTATAGACTCTATCTCCAAACACAGCCACATTGGGGATTAAGGTTTTAACATATGAACTTTGGAAGGGTACAATTAAGTCCATAACGAATGGTCAAATACTTCAAATGTTTAAGACAGTATACCTTTATAACCAATAGGCCTAAATGCTTTCTCTCAGGGAAAACTATAGAAATCCCTCTACAACCTTCAATCTGGAGACCTAGTTTTACTGAAAATGATACCAACATAAGACTGCTGTTAGTTAGTTAGTTAGTTAGTTAGTTAGTTAGTTAGTTAAAAGGACCTTACTATGGAGGAGCCTGGGTGGCTCAGTTGGTTAAGTGTCCGACTCTTGGTTTCAGCTCAAGTCATGATCTCATGGTTCGTGAGTTCAAGCCCCACATCACTGTCAGTGTAGAGCCTGCTTGAGATTCTCTCTCCCTCTCTCTCTGTCCCTTCCATGCTCATGCTCTTTAAACAAACAAACAAACAAACAAACAAATAAGGACCTCACTATGTACTATTAACTACAAATACAGCTATTGATTACAAGGATTGGATGCCTGGACCTGCATCTGCCATCTTGAAATAAACCATCTTATTCCCATGACTTAGAGATCTTGACAAGTCTGAGATCTATAATTGAGAATCTCTCAAGACCAGTGAAAATGGCATCATGAAGGAAACAGGGTTCCCAAGAAGCTTTGATCCAGCAGCAGACTTCCATATGGAACCAGTTTCCACCAAAAGATTCCTGGACGAAGACCCAAATGCCAAGAGTAACTGACTGCCATCCTTATCTTCGCCTCTATGCCTTATTTTCATAGCCAACCTTACTTCCCTGTTAGTTTAAGATTCTTATCAGAAATGGAAATGAAGACTTTTCCCTTTAACTCCAACCCATTAGTTTCCAAGGGGTAACATTTGATATAACAATGTCATACCTGACTAATGGCAAAAAAAAAAAAAAAAAAAATAGAAGAAGAAAAAAGAAAAAGGAGGAGGAGGAGAAGGAGGAGGGGGGGAGGAGGGGAAGAAGAAAAGAAAACTTAGAGACCTGGTCACTATGCCACTTTCTGAGTCATCAATTCCAATGAATTCAGATGGAACCTGAGGTTTGTTTTCCTGATTAGGACAAAGGAAAATTGGTGCATGGGAAATGATCTATTTATGCTTCTACCTTTCATAATCCTTGGCATCACAACCCTATGGCACATCCTTCCCAGTCTTAGATATGGCCATACGGCTATTACCCTGGATCAATGACTGAAGTCTCCAAAGAAAACCAAAAGTCATATGAAAAACCAGTCACTGTGCTGGAAACTCATTCATCTTTTGAAATCACAAAACTTGCTTGTTCTTCAGATTTATAAACTTCAGAATAGTTAAGTATCAATGTTGTAGGATCTTAGCATATTGGCTTTGAGGCCCATGCTGACCAAAATACAAGACCATGAAAAACCTTGAAGTCCTAAAATAAATATTCCCGTGTAACATTTATGAGACTTTAGATCTCTCTGCTCACTCTCCTGATTAACCTAAATTGTGTAAGCAATGTAACTAAACCATGACTCCAATCATACTGCCCAAACATCCTATCCCCAAATTAATGTACACTAAGCTGTCTCTTTGAAAAGGCTACTTCTTGGAAATTATTCTTAAATAAATATACTGAAACATAGGTAAAATACAATAGGATTTTGTAATTTTTAAGTTATTTTTGTGCTTTACATTGCCAAATTATATACTTCAAGGCTAAGGAATTGTTTGTTTTGCTACAACAGAAAGGAGATAAAAAGACGTTTTGGTATGATTATCATAATTCTCATGATCAGGGTCTCAGGCTATAAGGGTCATTTCATCTATTACCATACAATATGGCCTGTGCATGCTAAAGTGATGAATCTATTATCAACTCATTTAATTCAGCAGATTTTTGACTGAGTACATCACTTATGCAAGGATTGATCTAAGCTCTTGAGATTCAGCAGTGAACAAAACACACAAAATTCATTGCCCTTCCAAAACTTACAATTAGTAGAGGAAGACAGATATCATACAGGTAACACAAAAAATAAATATAAGGCAACAATATAGACCCAGATGTCCAGAAGAATCACACACACACACACACACACACACACACACACACACACACACGTCCTTTCTAGACTGACTTTGTAACCTCCTGTGAATCAAAAATTATTTCCAAAACCAGTTAAAAATTATATATATATATACATATATATACATATATATGTATATATATATGTGTATATGTAGACACATATATATGTATACTATATGTAGACTATATATAGTTTCTTCTATTGGTATGTGCAAAAAGTAATCAATGCTGCCATCCAGTTGCACCCTTACCTGGGCCATAGGCCGCAAGATGTAGAAAGCTGTCAACTTACAAGTGGCAGTATAAAGTTCCAAGTTCCCTAATAAAGAATACTGTCAGAAATCTGAATGATCATACCAAAATGGTTTTATTATTTACCATATAACTTAAATCTATATGTCTTTTTAATTTTATTTTATTGTTTGGTAACCCTTTTCATTGTTTACTAATTCCTTTTGGCATCAATGGACTCAAAATAAGGACAAAAAGAAAAAAATGTATAATAAAAACTCAAATACTGGATTTACATTTTTTATGAAAGTTAATGGTGACTTTCAACATATTCCTTATCAACATTCTCTAAGAAATTCCATGAAAAATGGAAATAATAATTCCATGTTGAAAAATGATACTATACTATAGAAAGATACAGCTGAAGAAATTATAAAATAATTTTGAGGGACACCGAGGTGTCTCAGTCAGTTGAAACTCTTCATTTCAGTTCAGGTCATGATCTCACAGTTTGATATTAATCCCCACGTTGGGCTCTGTGCTGACAGTACAAAGCCTTTTTGGGATTCTCGTGCATGTACTCTCTCTCTAAATAAATAAATAAATGTTAAAAAAAAAAAAAGTAATTTTGCTGTGCCAACAGTAACTATTCTATTTTAATGTTCATATATATTATTTTAATATTCATAGTATATTCAATACTAAAATTTTAATATTTTACCTTGTTGTTCACATAAATGCTATTTTTATTCTATAAAAATAAGAGAACTTCTTAACAGAAGCATTTTATAGATTCTTTAATATCATAAGACCAATTGTTGGTCAATAAGCAGATCTTTTAATTGCATCATTTTCATTATTTTAGTGACCTCTTTCATACTCAAGTGTCCCAAATTCATGGCAAATCATGTCATTAATCTAATTATTCACTATGTTAGAAGTTGATGATACCTATGGAAAAATATTTTAAACAAAGCAGGGGATACTTATTGGAAGTACCAGGATGGGGATTGGGTGAAGTACATGGCAAACATAAATAGAGTGCTCGGGTAGGGGTGATATTTGAGCAAAGATGTGAAGGAAGTAAGTGAGGATGTGTTACAAATCTAAGAGAAGAGTGTTCCGGGTAGATGAAATGCAGAACCATTGTAGAGCTCCTAAGGCCTGCTAAGTGCAAAGGGCAGCAGAAGGTCTGTATGGATGGAGTTAGAAAAGAAATAATAAAGGGAGTTAGTAAGAAATGAGATTAGACAGGTAATGGAGTCATGGTGGTAGGTCAAATTTTATAGTGCTCAACAGGTATGTCTTTTTTTTTTTTTAACTTTCGTTGAAATTGGCAACCATTGGAAGACTTGAGCAGAGTTGTGTAATGACCTGATTTATGCTCTGATTGAGACATTCTGCTTGTTTCCAAGACTGTAGAGTGACAAGGTAGCAGATTATTATCTACAGTAATAATTTAGGCTAGATATAGTGACCTGAACCAGGATGGAGACAGGTGGCAAATTCAGAAAATTACAGCCTGCATTGGATATAAGCCAGAACTTAGAAAAATTGCTTTCCTCAGAAACGGGATCTGGGTCACCAATACAGTCTAGACTCCCAATCCTTAATGTTGAATTGGTCTCAGCAATTCTTATCCTCCCTATTCTCTTACAGAATTCAGCCTCAGTTGAATCCCCCTTCTTCAATACATTTGACGTATTCAATATGTAAATTTCAAGAGTAATTTTCAAAATCAAAATCCCTTTTATTTTACCCTAGCAAGTCCCAAATTCCTTGCTACAATAGTACTATCTGTTTAGCAGTTTGGATGCAGGATTAACAAGGATTAAAATAAAAGAGGTTACTGTTCAATATTATTATAATAGGTATCTTCCTTGTCTATCATAGTTTCAACTCTTTCCTCTCTGCCTTTTTATTCCATTAATTATCTTACTACATCATGAAAGATACAATTCTGTTTGAGCAAAGAGACCAATTTACATAGTAAATTATTGTATAAATATGACAATAATATTACACTTTGTAAGAACCACAAGAGCACTATTTTTGAAAGGCACATGATTATAGTGCTGGCATGTTCATTTAAAATTTTTTTTAACGTTTTTTACTTATTTTTGAGACCTAGAGGACACAGCATGAGCAGGGGAGGGGCAGAGAGAGAGGGAGACACAGAATCCGAAGCAGGCTCCAGGCTCTGAGCTGTCAGCACAGAGCCTGACACGGGGCTCAAACTCACAAACCGCGAGATCATGACCTGAGCCAAAGTCAGATGTTCAACCGACTGAGCTACCCAGGCGCCCCTCATTTTTTTTATAACCAGCTTATTCAAGTTTCTTTCTCAATAGGGTATAAACCTGACACTTTTTGCATTTATTATAATCATTGTCCTACAATTGGGCCATATATAATCCTCCCTTAGGGCCATATACAATGCTCCTTTTCATTCCTGTGAAATCATCCTGAATGGATGAAATAACTTTCTGGTCAGTACAATTTAACTATGTAATTTTATATCTGATCCACACCTTCTGTCTTTCTTTTGGTAAAATGTGTGGCTTGGGAGAAAGAGAATGTTAGGAAGATAGTGGTCTATTTATCCACTCCTTCTCTATTCCTTCCTTCTGTTGGTTGCACTATAGGATGGGGATACGGAAGTCAAGAGAGCGTAGACAAGGCTCCAAGTTGGCAAGTTACCATGCCAGTGCTTGGGGCAAGACCCTTTCATGACTCTGGCTTGGTCCTGTTTCATCACATTCTAGGGGTCTCTATCAGTCTGAAAAGGGCTGAGTATGTGGTTGGGATATTACTCAACTCCACATCCATCCTATCCACTAATAAAGTCTCTCTCATAGAGGGTGGCTAAGTCTCCAATGGTCTTATATCCCCTCTTCTCTTTTCTCGGAGGTAGACCTCACATGAACCAATGGCCAAATGGACTTTTGCTTTCTGTTTTCTGCTTCTTCCTCCTACTATCTTCTGTTTTCTGCTTCTTCCTCCTTCCATTTTCTTTTCCTTTTGATACTATTCTTTTCTACTTAGACTCTTTATATTATTGTCTCTTTTCACCCTTTTGGTTATGTGTCACTCTAACATCTGTGGCTCTGAAGATTCTGCAATTTAATCAAATAGCCTCCCTTTTTGTAGGTATTCTGAAATACACATGACTATCTTTTAGACTGCCCAAATGTCCTATTCTCACAAGCTCTCCAACTGATTTCAGACAAAGTAAAAAGCTCTTATTATAAATAGTTCACTTCCTTCAAAATAAATGGTTTTATACTTCTGATGTCTCTTTCTTCCCACTCCCAATTTTTATATACTCAGAAATAGAAGGAGTTGTGATAGTGTCTGGAATTTACAGCATTTATTCTGACAAGTCATAGTAAGCCTTGGGAGGAGGTTTCCAGTATCATCTGTTATCCTTCTTTCAAACCGGTGTGCAGTTAAAATGGTTATATGTAAAGTACACTCACAGCTTGGTAAATTTACATGCAGGTATATTTAATTTTGCATAGATCTATATGAAGTTATGGCTATTTGCTTTTGTGTCTAAAATTTCTTTAAAGGAGAATTAACTCTTTAATTAAAACAATTAAATTTACTAATATTCTAGCTAACTTGAAGAACCATAATATAAGGAAGGTTTCTAGAGAAATGAGAAATAGAAAACTTAGGAGCATGGAAGTTGGAGGTATATTTTAGGTTAGTTCTTTAACATCATTTGACAAGAAAATGTTCAATATCTAGAAATCTTTTGTTTGTGTCAGATTGGCATATATCAAGCAATGTCAGGCAGTAAAGTAATGAGCAGGTTTCAAAGAATATATAAATAATGCAGTATACTGTCACTGCACAGGTTGGGGGGGATGATTTTGCAATTAGGATTCTGGAATAAGACAAATCTCAATGAAAAAAAAAGTGTTCTTGTTGCAATTCTTATTTTAAAAATTTGCTCCACATTCAACCAATGAGGCCAAATAATCATCAATATGTCTGATCAGTATGTGTAAACCTCTGAGATAAAAGTAGGTGGGCTAGTGGACATTGGTGTTAGATCTGGGTTTTAATCCTAACTCTGTCACTTACTAGCTGACCTTTGGAGACTCAAAGGCCTTTCTTCTATAGGTAACAATGAGACAATAATGTCTGCCTTGCAAAAAGTTGCAAGAATTACAGATAAAATAAGGGGCATAGTACAGAACAGCAATTTCTAGTAACTGTTAGTATTGTGATCATTAGAAGGCTAGATTGATAATAGAAAGGGTGCCATTCAGAGTAAGACCTGAAGGGCACCTCCTGCTAGCAACTAGGAATGAAGGTATAGGCAGATACAAGTTGCCCAGTGAGAACACTGGACATTTGATCTATCTTCACTCAATATTAATCTTATTGATCTAGTCTGACCAATATGTATTATTATTAGTATAAATTCCCATTCTTCTAAAAACTAGAGTGTGTTTTTATTTCCCAAAGTACAATATTTCTACCATCAAATTATAAGCAAATTTCCAATTTTTTAGACTATTTTTATAGATACCACTATTCTTTAAGCATTTTAACCACATTTTTGTGACAGTCTAAATGACAGAGACTTAAAAATGGTAGTGAGTAATGCATCATCTAAGAACATAGACATTGGTTTTATCCCCAAGTTATTTTGCAAATATTTAAATTGTAGTTCTTTCCCAGATAAAAGACTAAATTCAGGGCATCTCCTTGAGTGAAATAAGGGAGAATACAATGCCATTCAAGACTTTTATCAACTACTAGTCTCTCACTCTCTTGATGAGTTTAAATGAAATAAATGTATCATAGAGTGAAATTATTTGGACTGATGTTCAGAGGAAACCTAAAAAAAAAAAAAAAAAAAAAAAGAAAGAAAAGAAAAGAAAAAAGCAGCCCACTGTGAAGGACTTCTCAGTCACCAAAGGATGCACAGGAGGTGTGCAGACAAATCCTATTAATGGATAATGGGATTTAGTCGCATGTCCAGACACCAGTTTGAAAATGTGATTCTGCTCAAGACATAAGCAGAAGTGTTCTTAAAGGGGACAAAAATTCTGTCTTCGGGAAAGATGGAATATATTTCACTAAAGTCAATCTAATTCTCCCTTTAATAAATCCCTTAGGGGTGCCTGGGTGGCTCAGTTCGTTAAGTGTCCAACTTCAGTTCAGGTCATGATCTCATGGTTCATGGGTTCGAGCCCTGCATCGGGCTCTGCTTCAGATTCTGTGTCTCCCTCTCTCTCTGCCCCTCCTCTGCTCATGCTGTCTCTCTCTCAAAAATAAACTTTTTAAAAATTTAAAATAAATCGCTTGAAGGGGGGGAAACATGTCTTTGCTGACACAAGAAATGCTAAAGCCTCATGAGCTTAGTCCTTTGAAGAAGGCCTATAGTAGGCAGTGGGCAAGAGAACAATAGAATCATAGGAGAGTTAGGCTCAGAAACACTAGGATTTCTGGCTAGGTGACACTGCTTACTCTTCCTCGACAAGACCTAGAATGTGACTAGTCAAGTATTTTAAAGTATTACATATTTTGTACTAAACAGACAGTAGAATATAAGATGTAATGTCAAAATCTATTCACCCCACACACAAAAAAAATTAAAGCCACATGACTGTTAACATATTTTTTTCTCATTGCTCAACTGTTTATCAATAACTGTTTATATACAAAAATACATTATCTAGATTATGCTGTCTTAAGCAGGGACTGGCTAATTTACTCTACAAAGAGCCAGACAGTAAGAATTTTAGGCTTTGTTAACCATAAGTTTTCTATTATCTTTACTCTACTTTGCCATAGCAGCATAAGAGTAACCATAAACAATTCTTGAATTAATAGCCATGGCTGGATCTGGCCAGAAGGTTGTAATTTGCTGATCTCTGATGCTAGCCATTCAGCATCTTTATCAATATAGTGCTAGTATCTGTAACAGTTCCTAGTGTGTGATATAAATAAATTATTAAAAAACTGGTAGTTCACCTGTTCTGTAGTCTTTTATACATGACTTCTCCTTTGATGTGATTCCAGTTGGTTGGTTCTGAGACCACCTGAACATTCTGAGAAACTGAACCTCAAAATCCGTAACAGAGACATCATTTTTGTGATATCACTGCCAAAAATTCATAACATGAATCTAATCTTGAGGGAATATTAGAATAATCCAAATTGTGGAATCTTTTACAAAAATGTCAAGGTCAAGAAACACAAGAGAATGCTGAGATAATGTTCTAAAATAAAGAAAACTAGAACAATATAACAAACAAATGCAATGAGTATACCTGGTGTAGATCTAGATCAGGGGAAAAACAAACAAACAAACAAACAAACAAACAAACACACATACACTATAGATGGCATTTATTGGACAAATGACAAGTTGGAATATACAATCTGGATTCAATAATAGCATGGGATCAATGTTAAAGTTCTTTAATGTGGTTATAAAAAAAAATGACCTTGTTCTTAAGTAATATACCCTTAACTATATGGTGATGGGGGTTGGAGTAGTACATATAAATTCACAGAGGATAATGAAGGAAATGAAGGCAAATCAGGCTAAAAGTTTAGAAGGATTCCTTGTAAAAAAGTTATTTTAAAAGTAGTATTGCCAGTCTCCTCCTCTTCCCCAGATTTTGATACATATAAAATAGGAAACATACAGATATTTTTGCAGATGATTTTTAGGTCTATCTAATGTCTTCTACTTCAAGCAGATGAATGGATAAAAGAGTAGACACTTGATAAAGAAATGAATTGACCTCAACATTTACAGAAACTTCTAAAAATAAAATGTTTTTTAACTTTTTCTCCCAGGAAAATCATTCTTAAAGAAATCCCAATAACTAAAAATATTGTGACTTTTAAGCCTTGAAAAATTCAACCAAGGAAATTCCAAGTAATACTCTGCAGGAAATACTTAAAATACTTTCTTCAGCTCTTTTTTAATGAGATTATGTTTTGCCTGTAAACCAGATTAACAAGAACAAGAACACAAAGTGTTTGAGCTGAATACTGAGTAAGGGCACAACAAAATAATTAGGTGAATCCAGAAAACAAGTTTTCAAAATGAGACTGAAAGGGAGGTGTTTTCAGACAGATGGGGCTTGCAAGAATGAAGCAAACAATAGGAAGTTAGAAATTCCTGGGGGGCCAGGTAGAAGTTGGTCAGAAAGATGAATGTTTTTTTCTGGATGAATAGCCTGCTTGGTTAGAAAAATATTCCCTTTCTTGTAGAAAAGCTCTGTGTTCATTAGAAATGAGCTTTGCTTTTAGACAGGTTTACTTTTCCTATTTTCTATTTAGTATTTTTAAATGATTATAAATGTGTAACTTCTTAAGCTCTACATGTTGGTTTATACTAAGCTCTTCCAACTTAGAATACTGAACAAATATGGAAAATCTTGAATTATTATTTTTAAAAATATTTTATTTTTGAGAGGCGGGTGAGAGAGAGAGAGGGAAGAACAGAATCCAAAGGAGGCTCCAGGCTCTGAGTTGTCAGCACAGAGCCCGACATGGGGCTCGAGCTCACAAATGGTGAGATCATGACATGAGCTAAAGTTGGACATTTAACTGACTGAACCATCCAGGCACACCAATCTGGAATTATTTTAAACTACATTTTAAGTGCCACTTTATTGAACCATGATCAACATATAAAAAGCTATAGATTCCATATATATAACTTGGAGGAAAATATACAACTGTGAAATTATCACTGAAATCAAGGCTATGCCTTCAATTCTACAAGTTTCCTCCTGCCCTCTTTATTTATTAATTTAAATTAAATTGGTTTTTTTTGTATGTATGATAAGAGCACTTAACATAAATTTTACCATTAGCCAATTTTTAAGTATACAATACCATACTATTAACTATAGGTCTCATGTTGTATAGTAGATCTCCAGAACTTACTCACCTTCCATTAACAAAACTTTAACTGATATCTATTTGCAAGGTTAAACCTGAGTCTGGACCAACCACTGGAACCATGGATACCAAGTTTATTTGTAAAAAGTGCAAATGTAATGAACCCTAAAGAACGTCACTAGATTTAGCTGAAAAAGAGACATTGTGTTATCTAAAAGAAGTTAACTTGTAAAAAAATAAATAAAACATACTCATTATTATTATTTCTACACTTTTAACATTAACATGGGCTGACCTTAGACTTAAGGTTCACTATATGATGTCTTTTTTGGCAAACCAAAGCTCAGATAGATTTCCATAGTTATGTGTTTCAAGGAGTCAATACATGCTATAGCAAATGGCCAAGTTATAACATTAACTTAATAGATAAAGTAATTTCCAAGTGGCCAGTAAAACAATTCTTTAAAAATTAAAGTATTCTCAAATTGTGATTTTCCAGAATTGTGTTGCCATATTTACTGCTTTGCAGTGATATCAACTATTTTGATCTGAAATTGGCCAACTGACCTCCATAAATTGCCATTTATCTTACTCCGGACCTTGCAACATTTCTTCCTCTACAAACTTTTCAAATTATAGATATTGTTATCACAGTAGAAGGTCATTTTAAATCTGTTTATAGGTTCAAATAATGCTTAAAATCAATAGTATTTCCTGAATATCTCCACATTCTACTTGATTCAGCAGGTAAAGTGGTCACATTCTACAGAAAATAGAATTTTTGCTGCTGAAAGTCACCTTTATCAAAAGAAAGAGCATTAAGACCTTATTTATTTTTGTTTTGAAGCTTTACTTTGATTGATTTATATCAAACCAATACCTGTTTCGGACTGATGTTTCTTGGATATGAACTATATTAATATAATTATAGATAGTAATTTGGTACAAAGGATTTTATACAGATCTTACTGAATCTCTGAAGTACTTTTTTTTAAACAAAGCAGCTTATAAAAATATGAAATAGTTAACTGCTAAATGTCAATTACAGGTATATTTTTATACACACACACACACACACACACACACACACACACACACACACACACACCTGTTTTTGTAAGAGTCCTATTCTTAATGATTCCTGCTCTCTAGCTCCAAAGGCATTTTGATCTTGGCTGTGTGAAACATGCTATTTACAACACCTGTGGCTAAGTCACTGATTTGTCATTCTCCACCAGTAGCAGCAGGCATAGAATTTCACTGCTTATTCTCTTTTAATATATGACACCAAATTATTTGTTATAAATCATATATTCTTCTATTTCCTGGATCAGAAATACACATAGACACGGAATGACCTTTCATCATCATAATTGTATTGAAGAATCACTGTATATCTTTTATCTTTTTTGAATATCTACCTCTATTCTCAAAATATCTGAAAAGAGTGTAGCAATTTTGTTAATTTGCCTCAGACTTATTTTTAAACTTTGGATTTTTAATGAAAGCGGCTATCTTCAGATTTTATAATTAATTTCATATGGCAACACTTTGTTTTTATATAATAAACATTTACATTGTTTTTACACACATACATATATATATACATATACATACAGAAATAAATGATATATATACTTAAATATTTATTTATATTAAATGAAATCATTCAATTCCCAAATTATCAAGCAGGTGTAGGCATGGCCCAGCAGTGGGTCTATGTCAGTAAACTCTTGGAGGCCAGTTGAGGTTTCTAAACCCTTTATTCAGCTAGTATCAGGAGAATTAATACAGACAGTCAAGGTCAAGGGCCTTGATGCTAGGGCAACCAGCTCAGGGCAAAATTCTATAAAATAAGAAATCTATATCATCTTCTGTCACTGATATTGATCACCCAAAAGTGTAGTCATCTCAGTAAAAGTAGAAGAGAATAAATTAAAATATTCCCTAAAGCTCAGAAATGAGATAAGAATGCCCATTATCATCACTTCTATTCAATGTTGTACGCAAGGTCTTAACCAATGTAATAATATGGAAGAAAAAAATTTAGAGGAAGAATGGGGCAAACAATGTACTCCCTCCAAAAATAATAAATAAAAATATGACCCAAAATAAGACCAAGTAAAAAGTGTACAGTTAGCATCAATTTCCTTATTAATTCATAATCATTAATAAAAAATATGGTTTTTTTAATAGAATATTCTGTCACTGAAATATCTTTGTGTTATATAGTGCTTAGCTCTCACTTTAAAATCTAAATGTTAGTAGTCTTGCACACAGCAAACTGTGTTTGCTTATGGAAATTAGGTCATTGTGAAGGCATATGGAAGTGCTAAGTACTTGTACATCTGTATATAAACTTGCTGAAAAGTATATATTTGCATAATTACCATTGACAAGTTTTTTTGAATGATGTAAAAGGGCCTTGCTAGATTTCACTAACACTTTTTTATCAAAATTGTATTATCAGAAATCAGGAGTATCACATCTATTTTTCATATTCCAGCTGTTACCAAAGATTCATGTCAAATGTTAGTATATTAACATGATTTAAAAGAAAAGGAATATATTATATTAACATTAAGCAAAAACTCTAAATCATGTATATATAAAATTCATTTAAGTTCCCTATAGTGATGTAGACATAAAATGAGTTTTTGCCTATAAACTAAATTATTATAACATATGCCTTAAGATAGTACATTTCAGGGCACATGGGTGACTCAGTGGGTTGAGTGTCCAACTCTTGATTTTGACTCAGGTCCTCATCTCATGGTTTGTGAGCTCAAGTCACTCATTGGGTTCTGTGCTGACAGCACAGAGCCTCCTTGGGATTCTCTCTTCCCCTTCCTGCTGGAGCTTTCTCTCCTTCTCAAAATAAACTTCAAAAATAAATAGCACATTTCATATTTTTGTACTATGTTAATAATAGAAGCAATATATAAATGATAGCACCAATTGAAACAAAAGACACAATGTGGGGCACCTGCGTGGCTCAGTCTGTTAAGTGTCTGACTTCAGCTCAGGTCATGATCTCACAGCTCCTGGTTCCAGCCTCTAGTCAGGTTCTGTGCTGACAGCTCAGAGCCTGAAGCCTGCTTTGGATTCTGTGTCTCCCCCTCTCTTTCCCCCTCCCCTGCTCAAACTCTGTCTCTCTCTCTCAAAAATAAATAAACATTAAAAAATATTTTTCAAAAAGACAACATAAAAAAATTTGCTATACAGTTAGTAGCTTGGTGTTTTCTTAAATTGCTGTCTTGTGAGATGAATTTTAATCACAATAAACAAGTGTTCAGCTAAAAAAAAGAGTCATCACTTTTCAAGAATTTTTTTTACGTTAGTACAGATACAATTGAATATATCTCAAAAAATATATATTAAAGGTGTTGAGATAATATAAATCATGTCCATATGAATGTATTCATTCTGTAAATTTAACTTTCAAATCCACTTAGTTGATGCCATATATAGAACTCGGAAGTTGTGTAGTAATCTTTTAATCAGTAAACTTTTCTGAATCTTTTAAAACATCTCTGTTTCTTTACACTGTTATTGGGTACATTAGGTGAAGTTAAAAATATGAATAGGAAACTTACCTTGCATAAATTTAAAAAATAGCAACAAAAAAAAAAAAGAAAAAAAAGAAAAAGAAATCAGCAGAAAAACATGCAGCTACTGTTGATCATTTAAGCTTCTGACTGTATAATGCATATTTAGGATTAGCATAACAATATTAGCTAAGGGCAATGCAACAGGGAAGTTTCCCTTTTTAAGTCCTTTATTTAAATTTAAATCAGATCAACGATGAGTTATCTTTCAGTATTACCAATAAAGTATTTCTGGACACAGAACACAAAATGAGAACAGAGTTCTTTTTCTTTGCTAGCAGTGTCATTAAAACCAGCACAGATAATGGTGTGCTGGACTGAAATAATGATGGAAACCTCAAGTTACAATAAATACTATAAATGTTATTTATGTTTATTTTCTATTAGAAGGATTTGTGGTTATTTAATTGGTTAAAATTATATACTGAATCCCAGACAAAAGATACCTGCAGTGACAGGATCTCGGTCAACTGTAGCAAAGGACACAAAATGCCTGCCCATAAGAATTGTCAGTCCAGTAAGTGAGGTAACATTTACTTCCTCACATGGAAATTCTACATATTCTGTTAAAACAGTTATATCTTTATTTTTAGGATGCATGAATATAATTAGAAAAAGACAACATTTGAGCACTTTTAATCCTATAAGTCATTAAATTAGAACCAGTTAAGACTGATGAGTTAAGAATAATAGAATTTGCTATAAAGAAAGAGAAAATCTGAGGTGTGGGGCCTTTTCTGGTTCTGCAGGGCGATGGCATTTGGAAAAAGAGGTCATGTTCTAGGGAAAACTAAACCTGAACATCAAAGAAAGAGGGCTGTAAACAAAAACAAATCCAACAAAAACTTTGCCTATTGAATAATTTCCAGAGATCTGGCCTTGAGTTATGGCTTGGCATCCTGCCAAGACACATAACTTTAAAAATGAATATAAAAATGTATTTGAAAACACCTTTTGCACTTGTGGAAGAAAAATGCTTAAGGAGGACATTTTCTTAATCTGCATAAATTTAACACATACACAAACACACGGATATAAACTAAGCATTCATTGTAATCATGATATAATCTTCAAAAACTCTTCTTTTTCCATAAGTACAGTGAGATACTAACTCTGTTTAATGATAGTCAGTTACCCCTTCATTATTGAAACATGTTCCTTCCTTGCCACCAACTGGAATGTACTCTAGGAGTGTTCTCAGTTTCTCTGTCCTTCACTAGCTCACCCCTTACACTTCTGCTCTTTTCCTATGCTCACTGCTTTTGAAAGATTATCACTTCCCTTCAAACTCTTCTCTGTCAAAACAGACCTCTAAGACCTTTAGATTCACTTTGTCTATAGAAGACAGCTACATTTATTTATTTGTCATCACTAACAAACCAAAATATCTAAAGAAAATTTATTTTCCCTCATGATGGAACTCTCTTCTTATCCAGTGGCTTCATTTTTATCATTAGTACTATAATTCTACTGGTCTTCACATTACTAAATCTTGGGGTTAATTTTCTTACTTTTTTCCATCCTTCGTAAAAGTCTACCAACCCTCTTCATTTTCTCAGCCATTCTTCTCACATCACACTGAAAATTCTTCATTGCCTTCAAACTTGTCCTTTAGCTTCCAATAATTTTGTTTCCTATATCTTATTACTGATCTTGCACTTTCCTAATGGAATGATATCCCCAAAAGCTTTTCACATAATATCAATTCCTTTCATAGGGAATTTATTTTGGGGCTCTGTCATTTTTCAGAGTAAACACACACGCACTCACACACGCGCGCGCGCGCGCACACACACACACACACACACACACACACACAAAACAACTGATTTCCCATGCAATACTTAAGGCACTCTATAGTGCCACATTAATTTTTATTAACTCTCTCATATCAAGTCCTCTATTTGAGTCAAGCCACCTTCAGTATTGTGCCAATTCTCATTTCTTTGTTAGTCACCTTATTAGAAATTCTCCCATGTCTATTTCAAGATGTATTCCAGGGGCGCCTGGGTGGCGTAGTCGGTTAAGCGTCCGACTTCAGCCAGGTCACGATCTCGCGGTCCGTGAGTTCGAGCCCCGCGTCAGGCTCTGAGCTGATGGCTCAGAGCCTGGAACCTGTTTCAGATTCTGTGTCTCCCTCTCTCTCTGCCCCTCCCCCGTTCATGCTTTGTCTCTCTCTGTCCCAAAAATAAATAAAAAAACGTTGAAAATAATAATAATAAAAAAAAAGATGTATTCCATAATTTATTCAACAAACAGTAAAGACTCACCCTGATTTCTGCTACTCCATGGCCATCTTTACCTGCGTTCAATTCCTTTAGCATTTGTAAACAGAGTTGGGTAACTTTATACATTTATTCAACATATAGTTTTGGAATTAAATTCCAACTGTTTTTTTTTGTTTTGTTTTGTTATTTGTTGGGTTTTTTGTTTGTTTGATTTTGGTGCCACACAGGTCTTGAATGTACTGATCGACTCTAATTTTCTTAAGGACTATAACTGCTTTTCCTATGTCTGTAAGGAATTTATTTCTTCAGAATTTACCAAAATCTAGGTTACAAAAGGTATTAATAAATTCAGTATACTTATTGTTACTAAGAAACTTCCACTTACATTTTGATTCTATAAAGACCAGTTCCCCTTAATTTGGCATTCCTATTTTATATTTCCTCTGCTTTTTTGATTTTCTTTTTAATTAATTGCTGGCTCATAATTAAAACACAGGAAAAAGAAGGGAAAGGCTATAAAACTCAACTCCAAATCTAATTTGTACTTATTGGTATTTCTAATGAAAATATTCTGAGAACCATAGTGCCTTGTAAAAATAGGAGGTCAGTAATATTTGTGGAGTTATACTGAAACAAAATTAGTTTTAGTAGTTCCTTGAAATTGTCCAATGCCAGATAGATTTTTCATGCAAACTGTTAATGATTTGTATATTTTGTGGATTTTTTTCTCAATGTTTTCCTTATATCATTTGTGTCTTCTTTATATAGCAAGCGTATGACTACAGATTCTTCCCTCAGTGGAAATTGCTATTTCTACGTCAAGACTGAGAAAGTTCTGTTTAATAAGCATCTGGTTAGTTGTCACTTACTGGAGTGGGAGGAGAGACATAGTTACTATTCTCTCCATTTCAACCATACCTGCTGGTTTTCACCTCCATTCTGTCTTCTCCTTAGTATATCTGCTTCCTTCCCAAGTAATTTAGACAAAGAATATCTAGCCATTGTTTCCTAGCACACCTCTAATAACCTTGAGCTGGTATCACTAGGGAAAAGAAATGGTACAAATTTATAAATCCTAATTATAGTAATTTGTTTTTGAGATATTTTTCAGGAATAGCATGAAAATAAATAAATGTACATATAGGATTATATATACATATATTTATATATAAATGTATATTATGTTAATATATAATATCAACATATTTTTATATATCTACAAATATAGATATATATAAAAGCCAAACTACATTAGTTCATATCCTGGTTTTGTCTCTTGTGCAATTTAACTCAATACATTCATTTATAAAATATGTATAATAAGAGGACTCAACATACAGTATTTATAGAGCACTAGATAATATGATCCATGTAAGAACTTTAGGGCAGTGATGGGCACATGTAAGTATGGTTAGTGTTGTGTGTGAAATTGTTTTATTAATTTGACACATGGTAAACCAAAGGTTTATATCATTTTCCTAGCTTTCTAATTCATTTATGGGATTTCTTTCTACATTATGAAGTTGAGAAATTTTTAAATGAGTAATTGTAGTTACCCTTCATTCAAGAAAGCAGAACAGAGCTGGAGCAGTCGCTAGGTAAATACATCTTTCAAATCTACTCTTCTATTTCTTTGCTATACTATCTCTAAGACTTCCTCCCAACTGTGCATGCTCTCAGCCTCATATGAGTATGCAACTGAAGTGATGCACACAGAGCATGAATTTATACACAGATGTTCCAGCTGTGTTGATGGTAGCAACCATATGTTGCCTATTCCACATGGGATGTTCAGGCTCACTTTGCTTTGCACAGTGGGAGTAATTGGGTTCAGTGGGAAGCATGACTTACTGAGATGCTGCACCTTTTCAGGTGAGAATGCAAATGAGCTGTAGATAAAAAGAAATCAGTGTATCTGATGGCAGAAGAGTTAGAGGAAGACTAAACACTGATTATAGTCAGATTGTGTGTCAAGAGACAATTAGAAATAAATAAGCAAAGGCCAAAGGAAAGGGTCACCCAGGACAGACTAAAGAAAACACTTAAATTGCTTAAAATTAAACCTAGCATCTTTGGAATGCATTATGAAATAGTGGCCATTGATTTATTTGAAAATCAGATAATGGCTCAGAAGACCATTCAGAGATTGGTTATTCAGTGATTTGGCAGCAAGTAGTTTTCTCATCATTGGTCTAAATACAGAAATTTACAAAGTCAAAAATTAAGGAAGTATATGCAGGAGAGAAGATTTTCACAAGTGCATTATTAAGGCAGAGCAATAAATAGATAGATAACCACTTATATCCAGTGACTCCCTTGAAAACAGCTGATTATTAGCAAGGGGAATCCTTAGCAGGACCAACAGTGCCTTGATTATGCAACACCTTGCCCATTACTTAATCAGAGATATCTCTAAGAAATAGGATTTCTGAATGTAAAGTTAGTACATTAATTGTGAAATTTATTTGGTATGTGCTTCTAAAAGAAGTAACCAGATTTATAATGTAGATGGAAAATGATTTAAATTCCCTGAAGCTATGGCTATTCACCACACCTGTGCATTATTCCTGGCTGAACATTTCTTAAAGCTATCTATAATGCAATGCATAACACCACTGAATCTGAACAAAGCTGCTGGGTTATTTTTTTCCCCCTAAAGAGAGTTTTTTAAAGTTTCCTTCATATTTTATTTGACTGATAGGAAGCAAATGCAATAGTTTTCAAAAGTCCATACATGATTGTTGGAAGTCCATGATATGCAAGTGTGAATATGAAAAAGTGAATTTACTTTGCTTTAGTTTAAAGTAACAATGGCATCGTGCATTAACTTGAATATATTACCATATACCTCAACTGTCATTAGCAATGGATGTATCAAGAATGCTATAGCAAAAGCCTATTTTTTGTACCTATTTTGTACTGCCTATTTTTGTACCACTTGAAAGCTGAGAACAGTTTCTACATTTTTTAATGATTCAGAAAAGATGAAAAAAATATAATTATGTTGTGGCAGGTGGAAGTTATATAAAATTCATATTTGTGCCCACAAATAAAGTTTTGTTTGAACACAGACACACTCATTCATCTATGTATTATCTATGGCTGCTTTCCCACTATAATAATAGAGTTGCAAAAATCTTACAGCTCATTCAGAAAAAGTTTACCAACTCCTATTATAAGGTAAAATGAACAGCACATTACTCTTAGCAGGCTCAGTGGTCTAAGAATTGACTCTGGTAGAAACTAAGGGTATGAGGATTATAAAGAGAGCAGCTAGGTGACTCCATTGATATGGAAAGTGCAGGCTTAAAGTGTGAGGGTTTCATGGCACTCACCACTTAGGGTTTTCTCTTCCTACCTAAGTTTATGTTGGAATAGTCAGAAACTTCTATGACTCACTTTGAGAGCTCTAAGGCTTCTTCTGATTTTAATTTTTCTCAGTTTTAACTTCATGAAAATTAAGAGTTAAAAGGTAAATCCATGTATTTTCTAACAGAATATTTGTATTTATTTAAGGATAGGAAAATAAGAGTGTGTCAACCCCTCTGATGAGCAGAGGTCATCCATCACACTCCTGTTACAGCGATAGTCCATTAGTGCCAGGGTAAAGATTCAGGGCAAGACTACATCATCTGCTAGGTGCCTTCAGTCACTTACCCTTGACCTGTGAAAAAGTTGCTTTGAAGAAAAGGTGGAAGTTCATGGAGAAAGGGTGTATTCATGTGCCACAGCTGCCCAATTAGTGGGGCATGGTGCTGAGCTTAAGAAACAATTATAAGAAATAGACGGACTTCCCTACCCCTAAGTTCCTTCTAAAAAAAGGAATGATGGAGTAACTGATCACAAAAGTCATGAGAAAGTGAAGTGTCAAAAGATCATAACATGTTTATAGTAGCAACTTTAAGAGAACTCACAGAATGGGAGATGTAATCTTTTGGATATGGAGTAAATTTAAGGCTGGGTTCATAAGCTGTATTTTGTTGTTATTCTTTTGGTTCGAATGTTTTTAATCCCTAAACATGAGTTGTTTCCCACTTTTCTATTTTGTTCATTCACAAAGATCTGAACTGAGAGAGGAGCAAATTTATTGCACAGTATGCACTCTTGAGGAGTGATGTGCTGAAAACAAGCTTATTAGTAAGTACATCTAGAGGCAGTCATTGTGGCCTGACACGTATGTATCCTCCTGCAATTTGTTCAATGGTATGTGCTCACACAGAATACTTTCTAAATATCTAAGAGCTTCTTACAAAATGACAATAGCATCTGACCTATCAAGCATTCACTAACTGCTCAGGCACTTGAGTTCTTTTGGTGCTACTGAAAAAAACACTTCTTCTTCTTCTTTTTTTTTTTTTTTTAATTCTACCTACTGGTCAGTTACAAGTATTGAAAGGCTTTGTCAGAATTTAGAATCTTTCTTTAACATTTCTTGATATGTAGTAGAGGATAAATGATTGTGCTCTCATCTAGCCAGCATTTTACTTGATTTTGTCATATTGACAGCAAAGGACTTACTCTGAAGCAAACATAAAATGAACACTGTCTTGTTAAATACATCTAAAGTTTAAAAGGAGAGCTCACAACAACTCTTTTGAATGGGAACTATTGTTATACTAACTGTATTGTTGTATTTTCCTCTACCAAAAGGTTAGTGAGGCATGATATATTATTAGGCAATATAAATAAAAAGGGAGAAAACATTAAAAGGTGTTTGCTTATATATTAAAATCCCTCTGTGATAACATCTAGCCTACCAAATTTCGTAAGTACTTGTTCCTCATCTACTTTGCAGCTAATACTTCACCCCATGAAGGATAAGATCACTTCCTAAAACAGAAATAAAAGTAAACATTCAACATGATGATCATAGCTAACAATGTTGTATGGTATATCTGAAAATTGCAAAGAGAGGGGCGCCTGGGTGGCGCAGTCGGTTAAGCGTCTGACTTCAGCCAGGTCACGATCTCGCGGTCCGTGAGTTCGAGCCCCGCGTCGGGCTCTGGGCTGATGGCTCAGAGCCTGGAGCCTGTTTCCTATTCTGTGTCTCCCTCTCTCTCTGCCCCTCCCCCGTTCATGCTCTGTCTCTCTCTGTCCCCAAAATAAATAAACGTTGAAAAAAAAAAAAAAAAAAAAAAAAAAAAAAGAAAATTGCAAAGAGAATGGATCCTAAAAGTTCTCATTACAAGGAAAACCAAAATTGTAACTATATGAAGTGATGGATGTTAACTAAACTTATTGTGGTTTCACTATATACATATGTCACATCATTATGTTATACATCTGAAACTTATACATTTATTTACACTTTATGTCAATTATACCTCAATATAATTGTTGTATGTCAATTATATCTCAATAAAACTAGATAAATGATACTCATCATATGAAAATCAGTAAAGGAAATTTCTTATTTAGGGACTGGGAAATTTTATTGAAAAGCATATATTCTTTTATTATGTTTTTTATTTTTTATTTATTTATTTATTTTTTTTTATTTTTGAGACAGAGAGAGACAGAGCATGAACGGGGGAGGGTCAGAGAGAGAGGGAGACACAGAATCAGAAGCAGGCTCCAGGCTCTGGGCCATCAGCCCAGAGCCCGATGCGGGGCTCGAACTCACGGACCACGAGATGGTGACCTGGCTGAAGTCGGACGCTTAACCGACTGCGCCACCCAGGCGCCCCTCTTTTATTATATTTTTAACATGCTATTTGATACATTTATGTAATATGTATGCAAGGTTCTCAAGAATAATAATATAGTGAACTCCCAGGAGCCTGCTACCAAACCCAATAAGAAACCCACCAAGCGGTATTTTTTTTTATCTGTATATTCTCCCTCATCCCTGCTGACCTCTGCTAAAGAAGATAATAGTATAACAAGTTCTGTATTTATCATTATTATGATTCCTATGCCTTTATTATATTTATATGCATGCCAAATAAAATAGTATTATTTTGTTTCTGAACTTTATTAAAATATATCTTACTATAGGTAGTGTTCTGGCAATTGCTTTGCTCACTCAATGGCAGGTTAGCATTTATGTGTATGGTTCTGAGTATCTGTGGCTTATTCAGAGCTTATTATTTCTCACATTTCATTGTCTGAACCACCACTTATTTGTCTACTTTTTGTCAATGTTTATTTTTATTGTTTCCAGATGTTTGTTTTTACAAAAATTGTTACTGTGACCATTGTTTTACATATCTTCTGGACCAAATGTGGAAACATTTCTTTAAAACACATAATTAGTTAATTTAGGGATATGTGAATATTAAGATAATGGTAACTATTTTCCTAAAGTGTGTGCATCAATATACATTCTCACCAGAGTGTATTCAAGGTTCTTTAATTGACATCTTCTTCATATTTGGTATTATCAGGTTCCTAGATGGCTGACAATCTAGGAAATACAAAATGTTCTCCATTGTGGTTTAAATTTGCATTTCCCAAATTAATAATTATATTGAGAAACTTTCCATATATTTATTTAATGAGCATGTTTTCTCTTCCATGTAGCACCTATTCTTGTGATTTTTTTCTCCATTTTTATACTTCATCATGTTCTTGCAAACCTTTCCTACCACATTGCCTTAAAGAATGTGCCCTACCAGGATCCATTTCTATTACAGCAAGAAGATCTTTCAGAGTACCATGCCCGAAGCCAGTAGAAATAGTTTTAACTATGCATAAAAGAATAAAATCAGCATGTAAGTTCAGAATTAGAGACATTTATCAACTTTGACAATCCAAATTTAAATATAATAAAAGTCAAACCCCAAGGGAGAATAAAAATGATTACAACTGAGGGGACAATTGGGGCTCTCATGAGCAAATACTTAAGATGGGCCTTTATCATTACAGAGAGTAGAAATACCAAAACCAGAAGATCAAGCTGAATCAGAGCCAAGAGGGAATCCCAAATCTTAGAAATCCAAAAGAGATTCCAAAAAATTACAAATGGGTGACCACAAAAATAAAAAATCAGCATATGAAAGCTGTTGACAAGGACCACTGCAAAGACACAAGTCCAAGTGTGAACCAATCTCAGAGTAAGTGGGAGGGTGCAGGAGCAACTACCTAGAAATCCATGTTCTTGTCAGAGACGTGCTCTTATGCTACTGCCAAAATAAAGAGAATAAATTAGACAGCTGAAGTCAAAGGGCCCGAGATGATGGGCATCATATTGTGATCTGCATAAGTTTTCATGAATTATTCAGAGCCAAGGCTGGAGTCAAATCAATTTATTATAAGTCCAGCATTCTTTGTTTGGTGTACAAGAAAGACAAAAATGTAGATTTGGAGAAAGGTATGCCAGTTCCCAGGGGTTCACGTAATGCTTAAGTCTAGAGACAAGCTGGGGAGGTGAGTGAAGGTTTAAGAATGCTTATAGGATATACAGATGGCAATGATGCTTAGGGTAAGAATTTGGGGAATTGAGGGCAGGGATTTGAATGCCTGAGGAGAGAACACTGTGAAAAAGGAAGATGGTAGCAAAGTGGCAGTTGCTGTCTCAACTAAGAAATATAACACAAATCCAACTCTGGCCCCATAGATGATAGTAAACAAAAATCAGAGTGCTACTCAAACCGAACAATCTATAATTTTTAATCCCATCAATCAAAATGAGAAGAAATCCCCAAGGCCTCTATCTATGATAATCTATACTTGCCCTAGGAAATACCTTAGCAAACAATCTTGAGGTATTCCTTTTCTATCTAGTGGATGTAAAACAGTAAGTTAACATCTGTATAATTTAGCAGGCACAGTGAATCGAAATCTGACAATGTCATGCTGTGGCTGTTGCTCTCAATCTTTCATTCTAGATATTAATATAGTTTATTAATTTTAAATTCCATGGTAGCCAAAAACTCAATATTTATATAGTTTTCTATTACATGTAACTTCAAATCCATAAAATTACACAACAGAATCATAATACTCTATTCTTAGTTGTAGGTATTACTAAGGAAACAACAAATGCATTTGGTCTCTCTTGATTTCCATGGTGCAAGTCATTAAGTGGCATTAAGCCAGTAAATCTGAAGAGGAGGTAGACTTGATTCATGTTTTAACATATAATCATTAATGTATTTGTCAATAAATTTTAAAGGGCCTATCTAATATTTCTGTTCTTTTTCTCAGTCCATTCACAAAAGAACATGGAAGATGAGATAAGATATATTAATTTTAAAATTAATTTCAATAATAAAACAGCAAGAATAAATGAGAAATTTATGTAAAAATGGTGCTTATTATTGGCAGCCTAACATTATATTTGTTATTTCCAGTACAATAAAAGGGTTATTTAAGAGATCTTTTTCTTTAAGGTTTTCTTCATAATCTTACACCAGGTAATCATCCAAGACATCCCCCCCAACACTGCATCATAACTGACAGCAGAACATGAAATGCTCTAGAAATGTATGTATAGAATAGTCTTCTGTTGAGCCAAAATATCATTTTAATTTTGCTTGGAGGGTCTGGTTTATTTTCTTGGATGTTTTTTTGTAACTCTACTTATTCACTTTCTTACTACTTTGAATTAACAAGACATAAATTCAGCACAGCCCTATAAATCTCTTTATGAGAGCAAAGGCACTTATTCCTTCATTTTACTATCCAGTTTCCTGTGGCAATATCTAATAAACTTGCATTACTTAGGATATTTTCTACCTCCACTTCTGCTTTGTACATTCAGAACCAGTTTCTTTGTCACTCCCCCCCACCCCCAACTCCACCTTTTTTGGAACAAAACAAAAAATCAACCAAAATAATGACATTTATCAACAAGAATGATTATCTTCTTGGGAACAAACACAATTGCATTTACCAATAAAAGATTAGAACGTGTACTTGTATTTTAATGTCTATGAACATTTCAATTTTTCCATTAGAATAACTTTTAACTAATTAATTACATGTTTATACAATGCACTTAAACATTTTCAATCACTTAGAAAGTTATGTTTCAAATGTAGTCAATTATTATAATCAAATCACCAGACCATCGAGAATATAAATAATTCAGTTATACCAAAGACTACTTTTGATCTCTAAAGTATCTTAAATGAGACCACAATTATATTTGAGAAAGGGCATCCTTTCATACAAAAAGTATGTACACCTCACTGTTTCCCTCATTTTAAACTGTGCATGTACACTTGCATAAATTGTATCTAGAGAACCAGATATTCAGTCTCCCACTAATTAACAATACCCATATATATATGTACTAAAAATACCAGTCTCAAAGAAAGCTTTACCAAATGTACCATCATCAAATATAAGGGAATGGCCTTTTAAACTTCTCAAAATTACAGATAATTTAAATATCAGGGATTATGTTATATAATAAAATAAAGTATAAATCAAAAAGCTGTAATCTGAATGGCTGCAGAATGAAAATACAAATCCCAAAAGTAAGGTTAGCAGGTTACCCTCTGGGTAAGGCTGATAACATTAATTACAGAGTAATTTGATTAATGCTGAATTTGCAGTGTTCTTACTTTGCATAAACTCTGTACTTTGTTAGAGATTGTGCGAAGTTGATTTTCAAAGAGTAACCTTCTCTTTAAGATCATATTCTCAATAATTTTTACTTGGTTTTATTAACTCTTTATTTGCCTTAATAATAGGTCAGTGCTACTGCAGAAAGCAGAGATATTTATAAAGAATTTCAAGTCAATTGTTAAAATATTTTCAGAGGAATAGTTCAATAACTTCTGTAGGATTAAAACTGAAGAGTTTATTTTTGAAGCCACATTTAAAAAACATTTTATATGTGTGTATATATATATATATATATATATTTTTTTTTTTGTGTGTGTGTGTGTGAAGAAAGTGATGCAATTTATATTAGTCAAATAAAGAAAGAATTACTATAAGGTGCTGTCTTTCCCATATAAAGATCATAGGACTGAAAGAGGTGTGATAGATTTGAAATGAGACTACTGTTCTAGGTAATAGACCTCACTAAGGTGTACATGGACCCCATAGGGAGGATCCACAAGGCAGTTATTCTAACATTACTCTAAACACTGAGTCAGATTTGTATCAGATAAACCTATCACTCTAAATTGGAGCCTACATGTTATGGCAAAGACCTCCCATGATCCAAGTAACATTTGAAGATTTAATAAGGCAACTTTGTCATCTCGACAGACTCAAGAGTTACTGAATCTAATTGATATTAAAGCTGACAATTTTGTCACAGATTCATTTTTTCATGCTGAATTATTTTTAATAATTTAAATTTCTTTAGAAGTACAGTGTTATTCCAATATTAAACATGGAGTTAGTAGTACTTTATTATCTACCATATGAGGTAGTTTAATAGTATATAAAACCGCATTAGTAGTTTAATAGTAGTAGTATAAAACCCAATTAGTAGTCAATTTCAAGTTTCCTGAAAATTTTACAGACATATTATCAACTTTGGTCATATAACTCACGATTGAAAATACATATTGCATCCTTAGATTAATGATTATCTTTTCTTCATTGATCAAATTAATCAAAACAAAACAAATACCTTACCATTTCTACCTAGTTATGAAATTAAAAAAAAAAAAAGGTTCCTTTGTGAAGGCACTTCTTTATCCAATTATCCATTGTACATCATTCTCTGGCCCTCCCCTCACAAAGTCTCTAGCCATTACATGATGCATTTGTTTACATTTTAAATCACTGCCAATACCCTTCAAACCTGCTCTCCATCTTTACTCCTCTAGATAGCAACCCAAAATAAAAGTCCAGAAGTCAACCCAGATTCCTTCCTCTTTGCACCCCTCACATCCAGTTGTTCAGTAACTCTAGCTATTTCCTCATACTAATATCCCTCATGTAGCCTTTTTCACCTCTCCCACTAAGTACGTCTTACTTCCAGACTTCATTTTTTCTTATTCTTGTTTGATTTTCTCTTAATTCTTTCTGCATACTCTTGACTTAATGATATTTCTAAAATAGATCTTTTTTCTTCAGTAACATTACATAGCTCCTTCAAGGATTCCTTGTAGTCTTAGGATAAAACCCATGTTTTAGCATCGCATACAATGACTATGCCTACTCCTCAGCCTCCCTGTCACTCCTCTATTTTGTATGCATCTCCATTGTTTTCTCATGCTGTGTTTTGCTTTCCACTGCCACAAATGTCCATCTCATCTTTACTGATGAGCTTCTAAGTAATTCTGCTAGAGATAAGCTTTGCCAAACTTTCCCAAACTCCTTCCCTGGTCCTCAGTCATAATAGGTGTACTTCTAACATGACATTGATCACAGTCTATTACAACAGTCTGTGATACATCCCCACTGCCATAGCTGACTGAGCATCCTGAAGGCTAGTATTGTGACTTTAACATCTATCCTAATGACAACTATAATTTTCAACAGTGAATAATTAATATTTGTTTAATGAATCATTAAATAAATGAACCCTATTCATTTGTCAATAATTATACTATGAGTCCAGCAGTTATCTCATTCAGTTCCAGAATTCTTTGGCAGATCTCTCAGACTAGCTTCATTCAACAAAGCACAGAGAATATTGTGGTATAGCTACATTCCAATTGTATATTGAACATATGAGATAAAATCACTTTATAATAATTTGGAAAAGTGGTTCACATATGTATATAAGGATTTTGTTATTTACTATCTATTTAGATGCAGTTGGGGAGAACCAGATTGAATTCATTTTGTCAAAGGGACCTTTACATTAATAGGATTACTGCTTGAAAACATTTGACAAGTAGTTCTGAGGATCAGTGAGAAATGTCCTCTATATTATTTAAGCTTTTAACTGCATATTTTGATGTCAGGTTTCTAAGCATGCCCAAACATCAAGAGATAAGAGCACACATCATGTTGCTTGAGTTAAGGCAAATAAAATAAACAATAACAAAAAGTAGACAGAAATAAGAAAGCTAGGGAAAACCATGAGCCCCAAACCAATGAAATGGTATATTTAAAGTATGGAAAAAATACTTTAAAAAAGTCATTGTGTTTTAATATGAAAGCATATTATGACAATGGAAGTTTAATTCCATTTCTCCTCAAGCTAATTTAACTTTAGGCTATTATATGTGAAAACATGGAAAAATGTGGTTAGAATTCTGGTTCTATCACATATTAGCTGTATTAACCTCTTTATGCTACTTCTTTCTCATTTGTAAAACATGAAAAATAATAATACATAAAAAAACTGTGAAAACTAAGTGATGAAATGCATGTGAACAACAGCACAGTGTCTAGCATATAGAAAGTATTTAATATATATTAACTATTTGTTTACTTATAAACATAATTTAAACCTGAGGAATATTTGCATCCATGACTTAAGATTTTTAAAAATTAAAAAAAGAAAATACTTATTTTTAATTGACATGTATTACTTTGAGAACATATTGAAATCAAATAGGTCTACTTTCTCAATGGTTTGAAAGAATTCACTTTTGTTGCATTATTCTCTTTCCAACACTTTGGCATTATGTAGCCCTAACCCTGTATCACTTCCTAAAATCTCAGAAGGCTTATTGTTACTAAATTTTTCAAAATAAAATTTTAAGTGTTTTCTGTTGGGTTTTTTCAACCACATATTTATTAGGACATATTTAATGAGGAAATTAACTATATGACTCTCAATATAAATAATCAACATTTCTTAGGGAAAATGTATTTGTTTTCTTTTCAAAGCTATATCATGTGTTTACATTGACCAGTTGTTATAGTTAAGTATAGTTAAATTAGTTAAGTTATAAGTATAAATAAGTACATGCAAATATATGTATGTCACAGAGAATTTTTTTAACTATTTTCTTATATTGAAGTCATAGTAATGAAAAAGAATAAAAATATTCTACATACATTAAGGTCAGGCAGAAAATCTTTAAATTCAAATTTAGCTATTCCCAAAGAGAAATTGTTGAAGTATTGCTTTTTTAAAACCCATCTCTAGGTGTTAGAATTAAATAGACTCACATTAATTTTTAAATGTACAACTATTGTATTGAAGCATTCCATTTCAAGTCCTGACAATTATTTCCCTGTTGATTCTAAATCAGGAAATAGATGCCAGTAAGCTGAACTATTGTTATGCGTACAGCTGCAGCTGCACCATCTCAGAAATAGCTGTGAAAAAGAAAAAAAAAAGAAAGAAAAAGAAAAAGAAAAAATGAAAAACACTGTAGAATGGTTTGAAAAGGCATGGAAGTCATCTTAGATTTCTAAGAAATCTCAGTCAAACCATTTGCACCTGGGTTCCCATGAGGTACATTTTCTTTTAGATGACAATAACATAGTTGGGAAATTTCTTTATCATGAGTATACAGAAGCATGTTACAGCTTTTTGATTTTTTTTGTTGCTATTTCTATCTTTTGTTATCTTTGGAGATAGGGAAAAAAAAGTCACTCATGCCTTTTATTTGTTTTCTTGTTTGTTTCTGGCTCTAAGTTTAAAATGCATGTGTGTGTATATGTGTGTATATTTTATAAAAATCATTGTTGTTGTAGAATCTATACCTTAATGGGTAGTAGATAAAACATGAAGGCTTAAGCATGTTAGATATAAGGAAAGAAATTACCAAGACAGAGACATAGGTCATTCCTGACCTCATTCTCCCTCACAAGCTGAACTAACATCTGTTCAAGAACAAACACCACTGAGACAATCCTAGAATATGGGGGTGAGGCTGAAGCATCACCTGCACCTCAGAGACCAAGACAGACTACATTAGAAGAGCAAGAGCAGCAACTACACATTGATTGCATTGTCCCTCCCCCAGGACAGCACAGCACCATGCAAAGAGGTCTTCCCTGAGCCTCTGCTCCTCCAATTGGAAAAGAAAACTCAGATTACTTTGTGGGAGACACTATTCTAAATTCCTACCATTGGGACTGCAAGATAATCTGAGGTGCCCAGCCACTGGGAATGTAATTGTGATGGAGAGTGGGGAGGGGATTGCTAAACCACCACTTGAATCTTAACAGACAGAATTCATATCTGTAGTGTCCAAATAGTATTCCCAACCAGCATCTTTGCTTATCTGCAAAACCAAATTGGGAGACTCTAACCAAGTTACTTGGCAGGGTGTGGATCTGCTTGATTCAGATCCTCAAGCAAACAATTTTGGTGGCTTTAGAGCCTGATTTGCTCACCCAGGAAAGAAGCTGAATCACATCAGCTGGGGAGGGTGCCTTCCAGCCTCATATGAGCAGAAGGGCTGGTGATAACTTCTGGAAGATATGCAGGCCGGTAGTACTCAAACTGAGAGGCCGGCAGAGTTGACTGCCTCCAAAGCAAAGCTAATGCCAGATTTGAAGGCTTCCTTTGCTATGCACAGGCAGGGAGTTAATATATAAGGAAGGATGAGGGTAGCTTCCAGCCTTTCCCAATCAGAAAGCCTGTTTGGGAAATCACAAGTAACCTAGAGCAGCTGCTCCCCTTCCCACCTAGGCAAAGGGGCAGAAACATAGCCCCATATGCTGTAGAAAATGTCTTCCAGTCCCATCTGACTAGAAGAAGAACTGGCAAAAATGCTTGAAAACTGAGTGGTATTTGAGCTGACAGAAGGGAAGTATTTGAGCTGACAGAAGGGCAGACAGAGCTGACAGTCTGCACAGCAAAGATAGTGGTCCCGTTCAGCCATGGACCTTAGAGTGTAGGCTGGCCTCAGTTAAGACAACAAAGAGTTTTACTGGTTTTAGAGCTGCTTCTCCTACTGCACCTGGGCAGGGGCTCTAATTCATAGCACATTCGTTATTGGATACAGTCTTCAGGTTATCCAGTCAGGGAAGCTAACTAGAATATATGGGAACTGCATAGCACATTCAACAGCCTTACATACAGTGGCATTTGAACAGAGAACACAGTCCCATCTGTAGAGCAAAGCTGGTGGTCTCACCTAACCAGGGAATTCAGTGCATACACAGGCTTAATTTGGGTCCCAAACAATAAGTTATATAGCTACTGGGCCCTGGCCTGCTGCCTTGTCAGAGCTGGAAAGCTAATTTATAGGCTCATCTAGTGAATATTATACCCAGTCTCAACAATCTAGTAATCCTGACTAGAGAACTCAGGCATCTGTGGGGCCCATCCTACAGCTTCATTTGATTGGGCAGCCCTATCCAACTGTTCATAGGTAGTGGCACCCCACCACTGTCATCAGAGCAAAAATAGTTCCCTCATCCAAAAAATAGACCTTAATAGCAGGTACCACTTTTCTAAAGACATTACCAGGAGATAGACCCAGAAACCCAAACTGAGCTGACAGGTGAAGAAATGTCTCCGCCAAAGCAAATGCATAAAGTCTGGAAGAAGAGTCCTATTACTCAAATGTGCAGATATCCTCATAAGAATCAAAGACCATGAAAAAGCAGGTAAATATGACACCCCCAATGGAAATCAATAAAAATCCAATAACTGATCCTAAAGAAATGGAGATCTATGAATGCTCAAATAACACAGAATAATCTTCTTAAGGAAGTTTACTGAATGGCAAGAAAACACTGACAAACAACTAAACAAAAATAGAACAATACATAAACAAATCAAGATGTCTGACAAAGAAATAGCAACCATGAACCTGCCCCCCAAAAAGACACAGGAATCTTAGAGTTGAAAAATATAGTAACTTAACTGAAGAAGTAAAGAGTTTCAAAAGTACACTCAACCATACAGAAGAAACAATCAGAAATCTGGAGGACAAAACATTGGAAATTATCCAGAGAAACAAGGCCAAGAGAGAATGGGATGACATATTCAAAATACTGAAACAAAATAAATTCTAAGCAAGAATTCTATACCCAGCAAAGGTGTTCTTCAGAAACAAATGAGGGATAAAGACTTTCTGAAGACACAAAAACTGAAGGAGTTAATTAGATCAGACCTGTCTTACAAGAAGCTCTACAGGGGATTATTTGAGTGGAAGTAAAATAATACTAATTAACATCAATGAAAATACAAAAAAGGTAGCATAAATCTCACTGCTAATTATAAATATATAGTCATAGATTATGCAATATGGAATAATGGCTGCATAAATAACTCTATTTTAAAGGTTTTTTTAATATAGCAAAATAACCATAAATAAAATTACCTGTTTTGAGTGTGTATGTGTGTGTGTGTGTGTGTGTATAAAACAAACATGTAAAATGTAACAACAATAATTTAAAATGGGATGGGGGGAGAAGTAAAAGCGTAAAGCATACACATCTATTGAGGTTAAATTGTTATCAGTTTAAATTAGGGTATTGTAATTTTAAGATATTTTATGTAATACTCATAACTACAAGGGAAAACTTGTAACTAATTACACACCAAAACACCATAATTAAATCAAAGCATACTGACACCAAAAGACATCAGCATCTGTACCTCCATGTGTATACACACACATACACACACACACACACGGCAGCAGGATAAGAAACATTGAATGATGGATCTACAAATGAGCAGAATACAATTAGCAAAATGGCAATAATAAGCCCTTACCTATCAATAATTAACTTTCGACATAAACATTAAATTGTCTAATCAAAGGACCTAGAACAGCTAAATGAATAAAAAACAAGACCCAACAATATGCTGTTTAGAAACACATGTTAGCCTTAAAGATACACATACACTGCGAATAAAATGCAAAAAGACATTTCAAGCAAACGGTAACCCAACAACAACAACAACAAAAGGCAGAGGCTGCTATACTTATATCAGACAATATAGACTTTAAACTAAAAATGTTAAAAAGAGACAAAGAAGGTCCTTATATAATTATAAGGTTAATACATCAAAAAGGTATAGCAACTTACTTATGCCCCCAACATTGGAACACCTAAATATACAAAGCAAAACCTAACAGAATTAAAAGGAGAAATAAACAGTATATAATAATAGTTGGAGATTTTAATACTCCTCTTTCAATAATGGATAGATCATCCAGAGAGAGAATCAATTTTAAAAACAGAGAATCTTAACAATGCTGTAGAAAAAATGAACCTAATAGATATATACAACATTCTATCCAACAATAGCAGAATATATATCCTCCTCAAGCACACATGGAACATTTTCTAGGACAGACCACATGTTAAGCCCCAAAATAAGTCTTAGCAAATTCAAGACGACTAAAATCATACCAGGTATCTTCTCTATCCACAAATTCATATAATCAATTAAAAGAGGAAAACTGGAAAATTCATAAACACATGGAAACCAAACAGTATTCTCTTGAACAACCTATGGGTCAAGAAACAAAATTAAAGGGAAAATAAAAAACTTCCCTAAGTCAAACAAAAATGGAAATACAACATACCAGAGTGTGGGATGAAGCAAAAGCAGATCTAAGAGGAAGGTTCACAGTAATAAACATCTACATTAAGAAGCAACAGAGATCCCAAATAAACAATCTAACTCTATCCCTTAAGGAACTAGAAAAAGAAAAAAGAAAAAAAAAAAAGTCAAACCCAAAGTAAGCAAAGAAAAAAAAAATAAAGTTTAGAGTAAAAATAAATAAAATAGAGAACAGAAAAACAGAACAAAACAATAGGAAAGATTAACTAAACTAGAATTGGTTCTTTGAAAAGATAAACAGTGCAAACCCTTAGCTAGACTAACTAAAGAAAAAAGAGAAAGGACCCAAATCAACAAAATTATAAATAAAAAAGGAGACATTATAACTGATACCACAGAAATTCCAAGGGTCTTAAGAGGCTACTATGAAAACTTTCCCCAAGAAAATGGACATGGATGGAACTGGAGGGTATTATGCTAAGTGAAATTAGTCAATCAGAGAAAGACAAAAATCATATGACTTCACTCATATGAGGACTTTATGAGACAAAACAGATGAACATAAGGGAAGGGAAACAAAAATAATATAAAAACAGGGAGGGGGACAAAACAGAAGAGACTCATAAGTATGGAGAACAAACTGAGGGTTACTGGAGGGATTGTGGGAGGGGGAATGGGCTAAATGGGTAAGGGGAACTAAGGAATCTACTCCTGAAATCATTGTTGCACTATATGCTAACTAATTTGGATGTAAATTTTTAAAAATAAAATATAAAATTAAAAAAAAAATAGAAGAAATTTTTAAAAAGTCTTTGAAACATGTAACTTATCAAAACTGAACCAGAAATAGAAAATCTAGACAAATTACTAGGAGGATCGAATCAGTAATCAAAAACCTCCCAATGAAAAAAAGCCTAGACACTTTCATTGATGAAACTTTATCAAATATTTAAAGAATTACCAATCCTTCTCAAACTCTTCCAAAATCAAAGAAGAGGAACACTCCCAAACTCATTTTACAAGGCCAGTATTATCTTGATACCAAAACCAGAAAAAGACACTACTAGTAAAGAAAACTATAGACCAATATCCCTGATGAAATTAGATGCAAAAATTTTCATATTAGTAGGGGTACTTGGGTGGCTCAGTTGGGGTTATGTGTCTGACTCTTGATCTCAGCTCGGGTCATGATCTCATGGTTCGTGAGTATAAGCCCCACATTAGGCTCTGTGCTCACAGTGCCGAGCCTGCTTGGGATTCTCTCTCCCTCTCTCTCTCTGTTCCTCCCCCACACATGCTCTCCTCTTTCAAAATAAATAAAAAACATTAAATTTTTTTTTATCATATTGGCAAACCAAATTCAGCAGCATATTAAAAGGAGTATTCACTAAGATCAAGTAGAATTTACCCCAGGGATGCAAGGATAATTCAACATACGTAAGTCAATCGATGTGGTATATATCACATGAATAGAATGAAAAACAAAATCATATGATCATCTTACAAGCACAGAAAACTCATTCAATAAAATTCAACATCCATTCATGTAAAAACTCTTAACAAATTAGGGACTGAATGTACATATCTCAACATAATAAAGGCCATATATGACAAGCCCACAGCTAACAACATAGTGAATGATAAAACAAACAAACAAACAAACAAACAAACAAACAAACAAAAAAACCCCCAAACCTAAAAGCTTTCCTCTAAGATCAGGAACAAAACAAGGCTCCCCATTCTCACCACTCCTCTTCAACATATTACTGAAAGTCCTAGCTAACACAATCAGGCAAAATAAAGGGGAAAAAAGGATCAGAATTAGAAAGGAAGAAGTAAAATGGTCTCTATTTGCAGATGACATGATTTTATATATATAGAAAGTCCTAAAGAATCAAAAATCTGTTAGATCTAATCAATGAAATCAGTGAAGTTTCAAGATACAAAATCACACCAAAATCAGTAGCTTTTTATATACTAACAATAAAATTTATGAAAAATAAAGAAATTGATCCCATATATAATAGCATCTAAAACAATGAAATACTTAGGAATAAATTTAACTGAAGAGGTAAAAATCTCTACACTGAAAATTGCAAGACATTGATAAAAGAAGGAAAAGAAAACACAAATAATGAAAAGGTATCCTCTGTTCACAAATTGAAAGAATTAATACTGTTAAGGTGTCAATACTACCAAAAGTCATCTATAGAATTAGTTCAATTTCTATCAAGATTCTAATGGCAGGGGCTCAGGTCATGATCTCAGGGTTCGTGAGACTGAGTTCCACGTGGGCTCTGCACTGACAGTACAGAGCCTACTTGGCCTATCTCTCTGTCTCTGTTTCTCTCGCTCACTCTCTGCTCCTCCCCTGCTCATACTTTCTCTCTCTCTCAAAATAAATCAATAATCTAAGGAAAAGATTCCAAGGGCATTTTTTTACAGTAGAAAAAACACTCTTAAAATTTATATAGAACCATAAAAGACTCCAAATAACCAAAGAAATCTAAGAAGAAGAACAAACAAGGAGGTATATATTTTTGTATACTATAAAACTATATGTCAGTATGGTACTGACATAACGGAAAAAAAACCGACATAACAAAATTAATAGCCCAGAAATAAACTCAAGCATATACAGCCAACTAATATTTGACAAGGTATCCAAGAACACTTAATAAATGATGTTGGAAAAATCATTGATTATACAACAATACAATTGCATACACATCTTACACTACTCTCAAAAAATTAACTTGAAACTGAAGAAAGACTTAAATATAAAACTTGATATCACGAAACTTTTAGCTAAAAGAAAACAGGAGCAAAGTTCCTTGACATGGGTCTTAATAATGATTTTTTTTTGATATGACACTAAAAGCACAAGCAGCAAAATAAATAACTGGGACCACACCAAACTAAAACACTTCTGCACAGCAAAAGAAACCATCAACAAAGTGAAAGACATCTACAGAATGGGAAAGTATTTGCACACCATGTATCTGATAAGGGGTTATTATTCAAAACATATAAAGAACTCATTCAATTCAACAGCAAAAAAGACAAATGACCCAATTAAAAATGGGTAAAGGACTTAAATAGACATTTCTCTAAAGAAGATATACAAAAGGCCATCAGGTACATGAAAAGATGCTCAACATCACTAGTCATTAGGGAAATGCAAATTATAACCACAATGAGATATTACTGCATGCCTATTAAAATGGCCATCATCAAAAAGACAAAGGATAACAAATGCTGGCACTGATACGAACAAAAGGAAACCCTTGTGCACTGTTGGTGGGATTGCAAATTGGTAGAGCCAGAAGAGAAAACAAAATGGAAAATCTTCAAAAAATAAAAAAATAGAATTATAATATGATCTAGCAATTCCACTTCTGGAAGTATATCCAAAGGCAATGAAAACACTAACTCAAAAAAATATCTGTGCTTCCATGTTCAGAGCAGTATTATTTACAATAGCCAAGACATACAATATTTTCCAGCCATAAAAAACAAACAAAAAAATGAGGAAACCCTATCATTTGCAACAATATGAATGGACCTTGAAGGCATTGTACTAAGTGATATAAATCAGAGAGAGAAAGACAAGATAAATACTTCATGATCTCAAATCTAAAACAAACTCACAGAAAAAGATACCAAGTTCATACTTGTAGTTGCCAGAGACACCGGGTAGGGAGAGGAGTAATTAGAGGAAGACAGTCAAAAGGCATAAACTTCCAATTATAAGATAAATAAGTATTAGGGATGTAATATACCACATGATGACTACAGCTAACACTGCCGTATGATACACAGGAAAGTTGCTAGAGTAAATCCTGAGTTATCACAAGGAAACTTTTTTTGTTTTCCATCTTGCTTGTTTCCTTCTTTCCTTTCTTTCCTTCCTTTCCTTTCCTTCCTTCCCTTCCTTTCCTTCCTTTCCTCCCTTTCTTTCTTCTTTCTTTCTTTCTTTCTTTCTTTCTTTCTTTCTTTCTTTCCATTACTTTTCTTTTCTTTTCTTTTCTCTCTTCTTCTCTTTCATTTCATTTCATTTCATTTCATTTCATTTCATTCTATATGAGAAGATAGATGTTAACTGAACCTACAGTGCTAATCATTTCACAATATATAAATCACACCATCATATTCTATGTCTTATACAGTGATGTATGTTCATTTTCTCAATAAAACTGGAAAAGAGAATCAGCCTATAAAAATATTTTTATAAATAAACAAGAGCAAATCTATTTTAGTGAACAGATTTAAATTGATGTTTCCAGATTTATAAGATTTAATACCTAATTCTTTTCACTATTTGTTTTAGATGAATATGGCTGAGAAAATTTGAATTCATATGGATAAAAATGTAATAGGTGGCCTTGCACAATTTGACATATCAGACACATACAGTCAGAATGTACAAAATGGTGTTTGTAGACAGTTATAAGCACTTCGTGAATTCACAAAAAGACAAAACTCATAGTGTCTTCAAGGAGTTCTCAATATCTTCACAACATGGAAACCATAAAATAATAAAAATGATGCTAAAAGGAGATAACATACTTGTTTTCTAAATATTGCAATCTATTTAATTCTGGCTAATCCAACTCTTCAAGGGAAAGTAGTGGCAACTAGAGGTTCTAAAATCGTTTATGAATATAAAAATAGACATGAGATCTTAATATCTTAACTATAGTAAAGATTTCTTATTATATATGTCAGAAATACAGTTGGCAGACAAGCACTTGTAGGAAAGAAGGCCTGAAAGTCAATGTGTAAGTAAATCAAAAGTGAGTAAAACATTTGTAATTAATGTTTTATAAAGAGGAATCATAAAGAAGTAGAAAATTAAGCTTGGGTTAAGTATTGAGAGTTCCAAGTTCCTTTTTCAAGAAAAGAGTTTGGGGAACAATAGGTGAAAGTTCTAATCTTAGCACTGTCACTACTTTCTCATCTATCATCTTCTTTTCTCATATGCAAAATGAGGGGATTCATGTAAACTTTCTTCTGTCTTTAATGTTCTATAGTTCCCTCACTAACCTGCTGTGTAGAACAGCACATCCTTTGACTTGTCCTAAACCAGGTGGCCCCACTAATTTTACATAGATCTTAATGGGGTCTGTGGATTTTCTGGAGTCAGCACCGTTGTTTTGTGAATCTCACAAAAATCAGCTGTAGGTAAGGCACTTTTGATAGAAGACATCACACTTACAATAAAAATTTGAAAACCATCACTTCCTTATGAGTTACTGGTAGATATTCTCCCTAAATGTCATACACCAAACATTCTGCCTGTTTCTTTGTTAACCCCTAATTAGTTGAGCCAGAGCCTTCATCTGAGTGAAATAGAAACTAAATTTTCACTGCCTCAGTAAAGTGGTTGGAAATTCCTGTCCTAAAAATAATTTTCTTTCTTTTTTTAAAGTTTATTTTATTTTTGAGAGAGAGAGAGAGAGAGAGAGAGAGAGAGAGCATGGGCGGGGTAGGGGCAGAGAGACAGGGGAATAGAGGATCAGAAACAGTCTCTGTGCTGATAGGAGTGAGCCTGATGCAGGGCTTTAATCCACCAACCAAGAGATAATGTGACCTGAGTCAAAGTTGGATGCTCAATGGAGTGAACCACCCAGGTGTCCCCTAAACATAATTTTCTTAGGTTTAAATGGGTCTTGAATTATATTTCATAGAACCTGAAAATTATAATGCTGAAATCATTTTTATAAAATGATTTTCTTAACAGTTATATGGTTATTACTTGTATACTAGAATCTTGACTAAAAAACTGGGGAAATGCCTTAGCTTATACATCTATAGATACTTAAAACAGAAGTATCTGTTTTAGTTTAGCATTTTATGTCAACAACAAACCAAAAACTAAACAACTAAAAAACTAAAAAACTGGGGAAATGCCTTAACTTATACATCTATAGATACTTAAAACAGAAGTATCTGTTTTAGTTTAACATTTTATGTCAAAAACAAAACATTCTCATTCAGGAACAAGAACATCGTGCATTCATCCTGTTATTTGCAGAGCATTTTAAATTACTACTGAAAAAAATAAATAATAAAGCCTGACATTTTCAGTAAATAAGTTCACACAATGAATTTTTCTCTATTTCTTTCAACTTGCTCAAAAGTGTTGGATGCCTGCTTTCATTTCACACACACACGCACACACACACATGACTGTAGCTTTAACTGTATACTGTATGCATTTTCTTTTTTATTCTCTTTTTTTTTCCTTTTTTTTAAAGCACATTTTCTTTAAATGTTAGCCTCTTTTGGCATTCTGTACCCTTGAAAATGGACAAGGCATTATATATATATAATTATATATAGTTTAAAGTTTTTTATTATTTATTTATTTTGAGAGAGACAGCGAGCGAGCACGAGTAGGGGAGGGGCAGGGAGAGTGGAAGAGACAGAGAATCCCAAGCAGGGTCCACATTGTCAGTGCAGAGCCTGAAGTGGGGCTTGAACTCATGAATCATGAGATCATGACCCTAGCCGAAATCAAGAGTCGGACGCTTAACCTACTAAACCACCTGGGCACTCCACATGAAAAATATATTTAGAGACAAGTCATCCTATTCCACCTCGCTGCAATACTACCAATGTAATATCTTTTGTCTTCTTTCAGCAAGGGCAGTACTATTATAACATTCCATAGCCAATTTTATGGCTGCCACATTGATGTTTCAGATTTGAGAAATGAGGCCATTCAACATTAAGAAAATATCCATTTCATTTAAAAAATGAGTCACAGACCTTAACAGATACCTCACTAAAGAAGATGTACACATAACAAACATACAAAAAGATGTTCCACATCACATGTCACTAGGGAAATGAAAATTAAAACAGCAATGAGATACCATTATACACCTATTAGAATGGCCACAATCTAGAACACTGACATCACCAGATGCTAGTAAGGTTGTGGAGAAATAGGAACCCATACAATGTTGTTGGGAATAGAAAACCTTACAGGTACTTTAAAAGACTGTTTGACAGCTTCTTACAAAACCAATATACTCTTACCATATGATCCAGCAATTAGGTTCCTTGGTATTTACCCAAAGGAGTTGTAAAATTCTATCTACACAAAAACCTTCACATGGCTATTTGTTGCTGTTGCATTCATAAGTGCCAAACCTTAGCAGCAACCAAGATGTCCTCCAGTAGATAAATGGATAAATTAGGATATACCTAGACAATGGAATATTATTCAATTAAAACAAAGAGGTATCAAGCCATGAAAAGACATGGAGGAATCTTAAGGCATATTACTAAAGAAGACAATATGAAAAATCTATATAATTCCAACAATATTCCATTATGGAAAAGGCAAAATTATGGAGACAGAAAAAAAAATCAGTGATCGCATGGGGTTGATGTGGAAAAGATAAATAGGCAAAGCATAGAGGATTTTCACAGCAGTTAAAATATTCTGTATGATATTATAATGACAGATATATGTCATTAAACATCTGCGCAAGTCCATAAAATGTACAACACCATGAGTGAACTGTAATATCACCTATGAACTTGGGGTGATTATGATTCATTAAAATAGATTAATCCTTGGTAAAAGTATACCATTCTGGTGAATGGATGTGGGTAATGAGGGAGTCTATGCATGTATGGGCACTTGAAGTATATGGGAAATCTTGTACTTCCCTCTCATTTTGTTGTAAACCTAAAACTTCTCTGAAAAAAAAGTCTTGGGGCGCCTGGGTGGCGCAGTCGGTTAAGCGTCCGACTTCAGCCAGGTCACGATCTCACGGTCCGGGAGTTCGAGCCTCGCGTCAGGCTCTGGGCTGATGGCTCAGAGCCTGGAGCCTGTTTCCGATTCTGTGTCTCCCTCTCTCTCTGCCCCTCCCCCGTTCATGCTCTGTCTCTCTCTGTCCCAAAAATAAATAAACGTTGAAAAAAAAAAATTACAAAAAAAAAAAAAAAGTCTTAAAAAAACCCATAATTTTACCTCATTTATAAACTAAGTGTTGAATAATTTCTTAATCTAGTATTTTTTTTCTGGAATTAAATTTTCTATACCATCTTTGTAGCATTTTCTTCAGTCTCCAGTTTCATGATACTTTTATCCCAGAGAAAGTAGAGTTTGGGGCTAAAATGTGTAACATGGCACTCATTTTCCACATAGTATATACCTTTTTTTTTCACTGTTACTTACCAATTCTACACACATTTGAAGGGAGAAAACAAGGAATTAAATTCAGATTGAGAGAATGTCAAAGTAAGTATTCAAATAATTCTATACATCTCAAATCCAAAGGTCTTTTCCATTTGGCTACACGCATTCCCTTTTCAACTGCCTGCAATGTAATTGGCTTTTAGTAAGAATGGTGCTGTGTATAAAGAATCATCAATGCTTTTCTCAATGCTTAAAAAAATTTTTTTTTTAACTTTCTACTATTGAGTTCATCAAAGACATTTCCGTATCTTGAGAAGGTCCCCTATAATGATTATCTTTTTGCTTTCTGGGCCACAACGGTGTGGCAAAAGGCAGTTTGTCCACACCTAGACAGAGCAGAGTTATTATTGATTCCAGCCTTTCCCTTACCATATCCCTCAGATCCATTCCTAAGCATAAAAGGAGCTTTTCAAAAGAAAAAAAATGCTACAAGATGAATCACATTTGGAAAATATTGGGCTAAATGAAGAAAAAAAAATTCTTTATAGCAGTACTGTTCAATGCCTGCATATGCTAATGAACATTATGATTCTCCTAATGGAGGACATAGTATCTTTTCTCAAGCCTATCTGCTATGGGAATATGACTTAGTTAAATACCTGATAATATTGTTTGGTAAGTCCAGTTTGAGAGACATAGCCTTAGCTTGTTATCAACTATTTATACTTTAGTGTAAAGGAGGAATAGGAGAGTAGAGCTTGATAAGAGTAAAATTTACTTGGTGTCAATGAGCTTCCAAATATAAATACTAGTTTTGGAGCCAATTTTACTTAGAGCTAATTCTGGAGCAGGCATCAGGCATCACAGATGTAGCTGAGGGGAGGGGAGTAGAAGGAAACAGATTCTCTGTTTTTTGCATGTGTATGCTGACAGTGTAAGTGCAATTGTCTACTTTCACCACAAGATTATAACAGATACATAAATACTCTTGCAAGCATAGCCTGGAATGCAAAGGCAGAGTAATAGGTACCTTTAGTGCAACAAAAGAGCAAACAATCAGGTAATAGAATAATCTTACTTAACTGTACTAATAGGCTACTTTAAAAATAATTAAAAAAAGAAAGGAAACATAACAACCTAGACCTAGTTGAGCGATTTCTTATTGAACCAATTTGTTTTTAACATCAAAGTCACTTGCAAAATCACTCCCTCTTAGGAAGTTAGAAAGCACCTTGAGGAAGTGCTTAATTATCCCATTAATACATATATACTTAGTTTCTTAGTTTGTTAATAAAGAAATATAATAGTTTGTTAGTAAAGAGATGTAATAATACTGCAGTTTATATGCTCTCTATCCCCAATTATGTGGTAAATTTAAGGTTAAAGTGAGGCCTACTTGGTTATTTTTTTTTTTTAACTTTTTCATTGATACATTGCTTTTTTACAATTTGGGCATGTAACACATTTGATCAACCTGGTGGTCAGGTGGATAAGACAGATCATTCTCTCCCACTAGGATTTAATGAACGGGATCATACTAAAAGGAAGACTTCAGGTGTCTTTTTAAGTACTTATTTTAATGTCTGGATTTATTAAATCCTAAAGTTAATCAAGAGATTACTTTTATTTTGTTTTTCAGGAGAATCACTCATTGCCTATTCCCATCGGCATCTTATTTTCTTTTTTTTTTTTTTTTTTTAATTTTTTTTTTTTTCAACGTTTATTTATTTTTGGGATAGAGAGAGACAGAGCATGAACGGGGGAGGGGCAGAGAGAGAGGGAGACACAGAATCGGAAACAGGCTCCAGGCTCTGAGCCATCGGCCCAGAGCCCGACGCGGGGCTCGAACTCACGGACCACGAGATCGTGACCAGGCTGAAGTCGGACGCTTAACCGACTGCGCCACCCAGGCGCCCCGGTATCTTATTTTCTAAATAAATGCTTCAATACGAAAAATCGAGGAGTGATAAAATGTCTCCTCACACACAGAACAAGAGATTTTACCACTGATAGGGTGAGCTATTAAAAATGTTCTTTATATTGTTTTTCTATTAAGAGTCTTATAATAATTAGATGTAAATTTTCTTTGTAACATCATAGCAGATCCCAGAATTATCTCAAAACAAGGAAAGCCCAACAACTGTCAATTTCTCTGAGACCTACTCCTTCAGTCAGGTGGCTACACACAGGGTCACTTATCGCTCAGTTACAGAAGGAAATTTCTAATTTTCTCTGTTACCTAGCACAAGGCATACATTGATTTTATTTAATAAAGATCTAAGGTATTTTCTGAGTCTGTATAGTCTAAAAATACCTAGTCAAAGGCCCAGCCCTCAGAGCTTTTGTGGGAGAGTTGCACTCTATTTACCCCAGGCAGGCAGTTGATGCTTTTTCGTCTACTTCTCTATTAACAGTACTAATGGACTTTGAGAGATTTGCATTTCTTCAGCAGCATTATTCTGCCTCATTTTCTTAATGCTATCCTGTGGGTTTTGTCAACTTCCCCTTTTATCTACTCCTCCAGTCTAAATTAAATTCAAACAAGGATACATCATTCTCTATGAATATTATAAAACCTACAAAGCAAATTCTTCTGTGAACATAGTAAACAACAATTCTGAAGGTAATAGTTAAGTGAAATTTTAAGCACAGTCATCCCACTTTATTATAGAACTAGACAATTAAACAAAATAAACTGCTTAAGGTAACATGAAGAAGTTGGCTGCAGGGAAACTCGGCAAAGCAAGACAAATGAATTAACGTTTTGTTTTGTTTTGTTTCTCCTCATTAGTTCGGGTGAAGCACCTAGGTATGCTGTGCTGAGATCTTTCCTCCTCTCTCTCTCATGAAGACTGTTTTGTCAGGTTTCTGACTAGTTGTTCCTGCCTATGAGGTGGCTTAGTAAGCAGGATCCTCGGGAATAGAAAACAGAGAGGACTGTAGAACAGATACCATGACCTATTTCTACCCCAATATCCTTCTCTTCTGACCTGCCATTCAAGTATTCTAAGAACTCTGTAAAAAGTGAAAAGTAGGCCTCAAGGCTGTTGTTATTTTCTATACTACAGAATTTTCCTCTCAGAGAAACTAGCTGCATATCTAAAGTCCACTTGGTAGATATATGAAACTAGAACCAATTCCCAAACAAGAGCCTATTTTCCTTCTGGTGGCCCCCCCCATGCCAGGATAACATTTGAATGTGTTTGCCCTTTGTCCCAGATGGGGAAGAAGACTTGTGTAACCAAGGTCATCAACTTTGACCCAAAGCATGAAAAACAGAAAAGAAATGGGTTATTCCCACTGGAACCACGTTTTCAGATAGCTAGCAGGTAATTTTGGCTTCTCATTTCCCTCATCTTCTTCTAGGCCAAAACTTAATCAGGGACATATTCACATTCTAACCTGACTTTTTCTGCTGCTTCTCTCTGTTCTTTGCTTATACACAGGAGACTGAAGCTCATATTGTTTGTTTGTTTGTTTTTTTACATTGCAAAGAAGTTATGAAAAACAAGCCATAAAAATAAATGTAGATCTTTGCCACCTATTCTTTAGGGACTCCATGTTTGGCTCCCCTTTCCTAACAACCTAAGAAAAGACAGGCCAGGTGAGTCAAGGAGAATATCTAGGGCTACCTCAAAACTACCAGAATCCAGACAATTAAAAGTAGTGAACACAAGTATTTCAAGATCAATATAATATTCTATGCTACCATAAACTTTCATCTAGTTAGTCCCCTTTCTCTCTTAAGGTACCTCATTTTGTGCTTTCATGTTTGGTAACTAGAGAAAGCTTACAGTTTCAGTAAAAAATTAAGAATTCTGAGCCATGACTGAATTATCTATCAAACTGAGGAACCAGTTTGCTTCTTGTAGAATCACAAACTAGGATCATTACAAAGCCAACTACAAGGATAACATCAGGAGCCAGAAATATTGGTTGCACCTGAACATCATCTCTTTGATCTACCTGGGGCCTTCTTTGTCCCTGGCAGCGCATTCAATCATTTCTATTCTGGGGCCTCCTCACCATTGTGGCTCAGGCCAGGGTGAGGTAGCCCCTCCCAGAGTTACTGAGAATACTAATCTCAGAGTTACATTGCAAAACTTTTCTCAGATCTCATTTTCTTCCTTTTTGGAAGCACTCTGGATAAGGAGGCACTTGAAACTCCTTTTCAAAGAGTCCTTTAGTGTATAGCTTTTATTTTCTCTAACTCACTTCCCACTGGGCTTCTGAATCTATGAAGGGCTAACAGGGAATGGACCTCCTTGATGTATATCACAAATGTTTGTGTATGTCTCTTATGCATTAATCACACTGCCAAAAACCCAATTGTTTGTCCTTGATATCATCAGTATTTGTCCTTTTTTGCTTATTTAACTATTTTGTCATTTTTTTCTTAAATTTACTATATATTTTAAATATATCTAAATATATACTTTCATTATAAACCAATATATATTCATTAAAAAATATATAAGCTAGTCACAGGGGGTCAGATACTGCATGATTCCATTTACATAGGAATCTAAAATGGTCAAACACATAGAAGCATAGAATAGGATGGTATTTGGGGGCAAGGGGAAATGGGGAGTTGTTATTCAATGTGTACAACATTTCATTTATTCAAGATGATTAAGTTCTAGAGATCTTTACAATGTTGTACCTATAGTTAATAATACCATAGTATACACTTAAAATTTTAAGAGGGTAGTTCTTATGTTAAATGTTCTTAGAATTATAAAAAAAGCAAATATCATATATAAAAGTGTATACATAGATAAGAAATGGAAAAAAAACACATAATTCTGTCATTTTCTCTATGCTTTTTAGCAATCATTTTACAAACCATATTTTAAAAGACATGTGATCACAAAATGTACAGATTTTTATTTGGTACTTTTCTATGTTTTTCTGTTTCTACATAGTCATAATAGCTTACTTTTTCTACTGAATGCTAGACTGGAGGGATGTTTTATTATTATCTCTCCTACAAAGGCACATAATGGGTAAGAAGCTATGTTTCTGGACCACCTGGGCTGGAATTCTGATTCCGCATTTATTACCTGTGGGATCATGGGAAGTTTTGTTATTTACTCATGTTTTGGTTTCCTTACCTTAAAAACAAAACAACAAACAAACAAACAAAAACAAAAAACAAAAAAACCAGTATCGACATCCTAGGTTTTGTTGTGAGACTTAAAAGAGTTGTTACATGACAAAGATTTCGAACAGTGCTGGATATACAGTACGCCCTCAATTCATGTAAGCTAGCATTATTATAATTGGACTTGCATGTGGTTTCAATATTCAACAATTGTCAGTGCGATTCCCTCATGAAAAAAAATAAGAGACTTACATATTTATATTAGGTATTTGATTAAATATTAGATTTCCCTAGATTTTTTTGCATCTAAATAATAATAATAATTTTTTTAATGCAGGGACTAAGGGAGCTTTGGTAGATATCTACTGTCTTCTAAAAATGCATGCAAAACCCCAAAACACCTACTTGTGGTTTTATGTAATGGGATTACTGAAGGTATCTTCGTAAAGTCCTATTAACATTTTAAATAAATATTCTTTGAAATTAGTCCTCTGTATCATAAAAACTCACCTTTCATCCAATAACTTTCCAAATATGTTTTGTAGATACACAAAGCATATTGAGTAAAGAACAAGAAAACTTTTGAACAATCATAACTTAGGTCATACAATATGTGAAATAATGCTCAAGTTCTAAATCACTCAGATTCTCATTCACAGCTGTGGAATCTTGTTTTACATGAATTCCTAATAGCCTTTTCTGAGTCACCAGTAGAATAAAAGCAAAATAAAATAAGCTTAAAAAAATAAAGTAACTTAAAACTAAATTGAATTAAATTAAATTAAATGGAAATATAAACTAACAGTTTCAATGAGAGTAGTAAAATTTGCCAGCATACAGCCAGGCATAACAGAAAAATATGAAAAATATCCACAAAACCAAAACATAAGAACTACAAACACAGCATAGTGTAAGGTCATTTAGCATAATGGCAAACAGCCTCACATTTACTCAATATGCCCTGGGGGCATTGCTGTATTAGATCACAAGACAATAATTTAAATTCTGACTGAATCATCAATGACAGTTTAAATGGTCTTCAATGTGTTCTCTTTATACAAACAGGAAGGCAAAAAATAAATTTCAAAAATGTATGACAAAAAATGGGTGTGATTTTAAGTGCCTTTGTTTAAGAGTAAAATAAAATATCATAAAACAAATTATTCTCAATTGACTCACTCACAGAAGGTTTGCATTTTGTTTCAGAGAGCCATGGATAAGTGAAGTTCTGTCTCTATTTCCCTTCGGGGTCTTCACAGACACATTGACTAGGGGAAGCAAAGATAGAAAGGGAAGCCTATACAGGACAGTTGTTGCAATGAACCAGGATCCCAGCAACCTGTCCTCTGTCATAACCTAGAATTGTGTAATGAAAGAAATTCACCTTTAGAAATTAAACATATATTGTACTTACTCCATATGTCCCATTTTCTTTTCTTTTTACATTTTAGAATTAATGGTGCAATTGATAGAATACATTTCTTTCTGCCATGTATTTTAAATTTAAAAAAAAATGTTAACACTGTATTTTCTGAATTTGTATTTTTTCTTCTTTTTGTTTGTTCATTGTGGAATATCCCAATTCTATTAAGGGAAGGCTATTCTCTTAAGAGCCTATCATTCCACAGAAACCATAGCAGCTTAGTGAAGAAGAGACTAGAACTATTGGTTCTATATTCTGCTCCATTAAGCAAGGCATGACTGTAATGAAACACTCAGCTGTATAATTTATTCAGTGAAAAGAATATTATGGTTATATTTGTCCATTTCAACCACATTACAATTATAATTATCAGCCCCTTCCAATGTGTATGTTAGAAATTATGTCTTTCATAAAATATGTTAGTAATACGTTTCATTCATGCCTCCAGATATAGTAGTAGATTGTTTAAAAATCTGAGTAAAACATAAAAAGTTCCTGATGTTTATTAGTTTATTTTGTATTTAATTGAAGCCAGGTGCTAAAGACAATCTCTCAGTAATGTAATGAAGACGTAAAACTGTTTATTATTTGCACATATAAGTTTAACATGATTAAGAAACTACAAAAACAGAACACATTTTACCTATAGATATTTATTTGGTTGTTAAGATAGTGAGTAGGATTTGGATTTCTTTTTTCCCTTTAAATACCATTTCTTAAATTGCCTGAAAATACTGCCTGACAAAAGTGCTCTGGCTAATACTGTAATTTAGAAGAGCATTGAAATGTGCCCTCAGCTAGGAAAGTCACAGGTTCTTGGTTCTCCTGTTATTCGTGCAATAGGGAGTTTATAATGGAAATGACAACAGACCATTAACTATAGCACTGCTTGCGGGCATTGATATAAATATCATTACAGATTAAAGACCTCTGCAAGAATTTAGTCAAGTAGGATTAGCAAATAAACTATTAGAGCTGAAGATTAAATTGTGATAGACCAAATAAAGTAAATTTCCTGCTATATTCTCAATTTGTTTCCCAGAGTGGCAACAATTCCTCCTGGTTCAGAAAATGCCTTGTAAAAGAGTCCTGTGGCTAGAAAGTGCAGCCAAGAGGTATGGAAGGAAACCTAAGGTTCTGGTTGATGATAAGAAGATGGGAGCAGAGACTTTGGTCTCATTGTGTTTCAGTTGTGGCTCACAATCCTTAAATGGTCTGGAGAAGGTTCAATTTAATTGCTGTGCATCCACAATCCTCAGCAACACAAACTTGACATTCTAATGTTTTGGACTTCATGGTCTTGTCAGATTTCATGTTTCTCTATGCTTTGAAATCTTCTGTGGTTATAAGGTAGTTATAAGGAGCTCAAAATTACAAAGATTTTTAGTAGATATTTATAAGGCTTACCTACTTGATACATAAGGATATAGTTATACAAGTCTGAGTGCTGGCATGTGTGTGAAAGCATGTATTTGTGAATATGTACGTATGTTCCCTCAAGAAAATATATTTCTTATCTTTGTTAGGCTTCCTGTATTCATTGGTTTTGTTTTTATGGATATCATGACCCATGCAAGCAATGGCATTTTCATCTTATTGTTGGCAGGTAAAAAATAAAATTGCACCCATGCTCACCTTCACATTTATAGGTATTCAATGCATTAGAGACTTTATAGGCTTCCATTTATATGCTTTGGTTTCATGTGCTGAATTTCCACCTACTTCCAAATTATGCTATCATACAGTTATCTCTGCAAATACATCAAATCACTCTACAGAGAAATATAAATTAATAATGTTAATTTATACATTCATTTATTCTTTCTTTCGGTCATTCGTTATATTCAGATGTTCAAAGTCTGCACATACTATAGCTTTGAAACAAAGTCCCAGGTCAGCTCTACTTTCTTTCAAACAAAGACTATGCATCAAGAAGAAAGAATGGCACTAATATACTAGAGCTTGTGCAGGAAAATTAGCAGCTTCCTTGGGTCACCCCCTTCCAGAGAAGAAATTGAAAGCAAGGGAAGATTCTTACATAGCAATACCATATTGAGATATGAACTGATGGATGAAATCAAATATACCACTCAGAGCACTACTTGTTTTTTTTTTTTTTTCTTTTTCTCAAAAACATATAAAAGGAAGTAAAAATTCTGAGGTCAAAGTCAGTTACCAGAAATCTACAATAGTAAAAAAGAGCTGTAATAGGAAAGTTCAGAACAGATGGGTATCATGGTAAAAAGAACAAAACAAAACAAAACAAAATTAAAAAGCTGGTTCTTGACTGTAAGTTCTGGCAAGACCACCGAGAATCAGACAACAAACAAATCCAAACAAAAATTCATGCAAGATTTATGGTGCCTAACATCAGGCTAGAATTGGTGGTGGGGACAAGAAAGCAGTGAAGGATGCAAGACAGACTACAACAGGTCACACTAAGGCTCCACCTTTAGTGAAAAATGCCAAGAAGTTAGGCTGAGAGTGGGTGCTGCAGGAACATGAGATGTTCCCCTCCAGCATAAGGAGCTGTGGCTTCCATGTGGAAACATTTGGGAATAGGATGTGCTTTCATTTTATGCTGGGAAAGAAGTTTTGAGGAAATTAAATCCTTTTGCTTCTGACTAAAAGCATATTTTTGTTAATCTTAGAGTGTCAGAGGTTCATTCATATGTTAACTTACTGATAGAAGCACAATATACCTACAATTGCCATATAAATAATGTAAGTATTCAGATTTCTATTAGTAAAAAAACCCACATGATATAATGTTTGCTATATTCCAGGCATCGTTCTAAGCACTTTACCAAAATTTAACACATTTAAATCTTGTAATAGTGATATAAGGTTGATACTATTAACATCCTCATTTCCCAGATGCAGAGCTTAAGGCCCAGACCCTCACTATTAGACTATTGAGCAAGAATACCCAGGCAATATGGTTTTGTATACCTAATAAGTCATTTCTGATGGCTGCTGGCAATAGTGCACTCGAGTATACAATTATAAGATGGCCTCTAGATTCCTGGAATGCTTAGGACTCAGGTTAGGCATTCTGCAGAGCAATGGTGGGTCAGGTCTAGGAGAATTTGGAATATGTACAGTGTCCTTTAAGTTTGGCTCAGAATCTCATGTAGTTACAGATGTAAGGAATTAAATCTGTTGTACGTTCACAAAGCATATTCAATATATGGTAATAAAAGGTCAGTTATATGATTAATTAAATAGAGAGATAATAGTACTTAATTGAAAGGTGCTGTGACAAGTTTTCATGAAGTAAGTCTAGAAGCAATATCTGTTTTTCATTATACTCCACTGATTTATAAACTGTACCATATTTCTTCTGTCATGGATATATGTTTAGAAAAAAAAGTGAAGATGGATGGATAGGACAATGAAATGTCCTATCTGTATGAAATATATCTGTATTTGTAGGAAGAGGGATTCTACTTTTCTCATTGCTTTGCTATGCTTTTGTTTTTTGTAGTTTAATCATTCATAATGTCATGAAAATACTATAAGTATACACCCAAATACTTAATTTCTATTTTTAAAGTGCTGTTTTGAATTTATGTTCTGAGTCAAGTTTATTTAGACATCTTGAGAAAAATTCAGCTAGCAAAGAAAATCATTATAATTAAAATTATCTATGAACAAAAGAGTTTATAGTCAAGATTTTACTGGAAGGAGGAAGGCACTGCCAAGTATTTGGAGACTATGTTGGTGTATTATACAGAATAGGCTAGGCCATGAAACTGTAACAAGTCAGCCCCAAAGTATTATTAGTTTAATCCTATAAACACTTATTGCTTATTTACATAAGATAGAAGGTCTGGTGGACTTCCTTCATCTTACAGCTATACTATCTGAACGATCTGCCCTCTGACATTGCTGTGACCTGGAAATACAGTGGTGGAGAAAGCACACCAATTCTTAAATATTCTCAGATTGGAAATAAAGCACATTGTTTATACTCTAAGTCCATTGGTTACAACTAGTCATAAAACATGAAATTAATTTCAAGGGATTATGAGAAATACAGGGGAGCATATGGAGACATTTGAAATTTAAAGAATTAATTTTCTATTACAAAATGATATTAAAAGGAGTAAGAGTCTAATACATTAGAATAAAAAAGATGAAAATAGAACATATTTATTTTTAAAGCCTGGGTGGCTCAGTCACTTAAGCATCCAACTTTGGCTCAGGTTATGATCTCATGGTTCATTGAGTTCCAGCCCCACATCGGGCTCTGTGCTGACAGCTCAGAGCCCAGCACCTGTTTTGGGTGCAGGCTCCCTCTCTTTTTGCCCCTCTCCTACTCATGTTCTGTCTCCCTCTCTCTCTCTCTCTCAAAAATAAATAAACATGAAGAAAAAGACAGTACCTTATAATGATGCTACCTGCTTATATATTTTAAAAGTGAAAGTTAATAAAAACTAATATGCTATATATGTGTCAATCATACTTTGGCAGAAATAATATAAGTGAAATTCAAGAGGGCTAGAAATAAGGAAAACAGGCAGACTCAAAGGAGTAAATGAGGGGAGAGGGAGTGGTGTAAGTAAAAATATTAGAACGTGAACAGATTAGCTTGCTTTAGCAATCGTTAAAATTATTGTTGACTCAGATGTTGAACTACCAACTTAGAATTCTCCTTAGCTTAGAAATTATTGCTGATAGAGAAATGTGAGGAGTTGAAACTAAGCCAGCTATGATATAACAAAAGTTGCAAAGCAAGTGGGCAAACATATCCTACTACCATAGTCAAGGCCCCACTACTCTCCCAGAATTAACTCTATTTTAATAAAAAGCAAAAATAAGAAAATAAATGGTCCCTCTTTTTTTAAACATCAAAAGTAGGTCTATCTAACCAATAAACTGGTGTACCAGGTCCCAGATGATTGAGAAACCACCTCTGGAATATTATTAGGAGTAGTGATTCTTACTGTATAGTACTGCAGATAAACACTGAAGTTGGGAAGGATTCATTATGAAGACATAGCAGGGCACACATCTTCAGTCTACCAAATAGATATGTACACATGGACAAACTACTTAAACAAACTGACCTTCATTAAACTTCCCTTTAAAGTAAAGATAACTTATAGCTATCAAGTAAGTTCCTTGTTGAAATTTTAAGAGATAATGTATGTAAATTTCCTAGGTCAGTGCTTGTGTACAAAAGACATGAAAAAAATTGTGGTTTTGGGGGCTCCTGGGTGGCTTAGTCGGTTGAGCATCTGACTCTTAATTTTGGCTCAGGTTATGATTCCAGGCTCATGGGATCAAGGCCTGCACTGGGCTCTGCACTGATCGTGGAGCCTGTTTAAGATTCTCTCTATCTCTCCCTCTGCCCCTTTCCTCACCATCTCTAAATAAAAGGTAAATAAAAAAAATTTTTAATAAATTAAAAAAATAAATTTAATTAAAACATAGTGGTTTTCTATATAGCAGGCATTAAGATAATAAAAATCAAAGGTAAAACTGTGTAAGGGTGCACACTGGGTGTGCATTTCAGTAATAAAACCCTCCCCAGATATTTCCTCCCCCCCACCCCCCCAGTTCCTACAAACATACAAGTGTGACTGAGTGGAAAAATACTCCTTTTTGGGGGGCAAACAAATGACAGGACCATGCATAATGAAATTGCCCATACAGAGCTCAAGGGGAAAACTGAAGTTAGAAAGAGCAATTTTTTTTCTAGCCTAGAAAAAATGTATATATATATCCCTCAAGCTGAAGCAGAGCATCAAGTTTATTGATTATGTATTAACTGACCATTGAGAAAATTAGCTAATCTTGGGACTTAATCATTTAGGTTTAAAAATGACATCATTCATTTCAGCAAAGAAATAGAAAAATGCATTCTTAGATTGAATACATCTTTTGCAGTATTTATAAAATGTCAAGATCTGGTGGAAATAAGCTTTAAGACATCAATAGTCTTGATGTCATTCATGATTTTATTTGAAAATCGATTCTACATATTGATATAAATTTATCATGAATAAAAATCAATTACTGAATCAATTGGTTTTCCAATTTTTAATTAAATATGCATTTTGGATATTTGTATAAAAATAAATTGTAAGGATTAATTTATAGCTAAAATGAGAATCTTTAGTTATAATACTATATATTTAAAAGTTTAAAATCAAAACCTATTCAGTAATAACTTGTTCCTAATATACGATTATAAATACCTATATTTAAGCAATATCTAATTAAAATAAATTAATATACTATTTAAAAATTGTATAAAAATTTTGTGGCTTAATTTCTGTGTTAACAGAATATCTATTTACACTGAAGAGCTTTTACCAGTGTGAAAATAAAATAAAATGCTAAAGCTGCAACCTGTGCTCTCTTCCAGTTTTATTTATATACAACAACAATTCTTTGGGTTGATAAGGTTCAGTAACTTTGCCTCCAAATATTTACACATGGATAAACTGATAATGGAATAAGCAAGGAGCGTCCCCATGTGATTTCTCTAGAAACAGTACAATATTGTGTGGGAAAGTTCAGGGCACTTTCAGTTTAGAAAGGGTCACCTTAAAGCTTCCTGAGAACTTGGTTTCAATTTTCTAAAAATTGACTATTTTTTTTTTAAAGATCAGTCTAAGGGAGTGAGAGAAGGGTCTATTCTATACAAAGTGCTAAAAACTCCAGGAATGACTTAAAAATGGTCCAGTGCCTCACCTCTACTTAACACTCTGAATGCTCCTGATCAGAATAATCACTGGTGGAGAAAGTAAATGAACGTTCAATTTTCTATGTCCTTCTCCAATCCTAAATCCCATTCTTAATAACCATCATTACTTAGGCTAATATTTCATAGGGTAGGTATTGGATAACCAAACTTACTCTCCTCTAAAACCAGGTTATGGTTCTTAAATTGGGAAGCATGACCTTTAGTCTTTGACATTATCAGACAGAAAAAAAAAAAAAAACCCAACAAAAAAACAACACTTGTCAGAGGAAATGTGATGGTGAGTTTTATATGTCAGCTTGGATAAGCTATAATACTGTTATTTATTCAAGCCCTAATCTGGGTGTTTCTATAAAGGTATTTTATAGATGTGGTTCACATCTGCATCTTTTACATATAGGAAATTACCTTCAATGACGATGAGCCTCATCCAATCGATTGATGGCCTTAAGAGCAAAACCAAGGTTTTCAGGGAAGAAGAAATTCTATCTCAAGACCACAACATCAGCTCCTTAGTGAGTTTCCAATTTGTCAGTCTGCCCTACAAAGCTTAAAATTCCCAACCGCTGAAATCACGAGACATTTTCTTAAAATAAATTTCCCTTGATAGATAACAAAATAGATAATAAATGATTAGATAGATAAATAGATAGATGATACGTAGAGAGATTTAATACAGAAAAATATAAATACAGAAAAAATATAAAGACAGGTATAGATATAGATATCCTATTAATTCTGTTTCTCTGGAGATGGCAGACTATTTTTTTTTCCTTTTCATTTAGTAATTTTCTTGGAACAATTTTCATATACCTGCTTTCATAACTAAGATCTGACCTAACTCTGGTTTTACCAAACTCCTCTGACTTCTGAGTCTCGCCAGGATTTTTTCTATGGGAAAATTAAAACACTGAGTAATTAATCAACTTGCCACATTTTTACAACTAGCAATAGCAAAACATATTTCTAATTCAAGACAGTACTGAGAACATGTAAGTGAGAATAAACATATAAAAAAAGAGTAAGTATATCAATAGCAATTCTAGTTACAGGAATAGACAAAATCTGTGACCAGAGATATTGATCAATTTCCCAAATACAGAATTTCCCAAGTAGAAAATATTGAAAGGTAAACAAAAATAGATGTTCCAAAAGAGACCATGTATAGCAGAAATCTGAAGTAAATATGGGAAGTTTTGATGAGACTTGTAAGGTACTAAGAGCAGGAGTTGGCTTAATATTCAGCAGAGAGAGTAATTAATTGACACAATAAAGCAAGACTTCCCCCTTTCTGTCTCTATCTCTTACTTTTATGTTTTTATCAAGCTTTTAGAAATTTTTCTTTAAACTTGGAGTTGTAAAACTTTATGAGATATTTAATACTTTTCCTTTTATCCTGTTCAATATTCCTACATTTAAAAAGTTTAAAAGATAAATTTAAGGTGTTCTCCTAAGAGTAGAACCAAAAGAAAAAGGACATAGCCAAAGAAAGAAAGAGAAAAATTAATATATTAGTTTTGGTCGGGGAAGTCCAATTTCCTATTAAAAGAGGTTCAAATATTAAAAAAAGGAAAATGAAGGAGAGGGGAAAATTATCAAGGAATTAGTACAGGAAAATTTTACGAAAGTAAAAGCCACAGGCCCTACAAGAGTAGTACATTTACTAAAAAAAGACTCCCAACTAGGCACACCATCATAAAATTTTTAACACCAAAGGTAAAAGTTTTCAGAAAAAAAAAGTAAATATATAATATATTAGTAATCAGAAAGGCACTAGCCCTAAACGGCAACTCAGGAGGCTAAAATAATGGAGAAATAATTTCAGTATTTGAAGGGAAAATAATTTTCCACCTAGAATTATGTGTAAGCCAACTAATCAATTAAGTATAAAGGCATAATTAAGATACTGAAGAAATATAAGAAGTTATAAAAGTTTTCTCCCACATACTCTTATAGGAATGGTTAATGTTCTCTAAATAACATGAACATATGCCAAGAAAGATGAAAGTCTAATAACAGTGGATTCAACACAGTAATAGAAATATGGCAGCTTTGTAGACTTGGGGAGCAAACCAGATAGCAGAAGGAGGACTCAGGGTTTTAGGATTGCAGTCTCTTGGAAAAAAAGCAGGAAACTCAATAAAATATCTTGTATAGGCACATTTTTGAAAAAAATATTTTGTATAGTCATGAAGGATATGTGAATTTCAAGATATGTAAGACAAAATGAAGAAAAGAATATAATACTCAAGTAATAAAGGAAATGTGATCATAATATACTAATTCACTCTGCAGTACACTAAATTAATGAAATTGAAAGGATATAAATACCCATTATTAATTAAATTAAAAACAGTGATCAAACTATATAGAGAAGAGAGGGTAAGAGGAAATGAAAATTTGATTTAACTACACTAAAGTTCACCATTATAACAGAAAGTAATGGTAACATACTATATTAGTGAATCATACATATTTATATACACATATGTATAGTGTGTATGTGTACACACACACACACACACACACACTGGTGCAGAATCTATACACAAAATTATATATATTATATATACATATATCTTTGATTTCAAGCTAAACTCCGCCTATCTTAGTTGTGTGACCTTAGAGTATATTGAGTAAATTTCTAACCTTCATCGTCTTCACTATAAGAATCGACTTCAGAGGGTTCAAATAAAGTTGACATAATTAACATAACATATCTGCAAACTGCCTGACATTTGAATTCTCAATAAACATTAATGTCCAGTCAGCAGTAGTTTTATAATTTTTTTTTAAATTTGTATATTATGTTCATCCAAATGTATTTGTCTATCATAAAGATTTACTCAAACTTTCTGGTCTACTACTAGATCCTTTTACTTTTGCTGCCCAGCATATTATGGTCTTACTCTTGTTGTTATTCTGCCATTTCAGTTGAATCTTCACAGAGGAAGAAAATTATATATACTAAAATTCAAGGTCCCTTCTCTAAACAAACAGGTGATTATTCAAATAAATAAATAAATAAATAAATAAGTACACACACACACACACACAATACTACAATCATAAAATCAGTTGAAGATGGAAATTTATCACTATTTAAGCCCATATTTAGACAAGCATTTATCTGACTTTAAATTCAATACCTTTAATATTATACTGCTTTAGGATTTAATAACTTTTAAGCATGTAAGATAAATAGCAGACCTTTTGAAGCAATTATTTTGTTTCAGACTAAAAATGATCACAAGCATATATAAAAACATAATTTGTGGGAGAAAGAAAACAAGCTTTTTCAGAATTACTGTATTCAGTGTAAATATTGTGTTCTGATGTCATAGAATATGCATAGTAAGGCTTTACATCTTTCAATCCACTACTGAAAATATTCTGATATTCAATAAAATTCAGTGATTCTAAATTTTTCCCTGTATCTTTACAAGATGTTACAATGTCCTGAATATGCAAAAATAGAGTGCCGAATATAATCTATGTTATTAAAATGTTCTTCTTCGATTTTACTTAAAGTAGAAAAATCAACTTTGTTGGTAGTAGAGAAAATTAAACATTAAGAAAGTAGGGTCAGTAACTAATGCTGCCCAATGTATTTACACATCATTGGACTTTCGTGTAATAAGATGTTTTATTTTTCAATACACTAGTTCAATGCTGCGGAAAAAAACTATCAGTATAAACATGAAAAATATTTTTGTTAAATTAAAGTTATTCAGGTTCTTAGATTATGTTGCTGCCCAATTTTTATAGAGTAAAAATTTAGGGGAAATTTTGGGAACAAAAGTTCACTAAGATGGAGTTACTATTTCCTTTTGGTCAATTTTTTTCCTAAAACAGTTGGAGAAGAGAAACATTTTAATAAAATATATGTAAGCTGATACCCTCAAAATCTTCAAGTTCCTCAAACTGTGTGATTTCTCCATAAACTCATTATAGAAGAATGATTCAAGATACAGTTATCCATTCAAAAATACAAATTGCCCTAAAAAAAATAACAAACTAGTTTCCAGCTGCAGATATGCAAAAGTTTGTAGACACCATGATGAACAATCTTAATAAGCAGACCATAAGGCAATACATTAAATCTCTCTAGCACGCCTCTCACATTCTGAATTCCATTCCTTTCTCTTACTTAGATTAACTGCTACTCATATTTACTGAAACAAAACCCCTCCTTCAAGTCTCAGTTAAAATTCCAGTGCCTTCTCTAAATAAGTCAGTCCAATAAATTCCCTTCTTCAAGTACCTTAGGTACTTATTGTCTTTATTACTTGGACATTTTAGATTTTCTGCCTTAGGTAGCTGTTGTTTGTGTGTGTCTTACATCTCCAGTTAGGGCTCATACTCCTGGAAGAGAAAGCCTAGTTACCTGTCACTGCAATGCTAACTATCAACCCTTCCCATCCCCACAGAGAAACATGTATTATTAACCAGAAAGCCATACAAATAATAAGTACTTAATAATTTTCTTTAAAGAACATAATCTAATTATGCCTTAATACATAAACTGTGTATTTGTTTTTTTGTTTTTTTTTTTTAATGTTTATTTATTTTGGGGACAGAGAGAGACAGAGCATGAATGGGGGAGGGGCAGAGAGTGAGGGAGACACAGAATCGGAAGCAGGCTCCAGGCTCTGAGCCATCAGCCCAGAGCCTGACGTGGGGCTCGAACTCATGGACCGCAAGATCGTGACCTGAGCTGAAGTCAGGCGCTTAACCGACTGAGCCACCCAGGCACCCCATAAACTGTGTATTTGTTGATCAACGTGACAAATGTGTATAAGGACCAAGAAGATAAAGTAGGGTTTTTAGAGATTCATTCATTCATTCATTCATTCATTCATTCATTTATTAATGTCATTTATTAATGTCATGAAGTAGCTTTAATAAAAAAATTCTCTTTGATTCCTATTCCAATGTGTGTTATATGAGTTCTTCAAACTGAGAAAATATGAACAGAGCAATTTTCTATATTCAAGGAATTTCTTTCTGCTAGATATAGAATGAATAGCATCAGATTTAGAATATCTTGAACATACAGTGATGCCCTTCCTGGAAAAGAATAGTAACTTTGAGGAATAAAGCAGTGAACATAGCAGAGCTCCACTAACATCCCTTCACTTGGAGGCATGAGGACAGAAGGCACTCATACATCAAATCAAGAGGAACAAATCAAAAGAAATATATAGATTCATCAGCAACTCTACCAAGAAAGTCAGAAACAAGAAGCTACACTCTTTGCATAATCTAAACTTGAAATTGTTCCTGGTTAATAATTTTCTGACACAACCATAACAGGCAAAAAGTAAACACACTGTTAAATCTGTTTTCTAAGGATGACTACCATGCTTACACACAGTGAAAATAGTCATCTACCAAAGTAAGAAAGTCATGCCAAACACAGTGGGGGAAAACCTAGAAGAGAAGACACTTTCCAGTCAAACTACATGAGCATTAGCCACCTTACCTTTACCCTTAAAGCTACTGGATATATGAAGCAGATAAGTCAACTACAGAAAATCGAATCTTTTTCCTCTTCGTTTGTCTGGATCTGAAAGATATAAACAGAATTCATATCATTTCAAACATGCATATCAGGGGATCAAAATAAAGTAAGTAACAAGAAAAAAGAATTCAAGAGCTCTATGAAAACTCTGTATTTTAATGTTTTTTTTTTTTTTTCAACGTTTATTTATTTTTGGGACAGAGAGAGACAGAGCATGAATGGGGGAGGGGCAGAGAGAGAGGGAGACACAGAATCGGAAACAGGCTCCAGGCTCTGAGCCATCAGCCCAGAGCCCGACGCGGGGCTCGAACTCACGGACCGCGAGATCGTGACCTGGCTGAAGTCGGACGCTTAACCAACTGCGCCACCCAGGCGCCCCTGAAAACTCTGTATTTTAAAAGAAACCACTCTGAAAGACAATTGTAAACAATGCTATAATAAGAAATAACTTTAAAAAATGTCTTATACAAGTTCTCAAAAAACTTCAATAAAATTTATGCAAGACTAATGATTTTCTGATTAGGAAATAGAAAAGACAGAGTATGACCTATGACTGCTTAAATAAAAACCACAAAGGAGATGAGATCATCAGATTGGATATTAAGTAAAATAAGATTAATAAAATAAATAATAAGGGAAAAAAAGAATACTGAGTAAGATGGAGCAAGGCCGACGGAAGGAAGAAAGCTGACAGGCTGTAAAATGGTAGATTAATAATTTTTAAATTAATAATTAAATATTTTTCTATATTAAAGACTTGAATTTAAGTATAGAAAGAGTTCCTAGAGGACTGGCCAACATTAGTTAAAAGATACCAGAACTCAGATATGCCTTTGTAAAAGTGTTGCAAGTTTAAAGGACTTAAAAATACTCTCTATGAGCTTCTAGGAAAAAAAAAAAAAAGTTTAGTACCTAAGAGAAGAGAAAAATATCTGGCTGACTTCAAACTCAAAGTAAATAAGACTGCCAATAGATAATGCAGATTGTAAAACAAAATTTCTAGGTATAACCTATCTGACTTTTACTCAGAAAGGTAAAAACAAAAATAATTTTTAAAAGTTGTTCTTAGATAATTATAACATATGCCATCTACATTTTATTTAGAAAAAACAAGTACTAAATGATACGCTCCAAATAACTGAAAGATTATTTAAATCCTAAAATCCTAGAATGGAATTTTTATAATAAAAGAACCAGTAATATTCAATGTAACCAATAAAATATAGATATAATGACTTTAATAAGATAATAAAACTTCATCCAAATATCAAAAATAACTTATAGAAATTTCATTTGAAATAATATTAACAGTGATGATGCTATCAAGTTATAATTCTATTTAAGCAAAACCTCAACAGAGAATAAAAGAACACAAAACTGTTGTACCTGCAGCAAACAGAATATAAAAAGAACTAAAATATGACACTAAACCAAGATACTGACTATAAAATCAAATTATCAAAAGATATGTAAGATGTGGGAAAATGCTCAAAATAAAGTAAGGAACAAAATCAACTTCTAAAATGGGACAAACACATAATTACCAAATTCATATACATACGGATGCTTGCAAAATGTTAGCAGCCACTCACTTTGAATGGTAGACTATGAGTCTTTAACATTTTCTTTTTTGTACATTTGCATATTTCACTAGTTTCAAAATAAATACATAGTCCTGTAATCTGAAGAGTTTTAATAAAAAACATGCTCTTATAGTCATATCAATAAAATCAAACATACATATGATGAATTGTTTTTGTCTCTTTAATGGTTAGAAATTAGATTATTACATGGTCTAATGGATACATTATTATTATTATTATTATTATTATCATTTTAATAAATGGCTCTGTAAGAAATTGTGTTGTTGTCCCAGCTGGGCCTAAGTGGTTATTGGCCTGGTGGAACCTGGTACCAGACACTGATGTGCATTTGTATTAGTGAATATGCTGGTAAGTGGCCTTAGTTGTATTTGCTTTGGTTAGGTATAAATGCAGGAAATTAAACACAAGAGGCAAATAAAAATGTCCAAAGAAATGAAGAATGAAAGATACTATGCCGGCTCATGGGAGAAAGGGGTACAAGTAGGATCCTATGCTTTTTTTCAAGCTTGTTAGATACAGCAGTTAAGAGTACTACCTGGAGGGGCGCCTGGGTGGCTCAGGCGGTTAAGTGTCCGACTTCAGCTCAGGTCACCATCTCGCGGTCCATGAGTTCGAGCCCTGTGTCGGGCTCTGGGCTGATGGCTCAGAGCCTGGAGCCTGCTTCCGATTCTGTGTCTCCCTCTCTCTCTGCCCCTCCCCCATTCATGCTCTGTCTCTCTCTGTCTCAAAAATAAATAAATGTTAAAAAAAAATTAAAAAAAAAAAGAGTACTACCTGTAGAACTAGGGGACAAAAATATACCATGGAAGGGAAGACAAGGACTACAGCTTTGCTAACTCTAACACTGGTTTTGGGGCAGCTCGGTCACGCAAAGGTTTGGGGACCACAGGCAGAAGATCACTATGACATGTGCAAAAACAGGAGAGACAGAAACTATCCACAAAACATTTCCATGAATGAAAACAGCAACACGGGATGGGGAAATAATGTCCAGCTGTTTCTTGTGTGCAAATTAGAAGAGAAGGGCAAACAATTAGGAAAAACTTTATGATACCAAACAATCAGAATGGTTCATGAGATGTCCTCTGACACTCCCAATGGTATTCCCTTACTTTTCAATACACTTAGACTAATTGCCCATTGTTAGCAATGGCCAATGCCTTTCTACCTAATTTGACATTGGCCTCCTTCATCAACCTCATTTGTTACCCACTCAGTATCCACACTTTCTCCAATACAATTTTGCTTGATCCAATGAAAGTTGTTTTTTGGTTTTTGTTTTGTTTTTAACTTCTTTTCCCTTGCAGTGGTCAGTACTTCTAGATTAACCTTAAAAAAAAAAAAAAAAAAAAAAAAAAAAAAAAAAAAAAAGATGCTGGGCCTTTTATTCTTCCCCTTCTAGCCTTCTAGACTTCAACAGAAATGCTTCTAATATTTAATTGTTGCAGTGTTTCAATGTTTCCAAGGAAACATTAGAAAGTTATGGACTGATCATTTTTTCCCCCCATTTTTCAGTTATATTAGGGAAATGGTCAACCACTGCTATTTTGCTAAGGGTTAAAACTCAGGAAATTTTGTCATATACCTTTTTGTCATACACCGAGATGGTCATGCACTTTTCTTTTTTGACCTATTCACATGGTTATTTATGTGAGTAGATTTTCTGGTTTTTAGCTATCTTTGCATCATTGGAATGAACACTTTGTGCTTCTAGCTTACCTTTCACTTAGAGCACTGCTAATTGAAATGTTTTGTTTTTTCTTTTTTCTTTTTTTTCTTTTTGTTTTGGGTTTTCAATGGGCTCTTTCTTAAAAGAAAGCAGTCTACTGTACCAATGTCTTCATGTCATTTACTTTTGTCATTCAGGTCTAATGTCATCCTCTGAGAAAAAATTTCTCTAAACACATTCATGAAAAATTTCCTAAACACAGTCCCATACTCCTCTCTGGAATCACTCTTTATCGACTTGCCCTACTTTATGTAATTCACAATATATCTTGATATCTGCAAATTTATCATGTATGTATCTGCGTACCTTGTTAGAATCTCAATATCCTGCCATGATGAAGGCAGTGACTTAGTCTTACACATTACTATACAATAACACCTTAAACAGTAGCAGGAACTAATATTTCCTTTTTGAGAGAGTGAAAAAGAGAGAGAGAGAGAACTAGCAGGAGAGGGGCAGAGAGAGAGGAAGAAGGAGAAGCCCAAGCAGGCTCCATGCTGCCAGCACAGAGCCCAATGCAGGGCTTGAACCCACAAATGTGAGAACATGACCTGAGCCAAAATCAAGAGTCAGACACTTAACTGACTGAGGCATCCAGACGCCCCAGAAACTTACTAATATTTCAATAAAACACACATACATACCACACACACACACACACACACACACACACACACACACACACACACACAAATAAGCATATGAGAAGGAAGAAGAGAGGAAGGAAAGAGTGCCGAAAAAGGAACATGTAAGGGATTTTTGTGGGTTACTTCAAGAGAAAATGGTGGCCAAACCTGGGGAAATTCAGCAATCATTGATAACACTGTCTACTGATGACACCCAGGTGCATATGTGTCAGAAATTTGCCACTTATAGGAGAATTAATAGTTATATAAAGATTATTTGAATAGATTTATTTAGAATTGATGATGAAAATATATTTGAGGAACAAGAACACTACTGTCCTCTCAAAATAAAATATGGGACTCTTTTCCAGCTTTGTAAATGATATGCTAGCAAAAATATAGTATTTTAGGTATTGGGAGAATGCTATGCTATGCTATTATTTATTTATTTATTTACTTATTTATTTTTACTACACTATTATTTATTAGTAAACTTTCACAATTGTCAAGTTAACTGGATTACAAACACTATTATCATCATTTTAAATATATTTAAAGGACTTTACTGAAGATACAAATGCAATAGTTCCTGGATAGATGTACTACTCAGAAGTCGGTTTTCTACCACTATTTTAGTCATGGTGCTTCTTAAAAAAAAAGCAAAACAAACAAAGACTACTGCATATACTACTTCAAAATTTCTCTCCATAACTCTTAAATTAAGGTCAAGCATTACCACCTTTGTCATTATCATATTAAATTAGTAACAAAAAAAAAAACCAAAATCTGCAGATATAGGGATATATAACATGTGTACTTAACAAATGTGCTAAATTCACTGGTTATATTTATTATTGCTCAAATATTTTATATTTCCTCTAGAATGCATGATTCTTCAGCATTTTTTTTCCTTCTCTGAAACATTAACCATTTGATTAAATTATTACTTCAACTTTAATTTCTCATCTTTTGGCCATTTTATGGACTAAAATGATTTTTATTTAATTATTATAAATTTAATAAATAGGAGCTTAAGTCCTATCCCTAATACAGTTACTGCAGACATGCTGCCTACCTCATGTCAGCTATCCTGACTATGCAGTTACCCTGAAGAAACTCAGTCTGAGAAGTCAGATATTATTTCATCTTGATTTTTGTTTTGTAAGAGTAACTAGGTAGAAATGGCCTGCTTATGGGGCATATTCATATAGGCTTGTATTAAAATTAAATTAAATGCTTTCTAAGAAATTCAATAAATTCCTAAGGCTATAGCTATAGAAATGTGAGAAAAAGCCATAAGAAATGGAGACAGGATATATCTGAAGAATGTCAAAATAACAAAAAGGTGACATATCTGAGTCCAAACAACTCAGTGACTACTTAGAGAACTGAATTTTATTTATTATCATAACTCATATTCCATACCCCTCAAAAAAATATTTTAGGGACACTTTAAATGGCCACTTGACATCAAATGAGACCATCATGCTTAAAAAAAATAAAATATACAAATACAAACAAAGTCTATGAAAAGAGATAAGTTTTGAATAATTATACACATCTTTAACTTCTGATACTTTGGTTTGCAACTTTTAGGTAATTTTCCTTTACATGGGTAAACCCAGAGATAATATTAAAATAAGAAAAATTTAGTCATCTTTTAATTTGATTGACTCATTTTATACTTCCCTCCCACCGCCACTGGCTATAAAAGAACATTCAAAACTATTGTGAAGTTTCTTACTTGGACAAAATAGATGCATTGTAATTTATAAAAGGAAATTGTCTTCCTCCATGAACAATCACATCCCATTGTTCATAACATTGATAATCATATGTAGTTATGTACAAAAAGCTTGAAAAATACTGTTTTTTTTGTGTGTGTTATTTAAAGCTGCCAATTTGCCTGGGCTTATTAAAATCAAGGCTAAATCATTCCAGTGAGCAAAGTCTTAAAGTTTTAGTTGCATTGTCATAGGCCTAAGAATAAATTAAAATGTAAAACTTGAACTTGAGAGACATTTAAATGATCAAACTAAAGTATTAATGCAGGATAAACCTAATCTTAGCAGTACAGGAATGAGGCTTTACTAGCAAGTCTTTTCTAAGAATCAATAAATGTTAGCGAACAATATTAAGTGATGTGCTTAATAGTCCAACTATTAATACGCTTAACCTGGTTTGCCACCTTGTATAGAAGCAGCCTGATGTATTAAAATAAATGTAAATTAAATGTCTCTTTCCAAGAGTTTTTGTTTTATTATTATTACATACCCATTAGTATAAAACCTGATTTTTTTAAATTAGAACAAATCATTTCTTTCTCATATGGTACAATTTCAGTATAAAAATATTAATATCATAAAATCTGGATAGACCATTCAGACTTAAGCAATCTCCTTGTAATAATATTCCCTGGTAGAAAGAATCCTTACTAATGATTAGTTATTTTTATAGATAGCTTTATACAGTAGAGACAGAGTTAAAGATAACCCTTTACTGTAACTTTTCATTTCATTTAAAAACAGACATAATACTGAACAAAGGTGGTCTAAAAGACTCAAATGTACTACATACTTAAAATGTTTTAAGGGAATCTAGTTGTCTCTTCATTTAAATTTTGAAAATTTTATCCATTATGTGCTTTCAGTTTCCATTACAACTATCAAGACTTAAAATTTTGTGTAGTTCAATTTTTAAAAAAATGCTCATTGTTGTATATTTTTAATATTTTATACATTTTGATATCTATCTTTTTTTTATTATATTGTAATCTCCTTGAGGTCAGAGTATCTATTTGTTCTACTCCATACCACATACACAAATTCAACCACAGGTAACGAGGTTTATTCCAGGCAATTATACTGGCTCATCAACTCTCTCTGACTCACTGAGGTGGCTGTGTTTTGTTTACCTGGTTCTAACGATCCTTGCTATCTATATTCAGCCTAATTTCTTCTACTATTGGCCCCTTTTTTGTGCTATCTTTATTTTGCTTATTAGACTTTAATTGCATACTTAGGTCTTGGTTCTAATAACTCATCCAACCCTCTTTATATCTTCTACAATCTATATAGTGAAGTTTCAGTGCCTGATCATAACCCAGTCCATTACTCAGCACTTAGGAGACAGGAAGTCAGATTGAGTTATTAACAATGGGTGATATAATAACTAATAACTATTGTTCATTTATTAATGTTTGCTCTTGGGGAAACATAATTAAAAGATGGCAAAATTATAAGATACACACACACAATATTTTACATACTCAACTATTCCAGAACTTGACTAAAACATAATAACCTTTATATCTCATCATGGGTTAGATAAGTCATATAGGTTACTTCTTATCATCAAGCCTGGTAACATGATTTATTACTGTCCCCATTATAGAAATGGAGAAAGCAAGTTAAGGGATATACATTATACTGACTGAATTATAAAGTGAACATTAATGTAAGCAAAAAAAAAAATTAAAAAGGAGGATAAGAGGGTTAGGGTGAGTTAACATCTTATTCTTCAAAGATGAGGGTCATCACACACTGTCAAAGTTGATTAATCAAACTACGGTCATATAAGCACATTATTTAGAACTATAGAGACAACTACCAGAAACAACAAAAATAAAATTTAATCTGATTCCTTTTGGAAAGAGGGAAAATGGGGAGGAAAGGAGAATGTATATGTGTGTGTGTTTGTGTGTGTGCATGTGTGTGTGTGTGTGTGTGTGTGTGTGCGAGAGAGAGAGAGAGAGAGAGAGAGAGAGAGATAGGATGAGGCAGACCTTATTGCAACCAACTGGAATGAACACTTCTGTTAAGAATCAGCATTGTTTTGGTGTTTACTCAGGTATATCGAGCCAACTATATAGCAGGGACCAGAACTCAAATTAGTTGACCATCTTCACCTTCTGAAAACTTCAGGAGAGGAAGAAAGAATTAACAATGAAGATAGAACATTAAACATCTAAACTGCTATTGTTTAAAGAATGCTCTTGCTACCTTAGCAATTCATACATAAATATGCACAAAACAATCATTGTTAGCCAACAGAGTTAATATTATTGGTTGACTCATCAAGAAACCACCCACACTCAAGAAGTATATTTATAGCACTCACTATTTACTTATTTTTCTTTTCAGAAGAATAAACCATGAGGAATCAAATACTCAATCAAGATGGTCTTGAGGTAAAATTGTTAGTTAACGAGCTGTGTTGAATAGTTTCTTCAGCCACAGTTATAAACTGCTTCAAACATGCTGGCTGTTTCAAATGAGCCACACAATGGTGAAATGAAGATAGAAAAAGACACTTTTGAACAAGATATGGGGAACTCTGCTAACGCACTAAATGACATTATGCACAGTTTCTTGGTGAGAAAATTTCAACATTTCCTAATTTCTATCACAATTTAACAGTTACAGCAGACCTAGTTTCCTTGAAATTTGTTGTGAGGTTAGTGATGAATTAATTCTACCTGCACTAGATGAAGGATTAAATAACTCATTTTGACTTAAAATAGCTGCAAATTCTATTATGTCTGACTATTAACATTTCTGTCTGCCCAAGAATCTTTATGAACTATTTCCACCACCACCTCTACCCCATAGGATTAAAATTAATGTCAAAGAACAAAATTAACTATTTCTCAGCACACCAAATCTAAATGTATAATAATAAAATATATAATACATGATAAATATATACATATATATCCTTGGAAGGTGTTTTTTAAATTTTTTAAATGTTTTATTTATTTTTGAGAGAGAGAGAGAAACAGAGTGTGAACTGGTGACAAGCAGAGAGACAGGGAGACACAGAATTCAAAACAGGCTCAACTCTCTGAGCTGTCAGCACACAGCCTAATGTGGGGCCCAAACTCACGGACTGCGAAATCATGACCTAAGCCAAAGTCGGACGCTTAAACGACTGAGCCACCCAGGTGCCCCAGAAGATACTTTTAATCATCAGCCTCTTTGGTGAATATTTGATATTCTGTGTAATACTCCTAAATGTAATATCAATAATTTTATTAATATTTTAATTTATCCCCACATCATTTGCCCTAAGGTGGCTGTAGCCTTAATGCTTCACTAAAAATATTCCATAATATTAACAATTGCAGATAAAACGAAATATTAGTATTTCAACATGGTATGCTACCTAATATTTTGGAATAAAAATTATCTCTAGTAGCTACTGAAATACACATAGTAACCCTTTGAATTTTATTGTTTTGATTTTTGAAAATCATAGGAATGTAAGGTGAAGTTTATATATAGGAAGTTGTCATATGGTGCAAACATTCCATAAAGTCCTCTTACCATGTGTTCTTCAGTTTGCATAGTTATTCTACTTAACAGTTTTTTTTTAAGTTTATTTATTTAATCTCTACACCTAACGTGGAGCTCAAACTCACAACACTGAGATCAAGAGTTGTATGTTCTTCTGACTGAGCCAGCTAGACATCACTCTACTTAATACTTTTTAAAAGTAGATCACAGCATCTCTGCAAATCTGTTACCATAAACTTAGTGCTACAGAAATATTGTGACAAATTCCTTATAATTAGAAATTAAACAGTTGTATTTGCAACTACACTTTAATAAAAGTCATTTCACAATAAGTATTTAAGAACGTCCGATAATGTTAAATGTATTGTTATTAATACTGCTTCATTAATTATATTTGACATGTGCTTTACATCTTATCAGTTTTGTAGTTAGAAGTTTTATCGATAACTCCATGACTGACACAACAGTCAGTGAATAATAATAACCTACTCTAGGTATTTTATGTATTTTCATGGGGTCTTAGCTAAAGTTTAAACTTTACTTTTAATTGATCTATGAGCCAGATAAAAATATAATTTTAAATAATTACATTTTTAACATGTTTTATTATGACTTATTCAGTTTGAAATTCTACAAGTGAGATATCCCCTCATGAGCTCACAGTAACTCCTGGGAAAGGACACTAGGGAAGCAGGATAAAAAACACAATGAAAGGATAAATGAAGAGTCCGGATCAAAGCTATTGCAGTGCATTCATCTTGTTCTCCAGAGTATCTACAAACATACCAAATTTGGGACGGTAAAGCATGTCAGCTCACCTAATTCAGCTTGTTTATCAAACAAATCTTGATATAATACTGCCTTAGGCTAGTGCATGCCTTCTTTTTTTATTGTAATAAAACATACAGAGCATAATATTTATCATTTTAACATTTGTAAGTGTGTAATTCAATGACATTAAATACATTCACAATGTTGTATAACCATCACCACTATCTATTCCCCAAAATTCTTACCATCCCTAACAAAAATTCTGTACTCACTAAACAATAATTCCATTTTTCCTTTCCCAATCCATAATAACTTCCATTCCACTTTTTATATCTATGAATGTGCTTATTCTGGGTACCTCATATAAGTGCAGTCGTACAATATTTGCCTTTCTGTGTCTGGCTTATTACACTAAGCAGAATTTTTTAAATGTCCATTCACGTTGCAGCATATAGCAAAATTTAATTCAATTCCTTTTATGGGTGAAGAAAATTTCATTGTAAAAATAATAATTATATTTTTAAAGTAAATTTGAACAAACTTGATATACATAACAAAAAATTTCAATATGTTTGTACTATCATTTCTGTGGCCATATGATTTATTATTCATTTTTATTCCAATAGTGAAAGGGATGACTAATAACAATTAAACCTAGACAACACGCTTATACTGGGACTCTCCAGGGAAAACAAGAAAAATGGTCCTCCTAGGTACCAAGGAAAACATTCACTGTGGCAAGAGGGAGAACATAGTTACCAACGGCAAAGTATCTTCTTCATTAAGAACTAGATATGGAATTGCTTTGTGGGATTCCAGGGTTTTGATGTAATTAAAGGTTTAGTATAAAACAAAATTCTTTTTTTTTTTTTTTTTAATGTTAGAGGTTGTTAGAAGTGACAGTCTGTGTGTAAAATAAAACAAAATTCAAACGTCAAACAGTAGCTTTAAGATAACACTGGTTTTCAAAAAACAAAAACAAAAACAAAAACAAAACAAAAAAAAACTGGTCTTACAGGCCCCCAATGATTGGAGAGAACCATAATAAAACCTTAATTCACTGGTTAGAATACTGCTGGTATTACCATAATTTTACCTGAACATAGCAGACTCTATTCATTTCGAAAACTTAATCTCATCCTGTGCTATGGCTACAGAACAAAGAGCCTCTTAAAATCAGTAAATGCTTCGGACACCTGGGTGGCTCAGTCGATTAAGCAACTGACTCTTGATTTTGGCTTAGGTCATGATCTTACAGTCACGGTTTCAAGCCCCATATCGGGCTCTGCACTGACAGTGTAGAGCCTGCTTGGGATTTTCTCTCTCCCTCTGCCTCTGCCCTCCCACTCCCTCTCAAAATAAATAAATAAATCTAAAAAAATTTGGCAAATGCTCTTCACTCCTCCCCCACTTCCATTTTTACCTAAACATTTTCAATTTTCCTACCTGTCTTTCAAAATTTTACTCATCATGCCACTTTTCACTAGAAGTCTTCCCTTAGTATCATGGCAGAAATGGTTGTCTCTACTAGAGCACTTTTTTTTCTGCCTAGTCTTATAACTATATGCATTTTAATACATGTATTTGGAGCTTGAGGTGATATCTCTATACTTCCCATCATCTAATCTGTTGTGCCTCCTGCAACAGAGTTTCACAAATGCAAAAGAGTAAAATAGTGGGTTAAGGTCGGCCCACAAAAGAAATAGCTCTTTCTTGAGACACACAGGACACCTAACACACTCCTGGCCAATTATCTTCCAAAATCTCAAGGTCATATGAAGCCTAGAAACAATAGAAGAGGTTGCTGAGTTTGGGAAAATGTTTACCAGAATATCTCAATAACCTTTATCTACTGCAGTTATCTAAAATAATCCAGAGTATGCTTTAGTTCATCATAGTCACATGGTAGTATATCGAAGAAACAAGATTATCTTAGGAAAAAGAACTTGAGTAAAGAACTTTCTACATTTTGAATCTCATCACTAGAAGCATAAAACTTCAGAGTCTGAGTGAACCATAAAATTCATCCTTTTTAGAAAGCTACCTTCTCCAATCTCCTTATAATGTACTAATTTACTGGACAATATACTAGAGAGATGATTGTTCTAATTCACCTTAATACCTCCACTAATGGGAACTCATTACCAGTTGAAAAGCCTCTTCAATTTAGTGTTAATGTGTTCTCAGGGCTAATTTAGAAAACTTCAGTTTCATATATACTTTTGTGTGTGAAATATTACCCTGTTCTTCAATATTTCTTAATATTTCATACTATCCCAATGTTTCCTCCCATTCATATAGCTTGACATGTTGTATTTAGGTAGGGTAGAATGCAAAATAACAAGAGTCTTGATAGGAAGTTAAAAGCTTAGCTTTTAGGGATGGGATGTAAAGGCCTCATGCTATAGCATTAGTGTTAAAAATGTAATTGAGAGGGGTGCCTGGATGGCTCAGTTGGTTAAACATCCAACTTTGGCTAAGGTCACAATCTCAGAGTTTGTGAGTTTGAGCCCTGTGTCGGGCTCTATGCTGATAGTTCAGAGCCTGGAGACTGCTTTGAATTCTATGTCTCATCCTCTCTCTGCCCCTCCCCAACTTGTGTTCTGTCTCTCTCCGTCTCTCAAAAATAAATAAATGTAAAAAAAAGTTTTTTTTTTTTAAGTGTAATTGAGAAATGTAATACTTCTACTTCCTGAAGACTGGATAATCTTGCCCTGAAAAGGGAGGAAATCAGAAAGTAAAAAGAATCTAGGTACTGATATAAAGCCCTGAGAAACATGCATACTCTTAAGCCTCAGTTTTTGTTAGTAGAGAGGGTTGACAATAGAAACTCCAATAATTTTGAGTGATCCAAATACAGATACGATAAATGATTCTCCATCTCTCACTCCTGCTCCCACTAAAGGCTGAAATTTTGCAAAACCTAGAGATCCCATATAGATCAGTCTCCCAAGAAAGAGAACAATTTTCAGAAGTGTAAAGAATGGATCTGGAGAGACAACGAGAAAATGTCTGATAGAAATGCAGTAGGATTTATGGAAGATCTGAAGGCTCACTTGAGGTTTGTAGCCATCAATTCAAAGACAGACCGGTCAGTGAGATTTCATTTTCTTCTCCAGCCCCTACACTCAGCAGTTTGGATATATTGCAGAAATAGTTGGAAAATTTAGATTTTGTCAGGTAAGTACCAAGGGTGGAGTAAAAACAAAAATTGGAATAGAAGTTGTATTCATGATATTATAGCATTAGATCAGGTTATAAACTAAGAAAAGAAACATGATAGACCCCTTATTCTGCAAACACATGGTTAGTAAATTAAAGATACCATTGGGTTGAAACATTTTAAAATTAGTATACTAGAACAGAGAATAGGGTACAGAATAGGCAAGTAGAAGAGAGCAGCCAGAAATCGGAATATTTGTCATTTCAGATGTTTGAAATTGACCCTCTTGGTAATTCAAAGTTGCATTATGAGCATGATAGTAGTAGCTAAAGAGGTATGTTAATGCAATGATTTCCAGAATCAAGGTGCTTTCTTCTATTAATTTTAAAAGGGAGGACAGATGGATTAGATGAGAAATTCCTGGTATTACCTCATCCAACGGATTTCAAATCCTTGGATAGGTATTGATTTAAAAAAGAAAAAAATAAATCCTCACAGGAGCTTTATCATTAAAATGCCAGTCAACTGATTTTTTACATATTGATGGTACTGGTTCTTTATTATGGAGTCAAGAAAATCATCAGCATATGCAAGAGCGCTAGACATATAACAGGTATTCAATATATACTTGTTGCATGAGAACGAGTGTTTGAAAGAATAACTATAGTTTTAAGAAATAATGAGGAAATCATTATGAAATGCTTGTTTGTCCAGTTATTTTTTGTGTCACACGTAGAGAGTATATGTGAAAACTTTCTAGGTCTTAAAGCTTCATAATCATTAATATGTTTCTGCAATTTTGATGTATTAATATCCATTAAACAATCATTCATAGAAAAATGCTGTAAAGATGAATGAAAATTTCCAAAATCTATCAACTGGGTTCTTAAGTTGGACTTGACATCCTTCAAAGCTTTGAAAATATAACCTTGTTTTTAACTGTTCAGTGTCACTAGTCCAGTGCTATGTTTACCCATGTGGGCTTCATATAACAGAAAAGTGTGGCTAATTTTATTTATTTGTTTATATTCATTATACAGTTTTATTTCTTTCTACTCTCCTCCTCCTTTTATTTATTCATTTATTTTCCTGTAGGAGCAAACACATTTTTTTCTCTTACAAAAACAGAAAGAATGCCAGCTCATGTCACTCAGGACTCTGCAGAGCTTAACTTGTGCTTAGGAAGCTCTTCCTTCATGGATCTTTTCATGGTTTGCTTATTACCATCTTTTAGGTTTCAAGTCAAATACCCATTCTACTCCCTACCCTAGACAGATTTATAATTCTAGTATAGCATTCATTTTTTATCTTTATCAAAGCACTTATCAACACTTGAAGTTACCTTGCTTACATGTTTAAGCCTTACCTCACATCTAACCTTTATGGTCAAGTAAGTTCCTTAAGGTCAAGGATTCAGTTTGTCTTTACTCCTATGTTCCTAGCACTTGGAGAAGTACTTAACAAACAGTAGTTTACCAGAGAATATTGGTAGGTTTTCTAATATTAACAAATCTGTAAATCATTCCTTTTAAGATTTCTTTAATGGATATCATAGTTAAATAGCAGTTCTGTATCAGCCAGTCTAGTAACAATATAAAAACTTCATCAGAGAGTTTAACAGAATTTTTGGTATAAAGAATTAGAAACCATGACTCAGAGAACTAGAAAGACAAGAAGGAAATACTAAAGTATCACAGAAGGAAGCAATTGCCATCTTCTTCGCTGGAGAACAAAGAGGTAAGGTGGAAGAGTTAGCATTTAGAAACTTGGAGGAAGAGTCCTGTGAATCTGGAACTCAGATCTCTAGGGAGGGGTGATACAAAGTTGGGGCTACCTATGAGATACCACAGCAGAAAATCACGCGTTCCCGCAGCACAGAAAGACTGACAAGTGGAATCAGCTGCTACGGCAGGATTCGGTTCTCTGTTGCTGTTTTAAGGACAGAGGAGTGTGGTGGTGATGGCAACAGAAGCAGGAAGCAAACAAAAGTAGCAGGTCCTTCTCCTTCCAACAACAGCTTTCCTCTATTTACTCCTACTGAAAGAATCTAATAGGAACCCCTTATCAAAGGAGAAAAGTGATTGGCAAAGTTCCAGCCCCACCTCAAAGAACAGTACAAAAGGGTCAGTTTGAAGCCGAGATCATTATTTTAATAACCCAAATATTCCTTACTACAAGAATATTTAATTTATATTTTACTTGGGTAATTTTCCTATCAAATTTTAAGCATTATTTTAAATACTTAATATATTTGACATTAATTTTGTTAAATGTTTTGAAATTACATTATAGTTAAAAATTTTCCCACAGTTAGCTTTTGTACCATCATTAGTCATTCAATAATTCTCTCTCATTTTATATAATTCTTTTTTACACAGTAAATTCATATGAAGGGAGAGAAACGGGGTGGGTAGAGATACACAGATGTTTGATTTAATTTTTTTTTAATTCCTTGTTTACTGATTTACCCAAATCTTTTGTTCTTTCAATATTTCTCTCTCACTAAATGACACCACTCCCATCAGAAACCTGGGTATCATTTTTGGGGCGCCTGGGTGGCTCAGTTGGTTGAGCAGCCGACTTCTGCTCAGGTCATGACCTCACAGCTCCAAGGCTCAGGTGTTTGAGCCCCACGTTGGGCTCTCTGCTGACAGCTCAGAGCCTGAACCCTGCTTCAGATTCTGTATCTCCCTCTCTCTCTGTCCTCCCCTGCTCAGACTCCGTCTCTCTCTCTCTCTCAAAAAAAATAAGATAAAATAAACATTTAAAAAAATTAGGAAAAAAAAAAAGAAAAGAAACCTGGGTATCATTTTTGTCTTCATCCTCTTTCCTTTCTTGTCTTACTGGGAATTCTTATCCCATTTTCAATTTATTCTCTCATTACAGACAGGGTGATTTTTACAAAACACAAATAAGATTGTGCTTTTTTCTTACATGAAATGTTACTATGGTCTCCATTTGCTCTTAAGAACACATCTTTAGGGGCTGGGTGGCGCAGTCGGTTAAGCGTCCGACTTCAGCCAGGTCACGATCTCGCGGTCCGTGAGTTCGAGCCCCGCGTCGGGCTCTGGGCTGATGGCTCAGAGCCTGGAGCCTGTTTCCGATTCTGTGTCTCCCTCTCTCTCTGCCCCTCCCCCGTTCATGCTCTGTCTCTCCCTGTCTCAAAAATAAATAAAACGTTAAAAAAAAATAATAATTAAAAAAAAAAAAAGAACACATCTTTACTATGTCTGAGCAGAACTAATATCATCTGATATGTACTCACTGTCATAGTTTCACCTTTCAATGTGCTTCCTTTCCCTCACTGTACTTTAACTCCATGGTTTTTCCCTAATACTGCTATGTTTCTGCTCCAACCAGGGTCTTTACTAAAGGGTCCTTCTGCCTTGAAGGAGCTATCTACTCCCCCCTCTACACCTAGGGGCCTCTTCAATTTATTTTAGATTTTAGGTATACGGTCTCTTTCCTTGGGTAGTTTCTATGAACTTCTTTACTAGGGACAGTCTTCTATTACACAATAACTTTTATAGGCTATATAACTAATCCTTCTGCCACTCCATGGTAAGTTCTGTCAAGGCAATGTTTGACTCATACATTTTATCCAGGAGTACTTGTCGTATACTGATTACTCAATAAATATGTGTTCAATAAATTAATAGAGATAATACCACCTATTATTATATATATAACCCAATTATTTGCTTCATTTTTCTTTCAAGAGACATTTATAATGTACATCTTTGAATTCAATATATTTTATTCATTTATTACCAGCAATTTTATTTTGTGTTGCCATATGGAACTATTCACATTGTACTTTCAAATGAGATGGGTTTTGAATCCCAACAATGTTTTAATCGAATTTCTTGGGAGATATTTTTTAAGAATATAATCAGAAATAAGCCCACAATTTTATGGTCAATTAATCTTCGACAAAAAAGACAAAAATATGCAACAGGACAAAGACTATCTCTTCAATAAATGGTATTGGGAAAACTGGACAGCCACATGCAAAAAAATGAAACTGGACCACTTTTTCACACCATACACAAAGATAAACTCAAAATTGATTAAAGACCTAAATGTGAGAATGGAGACCATAAGAATCCTAGAAGAGAAGATAGCCAATAATTTGTCTGGCATTGGCTGTAGCAATATTTTTCTAGATATGTCTCCTGAGGCAAGGGAAATTAAAGCAAAAATAAACTACTGGAGCTACACCAAAATAAAAAGCTTATGCACAGCAAAGTAAACAATCAAAAAAATAAAAATAAAAGACAATTTACTGAATGAAAGAAGATATTTCCAAATAATATATTCGATAAAGGGCTAGAATGCAAAATGTATAAAGAACTTACAAAACTCAACACTGAAAAAATACAACAAACAAAAAAAAGCCAATTAAAAATTGAACAGAAGAGGAGCACTTGGGTGTGTCAGTCAGTTAAGCATCCAACTCAGTTTCGGCTCAGGTCGTGATCTATGCTGAGCACGAAGCCTGCTTAAGATATTTTCTCTCTCCCTCTCCCTCTCCCATTCCTTCTCCCTCTCTGCCTCCCTCTCCCTTTGTCCCTCTCTCCACTCATTCACTCTCTCTAAAAAATAAAAAAATAATAATTAAAAAAATTAAAAAATGAGAAAACACAAATAGACATATCTTCAACATACAGGCCAACAGACACATGAAAAATGCTCATTATCACTCATCATCAAGGAAATGAAAATCAAAATCACAATGGGACACCACCTTATACCTGTCAGAATGGCTAAAATAAAAAACACAAGAAACAGCAAGTGTTGGCAAGGATGTGGAGAAAAAGGAACCCTCGTGCATTGTTGGTAGGAATGCAAACTGCTACAGCCACTGTGGAAAACAATGTGGAGGTTCCTCAAAAAATTTAAAAAAATAGAATTACCATATGATCCAGTAATTTCACCACTGGGTATTTACCCAAAGAATATGAAAACGTTAATTTGAAAAGATATATGCACTCCAATGTTTAATGCAGCATTATTTACAATAGCCAAGACAAGAAACAGCCCAAGTGTCCTTCAACAGATGAATGACTAAAGAAGATGTGGCATATATATATATATATATATATATATATATATATATATATACATTTGAATATTGTTTAGCCACAAAAAACAATAAAATCTTGCCATTTGTAACAACGTGGATGGATCCAGAAGGCAAATCCTAGCAAAATCAGTCAGAGAAAGACGAATACCATAAGATTTGCCTCACAGGTGCAATTTAAGAAACAAAACAAATGAACCAAGAAAAAGGAGACAAACCAAAAAACAGACTCTTAACTATAGAGAACAAACTGATGGCTACCAGAGGGAAGTGGGGATGGGTGAAATAGGCAATGGGGATTAAGATAAACATGATGAACACTGAATAATGTATAGAATTGTTGAATCACTGTATTGCACACCTGAAACTAACATAACACAATATGTTAACTATACTGGAAATTTAAAAATATATAATCACTTCTACAAATACTAATGATAATTTTTATTTTTCTTTCAAATATCTGTTTCTTTTTTTAGTTTTTCTTGATTATTGTCTAACACTTTCAGGAAAAAAGATATGTAATGATAAGAGCAATTGTGGCATCCTTACAGACAGCTTTAAAAATATTTTGGAGTTAAAAAAAGAGAAAGAGTAATAAGCTACACTAGTAAGTAGTAGAAAGAATAGAACTGTTAAGTTCCTACTTTACACTTACCTTGTCAAAAATATTACCCCTGCTTGGTATGTTGTCATTCTACTTCCAAGACAATATTATATTTTTTCTCTTTGGAGTCTTATATTCATATGACAAGTTTTCCATACTCTTATGTGAGTAATAATATGTAGTTTGAGTTACTGTTGCTTATCATATGTCACCAAAAGTTCCAAAAAAGCCCAGTGGACTCCAAACAAGGCTGCAGATTTAAATCCTTGCTTCATTTCTTACTAAGTTTTGTGACCTAAGAAAGTCATCTGATTTCACTCTGACTCATTTCCTCATCTGTAAAATAGAATGAGAAGAAGATGAGTTAGTATACATAAAACATTAAAAGATCTTGAAGATTTACAGTGCTGTTATTAAGGACTCTACAATTATACAATCACAAAAACGGAATTATAGAATGTTGAATAGAAAATGACGTGATACAAGAAAATAATTTTTATTATTTAAAACTGAAAACATATATATAAAATGTTTTTAACTCTTATTCAATTAGTAGTGTTTCAATATATTTTAAAGGATTATAAACTAAAAATGCATATCAAAAGCATTTATTTTAGTGAAATCTCTATGTTATCAAAGGCCAGTTGTAGGTCAAGAAACATTCTGAAGTGTTCTGATTTACTTTTAGCAGCTCAAGGACAGGAAGAAGACTTAATATTAATCAAGTGAAAATTTTGAGAATGAGTTTGAAAGATGTGTCTCTTTAATTTCAATAAAAGATTAGCACTGAGAGAAAAGACGAAAAAATCAAGAGGTATGATTTGAGAGGTGCCATCCTAGAAGTATCTCATCCTCAGGGACAATTTATAAATATGTGGAATATCCTCAAATCCAATCAAGATGGTTAGAGTATATTTAAAGGGAAAAAGCAGTCATCAAACTTAGAAAAAGTTATAACTTAATCACTGTGTGTGATCCCTCATGAAACTTGTGATTAGAATTCAGTCCAATGCACATTTATATCAGGCTGGGATGCCAAGAATGATGAACATCAGTGTTCCAGTCCCTCAAAAAGCAATGGCATAATCCTCATAGTGAAAGTATTAAAGTGCCTGCTGGCTTAAATCTAAGTCTCCCATGTGTTTATCATTGAGAATCAGTCCATGAGTCTGACTGATTAAAATAAATATATAATTGACCTAAAAATTGGAGGAACCAAGTAAAATCTCTTATGTTATGATAGATATTTAAGGTTAACCTAAGATAAATAATTGGGGTTGTAAATTATTGTATCAAGGTTAAATTTGTTTATAAGGATACACTTTTATTTTATTTTTTAAGTTTATTTATTTTGAAAGATTAAAGAGAGAGTGAGACAGGAGAAGAGAGAGAGGGAGAGAGAGAATCCCAAACAGATTCCTCAGTGTCAGTACACAGACCAAAGCGGGGCTCCAAAGCAGGAACCATGAGATCACGATCTGAGCCAGGGTTGGATGCTTAACCTACTGAGCCACCCAGGAGCCCTGAGGATATGCTTTTATTTATTTATTTATTAACTTATTAATTTATTTGTTTTAATGTTTATTTTTGAGAGACAGAGACGTGGAACGACTGGGGGAGGTGCAGAGAGAGGGGAAGACACAGAATCTGAAGAGGCTCCAGGCTCTGAGCTGTAAGCAGAGAACCTGTCTCGGGGCTTGACCTCAAGAGCTGTGAGATCATGACCTGAGCCGAAGTCGGCCGCTCAGCCAACTGAGCCACCCAGGTGCCCCAGGATATGCTTTTAAAATCAGGTTTACATAGGAGCTCCTGGGTGGCTCAGTCGGTTGAGCGTCTGACTTTGGCTCAGGTCATGATTCTCACAGTCTGTGGGTTCAAGCCCCATGTCGGGCTCTGTGCTGACAGCTCAGAACCTAAAGCCTGCTTTGGATTCTGTGTCTCCCTTTCTCTCTGCCCCTCCCCTGCTCATGCTCTGTCTCTCTGTCTCAAAAATAAATTAAAACATTTAAAAAAACAAAAAATAAATAAAATCAGGTTTACATAAGCCATACGCTATATTGAAATGTGTCTTGGTATTGCTAATATCAACAAGCAGCTTTCCAATAAGGGAGCATTCTCTTGTAAGAGTCTCAGAAGTCAATTTCTGAGAATTGGGGGCTTTAAAAATATTAAGGGTTTGGATGAGTTATGGTATGATGGGGAAAGATGGGATTCAGTAGGCACAAAGTGAGAGGCTAAAGCTTGAAGGTCCCTGGGTGGAGGAAAACACATTTTAAAACATTTCTTCTGGGAACATCTGACCTTGAGCACACTCCCTCAGGAATAAAATTCCACTGAAGAATGTAACAGACACCACCTACTCCCTCAGGTTTCCCCTAGGAATTTGACAAACAAAAGACCGGACTGAAAATAAGTAAACCATAGAACACATGACCCACAAGGAACAGTGACCATTCACAGACCACCCCTCATACAATGGAAATGAGCCAACCAAAATGGAATGACTAAGCATTTAGAGTTACCTAGACAAGGGTAGAACCTGAGAAGGAACAAGGGCCCCTGATCAAAACCCTACAAAACACAGTCCCTTGCCTGTAGTCACAGGTATTCATTTTTGAATGTCCCCTCTTTGTAAAGAGAGCTTTCATACTATTCTTACTCTCTAATCTTCTACTCTAATAAACTTCTGTCTGCTGCTCATTTTAATCTGTGTCCATTCTTCAGAGTGGTGAGACAACACATTCTGGGTATTGAGGTAAAAACTCCTGCAACAATGGGCAGCAGAAAAGATGTTATCTATGAGATGTTATGAGAGCAGCAGAGTTTCGAAAAAGGAGTGGGATTAGAAATTGTAAAAATATACATAATGCTGTCTTCCCCACTCTCCTATAAAAAGACATTATTGACAAATGTGATGTGATTCACGATAGAAAAAGGTTGTAAGTTAAAAGACATCTAAAGTCATAAAGGACATTTTAAATCCTGAAAAATGATAGATAGGGAAAACAGTTGACATTTTGGAAGGTTTGAACAACACAACTTATGAACTGTTCTAATACATATATAAGTAACACTGCTCAACAAGTTGAGTATACACATTTGTTTGCCTTCTTAAAATGTTTAAAATAAACGCCATATTATATATATATGTGTGTGTGTGTATATATATATATATATATATATATATATATATGCATTTAAGGTGTACAGCATGGTGTTTTGAGATACACACACATAATGAAATGATTACTACAGTCAAGCTAATTAACCATCTCCCCACACAGTTACATTTTCCTCCCCAGGAGACTAGGGTGTGCCAAGTCCTTTCAGTTCCCTGAGACAGGCAAGATGGATGCCAGCCTCTCCAGAAGCAGCTGGAAAAGTTGAGGTGCTAGATATGTGGTCCAGTTGCTTCTCTCCTCATGGAGAACCTGGGAGCTGGAGTTTATCTTACACTCACTCTGCACTGAGCTGGGGAAAGGAGCTATGGCAGATGCCTGCACTCTTTTTCAGACCACATGCAACTCACTCAGGGAAAGATCAGATAAGATAGGCAGAGAGGGAAATGATAGGACCTGAGGTCCCTGAGTGGGGAAAAACACAAAATTTGGAACAATGCTGAGTGTCTGACTATAGTGAATTCCCTCTGGCACAAGGTTTCTCTTGAGAATGTAACAGACACCACCTACTCCCCCTGAGGTTCCCCTCAGGAAATTGACAAAGGACCTAATTAAATATAAGTAGGAGACCTTACAAGGAATGATAAGACCATAGGCAACCCTTCACACAATGGACTCTAGCCAATTAGGAATGGACCACCCATTTCTAATGGACCCTTGCCTATAGTCTAGGATATTCACCTTATAATGTCCGCCCTCTGAAGAGAGCTTTCATACAATTCTTCCTAATATTATACTCTAAACGTTTGTCTGCTGTTCATTTTGTGTTCACTTTATTCTTCAAAGCCAGGAGACAAGGAACCCGGGTTTTGAGGTAAAGGATCCTTCAACACCACTTCTCACTGCTGTTGTGCTCCCCTGTCACTCCCGGGGGACAAGTGAATGGCAGGCCCCAGGAGCTCTCAGAGACAGGTGCCTTAACGCAAGGCTTGGTTCCATCTCTGGAGTAAGAGGGCAGGAGGGGTGCTGCAGGAAGTGCTCACCCACCATTTCCAATTCCCTGGAGACCAGTGATTACCTGCCAGAGACAAGCCAGGTGGGAGCCAGACCTCCGGGGGAGGCAGCTGGAAAAGGTGGGGTACTGGATGTGCAGTCTAACTCCTTGTAGGGAGAGGCCAGGAGATGGGTGTTATTGCAGGGGTGTGATAGGACCGGAGTCACAGTAGGCCTCCAGAGGCATTTAAAAGCGCGCTTAGTTTCCCGGAGACCAGAGGCACTAGCACAGGCCCGGACGCAGGAGTTCCTAGACACAGGGAGAAGCCCAGCCTTTCGGACAGCTGCGGAAAAGTGAGGGCACTAGAAGTGTAGTCCAATTCCTTCCGGGTAGAAGCTAAAGGGTTTGTTTGTTATCCCTGGAAGAACCGGTGGAGGACAGAGGTGGGAGTCACCGGAAGAGCCCACACGCCCCACCTACCTCGCGTGTCCGTGACTCCCACCACTCACCACAGACAACGAGCTGTGGGTGGCGAGGTCATGGAGTCTCACCAGCCAGACACTGGCCAAGCTTCCAGAGGACACTGTGTGCCGCCAAAGGTAGGAGAGTTGGAAACCAGACCCTCCGGCAGCAGTCGGAGGAGTCGGGGCTTGAGACGTGCAGTCTAGCCCCTTCCAGGGGGAAGCTGGGAGCTGGGTTTACGGCAGGCTCGCTCGCTGTGCGCAGAGCCCTGCGGACTAGCTGCCCTACGTGCTCTTGCAAGGGTTTAAAGGGGTATCTATGCTGTCTGTGGTCCCAGGGGTCTAGTGAATGTCAGCTCCCAGAAATACGAGTTAGGGGTCCGTTCCTCAGGTGGCAGCAGTAACGGTTGGCGCATTGGACGCGTGGTGTCAACTTTTCACTGCTCAGGAAAAAGCTGGGAGTTGGGGACGCTTTCTAGATGGTATGGTGCTGTGCCAGGGATGGGGTTTAAGATGCCAGTGTGTCTCAGCTTTTCCTACCTGTTTCACTGTGGGTATTTTCTCAGTCACTGAGTGTGTAGGAGATTCTCAGCTATTTCTGGATTTTTTCATAGAGCGGTCCTACACATGTAGCCGTTTATTCCTTGCATCCGTACTTGGGAGGAGAGAGAGTCTGGAGCGTTCTATTTCACCATCTTATTAATGTTACTCCCCTCCCCCTCATTCCTTTCAAAGATACATACAATATTTACAAATATTTGTTTCCAGGTTGTAAAGAAAGTGTTATTAAATTATAAAATATCAATTCCGCATGGAGGAACATTTATGATTACAGCATAATGTTAGTAATTCGCTACTAAACAGGTATTCTCATCTATAGATCTGGAATATAAAAATGGGTTTACGAAGAGTGAATGGGTAAAATACTCTATTAACTGCTACCAGCTGATCATGATTGAACAGCACCATGATGTGTGAAGTTTAATGAAGCTAAATAAGAACTTGGAGGGAACTTTTAAATTTGTTTTAGAAAATAGGAAATATTAAACATTAATAAGCATTTTCCTCAACATGCTGGAAACATATCAACCCAAAGGAAATATAGAAAAGAAAGCGGTAAAAGTTTTTAAAAATTTAAAAATTAAAGAGGGAAATCAGATTAATCAACTATGCATAGAGATGATCAATAAAACAAGACGCTGTTTTTGAAAACTAATAAAGTATCTTAGTATAAGAAAATATAAATGATGGGCTCCTGGGTGGCTCAGTCCATTAAGCATCCAACTTCAGCTAGAGTCTTGAGCTCACAGTTCTTGAGTTCAAGATCCGCATTGGGCTCTCTGCTGTCAGTGCAGAGCCTACTTCAGATCCTCTGTCTCCCTCCCTCTCTCTCAAAAATAAACATTAAAAAAAGAAAATATAAATGAGTTCTTATCTATTTATAATTAAATGTAAAAGCAATGTAGGAACAAAAAGCTACTTCATAAGCTTGAGTTATTTTAAAATTTGAAATCTTAAAATTCAAAATATTAAAAGAAGTTTTGTTATTTTTTTTATGTTTACTTATTTTGAGAAGGAAGGAGGGGCAGAGAGAGGAAGAGATTGGATCCCAAACAGGCTCCATGCTGTCCACGCAGTGCTAGACTTGGGGCTCTGTCTCACCAACTGTGAGATCATGACCTGAGCTGAAATCAAGAGTTGGACACTTAACTGACTAAGCCACCCAGGTGCCCCTAAAAGAGAAGTTTTAAATACTGGTAGAAAAACATTGTATTGGGGCACCTGGGTGGCTCATTTGGTTGGGCGTCTGACTTTGGCTCAGGTCATGATCTCGCAGTCCATGAGTTCAAGCCCCGCCTGGGGCTCTGGGCTGACAGCTCAGAGCCTGGAGCCTGTTTCGTATACTGTGTCTCCCTCTCTCTCTGACCCTCCCCTGCTCATGCTGTGTCTCTCTCTGTCTCACAAATAAATTTAAAAAAATGTAAAAAAAAAAAAAAAAAAAAAGAAAAACATTGTATTTAGAATATATGAAACAGACAAAGATGATCCTTAGACAAAGATAATATAATCCTTAGAAAAATTAATTAAGGGCATAAACTGAATGTTCACAAAAAAGGAAATAAAGTTAAAATGAAAAATAAACATAGAACCACCATATGATCCAACAATCTCACTTCTGGGTATCTATCTGAAGGAAATGAAATCTGTATCTCAAAGAGATATCTGCACTTCCATGTTCATTGCCAGCATTATTCACAATAGCCAACATATGGAAACGACATAACTGTCTATTGAGGAATGAATAGATGAAGAAAATGTGATATATAGATGTATATTTGTGATGATATGGCTGAACCTGGAGGGCATTATGCTAACTGTAATAAGCCAGTCAGAGAAAGATCATACTGTGTGATCTCATTTATGTGTGGTATCTAAAAAAATTGAACTCCTAGAAACAGAATGGTGGGTGTCAGTCAGGGAGCGGGAGGTGGGGAAATGGGGAGATGTTTGTTAAAAGGAAAAAAAAAACTTTTCAGTTATCATGAGTAAGTTTTGGAGATCTAATGTACAGAATAATACTTTATTGTATACTTATATTTGCTAAGAGTATAAATCTGAAGGGTTCTCATCACGCACATAACAACAATGGTAACTGTGATGTGATGATGTGGTAATTAACTTGATTGTAGTAATCATTCCACAGTGTACATGTATATCAAATCATAATATTATGTAACTTAAATCTATACAAGTTTGTCATTTATACTTCAATAAAGCTGGGGGAAAAAAGCCCTTCAGGTGATTCTGATATACACACTCAAGTTTGAGAAGCACTGCCATGGAGATTTTAGTTGACATTTATTTAAAATTATACTTCTTGTACTTTGAAATTTTTATTAACTACTTCATGATTTACAAATAAAAGTACTATTCAGAAGCTAAGAAATATTTGTTTAAATCAAAGAAAATAAATTCAATATATAAAATAATTTTTTTATTCACAGCTAAGCAAAGTGTATATGATGATAGAAATAAATGGTGATGATGATGGTAACTACTTTGAGCATTCTTATACACTTGGGGCAGAAGTTTAAATTGAAACAAACATTATTAAAATCAACTTAGCAAAATATATCAAGGATTATGAAAACATTTAATAAGATTTGTACCAGTAATTCTCTTCCTTATAATCTATTAAAAAAAAAAAAAACAATAATAAAACACACACACACACGCTTGTGATTTATCTACAACAGAGTTTAACAAGGCGTTGCTTATGATAATAACAAAATAGAAATAGTCTAGGTATCCCCAAGTGAGAACTAAAGAAATTATGGTACAGGGATATTATAGTGGACATTTGTGAGAGACTACCCATCATTCATTATTTCTTTGTCCCTTTCTCAGAGGACTGGATTTTTCCCCATTTGATAACATCTATATGCTTTTTGTGGTGTGGGCCCTGATTGACTTCATTTAAAAAATATATATATAAATGGACAGAAATTAGTGAGGTGGGAGGCAGCAGATGGACGTAAGCCAGTCAGTTTCCATTATTCTTCCTGGATATAGTGATTGGTTCAAGGTAAATATGTCAGGTATTATGTTCAGCTGTATACAACTGAGAACCCAAATAATAGCAGTTAGCTAAATTCCAGTTTATTTGTATCATGCAACAAGCCCAGAGCCGGGCAAGCTGGGACAGGATCAGTGGCTACATTATCCATTACAATAGTTTCTTCTTTCTCTTCTCAGACATCCTTACCAGACAGACAGCCTGTTTCATACATGTCTCTTTGTAGCCCCAAAATGGCAGCTCCACAACAAGTACCATACCCACATTGCATTCAGAAAGAAAAGGTCAAGGGCAAAATACTCTTTCCAGTGAGTGTTTTACACTTAAAGAACTTACTTTGGAACCATCCAACAACTACTATGTGCAACTCAGGTTATATGCTTAGGAAGTCTGGAGAATGTTTTTACTTATTTGAGGTACTGTTAGTAAACAAGAGAAGACTAGGTAAGGTAGGCAATTGGTGATTTCTGGACAAAGGTTGGTATACAAAATGAGTTGGTCCTGACAAAGAGATATCCTTGACTTTTTGCATGGTTTAAGGAGCAATGTTTGCATTTAAGACTTTAAATGTCTTTTTTGTATGAATCAAGCAATATTTGATTAGTATCTATCCTCAGTGCCCCATCATATTCTTAATTGTTTATACTGATAGATAATAAAATTGAATATTACAAAAATAATTTGCATTCTTAGAGAAATAAGCTTAATAAAATTGTCTCTTAAATGACAGCCAATTAAAATTACATTTCATTCCATAAAAAAATGTTTTCCTTCTATATATGAATACAGTTTATTTTAGGAAGTTAAATATGCCTGGAGTATATCTATCTTATCATTCTCTCTCTTAGGATAATGCTTAGGGATGGAAAGGATAAGAAAGCTGTAACAGGAGATTTAATTTGAGCCCAGACCCCATGTTTGCTAATTAGGGGCTCCTAAGCAACTATCTGAAAATCAATTACTCCATCTGTAAAATGGAAGTAACTAGAGTATACTCAGAGGATTCTTATGGGGATTAAAGGAGAAAATATTCGAGAAGCATTTTAAAAACCATCCAGTTCTGCACACATGTTTTTAAACATTGCACTTTTATCCTTTTTTATTTTCTCTTTTATTCACTTATAAAGCACAATGTTGACTTACTCAGCTTAATTAATGTAATATCATATAACCTCAGTTTCATACAAAGCTCTACCATAATGAAATTTTATTTCACTTACACTTTAGAAACACTTTGGTGCCATTTCCTGGGCAGAAACAAGGGGGGAAAGCTAGCCCTAGGCATGGGTCTAACAGGCTGGACTCTCACCAAGCATATGGGCAGGCAGTGCTTCAGTGGAGAGATCAAAGCACAGTGGATGGCCTTTCTCTGGATGACTTCCCCAGATGCTTAAGGTTCTTGAAACAGCTGTTTCAATCCAGGCACAGCAGGTCTCTCACTCTACCCTCTGCAAATTGTGGATTCTTTGCAATGTCCCCAATGGATTTTTTTCCCTTACAAATTGGCCTATAGATTAGGCATGACAATTAGCACTAGTCTATAGACTTAGAAAAAGGAAGAAATTAGTCTGGAACTAAAAGAAAACATGTTGTGCACTAGTAAAACATATGATATAAATTAAGTCAGAAAATTATAAATGATGGAGCTAGAAGGGACCTTTGAGACTCCATAGCTCATTGTCCTCATTTTACAGATGAGGAATCTGATGGTATTGTATTTTGTTAGGCTGCTCATGGTCACCATCTCTAAAATCATTAAATTTGTCAGTGGGAGGAGGGAAGCAAAGACAATTTTGCAGATTCATTTTGTATATGGTTATATTTTGAATCTAAGCATAAAACAGGCTTAAATATTTATTCAAAACACAGCAGTCATTTAAACCTTTATAAACTATAAGGATACTACCAAGTTTTAAAATATACATGTATTTTTTAAAAATTTTTAACTCAGTTTTTTTTTTAATTTTTTTAAATGTTTATTTATTTTTGAGACAGAGAGAGACAGAGCATGAATGGGGTAGGGTCAGAGAGAGAGGGAGACACAGAATCTGAAGCAGGCTTCAGACTCCTAGCTGTCAGCACAGAGCCCGACGCGGGGCTCGAACCCACGGACCGTGAGATCATGACCTAAGCCGAAGTCGGATGCCTAACCGACTGAGCCACCCAGGCGCCCCAACTCAAACAGTTTTTTATTAGTATTTTAAGTGCAGACAGTTGCTTGCTCTCTGGCCAAATATTTTTAATGCAAATCTAGTATATCAAAGCAAAAAGCACTCTATTAAAATATTTATTTATTCATTCATTTGGCATTCATTCATTTATGTAATAATCATCCAGTGAATATTTACAAAATGTCAATTACTGTTTTAGTATTGTACTAGGCATTGGAGATATAGAAACAAAGAAGTGGCTCTTGATCTCTAAAGGAGAGAGTATAGTATAATTGTTAAGAGAAGCAGCTCTGATCTACCTTTTCTAAGTTTGAATTTTTTCTTCTTTACCATCTAGCTAAGTGACATTCAGCAAGTTACTTAACCTCTGTGACTTCGTTTCCTCATCTGTAAATGTTCATAATAATACTACCTGCTTCACAGGGATTTATGAGGATTAAATGATGTAATTCATGCATAGTTTTAGCACACTCCCTGGCAATTACTAATCACTGCATAAATGTTCATTACACATGGCATTAGAAAACTCCTTATCTAGTGAGACATACAAAAAATTATACCACTACTCACAATATGATTAAGTACAATCTGAGAAAGATAAGCATGTTCATTTGTCCCTGAAAAATATATCCCTGTTCCTGTCATACTAACAAGATGCAGCACCAAATCCATGGTTGGAGGATAAGGCCACTGTTTCCTGAAGTATTAATCCTTGAGTTGCTTTTTACAGATTTGTTTTGTTTTCCTTTCCTTTTTGTTTTTCCATATACTTGATAGTGATTTAGGAGAAACAGTATGAGGAATGAATATTCCAGGTAGAGGAATGCATTTAGATTTTAGAATGATTGCTTTGGCAGTGATACGGAAGGTGACTTGAACTTATCCTGAAGACAGGTGTTAATGAAGATAGGTGATTGGTGTACTGCAGCTGAGAAATTATGTATGCAAGAGCATAAGAGAGAAGACATATTTGAGAAACATTTGGAAGATGGAATTAGCAGGGCGCCTGAGTGGCTTAGTCGGTTAAGCATCCAACTTTGGCTCAGGTCATGATCTCACAGTTCATGAGTTCAAACCCCGCATCAGGTCTGTGCTGACAGCTCAGAGCCTGGAGCCTGCTTCGGATTCTGTGTCTCCTCTCTCTTCCTCTCCCCTGCTCGCTCTCTCTCTCTCTCTCAAAAATAAATAAACATTAATATTTTTAAAAAATTTTTTTAACGTTTATTTATTTTTGAGACAGAGAGAGACAGAGCATGAGCGGGGGAGGGTCAGAGAGAGAGGGAGACACAGAATCTGAAACAGGCTCCAGGCTGTGAGCAGTCAGCACAGAGCCCGACGCGGGGCTCGAACTCACATACCGCGAGATCGTGACCTGAACTGAAGTCGGACGCTTAACCGACTGAGCCACCCAGGCGCCCCAATTTTTTTTTTTAAATAAGAAAAAAAAAGAAGATGGAATTAGCAAGACTTAGTTGCTGATTCTATTTGGAAAGTGGGGGAGAGGAAGGAATTGTGTAAACCTTTTGCAGTTAGTTCTTTAAAAAAGAACTTTTTTTTTTTAAAAAGTGGCTATGGAGTGAAGTCATTTACTGCAATAAGGAAGATGAGTCTTGATGAAATGATGATGACATGGGTCCGCCTGTGTTGTACATGAGCAAAACTTTCTAAATGACCTGCAATTCATGAGGGAAAAAGATATCAAAGCTGGATACAAAGATAAAGATACCTTCACTATAAAGTGGCTAAAAGTCATGTGCATGGATAGCATTATTCATTTAGAAAAGAAAAGAATGCTTTGGTCAAGCCTAAGATTAAAAGCCTTGGGCTGGGAGAAATCAGTAAAGCTGTCAAGTACTTTTGAAACGAGTTAAGGCAAAGAAAAGACGTACACTGAGGTACCTAACATTTAATAAACATACACTATAACCTGAGCCATTTATGTGTTAAAATATTTAATTCTCAAAAGAGCCTGTGAAACAGTCATCACTGTTATAATAATGAGAAAGCTGAAACTCTGCTTACACAATATTTTCAAAACCCCACAGCTCAGGGGCACCTGGGTGGCTTAGTATATTGAGCATCTACTCTTGATTTAATCTCAGGTCATGGTTTCACAGTTCATGAGATAGAGCCCCATGTCAGGCTCTCTCTTCCCCTCTCTCTGTCCTTCCCATGTTTGTGCTTATGCACACATGCTGTCTTTCTCCCAAAATATATAAATAAACTTTTAAAAAATCACACATCTCCTATATGGCCTCTTTTATGAGGTAACACACAAGCCAAATTGACATAAAAGCTTTCATGTTTCAGTACTTCATTTCATGACCAAAAAAGCACGAAGAAACAAAACAAAGATCAGGCCAAAAAAGGAGAAAATTCCATGAACACAGATATAGAGAATCTCTAAATAGAATATTTTTGAAGAAGTTGCAAGTGAAAAAAGTAAGACTTTATTTAGGTTGGTATTATTGTTACCGTTTTGAAGAAGAGAGAAATTTAAACACACACACACAGATATAGCATCCATATTTTCTTAATGATGCAATTTTGGAATAACTTTACATTGACTGAATGATTGCGGCATAAATTTGTATGTGTGTTGTGAGTTGAAAAAAATATAAAATAACCAGAATTTATTTCAGCAGCATTTCATTTCAGGAATATCCTCTATTTGATGGGAAGATGTTCTCTAATTATCCAGATTAGAGTGAAAGCTAGAACTTGGGAGTGGATGGGGGAGCTGACTCTAGCAGTGACTGTATTTCAAAGCCTAGGGGTTCTTGGTTTTGGGTAATACGAGAATGGGAAGAGGAAGAGGAAGAGAAGGAAAACCCGCAGAGAAAGCGGATGTCAAGAAGATTGTGTAGTACATTATATAAATCCTCCAAGGGAGCATCTCTGTATTCTGTGCAAGTCCATAGAGCACCAAATATCTTGACTTGAGTGGATTTCTTTTATTGATTGTTAAATGGACCAAATTAACCCTAGGAATTCAGATGTTAACTTGCTGCATGTTCTTTGTGAGAAGTCTTTTTCTTTGCCATCTTTTTGGCTTATTTTAATTTTTCCCTTTGGCTCTTTCAATAGTTTAAATATGTTGAACCTAGTTATAGATTGCAGTTTATTTAGCCTGCCAAGGATTCTTTGGGATTTTTTTTTTAACATGGGTATGATGTCTTTTGTTCATATTGGAAAATTCTCAGCCATTATCTCTTTTTTTAAATTAGTTAATTAATTTATTTATTTTTTAGTGTTTAGTTTTGAGACAGAGAGAGACAGAGCACGCACAGGGAAGGGGCAGAGAGAGAGACACACACACACACAGAATCCAAAGCAGGCTCCAGGCTCTGAGCTGTCAGCACAGAGTCCGACTCGGGCCCTAAACTCATGAACCCATGAGGTCAAGACCTGAGCTGAAGTTGGATGCTTAACCACCCAGGCGCCCCTCAGCCATTATCTCTTAAATACTTTCTCTACCTAATTTTCTCTTTCCTACTTACTTCTATTAAATGTTTGATCTTTTGATTGTATTATTTTATCTTACCCTCTTTTTCAGAATTTATCTCTGTGCTTTATTCTGAATAGATTCTTCTGATCTTCTAGTTTACTACTGCTCTATTCAGCTCTTCTGTTTAATGTATTCATTGAATTTATCTTAATGGTATTTTTCATTTCTGTGAGTTTTATTTTGTTAGTTTGTAAATCTATATCATTTTAAAAGGATTTTTTTTAATGTCAAACATATATAGTCTGTTGGAATGGTGATCTGCCATGGTCCCTTAAAATTATTGCTAGGTATTCCAAAAAATGAAATCTCTGGATGCTTTTTATTTGGGTCATTTCTTGGGGTTGTATTTGCAGTGAGCAGCCATGAGGGATGAGGGAACATCTTTCTCGGTACAAAAATCAGACATCCTTTGGTTTATTACAAAAATGGTAAACCCAGTTAGCTCTCCACTAACACAACCTACTCTGTGAGCAGGTATCCGCCATTGGCACCGTGCCACCATCCTGGAACTTATAGGACGTGGGGAAGCAGTGTGAACATCAGGCTGACTACATTCTAGGTACTTCTTTGCCCTAAATAATAAAATACTTTGCCTCCGACCGAGTAATCTAGTGTCTTCTTCCACTATCTACAGTATGGTAAATAGGCTAGCTTTTTATGTTGTATATGTGTGTCCATTATCCACTGAAACAAACAATACATAATACACACCTGACTAATCATGAAACAAAGTGCGTGCTACCTAGTATTTTGTATTCTGCTTAAAAGTGTTTGAGGGAAATACTGTCTTGGACAAATAAATAACAAAGTTATGTAATTAAATATAATTTAATAATTTTATTTAAAATCATTGTCTCTATTTATATCAATTATTTCCCAGAACTGTGGAACTGTTCTGCAAAGTTCAAATATTTTGCAGTGAATTTTTTTTCTACTTTTGTCTGAAAATTTAGTTTGTCTTAAAGCTTGTGTAAGATAGAGTTAACTGCAATGAAATGATTATAAGTACTTTAGGTAGACAGGTTAGATTAAAATATTTTACTGTCTCATAGAAAAGATTAGTAAATGGAAGCTGTACTTACATGTGCAAACTTTCTAGAGAACGTGGTTTATTTGGGAGTAAAGTAAGTTGAATCAGATTACCTATCAGATACAGCCATTTTTAAGGAGCGCAATGAAGAGTATTTTAATACAAATTTATTAAAAATACACATTTCTATAATGTATGGGCCCTGCTAATGAGTAAATTGGGTGAAATGAAAAAACCTAAAGAAAGCCCTAGTTGTAATTTTTTACAATTTTAAAATATGATTTTAATATCAATTTTATAATTAACTCTAAGAAAAAATTCATCAGATGCATAGAATTTGGAAGACAATTGTTTTTAGTCAGTTATGATCACTTTGTTTTTTATAGGAGCTTGTCAACTTCAATTTTCTCATTGTAAGTTCCTTTGTATTAAGTGTAAGTCTTAGCAGACAAATATTAAATGGTATTTCTGAAAGACAATAGTTCTGTTTTCATGGGTAGTCAGGAATAAGCAGGTTCACATTACAACCTGACATAGGTGTATGTGCTTTTAAAATGAATGTACCAAAGTGGTTTGCACTGAATTTTTTTTATCCTTTGATACTTTACCTGATGCTTTACTAGGTGTAAAAGCCTCAAAGCTTTGGTTTGAATGGTGCCAAACATAAAGTAGAAAGCACTAAGTTTGATCTGAAACCCACAAAATCAAAAGTTTGCCTAGCCAAAAATCCAACATATTACTGTCTGTGGATTGCAATGGGAGCTAAAGTATTGCTTTTATTCCTTTCATCCAACATTCTGAAGGACATTTGAGGACTTGATTTATGGCTTTGAGGAAGTGAGTCCGGCTGTTAACAAGCAAAGAATTTAAACGTCCAGTTGCCTATATTCCTTCAAAGGCATACCATTGATACCTCATGTACTTTCATTAAGTGGTATGTCTAGATTATATGACCAAAGGAGGAGAATTCTTCCAATATAGGTTTTTATTGATGTGAATTTAGCAGAATTTCTTTATGATCTATCATTCATGTATCCCAGAAGCTTTGTTATCTAAAGTGTGAGTTGAAGTTATAATTCATATAACTCCAAAATTGTGATCAAGCATTTAAAATGCCATACTTGAGGGGTGCCTGGGTGGCTCAGTCAGTTGAGTGTCCGACTTTGGCTCAGGTCATGATCTTACAGGTCGTGAGTTTGAGCCCCGCATTGGGCTCTGTGCTGACAGCTCAGAGCCTGGAGCCTGCTCTGAATTCTGTGTCTCCTTCTCTCTCTGCCCCTCTCCCACTCATGCTCTGTCTCTCTCTGTCTCTCAAAAATGAATAAACATTAAAAAAAAAAAGAATAAAGTGCCATACTTGAGATGGAGATAATGTATAAATAGATATGTGAAGTCTTTCTTATAAGAGACCAAATTATTTTGAAAATGTGGGATGGAAGATAGGATTTATTGTATAAGCCAGGTAGCTCACAAATAATTTCACAGTTGGGTCCGTGACAGTGAGCCTATATTTTGACTTACTAAACTCACATGCCAACAACATATGTTAATTGTTGAAAAACAGTTTTGTAAATATCTCTTGGAAATATCTCTAGTAATGCCTTGCCAGTCTGACTAAGATATTAAAAACATTCTCTAATACCCTTGACACTTCTTTTCTATTTTCTTCATCCTTTTTTTTTTCCTACCTTCAAACAGTTTAGATTGATTTCTTCTCTCCCGAAGTTAAAAAAAAAAAAAAATAGAAAACAGAATAGAGCTGGCAAAAAGCAAAGACTGTCCTGGGGGAAGAAGGATACAAGATAGAGTTGGAACTAAGGAGCCAGACTGTAGCTTTATAAGATTCCATCAGAAATCAGTCTGAATCACATAGGTGCATCCATGTGGTACCAGATATGCCAGTGCCCTAAGTTAATAGTGTGGGTATAATTGGGTGAGGGATATATATTCAAATTGCCAGAAGTTGAATCTCAGTACATAGCTAAGCGCCTGTGTCTGATACTTTGAATAGCAATTTTTCAAACTTCCCCCACAACTGCAGTGAATATAAGGAAGTCTTTTACTTTTCTCTATTTTGCAACAAAATATTTGCATCGAATTGCTTGCAATGTGAATTAATGCTAAGTATTCAATATGAAAAGCAGTGTGACATTCATTTTTAAATTTCATGCTTCGTGTCACTTCACCTCTCTCCTTACTAAATTACATTCGGTCACACTTTAAACACACAGGATGATTCAGCAGTGTTGTATGTGGAAGAGGGGCAGGTAGGTGGAAAGGTGCAGAAGTGTAGTGCAAAAAAAAATTAAAATTTTGTTTACAACTATCCAGGAAAAAAAACATATATTGCTATGGTCCATAGGCCAAAATATTTTGAAAGATAATGAGATTGAGTTTTGCAGTCCTGTATATATTTATATTTACACTGAAAGTTAATTCATTCATTTTAACTCATTCACAAGTAGTCATTATATATTACTTTTGTTGTAATCATTTGAGATTTATATATTAAAAGTTTAGAATTTTTTACATTATCATTACTTTGTACAATGCAAAAAATGCATAATGTTATAATCTGAAAGATCCTAAGGAGATAAGGGAGATAGATCTGGAAGATCTTAAAGAAGAAAGTGGAAGTTAAGTGGATTAGTAGCTTATATTGAAGCCTTAAAAAACATTGATTCAATAAGTAATTACTCAGTACCTGCTATGAATAAGACACTCCTTAACACCCTGAAATGTGAATATTGTGATCTTCCTTTTACAAATAAGAAAATTGAGGCTTAGAGAGAAGCTTTTGTTTTAAGGCTACACTAGCAGTAAGTTAAAATCTGGGATTTTTGTCCTGACATACCTGTCTTGGGGGCTCATGCTTTTTCCTATATATTCCATACTTTTCCTGCTATAACTGTTGCTCTAATTTTAAGAAGCTTAAAGCTTAATATAAAAGGCAGAAATATAAAGATCTAAGTATAATAAAATTCAGATGAAATAAGAACTAAAAAAGATATGATACACTTGCCAACTAGCGAAAATGATTAAAAATATTAATGAGGTCAGATAAGATTTGCTGGAGGAATAAAATTCTTATTTAACCAAAGTTCTTTAACAAAAACCAGTAGATACACAATTACATATAGTATACACACAATTATGTTTTAAGTATAGACACATAATAACCATTGACTACATAGAAAGTCTGTTTACGGTAGTTATTAGGAGCACAATCCTTAGGCTACCTCTGCTTTGACTCAAAATCCAACTTTTGCTACTTCCCTACTGCATGGTATTACAAAGCCTGTTCCCTCATCTATAACATAGTCTTTATAGTACCTACTTTATTGTGTTTTAATGAGACTTAAATGTGATAATCCATGTAAAGCTAGCACAGTGCCTTGAAAATAAAGAATCCCATAAAAGTTACACACTGACCACTTGTGATAGGCACATGGTAAGGAGTTTACAAGCAGAGATTGGGAGAAGAAATGAAAAAATATATTCTGGCTGAGGGAATACTGTTGTAAGTGCAAGGAGTTCTGAATGAAGTCGTCTGCTTGGAGATAATGGTTGGTATGTCCTAAATGCTAAATACAAGGTCATGGGATGAAGCAGAAGATGATACTAACATTCAGATAAGCTTTTTTTTGGAGGATGCATATCTTTCTTTTGTGAATAGCTTTATTATTTTTCTTATAAAATTTTAGTATACACTTAATACCAATCTCCAATAAGACACTAATCAGAGCACAGGCTAGGTATTTTATACCAGGAGTTATGGAGCTGACCAAGAAGGAGCTCTGGGCTAGAGAATCAGAAGGAGGCAAGTTAAATCTCTTTGGAATAGCAGTGATGGTTTCCTTGGAAGATATCAGGAAAAAAAAAAAAAAAAAAAACAAACTCTCAAGAATGAACAAAAGGGCAGAGTGGACACTAAATCTGGACATGTTGATTAAAATTACTTCTTTATAAGTAATAGAAATCCACTCTAAGTAATTCAAGCCAGAAGGGAATCAATGGAAAGCATTTAGCAGGTCTCACAAAAATAATACAGTCTAGAAAACCCAGCTGAGTAAAGATCAATAGTCATGGACACCCAAGATCTGGGTTAAAAAACACAGGAACAACTAATTTCCAGTTTTATCCCAGCACAATGCTGACTTAGCTTTCTATGTTTAAGGATAGATTCCAGGGAAAAAGAACAATTGATCTGTGTAGACTGGGTCATTTTCAACACCACGAAGAAGCGTAGCACCTAGGTTAATATTTCAGCCTTCAACCTGATTGTGGTCAAAGAATGTCTTGTACTTCCCCCAAAGGAAATTGGCCTTTATTGCCAAAAGAAAAGAAAACAGATGTTAGGCAGCCCTTCCTCCTACTCCCAACACACACACACACACACACACACACACACACACACACACTAACTGCCTTTTGATACACAGATTCAAGATTTTGAAATCAAGTAGGTGAGGAGCCTGAGTGAAGAGTATGGAAATGTGAGGGAGAGTTCTAAAGACTGAAGTGAGGCATTGTAGGCAGCTCAATTTTGTGAAGGGTTATTGTTTTTCCTTAAAGGAACAGTGGAGTGGAGCGCCATGTTCCTGACTTGGTGAGTTCACGATGAATAGAGGTTTCACTTCAGTTATTTTTGTATCTGAGAACTTAGACCTGTATGTATGTTGTAGCGATTAAAACTTACAAGGGTAAAAGGATGAATTAGCAAAATGATAGCTCTTTTATGTTTTCTTTTTCCTTCATTTTATATCAAGTCCCTAAGGTAGATTCCTTGAAATGAAAATTTATAAACATTTAAGAACTCTGGACAAGATCAGTAACTATTCCAGAATAAAATTTTATTAAAGGGCTGACTTCTGATTTCCGATTCCTTACTTGGAAGTCACCACTCTACTCCAACAAGTAAGAAACTGAACACATAAAGCAACAAATTATAGATTCATAAGAGAAGGGAGGACACAGGGCACACCAATGTCCCTAGTAGTGGAGAGTCACAGAAAAGAATACACAGTGAGAGCACAGCAAAAAAGACTTGTGAGTAGAAATAGCTGATAATTAGTACAGGAAGAGAGAAACCTGAACTGTGACTGATGAATTACAGGAGCCTCAGTGTGGACAATTCTGAGAGTTAAAAACTCTACAGGGACCCACTCAATCACTCTACCCCCACAACCGTGTGTGTTTTACCTCCAGAGACTCAACTGGTTTCCCACAATACGTATTGGAGGAAAATCTCCTTCAGCTTCTGGCAGGGGGAGGGGAAAAGTAACTATGTTGATACATATATCTGAATGCTTTGTTTTTCTTAACAAGGCCTGCCCTCAAGGGAAACTAGTTAATCAAAACCTAACCTGCTGCGGAATTATCAGTCTAACTGAATAAGAGGAAAGAAAAATGCCAACTTCAGCCTAGTCTAGCCATCCTGTCTAGCCTAAGGGGAGGAAAAACAAAAACAAACAAACAAACAAAAAAAGGTTAAGGTGAAGAAAGACTTGAGTTCACAGTCCAGAGGCACAGGCCTCATTAAAAGACTGGAGACCATATGTTTTCACTCTTATGTGGATCCTGAGAAAGTTAACAGAAGACCATGGGGGAGGGGAAGGAAAAAAAGAAAAAAAAAAATTATAGAGGGACGGAGCCAAACCATAAGAGACTCTTAAAAACTGAGAATAAGCTGAGGGTTGATGGGGGGGGTGGGAGGGAGGGGAAAGTGGGTGATGGGCATTGAGGAGGGCACCTGTTGGGATGAGCACTGGGTGTTGTGTGGAAACCAATTTGACAATAAATTTCATATTAAAAAAAAAATAAAGGACTGGAGACCTAATCATAGGACTGTAGAAAACTCCCCTCACCCCACACCTCTCTATCTAAAAGTCTAGTTATAACAATTATTTACAGTAGTTCTTTACATAATGTCTGGCTATCAAGAAAAAAATATAAGGCATATCAAAAGGCAAAACAACACAATTTGAAGAGATAGAGCAGGCGTCAGGATCAGGCATGGCAGGGATGTTAGGGTTCTCAGACCAGGAATTTAAAACAACCACGATTCATATTTTAAGGGCTCTAATGGATAAAGTAGACAGCATGCAAGAACAGACAGGCAAGGAAGCAGAGAGATGGAAATCCTAGGAGAGAATAAAAGAGAAAAGATTTTGGTAATCAAAAACACTATAACAGAAGTGAAGAATGGTTTTGATGGGTTTATTAATAGACTGCATGGCTGAGGAAAGAATCTCTGAACTAGAGGATATAGTAATAGAATCCTGAAAAAATTGAAAAGCTAAAAGACTATGTTATCTATAAGAAACCCACTATTAATATAAAGAAACCTCTCGATTAATAGTAAATGGATGTCATGAAAAGACATGAAAGAACCTTAAATGCATATTACTTAGTGAAAAAAGCCAATCTGAAAAGCCTGCATACTGTACAATTCCAACTTTATGACATTCTGGAAGAGACAAAGTTATGAGAATAAAAAGATCAGTAGTTTCTTAAGGGTTGGGAGAGACAGATGAATAGGTGGAACATAAAGCAGTCTTATGGCAGTGAATATACTGTTTCAAGTTATTTCTGAATAAAATAGTAATCAAATTACTGTATCATCAGCAACATGGACTAACTCTAACCTCAAAACAAACACAGATGATGGGTATTATAAACAAAAACACCAACCCAGTGTAATCCAACATAAAACAGATTCTCCTCTCATTGTGAAGTTTGTATGTATGTTTTTAATCTAAAAATAACCACCCTGTTTGAGCCTGTTCTGATAACACTGGATATAGAAATAGCAGTAACCAAAATCCTCTCACTTTGAGTGTACGGTGAGTTCCAGGAGATTTAGCTAACAAACCTATAAAGAAAATTGTGGTGAAAACTTTTTTCTATAGTGGCCTATAATCAAAGAACTTTGAGAGAAGATAGCTTTAAAAACATTCATGGAAACTAAATCTTATTTAGTGTCTAATGCTAGTCACAACCACCATACCTGCATATAAAGACTAAAACCATGATTTCATTAATTTCTTTCCTCACTGCAACCCTTTTAAATAAGCATTGTTATCTTTTTTTTTTTTTTTAATTTTTTTTTTTCAACGTTTATTTATTTTTGGGACAGAGAGAGACAGAGCATGAACGGGGGAGGGGCAGAGAGAGGGAGACACAGAATCAGAAACAGGCTCCAGGCTCTGAGCCATCAGCCCAGAGCCCGACGCGGGGCTCGAACCCACGGACCGTGAGATCGTGACCTGGCTGAAGTCGGACGCTTAACCGACTGCGCCACCCAGGCGCCCCAAGCATTGTTATCTTTATCATACAGATTTTTTAAAAAAGCTGCATTGAAGCTAAAGAATGTTCACAAGTTCATGAATCATTATGTGGTGGTAGAACTATGGTTTTACTCCATATCTTGTGGCCTTTTTACTTATAGCAATACAAAAAGAACATTAATCTATAAACTTTCCAGAAGACTCTGTATACCAGATCTCTTAGCAAAAGTCTCATTTATTCTAATTCTGTCACCTTAGATAAACAGTGAAAAGGTGAAAATAAAAGTCATGTAAGGCTAATAGACAATCGAAAATTGATACGGGTTTTTTTTGTTTTTGTTTTGTTTTTTTTTTTTGTCTTTGAAGGCCTTAGTTAAGGGTATCTGGAGAAAATCAAAGGAAGTATTTAGATACTATCTGATTCAGTGGCAGCAGTGATAAACTTTACTGGCCAACACTAACATATCAATAATAATCTGTGCCATTTATTCAACTTGAACCATTACCTAAGCATTGTAAGACAAGTGTTGGTTGAAATATTATTCCACAAATTCTCCAGAAAAAAAAACAAAATGATGCCCTTACAAACGAAGTGCTATGAGACCTGTATAGCTCAAATTAGTGAATTCTAAAGACATTGAATTACTTAAGCATTTTCTCTACCAAATATTTTTTGTATATAGTTTTTATTAAAGTTAATCTAAGTTGTTTTTATTTGGTTAACTTGAGAAAGCACTGCAAAAAAAAAAAAATTCTAACAAAAACCAAAGTTGAATCTCAGGCATGTGAGACAAGAGGCAGCTGTGGTCTGGGGAAAAATTAATTAGACAAAGGCTTAAAGGTCTTGGGTTTGAATTTCCACTCATCCATTTATCAGCTGATATTCATGGATAAATTATTTGGCCTTTTTGAACTTTATGTCCCTCTATGAAGATGTAGATGATAAAATATCCCTTAAATAAAGCTTTTCGAAATTTGCAGCCCAATAAGATTTTTGTACATATGGGTATATTCTTAGGGGTTTTATAATTCTTAAAATTTTACACAACTATCATAAGGGTATCAGGACACCTCCTAACAGTTTGAAAATTACCAAATTAGACTATTTCAAAATAATTATAAGAAATTGACTCTAAAGGACTATATAGTTCAGTGAACAAATTGATTCTTAAATGTGAGTCTGAACTCAGAGCATGAGAATAAAATACTATCTTTCAAATAATATATTCAGATAATCAGGTGTGCTGAAGCCATGCATTTCTCTGCTTCATTTTCCTATTTCTGTTTGTGTCTGTTCTGTCTTGCAAAACAACAGGGTGGCTCCATGCGAAAGAAGTTGTTTTTAATAAACAAGTAAGAGATTTTGGGTTAAACAAGGCAAAACTATGTCTTAAGTTCAGGACCACAGTATGTTAAAATGTTATGTGACTATCAAAACAACAGAATAGCCTTTTTCTCCATAGTTTTATTTTTTACAGGGCTTTTCATTGTTAACATGGTGGGCTTTGTATTAGTTGTTTGGAGGAAGAACCTATTATTATTTCTCGCAGCTAGAACACATGCGGTGTAATTTGCACACTATCTAAAGCAGTATATAGAGTTGTCTTTTGACACCCTGTCATGAAGAAACACCTATAGCTAATGCATGCTCTAAAGGGAAGTCTGTAAAAACAAGTTGTAAATATTCCATGGTGAGCACCACCTGGTCACAGCGGTTCCAGATGATCAGGGCATCAGTGACCTGGTGCAGGTACGATTGTCCTTGGGGTCCTTGTCCAGGAACTCCATGATGTCCAGGAGACTGGACATACCAGCTGTGGACCAGCTTCACCAAGGATGTGCTCAGCACTCTGTCAGGAAGCAGGTTGATCTCTTCATGATGGCCAGGCACAGGGGCTTCCCCTGCCTGAGGAAGGTGAATGGTTTTCTCACAGGCATTGCTGGACCCAAAATCCAGAAACTGCTTCATCGACAGGGGACAGGGAGAACTTGCTGAAGTGTTCCATGTACTTGGGGGCTCCTGCCAGGGACAGCATTCTTCAGCAGCACGGGACCCAGCGCATGGCAGTGGTGGCCGAGTTGGCATGGCTTGGGATCTGGCTCCAGTACCCGCCCCCACCCCGGGCAGCGTTTGCCTTTAAATTTTAATTTTCTATAAATAATATATTTGGTGCCCAGAATATGTCAAATATAGTTCTAGGTATTGAGTATACACATATCAGTTAATCACTCTGGTACTTTTAAAGCTTAAGAAGCGATACGTGTTAAGAGTAGGAACAGGCACAAAGCAGTACCTAGGGTAGTGATGATCCATGTCAGAGGGGAGGAGATTCAGGGATTCTAGAGTCAGTGGAATCCTACTTGGTCAAACAGTGAGCCCTATTCCAGGAAAATTGCAAGGGCTTAACTTTGTTTTGAGGTTGAGTTGCTATCGATTATTGAGCATTTTAGTTCCTTGAGTCTCTGTGGTAATGATCAGAAAGAGTTACCTAAATTGCTTTGATTCACAGGTAATTAAATGACTCTCTACCTCACCGTGTGCTATGAAAGAAGATTACACAATTTATCTTGTCTAATAAGGCGGAGAAATAGTAGTGATATGCTATTACGGTGTTTTATTTTTTTAGCACATAAATTAGTGCTAGAAATAAACTTGAAAGAAAAATATTTGAATGTGTAATATCTACTTTTAGAGCAGTTTTGTTGAATGTCAATTCATCATGTTTTTCCCTACATTTACTCTATGGGTACTGGTTATGTGACTAGCCATGGATATATTCATTGTTTATAGCAAATGAAATGGTTGGTTTGAACTACTATTTTTCTCTGGAGAAATAATATAGCTAAGGATTTTAGCCATTTTAGAAATCAGTAAGTTTTGCCTTAGTAATGCTGTGTTCTTCAACACTGAGAAAGTGAAAGTTTGACAGCCTTTGTATCAAACTAATTGAAAGGCCCTCTGCTTTAATAAAGTTATTTTGCCATTGTCCTTCAAAAACTGTGCTTTATAAAGCTGTTCATTATATTTCAGTAAAAATACATTTTAGATGGATACAGATTCTGGTGTCCAAACTCTAATAATTAAAAAAGTATGTATTCTACATATGGAAATTTTTTGAATATTTCTTTCACAGTTACTAGCACAAACTTACTAAGGGAAGAATCTTCCTACAGTTGTAGTTATTGACACCCAGTGTAGGATAGTATCATGCTACATAGACATGGTTGTTTATAAAGTAAGTTACAAAATGCTGACACTAGGCTGGCATTTAGGCAAGATTTTTAAGTGAACATGGGTGTTCATTTTTAAATTGAGGAAAGTGAGTGAAATTTTACATATTTTTAGAGGACAGCTCCCACGTTAACAAACATACTGGTAAGAGATACAGAGCCATCTAGGACTGTGCAGTAACCTTGGTGATGGAAGCTTTCTCTGGAGAACAAGATAAAAGGATCCTAGTCCCTGACACTAGGAAAATCATATATAGATTACAGACTAACTTCTTCCAGTTAAGAAAACACTGTAATCTTAATGGGACAGACCTTTTTTTGTTGCTATTGCTGTTGTTACTCTCAGCTAAACCCTAATTCCTATAATTCATTTGCTATCAGTATACGCTCATGATGAATGGTATATAGGGGAAACAATGGATATAAATAATATGCTAATTATGTGGTAGGGGTATGATCATAAAGAAGAGGAGAATGAGAAGTAGGCAGACTAGAAGACTGAAAATAAACAGATGTGTTCATTTTAGTGTTTATCTTGAATAGAGATTATAAGTAAGTGAATTATTTTCTTTGTATATTGTACATTTTCCTATGAAATTCAATCCATATTAATAAACTTAAGTCACAAAATTACAATAACTAAAAGTTTTAAAAATTGATTATGCACAGGGAAAACTAAATTTAGCTTGTACTTCACTGGCTGGGTCCTGTTAAGAGTCTCATTCTGGTTTCCTTGTTCTTTGTCAAACTCTGCTGATGATGAAATACATACATATTCTTCACTGATTATAAAAAGGATAGTTCAAAAGATGAATAAAGGTCATTATAAATATGGAATGAACAGTCAGGGAAAGCTTTACCTATATCACACATTTACTACAATCTGTATTAAAGTTCCTTAATGGAAGTGCATCATAGATTTAATAAGTTATAGAGTGCTACAGTTTTTTTGCAGAGACAATTAAGCACAGAAAGCAATATGAACTATCAATAAAAGCATATACCTCTAGTAAAAGAGAAGTTTATAATGTTGTACTATGAGTTTTGCAGAATTTTGCATGTACAGAATTTGTACAAAGGTACACAAGGGGCTTACAGTACTTTATTTAAAGATGTAAATCTGAAACATTCAGTGAAAAGAATACTTCAGTAAAGCAGGTTATGGATGATCATGTTCCTCTGTTGGGGGTTGAATGGTGTCCCTCCAAAAATTTATATATTGAAATAGTAACAGTCACATTGGAAATTCCGTGCATAATAGCATCCTTCAGTGATATGTCTTTTATGTATGTATGTATGTATGTATGTGAAGTTCAAGGTCTTCACTTTGCCTACCAGTCATCTCATGGCCTGACCCCATCCCATCTCTGCAGTTGACTTTTCTAGCGTTCTTATCTTATTACTGTCCTGGTTTCATGTAAACAATTTGCATTTTTTCAAGAACTAGTCACGTCTTCCCTCTTTTCTTCATACTTTTATACCTCCTGTTCGTACTTCTGGAAATGTTTTTCTTTCTTGTGCTTTATCCTATTCATTCTTCAGATCTCAGTTCAAATATATTTTCCTTTGGGGAAGACTTCCATGCTCCTGTAAACTTGCCTTAGCAGTGCTCTTTTGGTGTTCCCCCTTAAGTACCCTTTACTTATCTATATGAGAGCACTTTTTCATTTGCACTGTACTGAGTTATCTATTAATTGTCTATATGTTCCTCTATTATGTAAGTTTTTTGGAATATAAACTGTGTTGTTTTCACTATTTTATTTTGGATATTTAGCCTTGTAGTTGGCCCATTATAGGTACTTGAAAAGTTATACATGAACATGCGAGTGATCAATAGAGTGATGCCAAACTTAATGGCAATTGGGCTCTCTCTGTTGGGCCAAGTTAGCCTCACTATTTGGAAATTGTTATTTATGGTGAAGGATTTACAAAGGCTATTGATATTTTCTAGAGTACTGAAGTTTTTAAGTGAAAATCTAGCATATTTCAAAAAGCAAATCTTTGTATATGATACATATAAATTTAGAATATATGGGAGAGTCTTTCTGAATGATTTGGTTTTACAGTTTGAACATACTCTGCATAATGGTGACCACAAACTAATATGCATGTAAAAGTTGGGGTTTTTTGATAGATAAAAAGCACTGTGTAAATCTCAGCTATTTACTGACACAGTATTCTGTTATACTACCATATTCTGTTATACTAATTAATAACTTTGGGAAGTTTACAAAGAATCTGATTCCTGAAGTGATAGATTATAAATCCTGGGACACTCTCAGTTCCACAATAAAAACTTTAAGGTTTTCTTAAAATAAAGTTTGGAGAAAAGGAACAAAACAAAACAAAAAAACATTGGATTAGGATTCGGCAAACTTGTACTTTAATCTTTATTATCACTCATCATGGCTTATTCCTCTTTATATTTACCTCTAGAATCTATCCACATTTCTTAGTGAGGTGAAATCATCCTGGTAAATATAAGCCTTTCTGTTTATCTTTTATCTTTTAACTTGACAACATGTCAAAAAAACAAAAAAAAAAGTTCACTTGAATTAATGTTGTAACTTAAAACAGTCTAATACAGGACTACACTTATTTAAAAAAAATGTTCTTTGCCCTTTTAGAGAACTTTTTTTTTTCTCCTGAAACATTGAGATTACAACAGGAGAGTTGCATGTCTACCCATGGTAACAGGTATCTGCAAAATGATGTACTCTTATTTAGGTAATAATAGATTTCTGTGCAAATGCATGCATTTTTTATTTGTATCAGGTAAAATTTATACATTATTATATATTGCAACAGAGGCTTTTCCTTTAAATTAAAATTCATAAGTTTTGACTGTTGAATTCTATTTTATTTATCTTTCTTGGCATGAAAATGTTGAATTTTTGTACAACACTCAAAGAGATGAAGCCCTCTACTTTAATTTGGAATCTCTAAGGCTTTGAAATGTTTATTTTCACTTGACCCATCCCCTTGATAAAAGAGCAAAAAGATCCATGAGAGTTATCAGTGACAAGTTACAATGCTGTCTATGAATATCAACCACTGCCTCCACTCTCAGAACCAAGTAGTAGAATATGGAAATACCTCTACTCAGTCACATCTGATATCATTTATAGACTGTTCCCAGAGAAACCTTATTTTTGCTCTTGCCAAATCGGAACATTTATATTAGAAAATCCCCCCCTGCTCAAAGTTTCTATAATCAGTACACTGAAGATTTCAGAAGAACGTAAGTAGATAATTTATAAAATTATCTATAATAGTTGAGCTCAAAATCCTGCCTTAGGCATTCCTTCCAAAATTGTACTTTTGTGCTTCAAATCCATAAGATCTCCCAACACCCATGCTGTAGTATTTAGCCTTCCCACATTTCTGCTTCTACTTTCCAGTTATCCCCCAGACTCTCACTCTTCTCATTCATTCATGATACAAAGCACCATACCTCTCTTCAAACTTTTATCTCCTTCCTTGAATAATAGCACCTGTTCATTATTTAATAAAGTCTTCTAACTTATTTCATTTGTGCTAAGAAACAAATTTTAAAAAATGCCTCCTCAACTTGTGTTAAATGGACACTTCAGATTAGTTTTGTTTGGCAAAATAGTTCCTTGCTGAAGACCTGCAAGTAGTGACTTCCAACCTATGAACACTAGAGTTAATACAAAGTGCTCTGAATTCTATATGTGTACTGAAATATTTGTAACATACATGTGGAATGATTTTTCAAATGTGTGTTAATGAAATGCATGTTATTAAAAATATCAGCAGCTATTTTTTTTTTAATTTTTTTTTCAACGTTTATTTATTTTTGGGACAGAGAGAGACAGAGCATGAACGGGGGAGGGGCAGAGAGAGAGGGAGACACAGAATCGGAAACAGGCTCCAGGCTCTGAGCCATCAGCCCAGAGCCCGACGCGGGGCTCGAACTCACGGACCGCGAGATCGTGACCAGGCTGAAGTCGGACGCTTAACCGACTGCGCCACCCAGGCGCCCCTATCAGCAGCTATTAAGAGTATATTTATTTAAACCAATAAAATACAATATATCATGAGAGGTATTTATGGTATTTTACGTTAAAGTTTTTGAAAGTTACTTAACTAGAGAAGGCATACCTGAAATTCCACTTTCTTCATTTTCAAATGAAACTAATGTAGTCCTGTTCTCTATTACCACCACTGCCCTCTGCCCCCACCCCCAGCTCTAAGTAGTTGATTCTTATTTGAAACTGGAACTAAGTCTCTTTAGAAAGCATTAGAGATCAATAATATTATGAAAGGACTTCAGTGATTTCCCCACTACATTTTTCCATTTACAGTTCTGATTAAGCAGATCAAGACTTAATATTTCCATGTTCTTTCTTCTAGTTACAATGCTATACAGTTTTCTATTATTGATTCCTATTTTGACTCAAAAATCATAAAATTCCTGAGAATACAGAGAATTTATCCTATCAGAATATATCCAGTATTATTGGGGTAATGTGGTAGATTCCATCCTTGTGTAGGTTTTTAAATATCACAGTTGTCATAATTACTCTCAGGCAAGGGTAATGGTTTAGTAGTTTAGGGAAAATCTACTTAATAAGATTTTCCCTCCCAAATCCTGCACTGTACCAACGAACAGTTATGTTACCTAGTGACATAAAGAACTTCCTATTTCCATTCCTACTTAACTCTACTTTCTGAATCTTAAAATATCCTCCTTTGAGAATTGAAGAAGAAAAAATGAGCAGTTTGTACCTTGGCATCAGTGATATTCTTGAGTTTATTAGATGGCACTGATAATTTGGGGTTCACATGATGGGAGTCATATCATAAATAGCCTTAGGAAATTTGTTACTATAGCTCTGGCTCCCAAATTTTCACATCAACATCTATCAAATGCTAATAGAACCAACATCATTTGAAAAGTCTAACCACCTTTAAAAGGGAAATTTTTTTACAGAGAAATAGAGATATATGAAGATAGATCTTTCCTTCATTCTGGTAACTTCTATTTCTCCCCTATATATTTTAATGTTGAGAACAAAAATGAATGTTACAATTGTAGTAACAATTGTAGGAGTAACTACAATTGTAAGAGAACTTAATCCACTGATAGCCTTGTAGAAGATTTTGTTCTAGACATACTCCTTCAATTCAAATTTTTTTTTTTAGGTAAAATAAAAATAGGATTACTCATGCTCAGATACCAATAATTGGATCATTTCTTGCTAAATTTTTATTTGCTATCATGAATAAAACTTCATTGCATATTTTGAATGGAATAATTAGAGATTCTGGTGTATAATACAATACTTCCTAAGTTTTGGTTACTCTTTTCTTTGAAGTCATGCTGCCTTTTGAAGCCAAGTAAGAAGTACCAAATTTTTTCATAGCAAAACTATGACGAACATTGTTAAGTGTTTGTATTATTATTTTCAGTCCATTATATCTGAGGTTCTAAATATATGTAACAAAAAATATCAACCGAACTAAAAGTACCTTTTCTTTTCCACTTTATATATCCTCACATGATTTCTGTGGTTAAGATCCAGTTCTTACCTGGAAAAAACTAAGGAAGAAAGTGGAGATGATTAAAGCAATTTCAGCAAACAACTAAATAACTTGGTTAATTTTTCCAACAATTAATTGATTCAGTGAAAACAATCAACAAGCTAATTACTTCACCAAAATTAATAAATCACTTGAAACAATCAATTGCTTAGCTCTAAATCTCACTTTAATTCCAGGAATGATGAACCAAGCCAGGAAACCCACAGTCCAATATTACCAATCCAATCAGTATTTTTTAGTTGAGAAGTCCAAAGTAGTGTTTTACCAGTAGAGCTCACTTTTTGGGGATATCTTACACATCATTATACATCATTTAAGGAAATAATTCTAAAACATTTTAAAGTGTTTGCCAAATATTTTAAATATTAAGTATGGAAAAAGCATAGACTTTATGATCAGTGATCTAAAAAAGATGGCGTTATTTTAGGCATATTAAATAAATATACCAGTTATTCTTTCTTAAGAATATTTTTTCTAAGAATATACTCCATTTTTTTTTCTAATAGCTATATTGCCTTCTATCAGCTTCATTCCTGGGCATAACTGAGCAGATTTATTAACATGTATGTGCCTCTACATAGCCTAGCAAACCAAGCTAATGATTTTCATTAGATTAATAGATGTAAAATTAATCATTAATATTGTTTTAACTTGCATTATTATGCATGTCTTTTGTTATCAGTAAAGAAGGTTCTTTCTCTATATCTCCTTAACAATAAAATTTATTTCTGTCCTTTGTAATAATTTTTTCATAGTGATTTATTTTTAGAAATATCTACGTATCAATTCTTACTAATTTTTAGAATAGTTGTGTCATATTTTCCATTATTGTTATAATTGCTTGATTACATGTGATTAAGCCAAAGTTTGAATGATTTATGTATATATGGCTCTATTAATTATAACTATTATTAGTTGATTATTAATAATTGTTACTAGTTGATTATTAATTATATTAATTATTATTAATTATTAGTTGATTTTATTTCTTTAATACTCCTAAATTTTGTTGTCTTCATTGTTGTATTGCTTCTAATTTGTCATCAGAATAGCCTTAGTCTATATAAAATACTATAATACCTTTGAAATTAATACTTTGGAAATTTTTTAATGCCTTGTTTAATATTTATTTCATGTAACTCCATATTTAAAGTGGTGAAATATTTTTTTCTTTGTAATCCTCAATAACAAATATTGTGTACTCCACCCTCAGGCTTCCCTTGATTCATTACTTTAGTATGTTTCCTTAAATTACATAGTCTACAACCTGGAGGTATAATTCCTTTGCTAGTGCCAATTATGTGCCAAATTATTGTATTTATTCATTGACTTTCATAAGAGTCTGTTCTTCAAAGTCCAAATTTCATTTCTGTCAGAGTCACCTGAAATGTTTCAACAAGGATCACTGAATCAGAATCTGAGAACCTGAGGATTGGGCTGGAGGAATCTACCTTTTTTTTTTTTTTTAAATTTTTTAATGTTTATTTATTTTTGAAGAGAGAAACAGAGCTCGAGCAGGGGGGGGTGGGGGGAAGACAGAGACACAGACACAGAATCTGAAGCAGACTCCAGGCTCCAAGCTGTCAGTGCAAAGCCTCATGTGGGGCTTGAACTCATGATCCATGAAATCATGATCTGAGCTGAAGTTGGACACTTACCCGACTGAGCCACCCAGCCTCCCCTGTTTTGCTTATATTTTTGTTAACTTTTACTGGATTTTTTTTTTTCTTTTTTACACACCAAAGTCTGAGGACTGCTGTTCTATAATACTGTCTTCATTACTCTCATCTAGATATGAGGAAGTAAAGTCTAAGAGAAGCTAAATGTCTTACCTAAAACCATACAGACTTGGGAGCATGGAATCAAGATTACAGATGTGGTAGCCCTTCTCCAAGTCTGATATCTAACCTGTAACACCAACTCAATCCCTAAGGGGATGCCTAAAGAGGCCTGACACTTTTTATTCAATATGAGCTAAAATTAACTACTTTGTTTTGATTCAACTATTTATTAAGAGCTAAACCTTGGGTTTTAAGTAGTTCTGGCTGGCATTGGGGTAAAAAGAAGATAATCCTAGTAAAATACTTAATTATTTGTGAAATATATACTTTTAGAACTATAAATATTATCATCATATAATCTAAAAGCAAGCTATATATACTGTACCGTAATTAGCATAATATACGTTGATATCTGGTAACAAAATAATATGAAAGTGTATACACACACACACATACATAGCTTGAGAATTACTATGCCAACATGATTCTTTTTAAATACATCCTTTCACATATTTGATGTGATATAATAATGTGCATCTCTATGGAAATTCAGAGTTACAATATGTTTAGAGAAGAAATGATTGCAGATTGTTATAGAAAGAAATATAAAGTCTAACAAAATAGTAATTTTGCAATAGGGCAGCTTTGATCCTAATAAATAATTAGTATGAGATAAGTAGGGAATTCTAGAACTCCTGGACTATGGCCAACACAAATGAAGAAATGCTATATTAACATATACAAATCTATAAACTAATTAGGAGGTCCTTTTTTACTTTGAGAGAAAAAAACACAAATTCAGAATCACCTAATTTTCAATAAAGAATAAGGAACACAGGGGCGCCTGGGTGGCGCAGTCGGTTAAGCGTCCGACTTCAGCCAGGTCACGATCTCGCGGTCCGTGAGTTCGAGCCCCGCGTCAGGCTCTGGGCTGATGGCCCAGAGCCTGGAGCCTGTTTCCGATTCTGTGTCTCCCTCTCTCTCTGCCCCTCCCCCGTTCATGCTCTGTCTCTCTCTCTGTCCCAAAAATAAATAAACGTTGGAAAAAAAAAATTAAAAAAAAAAAAAAAGAATAAGGAACACAAAACAGGTTTGAACAACAAAAAAAATTAGATTCACAGAATTTTTAAATAATGGGATATAACATTTTTAAATAAATGTTTAAAAAATCTTAATGATATTTTAGAATCAAGGAAAATGGGAATGAGAGTAAATAAGAAATGTAGAGGGCCAAGAAAATAGAGGAAAGTAAAAACTAGATAAAAGGCAGGGAAGGGAAATATCATGAAGGCTATCATGAAACTTTGTATTATGAAAAATGAATGATAATAGTAGATCGGCCAGGGATCCTGTCTGTGAGGTAGAAGTGGGACAGAAGATGAGCTTAGTGGAGTTTACAGTGGTCAGACCAGATGTGGAGATGGTCAGCATCATGGGGAAACCTTGAGATGCCTACCACTGTGGACAGGACTTACTTAGGTACCAGCAATAGTAAATTAGGCTGCAAGTAGAAAGTTGAGGGGGAAAAGTCAGAGATGTTCAATTTAATTTCCGTAGCCAGAAAATTCCTCTAGCAGAGTTATATTAAAGATAGGCACCTCACTTCTGACCCAGTGGAGTAGAGACATAGGAAGAAAGAAGAACCACACACAGAGATAGAAACAAGAGAGGAGGGAAGCATACAGATAGAACAGTAAGTTCTCAGGTATGTATGAAGAAAGTTGCAGTTGCCATTCAGAGGTGGTGGGCCTCTGAGGGTTATTATTTACTGCCTTTTAAAACAATGATAGCTGATTCTTTGGACAGTTGCTTATTTTTTTAATCCTTAAATTATAAAAGTATCCTTTGTCATAGAACTGAGAAGGCAGTGAATGAAGAGATAAAATTTTCTATGTTGTGGTGACCTTGACTAGAGCCTAATTATCTCCAAAATTGTATATAATCATTCAGATAGTGTATAGCTATGAAATCACACCTTGCTTGTAGGTATACAGGGATACATAACTGATCGAATGAAATCAACCATGTGATCATGGGATCTTCACATAGAACATATACAGTCTTAAACTAATAATAATTTATTAATTTTCACCTCTATGTCTACTGCTTTTTCCTGTGAGTAAGAAGAAGATGGAAAGTTTAGAGACCTAGAGCTCAGTTCTGCACTTAGACACACCTGAGCTGGAAGTTTTGCTTCTCACTTACTTTACTCCCTTGGGAAATCTACTTAACCTCTAAACTTCTGCGTCCTCATCTATAAATTGAGGATATATATAGTACAGACCTCAAGAGGTTGTAGGGGAGATTTAATAAGATAAGATATTGCACATATTAAGCGTTCACTAAATGTTAGCTATTATTTTTTTTTTTTTAATTTTTTTTTTTCAACGTTTATTTATTTTTGGGACAGAGAGAGACAGAGCATGAACGGGGGAGGGGCAGAGAGAGAGGGAGACACAGAATCGGAAACAGGCTCCAGGCTCTGAGCCATCAGCCCATAGCCTGACGCGGGGCTCGAACTCACGGACCGCGAGATCGTGACCTGGCTGAAGTCGGACGCTTAACCGACTGCGCCACCCAGGCGCCCCAATGTTAGCTATTATTAAGAGGGTCGAAAGAGCCTACAAAGCTTAAGCTTATGCTTTATCAGAATATCTCTCTGGAATAGAATCATTACCATACCATTTCTCCCTGAATATGATGACCTCTACATATTATAAGTCCCACAGAAACCAGCTTCTCTGTAAATAGCACATAGAACTGACAAAAGTGCCAAGAAGGTTTTTTTATGGAGGCCTAATTTTAAGGGGAAAAATTGAATAAAACCATGAATTCAGCATGCATTTAAGAGTAAAAGTCTCTGAAGCAGCCAACCATCTATAATTGAAAGCTTTTGCTTTTACATTAGATGGCATTCCTGAAAATGTTTTGAACAGAAACAGCAGAATCCATCCTTCCCCCATTTCTGCATTTCTTTACCTGAGATTACACGATTACCTTCTCAACTGCCTGACTTGCTGAACTGGATGTCAGAAAATGAGTTTTAAATTCCATTAGCAGGCTAATATTGCATAGCTGGTGATGATAAAAAACAGTAAAGATTGGGGGCGCCTGGGTGGCGCAGTTGGTTAAAGCATCCGACTTCAGCCAGGTCACGATCTCGCGGTCCGTGAGTTCGAGCCCCGCGTCGGGCTCTGGGCTGATGGCTCAGAGCCTGGAGCCTGTTTCCGATTCTGTGTCTCCCTCTCTCTCTGCCCCTCCCCCGTTCATGCTCTGTCTCTCTCTGTCCCAAAAATAAATAAACGTTGAAAAAAAAAAATTAAAAAAAAAAAAACAGTAAAGATTGATTTCTTGAATGACATAAAAATAGATCATTTTAGTATCCTTGTAATACCTTTTCTTAGGATTGATACACAATAAACTGCACTTATTTATAGTATACAATATTATAACTTTTTGTATATGCATAAATCATACTATAATCACAATCAATATAATTAATATTTCTAACATTCCTAACAATGTCTCTTTGTAATACCTCTCTCTCACCCCTCCATGCACACCCCCATTCTAGAACCACTGATCACTGTCACTTTGTGATACTTTTTAATGACACTGTCACAGTTTCCTTTTTCTAGAACTTTATATAAATGCAACCATATAGAGCATACTTTATTTCCCTGCTTAATTCTTTAAGTGTAATCCATATCATTATGTGTATTAATATTTTGTTCTTCTCTGTTACTGAATAGTGTATCGTATTGTATAGATATAACACGATTTGTTTATACGTTCATCTGAGGATGATGAACATTTATTTGAGTTGTTTCTAATTTTTGGCTATGAAAATTAAGACTACTGTGCCATTTGTCACAGGAAAGAAAAGTCATTTGTCAAGAAAAGTCTTTGTCTGGACACTTGTTTTCATTTCTCTTAGGTAAATATCTAGAAGTGGAATGTCTGGGTCAAGTGGTAGGTTTTTGTTTAACTTTTTTTAAGAAAATGCCAAACCTGTTTTCCAAAGTATTTGTATAATTGAATATTTCTGCCAACAACATATGAGAATTCCAGTGCCTCCATATCTACACCAACATTTCAAATAGTCATACTTTAAAATTTTAGACAATCTAATATATGTGTAATGGTACCTTAGTGTGTGTGTGTGTTTATGATTTTTTGAGTTTACCACAAAATTGAGCAGAAAGTACGGACCATTCACATATGCTCCTTCCCCTCCCCTAGGCACAGCCTTCCCCACGGTGAACATTCCCCAACAAAGTTGTACATTTGTTTCAATCAATGAACTTTTTTGACACATCACTATCACCCAATGCCCATAACCTACATTTATGATCCATTCCTGGTATTGTACATTCTGTGGCTTTAGACAAATGTGTAATGACCTGTATCTATCATTATGTTATCATACAAAATATTTTCACTGCCTTAAAACTCCTCTGTACTCTACCTATTAATCTTTCTTTACTCCCAAGACTAGCTATCAATGTTTATTTTATTTTATTTTTTTACTATCTTCATAGTTTTGGAGCCACACAGGCACATTCTTTTCTAGAATACCAACTAGTTCAGATTGGCTTATTTCACTTAATGATATACATTTAGGATCCTTCCATGTCTGTTCATAGCTTGATAGCTCACTTTTTAAGTGCTAAATATTGCATAATATTTCATAATAATGTTCCATAATATGTCTGGATATACCAGTTTATTCACTTATTGACGGACATCTTGGTTGCCTCAGAGTTTTGGCAATTATGAATAATGCTTATTGTGGTTTTAATTTGTTTTACTCAAATGATGAATCATGCTGAATGCTAAAATTTTATAAAATGTCTATTCAAATTGCCCATTTTATAAATTCACTTGGTGATGGTATATATCTTTTTATATCTTTTATATAAAAATTTTTTTATATCTTTCTGGATTAGTTTGATGATATTTACTGAGGATTTTTATATCTTTATTCATTAGGTATATCATTCTCTATTCTTATTTGTCTGGCTTTATAGTCAGTGCAATAGTGACTTTGTAGAATGATTTTATAATTGTTTCCTTCTTCTATATTTTGATAAAAGTATATGTAGACTTTGTGTCACTTCTTTAAATATTGAGTAAAAATCACCAGTGAAACATCAAAGCCTGGGCTTTTTGTGGAAACATTTTATTTACCAATCCAATGTCTTTACTTGTAAGTCTGTTGATGTTTTTACTTCTTGAATAAACTGCAGGATTTTGACTTTTCCAGATATTTGTCTATTTAGTTGAGGTTGTCTACTTTTTGGTATAAAATTGTTTCTGCTAGTCTCTAATAATCCTTTTGATTTCTCCAATATCAGTAGTGATGTTCCATTCACTTCCATTCCAGTTCTAATCTCTCTTTCTCTCTCTCTGTCTCTCCATATAGATAGATAGATAGATAGATAGATAGATAGATAGATAGATAGATATTCTAGATATATATATATATTCTAGAGAGTCTAGGTAAATTTGAATTTTGCTTGTATTTTCAAAGAACCAATTTTTGGTTTCATTGGTATTATTTATTGGTATTTGTTGATTTTTAAAAAAATCACTTAAAATGTATTTTGGCTTGTTTTATATCTGGCATATGGTCTAATCTGGAGAATAGTATGTATGTATGCTTTTTAAAAATTTTTTTTTCAACGTTTATTTATTTTTTGGGGGACAGAGAGAGACAGAGCATGAACGGGGGAGGGGCAGAGAGAGAGGGAGACAAAGAATCGGAAACAGGCTCCAGGCTCTGAGCCATCAGCCCATAGCCTGACGCAGGGCTCGAACTCCTGGACCGCGAGATCGTGACCTGGCTGAAGTCGGACGCTTAACCGACTGCGCCACCCAGGCGCCCCTGTATGTATGCTTTTTAAAAGAATGTATATTTTGCTGTTATTGAGTGAAGTATTTCACTTAATACAAATTGATTGTTTGAAACTTCTTTATTACTGATTTTCTTTCTAGTTGTTCTCTAAATCACTGACGGGAATAATGAAATCTCCAACAATTGTTCAGTTGTCTATTTCTCTTTTCAAATTTGTCAATTTTTGCTTAATATACTTTGGGACTTGTTCTTTGGTACATATTTTTTATATTTCTTATATACAGTGTATAAACTTCTGGTCATTTTAAATATCTCTGTTTTCCTATTAATAAATCTTTCTATATTTTCTATATTTTCTTCGCCCCTAAAACGTAGATTTTCTGATATTAACGTAGTCACTCTAGCCCTTTTGAAGTTTTGCTTGCAGGGTATATCATTTTGCATCATTACTTTCACTTTTGTGTATCATTGAATTTTGTGTCATAGACCTTTTTGTGTCCCCTATTGGTAGCATAGCCATGTCTCCCTTTTGTTATCCTTTTATCCAATATCTACTTTTGGATTAAAATGTTTAGTTCATTCATATTTAATGTAATCATTTATTTGGTTTGATTTACATCAACCATTTTGCTGTTTGTTTTCTATGTTCATATTTTTCTTATTTTGCTTTTTCCTCTTTATTCATTTTTGTGAAATATTTTGTTTACTATTGTAATTCCTCTGTTAACTTTTAAAAGATTTGTTGTTATATTTAATGTCCAGTATCTTGAAAAATACACATATATATTGTACTTCTTTAAAGTTTTTTCAAGCAACCTCTCCTGCTAAATTCACCTTGGCTAGAGTACAAGTCTATTCATTAGATTTTATTTGTATGTTAAATGTAACAGTTAGAAAAGCTTCATGCTGAAAAAGATTTTCCCACAACATTTTATTTACACCATTGTAGGATATGGAAACTTCACCAACATAAAGATTCCTGTATCTTCTCTTTTTATACAGTAATAGTTATATGCATGCTATCTAAATATATTAGAAATCTTGTCATACAGGTTTATAATTTTTCTTTCAACTATCATACATGTGTAATACATACATAATATTTACCCTCTGTGATGCATTATCTTCTCTCTCTGTCTCCCTTCTCTCTCTATCCCTTTCCTTTTTTCTTCCAAATTAAGTTTCTTTCTGGCATCATCTCCCTTCCATTACAAGAGCTTATAGCATTCTTTCAGAACTTTTTTGCTGGTGACAAACAATTTAAGTTTCCCATTATGTGTCTTTTAATTGGTGTTTTTAAACCAATTATATTTAATGTATTTATTTTTGTATTTATTTTTATATTTATATAATATATATTTATATATAAAATATTGTGTATTTGTATATATATTTATATTTATTTATTTATATTTGTATTATATCATTATTTTTTATTTCCTATATATTTTTTTGTTTTTCTATTTTCCTTTCCTGTCCTCTTGGTTTGTTTCAATATTTTTTCATATTTTACTTCCATTTATTTACCATTTTTTTAACTTTCTTTTTTTTTCTAGTATTTGTCTGTTTCCCTGAATGTATAATCCTAAATTGTCATTGTTTTTTTCTTTCAGCACTTTTTAAGTGCTGGAATATTTCCTTTTGCCTCTACAGTTTCTGATTAAAAAAAAAAAAACAGTCATTTGAATCATTTGTCCTTTATATATTTTAAATGCTTCTTGTTTTCTGATTGCTTTTTTTTTTTCTGATTTCTTTTTAGGAAATTTTTCCTTCTCTTTGTTTCTCAGCATTTTTATTATGATCTATCTGGGGAGGGAATGCTTTGACTTTATTCAGTTTTATATCTCTGATTTTTTTTTTTAATATTTAATTTGTCTTTCACCAGAATTGGGAAGTTTTTCTCACTATTTTTTCATTTTTTTTTCCCATTACCACACTCTTTAACCTTCTGAGACTCTGATGACAAAAAAATTGGATTTTTTTTGTATTGTGTCACAGTCTCCTAAATTTTCTTATTTATATTCAACTTCAGAGTCTTTATTCTATCATCTCCATTGTTCTGTTGAACTAATCTAGTGAGTTTTGTATTCTTGTAAGTGTATATTTTAATTTGACAATTTTATTTAGTCTTTATGTTAACTATTTCTGTGCTGAGAGTTTCTATCTTTTCATTTATTTTAAGTGGTTTTACCCTTATTTCTTTTAGCATAGTTATAATAAAAGTCTTCAAGTCCTTTAGTGATAGTTTCAACATTGGTACCAGCTTTGAATGTCTTTTTTCTTGTTAGTTGAAATTATCCTGGTTGTTTCTATGCCAACATTTTAAAATTGTGAAATGGAAATTTTGGATGCTATGTTATGAGATTCTGGGTCTTTTTTTAAATCATGAAAATGTTTTCTTCTTTTTTTTTTTTTTTTTGTATGTTTTTTGTTACAACAGGGAATCTATCAGATGAGATTAAGTCTGAAGTGCTAGCCTTCCTTCTGAAATGTGTGGTTTAATGTCAACTCCATTTTCAAGATGTTTATATATATGTTTCTCTATTATTTGGATCTACTTAATGTGCCCACTAGTGGTTAATCTCAGTCTTACGTGGTTATCTATCATATAAGTTCAGTTCTCAAAGCCTATTTATACTCTTTTGAGTCAGATCCATGCATGCAAGGTTCTGAAGTAAACTCGAGAGACTTGATACAACTATATAAGATTGTTCTCTTGAGTTTTCACCACTTACATTTTCTGGTTCCATTGAAGCTTCCTTTCCCAGTCCTCTGGCAAGAAAGCTGGGGCTTTGGATTTTCTACTCTTTCTCATTTCTTATAAATGAGGCTGCATATAGAACTAAGAAGTAGAAGGACAGAGAGAGAGAAAAGAGCAACAAGAATTCAATCCAACATCTTAAGGCCACAACTCTACTGGATAGATAGAAGGATTCCCCTTCAGAGTTTTGATACCTTCCGGCAGATCCTGACTTCACCTTGCCACCACTTCACCAACCACAGGAGGATTCTTGGGGGCTGAGTTAAGAGAAATGGATGAAGGGGGGAAATCCCACAGAATTTCTCCATCCTACTTGGCTGTTAGAATAGAGAGGAACTCTTTGAGGATTCTTTCTGTTCTTATTCAGTGACCACTTCTGAGTTTCAGATTACCTAGAGCAGGTGCGGGAAAAATTCACCACTTATTTGTGAGTACTGTAGGTCAAATTCTGATGTCCCTAGTCTTCCTACTAACATATTTAACACAGAGTTTTCATATAGCTGCTTCACGCAAATTGTCCATAGTTTTATTTCATTCAGTAGGGAACAGGATGGAGTGACTTTCTTCCATATGGAAATGGATGGAACTCCTTCCAGTTCCAAAACTTGAACTACAAAGCCTTCTTCAATCTAATCCATGGAAAAAGAATATTTAGAACATATTGAGAACTAATTAGATTTAGTACTTAACCTTATTCCTCATCATACTGTAAATTGTTACAGTAAATAGGATACTTTTTTTTTTTCTTTTACTAAGGATGAGGGCTGCTGAGAGTAGTTAGCATAGAGCATATGCTCTCTAGATGTAGAGAAGGCATAATAGTGTTTCCAAAGCTAAAGGGAAAGAAAAATATACTTTATGTATGACCCAGAGATAATACAAATATCCCTATCTTGTAGGGGTTTGGTTGCTTGACTCCACACTCAGATAAGATGACTGCCCTAGGGGCGCCTGGGTGGTTCAGTCAGGTTAATCATCTGACTTAGGCTCAGGTCAAGATCTCAGGGTTCAAGATTTCGAGTCCCACATTGAGCTCAGTGCTGACAGCTCAGAGCCTGGAACCTACTTCAGATTCTGTCTCCCTCATTCTCTCTGCTCCTCTCAATGTCACGCTCTTTCTCTCTCAAAAGTAAAATAAACATTAAAAAAAAAAAAAAAAAAAAAAAAAGAATGACTGTCCTAAAGGAAAATCATAGAGAGAAACCTGATGGACAAAAATTTCACTGAGAATATTATCATAATTCAGAGTCCAGGGGACTGAGCTGTTAGAGCCTCCCATGACAATAGTCTTTTCCAATGATACTTATCTTTTGGCAATTAGCTTTTTGTTTTTCCAATATACATCAAAATCCTACATATATCTATTGCTTGATCATAAAATTCCTTACAGTGTTTTTTCTGAAGTGAAAAAAGCTTCAGAAATAATATATTTACATTTTCCCTTTTAGAGATTAATAGTGAATGTTACTGTTTTAAGTAGTCAGAGAAATTATTCAGTATAAAAAACTACTAAACTTTGTTGAACCCAGCACCTCCCAATCCTAGTAGATCAGAAAAGTTGTTTTTTTGTTTTTCTTGTTCTTATAGTCATCTAACACTTAATGAATTTAAAGAAACTAGTGTTTCCTGGAACACACTTGAGAATTACTATTCTGCTGCAGTTGAGGAGATTTCTTCTTTAATTGATCATTTATATTAATTTATGAACAACAGAAAAATAATATCCCACCAGCTAGTTTGAACAGATGTTACCGTATCCATTGTTTCCCTAAAACCGTAGCATATATGACTTTGGAGATGAATACACACATAAATGAGAAAAGAGGCAGATTCCTGTAATTTGTAAGGAGCTCAAATATAAACTGTCAACAACTTATGAAACTAAGGAGTAAAAAGATTAATTTTAACTACTTACTGATAATATTAAGAAAAAGGCATAAATAAATGTTTCTTTTAAAATTGTAATTTTAAAAAATACTTGAGATACTATTCAAATGGAAACATGCAAATTAGCAAAAGGAAAAAATGATCACTCAGGATTCCTAAATCAATGTTTACGTTATTATTTGAGATATATTTCTTTGTAATTATAACTTACCCATAGTCTGTATTGTTAAAGAAAAGGCATACATTGATCAGTAAATACTACTATATTAGTAAACAAAATGTGCTCTGAATTTTTGTTTGTTAGACAAGAGAACACACTGGCAAAAAAATGTATAGAGTGGCTCCTGCATGTGTTTAAAAGGGGAAGTTCATTGTGATTCTGCTAACACGGATGCACCCTAGATAAGGTGAAACAAATCAATACATCCATATGACATTGGTTAAGACAAAATTCATTGTCATTGGTCAGGAAAGTCTTCAGTCAAATCCAATCCAGCGAGAGTCTGTCATATATGTATTACTTGAGGTTTATGATTGTTTATCGACATCAGATGTGGGTCACTTCAAATTCACAGTTGTTATTCAATTTTAGCTGATTGGAACCAGTTTTAGTGAGTTACAGTATATGATTTTGATACCTCCTAGGCAAGTGTGCTACATGTAAAAAGTTGCAGCCCTTTTTGTTTTTTTACATTCTTAAATGATGGGATGGGTATAAAAATATAAGCCAACTATCAGCTTTATACTTTGTATCACTATACTAGTATTGGGTGCCAGTGTCATACAATTCAATATTTTTTGGTTGAAAAAAGATTGAATTGAAAAAAGATTTGGTTGAAAAAGATGATTTACAAATCATTTGATATGTAAACATACAAGATGTTAAGTATGCCTCAGCATTTTATTTTATTTTTTTTCAGTGAAATAACATTTATTTAAGGTACGTACTCAAGGAACAAAAATGTAAGCTAAGAGTTTTATATATAACCAACTGACTTTCAAGTATAAAGGCTACAAGTTGCTGTGAACATGTAAGAATTTAGAGAATCTTGTTCCCATTAGCCTTTTTTTTCAATATATGAAATTTATTGCCAAATTGGTTTCCATACAACACCCAGTGCTCATCCCATAAGGTGCCCTCCTCAATACCCATCACCTACCCTCCCCTCCCTCCCACCCTCCATCAACCCTCAGTTTGTTCTTAATTTTTAAGAGTCTCTTATGCTTTGGCTCTCTCCCACTCAAACCTCTTTTTTTTTTTTCCTTCCCCTCCCCCATGGGTTTCTGTTACGTTTCTCAGGATCCACATAAGAGTGAAACCATATGGTATCTGTCTTTCTCTGTATGGCTTATTTTACTTAGCATCACACTCTCCAGTTTTATCCAAGTTTCTACAAAGGGCCATATTTCATTCTTTCTCATTGCCACGTAGTATTCCATTGTGCATATAAACCACAATTTCTTCATCCATTCATCAGTTGATGGACATTTAGGCTGTTCCATAATTTGGCTATTGTTGAGAGTGCTGCTGTAAACATTGGGGTACAAGTGCCCCTATGCATCAGTACTGCTATATCTCTTGGGTAAATTCCTAGCAGTGCTATTGCTGGGTCATAGGGTAGGTCTATTTTTAATTTTTTGAGGAACCTCCACACTGTTTTCCAGAGTGGCCGAACCAATTTACATTCCCACCAACAGTGCAAGAGGGTTCCCATTTCTCCACATCCTCTCCAGCATCTATAGCTCCTGATTTGTTCGTTTTGGCCACTCTGACTGGCATGAGGTGATATCTGAGTGTGGTTTTGATTTGTATTTCCCTGATGAGGAGCGACATTGAGCATCTTTTCATGTGCCTGTTGGCCATCCGGATGTCTTCTTTAGAGAAGTGTCTATTCGTGTTTTCTGCCCATTTCTTCACTGGGTTATTTGTTTTTCGGGTGTGGAGTTTGGTGAGCTCTTTATAGATTTTGGATACTAGCCCTTTGTCCGATACATCATTTGCAAATATCTTTTCCCATTCCGTTGGTTGCCTTTTAGTTTTGTTGGGTGTTTCCTTTGCTGTGCAGAAGTTTTTTATCTTCATGAGGTCTCCATAGTTCATTTTTGCTTTTAATTCCCTTGCCTTTGAGGATGTGTCAAGTAAGAAATTGCTACGACTGAGGTCAGAGAGGTCTTTTCCTGCTTTCTCCTCTAGGATTTTGATGGTTTCCTGTCTCACATTCAGGTCCTTTATCCATTTTGAGTTTATTTTTGTGAATGGTGTGAGAAAGTGGTCTAGTTTCAACCTTCTGCATGTTGCTGTCCAGTTCTCCCAGCACCATTTGTTAAAGAGACTGCCTTTTTTCCATTGGATGTTCTTTCCTGCTTTGTCAAAGATTAGTTGGCCATACTTTTGTGGCTCTAGTTCTGGGGTTTCTATTCTATTCCATTGGTCTGTGTATCTGTTTTTGTGCCAATATCATGCTATCTTGATGATTACAGCTTTGTAGTAGAGGCTAAAGTCTGGGATTGTGATGCCTCCTGCTTTGGTCTTCTTCTTCAAAATTACTTTGGCTATTCGGGGCCTTTTGTGGTTCCATATGAATTTTAGGATTGCTTGTTTAGTTTCGAGAAGAATGCTGGTGCAATTTTGACTGGGATTGCATTGAATGTGTAGATAGCTTGGGTAGTATTGACATTTTGACAATATTTATTCTTCCAATCCATGAGGACGGAATGTTTTTCCATTTCTTTATATCTTCTTCAATTTCCTTCATAAGCTTTCTACAGTTTTCAGCATACAGATCTTTTACATCTTTGGTTAGATTTATTCCAAGGTATTTTATGCTTCTTGGTGCAATTGTGAATGGGATCAGTTTCTTTATTTGTCTTTCTGTTGCTTCATTATTAGTGTATAAGAATGCAACTGATTTCTGTACATTGATTTTGTATCCTGCAACTTTGCTAAATTCATGTATCAGTTCTAGCAGACTTTTGGTGGAGTCTATTGGATTTTCCATGTATAATATCATGTCATCTGCAAAAAGTGAAAGCTTGACTTCATCTTTGCCAATTTTGATGCCTTTGATTTCCTTTTGTTGTCTGATTGCTGATGCTAGAAATTCCAACACTATGTAAAACAACAGCGGTGAGAGTGGGCATCCCTGTCATGTTCCTGATCTCAGGGATAAAGCTCTCAGTTTTTCCCCATTGAGGATGATGTTAGCTGTGGGCTTTTCATAAATGGCTTTTATGATGTTTAAGTATGTTCCTTCTATCCCGACTTTCTCGAGGCTTTTATTAAGAAAGGGTGCTGAATTTTGTCAAATGCCTTTTCTGCATTGATTGACAGGATCAAATGGTTCTTATCTTTTCTTTTATTAATGTGATGTATCATGTTGATTAATTTGCGAATGTTGAACCAGCCCTGCTTCCCAGGAATGATTCCCACTTGATCATGGTGAATAATTCTTTTTATATGCTGTTGAATTCGATTTGCCAGTATCATATTGAGAATTTTTGCATCCATATTCATCAGGGATATTGGCCTGGAGTTCTCTTTTTTTACTGGGTCTCTTTCTGGTTTAGGAATCAAAGGAATGCTGGCTTCCTAGAATGAGTCTGGAAGTTTTTCTTCCCTTTCTATTTCTTGGAATAGCTTGAGAAGGATAGGTATTATCTCTGCTTTAAACGTCTGGTAGAATTCCCTTGGGAAGCCATCTGGTCCTGGACTCTTATTTGTTCAGAGATTTTTGATAACTGATTCAATTTCTTCGCTGGTTATGGGTCTGTTCAAGCTTTCTATTTCCTCTTGATTGAGTTTTGGAAGTGTGTGGGTGTTTAGGAATTTGTCCATTTCTTCCAGGTTGTCCAGTTTGTTGGCATAGAGTTTTTCATAGTATTCCCTGATAATTGCTTGTATCTTTGAGGGATTGGTTGTAATAATTCCATTTTCATTCATGATTTTATCTATCATGAACTCTCAACAAGAGTTGGTTTTGTTGATCTGCTCAACAGTTTTTTTTAGATTCTATATTGTTTATTTCTGCTCTGATCTTTATTATTTCTCTTCTTCTGCTGGGTTTGGGGTGTCTTTGCTGCTCTGCTTCTATTTCCTTTAGGTGTGTTGTTAGATTTTGCGTTTGGGATTTTTCTTGTTTGTTGAGATAGGCCTGGAATGCAATGTATTTTCCATTCAGGACTGCTTTCGCTGCATCCCAAAGCGTTTGGATTGTTGTATTTTCATTTTCATTTGTTTACATATATTTTTAACTTCTTCTCTAATTGTCTGGTTGACCCACTCATTCTTTAGTAGGGTGTTCTTTAACCTCCATGCTTTTGGAGGTTTTCCAGACTTTTTCCTGTGGTTGTTTTCAAGCTTCATAGCATTGTGGTCTGAAAGTATGCGTGGTATGATCTCAAATTGTATACTTATGAAGGGCTCTTTTGTGACCCAGTATGTGATCTACCTTCGAGAATGTTCCATGTGCACTCGAGAAGAAAGTATATTCTGTTGCTTTGGGATGCAGAATTCTAAATGTATCTGTCAAGTCCATCTGATCCAATGTATCATTCAGGGCCCTTGTTTCTTTATTGACCGTGTGTCTAGATGATCTATCCATTTCTGTAAGTGGGGTATTAATGTCCCCTGCAATTACTACATTCTTATCAATAAGGTTGCTTATGTTTGTAATTGTTTTATATATTTGGGGGCTCCGGTATTCGGCGCATAGACATTTATAATTGTTAGCTCTCCCGGATGGATAGACCCTGTAATTATTGTATAATACCCTTCTTCATCTCTTGTTACAGCCTTTTATTTAAAGTCTAGTTTGTCTGGTATAAATATGGCTACTCCAGCTTTCTTTTGGCTTCCAGTAGCATGACAAATATTTCTCCATCTCCTCACTTTCAATCTGAAGATGTCCTCAGGTCTAAAATGAATCTCTTGTAGACAGCAAATAGATGGGTCTTGTTTTTTTATCCATTCTGATACCGTATGTCTTTTGGTTGGCGCATTTAGTCCATTTACCTTCAGTGTTATTATAGAAAGATACGGGTTTAGAGTCATTATGATGTCTGTAGGTTTCATGCTTGTAGCAATGTCTCTGGTACTTTGTCTCACAGGATTCCCCTTAGGATCTCTTGTAGGGCTGGTTTAGTGGTGACGGATTCCTTCAGTTTTTGTTTGTTAGGGAAGGCCTTTATCTCTCCTTCTATTCTAAATGACAGACTTGGTGGATAAAGGATTCTTGGCTGCATATTTTTTTGTTGTTGTTGTTCATCACATTGAAGGTATCCTGCCATTCCTTTCTGGCCTGCCAAGTTTCAGTAGAGAGATTGGTCACGAGTCTTATAGGTCTCCCTTTATATGTTAGAACGTGTTTATCCCTAGCTGCTTTCAGAATTTTCTCTTTATCCTTGTATTTTGCCAGTTTCACTATATGTCGTGCAGAAGATCGATTCAGGTTACGTCTGAAGGGAGTTCTCTGTGCCTCTTGGATTTCAATGCCTTTTTCCTTCCCCAGTTCAGGGAAGTTCTCAGCTGTAATTTCTTCAAGTACCCCTTCAGCACCTTTCCCTCTCTCTTCCTCCTCTGGAATACCAATTATGTGTAGCTTATTTCTCTTTAGCGCATCATTTAGTTCTCTAATTTTTCCCCTCATACTCCTGGATTTTTTTTCTCTCTTTTTTCTCAGCGTCCTCTTTTTCCATAATTTTATCTTCTAGTTCACCTATTCTCTCCTCTGCCTCTTCAATCCGAGCCATGGTCATTTCCATTTTATTTTGCAGCTCGTTTATAGCACTTTTTAGCTCCTCCTGACTGTTCCTTAGTCCCTTGATCTCTGTAGCAATAGATTCTCTGCTATCCTCTATACTGTTTTCAAGCCCAGCGATTAATTTTATGACTATTATTCAAAATTTACTTTCTGTTCTATTGTTTAAATCCTTTTTGATCAGTTGGTTAGCTGTTGTCATTTCCTGGAGATTCTTTGGAGGGGAATTCTTCCACTTTGTCATTTTGGATAGAACTGCAGGGCACTTCCCTGTGCTGTCTTGAATAACTTGTGTTGGTGGGCGGGGCTGCAGTCAGACCTGATGTGTGCCCCCACCCCACAGCGGGGGCCACATTCAGACTGGTGTGTGCCTTCTCTTCCCCTCTCCTAGGGGCGTGGCCCGTGGGCTGTGGGGTGGCGTGGCCCGTCTGGGCTACTTGCACACTGCCAGGCTTGTGATGCTGGGGATCTGGTGTATTACCTGAGGTGGATAGGCAAGGTGCACAGGGGCAGGCTGGGCAGGCTCAGCTCGCTTATCCTTTGGTGATCCGCTTAGGGAGGGGCCCTGGGGCACCAGAAGTGAGTCAGACCCTTCGCTGGAGGGATGGATCCGCAGAAGCACAGCATTTGGATATTTTTGTGGCCAAGCAAGTTCCCTGGTGGGAACTGGTTCCCTTTGGGATTTTGGCTGGGGGATGGGCGAGGGAGATAGTGCTGGCCTTTGTTCCCTGCCAAGCTGCGCTCTGTCAGTCTCGGGCTCAACAACTGTCCTTCCCGTTGTCTTCCAGCCCTCCCGCTCTCTGAGCAGAGCTGTTAACTTATAACCTTCCAGATGTTAAGTCCTGCTGGCTGTCAGAACACAGTCCGTTCGGCCCCTCCGCTTTTGCAAGCCAGACTCGGGGGCTCTGCTTGGCTAGCGGGCCGCCCCTCTGCCCCGGCTCCTTCCTGCCAGTCCGTGTAGCGCGCACCGCCTCTCCGCCCTTCCACTGTCTTCCGTGGGCCTCTCATCTGCACTTGGCTCTAGAGAATCCATTCTGCTAGTCTTCTGGCAGTTTTCTGGTTTATTTAGGCAGGTGTAGGTGGAATTTAAGTGATCAGCAGGACGCGGTGAGCCCAGCGTCCTCCTATGCCGCCATCTTCCCCCCAGCGATCTGCCTCAGCATTTTAAACACTGATATAATTGACAAGAGCAATAATTAGAAAGGTAAAAATAGCATAATTAATATTTGCAGGATACCTCTTTTTTATTTTACTTTTATTTTATTTTATTTTATTTTAAATTCCAGTATAGTTAACATACAGTGTTATATTAGTTTCATGTGTACAATATAGTGATTCAGAAATTCCGTACATCCCCTGATGCTCATCATGACAAGTTCATTCCTTAATCCCCATCACATACTTTACCCACCCACATCCCCTTTGGAAACCATTAATTTGTTGTCTCTAGTTAAGAGTCTTGTTTTTTGATTTGTCTCTCTCTTTCTTTCTCTCTTTTTCTCTTTGCTCATTTTTTGTTTCTTAAATTCCACATATGAATGAAATCAGATGATATTTGTCTTTCTCTATTTTGCTTAGTATTATACTCTCTAGCTCCATCCATGTTGTTGCAAATGGTAAAATTTCATTCTTTTTTTTATGGATGAATAATGTTCTATATATACATACACACATTTCATCTTCTTTATCCATTCATCTGCAGATGGACATGGCTGCTTCCATAATTTGGCTATTATAAATAATGTTGCTAGAAATACAGTGGTGTGTGTATACCCTTGAATTAGTATTTTCATATTTTTTTTTAGTAAATGCCCAGTAGTACAATGACTGGATCATAGGGTAGTTCTATTTTTAATTTTTTGAGGAAGCTCCATCTTGTTTTCCACAGTAGCTGCACCAGTTTGCATTCCCACCAACAGTGCAAGATGGTTCCTTTTTCTCCACATCCTCATTAACACTAGTTCCTTCTTGTGTTTTTTATTTTAGTCATTCTGCCAGGTGTGAGGTGCCATCTCCTTGTGCTTTTGGTTTGTATTTCCCTTGTGCTTTTGGTTTGTATTTCCCTGTGACATTAAGCATCTTTTCTTGTCTCTCAGCCATTCATATGTCTTCTTTGGAGAAATGTCTGTTCACATCTTCTGCCTATTTTTTATTAGGTAATTTGTGGGGTTTTTTTGGTGTTGAGTTTTGTAAGTTATTTATATATTTTGTATACTATTTATGACTTTGACACTTTTGAAGAGTACAAATCAGATAGTAAGGTCTACCTCAATTGGGATCTGTCTGACATTTTCCCATACTTATACTGGAGTTATGAATTTGCAAGAAAATTTTTACAAAGGTGAAATGCCTTCATTACATCATATCTCATGATACATGATATTAACATGCCTTACTAAAAATGTTGCTTTAATCATTTGATCCACATAGTGTCCAGCAAGCTTCTAGTACAGTTTCTGTTTTCCCTTCCCGTAATGCGTCTTAAAGTTTACTCTACTAATCTTGTCTACAGCAACTATTGCTGTGCTATTATTGGTGATTTTCTAATTCCTTTATCCCTTTTACATTTATTATTTGGAATTCTTCTGTAAGAAAGATGTGTCTTTCTTTTTCTTTCTTTCTTTCTTTCTTTCTTTCTTTCTTTCTTTCTTTCTTTCTTTCTTTCTTTTTTTCTTTCTTTCTTTCTTTCTTTCTTTCTGTCTGTCTTTCTTTCTTTCTTTCTTTTAGTATTAGTTATATCAGTATGGACTCATAGGTATTTATTTGATTTCTTTGGGTTATAATCTAATACTTTCATTATTTGTTGCCTATATTATGCCAACTTTGATGATTGGGAGCTCTTTCAGGATAATACCTTGGTCCCCATATCCTTTCCACATGCTCCCATACTTTACTGTTTTGTTGTTATTTGTGTGTGTGTGTGTGTTCATGTGTGTGTTTAAGCACTTCCTTACTTTATGGAACAATAAATATTTGACCTGTTTTTGATTGGTCATGAAGCATTTATGCAAACACAGCTGAAAGTATTAGCTACAGAGCAAAACATGGTATTGTGTAGCAACATTGCATCCAGCAAGTTAAGATCCTTTTTCTGAGCTTATATTGCAGAAACACTTTCATTTATAATGATTGTTATGGTAATAAAAATATTTTGTGTGCCACATTACAGTTGGAAAATATTATCTCTGATTCCTCTTGGAATATCTTTACTTTGATGGGCATAGTATTGTTAAAGATTATAAGGAGATTTTAGGAATATTACGATATTAGGAACTATGGAGTTTTAAATCCTCAAAATAGGATACAAAACCATTTCTCAATGGCGAACTTTCTCCTTTTTCTAATGTGCACAGTGAGTGGCAATATTATCTCTATTTATATAGAGATAATTTATATACACCAAATTAGAAGGACCTTCGCAAAAAACAATGGTCATATCTTACAAGGATGCTTCTCAGGTTTTGGGGAACTACACAGTAAAAATATTTACTGAGTTTTAAGAGGGAAAAATGTAGTTAGTCTAATTAGTGCAATAATAGACTTCTTGATAAATTTCTGTCAGTTAAACAGTATTATCAGGTACTTCCTGTGAGGTACCATCAGCAACATACATCACAAAAAACATGTCATTCTCTGTAACTGATGTAGTTATCTCATAGGTACAAGGATCATTGTAATGCCGTTTTATCCCTTTAAAAATTTTAAACATGACAGTTTTGTTTTTCCCAAAAACTAATTGCTGAATAATATCACTATTAAATATATATTTTTCGAGATAATATTATTAACTATGGTTCAGTCAGAAACAAAAGTTAATTTTTGTAGATGAATCTTACCATAAATGCTGCTGGTATTATTTTGATAGAATACCTTAGAATTTCCCCAATTTTCTTTGGGAATAGGGATATATCCAAAAGTTAATTAAAGTTTCTATTCAGTTATATATACACTCTTATTAAATCTAAAAAAAAAAAAAACACCATCTAAATAAAGAGTTTATCCTAGAATTACCATAATTAGAAAAATAATAATATAAATTATCAAATGAGTTAAAATACATGTAAGTAGCACTATTTAAAGATACTAATCTTGGGGCACCTGGGTGGCACAGTCGGTTGAGTGTCCAACTTCGCTCAGGTCATGATCTCACAGTTTGTGGGTTCGATCCTCATGTCGGCTCTGTGCTGACAGCTTAGAGCCTAGAACCTGCTGCAGATTCTGTGTCTCCTTCTTTCTGTGCCTCTCCCCTGCTCACTCTCTGTCTCTGTATCTGTCTCTCTCAAAAATAAATAAACATTAAAAATATAAACAAAGATATCGATCTTGGCTAGTTATTCTCAAGTAAAGCTACTTTATATTGTTTATGGTACTGAAATTTTGTTCAGAGTTTTTTTCTGCTAGTCTGATACCAATACTGTCCTGCACACACACATGCACACACACTTAGAGATATTTATTATTTATATTAAAATGTATTGGTTTATTATTGAGATTGATATTCTGAGATTCATTACAAGGAATTGCCTTATGTGATTATGGGGGGTACCTAAGCAAACCCAAAATCAGTAGAGCAGGTAGTCAGGAGGGGAGGTTGTAAGTAGGAAGGCACTCCACTGGCACAAGACCAGAGGTATTATCCACAGATGGAATTTCTTCTTCCTTGGGAAAGCACACCCTTTAAGGCTTTCCAAGGGAGTAAGGAAGATCCACTCCAATAATCTAGAATGATTCCTCTTACAAAAGTTAAACTGTTTAGGACTTTAATTGAATCAGAAAAACTCTTTTCCAGCAATACACATATATGAGATTGAAAGATTAGGGACTGTAGCCTAGCAAGTTTAACATATCAAAAAAGCTATCATAGCCATAATTCAACCTCCCCTTCTCTTACATTCTTTTTAATTTAATTATAGCAGTAGCAACAAAGAAAAACATAACCTGAATATTTAAAACAGTATTTTTCTTCCCTCAAAATCACTGATTTTTTTCTTAAATTATATGAGCATATATTATTCTCTTCTTACCATTCAGCATTGCAAGTAGAGTTATAATTAGGAGATACATAAAAAGGTGGGATTTCTCAAAGTGATATTAGTTTTGAGCATCAAGACCCCATGTTTAATGTAAAGTCTTAATGTATTACAAAGGAAAGTTATAAGGAGTGATGCAGAAACATTGTCAGTGGGGTCATAAGTAGAAACATTTAGCCATTAAAGTTCAAGACTCTAAATAATGTAAAAAATTTTGGAAATGTATATGGTATGATATACAGTATGATATACTGTATGATACATATATATGTATACATGTATATGTATATACATATACAGTATATGTATACTGTATCTGTATGATATATACAGTATGATATAGAAAGTGTTTCCTTATTAAACTTCAGTGTATTACACTTTATTTATAATTTATTTTCTGTGGCAACACTGCAAATGTCTAAGAATCTTACAGAGGATCAGAAATGCAATATTTAGGGGCACCTGGGTGGCTCAGTTGGTTAAGTGTCCGACTTTGGCTCAGGTCATGATCTCACAGTTTGTATGTTCGAGCCCCGCGTCAGGCTCTGTCCTATCTCATAAATGTTAAAAAAATTAAAAAAAAAAGAAATACAATATTTAGGACATACAAACATGTGTCTTTGATTTCCCAAGGTCTAAATCTAAGCATGATTAAGACTGTTTTAACTCAGTGTTTTGTGTTGTTTTGTTTTGTTTTTATTAAATTTGCATTACTCCTAAAGTCTGATTGAGACAGCACTGTAACATACTGTTTTGTTTTTTGTTTTTTTCAACGTTTATTCATTTTTGGGACAGAGAGAGACAGAGCATGAATGGGGGAGGGGCAGAGAGAGAGGGAGACACAGAATCGGAAACAGGCTCCAGGCTCTGAGCCATCAGCCCAGAGCCTGACGTGGGGCTCGAACTCACGGACCGTGAGATCGTGACCTGGCTGAAGTCGGATGCTTAACCGACTGCGCCACCCAGGCGCCCCTAACATATTGTTTTTTAAAGAGAGTAGGAAAAATTTTATACTTACTTGAAAACAGAATACCTGAAACAAATCATGGGCAGTGGTGCAGGCCAATACTTTGGTTATTTCCCCTTTAACATTTTGAAGGCTACTTTCCAGGGAACCTTCCAACCAGGGAGCTTTAGTTCTTTCATTTTTCCCTCAAATACCTTAGATGACATTCTTCTGGTTCTCTATTATCCGCTCCAACTTCCTGACCAAAGGTTAATCTGTATAGGTAAGTAGAGGAAAAGGCTCAATTAGAGACCAAATTTACATCTTTTCTTGAAGTTTCCTCTTATTAACACCTAACCCTAAATTATCTGCATCATGAATACCTGAAGTGCTTGTTAAAAATCTAATTTCCTAGGCTCCAGCCCAGAAGCAGAATTACCATAGTGGGACCAAGGAAATCAACATGATAGAACACCCCTGAGTATTCTCCTGTGCACTTTATTTTGAGAACAACTACTTTTAGGTAAACCATTTGTAACATAGGACTTCAAATATTTAAACTTTTAGGAAATACTTCTTTTTCTGTAGTGCATTTTGTACTATTCTTTAGGAGAAGAATAAGAAACTAATCATTTAAAAGTACATATCAACTAGTTTAGATCGTTCGAATGAATCACCCTGAGAAGGCTTCCTACCTCCCCTGTCAATTGAACAACTTATTTAAGGAGCTCTGTCAGATACAATCCGCTTTACTTCACTTTGTCCCCCGCTGATACCGTTTTACAGGGGATTGCCAACACGCTGAGTGCCTGAGGGATCTAAACTCAGATTACAAAAGCAAACCCTGAATGCATGCTCTCTGGAAGGTAGACTTCTAGCAGCTACAATACCAAGTGTTTAGGAGTGTGTCAAATAACAGTGACACCCCCTTGCAACTGTTTCCCTTTATGAGATATTTTTAATGCTGATCCTCAAGAAAAGATTCTCATGGACAGATTTCTAGTATCAAGAACTCACTAGAGATCATAGCACAAAGTCATGCTCCATACGCATTCTGTAGCCAAAATTCCAAGTCTGGCCTAGAGATGAGAGGATAATTAAATCATGTCTTCTCCCAACCCACCCACCCCCACAAATAATTGTTTCACTTTATTCTTGCTAAAGATCCTTTGAGCAATATTGCAATGCTATTTCTATAAATTCAGAGCGAGATCTATCCCTCACATGGAGATAAATGTCCAAGCTGTTTTCCTAGTATGTCAGGAATTTAAGAAACTTTTGTTTTCTTGCTCTTTGAAGACTGCAGCCAACTAACATGCTAACAAAATAAAGACTTTACAATACAGCAGGCTGAGAAGTCTATTCAGAAACCTATCAATTGAACTGTAATTTTAAAATCATATGTAACTGAATTTTAAAATTCGTAGATACCTGCTGCCTGCTTGTAAAACAGACATGGTGAACTCCATTAGAAACTGTCAATAGCCAGATCTTTCTTCCCTTCCACTACTGAACTCAAATCTTAGAAGCTTATCCCTGGAAGATTTGCGTAGTCCCATCAAAGCCATTCAGTCTATAGTACTCAAAGTAATTCAGACAAACTTACTTCTAATTAGGAAAGATGAGTAGCAAACAAAATAAAACAAACAAGGAGGTCTTCATTCCTGCCAGCTTAAAAGAGAGTCTTTTCACCACCGGCTCATATGCAAGCCTTTTAATTTTTTACTTTTAATTTTTCAGAGAGCTTACATACTCCCTCTGCATTGACTACTACTGTTAAACAGATCCAATATTCGATTAAATTCAATACTCTTCAAGACACAAAGGCAGACATAAAAATTTAAAAATATGCCCTCAAAGAACTTATTCCTAAAATTGTGTGAAGGAGGACAAAGTAATTATGAAGATGATGTAATGGCATATTTTAGGTGTCTCAAAAGAAGGGGGAAAGTACCATTGAGGTTCAAAGCCAGACTTTTTTGAGTCTAAAGTCTCAGAGGCGACCCTGACCTCCTCCAGGTAACAAGGGAGCTACTAACTTGGAAAATAGTAAATGCATGGAATGCTTAAGCTTACAATAAAGAAGGACATGTTCCCGCGTCAGGCTCTGGGCTGATGGCTCAGAGCCTGGAGCCTGTTTCCTATTCTGTGTCTCCCTCTCTCTCTGCCCCTCCCCCATTCATGCTCTGTCTCTCTCTGTCCCCCCCCCCCAAAAAAAAAATAAATAAATAAAAAGGACATGTTAACATACTGATTTTAACATATTGATACCAAGCCATAGCACATCAATTTTGAAAATACTGCCTCTGTTGGAATTTGGTGAAGTAACTTAGCCTCTTAAGTTATGGAGGCAGCACAGTCCAGAGTTTAGGAGGATGTGAAGTAGCATAAACCACAGTACTGCTACAAGTTACCTAAGGTAATAACTATGTGTCCTTGAGCTAATTACTTTTCTTCAGACCCTCAGTTTCCACATTATTAAAAGGGTGAAACAATAGTACCTAGGCTTGTTTCGATTGCCTAGTACACACATAAGTGTGTGCACACACATGGTCTTTAGGAAGCTTGGAGTTTGCCATCCTAAATACTTTGTGAGCATTAGCCACTCTGAGTTTGTCATCAGGAAAAACTCTTAATCTCAAAGCAAAGAAGTATTGGGACAAGAATCTATTTTTGCCCTTGGCTGAGTGACAAATCCAAATATTATACACTTGTAAGTAATGTAGAGGAGTAAGATGGGCCACAAATAAATATGTTTATTTCTATTTTTGAAATCTAGAGTCTGTGGTTCTTCTTTTGTTTTCCTTTTTGACAAAGACATAGGTACAGATAATATTTCTATAGTATAAGGAGAGCAGCAGAATGAGGACAACAATGAATGGCAAATGTCACTCTTCTGTGATGTCAGGAGGATGAAAAACAATTGTGGAAATTGTTGATTTGGGTAGTTTATGCCCCTTCTAGAAAGAATAGATGTTACTCAGATCTTGACAACCCTTGTCATGTAGAATTTCAGATATGATGTTAGTAGATTTTTCAAAAGAAATTGGAAATCTTGATTTCTTAAAAATAAAATCTACTGGTTGAAATGTAAAGTTGAAACAAAACAACAAAAAATTCCATTCACACTTATTCTGCCTAAGAAACTGTGCTTGTGAAATTGCTCATATAACCTCCATCTTATTGTTCTATTTGATGTAACCATAAATATATATGTTCCTCTCTTGTCTATTTATATTACCAGTGAAGGGAATTGGCAGTAGGCAACCCCTGAGACTTTTTTTTTTACTGCCAAATTCCTGCCATTTTTTTCTCTCAGCATCCCAATAGAAATCAGAGGAGCAATGTTATCACGTTTGGCATCATCAGTGAAAAACTGGACACTATTTATAATTTAGCCTAATAATTCTAAACCATGTCTCATATTAAAACAACTCAAGTTTTCTGATTGAATTAGTTACAACTCTGTCCAGGGCATCATTGTTATTTTAAAGCTTTCTGGGAAATTCTAACACAGAGACAGAGCTCCAATAACTGCTCTAGTTTGGACTTATCTTTTTACACATAAGGAAATTGAAGACATCAGGAAATGATATACTTAAATAGTCTCATAGACTAATTACAAATTATGCCTGACATGTGCCCTAAGTGCTAGTGTTATGTATAGCTGCTGAAGTGGTCACTGTTAGTCTTTCCGAACATTGTGGATTTGTTTTCTACTATAGGCAATTTAGCTTATATAAAAGACCAAAGCAAAGCAACTACTGGGGTCAAGGACTTTATCTTTTATTATCTCAGAACCAAAATTTCAACTCATAGATTCCATTTGAGGCTGTAAACAATGGTTCTGTAATGTCAGATGAAACACTGACATGCTTATGAAATCACCACAAAATACATTTTCTCTTGGGTGACACCTATAGTGGTCCCGTTGAATCAAGTTTTGTATTTAAAGTGCTGCATTTCTTATTTAATGTGACAAGTGGTTGAGACTATTAATTTTCTTTTCAGCAGACTCATAAGAGGAAAAATAAAAGCGTGGTCTCACTGGAAGGAAATATATAACACCAACATGTAATCCATACTCCTCAAGGACCACAAATTTGCATAGGCACTTAGAATAGTACCTCACACTAAATATATGTTGTAATTACACTTACATTATTATATCTAGAATTCTCTCATATACAGAGAGTATTTTAGAATAGTTCATACAGGGAGTGTATTTTATTATTTGATAATGTTTTATATGAGTTTGGAGCAGAGTTAAGCAAACTGTTTTTTTTTTTTTCTTTTTTTGTAAATGGCCAGATAGTAAATATTTTAGGCTTTGCAAGTATTTAACTCTACCATTGTAGTGGGAAAGCAGCTGTAGAGAAAATGTAAATAAATGGGCATGCTGTGTCCCAATAAAACTTTATTTATAAAAGCAGGCTTCAGGCTGCAGGTTGGAGTAGACCCATGGATCATAATTTGCCAACTTCTGCTATGGTGGGTAATAATAAATGACACCCAATTTTTGAATATTGATCTAGTTATAAGTATGTATGCTTCCATAACTACAGAAATCCCCATTTAACTCAATATGAAAATAAATCTAGGCAATATACATACTTAGTTAAGTAGAATGATCAAATCAAATATATTTAAAGCATTTGATGAGTTGTAGGAATAGTGGTAGAGAAGCTAAAATCTATAAGAAGTTGCAAAAATATCTTCTTTTCTGTGATAATTTACATACTGTTTGAAAAAGAAGATCTAACCTAGGATTTTTTATTCTTATGACTCAAATTAGACAAAAATTTTTGAAAACAGGCATATTGTACTACAATGGGTACTCATCTTATTTCTCTTGATCCTTACCCTGGTTATTTGTTTGATCAATTTCTAATAAGATCTGATTGAGACGGGGATTCATACTTCATCAGTTTCTCAATTTTAAAATGAGACATTAATCCTTTTGCAAATTCTACCATTTCTACCTTTACTGGGTAATAAATGCCACCACATGTACACCTGTCTACATAGTCCCCTACTGAGGAGATGCAACAGCTGCTGGTAAACATTGCTTAGGACCTTGCTACTCAAACTGATTCATGGGCCAATAGTATTTATATCACCTGGGTTATTATTAGAAAAGCAGAATGCTGAATCAGAATCATATGTGTATGCATTAAGGTTCAAAAACCACTACTTAGGACACATACAAAATATGCTTTTAAGTGACTCAGTTGAAATTGGAGATGACTTTATGATCTTATAATGTTTATTTTAATTAGACATTTACCCTAAGGGTGCCCTAAACAGTAGGGACTCAAACCTTGCCTAGGACTGCAAAACAAATCCAACCAAATGGGGAAAATGTTCTTTAGCCAAGGAAATCAGAGTATACAATTGAAAATGTTTACTTTTCAACTGACACCTCTTATATCCTATTGAGAGAATCATTATACTCATATAGTTATTACGTGGTAAGTTGGCCCAAGGGTTTTCATTACTATTTTTTATGCTAACACCTGGAATATAACTATTCCAGAGGTGTAAACTGCCCAATGATAGGAATGTTGACCATAGAACACTGGAATGGAATATGGAGGCCACATTTATAAGACACTAAGAGAATCCATTATTTTCACTTTAACATTCAATTCAACAACACTTCCATCTTAGAGGAGAAGGAAGGGAGAGTTAGCTCTCCTTTTCAAACCTCTGACAGCATTTTAGTATATTATTCCCCAGAGTATACTGCTTTGGTCCTGACCCATATTTCCATTGAATTACACCTTGACATTAGGAGTAGACCAGAGGTCCCCAGAACAGATGGTTGTACACTTTCCCGATAGGTGTACAAAGTAGTCCGTGGGGAGAAGAATGGCAATATTGAAATTTTATTTCAAATTTTTTAGTTTCCTCATACTTCACTTCAAATTCTGTACTACTTACTAATATAAGTGTCCATTAATAATGAAGTTAATATTAAATACTCATATATTAGAGACGCAGATTCACTTGTTTTTCTTAGAGTAGTATATATTCAAAACATGGAAGCCTTTAGAGTAGAAAACCAGGAAAGCTCCAAAATGATTATCTATCAGAATTATTTTTAATTTTTCAATCTGTATATATACTATGGATATTAGAATAAATTTAAAAGACATTTCTTAACAAAATTGATGAATATTTTGTTATTTTATTATTTCATTTAGTAATCTACATTTTAGGAGAGCATTATTTTCTTATATAACGTATAGAGAACCATAGACATTATATGGTACAAGAAACTGGATTCATAATTTTTTACAATAAAATACCAAAAGATCATTATTTCCATGAGCAGCCAAGTCAACATATAGCTCTTAAATGATTAAAGTGTAGTCATTTTCACACACAAAGAAAACTTATATTTTTACTCACTTTGGCTTCTATTATTCTGACTATATGCTTCCTTTTTATTACTTGTTAACTCTACATAGTAGTCTTCAATTTATTTTTCCTACATTTCTATCCTGGCTGTCAGTTTCAGATGTATAGTGAGTAGCTTTAAAAACAGTTTCTGCCTCAACTCTCCTAACTGCTATAAATGTTGAACTACTTGCCAAACTGAAGTCTGCCATTGCCTTAAATCTGTACCTTCTGAATAGTTAACAGGATCCCCTATTTTTAATGTTTGAATATAATGGAAATATACCCAGATGCTTTTAAGTAAAACAAAAAAGTGCTACTTTGTGCTTTGAAGAACATGCCAGTCATGAAACATACTTCTGATCGATTTCAACTGACTACATCCTTATTGGTCTGTGTTTATAAGCATTAAAGATAACTTTTTCACCTTTCTTTATAATATTGAGATTGCTCTAGCAGAATGAAATGGATCAACAGTTCTGTTCAATACTTCTGTGTCAGTCCCAGAGACACATGCCTATGCTTGTCTTTTAAAACAGCGAAAGTATATACCACCTCATAAACTTTTATTTGTAAGAGCATCTGTAGTGTCAAAGTACATTAATAGGCTTTTAGAATTAAAAAAAAAAAACTATTATTGCAAAGTTTGACCAAGATTAAATAAAATGTAAATGAATTTTGGCTAACTAATGCTGCTTAAACACTATAAACACTGAAGGATCCCACTGAAACACTAAAGACCAGGATTGTACTGGCTGTTAACATAATTTTGAAACTTCTTAATGTAGCATAAATTACAATAAAGTCATGATAAGCATATTGGTATGAATTATTTTGGCTTCAATTTTCATTTTTTTCTTTATGCCCCTTGCTGCATTTTAGACTCTTAATTTGTTACCTAATTACCTATTAATATTAAGTATATATTAGAGGTTAATGCTATATTGTAATACCTATATATGTATATTCATAAATGTAGTTTTATACAAATAAAACCCTATAGATTTGAATGGATTTTGTAAGATAATATTTAATTATTTCTAGATAAAGTAGCAACCTGGGAGTTGGAAAACCTTAGTTTGGATCCACTACTAATTAATGACATAACTTTGGGTATGAATGTCAATTAAATTTCTGGACTTTAGTTTCTTCATGCATCAAAAGTAGATGAAACCAGTTTTATGGATTTGCAGTATTTTCTGTATTGCAAAATAGATCATTTGACATCTATAAAATTCTAATAAGAAGTGCCTTGTTACCAATAATGTCACAAAATGAGCAGTGTTTAAGTTTTAAGTCAACTAGGTCTTCCCATTGGGCCAATGAAAATTTAATTTCAGTGTGCATATGCATATGTGTGTATGTATGTGTCTGTATGCCATTAAAATTTATTTTTAAAATTTGAACTAGATTTTACCAATAGTTTCTATTCCCCCTCCCTGCCAGCCTACATATGTTAATAAAGTTTGTCAACATCTCACTTACCAAAGTGACACTATTTCGTATGTCTTCTATGAGCTAAAGAAGGTATTATTCAATATGTAAGCATTCAGAGACCTCAAAAAGACTCTACTAAAAGGAATTATTTGTTTCTTTATACTTTTCCTTTAATTGACACTTAACATGAACAGTCTCTGCCTTAAAAAAAAATACTAGTAAGTAAAAATTCAAAAATAAAACTAAAAGTAATGGTTTTATAGCCATTATTGGAAGGATTATTTCTTTGAAAAAGAGTCATTTTAAATGAATATTTTCTCATATAGACAAAACCTACACTCTCATTTGTGGACATATTGAGGAAGTAATTCTTAGTAAAGAGAAACACAAGAATCCTAAGAAAGAATCTCTCAAAATATGTTCCTAAAATATTCCAAAAATATTCCAAATTTGCCACAGCACTCTCTTCATGTAAGACTTTAAATTTTAGTTAAACAGAGAGTGAGATGAGAAAATAATAATATTGAGATTGTATATTTATTTGCTTAAGAATGTAATCAATTTACATGAAATTACCTAACTAAACCAACACTGAAGACGTCTATAATTTGCCACAAGCCATTTTCCATTGACCCCTATAACAGCAGTAGCTCTTTCATAATACGCTGTATGACATATGTAATGCTTCAGTAATGCTAATTGAGGGGGAAAAATTATTAATGGTAAACCCAATAGAATCCCCAAATGGTAGATTTACTTGTGCAATTCATGGTTAAAACATTGAAATAGAAGAATAATTTTATTTTGTTTTTTATAATTTAAGAGTGTCCTAGCTATACTCAATAGCTAATGATCACTAGGAAATACCCATGTAGGTTTATTGCATTTTGGAAATTTATGGATTGCTTTTGAGAAAAAATAATGTGCAATTTTAAATCATAAAATTGTCAAAAGTGTCCCAATAGCTATAAATCTATATGAACAATTTCTCATCTTTAACTATTATCAAAATAACCACTTGAGTACATTCATTTGAATAATTTGCTAATTTTCACCAAAAAAACAGTCCAACTTGCCTGATGGTTTGCTGAGATGTCTAGAAACATCCCTTAAAATGGTAGATGTTGAACATGTTGTCATAGGTTTTTTTATGCTTGTAGAGAGTAGGAAATAAAACTTCAGTCACATAAACCTGTGCTTTGCATGAAGTCTATGATAAGCTGTGAAAATAGATTCATTTGTAGTAAAGGTCATTTGTGATATATTTTAAATAGTATTAGAGACTTAGTGCATACTTCTGCTCATACGACCTCGTGTGTGTGTGTGTGTGTGTGTGTGTGTGTGTGTGTACACACAAGTTTTATACTTTCAGGCTCTCATAAAATTATGGAAAAATATCTTGATTCAGGTTTTTTGTATGTGTTTTAATTTGGCAATTTCCAGCAAGTAGTATTACTTTTTCACTTTGCAGAGACCTGATAAGACATTAACTGAAATTTACCATGAAAAGTCCTGGGAATTCTTCAGTTGAACAATTTTTTTTTACCTATACTGAGCAGAGATATTTGAAGTTGTTGATGGTAGATTCAATATTCATCCATTTTTCTATTTCACATTATGTTTCTCAAAGCTTATGAGTTATGTAGGGATATCTGCTTGAAGACTTACATCTCTAAGTTAGAGTTAAAAAATCTAAGAAGATAAGTTCTAATAAACAAAAGCTGCAAACTGTATTACAGGTAGCTCTTACAGTTTGTGTTCCCAACATGTCTAACTTACTGCAGTGCATTATGTTGTAGTTATAGGAACACAATTACTGGACCATGGCATGGTTTGTTTGGTGAGCTCAGCCATCTTATCTGTTTGAATTACTCCACAGTCACTCTAATCAATTCAGCTGTGATCAGTGGTTAAATATGGCTGGAAAAAAAAATCAACCATGAAACAGTCAATTTAGAGACTGCCTAAAAAATACACATACACTGTGGGGAAAATAGATTCTAATGATAATAAAAAAAAATTGAATAAAATAGCTGAAAATAAGTTGAGATGAAATAGAATTTATTTTAACACTTGAAATCCTCTAAATATTTTTGGGGGTAAGGACCAGTTTCTCAAAATAATATGAACCTTTCTCTAATCCAACTGCCACTTGCTTTATGAATTTTTTTGTAGAAATGATAATAAGTCATAATTTCTACAGACATTTTCTCTAGAAATATCCTCTATTTACAGCATCTATTCACTCCATTTTTCATTCAGAGAGTAATGAAACACATAATCCTTTGCTAAGTTTGCTGTGGAAAATCCCATTGCATCTCAAAGCAGTAATCTTTCTAGTCAAAAGATAACATTTTTAAAGGTTGAATTGGACCCCTGTGTTTTCCTTAACTAGACACCTGAGAATGAAAAACACAACTGTCAAGATATCTCCTAGCTGGCATTACAGGCAACTTAATCCATTTACTTATTGGTATGATGTTCTGCTGGCAGCAGGCCAGAATATACTAATAAAACACTTCAATTCATTATTTAAATGCCTATATTTCTCCCCCAGTCCCCAAAAAAGCATGTCCAGTGAAGTTTTAGGGTTTTTGAAGGAGAAATTGAGCTAGTTTCTTAGAAACTGGTAAGTTAAGAAACATATTACAAATTAGATAATTGTAACTACGAACAAAATTTTAAAAAATCCTGAAATATGATAAACATGTATCAATTATTTTTCAGAGTATATTTCAAATAGATGCCACATAATTAACTGAATTTCTGTAGAATCTAAGGACACACATTAAAATTAACAGACAAGTGACCAAATTTCAAAGAACTAGCTTCAGAAGTAGAAAGTTTATGGGACATCAGACTAAGATTGATGTTGTCATTATAGAACCTCCCTGCACTTTAAAATCAGATAATATATGTGAAGACTAATTAATGGTTGGTCCTTCATTTTGTAGAGCTATTCCTATAAAGTAGATGAGACTCTGAAGACTTAGCTAAACTTTCAAGATAGGATAGCTTTTCTTTTTTCTTTCCATCAGATGACTTTATTTTATTTTTTTTTTTTTTTAATTTTTTTTTCAACGTTTATTTATTTTTGGGACAGAGAGAGACAGAGCATGAACGGGGGAGGGGCAGAGAGAGAGGGAGACACAGAATCGGAAACAGGCTCCAGGCTCTGAGCCATCAGCCCAGAGCCCGACTCGGGGCTCGAACTCACGGACCGCGAGATCGTGACCTGGCTGAAGTCGGATGCTTAACCGACTGCGCCACCCAGGCGCCCCTCCATCAGATGACTTTAGAATGAAAATCTCCATATGTGTATAGGTCTATGTATACACTTGTTTGAACACATTTATGTTAATAAGTAATATATATATTATATGTGTTAAGAATCTTTTGTACTAAAGCAGTGACCTGCTGTCATCAGTTTTCTCAAGTACTATTCAGAAATTTGCTTTGGTTTCTAAAAAAATCAATGAAGAAATGAGAAATGTTTCTTAAATAGTAGGGACTGACATTATAGTGATCTTTATTGAGCACCACCTGACATAACTAGATAAAAAAGAACAATGAACTGATCTTGCAGTAAGAACTGAAACAACTGAAAAATATTTACTGTTCCTATTAAAAATGAATTAACCTAAACAGACAGCCTTTTAATTGAAATCTTTATCACATTTCCTTCCTATTTAAATGCAAATGTAAATCCTTTACACACTAATAGAAATCAGAAACTAAAAAATGGACTACAACTTACATGATACAGTAACCTAAAATAAGTTCAGGTCCAATATAACATGAAACACTGAAGGTATTAAGGTGACTTTTATAGAATTCTATATAATGTCTCTATTTTGAGAATTTCTAAAATAATTGCTTATTTCAAGCATTGTTTTACTTTTTATGCAAATTGATATTTAAAATATATTTTTCTAAACTTTCTTAGAAGAGTAGAAAATTACATTTTGGTCTTTAATAAATTACTATCTACATCACTCTAAGGTACTACATTATAACACCTATTTTGCAAAGTGAAGTATTTATAAATGTTTATATTGTAAACAAGATTATTTAAGTTTAACCAGAACAATGCATACATTAGGTACTGTAACCATTAGCTGTGACCTAAGCACAATCTAAAAGAGAAAGAAAATTTGAAAACTCCCTCATGGCTCCTATTGCAAGGAAGGAGACCCAGCTTGGGTTGCATGGAATTGATAAATTGGGGGTTACATTCTGAACTAGTTCTAGTACTAGTTTTTGTTTGTTTGTTTGTTTGTTTGTTTTTTTAACAGTCCAAATCTTTTTAATAACAAGGCAGGTTCTGGGGCTAGTTTTTGTAGCCTCGTCTGGCCCCGCGGCCTCTGGCGCGCTCGAACTTCCGGCCCTTGGATCGCATGTAGGGTTTGGTGTGGCTGTGTGGGGTCCCTGGGGCCTTGCCGAAATACCTGTACACCTCTTGGCCCTTGCGCGGACCAGAGAGCAAGACGGTGCCACAGCCCTTGGGGGAGTGCAGGGCCAACTGGTCGAAGGTGAGGATCTTGCCTCCAGCTTTGAAGATGCGGCTCCGGGCAGGGCTGCTCACACGCAGCGCGCACACCTTCAGTTTGGGCACCTCCTGGACCCGCACGTCATCGGTTATCATCCCGACAACCACAGCGGTTTTGTTTTCCCCGGCCAGGCAGCTTCATCTTCCGGATCATCCGGGAAAGGGACAGAGGTGGCCGGTTGGTGCGACTCAGAACTAGTTCAGAATGTAACCAGTACTAAAATGTACTAGTACCAGAACCAGAACCAGAATGGTAACCAGTACCAGAATGTAACTAGTACCAAAACTGAACTAGTTTTGGTGTTGCAAAATGTTTGATCTGATTTATTTAACCCTTATGGACTTTAATTTCTTAATTACTTATTCTAAAAGCTTTTTTTTCTTTCTAATCTTATATTTTAAGACCTATGAGAGCTGAAATTCTTATAAATATGTTTTTTTTTTTTAACTCTAATGAAAGTTTATGTTTCTTTTTTTTTCAACGTTTATTTATTTTTGGGACAGAGAGAGACAGAGCACGAACGGGCAAGGGACAGAGAGAGAGGGAGACACAGAATTGGAAACAGGCTCCAGGCTCTGAGCCATCAGCCCAGAGCCCGACGCGGGGCTCGAACTCCCAGACCGCGAGATCACGTGACCTGGCTGAAGTCGGACGCTTAACCGAATGCGCCACCCAGGCGCCCCTGAAAGTTTATGTTTCTTAACTTACCTAAAGTAATCTGCTTCTGTAGGGAGGGAGCTGGAACTAAATGTCAATGGAAAAATAGATGTGTGGTGTGTGTTTGTGTCTGTGTTTGTGTGTGTGTGTGTGTTTTCAGTCACAAGAAGTACAAAGTGATATAATCATTCCAAGGTATTCTCTTTATGTCCTTTCTGTGTTGTTTTTCCTATGTCCTTTACCCTACCTCATGTAGTTTTTTTGCTTTTATTCTCTCATTTTGGAGCACCATCTCCTCCAATAGCTTTTAGAGAAACTATATATGAAAGGTAAATTTTTTGAGATCTTGTATTTCTCAAAATATCGCATTCTATCATCTCATTTGATTATTTGGGTATCTCTACAGAACCAAAAAAATGTATATATAATAGACATTATCAAACAGATACAACAGGAAAAAGTGTAATGCCTAGATCTCCCTGTCCCCATTACCCAGCATCATGACCCATCAACTTTTCTGCTACACTGTGTCATATACTCACACTCCGTACTTTTCTTGGAGGGGGAAAGGAAAAGGACAGAACAATATTAAAGAAAGTTCCCCAAATCATGATGTCTATTGTAAGTATTTCAGTATGTATCCATACCAAATAAGAGCTATTTTTTTTAACCAGAACCAAGTGACAGTAACACAACCAGTAAGTTAAACATGAAAATAGTTAATAACTAGGTCATGTTTAGTCGCTCCCAACTCTCTCTCTCTCTCTCTTTTTTAATTTTTAAGTTGGCTGATGAGAATAAATACCCAGGCAAAGAAGGTCCACGTGATCCATATGCTGTATTTTTGTTCATATGTTTCTTAAGTTTCTTTTGATGTCTAACAATTTACTATGCCCGGCCTTGTATTGCTTTATTGAAACAATTGGCCATTTGTCTAGCAGAATTTTGTTGATTGTGTCTTACTGACATTAGCATGTCCTAACGTTCCACTATATCCTACCTTCTGAGATTGTTCTGAGAAAGTCAAAGAACTCTATATACTCTACTACATCACATTCCAAGGACATAGTAGAATTCCATTTTTCTTCAACTATTTTGCTGCAATCTTGGCTCCTTTAATTTGGAAACTGAAAGGTTTTCTTGAATATTCTGTTGATGATTTCTTCTTTTCTATTTTCCCAATTCTGTCTTTTGGGAATTTCATGAATTTATGTTGGAAATTCTAGAGTGAGTCTCCATATTTCTTATAATTTCTATCTTATTTTCCATATCTGTGCCTTTGTGGTATATTTTCAAATAGGTGGTCTCAGCTCTTCTTTATCTTCTAATGAGTTTCTTTTTTTTTTTTTAATTTCCCAGAACTCTATCTTTCTTCTTCTTTTTTTTACTATGTTGTTCTTTTTTCATGCATATAATACCTTCTCTTTTCTTTCTGAAAATATTAATGATTTTATTTTCTTAATTTTTTAATCATCTCTGATTTTTCCAAGGTTTTTTTTTTGTTTTGTTTTTTGTTTTTTGTTTTTTTTTTTAATATATTCTGAGGCCTCCAGGGTAACTTAGTTGGTTGAGCTCAGGTATGATCTCTCAATTCAAGCATTCAAGCCCTGCATCAGACTCTGTGCTGGCAGCTCAGAGCCTGGAGCCTGCTTGGGATTCTGTGTCTCCCTCTCTCTCTGCCCCTCTCTGCTCACACTGTCTCTTCTTTCTCTCTTTCTCAAAAATGAATAAACATTAAAACAAAGTTTTTATAAATATATATATTCTGGCATTTATTATTTTTTATGTTAGAGGGATGCTATGTACACTTATTTATCTTTGATTTTCTTTTAAAGCTTCAAAAGAGCTTATTGTAAGCTTTTTGCCATCATTGGGGTCACCTTTGGGCTTCACTATAAGGTTATCTGCTTGGGCCATTTCATCTTAATATAGACATACAGTATTTATGTCTTCCCTATTAGGCTGTTCAGACTCTCCAGAGAAGGCTTTATCTGAGTACCCTAAAGGCAGTCTTTGAAGGAAGAAGGCTTGTATCTCTGCCTTAGTGTATAAATATTCACTTATTTGAATTTTATTAGGTATAAAATCCCTGCCCTCAACTCTCCCTAGTGTTCCCCTTTCTACTGTAGATCCTTTACTTTACAAAGAATAAGTCACCCGTCTTCTGCAGAGATTAGGAAGAGTCATTGCTGCAGGTCTCATTTCTGGGGGGAAGGCTCTGAGATTGGATTAGTGTTAAGAATGGGTATTAACGCAAACCCTTGGGTTCAATATCTATAGACAGGAGGAGAATAGATATGGTAATAGTCCCACAGACAGACTCAGCTGACTCACTCAGCTATGAAACTAAAATAACCCTTCAGAATTGTCCTTATTCGGACTTAAAGAGCTAGACCTTTATCATCCTGCATTGATTAGCCATTAGTTGTAGGCCACTCTGAGTAGGGCTGAGATCTTGGATGATAAGGCCTTTTGAAGGGACTAACACCTGAAGTTTGTTTGCAGCACCACTCAGAGCAAAGAGGTATCAAGTCATTGAAGGGGACTCTGGGCTGTTCATTAGAATATCCAGCAGCACGGGCATTCACAAGAGCTTCATGGAGAGATAGAGCTACTACTACTACTAACTACTACTTCAACAAACTTTAATATAGTTCTGTTTTGTTTGTTTGTTTCTGTCTCCCCCCCCCACCCCCTGCTTCAAGAAGCATCCAGTGCTACCAATCTCCACATCTTTTTGTAGTTCTCTTGTGAAAATGGTGTTATTCAATTTTTCCCACTACCAGTTTGGGATTCAGGTCCCTTGGATGTGCTATCAGTCATATGCATCTATCACCATTCCAGATTCCATAAAGTTAGTTGTTTTGTTTTTCCCTGTTTTCTTTATCCTTGTAGATATAAAACTTTCTGAAAATCCTTTTCTCTCTTTCCAGTGGAAAGCAAATATTAATGGGGTGTTCAGTATATCATCTTTACCCGTATGTCCCTGGCCTCTCACTCTCAATATGTAAAGTGTTGTGCTTCCCTCTGCCTCACCTTTTGCTATTTTTTTTTTTCAAAAGTCTACTGTGTATTTTCATCATTGTATACAATTCTCTTTCCCTATACATAGAGGAATTAAGGGGAAATCATTTTTTTTCAATTATGTCAAAGTTTTATCTGTTTTTTTTTTTCAGTTTTCATCTAATAGTCTCTAATTATATCTTTATAAGTATTTTTCTACATATTAAAAATAAAGATGTTTTTACCCTCTCCACATAGCAAATTCTATTTTAAGCTATTTTATGGTAGTCATTGTAGCTGGGATAGAGAGATACTCTTCTTTCCCAACTTGGGCCACTCTACATTATTATTTTCTTATGATGGAATCTGAATAGAAACCAGTCCAGGTAGTTAGATAAAACTTCTCTTTCATAAAGAATTCTGTGTGTAGTGTAAAGTTTGTAGTTTTACAAATACATTTCAAGTAAGGAAGTAATGTTGACTTTCTTTAGCCCCTGTCTGTATGTAATATCATAATATATCAGTATAAAATAAATGGCATTGTCATTTTTGCTCAAAATTTTACCTTCTTAAAGTAATTACCTTCTTACATATTTTAGGCTTGCGGTGAATATTTTTAGATTGCCCTTGATCTTGAAATTTATTTCTAAACATATTTGAAGCCATTAATAAGTAAGGCTGTATAATATATATTCTGTAGTGAGTGGATACATGCCTTGCCCTTTAAATAATTTCTCTATTGAGTTTGCCATTTCCTTCCTACATCTCAGTTTTGGAAAAAAAAATATATATATAAATAAACATTTGGAAAAGAGATAGAAATAATTCAGTTATCATAACACTAATGCTGCTGCTGAATGCTATGAAAAAGAACATTTGTCATTTGTCACAAAATAACAATGTTAGGATCTGTTTTAGTAATCCACAGACCATCGAAACAACCTAGTGCAGTTCTTGGGTTCACTTGCTCAAGTCAGTCTTGTGAATTAACGTATGCAGCACAAATGCCTATGTGAAAAGATCGAACTATACCCGGTGATGGGAAGGCACTTCACTGATTATAATATTAAATATACCGGGTGAACTGTATATCACACAGGGTGATACAAGCTGACATGTAGGATATACCTATATATAAGTAAGATAGAGCTGACATTTCTTTTTTTCCTTCCTGGAATCTGATAAATGCTGAATAAGCCTTTTATTTGATCTTCCTTTCATGCAAGCATCAGCTGTTCAGTATAGAGGGAGCTGATAGAAAAAAAAAATCAGACTCCATCCCCCACAACACTTGTCTCTAAAGGTTCCTTTCTAGTAAATGGCAGTCTATTAAGGTTCTTCCTAGACTTAATCAAAGTGTTGTACAGAAAGATCTGCCTCTGTGTGAACAGCTCTCTCGTCTCGGTGAGAGCCCAGGTCTCTAATTTTGTAGCTGGCCTAGTCCTGCGAAGCCCACAGTCTGCACAGTGTGTGGCTTCTCACTCCCTGTGGTTCTTAGTGGCAACAGGAAGTTGGGGGAGAGAGCGGCTGCAGAGCCAGGCCTGCAGGCAGGGATGCTGTCAAGATTGCCTTTCTCTCTTCTCCGCAAATAAGGGGCTAAATCCAATTGACACACACTGAGGTAAACAGGCAGTGACATATTTGTAGACAAATTGTCATACTGTAGATTATTCACAAAACAAATTGTTTTTGATTTGTACTCATAGATTGGGGGGAGAAAAGTCTGCCAGCACTAACAGCTGCTCCCTTTTTGAGGGAAACAAGCATTTAATGAAAAAGTTAATTTAAAAAGTAATGTTCTACTGTTGCTAAAATTCCTTAGGGGAAATGTTTAACACTGCTCAAAACTAAAGGAAAAGATACTGTTTCAAGTCCTTGTAGAAATATCCTAGTTTCCCTAGGGAATGTAATAGGTCTGTAGTTAAGTTCTTGGAATCATTTGGACTTCTTTGTGGCGAGAATATTTTTAAGTAGTAATAAAATAATATTTCAAATGTCCAAATATTTTTCCTATGGTTCTTTTCTCATTTATCAAGCATTTAATAGTTTCTTTACAGTATGATTTGATCTTAAAAAATTTATGTCATCCTCGTAGGGCGTTTGTTTTGCTAATCAAGATACAAACATGTATTCCCTTGTGGATTTCTAGAATCACCTGTGAGGCACTGGTGAAACCGCTCACAGGGAGAACTTGCATGGTTTCCACCACCATCTTTAAGAGAAGATCAGCCTTCACCGAGACAGTGACCCATTATGCTTGTTTCAGGTCCCAGTATCTACCTTTTATGGTATCCTCCTGTCTTCAGAAAATCAGTCTATATTGATATCATTGATTATAAACAACCTTTAGTGCCCTGTTCCCTAATCCCAGATCCTACTTCCTAATTCTACTACTTTTAGGCAGCTTCTTTATTCTACAATCCCCTCCTGGGTTTTCCCAAGGGAAATTCCAGTCCCAATGGTTTATTTCTGTTGGTTTGGCTTCAAGGCATCCACTAACTTATCTTAGGAATCATTTTGCAACTATTAACGGTTCATGGATGACGGTTAGAGGGTTACCTACAAACAGTATGTGTGTAGGCTGAACATTTTACATTATAAACATTTTTTTATAGTGAAAAACAAACATATTTTGGTTAGTCTGACCTTGTCAGCACCCCTCTACTCATGCTCTACAGGCTGCCACCTAGCTTAATGTAATCTAGCACTTCATACAACTAATTTTGCCTCAGCATGCCTCTTCCCTTTTCTCTCTCATATTAAATTGTAAAAAAAAAAAATATATCTCTGAGTTGTGAACATTATTTGGGTGTGATCAGACACCCATGGAAAATATAGTTAATATTTTGTAACTTATGTCTCCTCTTCTAGCATTGCTATTTAAAATCCATCTTTTCTCAATTTCTCTTAATCCCATTTCCCTCTTTAATGGCATTATGACTAAACACTTTAATTTATCTATAATCATTGCTTTGTATAATTTATATTACATAGTATTTGTTGTCTTGAATTATTTAATATAAAACATTGAGGGTATATATCTCAGATAATGTTTTCCCCCTCAAGTAAGGAGCTTATATGCTGCTTAAAAGTATTTCAAATGTTAATTTCCTTCTACATTTCTTTTTATTATCTTCAATATTTGATCCCAAATGCTTTATTCTCTGGCAAATAATTAAGAACATAATGTTTGTCAAAATATGTCAGAACCAGAGGGAGCCATGTAAAAATTTGAGGTTGTTATTTTTTATTTTTGACAGTGATTGCATTATTTCAAAAAAACAAAAAAAGACAAAAGTGGTATCGCTGTATTTCTGGTCTCTCCTGTTATATACTCTCATTTATTATTCCGCTACCAGACAGTAATCCTTCCCCTCAAAATATTTCAGTATTTTAAAGCCATTTTTATTTTCTATTAGAAAAGTATTTCAAGAGAAAACCTGTTACAATCATTCACTGCATGTATAATGACTTAAAGATTAATTCATGAAAAACGCAACTCAGTGATAGGAACTTCTTTCTGTTCACCGCACCCAGGCCAGAGCACTGTCCCAACCTGCCCTAGAAGCTGATTCCACCGGCCTTTTCACCCCCCACCCCATGCCTGCCTACTAAGTGGTCCTAACTGCCATTTCTGAGGTAGAGAGGTGGTAGAAAGGAATCTCACAGTTTTCTCAGCAAATAAATCCTCTTTAACTTTTGGTTCTCCAAATGTGACTCAGTGCCAATATAATGACTGGCATTGCTTGAAAAAGACAACAAAATGAATCAAGCAAAATTCTTGAGATGTGCATAGTCTAAGGAGAGAATCAGAAACAGAAGCACAAATAATTATGATGTCAACATGATAAATAGTTTTATACAATCTTTTGGGGGTGAGAATGTGGGGAAGGCTTCACCAAGAAGATGCCATTTATTTTTTTTTTTTTTTTTTTTAAAACATTTTAATGTTTATTTATTTTTGGGACAGAGAGAGACAGAGCATGAACGGGGGAGGGGCAGAGAGAGAGGGAGACACAGAACCGGAAGCAGGCTCCAGGCTCTGAGCCATCAGCCCAGAGCCCGACGCGGGGCTCGAACTCACGGACCGCGAGATCGTGACCTGGCTGAAGTCGGACGCTCAACCGACTGCGCCACCCAGGCGCCCCAAGAAGATGCCATTTAAAGAGTAGTATCGGATAGGAAGACCTCTATGTATTGCTTGAGCAAAGACTTGGTTATAAAAAAAGAACATGGTCTGTTCAAGTACAGAGTGGGAATTGATGGAATTTGGCGTATAGAAAGCATTGATATGTCTCAGAGAATGAGCTGAAGCCAAGCTAAGCTTCTTGCACAAGCTATACATAGAGTTTTTGGAATTAAATTCTACAGAGTTTGAATTATATTATAATATAGATGATGGGGATGCAACCTTGCATTATCCAACTGGAATCAGGAAGAATTTGGAGAGGCAGTTTAGGATAATGTTTAAATGTTGGGCTTTGAAATCAAACAGCTGGATTTGAGGAATGGCTCTATCACTTACTAGGTAATTGATTTAAACTTTTTAAGCCTCAATTTCTTATCTGCAAAATAATAATAATAATGATCATTATTACTATTAGTAGTAGTAGTAGTAGTAGTATTTACCTCACAGGGTCTTGTAGGAGTCAGAGATAATAATGTTAGAATCTAGTAATATTGTGTTTGAAATGTTAAGTTTTTAATAAATGATAACTATCATTCTTCATCTCCATAGATAAAAGTGCAGAACAGGGTCATTACATTGTAGAGCTGTTTTGTCATCAGCTAATTTTTCACTTAAGTTGATTTTGTCTGCTGGTGTTAAAGGAGCAGCAGGTTAGCCAGGGGTGCAGGTCAGAACAGAAGGTGCATACACCTGCCCAGCCACTAAATGAATCTGTCTTTGTGGGACAGGTGTTGGCAAGCAGGCTCAGTAGCAAGAAATCGAGAAGTTGAAATGTTTCTATCTCAGGCTCTGCCCACTCTCTCACTCCTTGTGCTCTATCACGTGCTCACTCACTCTTGCTCTCTCATTCTTAACCACTCACCTCCACTTAAAAAGTATCTAAAGTGAACTTATTTTCTAACCCCTACCCCACTTCTGCAACACTCAAACAACTCTGTTCAAATTAAGGAATTAAAATCAACAATGCATATTTACCATTAAACCCTGTGTATTCTAATTCCAAATATCTCTCTCCCTAACTCTACTCCAGTCTTGAGCCACCAAGGCTCTTGTTTCGTTATTTCAATATATTACTAATCCTCTGTATCTTCTCTAATCTTTATAGAACTGGTAGAATTTTGTTGTTTTTTCATAGCACCGACATGATCATGTTGTTTTACTTTGTAATCTGACCCCGTCTAACTTTTTAGCCCCATTAGCATCTCTCCCCCGCTTGGCTCCCTTCTGTCTAGGCCACAATATATTCTCTGATTTACAGCAGTGTGTATTGATTTAAGAAGATAAACATTTGCGAATTTGAATCTCAGATCAACCATCACTATATAAGTATATAAAAATATTATTCCTCTCTGAACTTCAGTTATGGCATATCTAAAATAGTGATAATAACTACATTGAAATAGTTTGTGATTATTACAAATATTATGAAGTACCTAGAAAAGTTTCTGGCATTTTGTATACTTCTATAATATAATGTACTTCTATAATATCTTGTATACTTATATAATAATCACAGATATTATAGAAGTAATAATGAAATAATAAGTGGTGCCCAAAATTACTAACTCAAATTTTTAGTACCTTTGCACCTATCTTTGTTTTGGGATGTCCTTTACCATTGTGGACAACTAATATAATTATACTTATAAGACTCACCTGACTCTGAATCATTCTCTTATTTCCTCAAGTAAATTAAACACTTTAGTCCACTGTTTCTTATTCTGCTATATGGAGTCATCTCTAGATGAGTGAAGAGTTCAAACAACTTAACCAGTCCCAAATTTGCCTAAATTATTTTAAAATAAATCAACATGTTTTGTTGCTCTTTGTATTATTAAAAACATAAATTTTGAAAGTAAATTTTGGTAAGGTCCAAAGAAGATATGAAAATCACATTGTTCTATGGGTTACCTCTTACCCAAGCATGGAGCCCACAGCTGTTGTCTCAGTTGCCCTGCTCAAGGAGGAAGCATTGTGTCTAGTCTTAATCTCATTCCTATCATACTCTAGCATTTCTTTGTTTTCTAAACAATTTTTACTGCTTGTAAGTTTATGGAGGGCGAAGGATTTTTTTTTTTTTTAATTTATGTATTTGCAGCATAGTTCCTCAACCAAATTGAAGTGGATAGACAGGAGACAACACTAAAAGCATAGCTTTAAAAAGCCATGTCAGGGAATTCTAAGAGGTAAAGGGTAGATGATATTCCAGTAGGATCAGGGTCAGAGAGAGTAACATGGGAATGAGGAGTTTAGAAGAAAATTATATGTTGAACCAGAGAGACTGGGTGATTAACAGTGCTCTCCAACATGGATTTGAGACCTAGGTATCCTAGGTATCCTAGGTATCCTAGTTCTCAAATCCTAGCTCTTCTGAGTGCTTCTGAGTTCTGTGATCTTGGAAAAGTTATTTAATTACTATGTGCTTTGGCTTCTTAAACTGCCCCAGCCACAGAAGTTTATAATAATAATGATATAAAATGATACATTTAGGGGCACCTGGGTGCTGAGGCAGTTAGTTAAGCATCTGACTCTTGATTTTGGTCAGTTCATGATCTCACTGTCATGGGATTGGGCTCCGTGCTGAGTGTGGAGTCTACTTGGGATTCTCTGTCTCTCCCTCTTTCTCACTCTCACTCTCAAATAAACATTAAAAATGATACATTTAAATTATTTATAGCAGTATTACATAAATATTAGTCTCCTTGTGAAAGGTTAGTAGTAGCAAAATATTACTTAGAGAGCTATTGTTAAAAGTCTTAGAGAAATTAATCTTCTAAAAAAAAATGGCTTAACAAAAGGAACAAAGCAAAGGCTCAGTCATGAGAAGTAACTTTCCAAGGTCAGTGGTTTCAGATAAGAACAAGAAAAAAGCTCAGATGCTAATGAACGCTGGATCTAATCTGGGACAGGGCCAAGATTACATGCAGGGGTCTATAAAGGGAAAATTGTCAAATAGTACTTGGAATGAGAAGTGGAGGGATAAAGTGACAGGGCCCTAGAAGGGCCTTGGAAATATAGTCAGACTTTATATGCTTATTTAATTGGGGGTGCGGGTGGGGAATGATGCTCCTAAATTCAAGCAAACAACTTAGAAGTGAATGTTTAAAAATAATTTGATGTTAAAGTTGTCTGTTTTATCTCATTTAACATTATAAAATTACTTACTTTCTGTTTTCATCTTTTAGAAGTAAAAGATGAAATTCCAGCAGACTTGAAATATCCAGATGATTTAAATTGCTAAATGGTACTGAACATTTAAATTATACATTCATGATAGTCAATATTCCACACCAGTCAGAGCATCTACAATAGGTCAACCTGGCCATAGAAGCCTTCAGGTTTTTGTTCCTTTATGACACCAGTCCGGATCATCTTTTGCCCTTTCACCTTCTCTCTCAGTTAGAGGCTATAACACCATACCTGATTATTTCCCATTTCTTCCTAATTGTGACCATCAGAATAAAACATTATAAAGTTATGTGCAAAGAGCCAGCTGAGTATTAAAACTATTCATGCTTGCCCACAGCCTTGTCAGAGAACTCTGAAAGACAGTGTGACCTCCCTCTCAAGGGTGGGAAGGATGAAGGTATCACCTACTCATGCTTTGTGCCATGGCCACCCAGATTTCCAGTGGCTTGGAGAAGCAAAGCAAAAGACAGAAGATGGGAGAAGGAGAGTAGCCACACATCATTAGAGTGGCCAGACCCTTTTTCTTCCTGCACTGTAATAGTCACAGTAATTCAAAAGGGAGATTCATGTAAGGGATCAATTTCCAAAGTCATTGTTAAGGGGAGAGTTTGAGTTTACTGAAGGAGAGAGCAGTAGTGGGATAAGCAGTAAGAAAGTTAACTTCCGTCCCAGTAACACTTCACATTTATTCCAGACAAATCTTCTTGGCAAAGTGGCAAATATAATTCATCTATAACTCAAAATGGCGCTCTTTTTTCTCTGCTTCAATAAAGTATAGTGAATAATGCAAAAAAAAAAAATACCTTGCTTTTATTATTTTCTAAAATTAAAACTTATTTAAAATATTTTCATTACATTTTTGTTTTGTACTTTAGGAAGTTTTAATTCTGTAAGTGAAGCACTTAATGACTTAGGGTGTCAAATCTAAAATTAACCATCTTTTCCCTGAGTACTTGAGAAGAGGTGAGTCAATGGAGTAGTTTATGAGTTGATAATGAAGTCCACACTTCAGAATTAATGAAAGAAAAGAAACTACTTACTGATCCATATTAGGCAGAGTTGTCCTAAAATAAGCAATAAAGCAGTGGCATAAGTGTAAAATGGACCAAAATAAGCTTTTTAATGCACATTGCTCATTCTCTGTTGTGTAATTTTTTTTCATTGTTTCTATATCTTTATAACTGGATTAATCTTTTTTGACATTACTAAACATGCACTATCTTCATTTAAATTCTAAGTGTGGCATCTTGACACTTTCAGAGGACGCTTACAATGAAAGTCACATAAGTTAGCTAAACTAATTAATGTATATCAATTTTTCTTGATATCCTTCATTTCCCACCCCATCTCCTTGATGGTTAGTTATAGCATTAAAATATTGATGTTTCTTCATGGTTCGTATCCAAAGACATTTATGAACTTAATTTGCTTTTCACATTCTCATTTTAAAGGATTTATGGTAGGATGAAGTGGGAACACATGGTAACTTCCACCAGCCTGGAGTACCAGCTGGTGGTGCTTGGTTGTTAAATAATCACCCAGCTTTGCTTTTGTCATCTGGAGAAAGGAAGGATTAATAATACATTTAAAATGGGAATTTTAAAAATAATAATAATGAGCATAATGTCCTTGATAATAACTACAGAGGAGTGAGGTTAATCATCACTGAAAATTTTTCGTCTTCTCTACAGATTGATTAAACTTATTAACAATCAAGAACAAATTTGCACAACAGTTTAGCCAGTGGACTAAAAAAAATACTAGTAGGAGGAGATGAAGTCATTAGAATGCAAGTTAAGAGTGACTCAGGACAGTGTACTGGAACACACCCACTTGAACTATATGCTGTGGGTATTTTTATAACCGATATAATTTCTTTTGTTACTGAATTCTGGCTTTCTTTCCTTGCTAGTATTTTGCAGAGGTTATATTAGTTCAGATAAATAGTACCACAGTTGTTTGAGTAAAACTTGACAAAGCATTTCCAAAAGTACCCACACAAACTGATAAGAGCAATGTCATCAATATTCACTTTTACAAATGAGGCAGCCAAAGCACAGGGAAGTATTTCAGTAACAATTACAGTCAGTTAAAAAGCAGAGTCAAGATAGAATACCGTCTTCTGAAACAGACCTCTCTTCTCTGATAATACTCGCCTGTAGGGAATGGAGTTACAGACACGGATCAGTTACATATTAATTTCAAATTACCTATGATTTTTTTTCATTTCTCTTAAATGGAATGACCTTTATCTACGCTCCTTATTTATCTATCCTATAAATCATTCTATTAATTGACGTATGTGGTTGTCAGTTCACAATTAACAGACTGCTTTTTGTTTTTTCCCCTAGTCATGACAGTCATCTTTGGGTCTAGCCACATGATAGGCAGAGTTGCATTCTACCCTAAATGTTGCAGGACAGTGGTTCAGTCGGAATCAAGATAAAAACTTACCAATTTATTAAATGGGAGACATAACTTTCACTTAAAAACAGTCCTGTAAAGGCATTTTTACCCCAATTTCTACCTGTAACTGTAGAAGCAAATGAATACATGAAACAATAGAAGAGAATTCAGCACCACCACCAACAAAATTCTCTCCAATGAAAGGAGGAATAATTACAAACCCAAAATGTAAGGAATGATTGTTAAATCAGTGATATCAATCAAACTAAAGGAGGATTACCAGTAAACATACATCATAGTAGGAACAGGACTCTGGAAGTTACTGACCCAGATACTGAAAACAAAGAAGCAAGTATCAAAATGTATAAGACACATCTAAACACAGGAATATTAGAAATATCAATATTTGTAAATGAGATTCAATTGTTTTGGGAAAATGAATACACTCCTATTTAATCCAAAATATAAACTCCAGCCTCTTCCATATGCCAAATAACTACTTGAAAGTTAAAGGAAAAAGAACAACTACTTGATAAATGCAAATCAAAACAAATAAGGATGTTAGTAATACAATATTAATGTAAATCATATAAAATGAAACAAAGAGAACTTATAATGATAAACTATAAAAATCTACAATGGGAAATTATTAAGTTTTATGTATGGATTGGAATTCATATAACAAAAGTTTCCATAAATACAAAAATAAATTTTTATAGGACACAAACCAATTATAAGAAACTTAAACTAGGTCCATTACTACTTATGTAGACACAAACAAGTGAAGATACTGAGAATATTAATAACATCTAGAATACTATAAACTAATAAAGAGATATAAAATTTTCTTTATCTCATGCTTGATCTTTTTACACACACACACACACACACACACACACACACACACACCTTCAAATATATTTCATGCCCTGAACATGAACAATGTGCTCTCATTTCTCATGCTCTTGAAACATGGAAACAGACCCTGACTTCAAGGAATTCTATAGAAAAAGAAATAGTATATACCATATTCTCTGGCCATAATGAAATTAAATTACAAGTTAGTTACATTAACCCTAATGTAAACTATGGTCTTTGGATGATAATGATGTGTCAAGTAAATTTAGTAATTGTAACAACTATACCAGTCCTTTGGGCTATAGTGATAAAGGAGTAGGCTGTGCATGTGTGGGGGTAGGAGTATATGGGAAATCTTTGTACCTTCTTTTCAATGGTGCTGTAAACCTAAAACTGCTTGAAAAAATAAAAGCTATTAAAAATTAGTAACAAAATCCCAACCATCTTAAATTTACCAAAAATCAAACAAAAACAAGAATTTTTCTTTTAAAAAGTTCCTATTGGCAGAATGAAAACAAATACCTAAGTTGCTTACTGTCTAAAAAGAAATGGAATGAAAACATTATGTATCAGTATCTGTGAGCACGGTTACAGAAGTTTTTAGATGAAGATCTATGCCCTAAACACTTTTATTTTCTAAATAAGAAATATTTAAAATAATAGACTTAAGTGTTGAACTAAAAAATGATAGAGATGGCCAAAATAAATATAAGGAAAGATAGAAAAACTATAAACACATATGAAAATAGAAATAAATTATAAAAAGTATTTAATAAATACAAAATAATAAAGTAGTAAATCTTTGAAAACTTAAGAAAAAAAAGATGAGTGCTTATAAAACCACAGAATTAAAGATGAAAATGACTAAAGAAGAATAAAAGGACATTGAAATACTTACAAGATAATAATTTGTTAAATACTATTCAAATAACGTTGACACTCCTGGATGAAGCAAATGATGTTCTGAAAAACTATACATTATCCATAATGTCCACTATGGCATCAAAAATTACTGGTTCATTAAAAGTGAACCCATACAACCATGAAAAAACACAATGTGGGAGGAGATACTTGCAATGCATATTATTAAAACTTTATAAACAATTTGCAAATCCACATGAAAAAAGCTGAAAATTTAATAGTGATATAGGTAAAAGACTTAAATAATACCTTTGTGAAGAGAATATCCTGATGAAGAGTTAACATATTGTTCAAAATCATTAATCATCAGAGAAATACCCCTTTAAACTACAGTAAATTACAAACATGCACCAGATGACTATTTGTTGGCAAAGAGATAGGGCAACCCGAAACCTCATAAGCTGCTATTAGAAGTGTAAATGAGTACAACTACTTGCAAACACTGTCAGCATCTATTGAAGTTGAAGGTATGCAAATTGTACAAACCAGTAATTTCCTTCCTATGTATACACAAAACAGAAATAGGTAGATATGTGCTCCCAAAGATATATACCAAAATATTCATAGCCACCTTATTCAAGATAAGCAAAAGCTAGAAACAACTTAAATGTCCGTAAGCCATATCATATATAAATATATTGCAGTCAGTTCATGAAGTGAATAAGAATGATTAACTAATGCTTCTACACATGGTGAATAACAAGGAAAAAAAATAATTAACTTCTTCCAGCAAAATCTTGGATCAATCCCATAGAAAATAAGGATCAAAAAAAAAAAAAAAAAAAGGCCAGACATTATATGATTTCAATTATATGAAGGCAAAAACTTTCTACAGTAATAGAAATCAGAATAGAGGTTACCTTTGGGGGTATAAAAGAATGAATGAAAGCAAAGAAAAAAAGAAGACAGTCAAAGTGTTGATAATGTTCCATACATACATCTGAGTTATGCATATATTGTGTTTAACTTATAAACATGCTTCTAGTTGTAGCTTTTTTTTCTTTATTTCAATGATTGCTTTTTCCAGAACAAAATCTAAAAGAATGCTTTTAAAACTTTAAGAAAAGATGAACATCCCAATAGAAGGATGGCTAAATTTATCATTACATAATTTTCAAAAGAAAATAAGCAAATAGCTCTTTCTGGATTAAGATTAATATAGTAACATATAATTAATATTATAATAAGATACCATTTGTTCAGTACTGAAGATGAAGAATAATAGCATATCAAGGTTTTATGAGGTGGTGGTGAAATGACACTCTAATATATGGCTATTGACTACGTAAAATATTACAACATTTCTTAAAAACAATTTAGCAATTTACTGAAACCAAACAAAGAAAAACTTAAAATACCCATATTCTTGAACTAATTATTTAATTCTTAGCTTCTTTCCAAAGATCAATTCAAATAAAGAGGTTAGCATAAGATCTACAGAAGAGAAAAATCTAATGATAAACTATAAAAATAGATTATGACATATGTGTATGATATGAATCTGATTTCTGGAGAAAAAAATACATGTGTATCCGCTTACATCATACTGAAAAGGGCATATACCAAAATTATAATTATTACTAATTAATTTTCTATAGTAAGTATTAATTTGTGTCTTAAACAGAAAATAATTTTATCTAAAAGACATTTGTGCAGCCAGGTCTAAATATAAAAATATACAAGGTCCTGAAATCCTGGGTCCCTGGTCACCCTGTGATTTTGTTTGTTTAGGGAATGGCGGGGATATATTTGAGCATGCACTTATCTTAGTTTGTATGGTATTGTTACTGTATAATTCCTGTGCTGAACTGGAGGATTTGGCACATGGAACACTGGCTAAGTTTCAGTCCCACTCATCCTGTACACTGGGTATTCTTCTGCTGGACACAACCAGCACAGCCGTCTTTGGTAGTCTCATTAGGTCTTTATGCCGATGCAAGTTCACCGCATGAGTTTGTACTGGAATTCCGATGTTCTGAACAGCCAACACTTTTGCTAACTCAAAACTTCCATAAATCATAATTTATTATAACCTTGAACTCACTTCCAAATGTAGATTAAACATTTTTCAACTCTCTGTGAGGGAGATCTCAGAGTAAAACCTATGAGACAACCTTGGGTACATTCCTTTAGTTAGTGATAGTTTCTTATCTCAGTCAAAAGAGCATTCAGATTATTTAGGAAGTCAGCTCTATTTTAATAAATGACTTTCAGTGGTCTAACTAGTCCTTGAGTTCATGTGTGATGACTATGCCAACATACTCTGACTTCTATATACATTCCTTGTCATATTAGAAAGTAAAGAATGGAAATTAACACTTATTAATCACCAAGCTCATGTCAAGCACAATGCTGGACACCTCATTATGTAAAAATATTTCATTCCTATAATGACTCCTGAAAGGTGGGAAAAATCATTTTCTAATGAAGACAGAAAAATAAAACTCAGAAAGTTAGGAAACTTCAAAATGACAAAAAATTGTGTGTGGTGGAACTGTATTTGAACATTTATGCCTAACTCCAAAGATCCTGATCTAAATGTACTATACTGGATAAATCTATATGTGCTGAGAACCTAAAACTTCCATTGGGAGGCAGCACAGTATAATAATCAGGAACTTACACTGAGGAGTCAGACTACCCACCTTGGTCTGAATGCTAATTTCAGTACATTGGCTATATGACTTGAGTAAGGAAAGTTATTTAACATGTCTTAGCACTACTGTCTGGGTATAAAAGTAGTTTATACCCTGTTAGATTATTATGAGGATTAAATTAATTAATCTGATTATTGAAATTTATTAATGAAATGAATTTAGTGTCTCACACATAGTAAGCATTTAATAACTGTTAACTATACCTCCAATTTTGTTTCAGCCTTCGTCTTATTATAATTAAATGTTCATTTTCAAGATGCGCAATACTCTGATTTATTTTAAAGAAGATGGAATTACCTTGTGATTTACTCTAAGACAGAGTGAATTCCCTGGAATTTAGAGGTCTAGCACATCTTTATGTTTTACCGATTTTAATTTTATTGCTACAAATTAAAAAGATACCAGATGGTGATAACATTGATGTAATAAATTCTGTACTTTATATACATATATGTATATATGTATATATGTATATGTATATATACATGTATATATATGTATATATGTATGTATATATATAAAGATAAGTATATATTACTAACATACATACTTCTGAATAGAAGAGTTTTTTAAAAAAGTTTAGAGACAAATTTAGTTAATACTTTCTAAAGACTATTGGAAATAAAAAATATTTAGAACAAAATCACACATTAATATAAAACTTCTGTGGATAAATGACTTAGTAGAGATTTCCAACATCTTTCAGCACTGATTTTTTTACCCCTGCTTTTGAAAATGTAATCTTTCATTCTAACAAAACTCAAATTTCATTTTTTAAACTCCAAAAAAATAGTTTATTTGATGTTCCACAATTCCTTACCTTGTACTGAATGAAGGAAATTGGATAAGGATTTCATGTCTCCTTGCAAAACAGATTTGTTCATATTTAAGAGTTGTTAATCATTTCAAAATTATTGCACTTCCCAATGCATATGACTATTAAAAAGAATACTGATACCATTTCTCATCTCTAAGATACCTTTTCCTTTCTTCTTGGTTATAATGGTTACATTTTCTTTTCTTGAAATACTTTTTTAAGATCTATTCTATTCTATTTGAATGAGTGCATTTGAGTGGAAAACAACAACAAAAAAAAAACACAGAAAATTAGAGTCAGTCTACAGTGAAGAGACTGGCTTGTTTTTCTGTCCTTGTCTTTTCTTAACATGAACTTGGTAAAGAATCATTTAGTGGATCTGTGCTGTTTTCAAAAGATAATAAAAATTCCTGATGATTATATTTCCTTAGAATTAGAGTGAAGATTTATGGCATTATGCCTATTATGTGGTTCAAAGTTCTTTGAGGAACATATTCTAGAAACAAATATAAGAATTATGTATTTTTTTATTTAGCAAATATCTATGCAAAAGCTACCACAAACCACAACATTTCTAGGCTCTGGGACAGGAAAGAATGTAATCCCTATTCTTCCAGCACTTGGTACCAGATCAGGTGGGTGGATATTCAATTAAGTAACAAGTTTAAAAAAAAAAATCAGCAAAGTAATATCAGATTGCAGTTAGTTTTATGAAGAAACTAATATCGAATGAGATTAAGGGAGAGAAATAACTGTAAACTACACAGTGGTCAGGGTTACTTGGATTGAGATCTGAGATCTAAGAAACAAGAGGAGACTGCTACTTGAAGATCCAGGTTAGAGTATTCAAGACATTAAGGAAGATGCAGTGGGAAAGGAAGAAAATGTGATTGTACTGTAATGTACTGTAGTGTTGAGTGACAGAAGATACTGCAGTCAAAACAGATTCCTAGGGGCGCCTGGGTGGCGCAGTCGGTTAAGCGTCCGACTTCAGCCAGGTCACGATCTCGCGGTCCGTGAGTTCGAGCCCCGCGTCGGGCTCTGGGCTGATGGCTCAGAGCCTGGAGCCTGTTTCCGATTCTGTGTCTCCCTCTCTCTCTGCCCCTCCCCCGTTCATGCTCTGTCTCTCTCTGTCCCAAAAATAAATAAACGTTCAAAAAAAAAAAAAAAATTTAAAAAAAAAAAACAGATTCCTGGATAAAGTGGTTGGAGATCAGGTCTTGTAAAAATCTTTAGGGTTTTCATTGTAGAGTTTCAGCCATATACACTCGGTATTTTCCTTTTAAAAAGTTCACTCTAGCTTCTCATTGAGAATGGATAATGTTGAAGGAAAGGGGAATTAGGGAATTTTATTATTGTGGTTGTGCGTAAGAAAAGATAGTGACATAACCCATGGCATTGCAAAGGAGATGGAGATAAGTGCACAGGTGTGAGCTATAATTTGAGTAGAACTCATGGTGAATGGAATTTCAAAGTCTGGGTGATATAGAGAAGTCAAATATGGCTCAGTTCTGAGTAACTGTATAGGTAATATTGTCAGCTACTGAGGTAGGGAGGGAGTTTGAGGGAACTAGTGATCTCTCACTAGATCAATAATGTTCATTGTCATCACTTTCTTTATTTCATATTTATTTTGTAGGTTATGCAGAGTGATGCTCTTTTGACAAGATTAATATATGTTCTTGGTTCCCATTACTAAGACTTACCTGAACAGAGGAAGTTCTGTAAAGAAACTTCTGATAGGAAGTTATTGAAGTGTTCTCTTCAAGGCATAGTAATCACTGCAAGCAATTTAGAAAAAACTTCAAGATTTACAGACATCCAGATTGGTAGACCAGAAGAATGTTTATTAACAACTGAACTCTAAAGAGAATAAAACAATATAATACATTAAATAAGTAAACGGAAAAATTAAAATCTCTCCCTGCCCCTTCTTTTTTGCATACTTTTATTTAAGCCACAGTCCTTGTTCTGGTTGTCTATTGCTGCATTACTAATAAATTACTAAATCTTAAATTTAGCAATATAAAATGACAGCAATCATAGTTTTGCTATGATAAATCTGCATAAATAAATAAATAAGGCTTCACATGAGCCTCTCTGTGGGTCTGCATGTGTGTCTTCACAAATTGGCAACTGATTTCAATCAGCCAGTGTTCCAAAAGACCCAAATGAAAGCTGCAACACTTATAACTTAGCCTTAGAAGTCTCAAAACATTTTTGCAGTATTCTTCTGGCCAAACGGTTCACTGAGGCCAGCCCAGATTCAAGGGAAAGGGAATTAGACTCTACCTCTCAGAAGTTGCAAAGAATTTGTAGTCATCTTTAATCTACCAAAGACCATCTTAATAATTCCACAGTGCTACTAGTAAGTAAATAAATAAATGTATTTTAAAAATGCATTTTGCTGCTCTGCTTTCTTGCACTAGTTGCTATTAGGGGCTTTCCAGTGAATTTTTCATGGGTGCTAATAAGTATGTTTATGGGCCAATGAAGATTTGAAAAAGGAAATCCATACATGTAGATAAACTATAAGCAGGTGATTATGACAAACCAAGTTTTCAAGTAGAATTTCCATTACAATGATTCAATGCTAGAAAACAAATTGAAATGCCAAATAATGTTCAGTTGAGTTGTGTCCTCAGATAACATTTTTCTAATTGCAGTTCTTGCTTTAGAGAACAGCAATTAGAAAATTACATATGCCGAGAAAAGAGGCCCAGAAAAGGCCTTGAGATTCTGGCTCACCATTGTTAATGAAGTCATACAATCTGTCTTTACTTATTAAGGTTTTTAAGCAGAGAACAGCTGAAAAGTGAGGCCCATTTAAAATGAAATTACAGAAAGGCAGAAAAGACTTTGATAAATATATTTGAAAGAGTAGTATTTTTTCACCTGTTCATGTGGTGAACATCTGTGGTTTTTTGGCAATTCGTGTTTTCACTCTAAAAGAATCTCCTAGTTCAAAGACTCATCCTCCCTTGTATCTATTTCTTTGAAGTGTTCCCTTGGATCCCTTAAACTATGGGTAGCCAAATGATTTTGGCATGTAAGATATAGATTCATTACAAATGGAGTCTCAGGATTCAATATTTTATCTTTTAGCCTGTCACTACCTGCTTAGACTTTTAACCAGGTTGTTTGACCACTTAGCCTTGCAGTTAAGCAGAAATACCACTTTCACAGGCAAAACAATAGTTAGTGTAACAGAAGAGTCTTTCCACATGAAAAGAAATGGAAAAAAGGTAGTAAGATTGTTAACTGATGGTGATAATAGATAATAGACAATAAAGGCATGCATGCTGGTGGAGTAAGGTTCTCTGATATGTTTAAATGAAAGTGATTACACTACCTAATTTTGCATATTGTCAATAGTTAAATATAGCCTGCTGTTTGAGATTTAGTTTTAAGAATAAGTTTTAAACCCCCTTAATTCAAGTTATGATTTGAAAACCAAATATTCCGATGTTCACTGCTAAACGGCTCCTATATAAGGATTAGATGTGCAGAACCATTATATCCTTTTTCAATCCTATTATTAAGTTAATAAAATCCAGCCATTATCAATTAAGCATATGCCATTCAGGGTTACTAGGTTTTATCAAGCCTTAGACTAATCACAATCCTCTAGAGATCTGCCAACATCTCTTTACAAACTACCTCAGATTTTCTGTATCACTTGTTAAATAAATATTGGCTGACTTGCATTAGAAATACTGATTCCATCCTGAATTTTTTGTCTGAAATTATACATGGTAATAAATTTCAAGGGGGCCATATTATTACAATATGCATTTATTGGATTGTTCTATGCTTTTCCCTCACACTAACAAAGCTATTCCTAAGAATTTTTACCAAGTGAATATTTTAAATATTTCTCTTCATGGAAAGGTCACAATGTATTTAGAGATCTACAGCTTTAAAAAAGGATGAGAATGATCAAAACTTAGGTAATGGAGTAATTCTTATAAAAATTCAGCCATCTGGGGTGCCTGGGTGGCTCAGTTGGTTAAGCATCTGACTTTGGTTCAGGTCATGATCTCACAGTTCATGGGTTTGAGCCCCATGTCAGGCTCTATGCTGACAGCTCAGAGCCTGGAGACTGCTTCAGATTCTTTCTCCCCCTCCCTCTCTCTGCCCCTCCTCCACTTACTCTCTGTCTCCATCTCTCTCTCAAAAAATGAATAAACATTAAAAAAATTTTAAATAAAAATTCAGCCAACTATTGAACTGATCTTACATCTGTGATTAAAGGCACCATATTATTACCTCATTTATTGTCCAGAACATTTTAACTCAGTGATAGGCAACATAATTGTTAAGATAATTTTATGATTTGTATTCAGTATACTAATGTATTTTCATTCAAGGCACCAGATGGTAATGATGGTAATAGATGACCCTCTTTTTATTTTTTGAGAGAAAGAAAGAGCTTTACATGCTTCATCTTTAAGATAGGAAAATATGTCTGTTTAGCATAATTTAATGTTTACCATTTAATATTCTCATAGGCAGCTCATTTTTTCATATAGAAATCTTTGTGTTAGTCACCTTAGTAAGGACATAATAAGGATAATTTGTACTGCATCATGACCATTTGTTTTTTTTTATTATTCTTCCAAACTGTCTATAGAAACATACATATTTATAAGTTGAAACTATAAGGTGATTAAATTAATTTTAGCATACATATTTTTTAGTTATTTTCCTCTTGAAAATCATAATAATAATGATCATGCTTATAGTAATGATTGCTGACCTGTATTGATCAACTAGTATATACAAGGTGATGTTTTAAGAATCTTTTATTAATTCACTTAAGGCACAAAGTCCATGAAATATACATGCTATCTTTACACCAAATTTCATTGAGGGAAGTAAAGTACAGAAAGTTTAAAATATTGTCTATGATCCACAGTTTATGAATACCAGAGTCAGGATTTGACTCCATGGAGTCTGATTCTAAATTTTAAATTTTAACTCTCTCATTGTACTACTTTAGAAGCCCAGCTCCTGGTTAAAATCTTTTATGTCATTTTTCCAGTTTGATAATAGGCAATTATAGAGGCTTTACCTGGCAGGCCTCATGGGGTAAAGTTGCACCCCCCCCCCCATTCCTCCAGTATCCCATCACAAACACACACACACACACACACACACACCAGACTTGGTACACAGATATAACATTGCAGTTGCTCTCAAAGGAATTGTAGTCAAGAACTCAGGCTCTACTGAGCCAGCACTGCTCTTAGGAATATTTGCATTTCTAGCCCAGGCATCTCAGTCCTAGATCTCTTTATCTAGCTCCTTTGTCAGAGGTCCTTCTTCTAGAAGAGAGGAGGGGAAGGGGAAACTTTGAAGACACTTTTCCCCACTCTGACTCAGTATCCAGTACTTTTCCACTACCAGCCCTTTTCTGCATCTTCCCCTAGCCTCAGGGTTCATAAAACTGCTGGAGCCTTTTATCTAGGTTTTCCTCAATTATAAGACAACCCTTACATCTGCACTGATCTGTGTAACCCTCAACTGGTGCACCCTTCCATGGGAGAAAATGTAACCGGGGGAATTGGCACCTTCTCCACTTTAGACTATTGCTTATACCATGGCAGTAGGTAATTAAAGGCTTAACTACTTCATTTTTGGATTGTTGTTTAATGGGCTCCTTTGACACTTTGGCAGCTCATCTGAGCTTCTAACACTACTTGATACAGTCACTGTTGTGATATGATCAGATCTGAATTTCAGAAAGGTCATTCTAACCAATATAGAGAAATGATTGAAGCAGAATGAGACTAGGAGTCTGAGAAATCTGAGTGAAAACTGATAGTGTCGTAGATTAGGCTAGTGCAGTGTGATGGAGACAAAGCAGATATATTAAAGGTATATTTAATAGGTAGAATTAACAGGGTTTGGTGATTGAAGATAGGGGAGTAAGGATGAAGGAGAGATTAAGGATGTGTTATGTCAAGATTCATGGTGAAGTTCTCAGCCCCAGTACCTCAGAATGTGAGTGTATTTGGAGACAGAGTCTTTAATGAGTTAAAGTGAGGCTATTAAGGTGGGCCTAATCCAGTATGATTGGTGTCCTTAAAGAAGACACAGGTACAGAGAGAAAATCATATGAAGAAACAGAAAGACACAGCAGTTCTCCCTTATCTGAAGGAAATATGTCCCAAGACCTCCAGTGGATGCCTGAAACTACAAATAGTATTGAACCCTATACATACTATGTTTTTCTTCCTATTCCTTCCTATGACAAAGTTTAATTTATAAATTAGGCACAGTAAGGGATTAAAAATAACAAAAACTAGAACAAATATAATAATATACTGTAATAAAAGTTATGTGAATGTGGCCTTTGTCTCAAATGTATACTAGTTTTATACTCTTCTTTTTGTGGTGTGAGATAATAAAATGCCTATGTATAAGATGAGGTGAAGTGAATGAGGTGGGCATTGTGACGTAGACTTAGGCTACTCTCTGATGATATGTCAGCAGGATCATCTGCTTCTGGACTGCAGTTGAGGTAACTAAAACCTCATAAAGTGAAAAACCTTAGATAAAGAGAGATTACTATAGTCATTTACAAGCCAAGGAAAGAGACCTCAGATGAATCCAACCCTACCAACACCTGACCTTTGACTTCCATCTCCCAGAATTATAAGAAAATAGATCTGCGGTATAGGCAACCTAATCTGTGGTACTCTATTTTGGTAACTCTAGCTAACCAATACAGGATGATATCCATTTTTTTGAAACTGGATGTTTTGTAGTTGTGTTCCCTGAAATATGAAAGTTATGAGAAAGAGTGATCTGGAGAATGGGAATCAGAGCTTATAGGTTCAATTGAGTTTGAGAGGTCATTGACCAATCAAATTGAGAAACCATGCATACAACTCAGTCAATGGTTCTGAAGGTCAAAGAGATGTCTATACTAGAAGTAACAATCTATTAAACATGAAGTAATGTGTAAAATATCATTGAAACCAACTAAAGGAGTTCATGACCATTAAACCAGCCCTGCAGGATATCCTAAGAGGGACTGTGTGAGTGGAAAGCAGCAAAGACTACAAAGGACCAGAGACATCACCACAAATAGGACACCTACAGATAACACAATGACACTAAATCCATATCTTTCAATAATCACTGAATGCAAATGGACTAAATGTCCCCAATCAAAAGACATAGGGTATCAGAATGGATAAAAATCCAAGATCTATCTATATGCTGCCTACAAAAGACTCATTTTACACCTGAGGACACCTGCAGATTAAAACTGAAGAGATGAAGAACCACCTATCATGCTACCAGATGTCAGAAGAAAGCCGGAGTAGCCATACATATATCAGACAAATTAGTTTTTAAAATAAAGACTAACAAGAGATGAAGAAGGGCATTATATCATAATTAAGGGGTCTATCAAGAAGAGCTAACAATTGTAAATGTTTATGCCCCCAATGTGAAGCCCCCAGTATATGGATCAATTAATCACAAACATAAATAAATGAAAAGATAACAATACCATGATTGTAGGGGACTTTAATACGCTACTTACAACAATGGACAAATAGATTGTCTAGGCAGAAAATCAGTAAGGAAACAATGGCTCTGAATGACACATTAGACCAGATGGACTTAACAGATATATTCAGATCTCTTCATCCAAAAACAGCAGAATACACATTCTTCTCAAGTGCACATAGAACATTCTCCAAAATAGATCACATGTTGGGTCACAAAATAGCCCTCAATAAGTATAAAAGGATTGAGATCATACCATGCATATTTTCAGATCACAACACTATGTAATTTGAAATCAATGACAAGAAAATATTTGGAAATCCCTCAAACACATGGAGGTTAAAGAACATCCTACTAAAGAATGAAGGGTCAACCAGGGAATTATAGAGGAAATTAAAAATATATATGAAAGCAAATGAAAATGAAAATACAACAGTCCAAACCCTTTGGGATATAGCAAAAGCAGTCTTAAGAGGAAAATACATTGCAATCCAGGCCTATCTCAAGAAGCAAGAAAGGTCTCAAATACAAAACCTAACCTCATACCTAAAAGAGCTAGAAAGGCAGCAGCAAAGAAAGCCCAAAGTCAGTAGAGGAAGAGAAATAATAATGATTAGAGAAGAAATAAACAGTATAGAATCCAAACAAACAAACACAAAACAGTAGAACAGATCAGTGAATCTAAGACCTGGTTTTTGAAAGAAACAAAATTGACAAAATTCAAGTGAGACTCCTCAAAAAGAAAACAGAGACGTCCCAAATAAATAAAATCATGAATGAAAGAGGAGAGATCACAACCAACACCACAGAAACAATTATTAGAGAATACTATGACAAATTATATGCCAACAAATTGGACAATGTGGAAAAAATGGACAAATTCCTAGACACCCACACACTACCAAAACTCAAATGGAAAGAAACAAAATTTGTATAGACCCATAACCAGCAAAGAAACGGAATCAGTTGTCAAAACTTTCCCAACAAATGAGAGTCCAGGGCCAGATGGCTTCCCAAGGAAATTCTACCAGACATTTAAAGCAGAGTTAATACATATTCTTCTCAAGCTGTTCCAAGAAAAAAAAAAAAAAAAAAAAAAAAAAAGAAATGGAGAGATTTCGGACTCTTTCCATGAAGCCAGCATTTCTGTGATTCCCAAACCAGTCAGAGACCTCAGTAAAAAGGGGAATTATAGGCCAATATCCCTGATGAACATGGATGCAAAAATTCTCAACAAGATACTAGCAAATGGAATTCAACAGCATATTAAAAGAATTATTCACCATGTTCAAGTGGGATTCATTCCTGGGCTGCAGGGCTCGTTCAACATTCACAAATCAATCAACATGATACATCACATTAATAAAAGAAAAGATAAGAACCATACGATCCTGTCAATAGATGCAGAAAAAGCATTTGACAAAATACAGCATGCTTTCTTAATAAAAACCCTCAAGAAAGTTGGGATAGAAAGAAAATACCTTAACATCGCAGAAGCCATATATGAAAGGCCCACAGCTAATATCATCCTCAATGGGGAAAAACTGAGAACTTTCTCCCTGAGATCAGGAACACAACAGGGATGTCCACTCTCACCACTATTGTTTAACTAGTATTGTAAGTCCTAGCCTGAGCAGCCAGACAACAAAATGAAATAAAAGGCATCCAAATTGGCAAAGAAGACGTCAAACTTTCACTTTTCACAGATGACGTGATACTCTGCATGGAAAACCCAAAAGACTCCACCCAAAAGCTGTTAGAACTGATACATGAATTCAGGAAAGTCACAGGATATAAAATCAGTGTACATGAATCAGTTGCATTTTTCTGTACACCAATAATGAAGCAGTAGAGAAATCGATCCCATCTACTATTGCAGCAAGAACCATAAAATACGTAGAAATAAACCTAACCAAAGAGGGAAGAGCTCAGTATGCTGAAAACTATAGAAAGCTTATGAAAGAAACTGAAGAAGACACAAAGAAATGGAAAAACATTACATGCTCATGGATTGGAAGCAAAAATATTGTTAAAATGTTGATACTACCTATAGCGATCTACACATTCAATGCAATCCTAATCAAAGTAGCACAGCATTCCTCACAGAGCTAGAAAAAACAATCCTAAAATCTGTATGGAGCTACAATAGACTCTGAATAGCCAAAGTAATGTTGAAAAGGAAAGCCAAAGCTGGGGCATCACAATTCCAGCCTTTAGCCTGTACTACAAAGCTGTAATCATCAAGACAGTGTGGCATAGTCACAAAAACAGACATAGACCAACAGAATAGAATATAGGACCCAGAATTGAACCCACAAATGTATGGCCAATTAATCTTTGACAAAGCAGGAAAGAGTATGCAATGGAAAAAAGACAGTCTCTTTAATGGTGCTGGACTAGACAGCAACATACAGAGGAATGAAACTGGACCACTTTATTACACCATACACAAAAATAAATTCAAAATGGATGAAAGACCTAAATATGGGACAGGAAACCATCTAAATCCTACAGGAGAAAATAGGCAGCAACCTCTTTGACCTCGGCAGCAGCAGCTTCTTACTTGATATGTCTCCAAAGGCAAGGGTAATAAAAGCAAAAATGAACTATTGGGACCTTATCAAGATAAAACCTTCTGCACAGTGAAGGAAACAATCAAAAAAAGTAAAAGGCAACCGATGGAATGGGAGAAGATATTTGCAAATGACATATAAGATAAAGAGTATCTACAATCTATAAAGAACTTACAAAACTCAACACCTGAAAAACAAATAATCTGGTGAAGAAATGGGCAGAAGACATGAATACACACTTTTCCAAAGAAAAAATCCAGATGGCAAACAGACACATGAAAATGCTTAACATTACTCACCATCAGGGAAACAAAAAAACCACAGTGAGATACTACGTCACACCAGTCAGCGTGGCTAAAATTAACTCAGGAAACAACAGATGTTGGCAAGGATGTAGGGAAATGGGAACCCTCTTGCACTGTTGGTGAGAATGAAAACTGCTGCAGCCTCTCTGGAAAACAGTGTGGAAGTTCCTCAAAGAATTAAAAGTAGAATTATTCTATGACCCAGCAATAGCACCACTAGGAATTTATCCAAAGGATACAGGAGTGCTGATTTGTAGGGGCACATGTACCCCAATTTTATAACAGCACTTTCAACAATAGCCAAATCATAGAAAGAGCCCAAATGTCCATCAACTGATGAATGGATAAAAAAGATGTGGTATATCAATGGAATACTACTCAGTGATGAAAAAGAATGAAATCTTTCCTTTTGCAACAATGTGGATAGAACTGGAGGGCCTTATGCTAAGGGAAATAAGTCAGTCAGAGAAGTACAAATATCCTATGTTTTCACTCATATGTGAAATTGTGATTTCACTCATATGTGAAAATGTGAAATTTCACTGATATGTGTAAATTGAGAAGCTTAACAGAAGACCATGAGGGTAGGGAAGGAAGAAAAAATAGTTACAGAGAGGGAGGCAAACCATGAGACACTCTTAAATAGAATAAACTGAGGCTTCATGAGGGTGAGGTTGGGAGTTCAAGGAACATGGGTGATGGGCATTGAGGAGGGCACTTGTTGAGATGTGCTCTGGGTGTTGTGTGTAAGTGAAGATTCATGGGAATGTACTCCGGAAGCCAAGAGTACACTGTGTCTACTCTGTTAGCTAATGACAATAAATTATATAAAAAATATATAAAAAACAAAATATCATTGGAACCTTATACACAAGGTGAGATCAGTCAGTATATATACATATATATGGATATGGATATAATTGTGTAGACTTGTCCTATGTTTATATTCCTGCACAGTAGTATTAAGAACTTTCTACAAAGGAATAAAGGTAAAGCAAATGTCAGCACTTGAAATATCTTATGAATGCAGAATATATAAAATGGAATAAAAATAAAATGCTTGGAACATAAAGCCAAGGTCAATAGAAGAGATCTACAAGTGTTATAATGAGTTAATCCTTATTTAAGCCTACCAAGGTTTTCAAAGGAAAATGCAGTGAGCCTTAAATACCAAAGGAAACATTTAGGGAAACGTAATCATTCAATGGGCTTATAATTAAAGTCCATTCAATACCAGTTTACACTACTTTTACTTACTGTTCCCTTATTGACTCATCATCTGTGACTGTCATCACAAGAGAATAGGGATACAACAATAGAACATAGTAGAGAAGCTAGTATATGAGCAAAAATGGAACCTGCATGTTCAGGGACAAATAGGTCTGGGTAGTGTGCTCTGTGGCAGTAACTCTATGCAGACTGTCCAAGAGCCTGTAGAAGCCAGAAACACAAGATTTCTGCTGATAGAAGAGGCCATCCTAGGGCACTTGGCTTGCAGTGACATGGTACTATAAAAGAGAGGAAAGAGATTTTTAACCTTCTCTTCTCTTGATTCAACACATTGAAACATATGAAAAGAAAAATTCAGATACTTGGAAAAAACGCTTGTTTCAGTCTCCTTACATTTTCACAGTGGGTAAAGTGACCTTTGATTTTAATCTAGGTGGTTGCTTTTCCTCTTTGGTTTTAGAAAACCAGGAGTTTTCTTTTAATAACTCTTTGCTCAAATTCTTGAATTCTTTTCCAGTATACTTGACCCAAATTCAATGTTCTCTAAAGTTTTGAATTCCTTTTTCTAATTATGATGATGGCAGATTTTTGAGGTATGGTTTTATTTTTGCAGTGGACACAGCTAAAAGATTTAACATTAAGCATCACAACAATCAGAACATAAAAATCATCAAAATTTTGCTAAGTTGTTTCCTGAAGTCTATGGAAAGCATCATGCATTCTGTTTATTTTTTTGAACATGCAAAATGGACTATTGTAAACCATGATGTGAAAAAACATACTCAGCAATGGTAAAGCTTTTTCAGAATTAGCCTCTCCAAAAGTCTACAACTTTTCAAGTTGTTGGAGTGCTACTTAAAAATATCAAACTGCAAAGATGCACTTCTAGAAATTATAAGTAATTTGTGCATCAAACAATATGTACAATAGTACTATACAGTAAATTGGACCAGCTGCCTATGCCTACCATTACAGCTGGTTGCAAAGTATATAATTTATGTTTTCTGCAGTAGAAAGTGGGAAGGTTTTTTTAAAACTGTGTTCATGGTTTTATAAAGAGCCTTTTCCTGTTTTATTTTTTTAACCATTGTAAGCTCAAAAGAGGTGGTATTTTGCCATTATGTTTAATGTTAATCCATTTCTATTATAGTTGAAGGGTCTATCAAGACACTTCGCCTATGACCTCTTATTTCATCCTTGTAAGTAGAGGAATTAGACACATTTATCTTCATGTTTTTCATAAAATATGGGTTTATTGTATGTTTAAAAAAAGCACTGGTAATAACTACTAAAAGGATAGTTGATAACAAATACTTGGCTTCCAAAATTCAGCAAATAGCATATGTTAATTTAAAAGTTACAGAAACAATGTTTTCTATTGAAAAACTGAACAAACTCGAAATGGCACAGCTGCAATTTATTTTTGTGTTTCTTTGCTATGTACGTATTTTATTTGGCAACAAATAAACAATATGAAGTATATTTATATATTAATCATCGGTTTCCAGTGTGTATGGTAGAATGGCCCAAAATCTAGAGAAAGATTAGATATAGAACAACTATATATTATGTTTAGAAAAATAATCTCTGACAAACCTATTTTGTGTTAAAATAAGTTTTATTTTACCACCATACTCTAAATAATATTTGAAAAACAAAAGAAATTACATATTAACATCTATAATATTTAGTTGGTAAAACAGTGTTAAAAATTTCAATCTTTTTACCCTTATAATTGTGTTCATTGTTGGAAATGTTAATGGCTTATGAAATTTTACTGATGATTTTATGGCTTTTAATGGTAAATTAACATAATCAAGTTACATAAAATTTAAACTTAGAGGTATAAATATTCATATTCTCCAACTTCACTCAAATAATTATTGTGCATTTAGAATATGGACAAATTAATCTTAAATAGATTGTATCCCTCAATTAATGAAGATTAAAGTGATACATACAGCTTATGAATGATTAATATAAATGAAAAAATTGTGTCCTGACTGACTTTAGTATAACTGTTAATGTTAATATGTATCTCCTGAAAATAGAATGCAAGTGTGTAGTTGAACATCTAATAAATTTCTGTGAAGGGTATTTCCAAGGTTTTTGTTTGTTTTTGTCTTTGTTTTTTGGTTATTTTACACTCACTTGGCTTTATTATGGTTCTGTTTTGATTAATCAACGGTGACAAAAATATACTCTGAACATTTTGCCCTTGTCTCCCTGATGAAGGAACTGACATGCAATGGGAGGAAGTCTCCTATGCACACCAGCCCAGGTTGCGGGCAACAACTGTGTGGTGGGGAGAGATTCCAGACCTACTGCAGAATGGAGGAACATATTTTTCTTGTGTTGAGGCAGGATAAAATTAACATGTTGCCTCTTCAGAAAAGCTACCTCCTAGAAGAGTTTTCTCCAACCTTTAATAATGGCACCAGTTAATAAGTGGTGGGGATGGGGTAACTTGCCAATAGCCTAGGTTAGCAGGTAAGAAGGGGGAAAAACAAAAGAAAAAATTCATTGAAAGTGAATTAGAATTCATTTAATGAATTCACTCTAATGAATTGGAATTCATTAGAATGCTATTATCCCATTTTTGAACAAGAGTTTTTACATACCCACATATAATTATGAAACTTCCATATTTATATGATTTTACCTAACTAGGTGTTATGCAATGTAAAGAAAATATTCCTGGGTACCTGGGTGGCTCAGTCAGTAAACGTCCAAATTCACTCGGGTCATGATCTCACAGTTTGTGGGTTCAAGCCCCACATCAGGCTCTGTGCTGACAGTTCAGAGCCTGGAGCCTGCTTCAGATTCTATGTCTCCCTCTCTCTCTGCCCCTCCCTGACAAGTGCTCTCTCTCTCTCTCTCTCTCTCAAAAGATGAAAACATTAAAAAATTTAAATAAAATATTCCACATTTGAAAATAAAATAAATAGTTGTTACACAGGATCTCAGAAATATATTGACACACTAAAATTAAGCTAATGATCTTATTAAAACTTACAGAAATGTACATATGATTTTAGTGACAAAAAGGAAATGTCACATTTATTTTCCATATTTTATCTTTTTAACTTTCTATAAGTCTGTCTTTGTTTATCTAAAAATATAGTAACTTAAAGCAGGTTATCTTCTTTGAGTTTATTATGCCATCTATAATATGGGAATAATATTAGCTCTCCATCTTGGTGATTGAAAATACTGGAAATGATAGCTCTGATGAACTTAGTATAGGCTTGTTTATTGTACTGTGCATGCTACTATTAAAATCCCTCTGGTTTTTCACACTCTGTTGCTTTGTGTAAGAAAATGAGAGATGATTAACTTTTTAAATAATACAAGAGAATATTATTCCTTCCAATAGGAAAGTAGGTAAGTAAATGACTGTTTTGTTGTCAGCTTGAATAAAGATAACCTATATTGTGAGGTCTAAAAATCATGAAATTGGAATCTAGCAGATTTGGTTCAAAAAACACTATTCTAGCTACTATTGACCTAGATTATGATTTATTTAACTTTCCTGAAAGTCACAACCCTCCCTGAGGGTATATATATAAAACTACATTTTATATATAGTTGGCCCCTTCCCATCCTGCTTGCACATTTTCTTCCTTGGTGATCTCAATGACAGTTGATGAGACAGTCAGGAAAAGGAATCAAAAATAAGGAATTAAATAAGAGAAACAGAGCCCTATTGTCCCTAGGTCCCAGAGTCTGTGGCTCCTCCTTTGAGCCACTCTGTTCCTGGCGCCCTTGCGCTCTGGGGCCCATAATGGGAGTGGCAACCCTGAGGATCTCTGAAATGCCTTTCTAGGGAAAGAGGTCATCTTTCTTTGTCTTGAACAATAGCTCCTGGCTACTGTGGAAGTAGCTGACTAATTTTATGAAAGGTTGGTTAACCACACCCTTAGTGATCTCTTCTGGGCACACTTTTTTTCAATATGGGTCCGCTGACAATTTTACAAATCTTTAAGTTCTGCTTCTTTTTTGATTAAGATTTCATCTTTAAGTCATTCCTCTCTTGTAGTATTTTATTATAAGCAATCAGGAGAACAAAAGCCACACCTTCAACATTTTGTTTAGAAGTAGCTTCAGCTAACTACCTAAATCCATAACTTGTAGGTTCTACCTTCTGCAAAAAACTGGGGCATGAACAAAATTCAGCCAAGTTTTGTTTTGCTTTGTTTTGTTTCAGTTTTGGTTTTGTGCTTTTTGCCACTTTGTAACAAGAACAGCCTTTTCCTCCAGATTCAATTACATGTTTCTCATTTCCATCTGAGACCTCATCAGAATGGCCTTTATTATCTATATTTCTACCGACATTCTGTTCAGGATTTCTTAAATATTCTGTAAGAAGATTGTGTTTTTTGTTTTTTGTGGGTTTTTTTGTGTTTTCTTCCCCTAGCTCTCCTCTTTTTTTTCTGGGCCTTCCCCGAAATCACCTTTTCACAATGATGGAAGCTTTTTTTTTTTTTTTTTTTTTTTTTTTTTAGCATGTGCCTCAAAATTGTTCCAGCCTGTATGCCTTACCCAATTCTAAAGCCATTCCACATTTTTAGATGTTTGTTATAGCATCACTCCACTTCTCAGTATCAAATTCTGTCTTAGTCTGTTCTGGCTGCTATAACAAAAATATTATTAGGTGGTTTAAAAATAAATATTTAGGAGTGCCTGGGTGGCTCAGTCGGTTAGCTGTCTGACATGTCATGTGCTGACAGCTCAGAGCCAGGAGCCTGCTTCAGATTCTGTGTCCCTCTTTCTCTGCCCCTCTCTCCCTAATACTCTGTCTCTCTCTGTCTCTGAAAAATGAATTAACTGTAAATTTTTTTTTAAGCAAATATTTATTTCTAACAGTGATGGAAGTTGGAAAGCCCAAGATCAGGAAGCCAGAAGATTAGGTATCTGGTAATGGCCCACTTCCTGGTTCATAGATGGTCATCTTTTTGCTCTGTCTCCCTGTGGCAGAAGGAATGAGAGAGCTCTTTGGGTGCTCTTTTGTAAAGGCACTAATCGTATTCATGAGAGTTCTATCTTCATAACCTAATCACCTTCCGAAGCCCCCACCTCCCAATACCATCACATTGGAAATTTTCATTTTATGAATTTTGGTGGATGCAAACATTCAATCTAGAACAGATTAAATCAGTATTTATAAGCCTAGTCATTACCACCCCACATGAGATAACTCCAATGGGCTTTGTTTAGCTCCAGAGCCTCTCTTTAAGGGTCAGATAATACTGTAGTCCATTCTGCTTCACAGCTGGACTTTCTACTTACTTTTGCTCCTTTTTTATTTCCCCCTTTAATATCTGTTAATCCCAAGGTCACTCAAAAATAAATATTGTGTACATTAATTCATCATGGAATCTGCTTCCAGAAGAATGCAACCTGTAAAAATATTTTATGGACATGTGAAAATCAGTATTTTTAAAACGTGAACATTGCCCACAAACTGTTTCTACTTCTGAGTTTTCTTATACATAACCTCCTGCTCTAAAAATAAGGACCTTATTTTCGTGTTTTTTTTTTAAATTAGGCTTTTGTTTTGAGAAAATTATAGATTTACATGCATTTGTAAGAAATAATTCCAAATCCTACCTACCTTTTACCTACTTTCCTGGTAACATTATGCAAAACTACAGTTCATCATCATAATTCAGATATTGGCATTGATATAGTTGATATACAAACATTCTCATCACCACTAGATGATTTATGTTGTCCTTTTGTAGCCACACCTGCTTCTTCTCTGCCCCTACCCCTCCTTAATCCCTGACAATCACTAGCCTGTTCTCTTTCATAATTTTGTCATTCCAAGAATGTTATACAAATGGAACCACACAATATGTAACCTTTGGGGATGGGATGTTTTCACAAGTATAATAATCTGGAGATTAATTCAGATCAGCAGAGCATTTATGTTTATTGCTGAGTAGTACTTCATGTTTCATTTTGCCATTCACTCCGTGAGGTTCATCTGTGTTATTCCCAGTTTGAAGCTCTTATAAATAAAGCTGATATCAATATTTGTGTATAGTTTTTTTGATGAACATAAATCTTCCTTTCTTCAGGTAGATTTTTCAGGAGTGCAGTTGCTGGGTCACTTGGTATTTGCATGTTAAACTCCCAATTTTCCATAGTGGCTGTCCCATTTTATATTCCCAACAGCAATATATGAGTGATCTAGTACTTTCACATACTTGCTAGCATTTGGTGGTTAAATTTTATTTTATTTTTTTAGCCATTCTGAGAGGTGCATGGCAGTAACTCTTGAGGCTCTAACTTACATTTACATGAAGGCTAACGATGTTTACATCTTTCATTTTCTTTTTTTCATTTATTTTTTTCCATTTGTTTACCTTCTTCAGTAAAATGTTTCTTTACGTCTTTCACCCATGTTCTAATTGGATTATTTGTTTTTTTCTACAGTTGAAGTTTGAGAGTTCTTGATATATTCTAGATACTAGGCTTTTGGATGTGTAATTTGAAAATATTTTTCTCCTAGTCTTTTACTTGCTTATTCATTCTCTTGGCAAAAACTATCATAGAGCAAGTGTATTTTTTTAATTTTAACGAAATCATACTTACCCATTTTCTTCTTTTGTAGGTCATGCTTTGTATGTCAAGTCTCATAATACTTTTACTAGTCCTAGATCTTGAAAACTTTTTCCTATGTGTTTTTATAAAATTTTTGCACTTTATATTCATGTTAATGGTCCATGTTTTATTTAATTTTTATACAAGGTGTGAAACTTGGTCAGGCAATTATTTTGCCATTGATATTGAATTGTTCCAGTATGATTTGTTGAAGACGCTGTCTTCTCATTGAATTGCTTTTGTGTTTTTGTCAAAACCAGCTTGGCAATTAAAACCCTATGTCCACAAAATTAATAACCTAGATGAAAAAAAAAACAATTTATTTAAAGACATTATTTTCCAAATTCACACAAGAAGAAATAGACAATGTAAATAAGGTTATATCTGTAAAATAAATTGAGACAATAATTAATAACCCTCCAAAACAAAAAGCACCGGGGCTACATGGGTTCCTTGATAAATTCTACAAAAGGTTGAAGGGAGAAATTGCAATAACTCTCTACAATTTATTTCAGAGGATAAAAGAAAAGGGATTACTTTCTAACTCATTCTATGAAGCAAGCATTACCTTAATACCAAAATCAGACAAACACATTGCAAGAAGAGAAAACTACAAACCAATATCTCTCATGTACACAGATGCAAAAATTCTCAGTAAAATATTCACAAATAAAATGTGAAATGTTTAAAAATATACATCATAATCAAGTGGGGATTATACCAGTTATGCAAAGCTAATTTAACACTTCAAAATCAACTAATATAATCCATTACATAAATAGCCTAAAAAAACCGGAATGATCATATCAATAGATGCAGAATGTTAAAATACACTACCTATTTATGATAAAAGCTCATAGTAAACTAAGAATAGAGGGGAACTTTATCAACTTGATAACAAATATCTACTAAAGAAAAAATACAGCTAACACTGTACTTCATACTAAAAAAAAAAAAAAAAAAATTCAAAGCTTTCCACCAAGATCAGAAAGTCAGGTACAAGCAAATATGTGTCCTCTCACCATTTCCTTTCAATATTGTGTTGGAAGTTCTAGCTAATGCAATAAGACAAAAAAAAAAAAAAAAAAAAAAAAAAAAAAAAAAAAAAAAAAAAAGAAAAGAAAAGAAGAAAAAAGAAATAATAGCATTATTGTCTATGCAGAAAATTCAAAAGGATTTTTTTTAAATCCTGGCATTAATAAGTGATTATAGCAATGATGCTGGGTACAGGATTGATATACAAAAGTAAATAGCTTTTTATATACCTGCAGTGAACAGGGGAATTTGATATTAAAAACACAATACCGTTTATAATACAGTAGCAACCCCCAAAATGAAATAGATATAAATCTAACAAAATATGTATAAGATCTACATGAAGAAAACCTCTCAAAACACTGATGTCCTATTTTTTTAAATTTTTTAAAATTTTTATTTATTTTTGAGGGAGAGAGAGAGAGACAGAGTGCAAATTAGGAGGGGCAGAGAGAGAGAGGAGACACAGAATCTGAAGCAGGCTCCAGGCTTCAAGCTGTCCACACAGAGCCCAACTCAGGGTTTGATCCCAGAACAGTGAGATCATGACCTGAGCCAAAGTTCAGACACTCAACCCACTGAGCCACCTAGGTGCCCCTCTGATGTCTTGTTTCAAAGAAGAGCTGAATGGAGAGATATTCCATGTTTATAGATAGGATGATTCAATATTGTCAAGATACCAGTTCTTCCCAAATTGATGTGTAGTAGATTCAATACAATACCAATAAAAACCCAACAAACTTATTTTGGAGATACTGACAAACTGATTCTAAAATTTATGTGGAGAGGAAGAAGACCCAGAATACCAAACACAATATTGAAGAAGAACAAGGTTGGAGAACACGACCTGGCTTAGGTTAACTATAAAGGTATAGTAATTATGATAGTGTAGTCGTAGCAGAAAAGAAACATATCAGTAGAACAGAATAGAGAGCTCAGATATAGAACCCCATAAATATAATCAACTCATCTTTGACAAAGAAGCAAAAACAATGCAATGAAACATATAGTGTTTCAACAAATGGTGTTGAAACAATTGTATATTCACATGCAAAAAAGTGAATCTAGATACAGACCTTACACCCTTCACAAAAACTAAAAATGGATCACAGACCCAAATGTAAAACACAAAGTACAAAACTCCTTTCAGATAACATAGGAGAAAGCCTAGATGACCAAAGGTATGATGACTTTTTAGATACAATACCAAAGGTATGATCCATGTGAGAAATAATTGATAAGCTGGACATCATTAAAATTTAAAACTTCCTTACTATGAAAGTCACAAAAGAATGATTAGAACAATCACAGACTAGGAGAAAAAAATTTTTTAAATGACACATCTATTAAAGTCTGCTCTGCAAAGACCTCTTAAAACAACAATAATAAAATAAACAATCTAATTTAAAAAGGAACCAAGATTTAAACAAACACCTCAACAAAGATACATGTGGCAAATAAACAGGCACAAAGGTGCTTCACATCATATGTCATCAAAAGAGAGAGAGAGAGAGAGAGAGAGAGAGAGAGAGAGAAGAAAAAGAAGGACAAATAAATTAGATGGTACCACTACATACCTTTTAGAATGGACAAAATTGAGAAAACTGACAATATCAAATACTTAAGAAGTTGTGGAGCTATAGGAACTGTCATTCATTGCTGGTGGGAATGCAAAATGTTACAGCCACTTTGGAAGGGATTTATAGTTTCTTAAAAAACTAAACACTCTCATGCCATATGATTCAGCAATCATGTCCCTTGGTATTTACTCAAAGGAGTTGAATACTTACATTCACCCAAAAACCTGCACATTATGTTTTATTTATTAATGCCAAAACTTGGAAGCAACCATGATGTCTTCCAGTAGGGAATGGATAAATAAATGGTAGAAAATTCAGAATATGAGAGTATTTGATGTTAAAAAGAAATGAGCTATCAAGCCATGAAAAGACATGGGGAAATCTTAAATGAATATTAATAATTAAAAGAAGCCAATTTTAAAAGCCTACCTAATGTATAATTCCAACTATATTTGTGATAGAAAGGTACAACTGTGAAGACAGTAAAAAAGATCAATGGTAGCCAGGGTTTTGGGGTGTGGGAAGTGATGAATAGGCAGGCAGAACACAGAATTTTTTGCACAGTAAAAATACTCTGTGTGGTACTATAATGACAGATATAAGTAACTTATTATATATATCCAAACTCAGAATGCCCAACACCAATATTAAATAGTAATATAAATTATGAATTCTGCATGATTATAATGTGTCAACGTGGGTACATCAGTTACAAAAAATGTACCATTCTGCTGGAGATGTTGACAATGGGGTAGGCAATGAATGTGTGGAAGCAAGGGTTATTTGGGAAATCTCTATATTTTCCTATCAACTTTGAAGTGAACCTTAGGCTTCTCTAAAAAAATAGAGTCTTAATTCAAAAAAATGAGTTGTGGGCATTTATATGGGTTGATTTCTGAGTTCCTTATTTTGTTTCATTCATCTATGTCTGTGTCCCTCCACCAATTAATTCCACAGTCTTTATTACTTAAATATATATTGGTTTGAAATCAAGTAGACTTATTTCTCCTATTTCCTTTTTCTTTTTTAAAGCTGCTTGAGTTATTCCGATTCCTTGTCTTTGCATAGAAACTTTAAAATAATATTGTCTATATCTACACAACTGTTTCTGAAATGTTGTTAGGAATTGCATTAAACCTGTATATCAATTATAGATGACATTCAAAGGTCATCTTCTCCAAATCAATCAATATCTTTTATTACAAATATTTGAACAGTGTCAAATCTGACTTGATTTTTTTTTGTTGGTTTGCTTTGATGATGCATATCTGTTTATCTCGTTAAATTATAAACTACTTCAGGGAAGGCGATCTTTCAATATTCATTCAGATGTTTCTGAGGTCTAGCATGTTTGTGTGCAAGAGAAGATATTCAATAAATCTTTGCTTAATGAGTTCTATTAGTATTATTAACTTTAGCAGGTTACAATACACACTCAAAACCTATTTTCCAATATATTATTCATTACTCAAAATAACATCATCCTTTTTTAAAAGTTTTTATTGAAATTCTAGTTAGTTAACATATAGTGTAATATTGGTTTCAGGAGTAGAAGTTAGTGATTCATCACTTACCTATAACACCCAGTATTCATTACAACAAGTGCCTTCCTTTAAAACTTAATTCATACTCCTTTCCTCCATGATGATATTCCACAACCATGTATTACTTTGGTAGTTTAGAAAATGCTTCCAATTATCTGATAGTTAGTTGCATGAAATCATCAAAACTTATTTTAAGTTTTGTTTTTTGTGAGTAGATTCTGAACAGAATTGTTGAAATTCTGATTTGCCTAGGGGTGTCTGGGTGGCTCAGTCGGTTAAGCGTGTGACTTTAGCTCAGGTCAAAATCTCATGGTTCGTGAGTTCGAGCCCCGTGTCTGGCTCTGTGCTGACAGCTCAGAGCCTGGAACCTGCTTCAATTCCTGTTTCCCTCTCTGTCTGGCCCTCCCAGCTCACACTCTGTCTCTCACCCTCTCAAAAATAAATAAACATTCAAAAAAATAAAAAAAAAAGAAATTCTGAATTGCCTAGAAATTCACATTTTTAAATTTATGTTTACACATCAGATCTTTATAAGAGACAACTGGGAATCAAATTCATTGCATTTTTTTTCTCTCTGTTGCTTATGTAAAACCTAAGATTACAACACACTGTCCAGCATTTATTTTTCTCCATACATCTTCCAAGGCAAAAGTACCTTTGTAACGTTACATTAACCATTTATTTTTGTCACCAGCTCAAAAACCATCCATCAAACATACATAAATAAAGGTACTCTATTACATTTTTATTGTGGGTTACATATTACCACATAAAACTTCTTTATCATTAATAATATTCCTCTCTTTTCACATGTTCTGAATTCTTCTAGATCTATATCTTAGCTAAATTATTTTCTGATAAAAGTTACTTGATTGTCTTTGGCTTATGGATAGTATTCAATTTGTTGTATCAATTAATGGAGAATTAAGTCTACAATTTCTCTTAACAGTGCTTTTATTGTCATTTAACCACTACTTAAATATTAATTTTTTGTGTGTGGGGTTTGGTTTTTTGTTTGTTGTTTTGTTTTGCTTTTTACTTTTGATATACTTCGCTTTTCCTCCTAGTTGTAATCTGGGAGTAATATTTATACCCCAAAAGCACTGTAATTGGTCACGTGTGACTCCAAAGCTGTACTTTCAAAGCTTTTAGCAGCACCTTTCTTCTGTTTTTATCTTGAAGATATTGGTCAAACAGTTGTTCAGAGTATTTTTATTGTAGTGAATATTCACATGATCATATGATGGTAAAGAGCTAAACTCTCTGGTGGTCATATGGTCTCCATCAAATGTTTGCAACACCATTCATATTATCTCTTAACAATGAATTAATTGAAACTTTCTAATATATATTCATAATGAAGATAGTTTATTTTATTGTATAATGTGATTTTAAAAAGTCAAATTTCTCTTAGATCAAATTTCAGTAAATACTGAAGCACTTTTGAGAAATGTATCTTTCTGTACCTCACTACTAATAGACAATGTATGTAAATCACTTGGTATGTGCTTACAATGTAGTAAGCAATATCATAAATGTTACGTGTCCTTAAGGTTTGTCTTTAAAGAGGAATGCTTTTTTTGTCACTCACAAGGTACATAGTGCAAACGACTGCCATTATTTAGGAGTTACCAGTTACTTCCGATTACTACTCCTACCACCACCATACTACTGTCTTACAAGAACAGGATTACAGTACCTGAAATTCTTAAAGACAGATGATGAAAATCTCAGTGTTGAGGTTTTTTCCTTCTAAAATACGGTATTGTTATAAATAACATTTAATACATAATTGATAATGTGTAATATTAATGTTAATCCATCTGTTAATTTTTCCAACAGTATTCTGCCTACATTTGTAGAACACGTGTTCAATGTTAACAAATCCTGATTCTATGGAAGGCTGTTACAACCGTAACATCACCTTTCCAGACTAATTTGCACCACCAATGCTGTCTCTGTGCTCTGTTAGTCTCATTCTCTTTGATCAAACTTCAGTGAACAATCTGTGCTTCTGTACATTGTAACTCACTGGCTTCCATTTATCTCCTGGGCATGATTTTAGTTAAAGGGGAAGCCTTAGGGAAAGAGCTTGGTAAGATCCTTTAAGAACAAATTGTCTTTCTGCTTTGGCAGCAGTTAGCTTGTCGTTGGTCTAATCCTAACAACGTTGGTACTCATATTTTTCTGAAGGTTGTGTGAGAATTTACATCATGGCTGTTCTAGCTTAATCTTATTGTTTGTCATCCCTCTAGGTTAGTATGGGTCCCGAGTGATTTGAGAAAATTGAAATAGTGAAATAATACCAATTGAAAAATGATTTCTACTTATAGAGTATTAATCTGTGGAGTTCAAACTCATTAATCTAGATCACCTCCCTTTGAGAGAGCAAGAAACATGTATGACAATGTAACTGAGAGGTCAGATAGCAAAAAAAAAAAAAAAAAAAAGAGTGATATTAAAGAACTTTAAGGTTACATAGTAAATCAAAGGGAAGTTAGAAAATTTGCTAAACTTCTACTTGGCTTAACAGAAATAATGGCACTTCTCAAAGCCAGATGAAATTATTTGGCTTAGAATGCCCTACTAACCCAGAGAAGGAAACTTCAGAATTTAGCATAACCAATACTCATATGTACAGAAAAAAAAATTCTCTTAGGGAAAAATTTCTATTTTTTTTCCCATTCCATTTAAACTCTTCAGGTACAGCTAATAGAGCTCATTCCAAAAATATAATCAGGCTCTATGTGATTTTACCCCTTTTGTTTTTTTATTCAGACATTACTCTTTGGAGATTTAGAGAGATAGATACTGAGGAAGGATGGCATTTATTACTGTGGCAGCTGTGGCCAGTTGGATGGCAGGAAAGACTTTTGTTAAAACATAAGTTTTCTAACTTGGCAGATAAGTCCTTAATGACAGCAATGGAACCTTGTAGTTTACTGCGACAATGATGATAATATCTTTGACTATAGTGTTTTATAGAAATGCCCCATTACAATATAGGAGAAAATATATGGAAGATGCTTGTGGAATCTAAAAAAATAAATCTAATATCAAATTTTATAGCTATAGTACTGAGAATATAAACAGGGTTCTTGGGAGTGAAATAACCTGATTAAACAAATGTAACTATTTAGTTGGGGAAATTCATTGTTCAACACAATGTGATATAAAGTTACTACCCAGTACCCAGATTTCCATGAAAGAACAACCTACTGTAAACAAAAGAGAAAGGAAGAATTTTAAATGTCTTAGAGAATGAGACAGAATGATTTACTAGGGAACAGCTCAGACAGAAAAGTACCATTGGCAGGAAGTACAAGACAAGATTTGAAAAACCAAGAATGTCTCAAGTGAGTATGATTTTTTTGTTTGTTTTTATTTTTTTAGGATTTTTTATGTATTATGTCCAACTTCTCCAAGGACCATAAGAAATTTCAGTTAAACCCTCTTAATCGCTTACGGGTTTTTTGAAAATTAAAAGAGACTTTGAATTTTGCATTCAGTAGCACACACTGTAATATAAACCGCAGAGAATGAAGAAGAGATGTAGGAGATATGCCAGAGTTATATTTTAAGGTTCTAAGAAATATAAAATCACTTTCAAGAAAACACTTCATGTTATACTAGTTTAACATTAAATTACCATATTTTTTGATTCCATTAATTTTTTTTTAATGTTTATTTATTTTTGAGAGGCAGAGACAGAGTGCAAGCTGGGGAGGGGCAGAGAGAGAGGGAGACACAGAACACTAAGCAGGCTCCAGGCTGAGCTGTCAGCACAGAAGCTGACTCAGGGCTCGAACTCATGAACAGCAAGATCATGACCTGAGCCGAAGTCGGATGCTCAACTGACTGAGCCAGCCAGGTGCCCTGATTCCATTTTAAATGTAAAACAACTACATCTGAAATATTATCAGTTTTGCTGTCTAAACCCAAAATGCTTTTTCAAATTTACAGTTATGAATTAATCTTAATAACAGTAGAGTTGAAAATAACCTAAGAAATGAAATATTTTAACCTTTTTTTAAAAAACATACTGACACCCACTTATAATTATGGAGGTTAAAAAACAGTTTTATGTAGCATGGCTGAAATACATTAATATATTCATGAGGTTAATTAAAAGAGAACCATAGAAAGTGGAAGTATTCAGTAAATGAATGTCTTTGTGTTTGTGTGTAGGAAAGAGGGGTGTGTATAATATCTATATATCTATTTATTTTTGTAGTTATTTAAATTATTTCTCATATTTCACCTAATTGCTTTAAAGGTAGCTAAGATGCCAAATATTTGTATTTGCTTGTTTTCAAGTATATATCTCCTTAAAACTATATGTAGTAATGACTACTAAAGTTAAAAGCTGTATTCTGAGAAGAAATATTATAGATATTGGCTTTGTGTTTCTTTCTTATATGCAGACAATTTAAGAGAAAGCAGTCAGTGGTAGAGAAGTTGGAAAAATATAAATCTCAGTATTTTTCTCATTTCAATGTTAATGAAGAATGAATAATGGGAAGCACATTGAAGATTGGAAGAGCAAATACTTTCGACAGGTGCATGGATTTCATGGAGTATGGAGGGTATTCAGACTCTCCTTCTCTGTTGGTGGCTGCCAGATAGCTGTGCTTTTTGGCCTCTTTATAGAATTAAACAAGATTACCCAGCTGGCTAATAATTAACTGGTAGGATAGTGCTTTTCAGCCTTCTTATGGAGCATTGTCCATTCTTCCTTTACAGCTTTCTTAATCCTGGATTTGTTTGTGTCCATGTAGTTGAGAAAGTTTTTAAAAAATTGAACTCTAGAAATAAAAAACTTAGTCTATTAAATTTTAGCCTGACAATAGACTCATGACTTTGTGTCTCAGGACACTTGTTTTTTTTTCTGTTTTTTAATGTCACAAAGCACCTGTTACAAACAGATAATATAGCTAAGGTATGAGGATGTGAAGCGTTATATTAATTAGTCATATTTTTAGCAAATAAGTGTCAAGGTTTTTTTTTTTATGTTAATGCCAACTTTCTAGATCTGTAACTGGAAGACAGTACATGCTGCCCCACTTTAACTAAAGATGCGTCACTTGGATTAGTTCTTAACTTTTTAAGTAAGCTTTTAGATGAAGACACGTCTTATAAATTAAAAGCAAAGGTTGAAAATCAAAGTACTATGGCAAGCAGGTTATTATGTCCTATAGCCTGTAAAGTCCAAGCTCAGGAACCAAATTCTTCAGGTTCTAATCTTGGCTCACTAATATATATGTTATGCATAAGTCACTTAACCTCTTGGTACTTCAGTTTTCTCATCTATTAAACAAGACAATAACAATACGACCTACCTCATAGAGTTGTTTTGAAAATAAAATGCATTAGTAGTACCATGCAGAACACTTAGAATGATGACTGGCAAAATAATAAATTGATAAAACCTAGACATTATTAACATTTTTATTGTCATTACCATTATATTTTTATCATTATGCTGTCAGCCCTTATCATATCTCTTCTTATAATGACATTGGAGTCAATGTCTAATTCCCCTCATTAGATTCTAGATTGCGTGAAGAGCAGAGGTAGTATTTAGAGCTGCTCACAAATATTCTGGTTATACTTCCAGGTGGCTGGAAGAACTTAACATTCTTGCTCTTGTGGTTAGGAATTGCCATACGACTTTTTTGGTCAAGGAAATGAGAATGGAAATATGTATGTCACTTTTCGATAAAAGCGTTAACAATCAATGCACAATTTACCGAGTCCTCTCCTTGTGGCTTGGTGATTGTTAGAAGCAAGTATTGAAACAGAGCCTCCATCAACCTCAATGCCTATAATGAGCAGAGACTTTGTCGTTGCACTGCATGGAAGCATGGAACCTGCAGCAAAAACAAGAGGTGACTTTTTATTGCTTTAAGCTGCTGAGAATTTGGAGTTAGTTTATTATCATAGCATAAGTTAACCTATTTTGACTTATACAGGAGCTAAGCATTGGTATTTCTTTCCTTTTTTTTCCTCAATTTATTCAACAGAACAGTGTCTTGTCAAAAAATGAAAGAAAATATCTTTATTGAAATAGTTGTTCATCCTTGTGAAAACATGTGAATTCCACAAACTCTACTATCTTCAATCAAAGGATTATTTTCACCTTGTGTTTGACATTTTAATATCAGTTGACTGTTGCTTAATCCTGCTTCTTTCATTTCATCTCATCATGAATCTACCCTATAGAGCTGCTTTCACTGGAAAATTTATAGGTTATTGCAGTGTTTCACTATAAAACCATGCTTTGACATTTATTTCCTTGAAAATGACAGCGAAAGAATAATTGTTTAGTTGATTATTATGAAAATTTCTGTTTTCTTGGTATTAATCACAGAAAGTTGGAAATGTTTTTGTCTTAAAAAACATGTAGTTTCACTCTTATTTTTTTTAAGTACTCAATTAAGATTTTAGAAAATATAAAGGCTTAGGGGATTCAATAGAACCATGGGGGCTGGGGGTTTACTGAAAGCTCTGGGAAAGAAGGAAGACTTTGAGAAAAGATAGTGGCTTCCAGAAAATTTATTGGTGCAGCTTTCTAAAACCGTATAGGTTTCTGTACTTCTCTCTGCACACACAAGGGACCAATAGATGCTGCTTATGTGAAAGTATGTTGGAGAGAAGGTGGCAGAGGCAACAGAACACCTTCTGTAAAGTAAAAATTTTCTACTGAAGGTGTTATGAAGGTCAAATCACATATCTTCTGTGCTATCAGCTGATATTTTAATGGGCTTGGTTTGTTTAACTTCTCCCTTAGAATATGATTTCCCTGAATATAAAATCTGCATCTTTATCACTGTTGCCTTCTAACTTCATAGAACAATATTTAGCATGTATTAGAAAAGTAGTAAAAATTTAGTAAATAAATAAATCAAAAGATTTGCTATTTAAGAACCGAGCAAAGGAGAGCTAAAATAGACATAATGAGTTGCTTAATAAAGAGTTGGTTTAGTAAAATATTCTGGCCTGGAATTTTATAAAAATGTAATAATAGGAAGTTAATTAGAGTATGTAGATTTTCATAGAGAAACCCAAAATATGGCAAAGACATTTAATTATTTTATTCTGAGGATTTTGGACTGCTTTAAAAATAAACACATGTATTTTTTTTTTGTTCTTCCTGCTCATGAGCTCCTGATCATTCCTTGTTTTTATACTCATGAAAGAGATTATAGAGGACTTATGGATGAATGAGATATAACCTGAAAACTAACTATAAAATGAGCATGATTGAAACAACCACTATAAGACTTTAGAAATTTACCAAACAATCTGAAAAGCATTTATATTTAAAAATTGTTGAACTTGAGGCAAGGAGAGCAAGAATCTTGTCCTTTTGGCCTACAGTTGACACCACCTCCTCACTCCAAGCTTGGGCAAGGTAGAAGTTCTGCCAAGGTCAGGTAGGCCATGAGGACCACTAGGGTTTTATCGCCGTGGACTCAGGGGCTCATTATTTCCTGGAAAAATTACCTTTTGGAAGTAGCATGTGAGGTATAGCTATTATCTTATTCCACTAGTCTGATGTTGCATTTGGTTTTGGGCAAGCATATTCCTAGTCACTGTTTTTCACAAGAACCAAAAAAGACCTAGCTGGAAAGTGGACTGGAAAGGCCCTGAGCTATTTAAACACTCCTGGCATATCATTAGCTTGTGCATATAGAAAGAGGAGACTCAAAAAGGTCCAGTAGAAAGTAAAAACCAGGAGAGATACATAAATGACTTGAACTTTGAGTGTTCTTTCTCACCCATACACATGCCTGGATCTAGGCATTTTTCTTAATTGGTTCAATATGGTTTTATGGGAAAACTAATCTGTTACAGAAATTTGGCATTGAGCGTAAAGGCTTCACCATTTTTTAGCAAAGCATACAAAGGTTTTGAGAGGTCAGGGCAGGAGAGGGGAACAGATATTTACAATAGCAGGTATTTTCTCTTCCTCTTCTTGGTGGTGGAGGCTAAGGGTGGGCAGAGAACTGCTCAAAAAGCTTCATCAAACACTGTCTTGAAGCATCACTGCGTGAGAGCCAAGCACTGCAGGTGTTTTACAGCATCAGTCTCCTTAGCCATGGCCAAACCCTGTGGGTAGGTGATGGGAGTCAGCTTCTTTTCCTTCAGTTTTTCAATCATATCTTTGTTGTCCCTGAGATCAAGTTTAGTCCCCACCAGGATGATGGGGGTGTTGGTACAGAGGTGTTGCAGTTCAGGGTACCATTCTCCTCTAACATTTTCAAATGATGTAGGACTCACAAGAGGAAAGAAAATTAAGAATACATCTGCTAAAATGGAAAAAAAAATTCCATGCTCATGGATTGGAAGAAGAACAGCAACAACAAAAATAAAAGATTGAAAAGAGCCACAGAGACCTATAGGAAAAGGTCACATATACCAATTGTAAATATAATTGGATTTCCCAACAGAGATGAGAGAAAGAAAGGGACTGAAAATACTATTCAAAAAAATAATAACTGGAAACTTCTACAATTTGATGAAAAACATTAATCTGCAGATCCAGGAATCTCAACCAATCCCAAAGAGAATGAACATAAAGAGATCATCTCTAGAAACATTATAGTCAGACTTGAAAACCAAAGACAAAATATCTTAAGAAGACAAAGAAAAAAAAATCATCATGTATAGGAGTATCTGTATGATTAATGACTAAAATTTCATCAGGAACAATTCCAGAAAGCACTGGAAAAATGTACAGTATTCAAATGCTGATTTTAAAAAGTCATCTAGGAGTGCCTGGGTGGCTCAGTCGGTTAAGCGTCCAGCTTTGGTGTAGGTCATGATCTCATAGTGCATAGATCTCTGTGCTGAGAGCTCAGAGCCTGGAGCCTGCTTGGGATCTGTGTCTCCCTCTCTGCCCCTCCCCCACTCATGCTCTATCTCTCTCTGTCAAAAATAAATAAATGTTAATTTTTTTTTTTTTAAATCATCTACCAGGAGCCTGGGTGGCTCAAACGGTTAGTGTCCAACTCTTGATTTCAGCTCGGGTCAAAATCCCAAGGTCATGGGATCAAGCCCTGTACTGGGCTCTGCACTGAGCTTTGAGCCTACTTAAGATCTTAAGATTCTCTCTCTCTCTCTCTCTCTCTCTCTCTCTCCCTCCCTCTCTCCCTCTGCCCCTCTTCCCCATTCTCTCTCTCTTAATATAAAATAAAATAAAATAAAATAAAATAAAATAAAATAAAATAAAATAAAACCTATATTCAGCAAACTTATTCTTCAAAAATGAGCTGAAATAAAAAAAAAAAAAACGGTCCTGGATAAACCATGAATAAAAGAGTTTGAGCAAACTGCTCTCAAAGAAATTCTAAAGGAAGTCCTTCAAGCTGAAAGGAAGCACCAGCAAATGATAACTCAAATTCACAGGAAGAAATAAGAACTAAAAAATACATCTGTTAACGTTTTATTTCTTCTCAAGAACTATTCACTTACACAAATGATCAGTGTTGGGTTTTCTATCCTCTTTTCTTTGATTAACCTTGGTCCATCCATTTGTTCTGTACCACTGTCTCAGTGTTTAACTCAGGGATGTACAGAAAACTTAATAAGGGCCAATGAATTTCAGGGAGAACATTCTGTTTCTAAGGGAGAAACACTTTCTCCCCAATATGTCAATGAGTCTCTGTAGAAGAGACTATCTCTCTTATATTCTCTATTTTTGTGAGAATGTAAGACTTAAGCTGCCACTATAATTTATAGGCATGGAAGATTCTAGAGGAAGCCACCATAAAGAATATTAGAGATAACACACCTCAGAAAGCAAAAAAGAGATGTGGGGCAAAGTCAAGTCCTTGGTGATACCATTTTAACCACTAGATTAAGCATTACTTACTTTCACATTTTTTAATATACTTTATTTTTAGAGTAGTTTTAGGTTCACAGCAAAACTGATCAGAAAGTGAAGAGAATTCTCTTATAATCCCTGCACAAACACAGTCTCTTCCTTTGTCAACATCCCACACCAGAATGATACATTTTTTATAATTGATGAATCTACAATGACTCATCATTACCACCCAAACTTTACATTTTCACACTTAGTATTGTACTCTCTGTGGGTTCCAATGGCATGTATCCACCATTATAGCATCATGCAGGATAGTTTTACTGCCCTAAAAATCATCTGTGATTTTTCATAGATGATTTCTTTCCTCCCCATACTCAACGCCTGGCAATCACTGATCTTTTTAATGTCTCCGTAGTTTTTACCTCTTCCAGAATGTTAGATAGTTGGAATCATACAGTATGTATCCTTTTCATATGGCTTCATTCACATAGTGATATTCATTTAAGTATTCCCCATGTCTTTTCATGGCATGATATCTCATTTCTTTTTAACACTGAATTATATTCCATTGTTTGGATGTCCTACCATTTATTCATTCACATACTAAAGGACATTATGGTTGCTTTTAAATTTTGGAAATTATGAATAAACCCACTCAAAAATCTGTCTGCAGGTTTGTGTGTAGACAAAGTTTTCAACTTGTTTGGATAAATATCAAGAAACTTGATTACTGGGTCATATGGTAAGAGCAGTTTTAGTTTTGCAAAAAAACTGCCAAACTGTCTTCCAGAGTTATGTGTACCATTTTATATTCCAACCAGTGATAAACAACCTCACCAGCATTTGGTGGTGTTAGTGTTCTGGATTTTGGCCATTCTAATAGTTATGTAGTAGTATCTAATTGTTTTAATTTTCTGATGACATATGATGTGGAACATCTTTACATAGGGTTACTTGCCATGTGTATCTTTTTTAGTGAGATGTCTACTTAGGTCTTTTGCCTATTTTTAAATTAGGTCGTTCATTTTCTTATTATTGAGTTTAAAGAATTCTTTGTATATTGTGGCTAACAATCCTTTATTAGATATATATTTTGCAGATATTCTCTCCCAGTCTGTCCCTTGTCTTCTATTTTCTTTTTAATTTCATGAACAAATATATCTCTTTCAATTTATAAGATATTAAAAAGGTCTAAATGATACAATATTTTTCAAAAGAACAATTGTATGGTAGCATAACCATACAAAGAAGTGAATTCTTTCAAATGATTTTAAGATAATGCATTTTGACTGTGTATCTCTAGTAAGATATAAGGTAAGGATGCGAAAGAGAGAGAAATCTTAAACCATAATCAATACAATTAGTAGTAATAATATAAGTATTATTTTGAAGCTATTTTATGTATATATAAAGGAAGTAGGCATCATGTCTAATTTTATGAGAACAAAGATATCAACGTAGGAAAAAAGAGATACAAACATAAAATCAGATAGGTCATTTAAAACTCTATAAACTTGGGGTGCCTGGGTGGCTCAGTTGGTTGAATGTCCGACTTTGGCTCGGATCATGATCTCATGGTTCGTGAGTTCCAGCTCCGTGTCGGGCTCTGTGCTGACAGCTCAGGGCCTGGAACCTGCTTTGGATTATGGGTCTCCCTCTCTCTCTGCTACTCCCCTCCTTACACTCTGTCTCTCTTTCAAAAAAATAAAGATTAAAAAAAAAAAAAAGAACTCTATAATCTTAAATTTGAATTTGTAATACCATTTGAATTTGTAATACCAGTATAAACTTAAGATTTATATTTTCTTTCTAAAAACATGTATTTCCTAGCTGTGTACATTAAAAAGAGCAAAACTCAATAGCAACCCAATGGCAAAGAACATCCACTTTTGGTCTCTACACATAATTTCTCACTAAAGGAACCAGGGGTCCTTGGAGAAATGGCTGATTTCAGGTCTAATGCAGGATATGAATGTACAAGATGAATCTGGAGCATCTTTTCCCAGGAACCAAGGAGTTTATCAAAAACTAATGTGGTGATGTAAAAAGGACATATGAGTCAACCTGAAGAAGCTGTCATTGGCAAATGAGAAGATAATCTGAGCATTAAAAAAAAAAGACTATAATTTATTGAAACAAAACAAAAAAGAATTCATGAACTCATAATGATATGAAAAAAAAAAAAGACCTAATTGGTCATCATTGAAGGTTGTTAGAACTATAGTATTTTTCTTTGAAAATTAAAAGTATGTGGAAATAATAATTTTATGGAGAAAAAAGAGACGAGAATTTTTTACTGGTTTCAGAAGCCAGTCCATACACAGTTAAGAAAAGTTCAGAAAAGTTAAGGGTCATTAAGCTTTACTAAAAATTGCCTAGTCAAGTACAAAGTAGAAATTTGAGCCTTGAAATAATATTTTAAAATGTGTTCTGTACTTCATTAAAATTCACTGTGAAAGGAGATGAGTGTCTAGTGTAGGCATTTTATAGAAAATAGATTTTAGTGAATCTAAAATCATTAATGTTCATTTTTTTTAATTCCTGATATTGGTTATTCTAGTTTCTCTCTTTTTCTTATCAATCTTGCCAAAGATTATCATTATGTTAGTCATTTCAAAGAATGAACATTTCTTATGTTCATACTCGATCATTGTTTTTATTTCATTAATGTCTGTGCTTATCTTTGTTAGTTATTCCTACTGCTTTCTTTAATTTAATGTTCCTTTTCTAACTTTTGACATGAATACATGGATAATTTATTTTTATCCTTTCAGTGTTTTATGTATGTACATTTTGAGGTATATGAATCTCCTTAAAAACATGGATTTAGCTGAATCCCACAAATTTTGTTGAGTAGTTTTTCTATTATATTCAGTTCAGAACATTAGCAAATATTCCCTGATCTCTATTAGATAGACCCCTTTGCCTCATGGATTTTTTAAAAGGATATAATTTTTAAGATTTTAGAATTTTAAATTACCTTTTGTTTTTTATTTCTAGTTTAATTTCATTGTGGTCAAAAATCCTATTTTCTATGATTTCAATCCTTCAAAAATTTGTTAAAACTCACATCATGGATCAACATATGATCTACTTTGGTAAGTGTTTCCTATGTGCTTGAAAATAATTCATGTTCCAGGTTTTAGATACCATATTCCATGTATGTCAATTACATGAATTTGTTGGTCATATTTGTTCATTTTTTTTATATATTTAACTGATTTTTTGTTGTTAGCTTATTACTGTCATTCATTGAGAGATGAATGTTATTGTGTGATTCTGAATTTGTGTATTGCTCCTTATACTTCAGTCAAGTTTATGTTTATCTCTTTTGAGGGATTTCTATTAAATCCATCATATTAAATTTATTTAGAATGTTTATATATTCCTGAATGACCAATCATATTATCATTAAGACATGTTTCTTTTTTTTTTTTTTTCTAATGATGACCATGGCCTTAAAAAAGATTGCTTTCTGATACAGTACATTTCCAACAGCTTCATTTTTGTTAGTGTTCATGTGATAAATAATTTTACATCTTTTATTTTTCATCTTTTTCTGTCCTTATGCATAAGATGTGTCTCATAAGAAAAGTTTAGTTGTTTTCATATAGTTTAACAATCATGCCTTTCAGTTGGAATATTCAGACCATTTATATCAGTGTAATTTTTTATGTATTTGGAATTAAATTTACCATTTTATTATTTGCTTCTTATTTGTCCTACATGTTTTATGTTCTCTTTTATTTACTGTTTTTATCTCTTATAACTTCCTTCAATTTTTTAAAAATTATTCCATTTCCCTCTTTTAGGTTTCTAGTTAGATATGCTATTATTATTATTATTATTATTATTATTATTTAGATATGTTATTATTATTTTAATGGTTACCCTAGAGAGTATAATGTCACAAAGCAAAGACATTAGAACAAATTAATGCTATTTAAATATTTCACCCTTGTAAGATATTTACTTATGTTTTAATTTTTATGTTTTAAATCAACAATCTATAATTATTTCTGTTTTGCAGTCTCCTTATTTATTTATTTATTTATTTATTTATTTATTTATTTATTTTTGTTGCATGTCCATACTTGGGTTTAGGGTAATTAATTCCACCAAATAATTTTTTCTTTGGTATTATGGATTATTTAGAAGTATACTATTTGATATCCAAATATTTAAGGATTTTTCAGAGATTTTTCTTTTGTTGGTTTCTAATTTCATTACATTTGTGATATATTCAGAGCTTTGGCAAATACAAAGCTTATTTCGGTACATGTTCTATGTGTACTTGAAATAAGTATAAATTCTGACATTTCTGGCTAGAGTATTCTATAAATGTCAACCAGTTCAAATTTAGTCAAATCTTCTATAGCCTTAGTGATCTTTCTCTCTTGTTTTATTATGTAATGAAGGGTGGATATTCTCTAACTACAGACAGTGTATTTGTCTCTTTTCTCTTAATCCAGCAATTATTGCTTTATGCATTTTGAAACTTTATTTTGAGGAGTACAGACATGCAAAAAAAATTTTTTGTGTTTATTCATTTTTTGAAAGACAGAGAGAGACAGAGCACAAGCAGGGGTGGGGCAGAGAAAGAGGAGGGGACACAGATTCCGAAGTAGGCCCCAGGCTCTGAGCCTTTAGCACAGAGCCGGACACAGGGCTCAAACTCAGGAACCAGGAGATCATGACCTGAGCCAAAGTCAGACACTCAACCAACTGAGCCACCAAGACGCCCCTGGATGAGTACAGACCTTTTAGATTGTTATGTGCCTCAGATGAACTAATCCTTTCTTTTATCACACGAATAGTCATTTTTATTCTTGGTAAAATTTTTTGTCTGAAATCTACTTTATCAGAAATTAATATAGCAAATTAAGTTTGCTTTCAGTTAGTGTTACCATGGTATATCTTGTTCCATCCTTTTACTTATAGCTTTTTTGTGTTTTTATACTTAAAGTATGTTTCTTATAGGTAGCCATTGGTTGTGTCTTGCGCGTTTCTCTATTCTCTTTCTGTCTTTTACTTCAGATCATTTATTTTATGTGATTATTGATACAGTTAGGTTTAAATCTGTCATGTTGCTATTATTTTCTATCTCACATGTTCTTTGTTTTTTCCCCACTTTTTGTGTTTTCTGTTGAAAAATTGTATTTTGTACAATTTTTATCCCCTTTATGACTTATTAGTTATAAATTTTATTTTGTTATTTTAGTAAAGGTTTATAGTAGTTATGTTTAAATTGTCAAGCTACTTTCAACTAATATCTTAACATTTTACATATAGAATTAGAACCCTGCAGCCTTTATGTTCTCATTTCCATACATTATACATATAATATTATAAATCCCACAATACCTTGATATTATGGTTTAAAGAGACAGTTATATTTTCAAAGAGATTTAAGTTATGAGAAAAAAGTTCTTACATATTTGTATCATTACAAATGATAATTTGTAATTATCATTTCTAGTGCCCTTTATTCCTTTGTGTAGATTCATACCTCTTTCTGGTATCACCTTTTTTCTACCTGAGGGACTTTCTTTATTATCTGTTGGGCTGTGGGTCTGATACAGATGAAATATTTTGGATTTTGTATATCAAAAAGTCCTCATTTTGCCTCCATTTTAAAAAGATAATTTACATCGTGTAATGTGTATGGAATTCTGGGTTGATTTTTTTTCCTCAGTAATTTTACTGGTTCTCCATTATCTCTTTTTTTGCATTTCTTTTCCAATTGGAAAGCTTGCTGTCAATCTTATCTGTATTCTCCTATACATACGATGTCTTTTTCTCTGGTGTCTTTAGGGTTTTTTTCTGCAGTCCTGGTTTCGAACAATTTGATTACAATTTTCCTCAGCACAGTTTTATTTGTGCTTCTGATGTGCTTAGGGTTCCTTGGCATTCTCAGACCTTTGTTTCGTTATTTTTATGGAACTTATATAATTTTCCAGAATTTTTTTTTAATTAGGCCACTTAAAGTTTTTCTATAGGTCACTGATGCTCTAAATTTTTAAAGTTGTTTTTTTTTTTTCCTCCTCACTGTGTTTTATTTTGGATTGTCTATTCCTGTCAAATTCAGTTCAAATTCAACAGTATTTTCTTTGTAATGACATAATTTCTTTCTTTGAATGCCATTAATTCACCACTTTTTAAAAATCACAGCCGGTTTCTAGATTTCATGCTAGAATTTTGATTTGTGTACTTTTATATCTTACATGTTGGTAATTCTCTTTCTGAATATAGTTCAGTTATAGCCATGTGTCAGTTCTGGGTGAATTTTAATTAACTTACTTTTCTTTTTATCATGAGTTGCATTTTCTTGCTTTTTTCGTGCCTGGTAATTTTTCCATTGGATGCCAGATATTGTGAAGTTTACCTTGTTATATACCCGATATTATTGTATCCCTATGAATCTTGTGAGCTTTGTTCTAGAATGCAGTTAACTTGGAAATGGTTTGATGCTTTTAGCTGTTGCTTTTAATATCAGTTGGGCAGCACCAAAGCAGTGCTTATTTTACAGCTAATTTTTTCTCCACATAGGAGATAAGACTTATCTGGATAATATAGCTAATGTCACATGAATTGTGAGGTTTCTACCCTGTTTAGTGAAAACTAGCAGTATTTCTGACCCTATGTGAGTGCCAACTAGCCATTGTTACATATACATCCTTATGAGTATTTTCTTTTGTTTGCCTTGGGTAGTTAGGCCTGCATGTCTGATCAGTACGCTGCTGAATAGTCTGAGATGATTCTCTGCAGATCTCCATATTTCTCCCTCAGAGCATCCTCTTCTTTCCAGGATTCTGTTCTACAAACTCCATTCTCCTTGGTTTCCCCAAGTTCTCAGCTCCATCTTCTCAAGGGAGCCTCCTTTTCACAATATAGTCTGACACTCTCTCAAAGCTGTAACCTGGGGCAGTTACTGGGTTCCTCTAAATTGTTTTTAGGGGCACCTGGGTGGCCCAGTTGGTTGAGCATCCTACTTCAGTTCAGGTTGTGACCTCAGGGTTTGTGAGTTCAAGCCCTGCGTCATCGCAGCTGCCAGCGGCAGAGCGTGCTTCAGATCGTGTCTCCTTTTCTCTCTGCTCCTCCCCTTCTGGAAATCTGGTTCTCAAAATAAATAAAATGTTTCATGTCTTTAGGGATAATTTTGCTTCATTGCCTGAAGTCTAGTTTCTGGAGAACTATTGTTTTATGTGTATTTTCCATATTTTGGCTATTTCAAGCAGGGAACATTCTAAGGAAGGAAAATTTGAATCTCATTATTCTATTTTGGTTAGAAATGGAAGATTGTATCAATTAATTTTTAATTATATATATATAATTAAATATATATATATGTGTGTGTGTGTGTGTGTGTGTGTGTGTGTGTGTGTATTTTTTTTTTTCCTGGCATTTTTACTTGATTTTTTTCATACTCTGCTGGAATTCTCAACTTGTCTCTAATTTATTCATATATTAATCATGATTGTACATCAGTTTGTATCCAATAACTTCAGTATGGATCTCCTATGAGTCTGTTTCTATTTTGTTTTCCCCTCTGCTTTTAAATTACCCTTTGTATTTTTTCATAATTGGACTAAGTTTTAATGAATGGTGCGTATTGTAAATGAAAAATTGAAGATACAATCTTATTGATGTTATGTTCCTCCAGAGACAATTAATTTTGCTTTTAGACAGTGGACTAGGATAAAATCTCTTTAAGCCAATCAAAAATTGAACTGGTAGTAAGGTGGATGTCAATCTTTTATTCCTAGATATAACCCTTTGAAGCCCCAACCAGGGTCCCTCCTCTAAGACATATGTTAAATTCCTTTTTTTTTTTTTTTTTTTTCCTTTTCATCAACCAGGTAAGTCTTAGCAACGCTAAGTATTGGGCACTCCTCTCTGGATTTTCCTTCTCTCTGGGATTAAGTTCTCACTGCCTTGGTAGCTTTTAGACGACTTCAAACAGTTTTGTTTTTTTGTTTTTGTTTTTGTTTTCTATCAAGTTTTCAAGCTGTTTTTAGCACAAAGGTTGATCTGAAACAAAGTAGTGTGCCAAAGCTTGAAGCAAAAAGTTCCCAGTAATATATTTTAAAATAACTAGAAACAAAGGAGAAAATAGAGATACTGACTTAATGCCTTCTTGGCTAAGATATCTTAGAATCTAACAGACATCTGTCAGCAAGGAGTTAAAAAATGGAACAAAATCATACAGGATTTTTCTTCATGGATATATTAAAATATTCATTAAATGCTTACTACTAACTGGATTAGTGGTTATAAGTCATATTACATTATGTGTTTTAAGTTTACCTTTACAAAGTGTCTTTTTTATCCCAGAAGGGAGTTTGAAATAGGTAAAGCAAGAATTTTATAGATCTGAAATTCAAGACTGAGCTATTTGAGAATTATAGAATTCTTAATTATATATAGAAGCAGGAAAGGAAATGTACAAACTAGAAACAGAGGAGTAAATAAATTACATCTGATTTATTTGATCAAATAAAACGTGATTCAATTTAAGACACATTTATTGAATGCTTACTTTTGCAAGATACTTTGGGAAGCACCAATGAGAGGGAATATTGATACATAGTCTCCACCAGTATTTATTATTAATTTGGGTTGAATCATTTTCAGTCTTGTATGTCACAGGAATACATTTTACCTTTTTCCTGAAAAATTCAATTATAGAGAGAGAGATCTGGGAGAGTCTTTTGATGTTATATGTATTTTTAAAACTGAGTTACAAGGTTTTATGTTGAGAAATTATGGTAAAAACCTAGTCTTTCAATAACTTATCATCAACAGTATAATATATCCAAATTAGTGTGTGCATGTGTCTTTTGCTTATCTCACCAGACTAATTGTTCATCACTCTCTTTGTTCTTGAGTAGAAGTCATTGGACTACTTACTCTTCCAACATGCTATATTTGTATATACTTATTTCTCAGTATGGTGAAGTCTTTTTTGCTTCATTTAACTGGAAAACTTCTACACAAACTTCAAAGTTTAGTTAAAGTATCATATCTCTAAAGCTTTCTATAGCAGCCTTATCTAGGCTTAGAGTCTTACTTTCCTAACAACATATTTTATGAATTGTCTGATCCTATTTGTGTTTTGTTTATTTTGAGAGAAAATACTGGAAATTTTCATTTAAAAAAAGTCAAATAATTCAAACCTAGTTCTGAAAAGTGGTGGATAATTTTTAACAATAAAGTTGACACAACCATGTGTCAATAGATAGCTGTGTTCAATAGACAGACAAGTTCATAGTTCATCCTGCCTATAAATTTTAAAATCATGTATATTTGATGAATTTTTAATTTTGGGTTGATTCACCCTATTTTAAAGTTTTTGCACAGAGTAAGACTTTATTAATTTTTTATATGATGCTCTTTCAAATTTGCATAATTCAAATTTGCATAGAATTCAAACACAGTGCAGTATTGTTATGGCACTTGTCTTATTGTATTGCATCCGTCTAACCAGTAGACTTATGCAATCCTCAAATACAGGTCAATGTTTTCATCTAAATATCACCAAAGCCTAACCCAAAGCTGTGATGGTGTTAAGTGTTCAGTGATTGTTGAAGGAGTTAAAAGACAACAATAAGCAGACCCACTAAGCAATATATATATATTTTTTAATTAACCTATCTTCTCTATAAAATTAAGTTAGAAGAAGTAAGAGAAGGAAGAAAAGTAGGAAGGAAACTTACAGTCCAAGAACACATAGAACATTTTTTTTTATGTCTCTGTGTGGGTTCCACATTGGCAAACAGAAAATATTTATATTGGCTGATGATTGATTAAAGTCAAATGGTAATTATTTTAGTTAATCCATTTCCTTTTAATATAATTTTTATGTTTGTCAATCAACAGTATAGTTTCATTCATCTCAAGCACTATAAACTATCCCATTTGATTTTATACATTAAAAATACTTTTAAAGAAGTTATGATACAAACTATTACAGCTCACTCATTTATTATTTAATAATTCTGGTTTTTAAAAATTCACTTGAAAATGAGCATTTTAGAAAATCAGTATAACTTCTAGAATTATCCTCCAATCTTTATTAAAAATGCTTAAGCAATTGAGGATGTAGAAGTGGGATTGGAAAGAATTGTAAAAATAATGTATTTTCCTTAAGTTTTACTTTTACGTTTATATACTGAAAGTAAAAAAAAATAATGATAAATTTTACTGTTTTTTCAAGTTTGTATTTAAATTCCAGTTAGTTAACATGGAGTGTAACAGTTTCAGGTGTAGAATTTAGTGATGTGACACTAACTTAAATACAATGCCCCCCCCTTGCTTATCACAAGTGCCCTCCTTTATCCCCATCACCTATTTACCTATTTAACCTATCCCCCCACCCACCTCCCTTTTGGTAGCCATCAGTCTGCTCTTATATTTAAGAGTCTATTTCTTGGCTTTCGTCTCTTTTCTTTTTCCCCTATATTCATTTGTTTTATTTTTTAAATTTTACATGAGTGAAATCATATGGTATTTGCCTTTCTCTGACTTATTTTGTTTAGCACAATAATTTCTAGCTCCATCCACATTGTTGCAAATGGCAAGATTTCATTCTTTTCTATGGCTGAGTAACATTCTCTCTCTCTCTCTCTCCATATATATATATATATATATATATATATATATATATATATAATTCCATTATATATCTTTATATAACTTTTATCCAACTCATCAGTTGATAGCCATTTGGGCTCTTTTCCATAATTTGGTTGTTGTTGATAATGCTGATATAAACATCAGGGTGCATGTATCTCTTTGAATTAGTATTTTCATATCCTTTGGGTAAATACCTACTAGTGCAATTGCTAGATGGTAAGGTAGTTCTATTTTTAACTGTTTGAGGAACCTCCATACTGTTTTCCAGAGTGGCTGCACTAGTTTTCATTCCTACCAAAGTGTAAGAGGGTTCCCCTTACATATTACTATTTTTGACACATTATATAAATGGGACTAACTACATAGAAAATTAATGCATGGTTTCTTTCTTACATTTTGTTACCTATATTTTCAGATCAAATATAGAAAACATTTTTAAAACACTGTAGGCACTCATAATTGGTTAAAATTATTATTTGAAATTCTAAACATATTTAGTTACCTGGGGCCACATTTCAGTAGAAAAATCTCACAAAATAATATGCAAAAAGTCATCAATCACATCAACAAGAATTTTTAAATTTTCTTTTGGATGAACATTTGAAATAGCTAGTTCAGATATGTATTTAATCTGTTTATGCACACATACATTTGTTTAATGAAAGTTATTTGTACTTATTGAATATATCTACCTGCTTCTTTTTATTAGAATTACAGATCAAATGTTTTAGTTGGCAGAATAATAAACCTTACGGGGCAACATTCTAACTCTAAATTTTGTGACAGATAACAGGCTTACATACTAATAACAGCATTGATGTTTTCTTGGAAAATCTGGGGAACTGAAGACAATAATAAATCTCTCCATATGTGAGATGGATACTTTGCCTTCCAGTGATATAGACTTGGGATTTTTTTTTTTTTTAATTTGGGTGGGAAATTTACATCAACTGTAGGATGGGAGGGGAGACACACATGATAGCCTTTTGTTTTTGTTTTTGTTTTGTTTTGTTTTTGCCCTGAGTGGCAAAATGCAGGTGTTCAAATTAAATTGTTTATGTTGTTACTAAAAAGACTTTGTAATTAACCTCATGTTATGAGAAAAAAATTTGCTTATGTAAAGGTCCAGAGAAGTGAGGAGTTACAATTGGTCATGGCTGGAAATTGGCAAAAGGATGCTTGGCAGTGAGTTTTGCCCAGAATTTTGCTGCAGGTTTTTTCAGCTAATATAAAAGAGAAAATGAAGGGAAGGAAAAGGAATATGATATTGGGACATTTATAAGCCTCATAACCTTCTTTCTTTTCTCCTTCTTTCTATGTTCTCTTATCCATGGACAAATGCCATGTGCCATGAAAGCAATTGGCTCTTTAAACTGGACACTATCCAAAGCCCAGTGTGTAAAGATGAAAAATAAATAAATATTGGAGCCAGAATTTTACACATCTTATCTTTGGAGAGTTATTAATTCAGAGTTACCATATGCGATGTCTGTCTATGGTTAGTGTGGTCAAAATCGTTATTAGGCATATTGAACCTACAACACTAATTCCAGTGTCATGAATTCAGTTTAAAAGCAACTCTTCTGCAGTCAGGTTCTGGCAAAACTTCAAAGCTAGCATTCAAAGTCGGAAAGCTTAAAACCATGCAAGCTTATTTAGATTCCTTAAATGGTCTGGTTTAGGAGATTTCTGGGCATTTGAAGCTTTGTAAGCCATTGCAGAATGAAAAAAGTTAATCTGTGCAGCTACGTTTTCAATAACGTGACATTAGATTCATTTCAAAGGCTTTTTTTCTTGGGTATCTAACCATACTCAGGATTTCTCCAGGGTGTAAGATACAGTCTCTTCCTTATTTATTTATTTTTAATGAAGGGATTGCTTCTCATGCTGAGGATTATATAGTCAGACTCTAAAGATATTTGGTTTTTTGTTACATCAAAATAGCAAAGATGGGCTGTTTTCTAAAAAAAAAAAAAAAAAAAGTATGCCTGAAACAAGAATAAAACAGAATTTTTTAGGCAGAAAAATGCTTAAAAATATAGGTGAACTTTGGAGTGAAACTGACATTTGTGGCCCTAAGGTCTGTATCAACATGACATTTGAAATTTAACATTCTAAATACTCTGTCTTTCTCCCTAGTATCTTTAGAAAGCATCTAGTTTACTAAGTTAGTAGAATGTATGAGATGCATATTTTTATATTATTGACCGTCTCAGCTTCTTTCTATTTAATTCTTTCAAAATGCACTTATAAATGTTAGACAATTTAAGAAATATTAACAAAACCTCAAATAGGACCCTGAGTAGCCAAGAGGTGGTAAATAAATGTCTTAGAAAGAATGTTTATTTCTATTTTATTTTCTTTACATGAAAAGAAAAATTCCCTTTGAATATAGTATGTTTCTTCATGAGATAGGGAGAATTTCCCATCAAAATGTATAATTAATACTGTTAAAAGATAAACTGAAGAGTAATAAAAACTTTAAGATTCAATTTGAGCACAAAACTTTTGGAATCAGGAGACATCCAATCTAGCAGATAGAAAGGAGCTCCGAGGAGCTTACAAAATTAAAGACTTGTATAGGTAGAAGGGAATGGGAAAAAGGAGGTATATTGCCAAAAAAGTGAGTTGGTTATTGTAAAGTTACATTACTTGAGAGGACGGCAGGGGTCAATCCAATTGCCCAACTAGTGCTAATCTGCCAATTTCAGATTGACTGGTTTAAGGTTCCATTTCTGGGAGAGCCAAATCTATAAGTTAAGTCTTGGTTTGGTGATGCAGGGCTTAACATATACAGTTCAGTTTTAGGCCTGTTGTATTGTGTTTAACAATACTTAACTCAAATCTGTATATTGGCCTGATATTGTCCTCAGCTCTGGTCCCTGCATTTGGGAATATTTTTGTCTTGGAAATACCAATTTTGGAAATTTCAAAAGGGGATATATTTAGCCACATAGCCTGCATTGAGGTTGTTGGTTTTTAATTACAAACTATATGTCATTATTTCACCAACTTGATTTGTAAGTGTCTGGGTCACAGCAACTTCACCTTAAAACACATTGTCATCTCTCTGGGTACTTTTCACAGTATTCTCCACAGAATAGATTAATTTAAAACCAATTTTGGATAAATGGATATATGAAATAATGAATCATTAAATTTTGATAATTATTTGGAGATTCACATCTTGACCCCAAACCCAAATTGAAAATTAAGGCCATCATGCATTTCATTTAAAAACCAGGTTTATTTCCTGAAATAACTTATGTTTTATTTTATGCTATTATTTTTCTAGATTTTAAGTAAAATATTTAAATTATATATATTTATAACTATATTTATAACAATATATAAAACTAGAACTATTAAACTATTGAATGTTTAATATATAGATATATTCAATAGTTAAATTAGCAAAATTGGAAACAATATTTCCAAAAAATTACATTAACTAAGAAAATAATATAAATTCATAACATAGAAGACAGCCATTGAAACACTGATGACGATTTTTAATGTTCATCGTCCCCTTGGCTTCATCTCTGTCCCTTCCACCATCTCAAAGGAGGAACTTGAAGTTCATTTCTCATGATTCCTTTCTGGAACTGTTTCCTGTTAGATTCTGAAGACAAAAAAGGAGACCCCTTGTTTTCTAGAGGCAGTTGTACACAAGCAAACTGTGATTTTGGAAGCCTCAACTAAGGATCACCTACTTGAGTCCTGAAGCACCTGAGGTCTTGGGAAGCATTCAGGTACTTATAGACATGTTCTTCAGAATCCCTGTCTTTGATTGGAAACATGGCTGAAATCATTGGTGGAATGTTCTCTCTAATCCTTTCACTTCCATATTGAGGGAATGTGGCTTCCTAGTTTTCATTCCCCTACCCTGTTGAACAGCACTTAAGTGTCCACTGAAGCAAACCCTTGTAATAGTATCAATTTACTTTGTGCTTCCTGGACATAAACCCCTTTTGTGACAAATGAATGATAGATTTTAAAAATACATCATAATTCAAGTGAGGTGATCCACAAACATATGGATTTTTTATAATGCTCATACAGAACAAATATTATTGATGAATGACTCTCCTGAACTATAGATCTTCTTAAAAATACTCAAAATATTTTGAGTTTTCCTTGGTTGTAATTTTACCTTATAAAGTTGAAAACAAGTGTCCTAGGATTAATTTGTTTTAGAATATAAACAAGAGGGGAGTCTGGTGGCTCAGTTGGTTGTGCGTCCGACTTCGGCTCAGGTCATGATCTGGCGGTTGGTGAGTTTGAGTCCCGTGTCAGGCTCTGTGCTGACAGCTCGGAGCCTTGAGCCTGCCTTGGATTCTGTGTCTGCCTCTCCCCCGCTCATGTTCGTTCTTTCTCTCTCTCTCTCTCTCTCTCTCTCTCTCTCTCAGAAATATACATTAAAAAAAAAAAAAAAAGAATATCAGCAAGAACATGCATAATGCCTTTTTGTAAGTTTCTTTGTTTTTTGCCCTTGCCTATAAATTAAAGTTGGTTTTTTAAATTAATTTACTTGTTAGATTAAATGATATTCTTACAGTCTTTTGGTCCTTTTTTTTTATAAGACCCTAAACCAAAAATGTGTAAGGACTTTAGAGTTTAAATAGTGGCCAAATGAAAAGCAAAACAATCTTTATTATAACAGTTAAAAATTAAATTAAACTTTTATTTTGACTAAAATCTATTCTGGTAGATATCTCTGAAAATACTTCTAAAAGTGGATTTCTTCCAGAATTAAATTAGTGCACAACTATAGTATATATCTTCTTTGGTAACATCATAAAAATTTTTGACTGAATCGTTTGAAATGAAAATATATTTTACATTTAATGCTTACAAATTTTTTCCCATTTTCAGAGAGCTTTTCTATAGATCTTACTTTATACCCATTTGGTAGCCTAATTTCATAAGAGTTTTCTCAAAATGCTAGACAGGCAATAGAAAGAAATGAGCACTTCTTGTGCCCTAAAGCAAAAGAATGCCCACTGTTTTCTGGAAGAGTAAAAAGAGCTATTGTAAGTGAGGTGCTATTTAAATACCTAGAAGATAAGACAGGAAAGGGAAACTCTTTGTTGTGACAGAAGGGGCCTGACATTTTAACAAGAAAGTACTTTAAATATCAAAGGTGAGTGTAGGAGATAGCTGAAAAGCAACATAAATGTTTTTAATGCCACAAACATGGTTGAAATACTTGAATATTTCTTCCTATTTAGGAGGAACAGAGACAAAGTGGAAATCTGAAGTGATACATTAATAGAAACAGATCTAGGAGCTAAATGAAGTGCATTTGTGTGTGTGTGTTGGTATTTTGCTGATACAGTTGAATAAATACTAAACAAAAATTAACATAGAATTAAAATATAAGTACTAAAGCTAGTCAAATTAGTGAAAACAAATGTAAAACACATGTGACCTGTCCAACGAAAATAAAAATAATCTTTAGATGTCAAGGATCATCATTTTAACAAACTTTATTATAGCAGCACAATGTACTCAAAATGTAAACTTTAAAACAGAATTCAGGGAGAATCACACCAACATATTTTAAGAAAGGCGTTGTAATTTGTTTTAATGAAATAATATGTAAGCTTATTTAATATTGTCATTGGAAGTGTCTACTAACAATTTAGAACTATGCTGTGACACACAACTGAATCCACGTGGAACTCTCATCCTAATGCCTTCACCACATACCAGTAAATTCATAGGTGTAGGCAGAATCAAATGAACACTCTCACCATTAGGTTAGCATCACCAAGGCTAAGTGGTTTTATTTTACGTAGTGAAAATTAGAACACTGCTCACACAATTGCTGACATGCAAACAGTTTATATAAGTTACTAACTCGAAATGTCCATTCATATAGCAAGGGCAGTATCTCCATGTTTCAACTGTTTGACACAATGATGGATTATTTATTTACTGAACAGCACTGGTGGCCAGAAAATCTGATTTCCATGCATGAAATCCATGAAACCTCAGCCACTGAACAGTTTCTTTTACATGTGGCAAAGGTCATCTATCAAGGGATTTTCTCACGTTTTGTGTGATTGGTCATGCCTCATTTCCTTCAAGAAAATATGATTTCCCTAACGTCTGTGCATTTTAAATGACTCACAAAAGGCCTAGAAAGTTATTTCCTCTCTGTTTGTGATAAGCACAGAATATAGAGGCTAACCTACAGGGAACGACAAGCAAGTGTTTGTAGCTAGAAACCATATTTAATCCTATCATTAGGAAAGCCTTAGCACTCACCAGGTATAAAAAGGCTGCAAAATTAGACACTTAACCTTGTCATTTAACCTTGCAGAGTTTAATCTGTATTCGAACTTTAATAAATATGTTTCATAGATGTATCCTTACATATTAGAAGAGACTCATTTCAAATAATATATTTCAAATTTAGAGTTTTATTTGGTGAAGGACTATGTGAAGATTTCACTCCCTTAAAAAACAAAATCATCATTTCTATTTTTGGCCTGAAAAATCAATGAGAGAAAAACAGTAAAAGATTATGCTTTCAGTAAAAATTTTAAGACCAATAAATACAAACACGGTGTAAAATGAAGAGCAGCTTAAAGAGCACCGCTTGCCTGAGAAGAGATTATAATATTCTTAGCGATTAAAAAGAAAAAAAACTCTAGTTTCCTAACTTAATTAATGTTTGCAAAATGTTCTTTGGAACACAGTTCAGAAGTATCTTAGAGTGGTACAAATATCCCAAATCTCTTGATGCTCTCAAGTTATGTCTAAAAACTTCTAAGTGTTGCTAGCTAGTTCATACAACCAAAAGCACATCTCCCTCCATCATTGTACCTATGTGTTCAGTTCAGGTAGGTGATGCGGGAACATAAGGAATAACCCCTGATTATTAGCGTTATTTTGATACATTATAGAGATATTAACTATAGAGAGTAGACAGAAAGATATGACAAATGATCAATAATACTCTTACCAGTTAGAGGAAAATATAACACACTGTCACAGATAATGTTGTGAATCTATTGAAGCTTAAGCATCGCAGTTCCTGATTATATGAGCTCTTTCCAAGACCTTGTATATATTTTTGAATTAGCAATTTTGAATTGTTTCTTTTTTAATGAGGGCTTCCCTGATTATATAAACCTTAGACCCTCAAAATCTGAATCCATCAACCTGGACCTTACCTGGATTTCTTTCCTATTTTTAGTGCCTTGGTGTAATAAAACATTCATTTGTCTGCTCAAAACTATTCAAAGTTAGATTTGGGGACGCATGAGTGGTTCAGTTGGTTAAGGATTGCCTCTTAATTTCAGCTCAGGTCATGATCTCACGGTTCCTGAGATTGAGCCCTGCACTGGGTTCTGTGCTGACAGTACAGGGCCTGCTTGGGATTCTCTCTCCTTCTCTTTCTCTGCTCCTCCCCTGCTCACTCTCTCTCTGTCTCTGTCCCTGTCTCTGTCTTTCTCAAAATAAATAAATAAACTTAAAAAAATGTTACATTTGGGGGCGTCTGGGTGGCTCAGTCACTTAAGTGATGGACTTTAGCTCAGGTCATGATCTTGCTCTTTGTGGGTTCAAGCCCCCTGACGGGTTCTGTGCTGACAGCTCAGAGCTGGGATCCTGCTTCAGATTCTGTCTCCATCTCTCTCTGTTCCTTCCCCCACCCAAATATAAATAAAATTAAAATTTTTTTTAAATGTTACATTTGGAAGGACAATGAATAGAAGCTTTCTCATTACATGTGTATGTCTGTATATATGTCTAATATTGAGTTAAGTTTAACTTGTATTGAGATCTTTTTAGGAATAAAGAATGTAATCATAAGGGACAGCCCTCACAGTTGAAGTTATGTTTAAAGAAAGTGGTATAGAAAATAATAAATTTCCTGAGAGAGTTGCAAAAGAAGGGTAGAGAGTTTTACAACTGAATAAAAGCAGTATTTACACATTGACATTTGGATATAGGCAAAATGTGTTAATATCCTCTTCCCTTGTAGTTTTCATGACACATGAGATTTGTGGAAAATCATTCTTAATTTCTTTATTTTAGTTATGAATCTTTCTTGAGCCTCAGCTACTTTTATGTACCAAAATTAACAAAATGATGTAAATGCAATATATTTACACACAAACATACGTATACACATATATTATCTTTCATTAATTTAATGTATATGTGTATTTATGGGTGTGTGATCGCATGTGTGTGCATTTGTGTGTGTACATACACATCATGGAGATCAAATATCAACTCAAGGGAATTTAACTTCTACAGAAAACAAATTTCCAATCATTACTTTTGAGTAATTAATCTGTATTAAAAAAAATAACTACTCACAGACTTGACATTAAACACATATTTCCTAGCTTGGCCAGAGTACTGTGTTATAATCAATGATAGGAATATTAGGAGTTATATATTTTGTCAATAATTTTTATATCATTTGTTGTGCAAAATATTCCTCATGTTTTTCATAAATCTTAAGAAAGGGCCATTTCTGAGTCTTTTTACAGTACCTTCAATTATAATTTGAATTTCTGTTAAAATATGTTAGTTTTCAAAAAGAATACTGGAGAGTTTACTACAGATAATTAGAATACTTCTTTAAACTATTTAATAGTATACTCAGTTCAACTATATAGATTCTTAATATTCCTTGATTTTGATGGCAAATTATTTTTCTACCTAACAATTTAATATTTGTTCTCATGAGTATTTTAAATTCTAAATATGTATTTAACCATTGTCCATATGAAGTAAAATGTAGTTTTCATAGCTATGGATGATATTCCTCAACTAAGTAAGTTTTTTTAATTATAGTTAATATATGGGGCGCCTGGGTGGCGCAGTCGGTTAAGCGTCCGACTTCAGCCAGGTCACGATCTTGCGGTCCGTGAGTTCGAGCCCCGCGTCGGGCTCTGGGCTGATGGCTCAGAGCCTGGAGCCTGTTTCCGATTCTGTGTCTCCCTCTCTCTCTGCCCCTCCCCCGTTCATGCTCTGTCTCTCTCTGTCCCAAAAATAAACGTTGAAAAAAAAAATTAAAAAAAAAAATTATAGTTAATATAAGTTACAGATTTTATACTTCATAATTGTGGTATATTTAAGACATACATTTTCTTGTAATAAATCAGATTAATATTTAAGCTATATATATTTGTAAATACACACTGTGACAATTAAATGGTAGATTTTATTAGTTGTACATTAAGGAGTTACAAAGATGTTCATCCAAAGAAGTACTTGGTATTTATTTTCCAATATAATTCTTCTTCAATCCTTGTTGTGACTATATACAGCTGGTTTTGAAGATCAGTTATACCATTTTTTAATTCATCCTGACCTACTTCTTAGGTCTTTGGTCTCTGCAGCAAGGGTTTCTTTGGTGTCTTCTGTGCTTTTTTTTTCAAGCCAGCTAGTAGTCTTGTGGTTGTTACTCTAAATTCTTATTCAGATATATTACTTATATCTGGCTATGATTTCTTCTTTTCTTTTGGGGAGAATCCCACTGTGTTGTCATTTTGGCTAAGTTTCTGTCTTTTGCATGTTTTAAAAGCTGGTTGTGCTTCCTGTACCTGAGAGTAATGCTATATTAAAAAGGGGCCATATACTGTTCAGGGCCTGGCACTTTGGCAAGTGTTTCTGGTGTATGTTATGTGCACTCTACTGTTCACTTGGCTGCTTTTTACCACTGATCAGTCCTCTGCAGAGCTCCTCCTTGCTTGCAGTGGGGAGTATTTGGACCTTTAGCTAGGTGTGCTTTGATTTGCTTCTGAAAATAAGTGTCATACCTGCCACGCTGTCTCCTTCCAACCGTGGAGATCCTTCTGCCCATCCTCAGATTGGTTTCCTGGGTGTTCCAAGTGACATGACCTCAATACAACTGGGTTTGAGGGATGAGGAAAGCCCAGCCCCCCTCCCCAATTATCCACCATTTTTTTCAATATAATTCTTACTAAAAGTAAATTGACAGGTTTCTTTTGGTACTTTCTCTCCTTGTTATAAACAAAAGAACATTTCTAATGGAACCAGTCTTTTTTTATTAATTTTGAAAATAACAAATAATCATTACTTTTAATTAATTTTTGACACTTTAAGGATTAACAAAGATCAATTCCAACAAAACTAGTATCTAGATCACCGTTGAAAAGAAACCTGCTTCATTACTACTCTCTACCACAAAATTGATTTTTATTGTTTGAAATACTCTGACTATATATTATGCATTGCACTGATTTTTAAATGTTTTATCTTGCAATCCATATATTCGGTACATGTGAAATAAATGTAATTTCTTATGGCAAAGTAATATCAGTCACTGGACTTAACAGTTAAGCAGTGCTTAGAATTTGTTGAATATTTAAGAATGAAACTAGCAGTCTTTCCCTTTATTATTTATAAGTATCAAGAGGTCCACAAATGGGGTTGCTTATTTGGACTCCAGTGTGAAGACATGACAGTGTATTTAACAGCTCTACACTGCAGCTCCTGATGCCTTTTGTTCTGTGCCCTCTAAACGTTCCAAGAGTTGGTGGATTTTATATATGTGTGTGTGTGTATATATATATATATATATATATATATATATATGTTGATTTATTCTTGAGAGAGTGAGAGAGAGAGAGAGAGAGAGACAGAGTGTGAGTGGGGGAGGGGCAGAGAGAGAGGGAGACACAGAGTCTGAAGTAGGCTCCAAGCTCTGAGCTGTCACACAGAGCCGGATATGGGGCTCAAACTCACAAACTGTGAGATCATTACTTGAGCCAAAGTCAGATGCTTAACTGACTGAGCCACCCAGGCGCCCCTGAGAGTTGGTGGATTATAAAGGAACTATACTGGAAGAGAACATTTGTTGCTTGGATATTTCAAATTTCAAATGAAAATACAATAAAAAAGTAGGCTGGTGCACTTCTTAAGACAAAATACAGATATGAATAAGGACCCTCAAAATTCCCTAGTTATCAAAAATTTTACCCCAATGCAAATAAAAAGTTCAGTTCACAAGTGACTACTGGAATTCAATTTTATAATAATGTCTGCCTTACTGAAAAAATGCAGAGGTCTCTCGAGAAAAGAAATGCGGAAGTTTGTATCAAATAAATGTAAAATATGCTAATAAAGTGATTGGAAAGTCAAGTGCATATTAAGGCTGACTCTAGGGATTGCTTTGGTTTCTAATGTTACAGTTTGTGACAAAGATCAGAATTTTTTGATGCAGTAATTAGTTATCCTTTTTGTTCAGGTCCAGCATACAATCTGTTTCATTATCCAACACTCACCCCTTACAACACCACTTGGTTAAATTGTATATTTTAAGTTTAGATTTAGTTTATGTTGCCTTAATTATAATAATTTTTGATGACTCTTTCCTTCTTTTTATTTAATTTTTTGTCGTGAGATTATGAATCAAAATTTGGGATTTTAATGAGTTAACATAAAAACTCAGCATTCAGACATGGTGCCCTATTAAATTATCAGATATTTCTGTAATGTTTATATTTAAACATAATAAATTATATATGCTGTAATGAATAGCTTGCAAAATAATTGAAATCATGTTACTTCATACTTTTTAAAACCTAAATACTTGAAACATTTAAAGTAATATATATGAATAAGGAAAAATTGGTTTTGGATAGTTACTATTTGGAGGACAAATTATAGGTGACTGTGGATGAATGTCACTGCTTATTTAAAAATGTAGGGGACATCTAGTATTTTAAACCTGGAACCTTAAATAGGTTGCTACGCTAAGCATCGTTTCTGTCTGTACGAGTTTCTATTTTAAGAAGCAAAGAAACACGACGTTGCATTCTGAAAACTGGGAACAAGCTCAGTGAAAATATTTCCAGATTTCAAGATGCTACAAAATGGCCACACAACCCAGGCATCCCATAAATTACAGTAGGATGTGACAAGTTAATCACTTTCCTAAATTTCTCAAAAGAACTCTAAGTTATTCTTTTAAACTCTTATGATTTTACTCCTTTGGCTTTGGTGAATAGTCATCCACAACCCCACTGTTTCCTTTCTGCTACTTCCAGATAGAGTCCTCCACTCCAGTCAAATCAAGACTATTATTTTTCCTCACCAGAAAGGTCTTTGATCTTGATTTAAAAAAAAAAAAACATATACAGTGTTTTCAAGTTTCATTCAAGACTAGTTTTTCTTCCAATGAAGAATTTACACTCTAAGAGAAAAAGGTATTGTCAGTGCTCCTCAGTATTGAACTCTAATGACCAGAATAGTGCTTGGAATAAATAGATGGTTAATAAATGTTGGTTCCTTGGTAGCAATAAATGAAAGATTATAATCAATCAAAAAAGCCATAACAATAGCCTTGATAACAGCGATTTACTAAATGTATACTGTGTGTCAGTTTCCTCATTTATTCTTTAATTTTCACAATGATTTAGCTAGAAACCACTATTCCCATTTCACATGTGAAACTAAAACTCTAATTAATTTGACAGTAATGTTCGAAGGTATCATATACATGGTCACCTAGAGCCTTGCGTTTTATACTTTTTTTTAAAGTTTATTTATCTTGATGGGGGGGGGTGGGGAGGGGCAGAGATACAGGGAGAGAGAGAATCCCAAGCAGACTCCTTGCTGTCAGCACAGAGCATGAGGTGGGGCTTGATCCCATGAACAGTGACATCATGACCTGAGATGAAATCAGATGCTTAACTGACTGAGCCACCCAGGCTTCCTGCCTTTTATACTCTTGATTAAGAATATCTAATGGTGAAAAAAAAATCTAATTGTGATATTCTGCATATCTCTGTCGACACTTCATTCCATGTATTATTAGAGTTCTTTTTACTACAGGAAATAAGAGTCATAGTGCTTTTACATCTAATCAGATAAAACCAATTGCAGGAAACTCAGAACCAATTCAGAAAACTCATCCTTAAAAATCTGTTCCTCTAGAATCACTCTTGGCCCCAAAATCTGTATGAGTCATACATACAGATGAGTCTTTTCTTTGGAGAAAAGGGGAAGAGTTTGGGAATTGGCTTATGTTATTGTAGAGGTTGGTAAATCCAAATTCTGCAGGGTAGGCTGGCAAGCTGGAGACCAAGAGAAGAATCAATATTGCACCTTGACCCCCAAGGCAATCTGGAGGCAGAATTCCCTCTTCCTCTGGGGATTTGTTATTTTCCTTTTACTAGCTTCAGCTAATGGATAAAGTCTACTAAATTATGGAGTATTATTTTCTTTTATCAAAGTCTGTTGATTTAAACGTTACTCTTACCTAACAAATACCTCCACAGTGACATTTAAACTAGTATTTGACCAAATATCTGAGTACTGTGGCGTAGTTAAATTGACACATTAATCATCACAAGGCAGCAAAGCTCAGTTGCTCTGGACCTTCAGTAAAACATACTCAGAATGGTGCTAGACTCCCTATTCTTCCTAGCTGGGCTAAATGAATTCCTGTGGCACTGAAGATGCTCCTACACAAAATTTATTTAACTAAGTTAAATCTGAACTTGTAGGGAACAACCATAGTATCTGCAGCTGAAATTAGGGGGTAGGCAGAGAAGATGAGTCTGTGAGAGTTCCCAAATCTATATATCTAGCCCTGCCAACTCTACCTCTGCATCTCTAATTTTAACAATTTAATAATCACGGCAGATATAGCATAACCTGCTTAGCAACACATTCTTTATTTTTCCCACCAGCTGATCTTTCCAAATTTTCCTTATTAGTGAATGGCATCAATGCTCATCAATTTGCACAACCTATAAAAATGGGAATCATCTCAATTCTACTTTTTGCCTTATTCCAGTATATTTTCTTGGCTATGCTTTCTCTACTTCCACTGCTGCCATCCTATTCCAAGTCATTAACAGTTCTTGCTGAACAAACCAAGATAGGCTGCAAAATGGACATTTAAGAGTATATAGAAGATCTTGCTGCTCTTGTTCAAAAGTAGCCAATGTCTTCCATCAGAGACGTAATTAAACCCAAATTCTATACATAATCTGACTCTTTCCTGACCCCTGATGGCCTCTCTTATCTCTTCCTATTCCCTTATTTATTGTACTCCAGTCATATTTCATTCCCGTATCTGCTCAAATGTCACCTTCTCAGCAAGCCTCCCCAAGAATCCGTTATCTAAAGTTGTCCACCCCTTCTCTGCCTCTTAACCATCACACCCTTTTGTTGGTTTCATGGACTAAGCAATACTTGGCATTATGTTAAACATTTGTTTGTTTTCCTTCCCTCATTATAATGTAAGTTTTTTGAGAGCAAAGTTTTGCCTTATTTCAGTCCTTATTTTCTGTGCCTAAAAATGAGACTTGTAAACAATTGCACTAAATAAATAGTTGCCAAGTGAAAGTGCCAAGTGCTATTGAATTTACTTGTGATAGTAGTTAAGAGGAAATTTTAAATATTACAACCTGTTCATGTATGACACAATTTTAATAAAAAGGGATTAATTCAGAAAACATCTTGGGTATTTTTGCAAAAAAAAAACAAGTATACTAATTGGAATAGTTAATAAGTCACATACCAAGAAATATATACAATGCTAAGGGTTTTTTTTTTTTTTTTCACTTAAATTTTAACACCTGATGGTTTAAACAGTTCCATAACAATAAAGGGCCACAATGTTATCCAGACATATAATTTTATAAATTTATAAATTTTAATATATTATAATTTTATATAATAATAATTTTAAAAATACAGTTACAAGAGGTGGGTAGCTCAGTTGGTTGAGCATCCGACTCTTGATTTTGGCTCAGATCATGATCTCACGATTCATGGGTTTGAGCACTGACAGTGTGGAGCCTGCTTAGGATTCTCTCTCTGCCTCTCTCTCTCCCCCTTCCCCACTCATGTTCACTGTCTCTCTCAAAATAAATCAATAAGCTTTAAAATAAATAAATAAATAAATAAATAAATAAATAAATAAATAAACAAACAAACAAACATACATACATACATAAATACATAAATAAAAATACAGTTACCAGACTTCTTGGCATATAAGTTTTTCCTCATTTTAAGATAAAAAAGTACACAATTACTCTTTATTGTTTTAATATTTTTCTCAGTAGAATTTCTTTTCATTCTCTATATGACTTATTTGTATCCAAGAAATTGACATCTTAGACTCCATGCAATTCTGCTTCAATAAATATGTGCTTAATATGTTTAATTAAATGAAAATAGCTAACACTAACATCAGACAGATTCTATATGAGACTTACTATATTAAAGTATCCTGAAAATAACTCATAATTACTGTTTGAATTTATGGCTTATAATTTGACATTCTCAAGAAGAAAACAATAGCATTTTGAATGTTTATTTGTAGAACAAAAGAAAAAAAGTAGATGGCTGCATATTTAACTTTGACATTGACATTTAAGGTATTAAAATAGTTATTATGTTGATGATTTGCTCATGGTTTTTAATTAATATTACTTAATAAATGGATAAATTAGCTGAAAAGAAAAGGTCTTCAGTCTTTTACTTTGTGAGTAGTCTAAATACCATTTCTGATACAACTTGACTTTTGGTGAAGTAACTTGAGGAACTAGGCAGTTATTCTAAAAATTGTTTCAAAAGGCAAATTTCATACCTTCCCTTAAGAATTTCATAAAATCATCAAGTGCAGTCTCCCAATTATCGTATTGACCTAAAGGCCTATTTTTACCTGTATATTTACACATAGTCTTCTCTTTATTCTTAATTATATAGATTTAGATAGTTTTATATAAATTATATAAATTTATAATTATATAAATCACTATCATACTTCCAGTATTTCAATAATGTCTTCTCATTAAAATATTGAGAAGGTAATTTTTTAAAATATTGTTTCTTCTTTCAAATTAAGTTTTTATTTTTATTTCTCCCTTACTGACCTCTAATTCATTAACATTTTCCTCCACTTAGGTTCTCAATCTGAATAAGTTATCAATGAGATCAAATATTACAAAGTATCATGTTTTCAAATGCTAGGTCTCATTTCTGACATGTACCAGGTCTGATTTTTGTTATCAATCCGGTTCCTTTTAGCCTAGCTTGGTTTCAGTTTCCATGTGACCATTAAGTGTTTCAATATTATGTTCTGTTATTTTCCTCCGGGCACAATCATATTCTCAAATTGAATTTCTTTCTACTTTTTTTCAAACGGGGGGAGTGAAACTGATAGTTTTGAGCAACCCCTAGATGCTATCTTCAGCTTCACGGTGTAACATCATCACCATCCTACATCTGCACAACACCATCCTGCACAAATCTGCTGCTCCATATGTCACACCGTGCAAGGAGATTACAATGGGCTTGAATTTGGATCTCAGTCAGAGACTCCCTGGAGACATTCCACGTGCAAAAATTATTGCGCAAGCCAACATTTAAATCTTTGCCTAGAGCTACCCCCACTCCAAAGAGAAATATAATGAGAATGAGAGCACAAGCCCCCAAATTCAGTCACCCTGTTTTTTCCCCTTCTTTTGAGGAGTTTGTCCTGTTCTCCTTATTGTGATTCCTTTCTGTTGGTACTGGCAGTTGCCAGATGGGCTTTATTTTTAAATTTAAATGCTTTATTTTGTGGCAGTGTTGCCCACTGCATCGTATTCAATGCCATCTTTTATTCTTTTAAAATTCAAATGTTTGGCACATACTTAAATTGTTTAAGGCTCAGAGACTAGGAAATTATGTGAGGGGGGAAAAAGTATACATTGCTATCACTTTAATATTGAGAATAACTGAAGCATAGAATGGTTATTAGTGGGAATCTTTGAACCTAGCTGTGTGTTTCTTTCAGTCACAGCAATGGATAAATAATGGTCACAATATACTGACAAATAGTGAAATCTAGGAGAAGGTAAGCTGTAAAAGAGATTCAACAATGCAGAGCGGATATATCCCAGTGCCCATACTTTTTTCTTGTCAACACAAGCACAATGGGCAGAAATTGGAAGAGGTGATTAGCATTGAAATTCAGGAAGTTTTTCATCAATAGTGTAAAAAGTATTCAACTTGCAAATATAAGCATAAAATCCATTGTGTAGAAATATTTTTTCTTTTATGAGTATATTTATACGTTAATATTTATTAAAAGTGACTAAAGTTTGTTGTTTGGTATATATAGTTTTTCAGTAACATTATTTAAATATAGTATGGCCATACTGTATTTAGATATTAAAAGCATATTTAAAGGCATCTTCTTTGTACACATAAGAGACCAGTGCTTTTGTGTGTACAAATTGTTATCTGAGTCTCGGCCACAATCTATGTGAGATTAAACTAGCTTCTTATTATATTTTTATGGTACTGAAAATTATTTCTTTTTTTAATCTCTTCAATCCAGTGGTCAGTGGTATAAAGCACATCTCAATTCTGCCTCTCATCTTCATTTAAAGTACATTCATTTGCCAATTTCAGCATTTTAGAACATATTTCACAAGGAAAGAAGAATCACTGGTCTCTAAGCAATAACAAAATCATTATAAAATCCATAAACTAATGTGTGTGTACTCCTTAGCAATTACTTTTACCTTCACCTCTTCCCCAAAACTCTCTCTGCCTTGGAGATACATTTTTCTCCTTTCCAAACTCAACTTGAATGCCCCTCTGACTCACAGAGGCAAAATTAGTTGTTCCTCCTTCTGTTTTGCCATTTCATTTCTGTTATACCTCTTATCTTCATTATGTACTTTTTTAATTATACAAAAGTATAAGTATTAAGGGACCAAGGCAAAAATATACCTCTATATTTACCAAAAAAAATCATCTGCATGGCAATAACTCAATAATAACTAGTGTAAAAAATGCATTTAAAAATGAGGTCATTGACCCTCCTTTCATTTGTACTAGATTGGATTCTATAACAGACCAGAGGAACAATATGTGAGGCATTGGGGAAGAACTAGGGATTGGGGAATTATTAGCCAAGGACACAGTGATGGTGGTGGTGGTGGTGGTGATAATGATCAATAGTCATGACTGTGAGAAGAATTTCAAAAGCAAAAATTGAATAAAAAGCAAGTGATAGGCTATTATGATAGGATATGATCACTGGAATTCAAAATTACTATCCAGAGTCATCAAGAATATTAATGTACAGAAATAAGAAACAAAGAAAAAAAGACATTTTTCCAGTTGATTTTATCATTGTTGTATATTAAAATAGGGTGAAGCACTAAAAAAAAAGCCATCATTACTTAAACACTTTGATGTTGGAATGTTTGAATGATAAATACGACATTATAAATTGTGGTATTAGGAAACTAAATTTGGCCTTAAAGTATATGGATCATTTGGGAGAAAGTACTATTTTTTTGCTAAAGACTAATTTTCTAAGTAAGTAGGTCTCTTTGGTTGTTTTTGTTTTAATGAAATGACCAAACAGTAAAAGATTTATTGTTCCTGGAATTATCATGCATTGACTGAAAGGGTTAGTGTCCTTGTTTAAAAGTTCCTATAACACCTTATTGTTCTACTTTGTCCATAACTGTAGGCACCAGGTTACAGAGAACTTAATATAAGAAGCAGCCTGCTAGGACATATTGAATAATTGGACATCTCAAAAAAACCAGCTGACCACTGAAGAGGATAGTTAGTTAAGAATGAAATGTAGGCTGGATAGTGTAAATCAGGAAAGGCTTCTCAGGATTGGTAGAACAAGGCAGCAAATGATTTTTGTTTTTCCTCTCTGTCCATTCTTCACATTTTTCCAAATCAAGAGAAAGACCGAAGAGTTGAAGATGGTGTTTGCAATACAACCTAGAGTATATTGACATGTCATTCCTACCCTTTATGCAGATTTGTTCTAGAGTCACTCATATCATCCACAGTACCAAGGAACCAACAGGGTGTGCTGAAAGAGCAGAGCAGACCTTGTTAGCTAAAATAAATGTTTCGTGAGATTTTAATAATATTTTATGATTTAATGATATATTGATCCTTAATAGTATCCTCGGTTCAAAGATCATTCTTATAATAATGAAATGAAAAGAAAAAACTCTTTTCACCATTCACCCTCATAACCCCCGATTGCCATTTTCCTCAACCTCTAATTATTTTTTAGTTAATAAAGGAAAAGAAGTCCTTTCTAAAACTTATGCTTGCGGCTCAGGGTTTGAACTCACAGTGCTGATTGTATTACTTAATGTGAAAAGGGAAAAGCTTAATTACACTCTACAAGCAGTTCTAAAATTATTTTATTAAATTGGTGACTAATCAAAATCTTTTTCTTTGAGGAAAAATGAAGGAAAATTGACTAGAACTTTGAATAGCAAGGGAAGTTTAGGGTACATAAAATAAACATTTTTTTAAATGGATCACTAAACGTTGTAGATCGATGAAAGAATGAGATATTGTACTGTATTTTTAAATTAGTAATTTAAGTAAACTATATTAGAATCACATATGATTTGCTTTTGAAAATAACTTTTGCAAAGAATAAGGTTTTCAGTTTTGTTCCTAAATTAATAATGGGATGAACATTTTCATATACCAGTTAATTCATTATGAATAGGACAGTAAGGCCAGAGTTTGCAGTAAATGAACACAAATTTGTAGAAAACTTAACCTCTCATACCTAACATAGCTACATTTTTCATTAATTAATGAAGTTATTTACAACTACATATTAATAAATGCAGTTTCTTCAAACAATATGTGTCCTCAATTTTACATAGCAACATACCCTGAAATAAAACCATGAAAAAAATAGTAAGAAATACTTGATTATTAACTGAAGTGTCAGGAGAGAGATATATAGTAGAAATAGACACTATTCAATTTGATATTATATATGTGTGTGTGTGTATGCATATATATATACATATACATATATATATATATATATATATATATATATATATATATATATGTATATATATAATCCCCAACATCATGCAGAGGATTTCTAGGTTGATACTAAGAGGGAAATTTAAAAAAAAAAATTTAATGTTTACTTATTTTTGAGAGAGACAGAGACAGAGTGCGAGTGGGGAAGGAACAGAGAGAGAGAGGGAGACAGAATCCAAAGCAGGCTCCATGCTCTGAGCTATCTGCACAGAGCCCGACATGGGGCTTGAATCCATGAGCAGTGAGATCATGACCTGAGTCGAAGTCGGAAGCCTAACTGACTGAGCCACCCAGGTGCTAAGAGGGAAATTTTTTAAAAGATAAATTATTCAATGTCTAAAAATTCTCTCTGTCAACATAGGGTGAATTGAAAATCCCTAAAATGTAGTAAATAAATACTACATGCCTCATCTGTTATTATAAAATAAATATAAGTAGAGTCACTAAAATAGCAATTAAAGTATAACAGAAAAATAGAGTAAATCTGCTTATAGTTCAGAATATGTACATTGATGTTATTTAAAAAAAGAGACAAAGAATAAATGTCTCAACCCCACACCCAATTATGCATCACAGACAGGATGGTTATAAAGACTTCCTTTGTGCATTTTAGATGTGTGAACAGTATTCCTCCAAAGCATATGATGACTGAGAGCGGGATGGCTGTGGCCTGCCAAGACAGGCCAATGGCATCTTAGTTGTGGTTACTTGGGCATCTGACTTCTGACTAAGTTTTCAGATTTGTAATTACCTTGAGGTAAGTGTAACATTCCCTCTTCATAGAAAAATATATCTCCAAATCAGTCTTTTCTGGAATATTATGATCAGGGTTTGTGTCAAATGAACAGCAGAGTAGTTAAGGGATTAAGAGAAGTGAGGTCTATAGTTTCTTCTCATTTCATCTATAGGAAAATAAATTATCAGCTTCTATATGAAATATGTCATTGACTCTAAAAAGTTTCACTTTAAATCATCACTAATTTGCTGAAGTTCTTTATTTTAAAATGTGAAGCTCATTATAAAATATAGCAAATTTCACAAAGTCACGAATGTAGATAGATCATTACTTCAAATCACCCAACAGCAGGCTGGGCATTGATGTGTCACTGTGAAGGAAAGAAACATCAGACATATGTGAATGCTGTCAACATACCCATAGATCAATTCATCAGCCACAAGAAATGCATCTCTCATCACCAAGGTTAAGGACCGGGTGTTGTTTGAGAAACATGCAAAGATATTTTTGTCAGTCTGCTTTTGTGCACCCACTGCTCTCTTCTGTCCTCCTGTCCCACTTAGGCATCCTTGTTATACTGTGATTCTGCAGATCACTCCTCATTGTTGTGGTCAGTCCTCCTGCACAATATTTAACCCAATCTGAATAAGATTAATCGAATTAAAAATTAGATACCTAATATGATTTTGTCAGCATAGTTGTATTGTTTTCTTTTCCTTGTTTTTTTTTTCCTCCATGAAGGGGAGTTTCCTTCGTTGTGGCAAAAAGTAAATGTTGCAATATGCATATAACTTCAAGTTATATTACAAAACCTCAAGTTCCCTAGACTTCAGGATATCATCTCTCCTTTGACTACCTAGCCAATATAGGTCCTTACACAAAGCCTCCTTCCTACCTGTCTGCAAGAATCCCATGCTTTCCTCCTTCCTTCTTTCTCTCCTTTCTTTGTCCTTTCAACATATCTCATTTAATATTGCTAAAAATCCCTGAGAATCCTTGTTAACTCAAATGGATTGCTATCACCTCTTGTGGATTGCTACCCAGGCATCATTTTGGGTCACCAGTTACAATTGCATATCTGCTTTCCTGACTACCGATGGCCTCACTGGTTTACTTTTCTCTAAACAGAACAAAGTAGAACTAATAAACCTTTCCTGAAATCTTAATGAGAATGAAAACTTTATAGTGTAGTGAAGAGATGGGAAAAATAAAAGAATAAAACACAATACAGCTCTGAAAGTTCATCACTAAAACCCGTATTTGCCATGTCATTCTGACCTATCGGCCTGTTACAATTGTCAAAGATCTTGGGACGCCTGGGTGGCTCAGTGAGTTGAACATCTGACTCTTGATTTAGGTTCAAGTCATGATCCCAAGGTCATGGGATTGAGCCCTGTGTCGGCATCTACTGAGTGTGGATCCTGCTTCAGATTCTCTCTCTCACCCTCTGCCCCTCTTTCCCCCCCCACCCCCTCTGTCTCTCTCTCTCTTTCTCTCTCAAATTAAAAAAAAAAAGAAAGAAAAGAAAAGAAAAATCTCTTCTCTATACAGTGTCCTGTACACAAGGGCTTATTTTCAGACCCACTTTATTCTTATTAAAGTTCCATCATTATAGCCAGAAAAGTACTAAAAAAAATTACTTGTATTAATCTTTAAAAAGATCAAACTATATCTCCAATGCAGACAAAGATTTTTAGATTAAAGTACTTGCATTGGGTTGACTCACTGGTAAAGTTTCTGAGACTTGTGCAGTTGCATTACATTTTACATCTCCTCACCCCCACCCACACATACACACCTGTCCTCTCAACACTAGGACAAAGGACACATTTCCAAGTACAAATTCTGTCCAAGTTTACAGAGACTTTTACACAGACCTCCACATGGCAATTCTTCAACTAATTTAGATCCTGCTCTCATAATAGGAAGACTATAACAATTCTTTCCCTTCAGTAAACTTCCCTCCTACACACAGAAAATAATTAACCAAGTTTTTTTAATGTTCATTTATTTTTGAGAGAGAGAGAGAGAGAGAGAGAGAGAGAGAGACAGTGTGAGAGGGAGAGAGGCAGAGAGAGAGGGAGACACAGAATCAGAAGCTGACTCCAGCCTCTGAGCTGTCAGCACAGAGCCCAATGTGGGGCTTGAACTCATGAAATGTAGGGTCATGACCTGAGCTGAAGTCAGACACTTAACTGGCTGAGCCACCCAGGCACCCCTACACAGAAAACAATTTTTATTTTTATTTTTATTTTTTTAATTTTTTTTCAACGTTTATTTATTTTTGGGACAGAGAGAGACAGAGCATGAACGGGTGAGGGGCAGAGAGAGAGGGAGACACAGAATCGGAAACAGGCTCCAGGCTCTGAGCCATCAGCCCAGAGTCCGACGCGGGGCTCAAACTCACGGACCGCGAGATCCTGACCTGGCTGAAGTCGGACGCTTAACCGACTGCGCCACCCAGGCGCCCCGAACAATTTTTAAATGTATATAAAATGAAAAGTAATGCATTACCAATGTACACTCAGTATTTTAAAGTCATATTTTATTGTAATATTGTTACCTGTTGCCTACATTATTTGAAGGCCTAAAAATATATATACACACATGCATACACATACATTCTATATATTGAATGTTGCGATTCCCTTTACTTTTCCCATGATTTGTAATTAAAATGATCAATGTATTTAGACAAAAGGTAAGATGTTCACATCATTTGCTTTGGTAAATGGGAACTCATTTTGTTTGAATTTGTGCTTGAATGTCTAATTATGTTGTTTTGGGGACTCTGGGGATTTTACAATTACCTCTTCAAATGACAATTGATCAAGGTTGAATATCAAAGGAAATAGAGAAAACCTTTTAAATATATTTGGTTTCAGAAACTTCAAAAGTATACTCTAGTAGGTGCTATTTCTAGTTAGAATGGAGTGTCTCTTACTGTTTGTACTATGCAGCTACATGAGCAAAGAGTGACCCAAAGGCTGTAAGTTTCTATTAGGAATATCCACTGGTAAAATATTTTTTGAAAATGTAAATGGAATGCTGAACCTGGGTAAAAAATATTTATTCATTATACAAGTTCAGTATCTACTTATGTTTTCTTTTTTACTGAATTTTATATTTCGTGTGTTTTCCTCTCTGTTTTTGTTTACTGTAAGAACTAAGGATATACTTATCACAAGCTGATGTTTGTGTCATTTAGTATTTAGAGCAATAATAAATAAAACTGTGTAGTTGCTGATTGAAAATTTTCAAAATAAAATGGAATTTTAAGTCAAATAACTTTGCAATGAAAGTTTGCATTCTTTACTATAAGTGAGCATGACTTTTTTTTTCTTCCTCTTAGCTCACCTATGGGACATGACTGAATCATACTGTATCTATAGTTTGAAGAATGTTCCTATATCACCATGTGTAAATTTAAACTTAGCATTATTTATTAAAATCAAATGTTATTTCATGCATGAAGGAGGCAATCATTATTGTTATTTATGCAATCATGCCTAAAAGCAAACAGAAACATAACTAGTAGGATTCTATTCAAACTATGGAAACTGAAATGTAATAATTGAATTAATGAAATGTGCCATTAGAGGCAAGAAATAAATTGATCATTCAGCAGAGACCCACAAGTTGACTTTTAGAAGTTTTTTTCATACTTGTCTACAATTACATATCAAATTTGGGTTAAAGCCATTATATATCAGTATTTTTAGCCTTAGATATCTGTATATCTAAGATATATATACCCATGTATCCATGAATGAGCATTTCTCTCTTTTTTTTTACATTATTTCTATAAATATAATTTGTAAATTTTGTCAAGACAATTCTGTTTAGGAAACATGACTTACAGGTGTTTCAGTTTGCTTTGCAAACAATATCTAAAATGAATTGTTTCATTTTATTTTGTTGTTGTTGTTGTTTTTAATAAGCAGAATTGCTTTAAAAACTTCTACTTCGTGAGTAAGAAAACAGACTGCTGTGAGTATTGTCTCTGTTAGAAATAGTCACAGGATTGGGGCGCCTGGGTGGCGCAGTCGGTTAAGCGTCCGACTTCAGCCAGGTCACGATCTCGCGGTCCGTGAGTTCGAGCCCCGCGTCGGGCTCTGGGCTGATGGCTCAGAGCCTGGAGCCTGTTTCCGATTCTGTGTCTCCCTCTCTCTCTCTGCCCCTCCCCCGTCTCTCTCTGTCCCAAAAAAAATAAATAAACGTTGAAAAAAAAAAAAGAAATAGTCACAGGATGTTTGCTCACTAATTTGTTCAAATAGGTCAGCTGTGACTTGCTACATGACAGCTATGCATCCCTACACAGAGGAGCTGTGTCTGACTCAGTTATGTGAGAAAATGAAACTGTAATCACCCCTGATACCACATGTATAAAAACAGCCTTAGGCTATTCTCCTAATGTATCCTGTTCACACTTGTATATTGGTATTACATAAGATATTGGCACTCTTCTGAAAGAAAGAAAAAAAATAATCCAGAGGGTTTTATCCATTAAAATCCCATTATGGAAATTACACAAGTTATATGTACCCTGGGCTGGCCCCAGGCAAAATCTTGAAGTTGGTGCTTGTTCTGGGTCCTGTGCAGGGTCTTGCTCATAGTATCTGTGGAACTGATTACATGCAAGATACAAAATAAGAGTTAATGTGGTACCTCTTCTAAAATTCCTAGTATTTTTTTAAGCCAAAATCTATCGCTTTTGTGTATCTCGGTGCATGATGTCACTGCCCACTCAGTTGCCTGAGACAACAAATGGACATCTTGATACCTCCCTTCCTTCACCACCGTATACAATTGCTTATCAGGTCCTGTTGGCTCTCCATCCTGAGGATGCCTTACATTCTTCTCCACACTTACTGTCAATGCTCTAGTTCAGGTGTTCATAGTATTCCATAGGACTCTTGTGGTACTCACCAACCCCAACTCTGCCTCCAGCCTTCTTTCATTCCATCATCCTCTATAGTTCTTTCAGAGTTGTCTCTCTAAAGTACAAAGATGGATTTATTTTTGCATTTAATTTCAGTCAGTAGCTTCGTAGACCTTCCCAAAATTTTCAATATCAGGCCTAATTTTTCTCCTATACAGACTACTCAGAGTAGCTCTACAGAAATACTAGGAGTATCCACATGTAATGTGCTGCTTCATATATCACTTCCCTTTGTTGTTTGTTATTTGTCAGTTGAATGCATGAATAAGTGCACGCACTAAGACCGGTTTTTGTTTTTAAGTTTATTGTTCCACGCTGTCAGTGCAGAGCCACACACAGGGCTTGATCTCATGAACTGTCAGATCTCATGACCTGAGCCAAAATCTAGATTCAGATGCTTAACCGATGGAGCCACCCAGGTGCCCCTGAACTGAGGCTGTTTTAACCAAAATTAAATAGCCTCTCTCTTTTACATCTCCATTAAATAATATTAACATTTGATATAAAATAATTCATGCTTATGAAGATAATACTGAAAAGTACAAAGGAGAATTTTTTTTAAAATACCTGAATTTTGCAACGTGGAGATTACTCTCAATATTCTAAATTTCATTCCATTATTTTTCTATGCAGTTACTCGATATATCTTAATACCTTTTATTATCACTTAACATTATAGCCTAAATATTTCTTCTTCCCTAGAAATATTTGCTGAACATAATTTTAATGATTACATTAGAATTCATTTATGGATGTTCTGTACATCAAATATTTCCTTGTTGCTAGATATTCAATTACATCCACTCTTTTACTATTTATTACCATGGACATACATTTTTTTTAACATTTTCGTTATTTTATTAACATAGACACCAAGAAGTAGAACTATTGGTAAAAAAGACAAAAAAATGAAAATATCTTGAAGTATATTATTGCAATGCTTTCCACAATATTTACAACTTTCTATTCTCCCGATCCAACTATGAAAATGTCTTACCTACAAATCTCACAGTCTTGAGCATTCTCATTTTTGTAATTACTAATTTGGTGAAATAACCGTCTCATAATATCTTCATCAATGTTTAAGCAATCACTTCTAAAACTGTGGTAGTTTCCATATATTCATGGGTAGTCTGTTTTATTTTCATTGTCATTTTATCCATCCATTTCTTAACTTTTTTGTAATAATTTAAATGATGTTTAGAAATGTAAGGATAGAATAACATTTGTCATATTTGTTTTACAATTTTGTAGTTTAGGATTTGCATTTAATTGTATGCTGGCATATAGATAATTTTACATTTAATGCACACAATCAATTTTTAAATTTATTATTTCTAAAATCTCTAATAAGTTAAAAAGTACTCACACATTCAGAAATTTGACTATTCAAATTTAACTAAATTAGTTTCTGTTCTATCTTTTTTTCTTATTTGTTTAATTGCTTTATATTAAATTTACAGTCAACTGTAATTTCAACTGAGCTATTTAGGCATTAGGAATTTAGCAATTTTATCAAACTAATGTGTGCAAACATGCAATTATGGTTCCTTGACCCTTGGGGTTTTTAGGGGATTGACTCACTTATTTAAAAGTGACTTTCTAACTCAAAATTGCGTGTGTGAAATAAAAGGAGGACTACAGACCAAAAAACAATTTTCCAGAAAATGAAAGAAGATAATATTTGGGGAAGAGAGGCCACCTGTAGAGAGTCTAGCACAGCATAAGAATCCTACCTGAGAATCTGCTTCCATAATGCTCCATAATTTTAGGGTTTATTCTGTCCTCTAATTTTGAAATCACAGATTTTCTCCAAAATCTGTCCCAAGAGCTACAAGATCACATTTATTTGAATGGAAGAAAGGTGAGTAGAGGACACAGGGTCAGTATAAAGTAGAAGCTATTTGTGTGTCTATGTATTTGCAAATGACCTAACAACAGTATTATTATAGCCGAGTAGTTAACAGATTGTTCAGATTCATCTATAGTTTATTTATTAATGGCCTTTTAATGGCAATTCATATGCTTATTTAATAAAGAATTCACTATTACAGTACCAGGGAAAGTATGCTTCAAAACTATTTAGAATTAGCATGCAATCAGTAATTCAAAAATGAAACAAAATATGGTGAATTTGAATAAGTCAGAAAATGTGACTAGTTCACCCCGTAATTATTTCAGACCCAGTGGACGGAGGAATCAATGTTTCCTTAGCTGCAGTGAGTCTTACATTTCCTATCAATGCCAGAGAGTGAATTACAGCATCAAAATCTTTCTCTTAGTAGGCCAATCATGTCTGATTTTGCCATTGTCCTCATTGCATACACCTGCTATGGAAATTTAATATACTAAACAACATGCCTCCTTTTTCCTGTTGCTCCCAATTGGATCTCATGCATTTGCATCTAACTCAGAAGGCTGTCAAATTATATGCAACGATTTAGATTCAGCAAGTTTAATCACATCTAGAGACGATTAAAAGAAAATTTTAATCATCCATTTTCTTAGTTTGACCTAATTTCTTATTAAGTCAGTTCTCTGTCTTGCATTTCATTTTTTACTGAATATTCTATATAACGTTAACATTTTCTATTTAAAAGGATGGGACATGTTTTAGAAATATGTTAATATGGTAGCAATAGGGATACAGTTACAAGAGCTTTGCAATCATTCTCATTCTTTCTTTAGACTGCACTGTTTGTAACAACCCTTTTGACCTCACAAGGTTCAACACTTTTCCCTCACGAACATTTTTTCCCCTCTCATTACCAAATGCTAAGTTGAGACCATTAACATCTGCCTAGAACAGATGTCCCTGAAGTTCTCCTACAGACATAAAATTTCCCTGAAAGCCAAAAGTATAGGTGTTATAAAGAGGCAGTTTTTTTAAAAAAATAAGGAATTTATTGTTTTTTTTTCCTGACATGATACCATTTATTCTTTTTAAGAAATTCTTTCACATGATTATTTCCAAATTTGACTCAGTTTTCGCAGTTGTTTTAAACTCTACATTTCTCAAAACTAAGACTTACTGAAGACAGTTTAATTTTTATTAAATCAAATCCATTAGCAGTTTACCGATATCTTCAAACAGTATTGAATCATTGCTCTTCATGGTGCAATAGGGATAAAAATAGTAGTTCGAACGGTAAAAATATAAATGTCCGTGAAAATTCACGGAAGAGATTCAACTATACTAGAAACAAAATTAAGTCACTTTAGAAAATGAGATATTATACCTATTCCTATTAAATTGCCAAATATTTAGAAAGACAATGAGGGGAAGTGGCAAAGAGAAGAAAAAAAAAGCCACCCTTTCCCTACTTCTTTGCACACTGGCTCTGTGCCAAGGCTCCTTTTCATTACTTTGCCAGGCCATTCATGCCCCTGCCACTGGCTTCACTTCTTGCCTGCACAGAGCCTACAGGAATTTTCAGTGAAAGTGCAGGATCTTCTCTGGTCTTTTCTAAGTAGGTATCCTGAGTCTTGTGCATGCATGTATACATGACACTTTTTAAGTTTTTATTTATTTATTTTTGAAAGAGAGCAGGGGAAGGGCAGAGAGAGAAGAACAGAGAGAGAATCTCAAGCAGGCTCGGCACTGTCAGAACAGTGAGATCATGACCTGAGCCGAAACCAAGAACCAGATGCTTAACCAACTGAGCCACTCAGGTGGCCCCTATACATGGCACTTTTTAATGTTCTAATCTCCCACAGAAACTTTCCCCACCTTTTTCTCCCAGGCTTTTAGTGCTCTTGTGAATGCCTCAAGGATGTAATCTTTTGCCTCAGGCTGCTGTAGGCTGCTCATTTGCTTTAAAATGTTTTTGAGGAATGTTTTGAGGAATCTACTTACTTTTTTTTTTATGTTTTTTTTTTTTTTTCAAAGTTTATTTTTTTGGGGACAGAGAGAGACAGAGCATGAATGGGGGAGGGGCAGAGAGAGAGGGAGACACAGAATCGGAAACAGGCTCCAGGCTCTGAGCCATCAGCCCAGAGCCTGACGCGGGGCTCGAACTCAGGGACCGCGAGATCTTGACCTGGCTGAAGTCGGACGCTTAACAGACTGCGCCACCCAGGCGCCCCTCTACTTACTTTGAGTACATTCCTAGTTAGACAAAACAAAGAGGAGCACCTGGCATCAGTCAGTCCTTCTGGTAGGCCCCAAATAGGTTAGAAGAGGCAAACCCAATTATCTGTAATAAGGTTTGCTCTGCCTCCTCCAAAGCCTGGGACCAGGGTTCCACACTGGAAGGGGGTGGGGTTGCTGCCCTCTTCACAATATCTGCAGCATTGGGGAGGGGGTGAGGCAAGGGCAAATAAAAATATTACAAGGCTTTCTCACTATTTTTTAGTTGCTTTTCCTTGATTCAACATTTGCTTGGTGTTGTAAACCTTTGACTGTTTTTCAGAGTTCTGACGAAATTGGATTCTATCAGTTTTTGCTTGGGACTTTAAATTATATATTAAACATTATGGATGATCCCTTGTTTTGGACTTTGTTTTGGCAGGGGTTTGTAGTAGAGAAAATTCTCTTGATCCGGTCAGGTTTGCTTTTTTGTTTTTTGTTGTGTTTATTGGCTTTTTGTAATGACTTCATTTTGGTTTTGTCTTGAGTTTTAGGTCATGGCCCCTAAAACCTGATCAATCCTAAAGTCTTGCTTCCCTCTCTGGTCTCAACTGAATGAGATGCTCAGTGAGTGCACTGAGCCTCCACTCGCATCCTAGACAGCCTCTGGAATCTGTTCATTTCTTTGTTCCCCAGTAGTTCCTCCTTGTGAGCCTTTACAAAGTTCTCCTGTACAAACTCAGGACCCCACCTTAGGCTAAGGGCTTAGAGATTCTCCACATAGGCTTCTGGCCTATTTCAACCCACCCACATAAATAAATCTTCTTTCTGTCTAATGTCCTTCCCTGGAAATTCCATCCATTACAGTCTTCTGAAACTTATCTCTTCCTCTTCAGCCCAGAAAAGACTGTTCTTCATTTAGGCACCATTTCCCAATACATGATGATCTGGAAAGTGCTTGCAAATGAAAACCTGTGATAGTTGTGGCCTCACCCACTGCCCTTCTCTCCAGGATCCCACCTATTTCTGTTATTCAGTGCCTGTATATATATATATACATATATATATTATATATTCTTTATATATTTGTCTATTCTTATAGCCAGATACAAATTACTTTGTCTTGACTACAAATAAGGACAAAGAAATTCGTTCTTAAAATGTTTACACCTATCAATACAGTAATCTTCTAGGAAATATATGTGGGGAATATCTGGAAATTTTCATGACAAGACCTGCTCAGGTTTATTCACAAGAATTATTATATATTTTTTTTAATTTCATAAAATTGGGTGCCTTAGTTGCTCAGTTGGTTAAGTGTCTGACTTCAGCTCAGGTCACAATCTCACGATTAGTAGGTTCAAGCCCTGTATTGGGCTGTGCACTGATAGAGCCTGGAGCCTGCTTTGGATTCTATGTTTCCCTCTCTCTCTCTCTCTCTCTCTGCCCTTCCCCTGCTTCTTCTCTCTCTCTCTCTCTTTCTCAAATATAAACTCAAAATAAATTAATTAATTTAAAAAATAATAATAATAACTCGTAAAATATATAATTATACAAAACAACCTAAATGTAAATCTAGATCTATATTTGCATATATATGTCTGTGTGTGTGTATATATATATAAAATGTCCCTTATTCCTTTAACATTTTTATTTTAAATCAGTATAAAATCATTAGTGGTATGGAAAACATCCATAATTATATTACATTAAAAGATAGATTAAAAATAGGGTACACAATATAATCTATTGTTAAAATGTTTTTGTTGGTGTGTATTTGTGTATTTACATGCATAAAACTCATTTACATATTCTACCTTAATGTCGTAACAGAATATAATCAGGTGAGCTGTTTAAGCATTTAAAATTCTTCCTTATTACTTACTATAAAAGTAACTGTATAAACATATGTTTTTTTCCTTAGCATTCCAATCAAAGTCACTTTTTCTCTTTCTTTGATTCTTACTACTTGGCTTTAAAGCAAACTGAATCTCTTCAATCAAATTGGTCAGTTTTCCCAGGATATTCAGTGTTTTCCATGACTATTTTTGTTACTCATGACTGAATTATCCCTCAAAATAGATCTACAGAAGTCCTACCTATTCTTTAACTACTATTTCAAGGCCACATATTTCATTATCCCTAGAACCAGACATGTTTTCTCCCATTGCTGAACTTCAGAATATTTTTGGTATTTTGTTTGTGGCACATTCTACCTTGCATTACAACTGCACGTATATCTGATTTTTTTCCTTTATTAGTTTATAAACTTTATGAGAAAGGAAGCAGTATCTTATTTTTCTTTCCAACATCCTTACAAGAATAGACCACTGAATAAGTACTATATATGTTTTATATCTCTATTTATTTTACATACTGAACTTTCAGGTTCATGTTCTCTTGACACACATATATACCCTTTTTCTTATTTACTTGCTAATTATTATTTATCTTCCAATACTCAGGTCAAGTATATTCTTTTTTTTCAGAAGTTTTCCTGAACATCCAGTAGTCTCATTTTTACTCCTTCTTCTGTCAGACTCTATCAGAACCCTGAATGATTTTTTTTTCTTTTTTTTATAGGTTGTAATCTCTTTTAGGGAAGGAGTGAAATCTTATTTGATATAATTGCATAGTACAGTCCCTGGCATACAGTAGACACTCAATTATATTTATAGAAGGAAGAAAGTAATGAAGAGAAATTCCTGAACTCTTTATGCTATAAACAAAAGTGTATTTTTAAAAAATATTCATGTAAAATAAGAAAATGATCACAATCATTCCTTATTTGTATAATGTTAGGAAAATATAAAGAAAATGTAAACAGGACCCGATCCATTACCTTCTCCAACCTTCACAATACTTTAAGAATATAGACTTCAGATACGTGATGTTAATAAAGATGGGGAAAGCAGGATTATGGACTTTGATTAAAGATAACACACCCGTTTATGTGAATATTTTGTTATACATATCAAAACAATATCCTAATACGAATTTTTTATCTCTTGTGGGTCATTTAGTTTGCCTTCTTTTGGCATGTAGCCACATTTCTGTCGTTTATAACATAAGCATGCTACTTTCAAGTTTTAACATTTTATAATATTAAAAATATTTACCAGATGCTCATAATTCTTGTGAGTATCAGTAGGATAGATTAGATTATAAAAATGTGTTTTAGGGGCACCTGGGTGGCTCAGTCGGTTAAGTATTCAACTTCAGCTCAGGTCATGATCTCATGGTTTGTGGGATTGAGCCCCGCATTGGTATCTGAGCTGACGGCTTGACTGCTTCAGATTCTGTGTCTCCCTCTTTCTCTCTGTTCCTCCCCTACTTGTGCTATCTCTCTCTCTTTCTCAAAAATAAATAAATAAACATTTTAAAAAATGTGTTTTAGGGACACCTGCATGGCTCAGTTGGTTAAGCATCTGACTTCGGATCAGGTCATGATCTTGCAGTTTGTGGGTTCAAGCCCTGCATCAGGCTGTGTATTGATGGCTCAGAGACTGGAGCCTGCTTTGGATTCTGTGTCTCCCTCTCTCTCTCTCTCTCTCCCACTCACTCTCTCTCTCTCTCTCAAAAGTAAATAAACTTAAAAAAATTTTTTAAAAATTATGATGTAATAGCAATTACCATCCAATGATGAATATTTTTATACTTAAAGGATAACTATGTCCATCTGAATTATTTAAAAATGTGATAAAAAAGTAGTTTAAAATTTTGAAATATTTTTGTTCTAATATACATCGTTGCAACATCTATCCATGTATTTATCTATCTATCCATCTAACATACAATTGCCTAGACTGCAGTGCTAAATGATGAATATTTATCATTGAGGACAGAAAGAGCCTGAAAAGAAGTGAAAGCATTGTCCCTCACAGGTATGCCACCATGTCTCTCTACTGTAATCCTCCATTTATTTCATAATAGCTGAAATGGCATTTTACCTGTAACTCATCACTGAATTAATTATCTTTCTGCTCTTATCTAGCTAGAACAGGAATAGAATAATAAAATAAATGACAATCTATGCTGTTGCTGTTATTTAAGCAAATTTCCTAGATGACAGTTGCTCCTGAAGGAAAGAAATCAGATTGAATTATTGGTGGCAGAGACTGAAGAGTACTGTATCCTACACGTAAAGGCTCTGAGGGAAGCTTCCCAGGTTATGAGCCTCACTTGTGCATATGCAAATAACAGCATCATTTTTAGGACTATGATGCTAGGTAGCATGAATATTTATTTCATATCTCTTCTAACATAATGTTGATAAATCAACTCAATAAACATCTATGTCAGCTAAAGAACAATACCCCCTCTCCAACAACACATATGATTTAAAGTATAAATATGATAATGTTTATATTTACTTATTTATTTTAGAAATTCAAAAATCATAGGAAAGCACTAATTCAATGAGAAATTACTTTCTTATTTAAAAATAATTATTGTTCTTTTCTTGTCAATCCTTTCCCCATCCTCAAAAATCAATAGAATGAGTGACTATAGATGATAGCATATAGACTTTGTATAAATATGATTATACAGACCTAATGCAGAAAGTCTTCACTTTGTGGGGTAATATAGGACAGCAATAATAACCATACAAACTGAAATTGCACAAAGCAATCTTAATAATCAATGGGAAAAGTTACAATTGTTCTGTGACTTTTAAAACCTTGTCAAAAATTAAAAAAAAAATACTGGCAGTTATAAATGTACAGGGAAGTGAAAAATAGTGAAATTAATACTTGGTATACTGTAATTAAAACATTAGAAATATTGAAAATTGAAATGTTTTATTTCTTTGAAAAAAATCAAAAGTTCTTTTTTAATAATGCTGGCCTTTTCATTTCATCATATAACTTACAGTACAGAGTGAGAATTTTTTCTACATCTTGGCAAATTGTCATACTCCTTTCTAAGTTTGGGTCAGCTCCCAACATTTTATCCTTTGCATTTTCAGTGTCATGAAATATCTCCAAAGAGTTTCTTTAATGTTAAGTTTTTACTGATGTCACTTTTCCTGGAACATTTTTTTTTCTTTTTTATTATAACCACTTTCCGTATTTGTAGGCACCCAATTAAAAAAAATTCAACAGATAAAGTGGAAGGCAATATTGCTTTGGTATTTAAAGAATGAACAGATCTCATAAACAATTTATTGCAGGAATCAGAAGAAAAGTGTCAAAAGAATAATAGAAAACATTAGAACTGAGAAACTGGAACATGTAGCAAGTTTCTGTGGAAACAGAAATAATAAGTAAATATGTAAAGGAAACAAAATTTAAGTCATCTAAAAAAAATGGAATATAAAACATTTTGTGCCATCCAATGAGAAACAGAATTGGCATCAAGGAAAATCAAGTCAGATTTTGAGAAAAATCCTGTAATAAATCTCTCAAAGAATAAAAAGGAAATAGAGGAAAACATCAAAATTAGCTGACATAATGATTGGAATGAGAATAAGAAAGACAAATGAAGACAACTTTGCAGAGCTGAAACAGTCTCAAATATACCCATTGAAAATACCGTGTTATGGGAAACATCAACACAAACCATAAACTCAACAATAGCAACAAAAATTTAAAAACAGGCAAATGAATATAAATGATAAAAATATTTTTCTCTCATTTAGTAAAAAAGTCAAAACAGTAAAGGCAAAGCACAGTGAAATGTCATACTTTTTGTAGTAAGAACTAAAATCAACCTGCCCTCAGCTATCTCTGCAACACTAAATGCCAGAAAACAAAAAGTACCATTTATACATATTTCAGAGAAAACTCTATGCCACAACTTTTAGGTAGCTAAATTGACTTTCACATGTCGGGATCTGGGAAAGAGAATCTCACTTATAAGACAAATAATGTTATACACAGTGTATGTAAATCTTTTTTTAATTGCTTGAATGCATAATCTAGTGGATCAAGAGATTAAATAAATCACAAATTCAAAACTGATAATCTGTGATTTGAGTGTAGAGAAAGTTGATTCCAAAAGTTGTGTTACAATTCAAATGGGTCATTTAGCTAGTTGGGCATCATTGGAGTCTAGCAATAATATAGCAGTATATTTAAATTACTTAGAGAAGTTCTCAGGCTTTGTAACTCATATTTATGCCTTAACATGTGCTAATTCTTAACATTGAATAAAAATATAGAATAATGGGGGGCGCCTGGGTGGCTCAGTCGGTTAAGCGTCCGACTTCAGCCAGGTCACGATCTCGCGGTCCGTGAGTTCGAGCCCCGCGTCGGGCTCTGAGCTGATGGCTCAGAGCCTGGAGCCTGTTTCCGATTCTGTGTCTCCCTCTCTCTCTGCCCCTCCCCCGTTCATGCTCTGTCTCTCTCTGCCCCAAAAATAAATAAACGTTAAAAAAAAATATAGAATAATGGTGATAATATTAAATTTGAGTGTGGCACAAATAATGTAACAAAAGTTGGTAATATGTTAAGTGATCAGTGTCCCAATTTTCCTCTTGCTAAAGCTGGAAGCCGATGCCTCAGTGTGACTTAGACTTAAGGGAATATCCAATATTGTAGACTATGACTGGCCTCATATGGATGCTCATCTTTTCTTTTAATATCTCCTGTCATATCATATTTTTCTGGTCCCTCAATATTGCCTCATAATGTCTCTTACTAGGTCCTCTTTGCTCTATCTCTGCTACCACCACACTAATCTCAGGTCTGTTACTTGGTCTTCAGTAGCCAACCACTGCCAATCTCTTCTGACATAAAAGATCCCATTCCCATGCCATGTTCAACCCCAATCTCATACTGATAGAGAGCCTTCTTAGAAAAAAAAGATATTATTTATCTGCTCTTCTTCTCTTCCTATTTTCTAGGAAACTGTAGGTTCCATGAAACAGATTAAATAGATTGTATTAGTTTTTTATGGATGTGTGAGAAGTTACCACAATTGAGTAGCTTTAAAAAACACAACTGTATTACCCATTTTCTGTGAATCAGGAATCTAGCATAGTATGGTTGGGTTCTCAGTAGGTTGAAATCAAGGTGTCAGCTGAATATATCCTCATCTGGAGACTCAACTAAGGCCATTTCCAAGTTCTCTCTGCCTGTTGGCAGAATATATCTCTTTATGACTGCGTGCCTGAGGTCCCTGTTTTTGTTTTTGTTTTAAGATTTTTATGTTTAAGTAATCTCTACACCCAATGTGGGGATCAAATTTACAATCCCAAGATCAAGAGTCACATGCTCTACCAACTGAGGCAGTCAGGTGCCCCATTTTTTAATTTAAGATTTTTATTTTTAAGTAAGAGTTTCCTGTTTTCTTGTTGGCTGCTGGCCAGGCACAGCTCTCAGCTTCTAGAGGTTAATTACAGGTCCTTGGGACATGGCTACCTCTATTGTTTCTCTCACATTTCCAATCTCTCTCATGTTGATTGAATTTACATGTTGTCTCCCTTCAGGAAAGGTCCAGACACTTTTAGGGTCCCTCTGATTAGATTGGGATCACCTAGGATAATCTCACTTTTTTATGCTTGTTTGTTTGTTTGCTTATATAATTTGTTGTCAAGTTGGCTAATGTACAGTGTATACAAGGTGCTCTTGGCTTCGGGGGTAGATTCCTGGGATTGATTGCATACATACAACACCCGGTGCGCATCCAAACAAGTGTCCACCTCAATGCCCATCACCCATTTTCTCCTCCACCCCCCCACCATTAACCCTCATTTTGCTCTCTGTATTTAAGAGTCTCTTATGGTTTGCCTCCCTCTCTGTTTGAAACTTTTTTCCCCTTCTCTTCCCCCATGGTCTTCTGTTAAGTTTCTCAAGTTCCACACGTGAGTGAAAACATATGATATCTGTCTTTCTCTGACTTATTTCACTTAGCATAATACCCCCCAGTTCCATCCACATTGTTGCAAATGGCAAGATTTCATTCTTTCTCATTGCAAGTAGTATTCCATTATATATATACCACATCTTTTTTACCCTTTCATCAATTGATGGACATTTGGACTCTTTCTGTAACTTGGCTAGTGTTGAAATCACTGCTATAAACTTTGGGGTCCATGTGCCCCTATGAATCAGCACTCTTGTATCCTTTGGATAAATTCCTAGTAGTGATATTGCTGGGTAATAGGGTAGTTCTATGTTTAATTTTTTGAGGACTCTCCACACTGTTTTCCAGAGTGGCTGCACTGTTTGCATTCCCACCATTAGTGCAAGAGGGTCCTGTTTTTCCACATCCTCACCAGCATCTCTTGTTTCCTGAGTTGTTAATTTTAGCCACTCTGACCAGTGTGAGGTAGTATCTCAATGTGGTTTTGACTTTATTTTCCTTTTGATTTGTATTTGTTTTGATGGTGGGTAATGTTGAGCATCTTTTCGTGTGTCCATCTGCCATCTGGATGTCTTCTTTGGAAATATGTGTATTCATGTCTTCTGCCCATATCTTCACTGGATTATTTGTTTTTCAGGTGTTGAGTTTGGGAAGTTCTTTATAGATTTTGGATACTAACTCTTTATCTGATTTGTCATTTGCAAATATCTTCTCCCATTCCATCGGTTGCCTTTTAGTTTTGCAGTGCAGAAGCATTTTATCTTGATGAGGTCCCAATAGTTCATTTTTGCTTTTAATTCCCTTGCCTTCAGAGACATGCCAAGCAAGAAATTGCTGTGGCTGAGGTCAAAAAGGTTGTTGCCAGTTTTCTCCTCTTGGGTTTTGATGGTTTCCTGTCTCACATTTAGGTCTTTTATCCATTTTGACCTTATTTTTGTGTATGGTATAAGAAAGTGGTTTGCTTTCATTCTACTGCATGTTGCTGTCCAGTTCTCCCAGCACCATTTTTTAAGAGACTTTTTTCCATTGGATACTTTTTCCTGCTTTGTCAAATATTATTTGGCCATGCATTTGTGGGTCCAAATCTGGGTTCTCTATTCTATTCCATTAATCTGTATGTCCGTTTCTGTGCCAATACCATACTATCTTGTTGATCACAGCTTTGTAGTAGAGGCTAAAGTCCAAGATTGTGATGCCTCCTGCTTTGGTTTTCTTTTTCAACACTACTTTGTCTATTCAGTGTCTTTTGTGGTTCGATAAATTTTAGGACTTATTGTTCTAGCTTTGAGAAGAATACCCATGCAATTTTGATTGGGATTGCATGGAATGTGCAGATTGCTTTGGGTAGTATTGACATTTTAACAATATTTGTTCTTCCAATCCATGAGCATGGAATGTTTTTCCATTTCTTTGTGTCTTATTCAGTTTCTTTCATAAGCTTTCTATAGTTTTCAGCATACAGATCTTTTCCCTCTTTGGTTAGATTTATTCCTAGGTATTTTATGGTTCTTGGTGCAATTGTAAATGGGATCGATTTCTTGATTTCTCAGATTTCTATACATTGGTTTTGTATCCTGCAAGTTTGCTGAATTCATATATCCGTTCTAGCAGCTTTTTGGTGGAGTCTTTTGGGTTTTCCATGTAGAGTATCTGTTATCTGCAATAAAGTGAAAGTTTGACTTCTTCTTTTCCAATTTGGATGCCTTTCATTTCATTTTATTGTCTGATTTCTGAGGCTAGGACTTCCAACACTATGTTGGTTGGAACACAACAACACAACAACAGTGGTATGAGTGGACATCCCTGTTGTGTTCCTGATCTCACGGGGAAAGCTTTCAGTTTTTCTCCATTGAGGATGTTATTATCTGTGGGCTTTTCAGATATGGCTTTGATGATGTTAAGATATAGTCTTTCTACCCTAACTTTCTTGAATGTTTTTATTAAGAAAAGATGCTGTATTTTGTCAAATACTTTTTCTGCATCTATTGACAGGATCATATGGTTCTTATCCTTTCTTCTGTTAATGTGATGTATCACATTGATTGATTTGCAAATATTGAACCAGCCCTGCAGCCCAAAAATGAATCCCACTTGATCCTGGTGAATAAATCTTTTAATATGCTGTGGAATTCCATTTGCTAGTATCTTGTTGAGAATTTTTGCATCCACGTTCATCAGGGATATTGGTCTGTAATTCCCCCATTTAGTGAGGTCTCTGTCTGGTTTGGGAATCATAGTAATGTATCCTAAATCTTTCCTTCCATTTCTATTTTTTTTTGGAACAGCTTGAGAAGAATATGTATTAACTCTGCTTTAAATGTCTGTTAGAATTCCCTTGGGAAGCCATCTGGCCCAGGATTCTTATTTGGTGAGATATTTTGATAACTGATGCAATTTCTTTGCTGGTTATGGGTCTATTCAAATTTTGTTTCTTCCCATTTGAGTTTTGGTAGTGTGTGGGTGTCTAGGAATCTGTCCATTTTTTTCCAGGTTGTCCAGATTGTTGGCATATAGTTTTTCATAGTATTCTCTAATAATTGTTTGTATTTCTGTGGTGTTGGTTGTGATCTCTCCTCTTCGTGATTTTATCTATTTGGGTTCTCTTTCTTTTCTTTTTGAAAAGTCTGGCTAGGAGTTTGTCAATTTTGTTTATTTTTTCAAAAAAAAAACCCACCCAGCTCTTAGTTTCACTGATCTATTCTTCTGTTTTTTGGATTGTATATTGTTTCTTTCTGCTCTAATTTTTATTATTTGTCTTCTTCTGCTGGCTTTGGGGTTTCTTTGCTGTTCTGCTTCTAGTTCCTCTAGGTGTGTGGTTAGGTTTTGTATTTGGGATTTTTCTTTTTTCTTGAGATGAGCTTGGATCACAATGTATTTTCCTGTTAGGACTGCCTTTTTTTGCATCCCAAAGGGTTTGGGCTGTCGTTTTTTCATTTTCATTTTCTTCTATATAATTTTTAATTTCTTCTTTAATTTCCTGGTTGACCCATTCATTCTTTAGTAGGATGTTCTTTAAGCTCCATGTATTTGGAGGCTTTCCAAATTTTTTCTTGTGGTTGATTTCAAGTTTCATAGCATTGTGATCTGAAAATATGCATGGTATGATCTAAATTCTTTTGTATTTATTGAGGGCTGTTTTGTGACCCAGTTTGTGATCTATCTTGGAGAATGTTCCATGTGCACTTTAGAAGAATGTATTCTGCTGTGAAAAGTTCTGAACATATCTATCAAGTTCACCTGGTTCAGTGTATCATTCAAGGCCATTGTTTCTTTATTGATTTTCTGCCTAGATGTTCTGTGCATTGTTGTAAGTGGAGTATTATTAAAGTCCCCTGCAATTACTGTATTCTTATCAATTATATTACTTATATTTGTGATTAATAGATTTATATATTTGGGTGCTATCAAGTTGGGCGTATAAACATTTACAATTGTTAGCTCTTCTTGATGTATCGACCCTGTAATTATGATATAATGCCCTTCTGCATCTCTTGTTACAACCTTTCGTTTAAAATCTAGTTTGTCTGATAATAAGTACGGCTACTCCAGCTTTCTTTTGACTTCCAGTAGCATGATAGATGGTTATCTGTCCCCTCGCTTTCAATCTAAAGGTGTCCTCAGGTCTAAAATGAGTCTCTTGTTGGCAGAATATAGATGGATCTTGTTTATTTTTTTTATTTTTATCCATTCTGATACCCTATGTCTTATGATTGGGGCATTTAGTCCATTTACATTCAGAGTTATTATTGAAAGATATGGATTTAGAGTCATTGTGTTATCTGTAGGTTTCATGCTTATGGTGATGTCTCTGGTCCTCTGTAGTCTTTGCACCATGCCACTCACAGAGTCCCCCTTAGTATCTCTTGAAGGGCTGGTTTAGTGGTCATGAACTCCTTCAGTTTTTGTCTAGGAAAGCCTTTATCTCTCCTTCTATTCTGAATGACAGCCTTTCTGGATAAAGGATTCTTTGCTGCATAATTTTCCTATTCAGTGCATTGAATATTTCCTGACACTCCCTTCCGGCCTGCCAGGACACATCAGTGGACACATCTGATGCTATCCTTATGTGTTTACCATTATAGATTAAGGCCCATTTGTCCATAGCTGCTTTCAGAATTCTCTCTTTAACATTGTATTTTGCCAGTTTCACCATGATACGCCTTGGAGAAGACCTATTCTTGTTAAATCTGAAGGCAGTTTTCTGTGCTTCCTGGATTTGCATGTCTGTTTCCTTCTCCAGGTTAGGGAAGTTCTCAGCAATAATTTGTTCAAGTAAACCTTCTGCCCTTTTCTGTCTCTCTTCTTCTTCTGGAACTCTTTTGATACAGATTTATTACATTTCATCAAATCACTTAGTTCTGTAATTCTCCCCTTGTGGTCTAGTATTTTCTTATCTCTTTTTCTCAGCTTCACCATTTTCCATAATTTTATCTTCTATTTCATTATTTCTGTGCTTCTATTTCTGTGCTTCCTTCATTTTTGCTGTCACTGCATCTAGTTTATTTTGCACATCATTTATGGCATTTCTTAATTCATTGTGACAATTTCTTAGTTCCTTGATCTCTGCAGCAATAGATTCTCTGCTGTCTTCTATGCTTTTTTTCAAGCCCAGCTATTAATCTTATGACTATTCTAAATTATTGATCAGATATATTGCTTATATCTGTTTTGAGCAATTCTCTGTCACTTCTTCCTGGAATTTCTTTTGAGAATTCTTCTGTTTTATCATTTTAGCTAGTTTTCTGTCCCTTATGTGTTTTAATAGCTTGTTATGTGCCCTGCACCTGTGAGCACTACTATATTAACAAGGAGTCATACTCTGTCCAGGGCCTGGCCTTTCAGGTGTTTTTGGAGTGTGTAGCATGCTCTTTGTTGTTATGACTCTGATTGCTTTATCTCCCTATTTGTATTGGTGGATTAGACCTCCCAGGTGTGTTTTGATTTGTTCATTGAAGTAACCCTGGAAAAAATTTTAAAAAGGAGGAGATGGTCGAAGAAGCCTTATACCATTCAAAGAGAGAAATGATAGGGGTGGAGAAAAAGGAAAGAAAAAAAAATTGACCAGGCAGAATATCAGAAAAAATATTTGGCTTAAAACTGCGAGAAAGAGAGGAAAATAAGAAAGGAGATACAGAAGAGGTGTAAAAAGAATAGATTAAAAATGTCTGCTTAAACAAACCAACAACTAGAATAACCATAATAGAGAAGGGAAGAAATAATATATATATATATATATATATACACATACATATACATATATATATACACACACACATTTTATGTATTATATATATATATACACATTTTATGTATTTTATATATACACAATTTATGTATTTATATATATGTATATGTAAAATGTATTTTATAATACATATAACTATATATTTATAAATAAATATAAATAAATATATATTATATATTATATACATATATAATATATATTATATATTATATACATATAATAACATATATGTATAATTATATATTATAATATATTGTATAATTGTATATTATAATATTATATATATTATAATAATATATTATATATTATATGTATATAATATATGCATATGTTATATAATAATACATATATACATATAATATATAATATAATAATAAATATATAATACATAACATAAGAATTGACCACAAATCAAGTCAGAAAATGCAAATCCACTGTACTGATATCTGATGCTGCCTTGAAATTGGTAGCTGTGCTGGTCTGGAGGAGGGGCTGTCTCATCTGGACAGTGTCAGTTTTGCTCTGGTAGATATGCAGTTACTAGGCAAAGAAGGACCTGGTTTGGTGTAGGTGGGTTCCGCCTCCACTGTGGGCCCATTGTCCTTTCCCTGAAGTTCCACATTGTAGGTGATGGGGAGAAAGTTGGCAACACCCCAGTCTCTCCTCCCTGGACCGGGTGTCCCAAACCACTGTGTTCAGGCCATCTTCACAGTGCTGGGAGTGGGCTGGTTTGTTGCACTCCACAGTCTCCTGTGCCTCCCAGGCACTCAGCTGGGATTCAAACTCCAATGTCTTAAAGGATCCCGCTTCATGCACCCTAGTTCTGGGGTAGTGCCACTCTGCCCAGCCAGCTGACAAAGGGACTCTGGCTCCTCACAGTGCCAGAGTGGGCACAAGCACACCAGTTTGTCTTGCTCCACAGTCTCTACTGCCTCCCAGGTGCTCGGCTGGGATTCAAACCCCCATGTCTTAAAGGATCCCGCTCCATGTACCCTGGTTCCAGGATAGAGGCACTCTGCCCAGCCAGCTGACAAAGGGCCTCTGGCTGGCAGGTGCCTGCAGGGTCTTTTGTCCTTGAAGTGGCTATATGCCTTCTTCCCACAGCACTCAGCAAAGGGGACTGCTCTCTACAACTGTACCTCTGAGCTTACTACTGAGCCCGGAGCAGGCTCCCTTTCTCCCCAAGCACGTGAACAGCATGGCAGGCAACCCTGGAATGAGTTAGAAATTGGCTCTTTCTCCATTTTTTCTGTTCCTTGCTCCATGGTTTTTCTCTAGTCTGCATACAATCCTACACTTCCACAGCTTTTCATTCTCTTCTTTTTGTCTCTCTACAGAAGGGTATCCCTTCCCTCCATGCCTACACTACCCATTTTGTCTCTTCCAGCTCACAATTATGCACCTATGGCATGCCAAACTGTCCCCGTGGGCCCCTGGAGATGTTTCTGTTACACTGTAGCCTAGATTCACGGAATTCCAAGTCTTCTGGCCTCAATACTGCTGTGTTTGAGGGACGAGGGAACTTCAGGTCCCCCTCCTTCTCCACCATGTTGACTCCTCCCTGTTTATTTATTTTGAGAGTATGAGAGATAGTGCAAGCCAGGAAGGAGCAGAGAGAGAGGGAGAGAGAATCCCAAGGAGGTTCTGTGCTTTCAACACGTAGCCTGATTGGGGGCTCCATCTCACAAATTGTGAGGTCATGAACTGAGCCAGATTCAAGAGTCAGATGCTTATTTTTTTTAAAATTTTTTTTTCAACGTTTTATTATTATTTATTTTTGGGACAGAGAGAGACAGAGCATGAACGGGGGAGGGGCAGAGAGAGAGGGAGACACAGAACCAGAAATAGGCTCCAGGCTCTGAGCCATCAGCCCAGAGCCCGACGCGGGGCTCGAACTCACGAACCGCGAGATCGTGACCTGGCTGAAGTCGGACGCTTAACCGACTGCGCCACCCAGGCGCCCCTGGAGTCAGATGCTTATTAATAAGCCACCCAGGTGCCCCCTTTTAAAAATTTTTTAATCTCCCTTTTTTAAAGCATACTGTGTTATATATTATAACCTAACCGTGGGGATGATATTCATCATATTTACAGGTGACACCTGTTCTCAAGAGGATGAGATTATACAGGATATGTATATTAGGGGCAGGGATATTGGTCGTCATTTTAGAATTCTGCCTACCACATAGGTAATGTTCCTCACTATTTTATTTCCACCAATCAGCAGTGTCTGGCCTATGGTAGGTTCCTATTATTAACTGCTTTTCAAGCCAAAATTTAGGCATCATCTCTGTTCCTTCCTACCATTACATCTCACATTTAATCCATCTCCAAATCCTGTCAGCTTTACTTCTAAAAAATATGCTAAATCTGATACTTAATTGTTTTTCCATTGCTTTCATCCTAGGCCAACTCACATCACTCTGGCATATATTACTGCTATTGTAGCTGAAATGGTTTCACTGCTTCTATGCTCTGTCTGCACACCTCCTTTCAGTCTTTCCCTAGAAAGGATATTTTTAAATGGGTATAAATCATTTCTCTCCCATCTCATCTTCCAACTTCTTGCCCTATTTTATTACTGTACAGCCTCAGTGGCTTTCACTCTTTCCCTCAGATACCAGGTGCATTCCTGCTTCGGCACTTTCATTGCTTTTTTTAAACCATTTTTTATACAACTGTAATTGACATACAGTGTTATATTTATTTCAGGTATGCAATATAATGATTCAACAATTCTATACATTACTCAGTGCTTATCATAATAAATGTTATTTTTAACCCTCTTCAGCTGTTTCACCTACCCCACCCTGCACCTTCTCTCTGGCAACCATGTTTATTGTCTATATTTAAGAGTAATGATTTTTTGTTTTGTTTTTCTTTTTTTTGTCTTTGTTCATTTGTTTTGTTTCTTAAATAACATATATGAGGGACACCTGGGTGGCTCAGTCAGTTAACCCACCAACTTCAGCTTAGGTCATGATCTCGCAGTTCATGAGTTCTGAGCTGTGCTGACAGCTCAGAGCCTGGAGCCTGCTTCAGATTCTGTGACTCTCTCTCTCTCTGCCCCTTCCCTGCTCATGCTTTGTCTCTCTCTCTCAAAAATAAATAAACATTAAAAAATTAAAAAAAAATACCATATATGAGTGAAATCATATGGTATTTGTTTTTCTCTGACTTATTTCACATAGCCTTATACCCTCTAGGTCCATCCATGTTGTTGTGAATGGCAAGTTTTCATTCTATTTTATGGATGAGTAATATTCCGTTGTTTGTGTATGTGTGTGTATACACAAGACATCTTTTTTTCCTTTTTCTTCTTCTTTTATTATTTTTTTTATTTTCGTATTTTCTTTATCCATTCGTCTATCAACAGATACTTAGGTTGCTTCCATATCTTGGATATTGCAAATAATGCTGCAGCTAACATGGGGTGCTTATATCTTTTCTAATTACTGTTTTCATTTTTCTTGTGTAAATACTCAATAGTAGAAATGCTGAATCATAATTCTATTTTTAATAATAATTCTATTTTAATAATAGTCTATTTTAATAATAAATTATATTTTAATAATAATTCTATGTTTAATATTTTGAGGAACTTCCATACTATTTTCCACAGTGGCTACAGCAGTTTGCATTCCTACCAACAGTGTACCAGGATTCATTTTTCTCCATATCCTGAACATGTTGTTTCTAGTATTTCTTGTTATTTCTTGTATTTTTGATTTTAGCCTTTTGAAAGTTGTCAGGTTGTATTTCATTGTGGTTTTGATGTACATTTCCCTTATAGTGATGTTGAGCATCTTTTCTTGTGTCTATTTGCCATCCGTGTGTTTTCTTTGGAAAAATGTCGATTCGTGTCCTCCGCCCACTGTTTAATTGGATTATTTGTGGGTGGTGGTATTGGGTTGGCTAAATTCTTTACATATTTTGAATATGTTGGTTATATCATTTGCAAATATCTTCTTCCATTCATAAGGTTGTCTTTTTGTTTTGTTGACGGTTTCCTTTGCTGTGCAAAAGTTTTTTATTTTGGTATAGTTGCAATAGTTTAATTTTGCTTGTATTTCTCTTGCCAAAGGAGACATACGTAGAAAAATATTGCTATGGCCAATGGCAGAGAAATTATTACCTATGTTTCCTTCTAGGATTTCTATGGTTTCAGGTCTTACATTTAGGTTTTTAAACCATTTCGAATTTATTTTTGTTTATGGTGTAAGAGAGTGATCCAGTTTCATTCTTTTGCATGTAGCTGTCCCGTTTTCCCAACATAAATTGTTGAAGAGATTTCTTTTCCCACTGAATATTCTTTCCTTCTTTGTTTTAGATTAATTGACTATAAAAGTGCAGGTTCATGTCTGGGCTGACTACTCTGTTTTATTGATCTGTGTGTCTATTTTGTGCCAATACCATACTGTTTTCATTATTACAGCTTTATAGTATATCTTGAAATCTGTGAGTGTGATACCTCCCATTTTGTTCTTCTTTTTCACATTGCATGTGAAAGATGCAAAGTATTTTGATAGATATTGCATTAAATCTGTAGATTTCTTTGGATAGTATGGACACTTTAACAGTATTGGTTTTCCCAACCCATGAGCTTGGAATATTTTCCCATTTGTTTGTGTCATCTCCGGTTTCTTTCATTAGTGTTGTACAGTTTTCAGAGTGCAAGTCTTTTCACCTCCTTGGTTAAGTTTAATCCTAAGTATTTTATTATTTTTGGTGCAATTAAAATGGGATTGTTTTCTTAATTTTTCTTTCTGTTACTTCATTATTAGTGTATACAAATGCAAGAGATTTCTGTATACAATTTTGTATCCTGTGACCTTCCTGAATTCATTTATCAGTTCTAACAATTTTTGGTGGAGTCTTCAGGATTTTCTATGTACATTATCATGTCATCTGCAAATACTGAGTGTTTTACTTTTTCCTTACCAATTTGGATGCCTTTTATTTCTTTTTCTTGTTCAATTACTCTGAGTAGGACTTCCAATATTATATTGAATAAAAGTGGTGAGAGTGGATATCCTTGTCTTGTTCCTGATCTTAGAGGTAAAGCTCAATTTTTCACCATTGTGTATGACGGCTATGGGTTTTCCTAGATGGCCTTTATTATGTAGAGGTGTAATCCCTCTAAACCTACTTTGTTGAGAGTTTTTATCATGAATGTTGTACTTTGTCAAATGCTTTTCTGCAAAATCTATTGAAATAATTATGTGGTTTTTATCCCTTGTCTTGTTGGTGTGATGTATCATGTTGATTGATTTGCTAATATTGACCTACATTTTCATCTCTGGAATAAAACCCACTTGATCATGGTGGACAATTTTTTTTTAATGTATTGTTGAATTCAGTTTGCTAGTATTTTGTTGAGGATTTTGCATCAGTTTTATCACAGATACTGGCTTGTAGCTTGTAGTTCTTTCTCTCTCTCTCTCTCTCTCTCTTTTTTTTTTTTTTTTTTTTTTGTAGTGTTTTTCTGGTTTTGGTGTCACGGTTATACTGGCCTCACAGAATTAATTAAGAAGCTTTCCTTCCTCTTCTATGTTTTGGAATAGTTTCGGAAGAATAGGTATTAACTGTGTTAAGTGTTTGGTAGAATTTACCAAGGAACCTGTCTGGTCTTGTACTTTTGTTCATTGGAAGTTTTTGATTACTTACTCAATTTGATTGCTAATAATTGGTCTGTTAAAATTTTCTATTTTTTCCTGATTCAGTTTTGGTTATATGTTTCCAGGAATTTTTCCATTTCTTCCAGAATATGCAATTTGTTGGCATGTAAGTTTTCGTGATATTTATTATAATCTTTTGTGTTTCTGTGGTTCCAGTTGCTATTTCTCCTTTTTTATTTATGATTTTATTTATTTGAGTTTCTCTCTGTCTCTCTCTGTCTCTCTTTCCCTCTTTCCCTTTCTCCTACTCTCTCTGTTGTTGTTCTTGATTCTGGCTACATGTTTATCAATTTTGTTAATCTTTTCAAAGAACCATCTCCTGGTTACACTGGTCTGTGCTATTGTTTTTTGTTGTTGCTGTTGTTTCTGTTTTATTTACATTTGCTGTAATCTTTATTTCTTTCTTTCTACTGGCTTTGGATTTTGTTCTTTTTCTAGCTATTTTAAGTGTAAGTTTACACTGTTTATTTGAGATTTTTCTTGCTTTTTGAGGTAGGCTTGTATTGCTATTTTCTTCTCTCTTAGAACAGCTTTTGCTTCATCCAAAGGATTTTGAATCATTGTGTTCTCATTTTCATTTGTCTCCGCATACTTTTTGTTTTCCTCTTTGATTTCTTGGTTGATCATTCATTGGTTAGTAGCATGTTATTTAACCTCCATGTATTTGTGTTATTTATGGATTTTTTTCTTGTAATTTATCTCTATTGTCATACCAGTGTGGTCAGAAAAGATGAGTGATATGATTTCATTCTTTTTGAATTTGTTGAGACTTGTCTTTTGGCTCAACATGTGATCTATTCCGGAAAATGGTCCATTCCATGTGCACTTGAAAAAAAAAAGGTGTTTTCCTCTGTTTTTGGATGGAATGTTCTGAATATATCTGGTAGATCTAGATATGGTCCAATGTATGATTCAAAGCCACTGTTTCCTTGTTGATTTTCTGTTTGAATGATCTACTCATTGATGTAAATGGAGTGTTTAAGTACCTTACTATTATTGTATTACTATCAATTTCTTCCTGTATGTCTGTTAATAGTTGCTTTATGTATTTGGGTAGTTCCATGTTGGGTGCATAAATGTTTAAAATTATTGTATTTCTTGTTGAATTGTTCCCTTTATAATTATGTACTGTTCTTTGTCTCTTGTTACAATGTTGGTTTTAAAATTTATTTTGTTCAATATAAGTATTGCTACCCCAGCTTTCTTTTTGCTTCCATTTGCATGATAGGTGCTTTTCCATCCCTTCACTTTCAGTCTGCATGTGTCTTTATGTCTGAAGTGAGTCTCTTGTAGACAGCATATAAATGGGTCTTGCTTTTTTTGTTTTTAACACAATTCAGTCATCCTATGTCTTTTAATTGGAGCATTTAGTTTATTTCCATTCAAAGTAATTGTTGATAGGATCTGTTCCTTTCTTCTCTGCTCATTTCTTCTCTTGCTCTTCCCTTGTGGTTTGATGGGTTTCTTAGTGATATGCTTGGATTCCTTTCTCTTTATTTTTTGCATATCTCCTACAGGTTTTAATTTGCAGTTATCATTTCCTATGCATATAGCAGTCTGTGTTAGGAAGATGCTCGCTTAAGTTTGAACCAATTCTAAAAGTATTAAATCTTTACTACTCCACCCATATTTCATGTAGATGATGTCATACTCTATCTACATCCTTTTGTGAAACATTTGATTGAGTTTTGTAGATGTAATTGATTTTACTGATTTTGTGCTTTAACCTCTGCACTAGTGATTATAAATGATTAACCTGCTACTTTTGTTATGTTTGTGTATACCTGTGATATTTTTTTTTCCTTTCCTAATTTTCTTATTCCTGATTATAGCCTTTCCTTTTCCACTCAGAATTACATTTAACATTTCTTGTAGGGCTGGTTTAGTGGTGATGAATTCCTTTAGCTTCTGTTGTCTGGGAAACTATTTATCTCTCCTTCTATTCTGAATGATTACTCTGCTAGATAGAATATTCTTGTTTCAGGTTTTTTCCTTTCATCACTTTGATATATAATGCTACTCCCTTCTGGCCTGCACAGTTTCTGCTGAAAAATTAGCTGATAGTCTTATGGGATTTCCCTTGTATGCAACTGTTTTATTTTCTCTTGCTGCTTTTAAAATTCTCTCTTTGTCCCTACATTTTGCCCTTTTAATAATTGTGTGTCTTGGTGTGGGCCTGCTTGGGTTGATTTTGTTGGTAGTTCTCTGTGTCTCCTGGATCTGGATATCTGTTACCTTCTCCATATTAGGAAAAATTTCAAGTCTCTTTTCTCCTGCTTATCCTTGTGGGATCCCTATAGTATGAATGCTTTTACTTGATGATGTTGCTGAGTTCTCTTGATCTATTTTCATTTTTTATTATCACTTTTTCTGTTCGCCATTCAGCTTGGCTACTTTCTATTACTCTATCTTCCCACTTGCTGATCCATTCTTCCTCTTTCTCTAGTCTATATTTTATTTCCTGTATTGTATTTTTAGTTTCAGTTATTGAGTTCTTCATATATAATTGGTTCTTTTTTATACTTTCTGTCTCTTTGGCAAACTTTGGAACTCACTGAGTTCCTCCACTGTTTTCTGAAGTCCAGTGAGTATCTTTATGGACATTACTTTGAATTCTCTATCAGGCATATTGTTTATTTCCATTTCATTTAGCTCTTTTGCTTAGATTTTGTCCTGTTCTTTAGAATATAGTCCTCTGTCTCCTCATTTTGTCTAGCTCTGTTTGTTTGAAAGTCAACTGTGTCTCCTGATCTTGAAAGTAGAGGCCTTATGAAGAAGAGGGCCTGAAATGCCCTGAAGTGCAATGTCTCCCTTTTACCAAAGTGTGGCACTTCAAGGGTGTTTCCTATGTGTGTTGTGTGTGCCTTACAGTTGTGGTTGAGCCATGTTTGTCTTCAGTCCAGTTGGCTGCAATGGTCCACTTTGCCTCTCCTGGGCAGGGTTTGGTCTCTGTACTGTTTCTGGGACTGCCTTGGGCTCATAGTTGGTTCAGACCAGATGTGTCCCCTCAGCTTCTTCACTGGAACTGTGATCACTCTCAACTACAGGCCACTCTCTTTGTATTGTCCCTCAAAGGCTTTTGTTGGCCGACAGGACCTGCATTCAGACCAGATGTTTGCCCCTAGTCTGTCTGTTGGGGTTGCAGTGACCCCAAGCAGGGTTCTCTCTTTGTGCTGCCCCATGTGACATTTTTGGTGGAGGCCAACAGCCAGTCAGATGTCTGCCCCCACCATAGTTCTGGGGCTGCAGTTAAACTGTTGTGTGTGTGTGTGTGTGTGTGTGTGTGTGTGTGTGTGTGTGTTTATCTTCTCCTTTCCCCAGGGCAAGAGTCACTTTACAGTGTGGGCCACTGTTGGGGCTGCTTGGAGAATGAGAGGCATTAAGCACCACTTTGGAAGGACTGCTGCCAAATAAGGCTGGTTGGACAGGGCAGTCTGCAGGAGAATGCAGAGGCTAAGCACATGGTGTTAGTAAGCTAGGCAGCACCTTCATTCTTGATGATACACATTTGTGTGGTTGGTTCTTTCTTTTTACCAATATTCCAGTTCAAGTCACTTCTGCAGAGTTGCTTTTCCTGACTTACCAAGCTGAAGTCCTTCACACTTGTCACACCTCTGCTATTCTCTGTCGTATCACCCAGTTATTTTTTATCATCCATTATTTTTTGAACTTCTTTTGGTCATGTAATATTTTAGGTACTGGTTTTCTGGTTTTAGTTACAATGGTGACTGAACATGATGAGTATGCAATAAAAAGTGTTGAATAAATTGACACCACCATAATAGGATTTGAATAGATTTTAAAGGGCCTTCTGCTTATCTTTTGTGATAGCATTAAACTTTCTAACATTAGACAAACACATACCTTAACAAACAATGGAGGAACAGGAGTGCTGTCCCCTAGAGACTGCAGTAAATATGTGCAAACTAGTGTAGCATAAGGCTTGGTTGTACGATTTCTTTAGAATGGACTAATTCATGGGGCGCCTGGGTGGCTCAGTCAGTTAAGCGTCAGACTTCGGCTCAGGTCATGATCTCGCGGTCTGTGTGTTCAAGCCCTGCGTAGGGCTCTGTGCTGACAGCCCAGAGCCTGGAACCTGTTTTAATTTCTGTGTCTCCCTCTCTCTCTGACCCTCCCCTGTTCATGCTCTGTCTCTCTCTGTCTCAAAAATAAATAAATGTTAAAAAAAATTAGAATGGGCTAATTCATAAAAACAGCATATTTAATTACTAAACACCAGAGTGTATGAAATTCTATTGTTAATTTGGGACTCATGACAACTTCTGGCAAGTTCTCCAATATATAGTACATCCTGGGTAAGGCAGACGATACCATATGACATAACTACAACATGCCATCCTGATATAAAAGAGATGATGTGCTTCAAATGGAAAGTTTTTTGGAGAAATAGCAATTATTATAGCCTAACACTTACTGAATATTATTTCATGTCTAAAGTACTCCTAGTTTTTCTCATTTTGCTGTAGAAAAAATTGAGTCAAAGAAGGGGCAGAAGACCTTATTCAAGTAGTAATTATTACAACTAGTAATTAAAGGAGCTGGTATTTGAATCCAGGAAGTGAGTGTCTGGAACCAGTCCTTTCAATCACCATACTACACTGTATGGAAAGGGTAGGAAGTAAAAGTTTTGTTGTTGTTGATATTGTTGTTTTTCCTAGAGTAAGTTCCATTAGTATAATGGTATGCTTAATAGGGAGATACAGTTAAATCAAAAATTCCCAAAATATGTTCCAAAGAACACTAATACCTCTAGACAGTCTGTGAGGTGAAAATATCTTAGAGTAATATCATTTTAAGAAAACCATATAAATATAATGGCTTCGTTAGGGAATCCTGTTGTATTCCAGACTTATAAGAGTTTATCTGGCTCTGAGGCACTCCAAAAAGTACTGACATAGCACAAACATCCCTACATTACTTTTACAATGGAACGACTCCTCTTCCTTTTTTTTATACTTCTTGATATCCCAAGAGGCAAACCATAATTTTGGTAGGCCTTTTTAATGTGAATTTATAGTACATTGAAAACACTTGGTTGAACTGGCCATAGAATATCAAATATGAGAATGGGAGCAGTTGTGTTGCACCTCTATCTATTAATGACTATCAGCATTAGCTGACTGAAAATATTTTAGTCCCCACTTCACTGATGGTTATTAATGTACAGAGAAACAGATCGACTTGTGGCTTGCTCATATGAAGTAAGTCAGCAACACTTAGGAATGCAGATCTCTGTGTGGGTGTGCATATGGGCTGTGAGGAGGGAGAAGCAGGGCAGCTGAGAGGAGAAAAGAAGCTTAGTTACATACATATTTAAAAGTCAAGAGGATGTGATGCTTAATTTTTTTCTTGTATTCATTACTCCTCTAATCCTTGACTTTGTTACCTTTAATTCTGCTGATTAAAAGGTATTATGTGGGTGGGATAGTCAGTGCTGTGGTGTTACTGAACAGCAGGTAGACAGTAAGTATAGTTCATTTTTTGCAGTAGGACAATTAAAAATGTAATCAGCTTTGGAAACTGAGGGTAAAAAAGAAATACCATGTAGAGACGGATCTAAATAACTGTCTGGCTCCCAGACGGTCATTGCACATCTCCAGAATTGGAATAAATTCTTTTTAAAATTTAGGGAAGAGTCAGATTAGAAAAGAGATAATTTTTCTGATTGATCATTGCATACAAAAAAGGCTTGACTTCTGCATTTTGCAACAGAACACAATGTAAAAGCTGAAAGATATACCATAAAATACAATGCAAAATTTCCATATCACAGCTGCCCAGAGTGCATAACAAGGAGAATATTAGTAATGTCCAGATGCACATAAGTCTACAGGGATGCCTCTTGCCAACAGCAAAATGAAAGGAATGACAGTGTCAATCACATCCAATAGACTATGTTAATGTTTTTCAAACAGTTCTTTCACACTCAGAAATAGTGCTCATTAATAATGGATAGTACTGTATGAAGGAGAAGGAATGTTGCCTACAAAACTGATGGAATTCATTGTTCATTGCTCATCTCCTCTCAACGATGAACTGCATTTCTGCAGAATGATTTTCCTTTTGTCTTTAAAGCTATGCCAGAATTGTTGTAAAATTTCTAAGCTAATTGATCCCTTTCTTTTCTGAACTAACATTTCCTATATGGCATTAATGCACTGCTCATCCTCACATTTCCCTCTTCATCCCTACCTGTCCCTATGTAAAGCCTCCTCTCTTGTAATCATATTTTTTTTAACTAGTACTGCTGAAATATACAAGAAAGTTCTCACATTTTCAAAACTACCTTGAAATCTTGATGGTAAATACAAGATTGAGGTTTTGGTTTTTTGTTGTTGTTTTCAATTCTTTTTACCCTTCTTCTGCCCGGCTGCTCAAGCAACTGTCAGTAGGGCCTGTGGGTTTGCTGGTATATTTGGAGGTTTCCAGATTATATAATCAAATATAAGAACTGAAAAATCACTGAAATTCAGAAAGGTTACCAATTCCATGGAGATTAATTTCCTAATATACCACTTTCTTCAGGGAAGCACCTAATTATCTCTCTTTGACTAAGAAGCCATTTGGAGTCAATTTTGTATAATGACCTCCATTTTTAACATTTTTAAGTAAATGCTTTTTTGGAATAGCTTTGAATATTAGATGATTATTCTGTTCATATTAAAAGCTACCTTTTAGCAATATGTTGGAAAACCCATGTACAGAAATACAGGATTCCACTTAGAGCTATAGTAAAAATATATTTATATAGACTCTAATGATAATGCTTTTCATGTAAAAATGAATACTAGATGAAAATGACAATTTGTGTTGAGATATATAGCAATAAAAAGAGAAATTCTGTCTTTGGAAATATATCAATTGCTAGTTAGTTGATAAATTCAGGTTTTTCCATCTCTATAATTTAATTACAGTGATTAATTAATAGACAGGAGAGATTTCTTGTCTATTGGATTCATTCATCTCAATAAAATAATGTCTTATCAAGAGATGAAAAGAAGTGCAGAAATATTTAGTTATTCCAGATCCAAATAAGCAAAGAATTCCTATATACTATGTATATAATTACCCAACCCCTCTTCTCTGACAAAGCTGTCAAAGTCCAAATTACCACCACCAGTGACTGTATTATGTTATAGAATAAAGGGAAATTAAGTTTGAAGATGGAATAAAGGTTGTTAATCAGCTGCCCTTAATAAAACTAAATTATCATGGATTATCTGAGTGGGTCCAATGTAATCACAGGAGCCTTAAAGGTGGAGGAGGGAGGTAGAAAAGAAAGAGTGATGCTATGTTAGGAGGACTCTGCCCCTGCCCCCCCCCCCCAATTGCTGGCTTCAAAGATGATGGAAGAGGTCCATGTGCTAAGGAATGCAGTGGCCTCTAAAGGCTGGAAAAGGCAAGGAAAACTATTCTCCCCTGGAGCCTCCAGAAAGTAACTTATTTCTGCTGTTACTTTGATTTCAGCCCAGTGAGAGATGTGTTGTACATCCAGTGTACAGAACTGTGAAGTAATAAATTTGTGTTGTTTTAAGTCACTATGTTTACAGTAATTTGTACAGCAGCCATACAAAACTAATACATCATATACCTAGATTTTGGGTCATGGTCACATTTGTCTTTGCCCTTTAAAATTAGACAAGTTACAAACCATGAAAAATACTCTTCCAGATTTCCATTCAAAATGTCTGACCTCAGCAATTTAAACTGAAGCAAGGGAGAAGAGGTAAATAGAATAGGAAAGTACTTACTTTACTGGTGATTCTATGACCTGGCCTCAGGAATTCTGGATCTGGCAAGTATTTAAAACTGCCTCATAGATATTTCCATATGTTCTTTGGTGTCCTCCCTGCTGAGGTCTTGTCATGGGTCCTCCCTGTATATATCAGAATTCACCTAGAGAAAAAGACCAAGTAGGAGATAGTATGGATATATAGACTATTACAAGAAATTGGCTTATCCAGTTGTGGTGGCTGACTAAACAAGTCTGAAGTTCACAGAGCCAGCAATCAAAAAGGAAGGATCACAAGCAGATTGAAACACCACAAACAAGGATCTAAGCATGGTGCCCACTAATTACTCACTCTTTTCTGTCTCAGGGAAGGTTTATGTCCTGTTTTAAAAGGGCTAATACTAATTAAGTCAGATCTACCCAAGATAACATACTAAAGTCAACTGATTAGAAACATTAATTACATTTGCAAAATCCCTTCAGAGCAGCACCTAGATTTGAGTTTGATTGATTAACTGGAAGAAAGTGTGTATGTGTGCATGTGCACACACATATGCTTGAAGATGCACATGCCTGTGCTAGGAAATGACTTGCTTTTCTTCTTCAAACTGTTGCAAGAGACTATCTTTTGAACTCTCTTTCCACCCCTTTCTGGGCACACACTAGAAAGGGAATTTTAGCCTAGGAAAACTGACACACCACAGTCATTACACACCCTTCATTTGAGATGTGTCTCTCCTATCTATTCTGTAACTTTGAATCTCCTTTCAGGTTCTGTATTTTTGAATATACAGCCTCTTAATACCAAGTATATTTTGCATCTTAGTTATTATGGATATCATGAACCTTGAGTATATTATGAACCTCATGGATATTATGAACCTCAAGGATTTTATGGATATTATGGACCTCAAGGATAACATTTGGTCAGAGATGCTGGGGAGTATATTGTGCATACTTCTTAGTAATAAGCAAAACAGAAAATGTTCAACATTTCATCTCCAGTGGGAGCCTATACCTTACCTCTCTAAATTTATTTCCTGCTGCTATGCTTGCTCACTGACCTTGTTACTGCCAAACTGAAAGCACTTATCTGTTTTCTACCTGGTGGGGACGACTTTGCCCACTCTTACTATCTAGGATGCTATCTGCAGAATTTCATAGAACCTTCTCCATTGCTTCCATTAGATCTTGATCTATTACCGCATCCATGTTGGTTACCCTTTATGCCTTTATACTACTTCATTTTTATTCATGTAATTAATTATTATATTAAATTTTATTGTATGTTAACTTAATTCATTATTTTCTGCTCTCCCACTCAAATTAGAAGTTCCCTGAGAGCAGCTGCTGTCTCTCTCTGTTTCAACATTGGAGGTCTAGCAACCAGAACTGTACCTACCACTGTCAGTAAAATGAGGTTCATTCTGAGGTTTAGCTTGAATCAATGAGTGATTAGAAGTTTTCATATATTATTAGGAAAAGTCCTAGGCATTTATTTTTCTATTATTTTTATTATATTTTTTTAATTTATTCATTTTTAAATTTATATCCAAGTTAGTAAGCATATAGTGCAACAATGATTTCAGGAGTAGATTCCAGTGATTCATCCCTATGTATAGCACCCAGTACTCATCCCAACAAGTGTCTTCCTTAATGCCCCTTACCCATTTAGCCCATTCCCCCTCCCACAACCCCTCTAGTAACCCTGTTTGTTCTCCATATTTAAGAGTCTCTTATGTTTTGTCCCCCTCCCTGTTTTTGTATTATTTTTGCTTCCCTTCCCTTGTATTCATCTGTTCTGTGTCTTAATGTCCTCATATGAGTGAAGTCATATATTTGTCTTTCTCTGACTAATTTTGCTTAGCATAATGCCCTCTAGTTCCATTCACGTGGTTGCAAATGGCAAGATTTCATTCTTTTTGATTGCAGAGTGATACTCCATTGTATATATATACCACATCTTCTTTATCCATTCATCCATCGATGGACATTTGGGCTCTTTCCATATTTTGGCTATTGTTGAGAATGCTGCTACAAGTATTGGGGCATGTGTGCCCCTTCTAAACAGCATACCTATACCCCTTGGATAAATACCTAGTAGTGCAATTGCTGGGTGTAGGGCAGTTCTATTTTTTTAGTTTTTTTGAGGAACCTCCATACTCTTTTCCAGAGTGGCTGCACCAGTTTGCATTCCCACCAGCAGTACAAAAGAGATCCTCTTTCTCCACATCCTCGCCAACATCTGTTGTTGCCTAAGTTGTTAATGTTAGCCATTCTGACAGGTGTGAGGTGTCATTTCATTGTGGTTTTGATTTGTATTTCCCTAATGATGAGTGATGATCATTTTTTCATGTGCGGTGGCCATCTGGATGTCTTCTTTGGAGAAGTGTCTATTCATGTCTTTTGCCCATTTCTTCACTGGATTATCTGGTTTTGGGTGTTAAGGTTGATAAGTTCTTTATAGATTTTGGATACTAACCCTTTATCTGATATGTCGTTTGCAAATATCTTCTCCCATTCTGTCGGTTGCCTTTAAGTTTTGCTGATTGTTTCCTTCCGTGTGCAGAAGCTTTTTATTTTGATGAGGTCCCAATAGTTCATGTTTGCTTATGTTTTCCTTGCCTCTGGAGATGTGTTGAGTAAGAAGTTGCTGCGGCCAAGGTCAAAGATGTTTTTGCCTCTTTCTCCTTGAGGATTTTGATGGCTTCCTGTCTTACATTGAGGTCTTTCATCCATTTTGAGTTTATTTTTGTGTATGGTGTAAGAAAGTGGTTCAGGTTCATTCTTCTGCATGTCGCTGTCCAGTTTTCCCAGTACCACTTGCTGAAGAGACTGTCTTTATTCCATTGGATATTCTTCCCTGCTTTGTCAAAGGTTAGTTGGCCATACGTTTGTGGGTTCATTTCTGGGTTCTCTATTCTGTTCCATTGATCTAAGTGTCTGTTTTTGTGCCAGTATCATACTGTCTTAATGATTACAGCTTTGTAATCCAGCTTGATGTCCGGGATTGTGATGCCTCCTGCTTTGGTTTTCTTTTTCAAGATTGCTTTGGCTATTCGGGGTCTTTTCTGGTTCCATACCAATTTTAGAATTGTTTGTTCTAGCTCTGTGAAGAATTCTGGTGCTATTTTGGTAGGTATTGCATTGAAAATGTAGATTGTTTTGGGTAGTACTGACATTTTAACAATATTTGTTCTTCCTATCCAAGAGCATGAAATCTTTTTCGATTTTTTTTTGTCTTCTCCAATTTATTTTATAAGCTTTCTATAGTTTTCAGTGTATAGATTTTTTACTTCTTTGGTTAGATTTATTCCTATGTATTTTATGGTTTTTGGTGCAACTCTAAATGGGATAGATTCCTTGATCTCACTTTCTGTTGCTTCATTATTGGTGTATAGGAATGCAACCAATTTCTGTGCATTGATTTTATATCCTGCAACTTTGCTGAATTCATGAAGCAGTTCTATCAGGTTTTTGGTGGAATCTTTTGGGTTTTCCATACAGAGTGTCATGTCATCTGTGAAGAGTGAAAATTTGGATGCCTTTTATTTCTTTGTGTTGTCTGATTGCTGAGGCTATGACTTCCAATACTATGTTGAATAACAGTGGTGAGAATGGACATCCTGACCCTAGGGGGAAAGCTCTCAGTTTTCCCCCAGTGAGGATGATATTAGCATTGGGTCTTTCATATATGGCTTTTATGATCTTCAGATATGATCCTTCCATCCCTGCTTTCTTGAGAGTTTTTATCAAGAAAGGATGCTGTATTTTGTCACATGATTTCTCTGCATCTATTGAGAGGATCATGTGGTTTTTGTCCTTTCTTTTATTGATGTGATGAATCACGTTAATTGTTTTGCGGATATTGAATCAGCCCTGCATCCCAGATATAAATCCCACTTGGTCGTGGTGAATAATTTTTTTAATGTATTGTTGGATCCAGTTGGCTAATACCTTGTTGAGAATTTTTGCATCCATGTTCATCAGGGAAATTGATCTGTAGTTCTCCTTTATATGGGGTCTTTGTCTGGTCTTGGAATCAAGGTAATGCTGGCTTTACATAGAATGAGTTTTTGTAAACAAACAAAAAAATTGTAAGTTTTCCTTCCATTTCTATTTTTTGGAACAGGTTCAAGAGACTAGGTGTTAACTCTTCCTTAAATGTTTGCTAGAATTCCCCTAGAAAACCATCTGGCCCTGGACTCTTGTTTTTTGGGAGATTTTTGATTACTGATTTGATTTCTTTACTGTTTATGGGTCTGTTCAAATTTTCTATTTCTTCCTGTTTCAGTTTTGGTAGTTCATATGTTTCTAGGAATTTGTCCATTTCTTCCAAATTGCCCATTTTATTGGCATATAATTGCTCATAATATTCTCTTATTATTTTTTTTATTTAAGCTGTGCTGCTTGTGATCTCTTCTCTTTCATTCTTGATTTTATTTATTTGGGTCCTTTCCTTTTTCTTTCTGAACAAACTGGCTAGGGGTTTATCAATTTTGTTAATTCTTTCAAAGAACAATCTTCTTGTTTTTTTGATCTGTTCTACTGTTTTTCTGGTTTCGATAGCATTAATTTCTGCTCTAAACTTTATTATTTCCTGTCTTCTGGTTTGGGGTTTTATTTTCTTTTTTTTCCAGCTCTTTAAGGCATAAGGTTAGTGTGTGCATCTGAGACCTTTATTCCTTCTTTAAGAGGGCCTGGATTGCTATATACTACCCTCTTATGACCTCCTTTGCTGCATCCTAGAGGTTTTGGGCTGTGGTGTTATCATTTTCATTGGCTTCCACGTACTTTTTTATTTTCCTCTTTAACTTCTTGGTTAGCTCATTCATTCTTTAATAGGATGTTCTTTAGTTTCTAGGTAGTTGTTATCTTTCCAAATTGTTTCTTGTGGTTGATTTCGAGTTTCGTGGCATTGTGGTCTGAAAATATGCATGGTATGATCTCGATCTTCTTGGACTTGTTGAGGGCTGATTTGTGTCCCATTTTGTGGTCTATTCTGGAGAACATTCCATGTGCACTGGAGAAGAATGTGTATTCCGCTGCTTTAGAATGAAATGTTCTGAATATATCTATTAATTCCATCTGGTCCAGTGTGTCATTCAAAGCCATTGTTTCCTTATTGATTTTCTGATTGGATGATATGTCCATTGTTGTAAGTGAAATGTTGAAGTCCTCTACTGTTATGGTATTATTATTAATGAGTTTCTTTATGTTTGTGATTAACTGATTTATATATTTGGATGCTACACATTTGGTGCATAAATGTTTACAGTTGTTAGGTCTTCTTTATGGATAGACTCCTTGATTATAATATGCCCTTACTCATCTCTCGTGACAGAATTTATTTTAAAATTTATATTTTCTGATAGAAGTGGCGATTCGAGCTTTTTTTTGTTGACAATTAACATGATAGATTGTTCTCCATTCCCTTACTTTCAATCTGAAGGTGTCTTTAGGTCTAAAGTGGGTCTCTATAAAAGCATATAGATGGATCTTGTTTTCTTATCCGTTCTGTTACCCTGTGTCTTTTGAGTGGAGCATTTAGTACACTGACATTTAGAGTGATACTGAAAGATACGAATTTATTGCCATTATGTTGCTTGTAGAGTTGAGTTTCTGGTGGTGTTCTCTGGTCCTTTCTAGTCTTTGTTGATTTTGGTCTGTCTGTCTTCCTTCCTTCCTTCCTTCCTTCCTTCCTTCCTTCCTTCCTTCCTTCGTCTTTTCTCCCCTCAGAGAGTCCCCCTTATAATTTCTTGCAGGGCTGATTTAGTGGTCATGAACTCCTTTAATTTTTGTTTGTTTTGGAAACTTTTAATCTCTCCTATTTTGAATGATAGCCTTGCTGCATAAGGAATTCTTGGCTGCATATTTTTCTGATTCAGCACACTGAATTTATCCTGCCACTCCTTTCTGGCCTGCCAAGTCTCTGTGGATAGGTCTCCTGCAAACCTGATCTGTCTTCCCTTGTAGGTGAAGGACTTTTTTTTCCCTTGCTGCTTTCATGATTCTTTCCTTGCCTGAGTATTGTGTGAATTTGACTATGATATGCCTTATTGATGGTCGGTTTTTGTTAACTCTAATGGGAGTCCTCTGGGCTTCCTGGATTTTGATGTCTGTTTTTCCCCAGGTTAGGAAAGTTTTCTGCTGTGATTTGCTTACATAACCCTCTTACCCCTTTTTTCTCTTCATCTTCTGTGACCCCTATGATTCTGATATTGTTCCTTTTTAATGAGTAACTGATTTCTCTAATTCTTAAATTGTGCTCTTTTGCCTTAGTCTCCCTCTTTTTTTCTGCTACATTATTCTCCATAAGTGTGTCCTCTATATCACTGATTCTCTATTCTGCCTCATTCATCCTTGTCACTGTGACATCCATTCAAGATTGCAGCTGAGTTATAGCATTTTTTATTTCATCCTGACTAGCTTTAACTTCTTTTATCTCCACAGAAAGGGATTCTAATCTATTTTCAACTTTAGCTAGTATTCTTATTATTGTGATTCTAAATTCTGGTTCAGACATCTTGCTTCTTTCTGTATTATTTAAGTCCCTGACTGTTGTTTCTTTCTTTCTTTTGGGGTGAATTCCTTTGTTTTGTCATTTTCAAGGGAGAAAAGGAATTAATGAGGGAAAAATTAAATAAAAAATTAAAATTAAAAAAAATTAAAAAATTAAAAACAATACACACACCCCCAAAAAATCAGATAAATGATGCTAGATCCTAGGTGTGTTTTGGTCTGGGTGTTGAAAGAGGCTTGATAAATTAGAGGAAAAAAGGAAAAAAGGGAAAGAAAAAAAAGAGGGAAATCACTTGAAAATTTGAAAAAATTAATACACTGAAATAGAATAAAATGAAATCATGGAAATAGAATTTGAAAATGAAATTTGAAAAACTTTACAAAAAAGGAAAATATATGGTAGAAAAAAATGAAAAATATTTAAAAAAATGAAAATATTTTTAATAAAAATTATTTGAAGAAAATTGAATAGACTGAAATACGATTGAAATTACTTCATTTTGCCCTATAAGTCAATCTATGAAGCACTTTATAGTCCCTAAACTAAGCAAGTGCAGAAAGTTGTGTTCCTAAAGAGCGGGGTTGGTCCAATTTGGCAGGGCTTAGTGTAATGGTTCCGTTCTCCACTAGAAGGCACTGCTTAGCTTATTGGGGTGGATTGTTGTGGCTCTCATTTGTATGTGTTTGCACGGGAGTGGTGAAAATGATGTCACCCAGCTACCCAGTCTCTAGTGTCAGAATTCTGTTCTCCCTGATCCACAATTAAGCATCTGTCCTTTGTTTCCTGCTTCCATCCATGCCTGCTTTTACACTATCCATGCAGCACCTCCCTCCTGAGTTTTATTTCAGATATGGCTGTTTTTCCTGAACCCTTACTTCTGAGGAACTGTGGCTTTGATCTGCTCAGAACCTCTGCGGAAGGGTCTCCCCAAGCAATGGCCAGATGCCGGCTGCACCCAGGAACGTTCGCAGTACTGTGCTGTTGCCAATGCCCAAAGACAGCGGCTGAGTACCAGCCCACCCCAGAAAAAGTTCACGTGATCATGTAGCAGCAGCATTTCATGGATTATGGAAAATCACAACACAGATCTGTCACCAGGCTTCACCTTTAATGACCTTGTTCTAGCACTAGTGAATGTGGTTGTTCTCCCGGGTCCCCTGGGGTCTTTGCCTGTTGTGGGGACCACAAAGCCTCTACCAGATGTCCTCCCAGCAGAGGAACTTCTTGCTGTGTGGCCTGAAGACCCCCAGACTTTACTCTACTCCTGGGGATTCGCCCTTCCCACCAGAAAACCAGCAGTTACCCAGCTGCAGAGTTCAGACTCTGCATTCCCCTGTTTATAGAGGCTTAATGGAATTTAAGCCTCTTCCTTTTTAGTTCAGTCCCTGTGGCTGTTTCCTTTCAGTTCAGTCCCTTTCTCTTCCTTTTTAGTTCAGTCCCTGTGGCTGTTTCCACTTTTCCACTTTCTCTCCAGCTGCTTTTGGGGGGAGAGGTGCCTTTCCCGTATTCTCCTCCCCCCCCCATCTCTCCTCTCTCTGCAAGCAAAAACAACTCGTGCCCTCTTAGGCTTCTCTCTCCCCCAGTTCACCTCTCTGTGCTATGTACCTGCTGAGTTCTGTGGTTCAGGTTGTACAGATTGTTGTGTTAATCCTCAAATCAGTTTTCTAGGTATGCAATATGGTTTAGTGTTGGTCTGGCTGTATTTCATGGACACGAGACACAAAAAAAAACTTCCATGAGGTTCCACCATCTTGGCTCCTCAAGACTATACATATTATTATGGTATAAGTAATAGCATCTCCTTTTATTCTTCAAAGTACCTTGGTTTAGATAATAAATTATATCATTGACCTAACTGAAATAAACAATATTAAGGATGAAAAGAGGATTATGAGAATTATGAAAATTAAGGATGATAAAAATATTAAGGATGAATTAATTATAGATGTTTCTGAAATCAAAATGTAAAAAAAGATATTTTCAGCAATTACACACTAGTGTATTTGAGAATTTATATGAAATAGATATACTCATTTAAAATCAATGCTTGAAATTGATAACTACATATATACATGTATATAAAACTATACATATATTATATATAACTATATATAAAACTATATATATATGTGTGTATATAACCTAAGGAATCATCAGAGAAGTTGAATGTGTTAAACATTTTCCCACAAAGAAAATATCTGACTGAAATGGTGACATCCAAAGAGTAAATAATCCAATTTTAACATAACCTTGCAGAGACAGGGAAAAAAGACAATAGCCTCTCAATCTTCATGAGGCAAACATAATTTTAATAATAACATTAGATATTGATAATACTGAAGAGAGAGAGGGAAACTAAAAAATAATTTTACTCTAGAACATAGGTGTAGACTCCCAAACAAAATATTGGCAAGGCAAATATAAATATTTTCCTTCATATAAATCCAAAAGAGTGATATAATGGACACATATAACACATTACATTCTCCCAAAGAGAAGAATGCACGTTCTGTTCAAGACCAAAGTGTTTATCTCAAGTGTTTGTCTTCTCCTGAAAGTCCATATATTGTCCTTTCTACTCAAAAGTCCAAGTAGATAAATACATTGCCCAACCAAATTCAAAATTTCCCAAATTACATTTATATGTATTTAATAAATTTTTTGTCACATCCTCTTTTTTTCCCCTACATTAACCAGGTCACTAAGCACGAACTCTTGGAGTCATCATAAACTTTGTCTGTTCCTTGCCCAGAGGCTTTCACTTGGTTACTGCATTCTGCCAGTTCTTCTGTCTGGCTCTAAGAGCAGTCCTCCCTTTTCCATCTACGTTGGTAATACCTTAGTGTGGCCCTCATTGTTACCATTTAGACTACTAAGCAGCATTCAATATCATAATTTTCTTACACATTCTTCCCATTCTTGCAACTCCTGCAGATTGATGTCTTTAATACATGTATCTGATTATCACTTTCCACTTAAAACACTTTTGCAGTTTTGTGTCCCCTTCAGAATAAAATCTAATCTTAATATAACATAAAGTGGGTTTCTGGCTTCTTCCTTCTTGACATATTGCCATATTTCTCTACACTTTAATTTATCTCTACTGGATTACTTGCAGCACCTGAAAACCAATATATTAATTTATGTTTCTTTATTTTTGCAAATGCTCCTTCTTTTCCTTGTAGTGTTGTTTTCTTTTCTTAAATGGTTAATCCATAATTTCTTTAGAGACACATCACAGGAATCATTTACTCTGAGATTCTTTCCAACTAATTATTATTTTTTACCTTTCTTATGACCACCCCCTCCCCTGTTCAGTTTCTACTGTATTTATCACATTGTAGTTTAGTTTTCTTTTTACTTTTTTTCCCTATCTAGACAGCAAGCTCCCTGAAAGAAGGAATCATGACCTGACCTTTGTGTTGAGTGCCTAGTATATGCACACAATGAAGATTTGAATAAGTGATTATGAATATAAAGAAGTAGAATATGAAAGCATATGTACCAGTATCCATATGTACACTTAAATTTTTGAAAGTAATTATTTCTGTTTTGACTAAATATGAGATTTTTCTTCCTTTCGGTATCATTCTTAGTTTATATTTTGAGGAATAATGTGTACATATGCATTTTTTAAGGTGGACATAGAATTAACATGGAAATTTACTGTGGAATTGATGAGTTAAATGAATTCAATGAGTTAATGAGTTAAAGTATATTTGGACTTCTTGTGTTCCTTTTTGTGTTGCTAAAAAACTTTAATATTAATTTTGAACACTTGAAAGAAAAAGAAACAGAGGAATCAGTAGAAACTACACCACTTTTTGGCATGTGGTATGCATTTGCTGAAGCAGAAGCCTGCCATATGCCATACGTGATATGCCACCCAACTTTGCCATCATGTCAGGGAATGCATTGTATCCTGCAGCCAAGCCACATGGGCATGACATGCCTTCCACTTCAGCATTTCTATGAACATTTTCCCACTTAATTCTGTCACACATGGTATCTATAATCTGTTAGGAGGAGTTCTGCCCATTTTGTCACCTTTAACATCTGAGAGCTCTTATGATGGCGCCAAATTGATTGTTCTTCTGATTTGAATCAGATGTGAGTCATTCTGGGTGAAATTTCTAAAAAGGGTTTCCAGTAGTCACTTTTCCATAAAAATTGAAACAAGAATGGGTAATGGCACATACAAGAAATCACTTGGAGTGTAGTTAATTGCATATGCTTTCTTTCTTTTTTTTTTTTACTCACACGTTCATTCATTGACCAAATATTTATTGGCCCTTCATGATGTGCCATGCACTGTGCTATATGATGAGGAAGAAAAAAAAGAGAGAGAGAGAGAAAGCATACTAAACCAGGATCTTCCTCCTCAAGAAAGCTGGGGGGAAATGAAAAACAAACATTTTTAAGTTTTTATTTCATTTAATTCATTGTATCTTGCTGTTTTAAAATAATTTTATTTCAAATATTTATCCACTCAAATTCTCTTCTTGCCATTTTGAAAAAAAGAAGATTCAGCCTATGGATAGAGCTATTTTTTTCAAGGCTGAATGCAATATATAACAATTCAGAAATATAGAGAAGAGTCAGAAAAATTCTATATATAAACAAAGCAAACAAATACTGAGCACACATTTTTACATGTGTATTTTCAGTAAAAGTTATTTTGGGGCTTTGGCAGAAAAGATGGCATGACAAACATTTCCTTACAGGTCTTTCATTATTTAATTTGGAAGAAAAGAGAGGTTTTTTTTATTTACCTCTTTTCTTAAGCATATATTTTGGTAGTCATATTAAAAAAAGGGTTGTCCTCAAAATAAATGTCAAAGTAATACTTTAAGACATTTGCCCTTTTGAAAGAGTACACTTAGTGAAAAAATGAACAGACTGAAATAATGGAATAGGTAAATTTCAAAGCTAATTTTTAAACCAGAGATGGGAATGTCTGTGGAATATCAAAACCAGTATTTGTGAATGGAAAGGGCTAATTTTTATCACAGAGTTTGACATTTGCAAGCCACTCAGAGTTGAATTCTTAAACATGAGAACTCTGTTTACTGTTCCATATGTATTCCTATAGATATTTATTCAATTTAGACCATGTGGCATTTATTAAACTCTGTTAGCATGTTTCATCATAATGAGAGTTGGACTGGATAAGATTAAAGGTAGACTTTTGGTTTTGGTTTGAATGTTTATTTTTTCCTATCGTAAATATTAATAAACTTGATTATATAATTTTATATCTCTCTTCCAATGTATAATGTACATAAAAAAAATCTGACAATCTATTTCCCATTAATAGGCTCTTGATATTTAGCTAGTATCACATTAAAACCATAGAGTATAGATAAAAAATTAGAAAAGACTGACCTTCCTGGATTAATTTTAAAATCAAAAGGTGATTGAATTCAATAAGAGATAAGAAAATAAATGTTAGGATTTTAAGAACATTGTTAATATTTTATTGAAAAACAAAATTGCCCTAATATCATCTTTATAAAGACAAAAACAAAGTATTCTCTAGAATCTCAAAATACTAAAAAAACCTTATAGTTTATATAGGTATTTACATTAAGAGATAACTCTATTACTAAAATATATAATCTCTACCTGTCCCTAGTGTCCTAGGTCAATTTTATGCATGACAACAGTAGCACACAATTGAATAAATAATAATATAGGACCAACAGTAAGATTAAGACAGCCACAGACACAAGAAATACTTGAATGTATTTAGTAAAAATGGAAGCATTAAAATGGATGATAAAGCAACTTGTAATGGCCATGGCTATGGGATATGCTAAATCAGATCTCTGCCACAGACCACCAGTGGCCACAACTTAGTGAGTTTCCATTGCTCTTACAGTGAACATGACAAACAAACATGAACTCATTCTTCTTGATGACTGTCTTCCTTAAGGAAAGTCATTATATTTTGTGTGTTTCTACAAACATTTTGGCAGTGCCTGAATGAACTGATGTAATGAATAACATTGGCTTCAGAATTATGAGACTTGTATCCTTCACATTAAATATATCTAGGATCTCTTAGAAAAGTTAACTTCTTGGAATCTTCTATTCATCAACAGGAGGAAAGTTAATCGATGACCTCTAAGCTACTTTATATTTATAACATTTATAACCATATCAGTGATCAGAACGTGCTTTATGGTAGTATTATGGTTTTGTTAATATTTATAATAGTATTGGATTCATGCTTGTAGACACAGCTGAAACCTAAGCACTTAGAGCCTGCCATCAATATTCAGTGTGCTGATCTTCATGCTTTTTTTCTCCTTTTTTCAATATTTTCCTTATTCCTTCCTTCCTTCCTTCCTCCCTTCCTCCCTCCCTCCCTCCCTCCCTCCCTCCCTCCCTCCCTTCCTCCCTTCCTCCCTTCCTCCCTTTCTTCCTTCCTTCCTTCCTTCCTTCCTTCCTTCCTTCTAGTTTCTGCAAAGTAGAATAACATGTACAAAATTTATATTTTGTTTTGGTTTATCTGTGCGTGTGTGTGTGTGTGTGTGTGTGTGTGTATGTGTTTATGTGTTTATATGCATATGTGAAGGGACTAACCAAATTTGCATCAGCCTTCCCTGTGATGATATTGGAAAATTTCAGCCCCATATTGAATTCTTTTGTTAGTTTCCTGATTTATGAAAAATTCCCCCTATCCCACATGTTCTCAATTCTATGAGTTTACTGTTCTCATCCACAGCACACCTAGAAACACATGAAGTATTTTCTTCTATTCTTGCTTAAATTTTAAATCAGATACTTGCTGCTCTCTGGGCATGAAATGGCCCTGACATCATACAGAAAAAGAAAACTACTAGTGGTACTGGGGAACGTAAACAATTGACACTGTAATTATTTTTTTCTGCCATACCAGAGGTAAAATTATTAAAGATTTTAAGAGGTACCTATTTTTAGACAACTGATTAGTAATTTTAGATATATGCATGGGATATGAAAGAAATGGCATCTCTTAGGCCTTAGCTAAATTACAGGGTAAGTATTTACTTATCCACATGTTTAATATTTTAGCCAGTGTTTAGAATTCCTTTCTTGAACGTGGCAATATATTTTCTGTAAGTATATTTCAATTTTGGGAACAGCAAAATAGGGGAATATTATCCTATTGTGCCCTCATATCTGTTTCATTTCTTTCCCCTCCGGTAAACTCATACCCATTTTTTTAAGGTAAATATTTGCACAGTCTCAAGAATCATCTTTCCATATAACCATACCCACCTGAAGTCATAGTGAAAAGTATCAAAAGTCAAGAGTTTATTAATGAGAGGTATCAAATGGATTTGTAGTTGGAGAGTAGCAAAAGACATCTAGAAGAATTTAGTGAACTCCATTCATATGTTTAAATTAAAGTCATCTAAGGATCCACCTATGCTGCCATGCTGCTTATTTACTTTCCATGAATTTCCTTCTGGGTGAATATGATAATCAGCCAGGACTCTTTCTCCAGAAAACAATTAGTCAGAAATGAGGGCTATCATGATCTTTATTTTATTTTATTTTTTTGTTAACTGACATAAAACAAACAAATGGGTTAACATTACACATTAACTCCTAAATTTTGATCAATCCTTGAAAGTTCTTTAGACTCTAGGTTCTTATTGCTTGTTAAGGGATGCTAAGTTGGTAGTGGTTTGTTTATTCTTCAAGTGAGGTTGCACGATAAAATATAAAAAGGGAATAGGCCTAAAAAGAAAAAAAGAAAGTTACAAAATTTATCAACTCCCATCCGCAAATTGTCAGAGATACTGCCTCGCAGATTCATGTTCTCCACTACCAAAGGGTAATATCTGTTTACCTTTGACAAAAATTTTCATAGGTTATTTGCCATTTCAAAATCATTTGTTACTGGATCCCTGCTTTGATTTTAAAAAAGAAGATGGAGGGGCGTCTGGGTAGCTCAGTGGGTTAAGCGTGAGATTTCTGTTCAGGTCATGATCTCATGGCTCGTGAGTTTGAGCCCTATGTTGGGCTCTGTGCTGATGGCTGGGAGCCTGGAGCCTGCTTTGGATTCTGTGTCTCCCTGTCTCTCTGCCCCTCCCTGCTCACTCTCTGTCCCTGTCTCTCTCTCTCAAAAATAAATAAACAGTGGGGCTCCTGGGTGGCTCAGGTGGTTGATCGCCCTGCTTCGGCCCAGGTCATGATCCTGCTCTTCTTGGGTTTGAGCCCCGCATCAGGCTCTGTGCTGACAGGCTCAGAGCCTGGAGCCTGCTTCAGATTCTGTGTCTCCCTTTCTCTCTCTGCCCCTCCCCCAGTATGTCTCTCTGTCTCCCGAAAATAAACATTAAAAAAATTATTAAAAATAAATACATAAATAAACATTAAAAAATTTCTTTAAAGAAGATGGAATTTCCAAAAGCTTATATATTATATATGCAAAACATATATACATACACACATCCATATATATATAAATATATACGTATATACTACACATACATAAGCATATATATATGTATTTGATTATATATAGGCTTTCAGAGTTTGTTTATTTTTTTTAAACTTTTTTTTTAAGAGCTTATTTATTTATTTTGAGAGAGAAGGAGACAGAACAAGCAAGGAAGAAGCAAAGAGAGAGGGAGAGAGAGAAAATCCCAAGACATGGGGCTCGAACTCATCAACTATGAGATGTCCTAGTCTGAAATCAAGAGTAGATCGCTTGACTGACTGAGCCACCCAGGCTCCCCAGTTTGTTTACTTTCTTCGTGTTTAGTGTAAAATAAATCTTATCTGAATTTAAATATACCCCAAAACCCTGCCTTCAGTTTTTTTTAAGTTTATTTATTATTTTAGTAATGTCTGAACCCAACATTGGGCTCAAACTCACAACCCCCAGATCAAGTGTTTCAAGCTCTTCTGACTGAGCCAGCCAGGCATCTCCCTTCAACGTTAAAGAAAAAAATTACAAATTTTAATGTAGTTTACTACATAATGCTGCTAGATTGATCAATGATATGTTGTTAGCTACTTTAGGATGTCTTTTAATATAGTAGATTTAGAATTGTCTTTTTGTTAAGGAATTGGTGTCTGCATCTTCAAAAATCAGGGGCGCCTGGGTGGCTCAGTCGGTTAAGCGTCCGACTTCGGCTCAGGTCATGATCTCGCGGTTCGTGGGTTCGAGCCCTGCATCGGGCTGTGTGCTGACAGCTCAGAGCCTGGAGCCTGTTTCGGATTCTGTGTCTCCCTCTCTCTCTGACCCTCCCCTGTTCATGCTCTGTCTCTCTCTGTCTCAAAAATAAATAAATGTTAAAAAAAAATCATAATTAAGTTTGTTCAGAAGGAAAGAGAATAAAATTATATGGAAAGCTACTTTTATTGGTGTGTAATTAGATTGAATTGTAACTTAAAAATTGTGAGATAAACATCTTCTGATAGGTTTATAGTTTTTATCCCATACAAGAGAATTGATTAACCAATGATTTCAACCATTGTAAATGTTGCAGCTGTTATTATAGCCCTTTAATTTATGGTTTAAAAAATCAATTTAAGATTTCATTTTATACAAACGAAAATATAAATAATTCAATGGGGTCAATCCAATATATTGTGTTGTTTTTTAAGAAATAACTTTGCCATAATGACGTGAGTGAACATGGCAGAGTGAGGTCTCTTGGAAATTCTTCCTATTATAAGAGCAGTAAGAACCCTGGCAAAAATGGTCAGAATTAACCTTTTAGAACCTTCAAATTAACCAGACTTTCACCAACCAAGGGAATGTTTATTTAAGGGGAAAAAAAAAAAGCTGAATCTCATTAAGAAAAACAAGCCTTATGGCATTTTAACACCGTCCAATCCAATTCTTCTCTTTTCAGCTTTCAGTAGCCTTTGAAATCAACAACTACAATTACGGGGAAAATCAGCAATCTGGCGGAAATGGGAGGAGGCAGCATGGGATTGGAGTACTTTCAAAGTCCCATTCTCAGGGAATTGTCATTATTTGACTTATCTGTGATTCTCAGGAAGACCCCATTTAAAAGGCCATATTTATTGGACCTGACTCTGAGCTTGCTCAGTCCAATCAGTCTTCTCCTGTGGGACATTTGTCAACAACAATCAGAGGCAATTGTTGAATTTTTGAACAACTGTTGAATTGCTCAAGGCAGTGGATAATAGTTGAGGAAAACAACAGCCTAAACAAATAAACTTAAAAGGAAATACTGGAATATAAGATATCCATATGATACTTTTAAGGTTCCAACATATTCCAAGGAATCTAGAAGGGCATATACCTGTGTAGGGTTGTGTACATGCCAAGATTGTTCTACATTCTCAGGAAAGATTAACAGCCTCTAAAACCTCAACTTTGGCTAACTTTGAGGCTCTGCCCAAGAAGATGTGAAGGCTAAGGTGTAGTTGAAACTACCTGGCTCAATGTGGGAGGCTTGATTCACATGAACACAGAGCCTCTTGGCAAAGACTAGGAGACTGATTAGTTCCAGGACAAAAAAAGGCCGTTAATAGACACTGCTTCTGAGGAAATCAGATGCTGGAATTACTAGGTAAAAATTTAAGTTAGTTATCTTAACTATGTTCAAAGGACCAAAGGAAGCCATGAAAAGGAAGTGAGGGAACAATGTCTCATCACATAAAGAATATCAATATATGTAGAAACTATGTATAACAACAACCAAATAGGGGCACCTGGGTGGCTCCACTGGTTAAGCAACCAACTCTTGATTTGGGCTCATATTGTGATCTCATGGTTCAGTTAGTGAGTTTGAGCCCCACATTGAGCTCTGCAGTGACAGTGTGGAGCCTGCTTAGAATTCTTTCTGTCTCTCACTCTCTCTCTCTTTCTACCCCTCCACTACTCATGCTCTCCCTCTCTCTCAAAATAAGTTAATAAAATATAGAACCAAGTAGAAATACTGGAGGTAAAAAATTTAATAATTTAAATGAAAATTAACTGGAGAGCCTGAACAACAGATTTGTGCTGGCAAAATAAAGAAATTCAGCAGACTTGAAGATAGGTAAATTGAGATGTTATGGTTCAAGGAAATGTTGGCAAAAAGAATGTATAACAAGTCAACAGTCTCAGGATCCATGGGACATTATAAAGCGTATCAAAAGCCACATAACTGAAGTTCCAGAATGAGAAGAAACAGAGAAAAGAGCAGAAAAAAATATTTGCAGAAATTAAAACCAAACACTTGACAAATTCAACAAAACACACTAATCTAAATAGCCAATAAGGAAAATAAACTCCAATTAGGGTAAATTCAAAAAGACTCACACTAGACACATCATAAGAAAACAGCTTAAAGTCAAAAACAAAGATAATGTCTTAAAAACAGCAAGGGAAAAGCTTTCATCTAGTAGAGGGAATACTCAAAATTGAGCTACTGTCTTCTCATCAGAACCATGGAGGCCAGAAAGCAGTGGGATGATATATTCAAAGTGATGAAAGAAAAAAAAAAAAAAGCAACAAAACAAACAAAAACAAAGTGGTGAAAGGAAAAGACTTTCAACGAAGAATTTTCTCTTTTTTGATGTTTATTTATTTACTTTTGAGAGAGAGAGTATATGCACATGTGCAAGCAGGAGCGGTGGAGGGGCAGAGAAAGAGGGACACGGAGAATCCCAAGCAGGATCTGTGATGTCAGCACAGAGCCCAAAGTGGGGCCTGAACTCACAAACCATGAGATCACGAACCTGAGCCAAAAATCAAGAGTCACTTAAATAGATGAGCCACCCAGATCCCCTCAACTATGAGTTTTCTACTCAGCAAAACTATGCTTCAAAAATGAAGGAGGAATCAAATATTCCCAGATAACCAAAAATTGAGAGTCATTGCCAGACATGCCTTACAAGAAATATAAAAAAACATCCTGTAGGCTGAAAGGGAATGACGTTAGAGAGGAACTTCTACAGGAAGAAATAAAGAGCACTGGTAATTACATAGATAAAAGTAAAATACAGTACAAAAGTAATTTTTGTTTGAAACTTTTTTGTCTCCTATCCTATTTAAAAGATGCCTGGATAAACAATGATTTGTGTTTATGAGCATAAAATGAATTAAGGGATAATTTGTGTGAGAAGATAATACAATGTATGAGTGAAAGATATAGCTATATAAGAGCAAAGTATTGTGTAGTATTTAGGGTGGTATTATTGCGGACTCATTTATTATAAGTTAAAACATTGCCATTCACAGATAGTCCCTAGGAAAATTACTAAGAAGTGATAAGGGAATTTGACAGTAACAGTAGAAAATATTTATTCAACACAAAATAAGATGGTATTGAAAGAATAAAGGAATAGATAGGGCATAAGACTTGTTGGGAAAAAAAATAACCAAAGGAGTGGAAATAAATGAAATCGAGATTAGAAAAACAACAGAAAAAAATCAACAAAAGCAAAAGTTGTTCCTTAATTTTTATTTATTTATTTATTTATTTATTTATTTATTTATTTATTAGCAAGAGCATGAGTGGGGGAGAGTGGCAAAGCGGGAGAGAGAGAAAATCGTAAGCAGGCTCCACACTCAGTGTGGAGCATGACATGGGGTTTGATCCCACAACCCTGGGAGCATGACCTGCACTGAAATCAAGAGTTCGATGCTCAACCAAATGAGCCATCCTGGTGCCCCAAGGGTTGTTTCTTTAAAAAGATCAACAAAATTGACAAATTATTATGTAGACTGAGCAAGGGAGGTTAAAAAAAAAAGATTCAATATACTGGAATTGGGAATGAAAGAGGAAATCACTACCAAACTTATAGAAATAAAAGCTATTTTAAGGGAATACTACAAACAGTTGTATGAAAACAAATTAGATAACAAAAATGAAATGGACACACTTCATAAACTACATACATACATAAACTAATGATACTCAAAGAAATAGAAAATCTGAATAGACTTGTAATAGGCCAAGAGAGTAAACTAGTAATCAAAACAACTTTCCACAAAGAAAACACCAAAACCAGATGACTGTACTGGTGAAATCTAACAAATATATAAGAATTGACTTCAGTACTTCCCAAATGCTGCCAAAAAATAGAAGAAACATTTGCAAACTTATTCTGTAAGTCCTTTTGTCACCTGGCCACAAAAACAGACAATGACATTGCAAAAAAAGAAAACTACAAACTAATTTTACTTATGAGTATAGAAGTAGAAGTTCTCAATAAAAACTAGTAGACTGAATCCAGCAAGATACAGAAAGGAGTATATACCAGAAACAAAGTGGATATATCCAAGGAATGGAAGTCTGTCTCAAAATACAGAAATCAATCACTAGTACACACTTATTAACAGAATAAAGAACAATAACCACATGATCAATAGCTTCCAGAAAAAGTATTTAACAAAAAACACCTTTCTTAATAAAAAGTACAACATAAACTAAAAATACAGAGGAACTTAATCTATAAATGGCATCTGCAAACAACCTACAACTAAATAGTGAAAAACGGAAAGCTTTTCTACTAAGATTAGGAACAAGATAAAGCTGTCCCCTCTTACCACTAATATTAAATATTTTACTGGAAATTCTAGCCAGGGAAATTTAGAAAAAGAAATAAAAGACATCCAGATTAGAAGGGAAGACTCAAACGTATCTCTGTTTACACAGTTCATGATCTTCAATATACAGAAAATCCCAAGGATTTTACAAAAACTATTAGAGCTAATAAAGGTTGCAGGATATGAGATCAATATACAAAAACTATTATAATTGTATACACTAGAAATCAACAAAAATGAAATTATGAAAACTCTTCTCATAATAGCATGAAGTGAAATAAAATGCTTAAGAATAAAGTCAACAAAACAAGTATAGGACATGTACACTGAAAACCACATCACTGAAATAAATTTAAGCCCTAAATGAATGGAAAGACATCCGTTGTGTATTGAAAAACATAGTTTTGTCAAGATAACATATTTCCCAAATTAATCTATAGATTCGACGCAATTATAATAAAAATCCCAGCTGTTTGACAACAGTCTTTTAAACAAATGGTTCTGGAACAACTGGATATCTACATGCAAAAAATGAAGGACCCCTACCTCACAGCATATAAAAAATAAACTCAAAATAGATCAAATATCTAAATGTCAGAGTTGAACTATAAAACTCTTAGAAGAAGCCATAGATTTTGCATTAAGCAATGGTTCATTAAATATGACAACTAAAGCACAACTAACCACGGCAAAAATACATAAATTGTTATAATTATAATATATATTCTTATAATTATATAACAATTTTATAACATAAATTGTATAACAATTATAAAATCGTTATAATAATAAATTATTATTATTATTATTAGTAGTAGTAGTAGTATCATCTTCAGAGAACACTATCAAGAGAGTGCAAAGACAACTCAGAATAGGAGGAAATATTTTCCAACCACATACGGGTGGTATGTGATGCTGAATATTACATGATTATGACTGAGCCAATGGTTCTTAAAATTAGCTTTCATATAGAAGTGCTTTGGATTACAAGCATGTTTCTGAAACGAAGTATGCTCACAAACCAAGATTTTACTGTAAACCAGTTAAAAATGGGCAAAATATTTGAATAGACGTTTCTCAAAAAAATGATATATAAGTGAATAATAAGTATGTGAAAAGATGCTCAACTAGTTTAGCAGATAGAGAAATACATATCAAAACCACAATAAGATAAAAATTCCATGCCCACTAGAGTAGCTATAATAAAAATGACAGACAACAGGTGTTAAGGAGGATGTGAAAAAATTGGAAAAGTCCTACATTGCTGGTGGGATGGTAAGTTAAGCAGTTGCTTTGGAAAACTGTTTAGCATTTTCTCAAAATTGAACACAGTTGCCAAATGACCAAGTATTCCATTCTTAGGTATATACTCAAGAGAATTCACAACGTTTGTCCACACAAGAACTTGTACACAAATGTTTACAGAAGCATTAATTCCTCAAAGCCAAAATGTAGTAACAATTCACGTATCCATCAGGAGGTGAATGGATAAACAATATATGCTACGTTCATACAATGGAATATTATTCAGCTTTAAAATAAAGATGAAATATTGAGTCATGGTACAAAATAGATGAAATTTGAACACACTGTATTAGGAAGCCAGATACAAAAGGCATCATATTACATGAATTTACTGATATGAAATATCCAGAATTGGCAAATCCACAGAAACCATAGTGGGTGCCAAGGGCAGGAGAACTGGAGAATGAGGAGTGTTGCTAACGAGTATGTTATGGAAATTTTCTGGAATTAGAAAGCGATACTGATTGTACAACTTTGTGAATATACTAAAAACCACTTATGTGTAAACTAAAAGGATGAATTTTGTGGTATGTGAAGTATATCTCAGTAAGAAGGGGCAAAAGTGAACTTTGCCTTCTATAATCCTATAATCAGTTACTTGTCTTATAACAACATTTTTGGGGAAAAATGCATATCATACAAGATATATAAATATTGTAATGATAAAATCAGTGATATATGGCCTGTCTGAAGCTGCCAACTACAATTGTGTCTACAACTTGAAAATATAATTATATCTACTATGTTCTTAGTGATATTTTCCATTCATTTTGATTATTCTTTTAAAAATATTTTGTACTCTCTTCAGTTAGATAGACCATTATAATTATTTAAATACTTTTAAAAGTAATTATATGTAGAAACTCCAAGGTGAGATTTAATGAGTTAAAAAATGGTTTAGTTTGGGGCGCCTGGGTGGCGCAGTCGGTTAAGCGTCCCACTTCAGCCAGGTCACGATCTCGTGGTCCGTGAGTTCGAGCCCCGCGTCAGGCTCTGGGCTGATGGCTCGGAGCCTGGAGCCTGTTTCCGATTCTGTGTCTCCCTCTCTCTCTGCCCCTCCCCCGTTCATGCTCTGTCTCTCTCTGTCCCAAAAATAAATAAACATTGAAAAAAAAAATGGTTTAGTTTTTTGATGGAAAGAAACAAGTTTTTTTTTAATAGCAAAAAAATAAGAATTTGAGGACACAAATTGGTTTACTTTATCCCCCTTATTTGTACTTTTCCTTAATTGAAACTTAGATACATAGAACTGAATTCATCACAATTCTTTATTCATAGCACATTATCATCATGTGTCTATCCATAGTCCATTTTCAACATTCAACATTCATAGTGAATGATTTTTCATTCATATACTTTGTAATATATTAAATCACCCTAAACATATCATCCAACTTCAGAACTAGCACACTCTCTTACTTATATCGAATTATGTAAACCTCTCTGTATCATCTCCAAGTCTTCTTGTCAGAAGTAATTACTATTTTTATGTTACCATTTTCTCATTTTTCTCACATATAATTAATGCCTAAATAATATATAGTTAATTTTTACTTGATTTTAATCTATATAAAATGATATAGCATATATATTCTACTAGGAGCTTCTCTTCCAATATTAATATGATGTTAATACGATTAATCATTGTTAAGCATACCTGCTATTTATTTACTTTTACTGCTGTATAATACATTATTGACTCAGTATACTTTATTTTTTATCCATTTTGGTCAATTAGTATTTCAGTTTTTTCCAGCTTTCCTGGTAATGGAATGATCATTTCTGTAAAAATTCTTACCCATGTTTCTTGTTATACATGACCTGAAATTGTTCCTTTATGATTTCCGATGTTATAAAATATTGCCAATTTGTTTTAAAAAGTGGTTGAAAACTCTCACTGGCAATGTTTTAGCAATACAGATTGTGTACAGACCCTCAAATCTTTGATATAGTCAGTTCTCTTGTATTGTGCCATTCAAATGTTTCTAAAGTGGTATCTCATTTATGTTTTAATTTGCTTTTCTTGGCTAATAGTAAGATTGAATATCTCTTAATAACCTCATAAGTCATAAATATTGTATAATACACCCATTCATGATTTATTACCTCTTTTTTCTTTTGGTTCATTGGTCTTTTTACTTAATTAATATGAAGTTTTTAGAATTACATATTTATTCTTGATACAAGTCCTTTGTGACTGTGTGTCACAAATATCTTTTATTTTAAAGCACATCTTTCACTTTTTCTAAATGTCTTTGATGAATTAATTTTAGTTTTAATGCTATATCTACTATTAGCTTCCTTTATGATTACTTTGTACTTATTAAAATGTCTTATCTGTCCCCAAATCACAAAGATATACACTGTATTTTTTTCAAAAAATTTAAAAACTTTCCTTCTCATATCTAAATTCTTAATTCAGTTAGAGTTTATTTTTGTGTATGAGATGAGTAAGGGTGTTTCTTCCAGCCCTATTTATTGAATTATTCTTTTTTTCTCTGATGATTTTTTTCATTTCACTTGTATCATATCTCAAGGTTTTAAGCTGATGTAAGTCTAGGCTCTCATTGGGCTCCACAGATCAGTTTATAGTCATCCCTTCACCAATACCAAGCCATTTTGATTGTAATATTTTATGGTAACTTATAAGGTTACCTTATTCTTTTTTGTTGTTTGTGGATCTTAAAAAAAATTTTAATGTTTATTTTTGAGAGAGAGACAGAATGTGAGTGTGGGAGGGGCAGAGAAAGGGAGACACAGAATCTGAAGCAGGCTCCCGGCTCTGAGCTGTCAGCACAGAGCCCAATGTGGGGCTTGAACCCACAAGCCATGAGATAATGACCTGAGCTGAAGTCAGATGCTTAACCGGCTGGGCCACCATTAGTGGATCTTCTTGACACTATGTTCCTCCATATACAGTTTAGGCTATCCTTTCCTAATTCAGGGAAATTATTATCATTTCTTCAAATAATTCCTCTTCATCTGTTTTTGCCAACTTATTTGATCTTAATTTTGTGTTTCTACTTTTATCTTCCATAGCTCTTAAATTTTACATTTTCTCTTTCTTTATCCTTCTTGTTTCCTCCTGAGAGGGTTTCTTAATATGATTGACTAAACAACTTGATCTTCAGCTGAATTCTATCTACCATTCCCATTTATCATGTCTTTTTTGTGTTTTTACAACTGATACTTCCACCTGGCTCTTTTAAGTCTTTCTCATTCTAACTGAATTTGCTAGTATAACTTACTTTTCTTATATTTTTGTTCTGACTGTTCTAGTATTTCTGTTTCCAATGATATATAATGTCCAGTCTTTCTTCCTTTGAAAGTAACAGTTCTCTTTAAATATTTAGCTTTCTTTATTGTATAAGTCCTTATTTTCCTGAGTCTATCACCTACTCTGTTTTACAGTATGTATTAAGGGGTTTAAGGCTAGCCCCTGGTTCAAGTGAGTTCAAGGAGGCCGTGGAGGATGATCCCTTGGGTGGAGAGCTCTAGGCCCCATGAAATCATTGTTAATTGCACGTATTTACTATAATTTCCACAAGGTTATTTTTAGGACTTCACCTTAAATCCTGAAAAGGAGCAGCATTGGGAAAAGGCAATGTTCTTAGAAAAATCATTTTAAAAAATTATAGAAAATCAATCACATCTCAATTCTGTCCTTCAGCAGTTCATCCAAAGGGGATTTTTGTGGAACTTTGATACCACCCTCTGACCTCAGCAGAAAGGAGCAATTAATGACTGTTCCAAGGTGGTAGTGGTGGGAGGAAAGGTGGAATATGGGTATGAATAACAAACTCCAATGAATTTTCATCTTCATCATTCTCTCACTACCATGGCTGCCCTAAGTCTGTCTAGACTACAACCACCCACAATCCACACAACTTTTTCAAAATCATCTTCTGTCTCATTGGGTCTTCCAGTTCTTGTCTTGCTATTTTACTTTTATTTTATTTTACAATTCTATTCTATCTTATTTTATTTTACTTTATTTACTATTTTATTTTATTTTAAATTAATTTATTTTATTTGTGATCCAGAGAGAGGGACAGAGAGAGAGAGAGAGAGAGAGAGAGAGAGAGAGAGAGAATCTTAAGCAGACTCCATGCTCAGTACAGAGCCCGATGCGGGGCTTGATCCCACACCCCTGGGATCAAGACCTGAGCTGGAATCAAGAGTCAGACACCCAACTGACTGAGCCAGCCAGATGTCCCATTTTTAAATTTAATTTAAATTAATTTTAATTTTGGGGGGATCTCTTAGCTTTTGATGTTGTTGCTATATTGTGGATGCCACTCTCTCCTCTCTCCTTTCAAAAGGCTAATTCCATTATGACATAAGATGCTAATTCCCAAGATATATAATGACAGCTGTCCTTTTTTCCTCTTCACTTCACTTCATGTATATTTGTGAGTTTTCCTTATTTCAGAAAATAATGACATGGGCTAGTATAAGTATTTTTAAGTGCACTGTTTTGACTTTCTCTATCTGCATTAGGGGAAGAAACTGCTTTAATAAAGAACAGTTTAACTTTCTCATCACAAAAACTAAAGAAATGTGACACTCTTTTACTATGACAGTGGTGGAAAATAAATTGACAGGATATGCATAGGGTTTCTATAAAATTCCTCTGTACACTGGAAAGCACTTAAATTTTTCAGCAGCTATCATATCTTAGTTATGAACCAACAATGACTTTTTTTCTCCTGAAGTCCACTAAAGCGAAGTTAACCCATCCATACTTTTACACTTTTCCCTTTGCTCCAGTAGTATTACTAATGGAATTGGGGGGAAAAAACTTTTAATCTGTCATGCTGCCATCACAGTTCAATCCTACTTTGCCTAGTCTAGGTTCAGGGAATTCTCTTGAGGTCTTTTTATCCTTGGTGAATTTTTTACCAAATTACATCCAATCCCAGAGGGGAGGTAGGTGGAAGGATGGGTGAAATAGGTGATGGAGATGGAGTGCACTTGTTGTGATGAGCACCGGGTGTTGTATGAAGTGTTGAATCACCATATTGTACACCTGAAACTAATATTATACTATGTTAACTAACTGGAACGTAAATAAAAACTTTTTAAAAACTAAGAAATAAGCAAAACCAAAAAAATAATAAAGGTATTCACTAAATATATAAAAAATGCAGTTTTAATTATTTTCTGGAAGACAGTGAGGTGCATTTGTAGTGATCCTCTGGGATAAGCTCTTCTGATAGTTTTCTGCCAAGGGCACACAGGTTAGAGATGACTGGCTAGCACATGGTAGATAGTTTGTTCTCATAAACTAAAGGAGCTAATTGGATAATTCTGGGTAGAAACTGACTTCGACTTTATTAGCAACAACGTTTGCAAAAGTGGTAGAGAATTGTTATATAACTGCTTAAACACCAAAAGAGGGAACATTTTCATCAATGATAAGTGAATGTTGTATACATGCTATTAAGTAGTGAAAACAGAAATAAACACCAAATGTTTTATTTTTAAGTCAATAGTCAAATTTGATCAAATTTATATATGTATATATAAATGTATACACACGCAAACACAATACATATATATATATAATACACATGAAAAATTAATCACTATTTGAAATGGTGACAGTAAAGGGGTTTTTGAGATACGATAATGCATGAATATCTGAGGAACATCAATTACCATTCAATACAACTAATACTCATAAATGCACTAATTGACAATAGAAGAATAATAGTTTCAGAACACTACATATTGACTTGACTAAATGTTATTTGACTAAAAATGTCTTTTTTTTTTAATTTTTTTTTCAACGTTTATTTATTTTTGGGACAGAGAGAGACAGAGCATGAATGGGGGAGGCGCAGAGAGAGGGAGACACAGAATCGGAAACAGGCTCCAGGCTCTGAGCCATCAGCCCAGAGCCCGGCGCGGGGCTCGAACTCACGGACCGCGAGATCGTGACCTGGCTGAAGTCGGACACTTAACCGACCGCGCCACCCAGGCGCCCCTAAAAATGTCTGTTTAACATGACACCCTAAACAATACTTTCCTCATATTTAATTATATGTGTATTTCAATACAAAAAATGGTTTTTAGCTCTTAAAAATTGGGGTGCAAAAGTATTTGATTGATAGTTTAAAGTTTAAATCTATTAATTTTTCCTTCCCTTTCCCCCATGCTAGATATCCAAAATCAATACATTAAAGTCTGCCAGCCGTAATAAATGCATGATAGCTAAAACAGATTTTCTGACCACAAGCTATAAATTTTGAAGTGATTCAACCATGTTTATGAGAAAATGTATCTATTTTTAAATCCAGTTCTTTTCTGAGTTATAGTCTCTTTCTGTTGAGTGATATTCCTCATACATTGAGTTCAATCAGTGTATCAGAATTTCACAATATATATCTTAAACTTAATGTTTAGAGACTTTTTTAAGGAAATGTTTTATGAATCTGTAAAATATTTTAATAAAATGTAGCACTTATAGAATAGCAATTATATTTCAGCTTTCATTTATGTTTTGTAGTAAACTACTGTTTATCATCTGCCGACATCTACCTGTTGTCCCTCACCCTTCTTACCATGCCTCTCCTCCCTTGCTTCTTTAGGAAGCAGCTATGAGTTCCTTGTGGAATTACCAATAATTCATACAGTTCAAGTGAGGTTGACCCCTTCTACATCTTTGGGTGTGGACATAGAGCTCAGCAAATTGAGCATTTTGTTTTCCTGGATACAGTGATTTATTCAGGGACAGGCATGTGATACATGCAATGCCAATAAGGATAGGGAAATGCAATCCTGGGACTTATGTTTAAACAGTTGGTCTAAAAAAAATTAACCTCAAGGCTTTTGGGTGGCACAGTCAGTTAAGCGTCCCACTTTGGCTCAGGTCATGATCTCCCGGTTGGTGAGTTCAAGCCAGGCATCAGGCTCTGCACTGATAGTGGGATTATCTTTCCCTCCTCCTCTTTCTCTGCCCCTCCCCAACTTGCATGCACCTGCGTGCTCTCTCTCTCTCAAAATAAACAAGTAAAGAAATAAAACAAAAACAAAATAATTTTTTTTTAATTTAGCCTCTGATAATGGCAGGCTAGATTACTTTACACCTATCAACCACCCAAAAACAACAAAAAATAGCTAGAAGGCTAATATAAAGCACCTCTTTAAAAGGACTGGGGGTGGGGCGCCTGGGTGGCGCAGTCGGTTAAGCGTCCGACTTCAGCCAGGTCACGATCTCGCGGTCCGTGAGTTCGAGCCCCGCGTCGGGCTCTGGGCTGATGGCTCAGAGCCTGGAGCCTGTTTCCGATTCTGTGTCTCCCTCTCTCTCTGCCCCTCCCCCGTTCATGCTCTGTCTCTCTCTGTCCCAAAAATAAATAAACGTTGAAAAAAAAAATAAATAAAAATAAAAGGACTGGGGCATTACCAGTGCAGCAAGTAAACTCCAGAAGGTGAGTCTGATATTTGGCATCACTTTCTTCTCAGGGATTGCCAAGAAGCAGAGAATGGGAATTCAGCTGAGAACCTGAGCCGGAAGATGTGGTTGAGAGGCTGAGATGTAGAATAAAGTTTTAATTAGTTTCCTAAAAGGTCGGGAGGGGGGAGCTCAAAGCAGTTGGGGTACTGATAAATACCCTGGGATTTCATTTGGGAAAATAAAGATCTAAAGCCTATGAGTAAGGTCATACCAGAATAGTTGTGACAGGCCTAAACAAATTTTACATTAACTCAGCTCCTAATGGGTTAAAGGCAGTGGTTCTTAAGCAGGGGTGACACCAGAGTCAGCCCCAGGGGACGTTTGACCATATATGGAAACAGTTTTGATTCTCAGAACTTGGGAAAATGCTACTGGCATCTTTACAAAACAAAGAATTATCCAGTCAAAAGTACAAATAGTTCTGAGGTTTAAAAACCCTGGTTTTAGATGATTTGCACTAGCCAGACAGGGAAAAGGAAACTCTGGATGAATATATCACGTATTCCTTAAAATTACCTCTGTAATTTGTATACTAAATTTCCCTACTCAATTAAAATTCAATCAAAATAATTCATAATAAAAAATAAATAAATAAAAACCAAGAGAAAAAATAGGTAATAAAAACATAAAATAGAGGTTTAAAATTGGAGTATTTAGCCTCTGATTCTAAAAGAATAGTGCATACTTAACAGTTATAATGACAATAAATGTTGACAGAAACCTATAGACTGTAGAAAATAGTCAAATGGAGTCTAAAACTGCAAATCAATACACCTCTTAAACTATGGATTGGCACATAGGAAAAAAAATATTATGAAGGATATAGGGATTCGAACACCATAATACCTAACCTTAGAGCATACTTGGCCTTTATGTATATAACACTGAAGACAACACATTTGTTTCAATTGTTCCTGGTGCATTTATAAAAAGTAACCATATATTCCCTCCACAAAGCAAATAAACTTCAAACAGCTTGTAGGGATAGATCATATACATAGTAGGTTCTCTGATCACGATGGCATTAAGTCAAAATCAATAAGAAAAAGATAACTAGAAAGCAGTAATACATTTGAAAATTAAGAAGTACTCTTGTAACTACCTAATATTACACAAGAAAATGCTTATTAAATGTTTTAGCAAATTCTAGGTATATACTGTTAGACTTTTACATTTGTTATTCTTATCTTCTGGCATACAATCCTGTACTTTGTATCTAAAAATAAAGTAATATATTCTGTAGGTCTATGTAAATGTTGCCTTCCTTAAACTTTTCAACTCTAGTTTCCATTATTTGGATCCATTCTCAGGAGGTGTTCCACTTTGTGTAACATTATGGTTGCCTGGAACCCCACTTTGCATTCTAACTTCAACCCAGGTTGAAGCATTTCTGTTTCTTAACAATTTAGGGGGTGCTGGGTGGCTCAGTTGGTTGACTATCGGACCTTGATTTCAGCTCAGGTCATGATCCCAAGGTTGTGGGATTGAGCCCCATTTGGGGGCTGCTTGAGATTCTCTCTCTCTCTCTCTCTCTCTCTCTCTCTCTCTCTCTCTCCCTCCCTCTGCCCCTCTTCCCTGCTTGCTCTCTGTCTCTCTCAAATAATAAGAAAAAAATTAGTTTGGTTTTCAAATGAACTTTTTTTTTTAATTGAAGGGTAACTCCGTACAGAAAAGTATGCAGCATAAATACATCTCTCTACATATAGATGAATTTCAAATGAGTACAGACCATATAACCACCACCCTGATCAAGAAATAAAACATAGTCAGCATCTAGAAATTCCTTTTGCTCCATTGGGTAAAAGGAGCAATCAAAGTGGAAATTAGAGAACACTGAAAGTACTACCAATTAAACTTGTAGGATGCAGTTAAATGACATGATTAAACGACAAAAAATTGTGGACATGCCCTGAACACTCCTCCAATGAGGGATTATCCGAAATTTTGAGCAGGCTAATTTTATGCTATTTTAGGAAGTTTAAATAGCCAGTTGTACAGAGTGACCTATAAAGAAAGTGAAGTCAATAAATACAAAAATGAGGTTACGGTAGTAACTCAAAAGTGAGGCTTTTATTTAGAGATAATCATAGTGAAAGTTGGAAATGGGGGTGAGGAGAGACAAAGATACAGAGGAATCATTGATTAGCTGATGAGAAGGAGAAGGAAGAGCAAAGGGTAGTATTATGACTTTGTTTCTGAATGCCAGTGACAAGAGAAATAAGGCAGAAAAATGATTTTAGATAGAGGGACATTAATTGTTTTGGTCAACTTCTTGATTATGACATTTTATTTTTGCCACTAAAAATAAAAACAAAATTATGAGCCAGATGTGTCTAGTAATAGATTAGCATTGTATGGCAATCTTAAAAAATGTGTTTTTAAAAAGTGGTTTGGTCTTTCCATAGAGAGAGGGAAATCTGTATGCATGCTGGCAGAGCATGTCTAGACCATCTATCCTCAGTCCAATAGAATGGAAAAAGTACATTTTACACAAATATCAGAAATGATTAACTAAAACTGGAACTGCTTATGACAACTGATGAAAGTAATTCTTAACCTGGATTCATATTCAGATTTACTACATGTATTTCCCTGTGTAATTGTAAAATGGAATACAAACCTGAGAAAAGGTGAGTGGAAATTTGCAGAGAGGCTTTAAAGATATGTGGGCCACAGGAATGTTCAAGAAGAAGGCTTCTAATTTGATCTCCTTTCAGCTTCTATTTGAGGCAAGTGAGTGATGCTGTCATTTCTCCAGATGTTAATATTCAGAAAACTCTGTTACTGTACTGGAAAACGCATCTGAAGATTACATGAGTAGACAGCTTGGGACAGTTCAGTTTTAGACCTGCTACACGAATGCTGTATCTGAGCAGAATCAAGGATCAAGTTTGTCATTTTATTTATTTATTTATTTATTTATTTATTTATTTATTTATTTATTTATTTATTTATTTATTTATTTAAATAGAGAGAATGCATGCACACATAAGCAGGGGAGGGAGAGAAAAAGGGAGAGAAAAATCCCAAGCAGGCTCTGTGGTGTCAATGCAGAGCCCAACACACGGCTTGATCTCAGGAACTGTGAGAAGAACCTGAAAAGAATCAGAGGCTTACCGGACTGAGCCACCCAGACGCTCCAGGTTTTTCCATTTTGGCAAATAACGGTTAATTGCTACATTGATTGAATGTGCTTTGCTTTCTAAGTGTTTATGATCACTTTCTTTTACTACACATGAGACCTTGTTTGACTTTAACATCGATTTCATTATTTGGATACCACCCCTCTTTTTTTCACCAGTTATAAAACATTTCTAATTGTATTTTTAAAATCCTGTAATCTCCTTTTTCAGCATTCATGGGTGTGCAAAGTTCTTATGTGTGTAAAAACGTGGCTTAGGTATATAGGACAGAAGAGTTGGCTGAAGTGTCCAGTCTTGTAACTCTGATACATGTTCCCCAAATAAGAAAATAAGCTTTATATCAATTAAGTTTAGCTAAGCTAGCCAAGAATTTAAACATATTAATAAAAGTTCTTTTAAGTTAGCTGTTAATTTATGATAATTATGTTAATTTATCTCTAAATTGCCTCCAGTACCTAGAAAGAGTAATTATTTCCACAAAATCGTATAAAACAAATCCAAAAATTTGTAATGTTAATGTAACATTTAATGTATACAAAATATTGTATCACATTTATTTAGAGATAATAGGAAAGAGTATTATTCTTGGCCTGAGATATCACAAAGTTCAAATTAGTAAAGTTTTAGATCATGAGTACTTAATACATAATTTTTTAAGATAAAATTTGAATTCTGGGGATTTTTTATTTTAAACAGATACCATCGGATGATTCTATATCCTGGTTTAAAGAGTAACTTAATATATACAGCCATGTAGAAAACACTCTTCAGATCAGTGAGGTCACCATGTATAAAGGTGTGTTGCTACTGCTGAATCAGTCAGAAGCAAGAACTCTATAAAGCAAGTCACTAGGGGATGTGTCATAGTTTTTCCCAGCTGTAAATTTCTCTATGCATGTGTTACAAACATGCCTGACACTAAGTATGACTGTTATAGCTTAGCATTCATTTCCCCTGATATATTGACACTGGAGTGAAACATGGCAGCCTGGGACAAAGAGATTTGGTGTTCTCACGGTGAATCACCCCACACCAGCTACTGATAAGCAGTACCACAAATCATGGAGAGCTGGCAAGGTCCTATGCCCTAATTTGTTTTTAAAATTTTCATTCAGGCAGTGTAACTTCATTACATCCCTGCAAGCAAGACCCCAGGCATTGTGTGAGGGAGATTTACAGCCAAGTAAGACAGCCATTTCAGACTGCAGAGAAATCCCTGCCCCTGCACAGTGTCTGCAACTTTTCCTTAGTTTGGTGAAGTACATTTCTTACGATATTTACTTTTTTTTATGATAGATTTTTTTTTCTTCATTTGACTGGATGAGGGAATTTACTGCTGGATGTAAAGAAACACTCATTATCTCTGGTCACAGTCTTATTGAAAATCGATGTGTAAAAACTCTCTAATATCCTTTATTGGTATTCCTTAATCATAGTTTTCCTTTTCCTGTGAAAAGGTAAAAAGAATTCAGCAGATTGACTCCAGGTGAGGATATACATTCTGACATAGAGCTTGAAGTATGATGGAGAAAGAATGTATCATGTCAAACACCTTCAGCCATACTGTTGACAAACCAAATCTTGTCAAGTACTGGACAGCTTGCTTTCCCACCAAACTGCCTCTCCTGCTTGAGCCACGCATTAAAACCTGGCAGATCAACTTTTAACACTGACAGAAATGTTGTTGCCTACTTACTACTGCTTGGAGAGTGAACAGTCCAACTGACCTATTAAAGAACTTTGACACCCATAAACAATTTATAAAAACTTCGATTTGGCACAATGAAAACAACTCAACTGAAAAGACTTTGAGCAAGAGCATATCAGAGAGATAACCCATTTCCTAGAAAAGGATATATTTCTCAAACAAAAGAGCCGTTTAAAAATAATATATGATTTATTGATTAGAAGTAATCAAAAAGTTCTACCCTTCCTTTTCTGTTGAATTTGTTTAACATAAAGAATATCTGAATTGCTTTTTAAAATATTTCTTTTTTTCTGCCCTACTGATGTAGTTAATGTAACTACACATGGTAGAAATTTTGTAGAATATTGAATCCTCCTTTGACTTCCAGAACAATAATTATATTTTGAACACATAATTAGATTTAATCCAAAGCTGAAAGGGTGGTTTAAAGAGATTAAGCTAAAAACAAGTCTTGCTTAGTTGTAAATCCAAAAATATGTATATAAAAGTTTCTTAATATTCAAATGTATGTTTGAAATCATTCAGAGTTGAATCTTGGATGATACATTTATTTTACTCTCATGTGTTTCTCATTTTCTGCACTGAAACTGGACTTCAGTTTCAGCCTAGAAACGGGCATGTAAATATAATGCAAAAGACTGTCATAACTTCAGTGGATGCGTCATCCATATACTTTTGAAAAGTTTGTCAGTAATGTGACCAAGAAATATTCAGTTCTCAACCTGTAGCTCAGTGATTCTGGGTGGCGTCAGGAGAAATGCTGATGGCAGATATGTAGGCAGCATCTGTCCTTCAGGCCCTTGGCCTACGAAGGACCCAGGAGTGTTGAACTTTGACTGTCTTTAGTATTATTTTTATATCCATGCAATAAATCCAAACTATGTCAGTTTGAGATGTTGTTGGCAACATATTTTTACATTCCCAGGAGTGAGGGGCATTATGTTTTCTCTCATATACAGGAAACCCAGAAATGTTAGACTAGAAACAAAAATAGAATAGAAATTAATATCTTTAACTCTATTTGAGCAAAGCCATTTTTTTACTTTTAATGAAGTAAGGATAATGAATATGCCAGTATTACTTTTGAGTTATTGCACATGTTCATTTTGAAAAGTATGCCTTTGAAGTTTATTCATTAGAAAGGTGAATATTATGTTAAATGCATTTAAATTTATTTATTTTTTGTCAAAATTCACAATAAAACATGTTAATAAATGATACAACCAAATTTCTAGGGACCGTGAATAAAAAGAGATCACATGAAGAAAAACAATACAAATTCCTTTATTTCATAGTAGAATATGTATATGCTCTCTCTCTTTTTGACTTTTTATTTTCAGTGCCCCAAAGACTAGTGCAGGAATCTAAAGTTGTACTGCTCTTCTCCCTCCCAAAAGTAAATCCATTTATTTCTTTATTCAGTAGCATAGAGTATAAGCAAATGCTTCAGAGAAAACACAATCCTTGCAATTGTCTGAATTTTAACTGGCTACTGTGTTTAGATTTTCAATTTTCCTTCCTTTTTCCCTGCCAGTTTTGAAGAGAGTGTTCATATGCCTCACAATATGCTGAGCTCAAGATGATCAGCCAAGTCTTGGCTTCTTTGAGAGCTTAAACCCTTTAAACTCAGTGCTCTTTCCAGCTGGCAGGTCAGCAGCACTGAGCAGACACTGCAGGTTTCTGCTTAGTTAAGTTTCCACAAATGCAGCTCTGCTTATTCTTAGCAAGAAAGGGGAAAGATTATCTGCCCCATGAACAATTCTATCCATCTTCCTTTTCTTAGCTCTCTGTGTCTAATCTGTTTGGCACTGCAGGCTTTTTTTTTCTTCTTTTATTCATAAGTTTTTGATTGACAGATATTATTAGAAACAAACAAACAAACAAACCGTAAGATGTTAATGTCTTTCACTCCTGAAAGCATATATTTACTTCTCATGAAACCTGCAAATGTTTCACTTGTTTTCCCACTTTATATTAATAGACATAGTTGGCAATATAATACTTAGTAGATTTATTCTTCAGATGTTAGTTTTTATGTAGAGATTAAGTTCACAAAAAACAATGTACACTTTCTTTAAATTCATTTCACTCTTCACATCGAAACTCCATTTCAGACATTTCCTCCTTAACGCTTCAACTCTTGTTCAAACACTGACAGCTTTTCTTAGGGTTATTCAAATTGGCCACACAAAGTTGGAATGTCTGTTTTTTCTGCACATTTTCTTCAGGTCATTATTAAAACCTCAAAATAAAAATAAATGGGATTTGGGGTAGCACTTAAATCACTCGTATAGCTTATGAATGAAAATTCAGTATTGGCTGACATCAGCTTAAGCAAGAATCAGGCTACGTTGCTACATGTTCTTGATTTTTGTATGCATCTGCAAATGAAATTACTGGTTTGCATTGGTTTGAGTTTGATTAGTTACTTGAATTTCCTATGGTAGAAATCTGTAAATGGTTGAATTCAAAAAACCATGCAATGATTTCATTTATTATATGATTATTAGACTTAGTTGTGGACAAATAATAATAATAACTATTGATTTTGGCCTTAGGTATAACAAGAAGCCCAAAGCAATATATTTTATTTTAAATTGACTATTGTGAATTCTAAATCCCCCTTCAGCTGTCATTTATTTATTTTTATTTTTAGCTGATATGTTTGGCATTTGTTTTCATGAACTTTATGAGAAAACCAAATCTTTTCCATGACTTCTTACTTATATATATTGTCCATCTATATATAGGTTGACCTACAATTTTTTGTCTTCTTAATTAATTAAGGATTTCTGGCCCAGAGATTTTTAAATGACTTTGGACAAGAAAATGATCCACATCTGTGAAGTCACTCTATAATTCAAGCTTCATTTAGTGTTACGGCAAAATATTAAAGGGGAAGGGGAAGAAACGTGGGAAATTTTTCACTGGAATGGAAAACTAGGTTCACAAGAACATGAGGGTCACAGTCCTTTAAAAACTTCTATGTAAGGCCACATTAAATAATGATAAGAATAGTAGCATTAAATGTTTTTATCTTTTAAATTATACAGAAATTATCAAAATGTATTTTTTTCTAACCTCATTTTTCAATCTTAAAATTGCTGTTTCATATCCATTGTTCCTCCTGTTTCTGCAGTAACCTGAAATCATGTAGAAAAGACTTCATTTTTGACACCTCCAATAGGAAGCCCACACCTGAGAATCTGAAATATAAAACTCAGGTGCTCTAAAATCAGTCTTCAAGTTTTTGTAAAAAGGGGACTTGGAGCAAAAGCTTTAGAGAGAAATATAATTAACCCAGTGTGGTTATCATTCAAGCTCCTGGTAGGAAACACATGGCACGTTCAAAAGGGGTGATTCAAGAGAGATTGATACTAAGATGTTTTGTTTTACTTTGTTTTGTTTTGTTTTGTTTTACAAAGGTATTGGCAGGGTTAAGAAAAACCAACAAGGGATGGTTTTAGCAGAAAGCCGTTACCCCCCTCCCCCATGTTGGTGAGGTTCAAGTGGAAAGCTGATACCAGAACTCTGTCACACCTACAACTATAGGAGAGGTCTGCTGAGCCTTTGAATTAAGGTCTCCACCATGATCAGCTTACAACCAGGCAGTGAAGGATGTAGCTTTATAAACGTCTTGTTTTTCTAATCAACCACTAATAGTTCCATTGACTATTAGTAGTTCACTAGTAGTTCCATTGGCCAAACCAATTAGAGGTCAGAGAGCAAGGAAATTCATTTGATGCAATTCATAAAGATCAGCTTTCAGGGAACAAAGCAAAGTGGAAGCGTATAAAGGAGGTCTCTAGGATAAACCAAAAATATCTGTACCATTAATAAACTAAAATGCACAAAGTATTGGAGTGACTGGCTAAATGGTGCATTTCCAGGTAAAGGGATAGTATACATAATAGTATAAAATACTGTAAGAAATCATCCATATCCACTGAGAATGCAAAGTGGCTCATTTCCACTTTACTAAATCACCAGAAAAGGTTATTTTTCATTATGTAGTAATGATTGGGTTTTAAATAAGTTTATAGAAAAGAGGTGGTACTTTTTTAAATAGAGAACTCTAATAAATAGAAAACGCTAATAATTGTGTGTAGCAGCCAAATGTTTACCATAATGTAGGACAGTATCTTGTATTATGACAGTCTGTCAAAATTATTCACTCAAATAGTAATTGATTAAAGAGTATCTGTCTATTATTCTGTGAGCATAGAATCTATGTTGTGTAGATGCATAAAGAATTGCCAAGTTGAGGGGCGCCTGGGTGGCGCAGTCGGTTAAGCGTCCGACTTCAGCCAGGTCACGATCTCGCGGTCCGTGAGTTCGAGCCCCGCGTCGGGCTCTGGGCTGATGGCTCAGAGCCTGGAGCCTGTTTCCGATTCTGTGTCTCCCTCTCTCTCTGCCCCTCCCCCGTTCATGCTCTGTCTCTCTCTGTCCCAAAAATAAATAAACGTTGAAAAAAAATTAAAAAAAAAAAAGAAGAGAAATATAAATATTTAATTTATTGTCGTGTAATGTGATCCTTTAAGTCACCATGTACTTTTTAAGTTCTTTCATGTGTTTAGAGAAACCAGAAGGCAAGAGATTCAGAAGGCCTTTCTGAGAAACGCCCAATGCTCAAATCTTTTGGTTGCATTTTTTTTCCCTGAAAAGAGATCACCTAAAAAGGTGACAGTCTGCCACCTAAAAGAATTCTGATAGAACTAGCACAATTTTTGTGCCCAGTGATAACTCATGAAAATTGTCTAAACAGTTTGATAATCACTCAGGTTTTACTATAGGAATTTGTATATTAATATAGATTTTCTATAATTTGTTTATCCTCATGGCTTCATCCAATCCTCTAAACAATCTATAATGGAGACTGAGAAGGGCAAAAGAGCCAAAGTTTCATTTTAAAGGATTATCAGCTAATCTGTAATTGTCTATAAGCTTTTATTTTTGAAATGTCAAAGGGTACAATGGACTTGGTAATTAGAATGCTTGCACTCGCATTGGTGTCAAGTATAAAATACATTTTGCCATATGAAAATACATTGGGTCAATTTTTGCGTCTTCTTTTCAGATCGGTATTCAGAAGTTTTTCCTGGTCATTTACTTTTTTCATGAGAGGAATTGAACTATTGTCAGGAATATTTTTAACAGAGCAATGACAACAGTAATACAATAAGCATTTTTAAATGCCTACCAGTTGTCAGACATAGAGCTAAGTGTCTTAAATGGAATTTCTCATTAATTCTTACAGCATCTTTTTCAGACAAGAAGTTGTACCACTTACATATGAGGAAACTAAAGAAAAGATCAATTAAGTGTACTTTGCTCCCTAGGACAGTAAATGGACAATCAGATCTCACTGTTTTAACTCAGCCCTGCTGTGATGCTTCCTTAAACATAACTCTAACAGGGCTTTTTCCTTTCTTCCTTTTTTTTTTTTTTAATAGGATAGACCATCAAAGGCCTTTGGAAATTAGAATTCATTAACAATCACAGGGCCAAAAAGTATGAGAAATTATTTTTGTCTCAATCTCACGTAACAACATTGAAAATACTCTGGCCCATGGACTCAGGTACTGTTGGAAGGGAAAACGAAATTGTTCTAGATTAAAAAAACAAACTAAAACAAAAATTACTAAATAATCTTGTACAGGAGCCCAAAAAGTAAGAGAAAGCCAAATTGGCAAGCTTGAATGTTTGCAAAGTCAGTTTATCAATAGACATTACAAACCCCCTATAAACAAACTCAAGAAAGATATATTAACTTATTCTTCAATATCAAATTACACTAGAGAAAATTTATTCCAAAATTTAGAATTTTAATATTCCCTTCCTGTAAAGCTAAAAGTGAGGATCCTTCTGTATGGCTAGCAACATGTGTGTAATGTTTATTCTCTTTTACAGTGATACTCTTTAAGAAAAGTAAATAATTATATTTTATTCAAACCTAGATAAATACACTCACAGTATTAGCATACCATAAGTGATATAAAAATAAAGCCATCTTAAATTTATTCATAGAATAATGATGGCCCTTTTCTGTTTCTTATTAATGTATTTATACTTGCTCTTTATTAGAAAGTATTAAATTTCTGTAGTTTTTTTAAAGGTAATTAGTAAACATACAAATCATTTGATTGATTTGTTACATTGTGCACTATTTTATAAGAAATGAGACCTTTATTTTTTTAATGTTTATTTATTTTTGAGAGAGAGAGAGAGAGACACATAGCATGAGTGGGGGAAGGGGAGAAAGAAAGGGAGACACAGAATCTGAAGCAGGCTCCAGGCTCTGAGCTGTCAGCACAGAGCCTGATGCAGGGCTCTAATCCACAAACTGTGGGGCCATGACCTAAGCTGAAGTGGACGCTTAACTGAGTAAGCCACCCAGGTGCCCTAAAATGAGACCTTTATTAATGTTCCAAAAGCCAAATATAACTTCATATATATATGAAATTTCTTCCTTTAGCCTTTTCTAGGGACTTATTACAATATCACATATACTGTAAAGGTACACTTCGAAGAGAATTAGCATAGGGTTTGATGTTTCTGTGCTATACCTAACTGTAATAACCAAAGAGCAAAACACAGAGGATATTGTAGCCCTCACCTTGTTGGTTAACAGTCCAATATAGAACTGCAAAAGACTCTTTTTTATTTAGCTAGTAACTCTGTGTGATTGCTGTAGGCCCCATCTCTCTTTCTAAAATGTGAATTTAGGAACCATCAATAGTTTATGCCTCTGACTGATCTTCAAATAAGTAAAGATAGTCCCAAAGAATACCTTAAAAACAGATTTTGGAAAAGTTTTATTTGTAAAGGGGGTGCATTACTAGTTCAGGCTACTTAACTGTCCTGGAAAAATCTGTAAACCCTAAAAAATATACAGTTGATAATAAAGTATATTATTTTATAAACCACATCTATTCTAAATTCATATTATGTTTTGAAATATCTAATTAAATTTTTATTTTCTACCCATCAATAATAAAACTATTCTCTCTTCCAAGTTACAGATGACGTGTTTGAGGTATAAGGTGAGAAAAATGTTCCATATTAGCCTACTCCACATTGCTTAAGGGAAACACGTTATAGCTTATGACTGAGGAACATACTTTTTTAACATTTATTGAACATCTATTACACACTGCTTATGTATATCCACCAAATTGCATTCTGGTCTTCTTTCTTCAATTAATTTACTGTGTAACCTTAATTCCTGTATCTCATTTATGTAAGATAATTAAACGAGGTGAACTATATTTCCAAATGGATATTTTTTAACTTAGAAGAAATAGTTGTATATGACAATAATTTCATTTTAATTCTATTAGTATCAGAATTGTTTGGACCTAGTTCAGCAATTGAACTTTTGATGTTTCAAAAAAATCTTACTATTTGAAGGGTCGACCTATAAAATAACAGGATAGTTCTCTAGTGAGGTTCAGAGAAATATAAGCTAATTTTAGGCAACATGCTTTGTGTGTTCTGTTCTTTCCTAGAGGAGGACGAGGATAAGAGACCAAATAGATCTACAATGAAATCTAGTTAAATATAAAGGTTTATATATTTTCAGTGTTTGAAGGGAAATATCAGTGTCCACATGGAGGGCTAAGTGAACACTGACCTTAAAACTAGGTGTGTATGTTGGAACTTTTCAAAGACAGAGCCCCTGCGTAATTATCTCCTATATCTTCAGAAAGACTTATCACAACAAGTAATTCGTGAACCTGCTAGACACTATCAAACATTTAGTATATGGATATTCTTATTGAAGTCTATTTGTTTGGCTTTCTTATTGGTCTAATCCCATAACTACAGATCAGAGGTGCAAAGAATTTGACTTCATTAAGTTTTTTTTAATTAATTAATTCATTCATTAATTTAGAGAGCAATTGGGGGAGGGACAGAGAGAGAGAGAGAGAGAGAGAGAATCCCAGGCAGACTCAGCATTGTCAATGTAGAGCCCAATGCGAGGCTCAGACTCATGAAATGTGAGATCATGACCTGAGCCTAAGTAGGATGCTTAGCCAACTGAGCCACCCAAGCGCACATTGAAGTTTTTTTTTAACTTCTATAAAATGTCCTAATTAACAATTCCAACAACTTACCTCATAAATAGAGTTATATAACTTTAACCATGTCCCCCACTCCAGTCATTATGAGCTCAACCAGAATGCAGTAGAATATACTAGGTTTTCAGAAGTGTAACACTTTTCTCATGCTTTTCTTTTTTCTCTATCTCATTCATGATGAAATTTCAATTTTTCTTGTTTTATTCTTTTTTTTAAGTTTATTTATTTATTTTTAAGTAATCTCTACACCCAACATGGGACTCCAACTCATGACTTGCGATCAAGAGTCACATGCCCCTTTGACTGAGCCAGCCAGGTGCCCCTCAGTTATCCTATTTCTGTCACTCACTCCATTTGATCACCATTGTCTATCCAATTGGTAACCACAATGCTTGTTGGTTTGCCAAATAAGGCCTTTATGACATTTTAGTGGATGCTGTCTGTGATTTGCTGTTCAGAACTTCCTTCAGGACTGAAAGATAAAGTCCTTGCTGGTGTAAGTGCTTCCAGCTATTAGCCATCTTAGAAAATTGTGCTCAGCCGGAGAGGATCATTTCACTCCTGGTCTTGCTCATCAATGCATATCACTGGTGGATACATGATTATGTAGGCCCAGCCCCCTCACCATCAAGTAGAATGCTTCTGAGGAGATCTCCCAGACTCTGTTATTTATTTGGCTTCAGCAGATCCCTTTAAGACTGTATTTCAGTCTAACTTTTCCTCTTGCCTATTCTTTCTTTCTTTCCTCGGATGCTTATCCTACACATTTGTTTCCGTTTTAGAGTATGCTTTCTGAAAAGGTATCAGAATTATTTATCATCTTTGAACATTTTCTTTTTGGTTTTGTTCATAGAGTCTTAGTCATCCATGTCTCTGTAAACAAGAAATAAAATGAATTTATTTGTTAGAAATAATTAGATACAAAATATAGCATATAACATGTAATAGGTTGTACAGAACAGAAATCAGACATATAGTTTTTTCTAATAAACTGTAGTTAACATTCATTGTTTAGCATTCATTCTTTTATAATTTAGTTTCCTATACATTCACTTTTTTTTAATTTAAATCCAAGTTAGTTAATATATAGTGCAATAATGGTTTCAGGAGCAGAATTTAGTGATTCATCACTTACATATAACACCCAGTGCTCATCCCAAAAAGTGCCTTCCTTAATGTCCATCACCTGTTTAGTGCATTCCCTACCCAACACCCCTCCAGCAACCCTAAGTTTGTTCTCTGTATTTAAGTCTCTTATGGTCCCTCTGTTTTTATCTTATTGTTCCTTCCCTTCCACTATGTTCATCTGTTTTGTTTCTTAAATTCCACATATGAGTGAAACCATAATATTTGTCTTTCTCTGACTGATCTATTTCACTCAGAATAATCCTTTCTGGTTCCATCCATGTTGTTGTAAATGGCAAGATTTCATTCTTTTCAATCTCTGAGTAATATTCCATTGTATATACATACACCATATTTTCTTTATCCATTCATCTATCGATGGACATTTGGGCTCTTTCCATACTTTGGCTATTGTCAATAGTGCTGCTATGAACATTGGAGTGCAAGTGCCCCTTCCAATCAGCATTTTTGTATCCTATGGATAAATACCTAGTAGTACAATCGCTGGGTCATAGGGTAGCTTTATTTTGAATTTTTTGAGGAACCTCCATACTGTTTTCCAGACTGGCTGCACCAGTTTGCATTCACACCAACAGTTCAAAAGTGTTCCCCTTTCTCTTCATCCTCACCAACATCTGTTGTTTCCTGAGTTGTTAATGTTAGCTATTCTGACAGGTGTGAGGTGGTATCTCATTGTGGTTTTGATTTGTATTTCCCTGATGATGAGTGATGTTGATCATTTTTTCATGTGTCGGTTTGCCATCTGGATGTCTTCTTTGGAGAAGACTGTCTGTTCATGTCTTTTGCCCATTTCATCACAGGATTATTTGTTTTCTGGGTATTGAATTTGATAAGTTATTTATAGATTTTAAATACTAACCCTTTATGCAATGTGTCATTTGAAAATATCTTCTTCCATTCTGCTTGTTGCCTTTTAGTTTTGGTGATTATTTCTTTCATTGTGCAGAAGCTTTTTATCTTGATGAGGTCCCAATAGTTCATTTTTGTTTTTGTTTCCTTTGCCTCTCAGGACATGTCTAGTAAGAAGTTGCTGTGGCAGAGGTCAAAGAGGTTGCTGCATGTTTTTTTCTCTAGGATTTTGACAGTTTCCTGTCTCAACATTTAGGTCTTTCATCCATTTTGAATTTATTTTTGTGTATGGTGTAAGAAAGTGGTCCAGCTTCATTCTTCCACACTTGCTGTCCAGTTTTCCCAATACCATTTGTGGAAGAGAATGTCATTTTTCCACTGGATATTCTTTCCTGCTTTGTCAAAGATTAGTTGGCCATACGTTTGTGGGTCCAATTCTGGGTTCTCTATTCTGTTTCACTGATCTATGTGTGTGTTTTTGTGCCAGTACCATACTGTCTTGATGATTACAGCTTTGTATAATACAGCTTGAAGTCTGGAATTGTGATGCCTCCACCTTTTTTTTTTTATTTTTTCTTTTTCAACATTGCTTCAGCTATCTGGGGTCTTTTGTGGTTCCATACACATTTTTGTATTGTTTGTTCTAGCTCTGTGAAGAATGCTAGTGTTATTTTGACTGGGTTGCATTGAATGTGTAAGTTGCTTTGTATCAACATTTTAACAATATTTGTTCTTCCAATGCTTGAGCATGGAATGTTTTTTCCATTTATTTGTGTCTTCTTTAATTTCTTTCATAATCTTTCATAATAGTTTTCAGCATGCAGATTTTTCACCTCTTTGGTTAGGTTTATTCCTAGGTATTTTATGGTTTGGTTGCAATTATAAATGGGATCAATTCCTTGATTTCTCTTTCTGTTGCTTCATTATTGGTGTATAGAAATGCAACTGATTTTTGTACATTGATTTTATACGTTCACTAATTTAAGTTGGACAATAACTCCCTTTGAACATGAGTATAAATAGGACAGTGGATGAATTATTCTCTTAGATTTTTCTATAAGTAATGAAAAAAAGAATTAAAAAAACCAGACTCTTATTTTTCTTTATTCATTTAAAGTTATTTTTAATGGACTTGATCTCATATTTACAAAGATGTTTCCCATCTTTCCTTCTCTGTATCAAAATAAACTGTTCCTATAACTTTAACTTGTACTACCAAAGTATCCTGACTATTCATATATCTTGCCACATGTAGAAAACACATATAAAGATATTATAAAAATGTATGGGGCGCCTGGGTGGCGCAGTCGGTTAAGCGTCCGACTTCAGCCAGGTCACGATCTCGCGGTCCGTGAGTTCGAGCCCCGCGTCAGGCTCTGGGCTGATGGCTCAGAGCCTGGAGCCTGTTTCCGATTCTGTGTCTCCCTCTCTCTCTGCCCCTCCCCCGTTCATGCTCTGTCTCTCTCTGTCCCAAAAATAAAAAATAATAAATGGAAAAAAAAAATTAAAAAAGATATTATAAAAATGTAATGATATGTAACCTTGTTTTAGCAGAATCAGGTATTTAGTTTAAGCTGACTCCAAGGAAGTTTAATCCATGGAGTAAGGAAAGGATTTAACTAAATGTTGGCATATCATGAATGAAATCTTTTGAAATCCAGAGTAATAGGGAAGACAATCAAAATGGGAACTGAGATAGAAAATACTAATTGTCTAATTAAATCTGCTTCCTGATTCTGAGTAGATGTGCCATTATATCTGTTAGGTCTTGCACATGAAGTCAAAAAATTCCTTTCATGACTAAATTCAAGGTCCCACATTAATCACAAGCTGTGTGTTTATCTTTCATTTGTTTCTCTTAATTAAAAAGAAAAATGGAAATTTAAGTAGTTACCTTCAACAGCATTACAGGAAAAGGTAGCAGGCATATGTGACCTACTTTATTTAGAGATCAGTAAGTTAAATGTTTTAATATTTTCACATAGGAATTATCCAATAAACAGATGCACACATTTAGCTCAATTGAATGGAAGAAAAATAAACTATAAATCTTCAAATAAAAAATTACTCAAGACAAACCCACATGGATTATTTTAAGAAAACTGTCAGTTAACATTAATGACTTCATATGATGAATGCCAACACAGTATGGCTCCCTAAACCCAAAGTGTGCTGTTTTGCAGCAGCATCTTCACTTGTTCCTAGTCTAAGGCAATGAGTGCTGGCAGTAGAACTGGATAGGGATAACGATGCTTCAGGTGGATACATCCCTCAAGGTGAGAAACCTCCTACAGAAGACCAGCAACAGCACATCTCTCTCAGTGGCATATTCCAAACCATAATGTACCATAACCAAAGGAGCAGGTTGGTAGAGAATATAATCATAGTGCTGTCAGATTTAAGAAATAAATATTTAGGACATTCAGTTCAATTTACATTTCAGATAGGCAATGACTAATTTCTCACTATAAGTATATACTAAATATTGTATCTTCTATTTTATCTGGCAACTCTATATAATAAGTTTCCAAAGACAAATAAGAAGAACATATTCAAAGGCCAATAAGGAAAACAGAAACCATTTAAGGTATTTCACAGAAAATTTAATGCAGAGAATTGGTTACATGGGTATTGGAAGGCCTATGAGAGCAAAAGGAAAATAGTGAGGTAACTCGGATGTTAGTAACTACAGGAAAGAGCTATGATCTGCAGGTCTGAGGCACAAAAGGGAGGGGCTTATTTCCTGGAACCCACAATGAAAAGAGAAGTAGCAGAGCTGTACCTAGACCTTGATAAACGGCCCCACCATTGATAGGCAACATGGGGAAGGAACCACCCAAGGTAAAGTATGAACCCCGCAAAAAGTTCCAGGTGGGATTAACAAGACCACCAAGGAAGACAAGGAGCCGACTCTGACTACTGTGGAAAAGAGGCTTGCTCTTGAATTGGTGTTAGCTACTGCTGTATTAATGCTGATATCAACCGCCTTCTCCTCCTCCAACCATTGGTAGAGCCCAGCCTGAAACAAGCTGGCCAGGAACTCTAAGAAATACCATTCCCCTTTCCTTAAAATACACAGAGAAACACAGAAAGTGTGAATAGGGGCGGAAGGCAATTCCTCAAAGACCATCTTTCTGAAAATCTGGAGAAAAGAATAAGGTTCAGAAAAAAATTAGAACATTAATTTAAGTTCCAAAATTAACAAACTAAAGAATTAACAGCTGAAGTGACAGAATTAATAAGAAAGACAAAGACTTTATGTAAGTATAAATAATTTCATCAGAGTGGTTAGGATAATATTTCTCTTATAAAAAAGAATTTGATTTCCTATAAGCTGCAAATAAATTTGGCAAGGTAAAATTAAAATTATTTTAACTAACAGGCAGAAGAGAAAAATGGCCAGTACCAGAGATCAAATCAATCAAATGGAGGAAGGTCCCAGAGAATTTTCTTAGTGTTAAAAACACATAAAAAAAAAAAAATGAAATAAAGAGCTAGACTATTCCAGGAGCCTCATCCAGTCTGGTGGTCAATCTTGCCACACTGACAAGAGTACATGATGCTAAAAATGCAGCAGATAACTGGCCAGGTGGGCATGTTCAATCCCATGGCCATCCCATTCGGGGCTCCCAGCACCCACACACCAGCACTGATATAGCAGCAAGAGGCACTGATGGCGTCATTTGTGCCGGATGGCCACCTGAACCCCATGGCTGCCTTCACTGCTGCTCAGATGCAACAGATGGTGGCCCTCAAGATGAACGTCCTGGCGGCCTCACCGTAACCCCAGCTTCAGGCGGCAGCACCTCTCCGGGCATCACTTCACCAGCTGTGCATGCCTAGCGCCCCATCCCCTACTGGGGTGACCGGCTTCACGGGCCTCCCCAACAGGCCAGTGGGCAAGCTACGGTGGAAACAGTTTCCCACTGGTATCCCTACCCCCCTACCCAACACAGAGGCCCACCACCACAGGCTCCCTGCAACAGGCTACTGGAATCAAAAGTTCGGGTCCCACTGCCTATTGTGCCAACTATGGTCAGATAAGACAGGCCTTTCCTCAGTAACTTCCATTGATCCCCCAGCAACAGAGAGAAGGCTCTGTGAGCTCCAACCTCCCAGCCAGCGTGCAAACCGTCAGCCAGGCCGTGAACGTCTTCCAGGGGGGCATGAGAGGCTCAAAGTGCAGCAGAAGCGGCCCAGAGACGCCAATCGCCCTTCCGGTGCATCTACAGGTCTCTCCCGTCACCCCGGGGGGAAGACCAGGACACGTGCAGGGCAGGATGCTTAATGGGCTACATTAAAAAACAAACCTCTCTCTCTCTATTTGAAAATGAGAACTTTTGACGTATCAGCCAATATCAATCAAGCTGAGGACAACAGACACTCAGTGAACTAATATTTCGTTAAGGAAAGTATAGTAACTGTGAGATTCAGAGGGCACGTGCTTGGGGGAAAATCTATATGACGTAAAGAAGAAGACAATGAAGAAAAATGGGGGGGGGGAGCACAAAAAATGGCATCTTCCCAACAAAATAACTTGAGACCAGACGGGGATGCTGAAGGGCTGAGAATCAGGAAGAAACGCAGCTTACTGATCCCCAGAGCTTTTCTAGCCTGAGGGCTCTAGGGCAAGCTGGGGCAGGCTGGGGCAGGCTAGGGCAAGTTGTGTGGCCGGGGTGGTTCCCAGGGGACAGCTAGGAAGACGCCAATGAGCATCTCTATTATTCCTTTAGCTATTTGGGGACCAAAGGACCAAACTTTTTATTGCAGATGTGTAGCTCGATGTCAACCAGAGGGGTCATGGAGGAGAACCTCCTTCCCGAAGCGTGGGTGTTCTTGAGACAGCTTAGCATGATTGTCTGAAAAATATAATGAAAAATGAAGTTTAAAAACCAAAAAAAAAAAAAAAAAACCAAAAAGGGGAAAATGCTTCAGTGCTTTTAAAAGAGTAAAATAATAGTTCTTTTATACTTTGAGAGGTGCCTTCATTATCCTTGTTCAAGTCTATGACGCTTTCCTACAGTTTTATGTATCATATGTCTGGATGGAGCCATTAAGATGAACAAATGGGTGGGTGTTTGGAGATAGTAACAAAAATATTAAAACACTTTAACCATGAAGTGTGAGAAAACAAGGAGGTGAAAAAAGGGACTGACAGAAGCAAGATAATTGTGAAAAGTTTGTAAATGCTTCTCTTTCCCCTCTTAAAATCCTAATAAGTATACAGAATTTTTTAAAAAGCATTTGAAATACCTATAAAATAGAGGAAAAATTAGGAGAATGCAGATTTTAAAAAATTAAAGGAAAAAAAAAACCCTATAGATGTTAGCATTACTGCTAAAATCCCAGAAGTTGTAGTGCTGTACTTTTGCAGAGTTGAGTCTCAGGGCGAATCCCTTCTCCCTGCATGCTCTCGGAAGCCATTGACCCCCAGAGCCAGGCCAGCCTCACCCAGACTTGCAGGCTCCTGGGTGCCCACCACTGGTGGAGGCTGTGCCCCAGGCAGTAAAGGCCCTCCACCAGCTCTTGCCTGCCTTGCACTGAGATCTGGATGCACTATCAGATCATCCTCTCTCTGCAAACCCTCAACCCTTTCCGCTTCATCACCTTCCAGAGATTTTCCAGGCAAGGGAGACCTGGGAACTTTCATCCTAAAACAACTAAACAACACAAACACACACATACAAAAGCCTTGAAGAAGAGAGAAAAAAATAAACAATCTTTGAAGATTTCTGAAAACTGTTTAGAAGGAATTTTGAAAAACAAGGATGTTTAAATTATGCTGGTTCAGTTTTTTTGTAAATAAATTTGCATATTTTATAAGGCTTTTAATTGTACGGATAGAGAAAATAACGAGGAAAATTACGTAATAAAAGCACAAAATTTATCTTTGGTAAATTATTTATTGCAGTTAAAAAAGACTATTAAAAAACTCAAAATCAGAAAAAAGCACTGAATTATTGAAGAAGACATATTTTAAAGTATAACATATTTAATATAATTTATTTGCTCCTTTGGGAGGACTTATTTTGGCATTCTCCTTGATAGCCCTTCTCCCATTGTTGCCCAGTTCATCTGGAAGCCAGGACATCTCAAATCTACCATTTCTTTCTTTCGTCTCTCTTTCTTTCTTTCTTTCTTTCTTTCTTTCTTTCTTTCTTTCTTTCTTTCTTTCTTTCCTCTTTCTTTCTTCCTTTCTTCCTTTCTTTCTTCCTTTCTTTCCTCTTTCTTTCTTCCTTTCTTCCTTTCTTTCTTCCTTTCTTTCCTCTTTCTCTCTCTCTCTCTCTCTCTTTTTTTTTTTTTTTTAGAAAAACAACTATCTGGTTACTCTCCTGCTTTATCTTTCCATTTTGTTGGTTAATTATTCTTTTTAAAATTTTTTTTCTTTCTCTTGGCTCCTCCTTTTGGGATGTCCAGAAGAAAACAAAAACAAAAACAAAAACAAAAAAAAACAGCTGAAATTCAATACAACTTATCTTTTCACACTCAACTCCGAAAAATTCCTTGTAACCTTCTGTAACTATTAGTTGGTGCTTTCTCTAGCTTAGCCCAAATTAAAGCACACTTTAAAAGAAAAAGAAAGAAAAGAAATGGAAAGAATTAGAGAAGCATTGAGACATGGAGATACAGAATAAGATACAGGCATTCTAAAATCAATCAAATGTAGTTATAGAAGTAAGAAAAACAGGAAGAAATCAGATACACAATAAAAAACTACTTCTTAAAATTGAATATTTCAGAACAAAATGGCGTATCTAGTACTAAGCAAGTGAGTATCATAGCCAGGACATTTTGGTGAAGTTTCAGAGTCCCAAGAATAACATTAAATTCCTAAACGATTCCATAGACAGAATTCTAGTTCCTTACAAAAGAACAAATACCAGACATTTCATCAACAACTCTGCCAGGAAACAATAGAACAATATGTTTAAAGTCATCAAGGAAAACTTTACAAATTAGTAACTAAATGTCCAACAAAAGTGTCATTCAAAACTAAGGAGAAATAAAGCCAAATAAGATTTTGGTTTGTTTCCAAAAAATTTTTTGAAGGAAATATATAGAGATTACTTTCTCAAAATGATACAGCATAAGGAAGAAAGAGAAAGATATAATTGAAAACTGAAAAAAAAGGGGGGATGAACAAAGAAACCAATAAAACATAATAAAAGAAAATTAAACAGAAACCAGCTAGTATTCACAGAAAACACTTTTCAAGCGTAAATTTATTGAACAGTGAAAGTAATTTTAGAAAAAAAGGTTTTGATTGGTTGAATAAATATATTGGTAGAAAATGTAGGTAAATGTAAGGAGGTAGGGTTCTGAATGGGACAAAACAATGATGCTTTGTTTGCTTTATAAACCCTAACATAGAAACAGAAATAGCAACTGGAACACCAAAGAGAACACAGAAGCAGCAATTTCAGCAAAACCAAGTTACAAGTTATCCCCATCACCCTACCCAAATGCCCTGAACATGAATGAAACAGCAAATCCTTCATAGACCCCCTCATGGGTTTAATAGTAGTACAAGTAGCTGGGAGAAGAAAAAAGGAGTACTAATAGTTCTAAAGTCTCAGAGTCCAGAAAACTCCAGCAGATATTCCCATGCATATTGAGAAAATCGGGAAACAAGAAAAAGTATCTATAGGCTATAATTTGTGGGTGGGAGGTTAAAAATATTTACCAAGCCTCACTACACTGGCAGCATGAATATCAGAGTGTCCTGGGGTAGCTTAATCTCTGAAGAGCTAAGGTGTCAAATATGGTGGCTACTACCCATATATAGCTATTAAGCTAGTCTGGATTCCAATTTACTGATAATATGAAATACGCACCAGGTTTTGGAGACTTAGCGGCCCCTCCACAAAAAAAAAAAAAAAAAAAAAAAGAGCATAAATTATCCCAGGCTTTTATTTTGATTTAAAATTAAAATGTTAATTATTTATGATAAATAGGATTGTGTAAAATGTATTGTCAAAATTAATTTCATCTGTTTCTTTTCATTTTTTTCTAATGTGGCTAGTAGAAAAGTTAAAACTGCTTATGTGATTCATACCCATATATCAGATAGTGCTATTCTAGAGGTTCAGACATATCTCAGAAATCTTTAGAAACTGACAGAGACTTCCAAATAGTGGGGGTAGAATTAAAACTGAGTAGAAAAGAAACACTAGAATAAATGAACAATTTCAGATACTGGGATGAGAGGGTTCTTTAAGAGGTAGTTAAATCCAAAATGTGGGACTTTATATAGGAAAAATGACTGTTTCTCTGGAAAATCCATTGTATGAAAAAGGGAGAGGAAATTTAGAAGTATAAAAGAGACTTACAAAACATGACCAAATTAGATAGTTTATACTGCTTTCAACTTCATTATTTCTGTATCTCTAGTATCATATCAATAATAAAGCCCATCTCTTGAATTTTTCATTTCAGATATTAAGTTTCTAAGTTCTAAAATTTCTGTTTGATTATTTGATTTTGCAGTTTCAGCTTCTCTGCCTTGAGTTACCATTCAATAACCTGTGGTATTGATACTTTCTTTATACCCTTGAATATACCTGTAGTGGGTGTTTTAAGCTCTTGATTTGCTAATAACAAGATTTTTGTTACCTCTAAGGCTGTTGCTATTGATTTTTTTGTTTTTCCTGGCTATGAGTCACATTTTCATTCTTCCTAAATGTTTATAATATATATTATATATATATATATATATATATATATATATATATATATGAACATTGTGATACTATGCTGCTGAGTGTTGTGATTATGGTGTCTTCCTTTAAAGAGTGTTGATTTTTATTTGAGAAGAAGTTTAATTACTATCATTTAGCCAGGGCTCATTCAGTTTTAGTTTACATTGAAGATAGATCCACTATAATCCTTGGGTAAGACTAGATTAGCCTTTGCCTCAGTGTGTGGCTTTTCTTTTTTCTCATTTGTATTCCTGTTATGGTCAACAAGGTGTCTCCACTCTGGCTAATGGATGTGTTAGTATCTCTTAGAACTTCATGACCTATGAAATCTCCATCCAGTTTTTAGTTTCTCAATGACAGTTCTTTCTCAGGCCTCACATAACCTGCATATGTGTTTAGTATTTGGTCAAAACTCAAAAGGAAACCTATGCAGATTTCTGAGAAATCAGAATCCCTGGAATCTGATTTCTGACACTTCCACCTTGCTGACCTGATGATCTTTAAAATTTGTATTCCATTTCCCAGTACCATAGTTTGCAAAGTACATTATAAGAGAGGGTAAACATGGAACTCAAATCAAGTGTTTTCCTTCTTCAGGACCATAGCCATGCACTATCTGCTTTCCAATGCCCCCCCCCCAAAAAATGCCTCATATTGTCTGTCAAGTTTTACAGTTGTTTATAGTTGGGAAGAGCCAGGTCAACTATAAATTATTCTATCACGGAAGAGACTAGAATTCTACAGGGAGAAATTGATTAATCTAAAGTCATAGTGTGAGAACATCCTCTCAGAAAATTATAGATTAAACAGATATGTAAGTTTCACAAAATTTGGCCACTTGTTAGTTTACAGAGGAAAGTTCAAATCTCCAAAAATAAAAACTTATGGACACTGGCACTGGTGAATTTGTAATTGAATAAAAAAAAAGGTATACAACTGTCTGAGTCATAAAATAATTCATAATAACTTAAAAGAATTTAGAATACAAAGTATGTTCTTTTGCAACAATAAAATAAAATTAGAAATCAATAATGGAAAAATATCTAGAATATCTGAAGATGTTCAGAAATTAAATAACATATTTTAATAACATGGGTCAGTGAAATCAAAATGTAACATAGAGAGCATTCTGAATAGGATGAAAATTAAAATACAACATATTATAATTTGTGAGATGAAGCTAAAATAGCACATAAGGGAAATTTATATCATTGAAGAGTTCTGTTATTTTTTTGTTTGCCTTAATAAACAAGAACAAAAAGAGTAAGTTCTACCCAAAGTAAGTAGTAAAAAGAAAATAGTAAAGATCACAGCAGAAACTGATAAAGTGAGAAACAGAAAAATAATAGAGAACATTAATGATATCAACTATTTTTTTGTAAACATAATGAAAAAATAACACAACTTATCAACATAAAAAGAGAAAAAAGTTATCAACATCAAGAGATGTCTATTTTAGCTTCAGAAATTAAAATAATAAATTAATATTAAGTATGCCAATAAATTTGACAACTAAGATAAAATGAAAATAAATTTTAAAAAACATGAATTTTCAAAGTTGACTCAAAAAGAAATAGATAACTAGACTTCTGGGGAAAATGGCAGAATATGAGGATCCTAAGTCACATCATCCCACAATATAGCTACATAACACACACATCAGTGTAAATTGCCCAAAAATTGACCCAAGGCTGGCAGAACAGACTCTTCACAACTAAATGCAGAGAAGAGGCCACATCCTAGAAGAAAGGGTAGAGATGTAGTGGGAGCCAAAGGGACTCAAGGGACTGTCTGCAGGAGGAAGGAACATTGTGGGCTTGGAGAGGAGAGAAGACTAAATCCCACAGCGGCATTCCAGGTATGGGGGGCCCACACAGAGAAGACAAATCTCCATAAACTTTGGCTTTGAAAAGCAGAAGAGCCTAATTATAAGTGAGGTTTAACACCTGGAACTTTAACAGTCAGCATGCTGGGCTCTGAGAGAGCCAGCAGGGGGCATTCCCATCCTTAAAGAGACAGCCACAACAAACAGCCCTGCCAAGATACAACATAGAAGCAGCAGTTTGATAAATACCTGGGGTATTCGCAGCAAACCAGCATGGAACATGCTGGCAGCTGCCTCTGAGTTCTCCTGTATACCTGCCCTCTCCAATCAGCCTTTGGCTGGAGCCAGTTGAAAGTGGTGCCACAAGTCTGGCAGTGTGCAAACAGCCTCAACAGGAGTCACTGCCACTCTAAAATGACTCCTGCCCTAAGGAGGAAGAAAGATAACCATGCACACCAGTCTTACTGTGGGCTCAGTAGTGGCAACAGGAGCAGAGGTATGGTCTGACTACAGGCCCCACCCACCAATGAAAGCTTCTCAGGGGATAATACAGGGAAAATGCCTTGCAGTTCAATGCTACTGCATCTCTGGCATATGTCTGGTCTGACTCACCTCAAGAAGGAGGGCCCAAGGAGGCCCCAGACTAGCCTATTAACAACACAAAGACCAAACCCTGTCCACAACAGGCAAAAAGAGCCATTGCAGATGACTGACTGAAGACAAATCTGCCACAGAGGGGCACATGCAGCACACACAGGAGGCACCCCTAAAGAACCAGGTGAACAGGGGACACAGCACTTTAAGGCACAACAGGAACTCTTCTTCATAAGGCCACTATTTACAAGAGCAGGAGGTGTAAATGACTTTCCTAATACATAGAAACAGACAGACTTAGACAAAATGAGAAGACAGAAGAATATTCCTCAAATTAAAAAACCAGGACAAATATCACAGCAAGAGAGCTAAATGAAACAGAAATAAGTAATATGCCTGATAGAGAATATAAACTAATGTCGTAAAGACAGTCACTGGGTTTGACAAAAGAGTGGATGATCTCAAAAAACATAAAACATAAAAAAGAACCAGCCAAGGATGAAGAAGTCAATAAATGAAATTAAAAATACACTATAGGGAATAAATAGTAGACTAGGGGAAGCAGAAGAATGGAACAGTGACCTGGAGGACAGAGTAATGGAAAGCAATCAAGCTGAACAAGAGAGGGAAGAATGACTAATAAATAATGAAAATAGATTAAGGGGAAGGTGGCAGCATAGGAGGATGCTGGGCTCACCTTGTCCTGCTGATCGCTTAGATTCCACCCACATCTGCCTAAATAACCCAGAAAACTTCCAGAAGACTAGCAGAACAGACTCTCCGGAGCCAAGTGTAGACAAGAGGCCCATGGAAGAGGGTAGGAAGGGCAGAGAGGTAGTGTGTGCTACAGGGACTGGCGGGAGCGAGCCGGGGTGGCTGAGGGGCAGCTCGCCCAGCAAGGCAGAGCCCACAGTCTGGCTTCCAAAAGCAGAGGGGCCAGACTGCGAGAGTTCTGACAGCTAGTGCGACTTAACATCTGCAATGTTAAAAGTCAACAGCTGTGCTCTTGGAGACGGGGAGGGCAAGAGGGCACTGGGAGGGAGAGTTGCTGAGCCCCGGAAGACAGAGCTCAGCTCCGTGGGGAACAAAGGTGCTGGCAAGTGCCATCTCCCTCTCCCATTCCCCAGCTGAAATTCCAAAGGAACCAGTTCCCATCACCGAACTTCCTTCCACCATGTAAACACCCAACGCTGTGTTTCTGTGGATCCATCCCTCTGATGGGTCTGCCTCCCTCCTGGTGCTGCAGGTCCTCTCCCTCAGGGGAGCACCTACGGCAAAGTGAGCTGAGCCTGCCCCTCCCACCCCTGTGCACCTTTCGGATCCACCCTGACTAATACACCAGATCCCATCCAAGCAGCACCACAAACCTGGCAGTGTGCAAGTAGCCCAGACAGGGGCCACACCACTCCACAGTGAGTCCTGCCCCTGGGAGACGGGAAGATAAGGTACACACCAATCTGACTGAATTTGACATAATTCAGCATCCTTTCTTAATAAAAATCCTCAAGAAAGTCAGGATAGAAGGAAAACACTTAAACATCATAAAAGCCATTTATGAAAAGCCCACAACTAATATCATCCTCAATGGGGAAAAACTGAGAGCTTTCCCCCTGAGATCAGGAACAGGACAGGGATGTCCACTCTCACCACTTTGTTTAACATATTGTTGAAAGTTCTAGCATCAGCAATCAGACAACAAAAGGAAATCAAAGGCATCAAAATTGGCAAAGATGAAGTCAAGCTTTCACTTTTTGCAGATGACATGATATTATACATGGAAAACCCAATAAACCACCAAAAGTCTGTTAGAACTTATACATGAATTCAGCAAAGTTGCAGGATACAAAATTTATGTACAGAAATCAGTTGCATTCTTATACACTAATAACGAAGCAAGAGAAAGACAAAAAGAAACTCATCCCATTCACATTTGCACCAAGAATCATAAAATACCTAGGAGTAAACCTAACCAAAGATATAAAAGATCTGTATGCTGAAAACTATAGAAAGCTTATGAAGGAAACTGAAGAAGATACAAAGAAATGGAAAAATATTCTGTGCTCATGGATTGGAAGAATAAATATTGTTAAAATGGCAATACTACCCAAAGCTATGTATACATTCAATGCAATCCCAATCAACATTGCACCATCATTCTTCTCAAAACTAGAACAACCAATCCTAAAATTTGTTTGGAACTGCAAAAGACCCCGAATAGCCAAAATAATAGTGAAGAAGAAGACCAAAATGGGAGACATCACAATCCCAGACTTTAGCCTCTCCCACAAAGCTGTAATCATCAAGACAGCATGGTATTGGCACAAAAAACAGACACATAGACCAATGGAATTGAATAGAGACTCCAGAATTGGACCCACAAACGTATGGCCAACTGATCTTTGACAAAGCAGGAAAGAATATCCAATGGAAAAAAGACAGCCTCTTTAACAAATGGTGCTGGGAGAACTGGACAGCAACATGCAGAAGAATGAAACTAGACCACTTTCTTACACCATTCACAAAGATAAACTCAAAATGGATAAAGGACATGAATGTGAGACAGGAAACCATCAAAACCCTAGAGAAGAAAGCAGGAAAAAAACCTCTCTGACTTCAGCCACAGTAATTTCTCACTTGACACGTCTCCAAAGTCAAGGGAATTAAAAGGAAAAACGAACTATTGGGACCTATGAAGATGAAAAGCTTCTGCACTGCACAGGAAACAATCAACAAAACTAAAAGGCAACCAACAGAATGGGAAAAGATATTTGCAAATGACATACCAGACAAAGGGCTAGTATCCAAAATCTATAAAGAATTCACCAAATTCCACACCCGAAAAACAAATAATCCAGTGAAGAAATGGGCAGAAAACATGAATAAACACTTCTCTAAAGAAGACATCCAGATGGCCAACAGGCACATGAAAAAATGCTCAACGTCTCTCCTTATCAGGGAAATACAAATCAAAACCACACTCAGATACTACCTCACGCCAGTCAGAGTGGCTAAAATGAACAAATCAGGAGACTATAGATGCCGGAGAGGATGTGGAGAAATGGGAACCCTCTTGCACTGTTGGTGGGAATGCAAATTGGTGCAGCCGCTCTGGAAAGCAGTGTGGAGGTTCCTCAGAAAATTAAAAATAGACCTACCCTATGACCCAGCAATAGCACTGCTAGGAATTTACCCAAGGGATACAGGAGTACTGATGCATAGGGGCTCTTGTACCCCAATGTTTATAGCAGCAGTTTCAACAATAGCCAAATGATGGAAAGAGCCTAAATGTCCATCAACTGATGAATGGATAAAGAAATTGTGGTTTATATACACATGGAATACTACGTGGCAGTGAGAAAGAATGAAATATGGCCTTTTGTAGTAACGTGGATGGAACTGGAGAGCGTTATGCTAAGTGAAATAAGTCTTTCAGAGAAAGATAGATACCATATGTTTTCACTCTTATGTGGATCCGGAGAAACTTAACAGAAGACCATGGGGGAGGGGGAGGGGTAGGAGAGCAAGTGAACTTATAAGCCAGTATTTCTGATGAAAATATTACCAATCTGAATACAATACATTAAATGGATTATTCACTGTGATTAATTGAGATAAAAGGGTGGTTCGATATTTGCAAATCAATCAACATGATACAGCACATCATACAAGAAAAAAGATAAAAACCATATGATCATTTCAAGATGCAGGAAAAGCATTTGACAAACTACAACATCCATTCATGATAAAAAACCTCAACAAAGAGGCTTAGAGGGAACATACCTCTACAGAATGAAGGCCATTTTGAAAAACTCACAACTAACATCATACACAATTGTAAAAAACAGAGCTTTTGTCCTAAGATTGGGAAAAAGACAAGGATGTCCACTGTCACCACTTTTATTCAACATAGTACTGGAAGTCTAGCCACAGCAATGAGACAAGAAAAAGAAATAAAAAGTCATCAAAATTGGTAAGGAAGAAGAAAACTTTCATTATTTGGAATGACTTGATACTGTATATAGTATACCCTAAAGACTCTACCAAAAATTACTAGAACTGATAAATGAATTCAGTAAGGTCACAGGTTACAAAATCAATGTGCAGAAATATGTTGCATTTCTATACACTAAAAATGAAGTAGCAGAAAGAGAAATTAAGAAAACAATCCCATTTACAATTACACCAGAAATAATAAAATACCTAGAAGTAAACATAAGCAAGGAGGTGAAAGATTTGTACTCTGAAAACTATAAAATATTGATAAAAGAATTTCAAGATGACACCAAAAAATGGAAATGTGTTTCCTGCTTATGGGTTGGAAAAACAAATATTGTTAAAATACCCATACTACCCAAAACAATCTACAGATTGAAATGCAATCCCTATCAAAATGCCAGCAGCATTTTTCACTTAACTATAAGAAATAACTCTAAAATTTGCATGAAACTGCAAAAGGTCCTAAAGAGCCAAGGCAATCTTGAAAAAGACGAAATCCCAGATTTCAAGATATACTCCAAAGCTGTAATAATGAAAACAGTGTGGTACCAGCAAAAAATAGACACTTAGATCAATAGAACAAAATAGCGACCTCAGAAATAAACCCACAATTAATCTTTAATACAGGAGGCAAGAACATGCAATGAGAAAAAGTCTGTTCAACGATGGTGTTGGGGAAATGGATAGCTACATACAAAAGAATAAAACTGGACCACATTCCCATATCATATACAAAAATAAACTCAAAGTGGATTAAAGACCTAAATATGAGACCAGAAACCATAAAAATCCTAGAAGAGAGCACAGACAATAATTTCTGTGACATTGGCTGTAGCATTATTTTTCTAGATATGTCTTCCAAGGCAAAGAAAACAAAAGCAAAATCAGACTGTTGGAATTACATCAAAATAAAAAACTTCTGCACAGCTAAGGAAAAAGTAAAAATAAATAAATAAATAAAATACAAACTACTGAATGGGAGAAAATATTTGCAATGGTATATATAACAAAGGTTTAGCATCAAAAACATCTAGAACTTATACCACTCAACATCAAAAAATAATTCAATTAAAAATGGGCAGAAGACATGACCAGACATTTCTCCAAAGAAGACATACAGATGGCCAATAAACACATGAAAGGATGCTCAACATCATTCATTATTAGGGAAATGCAAATCAAAAGTACAATGAGATATTACCTCATACCTGTCAAAATACCTAAAATAAAAATTACAGGAAACAGCAAGTGTTACCAAGGATGCGGAGAAAAAAGGAACCCTTGTGCACTGTTGGTAGGAATGCAAAGTGGCACAGCCACTGTGGAAAACAGTTTGGAACTTCCTCAAAGAATTAAAAATAGAATTACCATACAATCCAGTAATTCCACTACTGGATGTTTACACAAAGAATACAAAAACACTAATTCAAAAAGATATATATACCCCTATGTTTATTGCAGCATTATTTACAACAACAAAATTATGAAAAGAGCCCATGTCCATCATAGATGAATAAATAAATTATTACATATATAAGAATAGATAAATCATTACAAATACAAACAAAACATAAGTATATAATGGAATATTATCCAGCTATTAAAAGAATAAAATCTTGCTATTTGCAATAACATGGATGGACCTAGAGGATATAATGAGTGAAATCAGTCAGAGAAAGACAAATGCCCTATGATATTACTTACATGTGGAATTTAAGAAACAAAACAACCAAAGAAAAACAGAGACACACCAAAAAACAGACTCAACTTTAGAGAACAAACTGATCACCAGCGGGAAGGTTTGTGGGGGGATGGGTGAAATAGATGAGAGAGATTAAGAGTACACTTATTATAATGAACACTGAGTAATGTATAGAATGTTGAAGCAGCATATTGCTGCTTTATGAAACCAATATAACACTGTTTATACTGGCATTAAAATTTAATAAAAAAATTGATAACTTATTTATTTTATTTTATTTTTTATTTTTTAAAATTTACACCCAAATTAGTTAGCATATAGTGAAACAATGATTACAGGAATAGATTCCTTAATGCCCCTTACCCATTTAGCCCATCCCCCCTCCCACAACCCTTCCAGCAACCCTCAGTTTGTTCTCCATATTTATGAGTCTCTTCTGTTTTGTCCCCCTCCCTGTTTCTATATTATTTTTGTTTCCCTTTCCTTATGTTCATCTGTTTTGTCTCTTAAAGTCCTCATGTGAGTAAAGTCATATGATTTTTGTCTTTCTCTGACTGACTAATTTCACTTAGCATAATACCCTCCAGTTCCGTCCACGTAGATGCAAATGGAAAGATTTCATGCTTTTTGATTGCTGAGTAATACTCCATTGTATATAATATACCACATCTTCTTTATCCATTCATCCATCGATGGACATTTGGGCTCTTTCCATACTTTGGCTATTGTTGATAGTGCTGCTATAAACATGGGGGTGCATGTGTTCCTTTGAAACAGAACACCTGTATCCCTTGGATAAATGCCTAGTAGTGCAATTGCTGGGTCGTAGGGTAGTTCTATTTTTACTTTTTGAGGAACCTCTATTCTGTTTTCCAGAGTGGCTGCACCAGCTTGCATTGCCACCAACAATGCAAAAGAGATCCTCTTTCCCCGCATCCTCACCAACATCTGTTGTTGCCTGAGTTGTTAATGTTTGCCATTCTGACAGGTGTAAGGTGGTATCTCATTGTGGTTTTGATTTGTATTTCCCTTATGATGAGTGATGTTGAGCATTTTTTCATGTGTCTGTTGGCCATCTGGATATCTTCCTTGGAGAGATGTCTATTCATGTCCTTTGCCCATTTCTTCACTGGATTATTTGTTTTTTGGGTGTTGAGTTTGATAAGTACTTTATAGATTTTGGATACTAACTCTTTATCTGATATGTCATTTACAAATGTCTTCTCCCATTCTGTCGGTTGCCTTTTAGTTTTGCTGATTGTTTCCTTTGCTGTGCAGAAGCTTTTTATTTTGATGAGGCCCCAGTAGTTCATTTTTGCTTTTGTATCCCTTGCCTCCAGAGACGTGTTGAATAAGAAGTTGCTGCGGCCAAGGTCAAAGAGGTTTTTGCCTGCTTTCTCCTCAGGCAAAAACCTCCTCAAGGATTTTGATGGCTTCCTATCTTACACTGAGGTCTTTCATCCATTTTGAGTTTATTTTTGTGTATGGTGTAAGAAAGTGGTCCACGTTCATTCTTCTGCATATCACTGTCCAATTTTCCCAGTACCACTTCCTGAAGAGACTGTCTTTATTCCATTGGATATTGTTCCCTGCTTTGTCAAAGATTAGTTGGCCATATGTTTGTGGGTCCATTTCTGGGTTCTCTATTCTGTTCCATTGATCTGAGTGTCTGTTCTTGTGCCAGTACCATACTGTCTTGATGATTACAGCTTTGTAGTATAGCTTGAAGTCTGGGATTGTGATGCCTCCTGCTTTGGTTTTCTTTTTCAAGAGTGCTTTGGCTATTTGGGGTCTTTTCAGGTTCCATACAAATTTTAGGATTATTTGTTCTAGCTCTGTGAAGAATGCTGGTATTATTTTGATAGGGATTGCATTGAATATGTAGATTGCTTTAGGTAGTATCAACATTTTAACAATATTTGTTCTTCCTATCCAGGAGCGTGTAATCTTTTTCCATTTCTTTGTGTCTTCTTCAATTTCTTTCATGAGCTTTCTATAGTTTTCAGTGTATAGATTTTTCACCTCTTTGGTTAGATTTACTCCTAGGTATTTTATGGTTTTTCGTGCAACGATAAATGGGATTGATTCCTTGATTTCTCTTTCTGTTGCTTCATGGTTGATGTATAGAAATGCAGCTGATTTCTGTGCATTGATTTTATATACTGCGACTTTGCTGAATTCATAGGTCTGTTCTAGCAGTTTTTTGCTGGAATCTTTCCATATAGAGTATCATGTCATCTGCGAAGTGTGAAAGTTTGACCTCCTCCTGGCCGATTTGGATGCCTTTTATTTCTTTATGCTATCTGATTGCAGAGGCGAAGACTTCCAATACTATGTTGAATAACAGTGGAGAGAGTGGACAACCATGTCTTGTTCCGGACCTTAGGGGAAAAGCTCTCAGTTTTTCCCCATATAGGATGATATTAGCGTTGGGTCGTTCATATATAGCTTTTATGATCTCTAGATATGATCCTTCCGTCCCTACTTACTTGAGGGCTTTTATCAAGAAAGGATGCTGTATTTTGTCAAATGCTTTCTCTGCATCTATTGAGAGGATCATATGGCTCTTGTCCTTTCTTTTACTGATGTGATGAATCAGATTGATTGTTTTGTGGATATTGAACCAGCCCTGCATCCCAGGCATAAATCCCACTTGAATGTGGTAAATAACTTATTAAATGTATTGTTGGAGTCAGTTGGCTAATATCTTGAGGATTTTTGCATCCATGTTCTTCAGGGAAATTGGTCTGTAGTTCTCTTTTTTAGTGGGGTCTCTGTCTGGTTTTTGAATCAAGGTAATGCTGGCTTCATAGAAAGAGTTTGGAAGGTTTCCTTCCATTTCTATTTTTTGGAACAGCTTCAAGAGAATAGGTGTTAACTCTTTCTTACATGTTTAGTAGAATTCCCCTGGAAAGCCATCTGGCCCTGGACTCTTGTTTTTTGGCAGATTTTTTATTACTAATTCAATTCCCTTACTGGTTATGGGTCTGTTCAAATTTTCTATTTCTTCCTGTTACAGTTTTGGTAGTGTATATGTGTCTAGGAATTTGTCCATTTCTTCCAGATTACCCATTTTATTGGCATATAATTGCTCATAATATTCTCTTATTATTGGTTTTATTTCTGTTGTGTTGGTTGTGATCTCTCCTTTTCATTCTTGATTTTATTTATTTGGGTCCTTTCCTTTTTCTTTTTGATCAAACTGGCTAGTTGTTTAATCAATTTTGTTAATTCTTTCAAAGAACCAGCTTCTGGTTTCATTGATCTGTTCTACTGTTTTTTTGGGTTTCTATAGCATTAATTTCTTTCTAATCTTTATTATTTCCTGTCTTCTGCTGGTTTTGGGTTTTATTTGCTGTTCTTTTTCCAGCTTCTTAAGGCATAAGGTTAGGATGTGTGTCTGAGATCTTTCTTCCTTCTTCAGGAAGGCCTGGATTGCTATATACTTTCCTCTTATGACTACCTTTGCTCTGTTCCAGAGGTTTGGGTTATGGTGTTATCATTTTCATTGACTTCCATATACTTTTTAATTTCCTCTTTAACTGCTTGGTTAGCCCATTCATTCTTTAGTAGGATGTTCTTCAGTCTCCAAGTATTTGTTACTTTTTCAAATTTTTTCTTGTGGTTGATTTCAAGTTTCATAGCGTTGTGGTCTGAAAGTGTGCACGGTATGATCTTGATCTTTTTGTACTTACTTAGGGCTGATTTGTGTCCCAGTAGATGGTCTATTCTGGAGAAAGTTCCATGTGCACTGGAGAAGAATGTATATTCCGCTGCTTTAGGATGAAATGTTTTGAATATATCTGTTAAGTCCATCTGGTCCAGTGTGTGATTCAAAGCCTTATTGATTTCCTTATGGATTTTTTGATTAGATGATCTGTCCATTGTTGTGCGTGGGGTGTTGAAGTCTCTTACTATTATATATTACTATCGATGAGTTTCTCTATGTTTGTAATTAACTGATTTCTATATTTGGGTGCTTTCACATTTGGCACATAAATGTTTACAATTGTTAGGTCTTCTTGGTATATAGACCCCTTGATTATGATATAATGCCCTTCTGCATCTCTTGATACAGTCTTTATTTTAAAGTCTAGATTGTCTGATATAAGTCTGGCTATTCTGGCTTTCTTTTGTGACCGTTAGTATGATAGATGGTTCTACATCCCCTTATTTTCAATCTGAAGGTGTCTTTGGATCTACAGTGGTGTCTTGTAAAAAATAGATAACTTATTTTGAAAATTGTACTTATATTTAAAGAAGCTTCCCACAAAGAAAACTTTAGGCACAAATTACTTTCATGTGAATTCTGTAATTCTGCCAAACATTTAAGAGGAAAAATATCCATTCTACACAAATCTTACAGGAAGGAAGTCAAACAAACAGGAAAACTTTCAATTCATTCTGCGAGATGATCTTTACCCTGAAACCAAAATCAAAGATAGTATAGAAAAATAAAAGCTATCAGTGAATATTACACATGAGCCTACATGCCAAATTCTAAACAAAATGTAGCGAATATAATACCAAAATATATAAAAAGACTATAAATAATGACCAGGTGGGGTTTATTCCGGGACTGAAAGTTTGTCTTAATATTTGAAAAACAATCAAAGTAATTTATCATAACAGAAAACTATAAAGGAGAAAATGTGATGATTTCATGTAGAAAAAGCATTTGAAAAATCTAACATCCATCCTGAAATAAAAATTCTCAGGAAACTAGTAACATAAAGACCTATTCCACCTGGAAAGGGACATCTATGAAAACTAACAGTTAACTTTATGCTTAATGGTGAAGGACTAAGTGCACCCACCTTTAACATAAGGGCAAGACTAGGATTTCTGCTTTTATCACTTTTTCCCAGCATCGTGTTAAAATTTCTAACCAGTACAATAAAGCAAAAATAAGACATGAACCTCATACAGATTGGAAAGCAAAAGTAAAATTGTATTTATTTAGAGATAATAATATCATCTATGTAGAACATTCTGTTAAATCTAAAAAAGCTCTTAAAACTAATTAATAGTATAACTTGAATGACAGAAACAAAACCCAGTTTAAAAAAAGGGCAAAATATTCAAAGATATGTTGCCACAGGAGACATGGGGATGGAAAATAAATACATGAAAAGATGCAACACAATATTTCATTTTGAAATGTTCATTAAAACCAGAACGTGTCACTACATTCTTATTAGAATGGCTAAATTTACAAAGACTGTCATACAATCGTTGGTAAGCATGTGGAGGTACTGGAACTCTCTTACAGTGTTAGTGGGAATATGAAATGGTATAAACACTTTGGAAAACATTTTATCATTTTCTTAAGAATTCAAATATACAACTACCACATGAGTGGTATTCCATTCTTAGCTTTTGCCTAAGAGAAATGAAAGCATCTGTCCATACAAAGACCTATACGTGAATGTTTATAGCAGCTTAAGTTGTAATAGAAAAGAAGCAAATCAAAACCCAAACCTAAATGTCCACACTTAAAATGGAATGCTACAACACAAACAACATCACAGTTAAACCCCAACATAAGTATGATAAATGAAAGAAGCAACACAAAAATGAGTGCTTTATATATATAATTCCAGTTGTATAAAACTCTGGAAAATGCAGACTAACCTGTATTGACATAAAGCATATCAGTAATTAACAGGGAATGGGTTGGGGGCAATGAGGAAGGGCATGTGGAATTATAAATAAGCCTGAGTGACTATTTGAAGGTAATGGGTATGTTCATTATCTTCATTGTGGTGATAGTTTTATAAGTTCACATGTCAAAATTTGTCAAATTGTACACTTTTAATATACAGAATACATTTTATGTTGATGATAACTTAATCGAGTTGTTAAAACAAAAAAGAAATATTAAGAGAAAAATTCAGAAGAAACAAGTAAGAAACAAGCAACATATAAATACAAAGTGAAGTTTGCAGACTGAAGGAATTAACAAAGATAGGAGTAGGAACTAGTACCTATCAATATCACTCTTTATTCCTATTCATTTTTATTCTCAGAACTTGGTCATGGCATTCATTCATTAAAAATATTGGTTAATAGGGGCACCTGGGTGACTCAGTTGGTTAAGCGTCCAACTTCAGCTCAGGTCATGATCTCATGGTCTGTGAGTTCTAGCTCCATGCCATGCTGTTGCTGACCGCTCAGAGCCTGGAACCAATTTGGGATTCTGTGTCTCTCTCTCTCTCTCTCTCTGCCCCTACCTGCTCATACTCTTTCTCTCTCTTTCTCAAAAAGTAAACATTAAAAAACTGTAAAAAAAAAAAAAGACAATTACCTATGATTTCACTCAGATGTAGAATCTAAGAAACAAAACAAATGAGCAAAGAGAGAAGAAAGAGAGGAAGAGAGGCAAACCAAGAAATAGACTCTTAACTATAGAGAACAAACTGATGGTTACCAGAAGGGAGGTAGGTGGGGGCATGGGTTAAATAGGTGATGGTGTGATAGGGAATAAGGAGGACACTCATGATAAGCACCGGGTGTTGTATGAAAGTGATGGAATCAATAAATTGTTCACCTGAACAATTATGTTAACAGCTGGAATTTAAATAAAAACTAGGAAAAAATAAAATAAGATTAATTTAAGTAAAAAAAAAAAAAAAAGAACTGAATGGACAACCTTCTAGACTCCATTCTGAAAAATTAGAGCTCAGAGGCATAGGCTGATAGTACAAACAAGATTCCAGCTGTGGACCATTTAAATGAGAAACACCTCTTGCCTCTCAGCTACTATAGGCCTGGCAGAGATGTAACCAGAGCTCCATCTGGCATTACAGGGAAGGCTCACAGCAGCAGTATTGCTGTTCCCCAATCCAGCAGTCTATATATGTGACTCATGTAGAAGTCATAACTGGTCTTCAGATCACAATTATAGTATCTGTACCTGGATGTGTATACGTATATGCTCACACACATATACATACTCTCTCACTGCAGCCAAAAAAGACTACATTATTAAACATTTATTCATTTACATATGTAAAAGTTGTATGAAACCATTTTTGTTGTATTTCTTATTCCCCTCCCCTCAATTGAAACATATTTTTAGATAGTAGAAAAAACCCTATAAAAATAGATTGCATTATTATTCCCTTAAGGAAATATTTGGGGTATGACGAAAAGTATTCTGTGAAACACAGATGTAAAAATGACTAAGATGAAGCCCTTTATCTTAAATAGTTCACACTCCAGTGGAAAAAATGAAAAAGTAATTTTAATATGGAAGATCTGAATGTTGGTTGGTAAGAGTGGTTGTGGGCTAATCAGGAGGATTTTTAAGAGGAAGGAGCAGGTAATTATAATAGGCACTGAATTGGAAATCTTGGCTTTTTCGTGGAAAAGTAATCTACAATAACACTATTGAAAAAATGTCTTGTTTTTTTATATTTTTTTCTTGTAGCTCCATATGCTTTCTGGGTTTTCTTACAATTTTATTTAATTCTTAACATGATGTAGTTTACCATTCACTTAATTTTAAAACTAAGTTATCTTGGGAATAAGGTGACTAACTTACCTATTAAGGTCCTATTGCAACTCTGCCATGGAATCTAGCCAGTCCATATGCCCTTAGACATATAGTTTTCTCTCCTAGGGTGGGCTTTAGTTTTAGAAACATAGAAATAAACTACACTACTGGACACCAACTTTTTTAAAGAGCATTTTCTTTATTTGTAACTGAAAAATGTCTACTTTTGTTTTATAAGAAAATATTTTTCTAACAACAATGTAAATGTGAAATGCACACATAAAAATGTGAGGTATACCTGCATTCACACACTTATACACACATAAGCTTACACTTTTCACAGATGTGACTACAGAAGTGTAGCCAAAGAATAGGTAGTAAATTTTACAGGATTGCCACTTATTTCTAAAGTCTTGTTTACAATAGGATATCCATTTGGTTACTTTTTGCAGATAGCTTGGCTCCTTTCATTATCCAGGACTTTTATGAAAAGACATACACCATTGCTCTTCACTACATTCCAACATGTATAGTCGATGGTTCAGAACAATGAAATCTCAAATAAAATATGACACGGCATTTCCTTTCAAGATAAATAAGCATAATAGCAGAGATAATTTAATAAAGTGGAGTAAAACATTATAATTTTAAAATAATTAGTAATGACAATTTCAGTAATCTCTCACAAGTATATGTATGTGTGTATATGTATATATATATATATATATATATATATATATATGTATAGATAGTCTGTGTTTATGTGTGTATATATATGCACATATACACATGTATATATGTGTTTATATTATATACAGATGTCTATATATGTCAGAGAAAGAGGCAAGTCTATATTCTGATCACACATAGTTTAACAGGCTGAAAAATATATTTGTGATACACATACACATGATTTAAGAGGTATAAACATATTAGTTATCTGTTAAACCACATGTGATCAGAATAAAATTTGCCTTCCTTCCTTGATGAGTTCCTGATGTTTCACACCACACAAGTTGTTAAAATATACAGAGGACCAATAATGATATTTTGTTGCTTAGTTTCATTTTTTTAAAGTCTCTCCATAATTAAAGTGTTTTTCCCTTTATTAAGTTTCCTAATAAAATAGTGAATATAACCCTACTATTTATTGCTTGAGAGAACACTGGACTCTACCAGCCGTCAGGCAGTCCTTTAAATTTCTTTTTTATTTTCAGTAAGTATAGTGTATATGTTGAAAAATCATGTATATTAGAAAACACATGCATAAAATTTTATTTTCTCTGTAGTTGCATTTTCTTTCCTAGTAGTCTCATTTACAAAAGGAATAGTAGGCTCATGCCAGATTATTGAAAGTCTTCTGATGGTTGATTTTGGCCTGAGGGTCTCATGGCTGCCTTGCCAAACTTTCCTTAGACTACATGAATGCACAGTGGTCTAGAATGTTTCCACATAGCCATCTTTCCCTCTTTCTTCACTCAAAATCAAATATAATGTATGTAAAATACACATTATACAAATACTATGTATAGATGCTACTTGTTTTGGTATTGTTCTCTGTGTGTCTGTGTGTGTGTACACATATTGTCATAGAAAATAGGCAGTAAGTTGGAGGTTTGTTTTGTAGGCTGGGGCATAGATAATTATTGGAAAAAAATGCACCTCAGTATCAAAGATTTCATGGGAAATAACCTAGGAAAATATCCTGGTTAAGGGAAGTGCTTTTTGTAATAGGTACAATGATATAGGAATTTGGAAAATAGGAAGAGAATTATGCCTACAACAGAGTTGGGTAGTTACTGTTGTACTGATATCCTGCAGAAGGATGCCTAGCTGTGGGATGATAACATGCAGTTAATGACTAAGTGTGAGAACCAGAGAGCACTTTCATAGCCTATAAAGTGGCCTTTATCTTCTGAAATGTATTGCTGAAGTCCTAATTGTTAGAGACACAAAGTTTCAGAGACATTTGAATGCTAATCCAAGGCCAAGTTACTTAAAGTCAGGCCCTGGTGGAAAAAAACTGGGATCATGAAACATGGGGCTGGTAATATATAAGGATGCCCCTGAAGATGTTGACTTTCCAACTTCCCCTAGACTCTCTAAACTTGTCCAAGGGCCCACCTTGTATAATAATAGCTTTTTCTTTTGCTTTTTTTACTTTTATTTTTACTGTGGTGGAAGAAGTTGCAGAAACACCCCCATTCAAGGCAACAAATACCCTCTCAGGAGTTTCCTTCCCTTGGCTCTCCTGGCTGCCAGGTAAAAACTAAGGTAAAATTCTGGCATATCCTATCTGGGAACTTGCTTGAATGCTAGAGGAAAGAGACCATACTTCTTTTTTTTTTTTTTTTTTTTGCATCCAGAATATATTTTATTTTATTTTATTTTTTTTATTTTTTTATTTTTTTTATTATATGAAATTTATTGTCAAATTGGTTTCCATACAACACCCAGTGCTCATCCCAAAAGGTGCCCTCCTCAATACCCATCACCCACCCTTTCCTCCCTCCCACCCCCCATCAACCCTCAGTTTGTTCTCAGTTTTTAACAGTCTCTTATGCTTTGGCTCTCTCCCACTCTAACCTCTTTTTTTTTTTTTCTTTTTTCCTCCCCCTCCCCCATGGGTTCCTGTTAAGTTTCTCAGGATCCACATAAGAGTGAAACCATATGGTATCTGTCTTTCTCTGTATGGCTTATTTCACTTAGCATCACACTCTCCAGTTCCATCCACGTTGCTACAAAAGGCCATATTTCATTTTTTCTCATTGCCACGTAGTATTCCATTGTGTATATAAACCACAATTTCTTTATCCATTCATCAATTGATGGACATTTAGGCTCTTTCCATAATTTGGCTATTGTTGAGAGTGCTGCTATGAACATTGGGGTACAAGTGCCCCTATGCATCAGTACTCCTGTATCCCTTGGATAAATTCCTAGCAGTGCTATTGCTGGGTCATAGGGTAGGTCTATTTTTAATTTTCTGAGGAACCTCCACACTGCTTTCCAGAGCGGCTGCACCAATTTGCATTCCCACCAACAGTGCAAGAGGGTTCCCGTTTCTCCACATCCTCTCCAGCATCTATAGTCTCCTGAGTTGTTCATTTTGGCCACTCTGACTGGCGTGAGGTGATACCTGAGTGTGGTTTTGATTTATATTTCCCTGATAAGGAGCGACGCTGAACATCTTTTCATGTGCCTGTTGGCCATCCGGATGTTTTCTTTAGAGAAGTGTCTATTCATGTTTTCTGCCCATTTCTTCACTGGGTTATTTGTTTTTCGGGTGTGGAGTTTGGTGAGCTCTTTATAGATTCTGGATACTAGCCCTTTGTCCGATATGTCATTTGCAAATATCTTTTCCCATTCCGTTGGTTGCCTTTTAGTTTTGTTGGTTGTTTCCTTTCCTGTGCAGAAGCTTTTTATCTTCATAAGGTCCCAGCAATTCACTTTTGCTTTTAATTCCCTTGCCTTTGGAGATGTGTCGAGTAAGAGGTTGCTACGGCTGAGGTCAGAGAGGTCTTTTCCTGCTTTCTCCTCTAAGGTTTTGATGGTTTCCTGTCTCACATTCAGGTCCTTTATCCATTTTGAGTTTATTTTTGTGAATGGTGTGAGAAAGTGGTCTAGTTTCAAACTTCTGCATGTTGCTGTCCAGTTCTCCCAGCACCATTTGTTAAAGAGGCTGTCTTTTTTCCATTGGATGTTCTTTCCTGCTTTGTCAAAGATGAGTTGGCCATACGTTTGTGGGTCTAGTTCTGGGGTTTCTATTCTATTCCATTGGTCTATGTGTCTGTTTTTGTGCCAATACCATGCTGTCTTGATGATGACAGCTTTGTAGTAGAGGCTAAAGTCTGGGATTGTGATGCCTCCTGCTTTGGTCTTCTTCTTCAAAATTCCTTTGGCTATTCGGGGCCTTTTGTGGTTCCATATGAATTTTAGGATTGCTTGTTCTAGTTTCAAGAAGAATGCTGGTGCAATTTTGATTGGGATTGCATTGAATGTGTAGATAGCTTTGGGTAGTATTGACATTTTGACAATATTTATTTTTCCAATCCATGAGCAGGGAATGTCTTTCCATTTCTTTAAATCTTCTTCAATTACCTTCATAAGCTTTCTATAGTTTTCAGCATACAGATCCTTTACATCTTTGGTTAGATTTATTCCTAGGTATTTTATGCTTCTTGGTGCAATTGTGAATGGGATCAGTTTCTTTATTTGTCTTTCTGTTGCTTCATTGTTAGTGTATAAGAATGCAACTGATTTCTGTACATTGATTTTGTATCCTGCAACTTTGCTGAATTCATGGATCAATTCTAGCAGACTTTTGGTGGAGTCTATCGGATTTTCCATGTATAATATCATGTCATCTGCAAAAAGCGAAAGCTTGATTTCATCTTTGCCAATTTTGATGCCTTTGATTTCCTTTTGTTGTCTGATTGCTGATGCTAGAACTTCCAGCACTATGTTAAACAACAGCGGTGAGAGTGGGCATCCCTGTCGTGTTCCTGATCTCAGGGAAAAAGCTCTCAGTTTTTCCCCATTCAGGATGATGTTAGCTGTGGGCTTTTCATAAATGGCTTTTATGATCTTTAAGTATGTTCCTTCTATCCCGACTTTCTCGAGGGTTTTTATTAAGAAAGGGTGCTGAATTTTGTCAAAGGCCTTTTCTGCATCGATTGACAGGATCATATGGTTCTTCTCTTTTTTTTTGTTAATGTGATGTATCACGTTGATTGATTTGCGAATGTTGAACCAGCCCTGCATCCCAGGAATGAATCCCACTTGATCATGGTGAATAATTCTTTTTATATGCCGTTGAATTCGATTTGCTAGTATCTTATTGAGAATTTTTGCATCCATATTCATCAGGGATATTGGCCGGTAGTTCTCTTTTTTTACTGGGTCTCTGTCTGGTTTAGGAATCAAAGTAATACTGGCTTCATAGAATGAGTCTGGAAGTTTTCCTTCCCTTTCTATTTCTTGGAATAGCTTGAGAAGGATAGGTATTATCTCTGCTTTAAACGTCTGGTAGAACTCCCCTGGGAAGCCATCTGGTCCTGGACTCTTATTTGTTGGGAGATTTTTGATAACCGATTCAATTTCTTCGCTGGTTATGGGTCTGTTCAAGCTTTCTGTTTCCTCCTGATTGAGTTTTGGAAGAGTGTGGGTGTTCAGGAATTTGTCCATTTCTTCCAGGTTGTCCAATTTGTTGGCATATAATTTTTCATAGTATTCCCTGATAATTGTTTGTATCTCTGAGGGATTGGTTGTAATAATTCCATTTTCATTCATGATTTTATCTATTTGGGTCATCTCCCTTTTCTTTTTGAGAAGCCTGGCTAGAGGTTTGTCGATTTTGTTTATTTTTTCAAAAAACCAACTCTTGGTTTCGTTGATCTGCTCTACAGTTTTTTTAGACTCTATATTGTTTATTTCTGCTCTGATCTTTATTATTTCTCTTCTTCTGCTGGGTTTGGGGTGTCTTTGCTGTTCTGCTTCTATTTCCTTTAGGTGTGCTGTTAGATTTTGTATTTGGGATTTTTCTTGTTTCTTGAGATAGGCCTGGATTGCAATGTATTTTCCTCTCAGGACTGCCTTCGCTGCGTCCCAAAGCGTTTGGATTGTTGTATTTTCATATTTGTTTGTTTCCATATATTTTTTAATTTCTTCTCTAATTGCCTGGTTGACCCACTCATTCGTTAGTAGGGTGTTCTTTAACCTCCATGCTTTTGGAGGTTTTCCAGACTTTTTCCTGTGGTTGATTTCAAGCTTCATAGCATTGTGGTCTGAAAGTATGCATGGTATAATTTCAATTCTGGTAAACTTATGAAGGGCTGTTTTGTGACCCAGTATATGATCTATCTTGGAGAATGTTCCATGTGCACTCGAGAAGAAAGTATATTCTGTTGCTTTGGGATGCAGAGTTCTAAATATATCTGTCAAGTCCATCTGATCCAATGTCTCATTCAGGGCCCTTGTTTCTTTACTGACCGTGTGTCTAGATGATCTATCCATTTCTGTAAGTGGGGTGTTAAAGTCCCCTGCAATTACCACATTCTTATCAATAAGGTTGCTTATGTTTATGAGTAGTTGTTTTATATATTTGGGGGCTCCGGTATTCGGCGCATAGACATTTATAATTGTTAGCTCTTCCTGATGAATAGACCCTGTAACTATTATATAATGTCCTTCTTCATCTCTTGTTACAGCCTTTAATTTAAAGTCTAGTTTGTCTGATATAAGTATGGCTACTCCAGCTTTCTTTTGGCTTCCAGTAGCATGATAAATAGTTCTCCATCCCCTCACTCTCAATCTAAAGGTGTCCTCAGGTCTAAAATGAGTCTCTTATAGACAGCAAATAGATGGGTCTTGTTTTTTTATCCATTCTGATACCCTATGTCTTTTGGTTGGCGCATTTAATCCATTTACATTCAGTGTTATTATAGAAAGATACGGGTTTAGAGTCATTGTGATGTCTGTATGTTTTATGCTTGTAGTGTTGTCTCTGGTACTTTGTCTCACAGGGTCCCCCTTAGGATCTCTTGTAGGGCTGGTTTAGTGGTGACAAATTCCTTCAGTTTTTGTTTGTTTGGGAAGACCTTTATCTCTCCTTCTATTCTAAATGACAGACTTGCTGGATAAAGGATTCTCGGCTGCATATGTTTTCTGTCTAGCACACTGAAAATCTCGTGCCAATTCTTTCTGGCCTGCCAAGTTTCGAAAGAGAGATCAGTCACGAGTCTTATAGGTCTCCCTTTATATGTGAGGGCACGTTTACCCCTTGCTGCTTTCAGAATTTTCTCTTTATCCTTGTATTTTGCCAGTTTCACTATGATATGTCGTGCAGAAGATCGATTCAAGTTACGTCTGAAGGGAGTTCTCTGTGCCTCTTGGATTTCAATGCCTTTTTCCTTCCCCAGTTCAGGGAAGTTCTCAGCTATTATTTCTTCAAGTACCCCTTCAGCACCTTTCCCTCTCTCTTCCTCCTCTGGGATACCAATTATGCGTATATTATTTCTTTTTAGTGTATCACTTAGTTCTCTAATTTTCCCCTCATACTCCTGGATTTTTTTATCTCTCTTTTTCTCAGCTTCCTCTTTTTCCATAACTTTATCTTCTAGTTCACCTATTCTCTCCTCTGCCTCTTCAATCCGAGCCGTGGTGGTTTCCATTTTGTTTTGCATTTCATTTAAAGCGTTTTTCAGCTCCTCGTGACTGTTCCTTAGTCCCTTGATCTCTGTAGCAAGAGATTCTCTGCTGTCCTCTATACTGTTTTCAAGCCCAGCGATTAATTTTATGACTATTATTCTAAATTCACTTTCTGTTATATTATTTAAATCCTTTTTGATCAGCTCATTAGCTGTTGTTATTTCCTGGAGATTCTTCTGAGGGGAATTCTTCCGCTTGGTCATTTTGGATAGTCCCTGGCGTGGTGAGGACCTGCAGGGCACTTCCCCTGTGCTGTGGTGTATAACTGGAGTTGGTGGGCGGGGCCGCAGTCCGACCTGATGTCTGCCCCCAGCCCACCGCTGGGGCCACAGTCAGACTGGTGTGTGCCTTCTCTTCCCCTCTCCTAGGGGCGGGATTCACTGTGGGGTGGCGTGGCCCGTCTGGGCTACTTGCACACTGCCAGGCTTGTGATGCTGGGGATCTGGCGTATTAGCTGGGCTGGGTAGGCAAGGTGCAAAGGAGCAGGAGGGGCAGGCTTAGCTCGCTTCTCCTTAGGTGATCCACTTCAGGAGGGGCCCTGTGGCAGCGGGAGGGAGTCAGATCCGCTGCCGGAGGTTTGCCTCCTCCGCAGAAGCACAGAGTTGGGTGTTTGCGCGGAGCGAGGAAGTTCCCTGGCAGGAACTGGTTCTCTTTGGGATTTTGGCTGGGGGATGGGCGGGGGAGATGGCGCTGGCGAGCGCCTTTGTTCCCCACCAAACTGAGCTCTGTCGTCCGGGGGCTCAGCAGCTCTCCCTCCCTTTGTCCTCCAGCCTTCCTGCTTTCCGAGCAGAGCTGTTAACTTATGATCTCCCAGACGCTAAGTCGCGCTTGCTGTCGGAACACAGTCCGTCAGGCCCCTCCGCTTTTGCCCGCCAGACTCGGGGGCTCTGCTTGGCCAGCGAGCCGCCCCTCCACCCCGGCTCCCTCCCGCCAGTCCGTGGAGCGCGCACCGCCTTGCCGCCCTTCCTACCCTCTTCCGTGGGCCTCTCGTCTGTGCTTGGCTCCGGCGACTCCGTTCTGCTAATCCTCTGGCGGTTTTCTGGGTTATTTAGGCAGGTGTAGGTGGAATCTAAGTGATCAGCAGGACGCACGGTGAGCCCAGCGTCCTCCTAGGCCGCCATCTTCCCTCCTCCCTCCAGAATATATTTTAGTGTTCAAAGAGACCATACTTCTAAATAATTGCAAGAACTTGGCTACTGACATGAGTGAGGGTATTATTCATGTATTTGATTTCAATCATGCTAGATCAAATAAGCCATAGATTTTATTTAATGAGATGATTATATTGCAGGTGTCCATCTTTTCAGCAACATAATAAAGCACTATTTCTTTAGATGACCAATAGTCACTTTTTGGCAAGTTGTCAATGCTTATTCCCTTTTATCCTAGAGGTTCCAGCCATTTGTTCTGACAGGATTAGATACCTATTATAGATATGAATTTTCTTTTCTTGCTTGCAAGTCTTTGGCGCTTGTTACAGAATGCCTGATCCACAGGTATAGATAGAGGATACACTTTATGGTGAAGGAGGTATAGGAGTGAGCCATGAATATGGAATGTGTTGGTTGTATCACATACCACACCATGTTCCTAGAACACTAGAATGACCCTGTAAAAGTGAAGTCAAAACTATAACATCTGAAAATATGAGGTACAATCCTTCAGGACATGGTGTGTTTATTATATCAGAGAATCTTTTTGTGTTACATTCCCAGTAGGAGAGATACATGATCCAAGGAACTAAAAAATGGACACTGGAGTGGCTTCTTTTACCATCACTCCTAATGACCCACCTGGGATTCTGTGCCTTCTGTCAGCTTTGGGCTCTGTAGAGTGGTCTTTGTAGAGTGTTGAATCCCCAAAGCACAAGTTTACCAGGGGACACAACAAGGATCCCATTGAACTACAAATTAAAGCTGTTATCAGGGCACTTTGGCGTCCTTGTGCCCAGTGACAAGCAGCCAAGAGAAAAAAAAAAAAACACTCTCCTGGCAGAAGTAGTTAACTCTGAATAGTGTAAGGTTTTTTGGTTTGTTTTGTTCTGTTCTGTTTTTTTAATATTTGGAGTTTATTGTTTTTTGTTTTGGTTGTAGTTGTGTAGGGATGCTTTTACACAAAGGGAACAGGGAAGAGTATTTGTTCAACATAGAGGATCTACTTTGGCACCTCCTGGTATTCCTTTACCCCATTGTATCTGTCAATGGATGTGTGCAGGACTGAGAAGAAGCATATAGGAATACCAAGTATAGGAATACATTAGTAACGAAGGTTACCACCTGGTAATTATGCAGAACTTACTAAGTGTGAGGGGGACTTAGTATGGGGATAGTGGAGAAAAAAAAATAAGTACCAGTTATAAGACAGAGATCAACTGCACAAATGAGAGATGTTTATCACAAGAAGCTTTTTTTCAGGAACAGAGGCGCAAGAGAACCATGAAGGAATTGATCCCTGAATCTTTGTGGAGAAGCAGAGGTCTAGCAAAGCTTCTGAAGTTGAAATCCTTTGCCACATTTGTACCAAAGCCATGTTTCCCATGGGTTGTTCAAAGCCAATGTCTGAACACAGCAAGGTAGTAGTATTAAGGTAATGCACTCCTGGAAGAAAAAGGGTTTTTGGATGGCTGAGTCTGTCTTGTAGTCTCCTTGAGAGGTTAACCAGCTTTTCTTTAGAGTGCATGGCAGTCTAGGACACTTCTACCAACCATCCTTCCCTCTCTCCTTCTCTTGGATCAGACTTCTATTGTCTGATAGCACTTCCAGCCTTCCACAGATCCATCCCAACTTTTTTTCACAAGCAAATTCTTAATATAGTCCTTGCAATATATTCCTTGCACAGTAAATTCCTTCATAGTGTTTGCTTCTTGGAAGAACCAGATTAACACAAATTGCAAATTATAACTCCAGATGTGACTTTGGTCTCACTCATAATATCAGTTCTATCTGATATCATAATTACTTCTTTCCAATGTTATTAGCTTGTTATTACTTTCAGAATTCATATTAAAGTGATAAATTTTTAATTGAAGCTACTGAAATGCAGAGAGTTTAAGTGATTTGACTGAGACCACAGTTAAGAATTTACTCATCTTCTGAATCCTATTGATTTTCTCCTAATTGCTTCAAATCTAAAAACTTATTTTTTTCATGTATTTGTCACTGTTTCTCAAACATCATCAGGAAGTTGGGACAAAAATGAGTTTATCAAGCATCAAAAGAGAATAGAACACTTCTCATAAACATTTTCCCTTTTGTGTTCTTTAACTCCTTTAATAATCCTTATTTCCAGCATTTTGCTGTCTGTCAACCCACAAGGAAATATAATAGTGATATCAGAGCTGTAATCCTATGGGTCTACATTTGAGACACAAAGTTGCTCCACAATTGAAATCTTGAAAGTCCTGAAGCCACTGACCTGGACTAAAATACTGATGTTGATGTTACCATGTCATATTAGAACTCTCAACAGGTGAAAGTGGTCTTTCTTTGCCTCCCAACTTCAGAAACAGAGTAAAAGAAAAGTCAGAGCCATAGGAAATATGTATATGCATTCTATTTTGGGAGAGAGAATCTTAATTATGTCTGTTGATTTGATGTAAATATTAGGTGCACCCATTTTACTGTCAGAAGTGCCTTAGTTTTGATGACAAAGTACATGATCACCAAAATATTACATTAGTGTAATTTGTATACCAATATTTCAGTCATATTGCTGTCAGAAATAATACTCTCATCTGAAACTGCGTGTCTCAAGGTGTCTTGCTTAGGAAAATCAAAGAAATGTACCATGTGCAAAGATAGCCATTCCTGGGACCAGTTTGAGCATCTGATCCATAGGTAGATCATAGCGACTGATCAGTGATCTTGAAAAAGAGCTCTACCCACTAGGCATTTAACCAGTAAACTAAGCCAATCAATCTGGACAAGAGATTATGAAGGGAATTGTTGAGAAGAGAGCAGATGTAAGAAAACAGGATATAAAGATACCTTGCAGGATTTGAGATAATATCATATAAAGGTGTCTCAGATTTCAAATGACTCTGCTTCCAGCCTATGTGAATCCTTGTAGTAAAATCTCCCATTTCTTAATATCATTTGAGTGAGTCTGCAGATGCTGAACCCAAAAGTTCTTACCAGCACAGCAAACCACGATTAGATTTCATTCCTTTACATCCTCATCTTCCCATTGTCCTTAAACATCTCATATTCTTCTCCCCACCCTTAGATGATTTATTTTCCAGGAGACTTTGCACTTTTAATACAAATGAACCCTTCTATGTGTCCAAGAGGGCACCTCTACCTCCCAGTCTAGACCACTGCTATATTTAACCCAAAGGATTATGTTGCTCATACCTTATTTCACTAGGTGAATTTTTTAGGCAATTTGGTTCTCTACACTATACCCTATGTTCCTAAGCATTAAGACTACACATTTCCCCCATGTCCAACAAAGAAAAATTGGAAAATTCTCCAGCTTTTCAAAAAGGAAAAGCCTATATAGGCAGACAACACAGCATTTTGTGGAACGAGGATGTGATTTTGACTTTTAGCTGTCCCATTTGCCACTGTGCTTGACCTTTAGAAGTTTTAACCATTCTTTGCCTGGTATTCTCTACCTGTACAATGGTCATTACAGAACTACCTGCCTCCCTGGAATATTTGCAAAAATTAAATGTGATTTCATATAATGCACAGTATTCCCTTCTTTCTGCAAAATGAGAAAACATTGCAGTCTAAAACTCAGTTATTTATAATACTTAATACTTGGTAAATCTTTTTTTCAGCAAGAACACTTAAAATTTTTTATTGAAGTCAGTCCACACTATATTCTTCCCTTGCCTGAATCCTCAAACATAGAATACGGACCATGATTTAACCTATTTTTGATGGCTTATTTGCCAATATAGGTGTTTATTGTACTAGTTTGAATTCAGTGGGGACTCAATGCTTGGCTTTCAGCTCTGTCAGCAGGAGGTAAGAGTCTCTTTAAAGGCTGCCAAGGAGAAACTCTTGAGTATCACACTTTGTTTTAAATTAATGATTGATTTCCCTGAGCCTGTCATTTTCCCTCCTTAAGCATTAGTGATGTTTAGCAGCAGCCACCAAAATCCCTACTGCTTGTAATTACTATTTCTTCACTTTTTCTACAAGACCAGAGACAATGCACAAACAAGTACCTCTTGTATGTACTGTATATCTGAATCCTATCCATTTTCACCACAGATTAAAATCTTAGCAGTCACTCTTCTAAGGACTATCAATGCTCCACTGACCACCACTGTTGGGATTTTCATTGCCTGTTGACCGATAGATGATTGAGCTCCAGAATCACATCCTTTGTGCCTGCTTCCTAGAATTAATCCTTTTAGGAAAATTTTTAGGTCAGACTTTCTAGAAGCAGAGGCTGAGACAGGAATTTGGGCCTACACAATGCATTGAGGGGCATTCTACAGTAAAACCTGTAAGGGAGTGCATGAAGTAGAATAGAGAATAGGAATAAACTGGTCAAGGATGTGGCTTCAAGTAAGTCTATTCTTGGCCTAATGTATGGGGCAAGCTGAAATCTCTAGAGCACAAATCTCTACCAGAGTTGTATCCCCTGGAGAGAACTGGTCAGCCTTCCATACTCACAAATGTGTCATTGCTTATTGGATGCTCCCAGGACAAGGGTAAGGATGTGGAGTGGTCAACCTCATGGATAAGGGGCTGCCACAAGCAGAGAGGCATTATCTAGAGAAAAAGGGCAGTTGTGGGGATGCATGTGACCATAGAAAGGGAATCTGAGTGGGGTGCAAACAGCGTCTACTACAGGTACATCATTGCCTTCCCATAATTTACACATGGGAAAGCTCAGAGGTAGGCAATGGAAGCCTTCACTAACCTGTTCCAAATCTCACATCCTGGAACTCAAAATTTGGAACCAGGCTTCTCTCACCAGAATGCGTGTTCTTAACCAACCTGGCATATCACCACACACAGGGAAACAAAGAGTTTTACCTGGATTGAGAAGAAAAATGTGAGTAGAAAAAGTAGGGACTAATCCAGAGTACCAGTATGACTAGACTTTATCTTAAGAAGAGGCATTTGAAATAAACATACAGGAAAATATATCCTGATTCCAACTATGGGCAAAATATGTCTATCATATACACATTTTTAAAAGAGACTAAACATAGCTATTTTAAAAGGGGGTGAGATAGGAGCATGGGCCTACAAGTGTAGTACATGGATTATGTTATTTCTGGTTCTCTGCATCAGTAGAAACTACAAATTTCAAAGTCTTTTAATTCTTTTGGTAGCTATTTTTAATGTTAATACAAGACACTACAATATGCTTATGCGTATTTATAAAATTGCTTAAATCGTGCCTAAAGAGTTACTTAGAACTAACTTTGCATTTTCTTTCTGAAAAAAGAAAGTGTGAAAAAATATTTAATATTATTAATTTCCAAGTATGGATACTTAAAAAAAAGTTTTGAAGATATTGCCTTTTGTCCCATATACTTGGTCATCATACTCTTTTTATAATCCCTTAGCATTCTTAATCAGACCTTCAGAAGATTAAATTATTATTGAGCAATTTATTTAGGATTATGGCTTAATTCATGATTCGAAAATGAACATACTATCAACTTTTAGGAGTAAAATCACAAGAAACAGCATAATCATCTAGACCAAAAAGGCTTGAGCAATTTAAAATACCCAGGATTTGAAGGAATTAATAGATAAGAGGATAGATTCATTATGTGGTCAAGAGGTCATTTCATAAAAATATTTTAAATTAAAAAAATTAAAAACCTTTTCGTTTTAAGACTGAGGATAAAATGGATTGGCAAGAATTAAAGAAAATGTTGAGAAAGACTATAAATTATGCACCTGATTGAAGGGCTAATTAAAATTATCTTGAAGACACTGGAAGTTTTTATCTTTGAGTTTTTCTGTCTGTGGGTGAAATATTCTTCTATTGTTTTTCAAAGGAAAATATGCATAAAAACCTAAATACTCCCTCTCTTTCTGAGAAATTTCAAATAAGATATAGTATAAAGTATAGTATAAAGTAGTTTTGTGCCCCCATGCATGTCCTTCTTATACTCTTTCAGTAGTCTGTCCAACCCAAAGTTCTGTGAGTGTTGATGGCCAAAGGCTATGGCAGCACCATTCTGAGAATTTCCTTGGGCCTCCTAGAGCCATCTTATGCAAAAATGTCTAGAAGCTACACCTTTACACTAGGCGCACTATAATGTTTTAGGAGTAACAAATTTTATTCATTTGCCTCAAGTTAGGATTCATTGACATTGCAGATTTCCCCAGAGGATTAGATTGTGGCTAGATTTGAGTTGAATTCACATTTTTGCTGAGATGCTCTCATTTACTTCTCTGCAGTTTTCACTTCACAACACTCCCTCAGGAAAGCACCTGCAAAAATCCTGGTATCAATCTATCTTATGATTCTCAATCTATATTCTAGTGATTCTCAAGGTTTAATTGCTATCAGAGTCACCAGGAGGGTTTGTGCAAACACAAATTGCTGATGCTATAGGTCTGTAGTGGAGCCTAAGCTTCTGCATTTCCAATAGTTCCCACGTGCTGCTGCTACTCTGTGGATACCATGTTGACAGTCATTATTCTATGATAATCAGCCTAAGACGGTGAGGTCATATTTATAAGTTATGTGCTACTAACGTTTATTCCTTGAGCAAACTGAAAACAATTATAATTTATTAATGTAATTTAGCATTTTAATGTATAAAAGAATGTTATAGATTACAAAGTAAAAGGTGCTTATAAAAGGTAGGAAAAAGAAAATGTGAGCTAAAATTGTTATACAATTTTATCCAATAAATATTGAATGAGTATAGGGGCTCCAGGGTGGCTCAGTTGGTTAGGCGTCCAACTCTTGATTTTAGCTCAGGTCATGATTTCACAGTCATGAGATCCAGCCCCAGGTCTGGCTCCTCACTGGGTATGGGATCTGCTTAAGATTCTCTCTCTCCCTCTCCTTCTGTCCCTCCCCTGCTTGCATGCACGTGCTTTCCCTCTCTCTCTCTGAAAAAAAAATATATATATATATATATGTAATGAACATATATTCTATGTTTTAGGCAGTGCAGCCCATTAATAGAAAAGATATGGAAGAAAACCACTCCCATCCAAGAGGGCTTCTGGGAAAGCAGCATCATGTGAAATCCAGATTTCAACTAGAACACAGATTTCAACTAGACACAGAGACTCAGGGTGGAGGGGATTTGTTGATTATTGACCATGAGGTCTAGATGGTAAAGTGATATGGTTTCAAAAGATTGGAAAGTATGAGAGAGGGTAAAGTGCAGGTAAAGTGCTAACTTTGTAAGGATTTAGGTCCAAAGTATAAAGAGTTGACTCAGGCTTCTGTTAGTGTCTACATGAGTAGAGTCAAAGTCCTTCATAAGATTCATGCTCCATGACCTCAATGTAAGGGGGTGGTGGAGAGATTGTGAAGAGGAAGGAAACAAAAGAGTACTTGCAGGAATACAGAATTTGGGGAATACAGGAATACAGATGGAAGTCTCTAGAGATACAAATTAGCACCTAGTACTGAAACTCTTTTTTTTACTTCCACCAAAGAAAGCCTCAACCCAGAGGTAATAAGTCTTGACTAGGGAGACATTCTGAATCTTGATGACAATTGATGGAGATCTACAAATGGATAGTCTACTCTAAATGTGTAATTTAATCCTTTTCATATGTAGTCATTACAAGTATCTCCTTTTAGTCTACCAGCTAACTTAGAATTTAATGCAACTTTTTTTTATAAAGAAATATTTAATACTGATGCAGGTAAATGCATCAGGTTTTTTCTTTCTTTAACAACATATGCCTAAGGTTATAAATATATCCCAATACCTTTGTTTTCTTCAGGTTAACTCACACATTTAGGTCTTTAATCAATCTGGAGATTATTTAAACATGGTCAGAGGTAGAAAATAACTTTATTTGGATCTGCTGTGAGCTGACTTTCCCATACTATTTGCTCATTAGTCTCTTTTCCTACTGACTTGTGATGACAGTTACATCATTTCCAAGTACTGAAAAATGTATATCTTTTTCTGGGAAATCTATAATTATAAGAATATCTCTGCATCAATGCCATCCTATTGAATTACTGTACTTTGTAAAATATGACTTAATAAATGGTACAGACAATTCCTAATTCTCATTTGTCCATTTTTCAAAATATAATTGCAACTATTTAGGAACTCTTTATTTTTTCTTGCATGTATGTGCTTGTTGATTGACTAATAAATTATTCTTACCCACAAGGGCCTTTTATTCTTTTACAAATCAGAGTCCTTTTTGTAGAAATGAAGAGAGAAAAGATTTAGACTCTAGGCTTAGGCAAAGGATTGGGAGCATAAATGGTATAGAGCCAATATATGTTAGGATCTTGGCAGCAGCCAAAATAAACTACTTTGCATTCAACAGAACACTCTTTAGGGACCTTTTATTCCGGATATATACTATGTTGGAATGGGAGTATCAGCTGATCTGTAGAAACTGGAGAGACAAGATGGGCACCATTAGTGCATCTCAATGGTGTGCCTATTTTTTTTTGAAATGATTTATTTGACTTTTCCATCAAGTAATTTGCTGTTGTTGGCTTCCTGCTGCTTTTTCTGAACTACTTGGATTTTGCTTTCTTTTTGCTCTCAAGTTCTTGAACCACCTCTGCAGTACTATACACTAACACTATTAAATATATTATTGGAAGTTCCTGTTTGTACAGCAAGATACAAAAAAAAAATAAGATGTATGGATGAAAGACAAAATCAATATCTAAATTATTATAGAGAGAACTTTTAAATCTTCTAAAAGATATAAAACCACAACTAAATAACTTGAGAGCTATGCCATGCTTCAAGATGGGAGAACACAATAATGCAAATATATCAGTTACTGACCAAATTAATCTAAAAATGTAGAAACCACAACATAATATTAGAAATTCTAACAAAGTGCTTCAAAAATAAATATGGAACTTTTTCTCAGTGAATCTGAACACATGCACAGAGTGAGATTGTAAGATGCCAGACTCAGAGGAACTCACTAAGATAAGACTCCATGCTCCACAGACATAATTTAATGGAAGCATCAGTACTTCAGTGAGGGACTTGAATGATCATCAGTTACCACCCAGACTTCTGGAACTTACCACTGGGACATTACACTGAGACCTAAGGAAGCAAACTCACTTTGAAGAGCTATTAGTGGGGACTCTGGAAACCCAAGAGACCTCCTGTAATTGGTTATTCCTCTGATGACTTCTTGAGCTTGAAAGAGTCCAAAAAAATTCTTGATGCTACATGAACCAGCCCATCCATCTAAGCACCAGAGGCAACCGCAAAGAAAACAATGTTCACTAAGAAGCAGTTAGAAGATCTGAACATTGTATTTAATTACGGCGCATACTCCAGTAATTGGAAAGAAATGGCCTCAAAAACAATGCATATTTTCACAACCAACTACAGACCAATGAATGCCACCAGCCACCAGAAGCAGGAAAAGTAAAGGAACAGATTCTCCCTTAGAGCCTCTAGAGGGAGCAAGACCTTGGCAACACTTTGATTTTGGCCTGGTGATACCATCTTTGGACTTTTGGGCTCCAGAACTATAAAGGACTAAATTTCTGTTGTTTTAAGCCACCAATTTTGTGGTAATTTGTTACAGCAGTCACAGGAAATCAATACAAGATTCACCTGATTAATCTGATAATCTCCCATCTTAAAATCCTTAATCACATATTTTTCCATACAAAATAACATTTACCACCATCCCCCATTTTTAAAAATATAGGTTAATGTTCACAGCTTCCAGGGATTAGGATGTAGTTCTCTTTGGGGAGATAATTATCCAGGCTACCACACCTGTCAATGATTTATTCTGGAATTTTCCCAAAATATTTTTTTTGCTATTGTCCTATTATAGTTATGATGTTAAGGTTTTATAAGCCTCCTGAAATTTTGAAATTTACTAATAATAACCATGTCTGTGAAAAGTTACATAAAATTACTAGTAATCAGGAAAAAAACTTGCAAACTGAATAATGAAATTTCACTTTGGCTGTATTGTACTGAAAATACTAGGCAATCGATAATATCAAGGCAGTCAAGGATTTGGGGAAATGGAAGCATTCATGCACTATTGAGGGGGTAATAAATTATTGCAATTTTATTTCTTTCTTTCTCTTTCTTTCTTTCTTTCTTTCAAGAGAGTGAGCATGCAACCAGGAGAGGGGCAGAGAGAGAGGGAGAGAGAGAATCACAAGCAGGCACCATGCTGTCAGCATCCGACATGGGGCTCCAATTCATGGACTGTAAGATCATGACCTGAGCTGAAATCAAGAGTTGCATGCTTAACCGACTGAGCCACCCAGGTACCCCTGCTGTTATTTTTTAAACAATCTGGCAACTGTTATACACATGAAATGTGTAAATAAGTTTGACACATCACTTTTATTGTTGGGATACTACTCTAGAGATGCTCATGTTTAAGGACTCAGATTTAAAGGTATTAATCACAGTATCATTTTTTGTAGCAAAGACTTGGGAGCAACATATTTGCTGATATATGGTGAACACATTTTCTATTTTTACAGTAAAACTGTAGTTGCTCTTTCTTCATCTCACTCAACATCAGCTTGTGTATTTGAAGGACAAAAAAGCAGTACTATCTATGAATTTATTAAAATGTGTATACACACACACACATATGTATACTCTGATAAGGTATCTTTCCTTCCGAGATCACTGTAGGATAAAAAAAAATCCAGCATAACTTTGTTCTCTTTAGCGCCCTCCTAGGAAAGATGTTATATTTTGTGATTTTACAGGTCCTAGTGTGGTGTTTTCTTGGCCTGGTAATTTGAATTAATGGATATTCAAGAAACCAATTTATACAGCTCACTGATGTAAGTTATAACAAAGTCTGGAGACATATGAGGACACATTTTCAGTAGGCTTTTGAAAATGTGCTGACACATTTTAGGAGTGCATCTGTTTTTGCTTGCAAAAACTCACATTTATGTGTGCAACATGAGAAATTGAATGCACAAACAGGTGGTTTTAAATGGTTTTAAATACTCAAGCAGAATTTAAATGGAGACACTCACAACCTTATTGGAATCTATTGAAATTTCTTCCAAATCTCACATTTAAACTAGTGGCAACTGTCTTGGTATTCCTGATATTTGTTACTTTATTCTTCCATTTGAAACAGCACTAGATAAGAAGTCTTTTAGATAGCTTTCTGACTTTACTAATGATGTACTGTGTGAAATTGAATAAGTTGTAAATGTTCTTTACACTTTAGTGTGTCATACATTAACTAAAAATAACATATCGATCTCAGAGAGTAAATATATATATATATATATATATATATATATATATATATAAATCTTCTGTTTCAAAACCTAACCTCTTTTAAAGAAATGTAGAAAAATATAAATAACGTATAAAATGATGCATTATAAAAGCAACATTATGTCTTTAGTCACATCCATGTGAATTTAAGTGCATACATGCACGCATGCACACATACACATATCAAACATCTGTTTAAGGCTCTACAGTAGGTTGGATATTCTCCTACTCAATAGAATCAAAAAAGTTAATAATGGTTCCTGCATCAAGGCACATTCAGCCTATTATAAAGATATTCAAATAGATATTTTTAGAATTTCAGGGAAAGTGATAGAAATACGTACAGAACAATGAGAGTCAGAGCCACAAACAAGAATATTATTTAAGGGAAAGGAGGCCAGTGTATAATGTATAAAAGGCAGGAGAGATATAATTAGAAGTTGAGTTTGAACTGAGTTCTGAAATATATAAATGGCATTCATATAAAGGGAAAATTGTAAACAAATATGACATTGGGAATGGAGAAGAAAGACTACATATGAGGTTGATTAAAATGAAGAATCAACTATATTTCCAAGTTTCTGACTTGGGTTATTATATAGATGATAATGCTAATGACAGAGTTAAGGAATATAAAAGATCCAGCAGTTTTGTATTAGAAGGGAAGACCATCTTTGTTTTAGTCTAAGACAAGTTGGGCTATCTCTGGATCTTTACAGTGAATATGCCTAGCAGGGAATTAGATCTATAGATTTGGAGCTTAGAGACCTAATACCATGTTCATCAGGGCTTCTCAAACAGAGGTATATATCAGAATCACTCAAGGTTTTGTTTTTGTTTGTTCGTTTGTTTCTTTTCCCCTCATTTACTGAGACCATGGCCCCAATCCAAATCTACTGACCTAGATTTATGGTAGAGGGACACAAGATCATATTTTGCAAATGTCTCCTTGTGTTCTAGTATGCACTTTAGATTTCATATTCCTCATATGGGGTGATAGAAGTCACTTGAGTGGAGGGTACTGCCACGAGGAAGATCAAGGACTGCATCTGGGAGATATCAGATTAAGAAATGAGCAAATAAATGGAATCAGTGAAAAAAAGGAAGGAAGATTTAGAGGTCAGGAGATATCAACATACCTAAGTAAAGACTCAGATATGCTGATTTCAAGAAATGATCAACATATTTAAATGTCACAGCAGTCAAATTAAAAAATTAAAAGGAGTATACTGAATTGAGCAATTAGAAGTCCATTAGGGATTTTGCTGGTTCTGATTCTAAGAACTAATTTCTCAGAGGGGGTCAAATATTCCTTAGAGGTACTTGTCTTGGGCAGAAGGTGAATATGGACTTAATGTGTGGGAGGGAGGTGGAGGAGGAGACAAGGATCAAGGGAGTTTTTTTGTTTTTTTTTGTTTTTTTTGTTTTTAATAGGGAAGAGTCATCAGTGTATTTGTAGCCTTAGGGAAGCAATCAGTAGATAACAAAAGTTGAAAACAAAGAAAGGAGAGGAAAATCAACAGACAGAGTAAGATTCAACAGGAGAAATGATTAAAGAAGTTCTACCATGAAATGAAGCTTGTGCAAATATTTAGTATTTGTATTGGGCTCTGTAGAAGGTATATGTCCCACAAACCTATTAGATATCATTCTTGTATTCTGTGCACTTAAGAAGTGCAGTAGGTAACACTGATTCTGACCAAAAAATAAAATAAAGGGTACATATAACCTGATACTCAAATTAAGCGTTAAAGTTATTCCTTGACAAGATCAAGGAATATGATCTTGTTTATGATGTGAATATGATTTGTTCAGAAATGTTTCAGGTTTCTAGAAGTTGAATACAGATACAAACTACAGTAAATATAAGCTTATACCTCTTTTTAAAGTATCTTTTTTTTTTTTTTCAAATCAAATACTTACTAGTGGATATATATAGTTCTTGAGAAAGAGTTTATTTCTCATGGCACCTACCATTTGGTAGACTTGATTAACATAATATTATTTGGATGCATTCATGTATTCATGGCACAGCAGACTGAACAGACAATGAGAAGTGTTTGAATTGCTTTTCATTGAAAATCTCCAATCATTGTGTATGTCAGAGTGAACAAATCTCTACAAACCATATTAGCAGTTAGACCAATTAGAAATTAAGTAAATCAAGTAGCCATACCCCATCCTGATATGAAAGCAGTAATATTTCCTTCTAAATCACTTTTTTATGTTACTTTATACTAAAAGGTGGAAAATCATAAATTCTCAGTGTTATTTCCAAGAGGACTTAGTCACAGAAGAAATATAAGAATGTATCTAATTTCAAATTTTTGTGGTTATTTTACATTTCATGTACATATGTCTTGCCTCTCCAACTAACTTCTAAAATCTGTGATGGCAGGAAATATGTGTTTGAAAGTACATATCTGACTGAGAGCTCTTTGTGGACTCTCAGTCATCTTTGTATCTATTTACTAATTACGTTGGTTGGTACATAGTTAGACCTCCATGCCGCATTGAGGGAGAGAATAAACAAATAGCGTAATTATCTCATAAATACATTGACATAATTGTTAATTTAAACACTATTTCTTTCCTGTTGTACCCTCGTTTTTGCCATCAATATTTCTATAGAGCAAATGTAGACAATTATAGCAATCTGAACAGTGTTGTGTGTTTGAAGATGTCAACTTTTCTATAAAGGTGGAAGAGTATAAACAAATACAAATACTGATACAATATTTAGACATTCTTAACCAAGAAGAGTGACAACTCAAAACCACAAAGGTATATGGACACGTTGTGAAAACTATTGATATTTTTGCCTTCAGCTCTTAGTTTGAGTCTTTGTAAAAGTTTTTAGATTGCACAGAAACCTGGGAATTGTCTTCTCTTTAGTAATGTGTCTGGGAAACATCACAGCTGTTCATTAACATATGAATTTACTAGAGTTTCAAAATTCCCCAATCATTGTTATCTCTAAGTATATTCTTTGTTGTGAAGGGAAGTGAGTTGTTATTTTATTTATCTGAAGATTGTACTGTGATAAGCAAAGTGTCAGGAATAATCATACCAAATGTTATCTGCCACAATAGCATCCAATTATGCTTTACATGTCTTTCATCAGGAAAAGAAGTGAAGGAGTTTTTAAATTACTTATCATGACTTGATGAGTTGAACATTTTAATGAAAGTTGCTTAAACTCAGAGTAAGATCATTAGAGATACTAATAAAATAGATTTCAGACCTGTCATGTGTCACAGCAAATAGAATCCAGGAAAATTCTTGAAAAGTACAAAAATTTACTTTAGCTCTCAAAAGCTCACATTAATTTGGGCAATATAAGAAGCAAGACACACATAAATATAGATATCAAACAGCTAACATTTGTCTAAGAGGTTAAGAAATGGACCCACTTAATGAGGCCTTTAAATATAAACAAGTCACTGGAGAGTCACCTCTCTCTTGCCTTTCTCTTCTTTGTCATAGCTGCCTCCAGTTTTGTTTTGTTTTGTTTTGTTTTGTTTTGTTTTGTTTTGTTTTGTTTTTCCCTTCCTACCCCTACCACAGAGAGGTTTGACACGAGTTCAGGGATGGTTATGGGAATATGTTCTGGGAAGTTTGGCAAAAATAATTCGAACTATTACCTAAAAATAAGTTTATTAATAGATATAGAGCCAAACAAAATAACAGCATTTTTATGTTTCTTCCATTTTCATATGTGAGGAAGTTGAATTATGCCAAGGTAAGTGCTATCTCTTAGAAAAGCAAGTTTAACAGAGAGTTAAAGGAATAAAAGAATGGAGTAAAATATCTATTTTAATACAAGATTTTATTTCAAAGAGATATCACTAGAGGGAAAAGGAAAAGGAAAATGATGAAAGGAATTTATTTCCCATTAAATACATTTATACATTCAGTGTGTACTTCCTCTGGCAATCTGAAATATATGGCTCTATTTTAGCTTTTAGTTTATAATTCATTAACCTCATTCTAACATTATAAAGCCTATGAATAGTCTGGTCTGAACACATCACACCCCTCAAAGCCTACTACAGGTCATTATTTCCTACAGAATAAAGAGCAAATTCATTAGTCTGAATTCATTAGCCTGAAATTTAATATATTTCTCACTTGCACTTCTAGTAGGACCCACATACCACATGTTCACCTAGATATGATTCCTCTGCATCATTGACATGCTTTGCCAAATGTATGTGACACATTTTAGTACCTTTGCAATCTAGCTATTGAACATTTTTAATTTGACATAGGCCATAGTAAGGGTATTTGTACCATGGAAATTGCAAATGCCACAAATCATGTTTGATTTTTGTTTCCTTCAAAGAGCCAGTTGTTGAGCATTTAGTTGTTTAGCATTTAGTAGCATACCCCTGCTCAATAGTTTAAACATCTCCAGCACTCCCTGTGTGCTCATAGCATTCTGTTTTGTTTCTGGATGCCTCCATTCTAGATTAACCTGTTGAATGCCATCTACAGTGTCCACTCTCCCTACTATCTTACTTAAATGATTTCTTTCTGGCTCATCTGATATTCTCTTAATACCCTGTTTGCTTTTTGGGCTGATCTACATCTGTGGTCCCTGTAGCCTAAGTTCCCTGCTGTCACCTCTACCTCCCAATACATGGGTCCTAACATTTGGATCACTAAGATTTACCAGTCCTCTATGATCACTCAAAATTCAGCAAGAGAAAAGTTCAGATTTATCAAAGGCACTTTTACTATCCTTCTATTCTTGTTTGCCAATACCTAACTGTAGGCTAAAGCAAAATGTAGAAATTCTAATCTAGTGAGAACAGATCTTTTCTAAGTATGAAATTACTTCTACTCTGCCAAATCCCTTTATGCATAAAGTTCACTGTGTTGATGTGGTGGAAGAAATTTACTTGAGTAAATAATTTCTGGTTTGAATGCTATCAGGAAGGTGCTTCCACTCCTCAGCACTAAGCCATTTTGTTTATAGCTGCCTCCTGTTGGCCTCTATCAAATGTTTACATAGTGGCAGCAGATAAATGGTAAGAGACAAGCTTAGATTTTTTTTTTTAAATTTCATATGTTACATGTTCACCATGATATAAATTTAATTAACAAACATATACATGTATTTTGTATGTTTTGTGTAATTTGAGTGCCTAAATTGAATCAATATAAAATGAATTCACTTATTTTTTCACTTTTTCCCCCCAACAATTACATATTAATTGTGTACTCTATACCTGGAACTGAAGACATAGTGGGGTCATAACAAAGTTTTTAGCTCATGGATTCCATTATGGTAGGTGAGAACTACAATTGTCAAATGAAAAAAAAAAAAGATAGATGATATATAGATCAATAAACAGATGATAGATGCAGTGATAAGTGCTATAAAGGACAATAAAGCAGGATAAGAGGATTGAGGGCACTCAATAATTATACATAAAGTAAATATCCTATTAAAAGTAATTTCAGAATAGTGTATTCTAAAATATTCCGTGTTAACATGCAGTTTTGATCTATTAACACTGCTGCAAAAGGCTTCTACAAATATAGCAGTGCCTACATAGCTGCTCGTTGCCAATGTTGCCAAAATTCTTTATATGTATTCTAACATTTAATCTTTCTGACATTTAATATTTAGGTGTTATTATCCCCATTTTGCATAAGTGGAAAGTGAAGGTTTTTTTTGTTGTTGTTTTTTTACTATTTACTAGGTTACCTATTAATTGAAGTACTGTGCCACCATTCAAAATTAATTTAACTCTGTGTGCTATTATGTTAAATGTTTAGCTAATGAATTTTATCCAATTGAAAAAGAAGGAGTCAGTTAAAAAAAAAAAACACTACAATTGTTGTGCTTAACTAAAAATGTGAACTATGTGGTAGGATATCTTGGTATGTTTACTGATATAGATTTTCCTCCATCTGTATTTCTCTGAACCGATGACCTTCTTTATTCTGGCCAATAAAATGTTAGTCTTCTGTTCTTATAGCTAAATGCAGTTAAATAAATTAAGTCCTTGGATTTTGATGTTCAAATCCAGTGTCTGGATAGAGTACTAAAATAGTTTCAAAGTTTTCCTCCCTAACTAATTTCAGAAAGTTTGAAGTTCTACCTAATAGCAGAGGGGACCTGTACTCCACTTTTAGCTAAAACTTGGAGACATGGCAAAAACTCGGCTCTCCATGTCATGGAATGGCAATGGACCATAGAACCTTATAATTTTATCTACAACCCTGATTCCCTGTGTACTGGAGTGTGATATTACAAAGATAATAAAAAGCCTTAAGCATCCTAAAAGAATTCTATGCAATCTTTAGTCTGGACCAGGAAAGGGCTTGCATTCAGGAACAAGGAACAACATTTCAGCAACCCTACGGACTAGATAGGGACAAGGATGTTTTATGAATGTCAGCATCCAGAGATGATACAGTTCAAAGAAAAGGTGTGCTACCCAGTGCCTTGGGGGTAGCAAAGGCTGTCTATGTATAGATGCAGCTCTATGAAATCAAGTGGGATTATAAGGCTTGGGGCTATTCTGAGTCAACCGAGCCAGGTTTCAGACACCTGGTAGAATGAAGACTTGAACTGGCACATTGCATTGCATTCTTGAAAAATAATGTTATATTCCTTACCAGTTTAACTCAGTGGACAAAATTTGTGGCCACTATACAGGAACTGTAGTCTTAGAGTTAAAATATTCTATGATATTTAAGGATAAAAAATATTCTCTCTTATTACAATAAAAGATAAGGGGCTTTACAGTTTTATTTTACATAAAAAGTAGGAATATAAATTGGTGCAGTCACTCTGGAAAACAATATGGAGGTCCCTCAAAAACCTAAAAATAGAAGTCCCATACAGTCCTCTGATTCCACTTCTGGGTGTTTACCTGAGGAAAAGGAGGACTCAAATTCAAAAAGATATATGCACCCCTATGTTTATTGCAGCATTATTTATGCTATCCAAGGTATGGAAACAACCTAAGTATCCGTCTATGGATGAATGGATAAAGAAGATGTGGCATATATTCACAATGGAATATTACTCCACCATAATATGAATGAAATCTTGCCATTTATGACAACATGGACGGACCTAGAGTGTATTATGCTAGTGAAATAAGTCAGGGAAAGACAGATACCACATGATTTCACTTATGTGTGGAAGCTAAAAAGCAAATGAAGAAACAAACAACAGCAACAAAAATATAAATAGTCTCATGAATATAGAGAATGAACTAGTGGTTGCCGGGGGAGGGGGGGGGAGGTGAGTGGGGATATAGACAAAATAGGTGAAGGGGATTAAGAGATAAAATTACAGTTAAAAAAAAGATAAGTCATCAGGTTATAGTCAATAAAATTCTAATAACTGTGTGGTGACAGAGTAACTATGCTTCTTGTAGTAAGCATTTTGTTGTGTATATAAGTGTCAAATCGCTATATTGTACACCTGAAACTAATATTATATGTAAGCTATATGTCAATAAAAATTTTAAAAATAACAAAAAGAGAAGGGACTTATAATAATATTCTTTAGCATAAAATAAAACACGTTCTTAATGATAGATGTGATGAGTGAAAAGAAAAAAAAGAGTAGTATCTCCAGCTTTGGGGCTGTAGAACATGAGTGGGAATCCAAAGGTAATGTTTTTCTACAACTTGGGGATGGAAGACAGTTGTTTTCACTATTCAAATTGAATGCTGGACTTGAATTAGCTTACATTTATGTAGGAGTTAGCATAGAAGTGTTTCAGAAGTGAATATCACAGAGTAATTTCAAGAAAAAAAATAAAGGTCCCTCGGTGGCTCAGTACATTAAGTGTCTGACTCTTGATTTCAGTTCAGGTCATGATCTCATGGTTGTGGGATCAAGCCCCCTGTCAGGCTCCACCCAGAGAGTGGAGCCTGCTTTGGATTCTCTCACTGTGTCTCTCTTTGCCCCACCCCTGCTTTTGCTCTTTCTCTCTCAAAATAAATAAATAAACATAAAAAAAATAGATTGCTGAAGTGCCTGGATGGCTCAGTCAGTTAAGTGTCCAACTCTTGATTTAGGCTCAGGTCATGATCTCACAGTTCGTGAGATTGAGTCCTGCTGATAGCACAGAGAGACTCCCATTCTTGGGATTCTGTCTCCTCTCTCTCTCTCTCTCTTTCTCTCTCTCTCTCTCTCTGTACCTCCCCTGCTCTCTCTTTCTCTCTTTCTCTATTAAAAATAAATAAACTTAAAAAAACAGATTGCTGACCAGAACCTGGATAGAAATATTGCCAGCAGCCAGCCACAGGTCCCTACACAGACATACCAAATGATACATACATTTTAGAAAGCTCCTAGGCACACTAAAGTTTACTCAGTAACTTCCTCTTCTCTTCAGGTTAAGAGAAAATAGGATGATATTTTTGGGGTGCCAATTGCTAAAAAACTAACAAGAAAAAATATCATCCAAGTTTTCAAAGATTGTAATCACTTTTGGTGACATTTATGTACCTCTTTTTTTTTCACTAATTAATTGAGAATTTTGTCATCCTCTGAAATAAGAGAAAATAACATAAAACAATACTCTGTGCATTCATAATTGTGATAGGCTTCTTTTTCCTTTTACCTGGTTTTAAACTGTGTTTTTTAATCAATGGCATTAGACAGAATTAGGTCTTAGAAAACAAAATGCTTATTTAAATAAGATAACTTAGCCATTTTTCCTCAAGTGTGATGCTCTAGAATAAATACAATTGTGGTAACCACAAGTTTTAGAAACCTCTTTTGTGGGTTAAGTAGTATAACTTGATGAAACAATTCTGTCATGTGTGGCCCTTTATACACGAAAAGAAAGAATGTCTCTGTGTTTTAGTCTTCAATTTTCAGGGTCGTTTTTTAGAGCAGCTACCCCTTGCAAAATGTAAGTCTCCAGCTACACTGTAGAATCTATTTTTATAGAAGGAAATATCCTTCTGTATGATCCTCAAATGAAAAGCTGTCATCCATCTTCTGAATAGGCTTTATCCCTCCTTCAATGGCTAGTTTTTGAAACTGCTGATGACTAGAAGCAATTCTTTATAACTCCCTAAATAAAGACATCAGTCTATCAGCAAAAACACAGTACATGAGCCGGAAGGGGCAGCTGTCTCCAAGAGGGGGTGGGGAGAAAGAACACTTACCAGCTTAGTTAAAAGCTGTTAAATGTTATTGAGTGTGTGTCAATGTGATCTGTCCTTACGGTTTAAAATGCTGCTTCAAGCAAAAGGGTTTTTTTTTTCTTTTTCTTTTTTAATTTATGCTATATTAACCTAAGTATATAAATTCTTCTGCGCAAGAGTGTTACCGTACCATCAAAGGTAATTAAAGTCGGAAAGGAAACTTCAAAGCCACAATGATAACTGAATCTTAAAATGATCAGTTCATTTTAGGATTAAAGAAAAAGCATTATTCAGAGTGTCTCAGAGAAAAGCAAAGGTGAAGCAAAAATGTCTATAGTGCCTCATCCACATACCCCATCCCCCCTCACCCTGACCTTGCCTCTTTATTGTACTTTTTATGTGAAAAAGGATATATTATAATGAGAATCAGTGAAAAGGTGCAGTGTGATAAGCTGTCCAAAAGCAAATGGATGCAGTGAGAATTTGTATTTCACATAGCTTATGTATTTTCTTTGTATAATTCTTCCCACCCCCAACCTCCATCTTGGAAAGATTTTAGGATCTTCTTTTTCTCCCCCAGGTTTTGAAAAATAAAAGAACATGCACCTTGATGTGGATGTTTTAAAAATCTGTTTTGCTGGGCATTTTTTCATCTCCTGTAATATGTAAAATCATGTTCTTCAGTCCTGAAAATGTTATGGACTGTAAAGATTTCGTCTCTTCTGTGTTCTCTTTTCTCTCTGTTGGCTCTGTTAGATGGGACTTCTGATTTTTTTTTTCTTCATGCAGTCCCTCTCTCTCTTCCTCTCTTTCCCTCTCTCTCTCCCTCTTCCTTTTCCTCTATCTCAATCTATGACACGTATACATGCACACACAAACAAGCTGCTGTCTGTTTTAACCCAGAACTCCTAACTTAATGCTATAAATCATTGACTTTTACTTCTGTTATTTTCTGTGAGATTCTCTTTTTATTCTCTTTTTCTGGAAGATTTTTGATTTTTTTTAAGCCTTCTATCTAATTTTCTATTTCTGCTCTTATATTTTTAACACCTGGAGGTGTTTCTGTTGTTCTCTGATTATTTAATTCTTTTCTGTAGTAACAACTTGTTTTTATTTCATGGATGTACTGTGTGTGTGTGTGTGTGTGTGTGTGTGTGTGTGTGTGTGTGTGTAAATTCTGCTCTCTCTCTTATTTCAGTGTTCAACAAGTCATTTTTATTTTTTTGCTTGTCTGATTTGGTGTGGTGATATTATTCTCTGTCTTTCATACGAGAAAATCTGATGTTTATACTGTTAATATTTGAGGATGAAGGTCCAAAAAGTTAATTGTAAGCTCTGTGTATGGTTACATGGTCAGATAACTTTTGAATGGTAATGTTTAGTGTGGTATGATTGATTGAGGGGTGACCTTGACATTCTATAAGAAGGATTATAAAATATGAGGATCAGATATTATTTTTTGTTGTTAATTTTTTTCCTCCAGATAGTAGTATTCCATTTTTCTGCCCAGTGACTAACCTATTTACCAGTGTTCTATAATCAGAGTAAGGAAATTGAACCAGAGGATAGCATCAGTCTTACCCTCAATTTGTATTGTAGCCATTTTTTGTCCAGATAGTGTGTGTGGATGTACATTTACATACACACATATGATACATATGAAAATTATCAATCCGAGAAATGTGCATATAAAGTACATGAATCTAAACCAGTGTGGTCATTTTCTAAAGTTATGTTTTTCCTTATACACTGACTAGATCTCTCTAGTCAGCTGGGGAGAAAATGTAACCATCCAGAGAAATTGTTGGTCACCTAGAAGTGTTTCCAAAACATGACTATGCGTTAGAATCAATGAACTAGAGAGTGTTCACTTACAGTATTTGACTATTTCCCAAACCATGCCTTTTGAGTGAGAATTTGGGGTTATGAGGCTCTGGGACTTGTTTTAGTTTTAGTATCATAATTTTTTTGCTTCACCTGCTCCTTCCTTTGAGAAGTATATAGTAACAACTGGCCAAGACTATAGGCCTTATAAATATACGAGTAAATTCCAAGACATAAATAAGAATATAATAAATAAAGAAAATCTCCTTCTTCCAAATTCTAGTTCTTTAAATTGGGATTCTTCTAAGTTTTTATTTCTGCCCCAAACCACCACCAGAGTACCTAAAAATTTACTTCTTTCCAATGTGAAGAGGGCTGGGAAGAATCACAGTGGGGGATTTTGAGGCTGGATTTATTTAGCTCAGTTATTCTTCAGTATGAATAACATAATTAGAAAAAGAGAAGATGCTCTACATAGGTCACTCATCCCATGACCCAATAATCCGAATGGATTTTTCATAGAATATGAGGAGAATTTACATGTATATTTCAGGCTAAGTAATCAATGCCGAAAGTCAAAGTACAAGTATTTTCCACACTTGCTCTATCCTAAATATCATCGGGTTAGTTGTCAAAAATAAAGATTTCTGAACCTAGTAAAAATTACTGCATCTTGAAATTTAGATTATTTAAAGAATATTAATGAAAATCTGCATTTGTAGTAAATGCTCCCCGAGTTTTATAAACAAGCGCATTTAGGCAACTTTGTGCTAGACTCTCAACTTCATGTGGTCAAGGTTTGGCTTTTTATTTTTATTTTTTTTTCATTTCTGGATTTACTTTCCACATTGCCTGATACTAAAGTACTCAATGCATAATTATGGATAAGTTAGTTTTTTCAAAGTAGTGTAAATTGCAGACTTTCAAAAATGAACATGAGAGAAGCTAGACACAGCATGACATAGTAATAAAGTCCAGCATATAAAGAGGAAACCTAAAGAATAGTAAATTTCATCCATGAAACCACTGAAGCTAGGTTTCAGCAATGATAGTGGCACACTTCATGAATAAACATTATAAAGTTTGGTTGGTCATTGGGAGGGATGACTCCCTAACTGTGAAAAGAATGTTAGAGAAATTATAATTTTTGTAAGGACATATGTATGAAAATGAGGAAGAAGAAAGAAGCAGACAATAATGAAGAAAAGGATGAAAAGGAACAAAACGGATGTATTAATTCAGTCTCCTACATGGCAAATTAAACTCCTGGCTAAATCAATACAATTGGCTCAGACTGCTAATACATTGTGACTTTTTGTCTTTTTTTAAAACAACTTTATTCTCCTTAAAGTCACAGTTAAAAAAATACTAATTCTGGGTAAATCCATCTATCAGCTGTTACATAGATTGGTGTCAAAGTTGAACACAAGTAATTAGTTATATGAAAATTTTCTTCCTATTTCCTTTGGTCTTTCTATATTGTCATTTATTCAACTAAATTAAATATTCAGTTCATTTATTTTACTTAATTCATATTAATAATAAAATATGTATAAGTATGATTTTTTTTCTGTGATCATGCTTTTAAAACTAAAACTCATAAATTCTGACATTCTGTGGTGCTTGTGATTGTTTGAATCATAGTCTATCTATAATTTTTCTTTATTTTTCATGCTAGAAGAGTTTTATGTCATGGTTTGTATTTTTACATTTGTTTCTAATTAATTTTTTTTAATCAAGAGCTGAAATCAAGAGTTAATTTTTCTGATTACGCTTAACCCACTGAGCCACCAAGAAGCCCCTAAACTTGCCATCGTTTAAGTTACTAAATTTCTTAAATTTTAAAATTCCTAAGAGTGTGACTGGGTTTTAAGCACAACTTTATTGTATTTATTATTTTAGCTATGTGACTATGTGACTAGCATTTTTCTTATTTTAGTTTTATATCCATTGAGGATATTCTCTACAAAGTACTATCACTTGTTTTTATAACTTTTTTTTTTTTTTTTTTTTTGAGAAGGAGAGATGTAACACACTTTTCTGGTCCTTTTTGCCTGTCAGAGCTATAAAAATACCATACTTCCCTGCAAATTAATGCTTATATCTAACTGAGCCATAGTGGAATATTTGTGTAATTTGGAAAGAGTTTCTCCACTTTGCTGAATGATTCATTTAGCCAATGGAGAAAGACAACTGTATGCTCTCTACTAGCTATTCTGGGTCTGGTTTACCTTATCTATCATATATAGATACATATGATCTATCTGTCTACCCATCTATCTAGTTATCCATCAAATCTCGAACTTAAAACATGTGTTGATTATAAGAAATAAATTACTGAAAACAATTATAAAAACTGTGTTATTTATGGACATAGAAATCAACATAGCATCAACATATAAAGTTGGTGGCATTTGTATCCTATAAATAGTTTCATTAACATGATAATTTATATTTACAAATATTAAATTATATTGACATTGTGAATAACTGTTTATGCTAGTAAAAGTAAAGATGGTAAAGAGAAAAATTATTAAGAGTTTGAAATACATTAAATATATATTTACTTATTATATAATTATATAACATATACATTATATTATTAATTATATATCATTAGATTTTGTATATACTATATATAGTAGAAAACTGTATACTATAGTCTATGTATTTATAGCTATTACTGATTATTCTCATCTAGATTTCGTAGAAATAAAAGATGTCTAAATTTACACGCAATAATCATCCTTATAAGTAATGAATGATTTTTTTAAATTTTTTTTAACGTTTATTGATTTTTGAGTCAAAGAGAGACAGAGCATGAACGGGGGAGGGTCAGAGAGAGGGAGACACAGAATCTGAAACAGGTTCCAGGCTCTGAGCTGTCAGCACAGGGCCCGATGCGGGGCTCGAATTCACGGACTGCGAGATCATGACCTGAGCCAAAGTCGGACGCTTAACCGACTGAGCCATCCAGGCGCCCCATGAATGATTCTTTAAGTTGTAAAATTTTAAGTCTTTTCCAAAGGCTTCCCTGGACTTAATTTGGTAAGTCCATAGTAGAGATAACAGATATTTTTTATATTTTTCAATGATTAAGTGATTTTTAGTTGAAATTTGATACATAGTTATATATATTTAAGTTATTATAGCAATGAGACATCAAATAACAATAGAATATAAATACAGGAGACATCTATTCCTATATTTATAATAAAAATTATTATATGTTGTTATCCTATATAATTGGAAAATATAAACATATTTTTTGGTGCTGCTGAAACCAGTCTCTCTGCAGGTAAAAAAGAAAGAAAAGTTTTGGTAGGGCAAAAAAGAGATTCTTTCTTTGAATTGCTTAGGTAGAGTAAAATCAAAATCAGAGAGTAGAGTCTCTGAAATAATACTCTTTCGTGAGTATAAATGTGATGTCATCTTCCTAGAAACAATTAAAACAAAGGACTAAAATGTTAATATAGAATCATGATGAATTAATCAATTGCATATAAATATATACAAAAACATAAGGAAAATGAAATATTTATCAATCCATATAATAATAACTTGAAACTTTATAGAGTTAAAAAAATCACACAGGAAAGCATTGATATGATTATACTTCAAGTTTTCTATATAAAAATAATAAGAAAAAGAAATTAACAGGTTGGGGATATATTTTCATTAAGAATTATTTAGAAAGGATTATTTAATACATATGAAAATGGATTTATTATCTCATTATTTAAATGAACAAATACTATTAGCAATAGAAATAGAATTGTAAATGATAAATATCCCACCCCAAAATAAGGTTACTGTTGTCAGTAATTAAGATATAAAAATTAAAACAGTTTTGAGGTACTATTTAAAATCTACTAAATTGCCCCAAACAGTAACAGAATATTCAATAAACTGTAAACTACTGAATTTGACAAAACAGATCATTCATTGCTTGAAAAAATATGCCTAAAACATCTTCAATGATCATGTTCACATTAAGAAGCTACTCTATGCAATTTATCTCTGAGAAAAATATTATTTTTAAGAGGTAATAAAGACTTTTGCATGAATAAATTTGTTTCATTGATATAATGAAATGACAGAAACGTAAATGATATAACTAAATAAATTAAAATAACCTAAATATCCAAAAACAAATTAATAGCTAGGTTAGACTGCCCTGATCTCATGGAATATTAGGCAACTATTAAATAAAAATCATGAAATCCATCATAAAACATGAAAATGTATGTTAAAAATGTAAAAAATTATCAGAGACAATACTATTTGGACAATGATTACAAAAAGCTATGTCCTATATGAATGGTTCCATATGTACAAAATAGCTTTCATTTTAGGTTGTTGGACCTAAAAAAAATTTTGTTTTTTTAGAAGTGTAAAAATTTTATCATTGTAAAAGATAATCGATTGCTAAATTTTAATTATCAAAAGGGAAATAGTGCTAATTCAGAAAAACAAACAAAAAAAAATCTTTCAATAAAGTAGGTATATAGCTAGTTAAATTTGCTTGCCATAATTAGAAAGAATACATTCTAATAAAATTTAAGGGGAAAAATAACAGATGTTAACTTTATTTCTTGTCTGCATGATTTTACAAGGTAATTTCTTTATACAATAAATTAATGCCATAAAAGACATTGACATTGACTATGGATGTATTGTTGATTAAGTACAATAAATGTCAAACAAAATGGAAAGAGTTAGCAAAAGAAATCATTATATATACAAAAATTATGCATGTATGATTTATATACACATACGTAAATAAAAAATAAATCAGTGAAGGGTAAGCTTTAATGTCTAGCATTTACTCTGTAGTGGAAAAGGTACAGAAAATATCTATTCTTAAAGAAACACATTTTTAAAGGCAAATTTAGTTCTAGGCATTGAACTTCAAAAAGATAGGAGAATGCTTTTTAATGAATGTAAAGTAATATTTCAAGGGAAAACTATTCTCTAATAGAAAGTTACTATTCATAGAAACTAATTATAAGAGAGGATTTCACTAATTTTAAAGGTGTCTGACCAAGGTGAAAAATTAACCATGAATCATACTGCCATTGGCTGATCACCTGGTGATGTGTCAGTACTTCATGTGCACCTAGGGTAGAGTCCTCATGGAGTTCATTGATCCACACATGTTCAATCATCACAGATGCATTCACCACAGACTGCTTGATGTGTATTTGTAGAATGTGAAATCGTTAAATGATACATTTAAAAATTCTTAATTCCAACAAAATTCCTTCCTTTCTCTCTAGGATATCCATAGTTCTTCATAGTGACAAGTAATTACTCTAAGTGATTAATCAGCAGATAGAGTTTAATTAGCTAATACTGTTTGTAATTCAAAATTTAAAGAAAATGTAAATGAATCAGTCATTAACAAAAATAATTTTTAATTTGATTGGTTTCCTTGAGTTTAAAAATGTGTTCTTTTAATTTTTTTATCACTAGAAAATATGAAAATTGACCATGTTAAATTTGCTAGCATTAACAAAGTACTTTATGTGCAAATCTAATTGACGTCCTATCTTTGTAGCTCAAATGAGGTTTTCATACATTCATTTGGGAATGTTTTGGCAAAATGTACTGGTGTCTTAAATCACATGAAACAAGAGAAAACGTATTTCATAAGCACAGTTGTTCATTTTTGAACTGAAGAAATCTAAGCTTCTGTATTGTTGTTTTATGATGTTCAGTAAAAGCATTGCATATTTCTAAAGGACTCAAAACAAGCAAACGGTTTGGTATATCAAAACAGAAAAATCCTGAACTAGCATTTTTAATAATATACAAAGAAGTTGGTTAGTGTGCAATCAATGGGATTTCTGCAGGAAATCAGAAGATAACAGCAACATTTTCTCTGTTGATACTGAAGTTTGATAAGCTTCTTATATTTCATTTAACATACTTTTTAAAATCATGCTTAATTAATGATGTATATGCTTTAGTTAATATTTGTTATTATTATTTTTGCCAAGGACTTTTTCCTTAAAGATATTCTTTACATGGCCAATATTTGAATAATAAAGAATGATACCTAAAATCTCTTATATCTGAAGAAGATTATTGTTAGATTTTTATTTGCCAGACGTTTTTCCATATGTTGGATGTGTATGGATGTTTTCCAACAAAGGAGAAAAAATCTCAATCTGTGTATTTGGAAGTGTCTGTGATTTTTGGTCAGACTGATATATGTATATATAATTCCTTTTCTACACCAAAAAGAAAACAGTAAACAGATAGTTAAAAGAAGATGCATTTATAGGATCTATTGAGGCTACTTGTTACAGCAGTGCAGTACCACAGGTTGATTAACTTGTCATGCATATATTATACTTATTTAATTTACATTTAAGAATATTTTCCAAATTGGCTCTCAAGATAGAAGGTCTTTTTACTGATGTGTTTCTTCATAGCTCTTTGCAATCTCTAAAAATCATTCTGCCTTCTTATATGCTGCTTGTGAGATTATTTCTAAAGAACCTCCCGGGAAATAGTCTCTTTGAAATTGACAGCACTTAATGAAAAATATATACATATTCATCATTAAAAAGAGGATCCCGAAAAAAATATTGTTGGTATATAATCACTCTGAGCAGAAGAATTATTTTGAACATGAAAGAAATCATTAACTGTAAATAATCCAGGGATCAAAGATTTGAGGGGGAAAAAGTGGGCTAGAGGGCAAACTCTGCACCCCGTGTGGGCCAAATGAAGGGGCGATCTGAAACATAAGCTCAGAGAGGAAAATAAAGTTACCAAGTTTGTGCCAATCCCAAGACTTCCTTCAGGATAAGGCCAAGAAGCATTAAAGGAAGTTATATCAGTCATTATAAATAGTGGAAAGGAGCACGATTTTTGGTTAGCTGCTTTCTGCTTCGACAATCATATTAATGATAAGGAGCTTTTCTACAATTCCGAATGACCTTTTATTTTTTTTATTTTTTTTTTAATTTTTTTTTCAACGTTTTATTAATTTTTGGGACAGAGAGAGACAGAGCATGAACGGGGGAGGGGCAGAGAGAGGGAGACACAGAATCGGAAACAGGCTCCAGGCTCTGAGCCATCAGCCCAGAGCCTGACGCGGGGCTCGAACTCACGGACCGCGAGATCGTGACCTGGCTGAAGTCGGACGCTTAACCGACTGCACCACCCAGGCGCCCCCCAAATGACCTTTTAATGAAAGAAAATAAATACATGATTTCTGCAATTTACTTTTGTTCAATAAAACTCTTTCACTCCAATTAAATAATGGAGATCTTATTTAGATGTATTTCTGGTCATTCAAATTAAATATGCAGATTTAGGATTGTCAAAACAGATCATTAGGCTCAATCTTGTCATTTTAGGATTTACATTTAAAACTATCCCTACCGTTAACTAACAGTGTGCACTTAAAATTGGGCTCATTTTATGGAATTCAACATTACATACATATTTTTCTCTACATGTTATTTTTTGGATATAAATATATTAAGGGAATTATATTTCTGTGGCAGAATTTTATCAGAAAGCAAACACGTAATTGTTTCAATATTTTTCTATTTTGAAGAGCACTACCATGTCAATTAGGGCACAATTTATTTTTTAGACACAAATTTAAAACTTTTTGAAGTTGGGAATAATATAATAAATTTCTTATATCACTCCATTTCTAGCAGCTTAGAAAAATAAAAATAAAGTAAAAATAAAGAGATTATAGAAAGTAGATATAACTGAAAATTAGCGATTATCTTTTTTCTAAGTTGCAAATATTTATACGAAGACTATGAAGAATAATGATGAAAAACAGGAACTTATCTTTTTCAGGGTAGTGGGAATGAGATACATTAAAAACATGAAATGTGATAGCATCATTAATTAGGTTTAGAAGAATCAAGAATAGATCCTCAAATGATTAGATAGAAAGATAGATAGATAGATAGATAGATAGATAGATAGATAGATATTCAGACATAGACGTATATAGCTACACAGACCTTCCAAAACAAACTAGATGTATTTATAAAGTATCATCCTACAAATGCTTTGATGTTATGGGCAATTGTCCAGGTCCACTCTTCTGGCAATAGGTTTATATAGTTCTGACTCATTTCCAGTCATCCAGTGCCCCTTGTGATGAAGTGGAAAGAGCATTATTTTTGTAGTAAGAAAAGATAATTCTAACTTTACTATATGATTAACAGTCTGGACATTGGGCAATTTAGAGAAATAGCCTCAGATTGCTCAGACTGTCAAAAATGGGAATAATAACACATATTTACAAGGTTATTATGAGAATTAAATTAAGTCACACGTGGAATTACAGTGATGGGCAATTACTAAGTATTCAATCAAGTAGGTATTTTCTTCCTTTTAACATCCAAGGCTCAAAAAGTAGTTTGAGTACCTAGGTCCTGCGATGGACTCACCTAGGTATAATTTAGTTGAAACTCAGTGGATTTTCCAAATTAACTTGATTTGGTTGCTTTTTGGTCTCAAAAAGGATGCATACTATATCTGCAAAAATGAGGCTTAACACCTTTATCTCTTTATTCCCACTGGTTATAAGTTAACCCAAAACATTGAATAATGCAAAATTAGTACTATTTCTATTCCATCTCTAGCTGATAAGATCAGTGAGTATAAACATTGTGGAAAAATGACTCCTGGCTTGGATATAGTCTTCATTTTCTCCAGTATGTAATTTCTGTGGCTTTTATGATGTTTGCTTTGAACACTGACCACAAGCAAAACATTGCAGCCATAGTAAATAAAAATTGATGTTTCAGATTTACTTATCACACTTAGTCTACTATGATTATCACTGAATAATTTTCTAATCTCAAGGAGACATTAAAACTTTAATCTGGGTAACCATTTTGCAGCTTAACTCCTCTCATCTTGACAAGTTTACTTCAAATCCTAAACAAATGAAGTAACTACAGAATAAGAATTGACCCAGTAATAACAAGTTCAATTTCTGTTGCCATCTTCTGTATCTACCATCAAGATTGTGTCTATGGCTCTATCAGAAGCAGTAAGAAAAATTTGTCTTTAAAAACTTATATTTAAAAAACTCATATATTAAGAAAGACAGATATGTAAACTATATTTTATGATACCTTTCAGACAGTCTATTTTGGGAATTGATGTGTACTTAATTGTTCTAAAAGATGGGAGATTTGAATTTTCTTTTTAAAAGAAAATTGGTTTATAAGAAAGAAAAATGCAAGGCTGGTTTTTTTTGATTTATCAAACTGAGTTTATTTTTATTTTCATAACATCAACTCAATAGTTTATTTACTTAGTGTACTTTAAACTAAAATTTATAAATATATGCAATACATAATAAAGCCATAGCTTATTAATAAACTTGTATATATTCCCTTTGAATATTTCTTCATATTTGTTGATTTTTCATTTACTGACAGGAGACACAGACATAGCTTTTATGTTACTAAATGCAACTTCCATGTGAAAATTATTCTGCCCTCTTTCAGCAAATGTATTCCATTCAGATTCTAGAATTATCAGGAAGTTATCAACACACTATATATTGTAATCAGAATAAACATTTAACTGAGTCTTAAGCATTGACATATTTCACTTTATTATTATTTTTTAAATAGCATAGAATGGAAACTCAGAGTAAAAGAGGACATATTTTATTTGTGATTAAATTTATCATTGACATAAAACAAAAATTTGTATAGTCTCTTATATGAATTGTGCTATTTTTTGATGGGAGATTTATCTATTTGGTAAAATGAAGTCAAGTGATAATATGTTATTAAGTAATATCTAATTCATTTTGAGATATTGTGGTATTTTTCTCTCAAGGATAACTTTAGGGGGCACTGTGCTGCCAGTAGAGAGCTCTCCTTGGACAAGTTCAGATCATCTTGTTTTCTTTCTTTGCATATGAAAATATCTAGCAAGTTTTTCAAAAGAATCACGTCAAAAGTATTAAACTTTGTGAAATTTGTGTTTCTCACTAGGACACGGTATGGAAGGACAGTTTTGAAAGTTGTTGAAGAGAATATGTTTTTGCAAAAAGAGTTGTATTTCAATACTAACTTGAAGCTGAAAGTTATCTCCAGTTTGTTTTTGAGTTAGGAAATAAACCATCCAACAAACAACAAACACAGGAAAAAGCAGAAAGGCATCTACTGGGGGCTAAAAAGAGTGTGATAAGAATTTTTACAGTAATAATTCATTGTATCGTAACTGAGAAAAAAGAATTCAATGGTAGTTGCCTGTAAAAAAGAACAGCTGGCCAGAATCAATAGTCAAGGTATAAAGAATCCTATGTAAATTGTAGTTAACAGGAAGGACAGTAGGAAAAGGGGAAATAACAATGACAACAAAACTAAAATGATACCCACACATATACACATTTGGTGTGTCCAATGGCTTAGCCTGTAAACCTCTCCTCTGCCTCCACCCTCACTCCATCAATCATCTTTGACATCTGTATTATATTCTGATTCCAAAGTAGTTCTTTTGTCATCAGAAGAGATCAAAGTGAAAACTTCTGAAGAAACAATGCCACATGTTAATGGAAACCCCTCCCCTTTGCTTGCATTTTTCAGATTGTCTGATTGTAATAAATTAAGTCATTTGCTTCTGATAGAGCTACCTGGAGGCTTTCCGCAGCCTACTTCCAAATCATACAGTATGAGCTAAAATAGTTATATATATACAGAGGTTACAATTATTTTATATACTTTAGGGCCTATTAAATGTTTTTCCTTCATATTAGAAATGTATAATTAATATCTCCTCTTCTTACCTTCTTAGCTGATATATGAAAGTAATGCTTATGGCACACATTTAGATTTCAGAGGAATGAGTCAGAGTTGATTGATTCAGAAGAGAAAATATCTTTTTTGTATATGTCTTAATTCCCCAGAAAATACATACTTAGATATGAAGGTCCCATTAAAAGGAAAGCAAATAGTTTAAAGGATCACAAATGTTGAAATAGAGTGATGTTAAAAGTACAAAGAACAGTGAAACATTTTCTTAAATGTTGATTTTTAAGAACCAGATGAACACTGTGCTAGTGATAAAAAGGCAGTTTGGTATATGTAATTGATTTGTTCACAAGAGGTTATGAGACAATACAAGGAGTATGAGCAGGCAAGTAACAAGCATTTAACAAACATTTTGTTATTATATATGTATATGATATATATGTTTCACATATATATGAAAGCAAATATATAGCAATGTTAAGAAAAAAATGAAAATATTTAAAAAATGTCGTGAGTTTTTCTTTGCTAGAAAAGAAAATAGAAAATAGAAGGTGTGAATAAAGATTGAAGTCTATTCCTGATTATTTCTTTAAATACTAAAAAGTTTCTGTAAGTGGCCAACTTTATTTAAAAAGCTGTTTAATTTTAAGCCTGCATTTGCAGAACCATTGGTGTTCTAAACGAATTACTTTATTTTTTTAGTTCTATGTTAATGTAATTATCGGGAAATATTTGTTCTGGTAATACTTAAGAATATATGAAGATCTCAAGATGCATTGTTTTTGAAAGTCAAAGGTATCCAGCATTTCAGAATACTTTTTCTATAGCTATATTTCCAAGCATTCCAATTCTCTTAGGGCTTAAATCAATGGGGAGAATTAAGAAGAGTAGAAGAAAGAATATTAGATAATCCCAGATTTTATATCTTTATCAGTGTTCATTGGAAGAATATTAGGAGATTAGCAACAGGCTAAGTGGATTTCTTACTTCCTCCTGTGAAGTTTAATAATGTTCTTTATCTCCTGTTTATGGCTTTGAAGAAGTTCAACATTTATAAAGGAATTTCTTGAAACTCTTTGCCACTTCCTTCCCATATAGGTATGTAATTCATGGAAAATCCTGTAACATGTCTCTTTTCTTGGAATTCCTTACTTAAAATAAAGTTAGTGATTAGATACGTATAGTGTTTGTTGCCATATGGATTTTGTAATACTCCATGGAAATTGTTAATATTTTAAAAATCACAGTAATCATTTTAATTCTGCTTTGCACTTTCCATAGTGAATTTCTGATAATGCCTGGCACTTTTGAATGTAGACACTACCAAGGAGTTTGTACGTCAGAAAGTATATGTATATATTTTAGGAAATAGTTTTATTTCACAGTAAAAACTATATTATATTATTTTTTGAATATTTATTTGACAACCTAGATTTTAAATGTATGCTTTTTCCCCCTCCGCATTAGGGTTTAATTTTAAAAGAATCTAGAGAACTTAAAATGTTTTGTAAGTTTTGATTGTTTTCTTTCAAATGTTTATCGTTCAAAAACAATTTTTATCTGTTTATTTGGATCTGGTCTTTATTTATTTAGATTTATTATTTTCCAAGAACTAAATTCTCTTTTGATAACCATATGTTGAATTAATAGAAAAAATAGAATTGTCATATGTTAATATGCACAGATGTATAAATGTATATATCAGTAAAAGGAAATATATGAAATAGTTTAATTTACTATTTTGCACCCCTGAGAAAAATACTCAAAATCAATGATGTTGTTAAAAGAACATATGAAAATTATAAAGTTTACTTAAAGGCATCACTGAAAATATTTTTCGCATCTGTATTTATTAAGAATAACCCTCAAAATACACTTAGATTTACTGTAATCCAGAAACATTTTAAGAGTGAAGTAGAATCGTTATTTGTGGAAATGGAAGGATATTTTTATGTTTAGGAAAAACAGTCTTCCCTACTAAGAATATCTGTAGTAAAGTCCTTTTTAGACTGAACTTTGTCAGCTTTTATTCATTTTTTTGAGCTGTTTGTACAAAAGTAATACAATAACAACCAAAGTCTCCTTAGGAAAAATGCATTTGCCTTTTTTCTAATACCCTAATTTTTAGTCCTTATTTGTGTCATCTAAGGTCTTCCTATTTAGAGTGCGTTCTGGAACCAAAAACATCAGAATCTCCTGGGATCTTGCTAGAAATACAGAATATTAGGCCTAGCTGAAGACCTATTGAATCAGAATCTGCATTTTAACAAGATCTCTAGGTAATCCCTGTGCCTCAAATTTGAGAACTAGTTAGTATAAGGTAACAAAGTCTTGAGGTAAAATTTAAAAGTAATAGCCAGAAAAGGCCAGGATAGAATTAAGGAAACCAGTAAAATACTGTTAACCCTTATGATTTTTTCCCCTTGGGTCATCTGGCTATATTTATGTTCAATTTCATTATTTCAGTAAATACAGTATGTATTCTCTTGTGCTATTTATCTCCAGATGAACTTATCTCTCAACCCCCATTACTATCAAAATATAGTGAATAAATATCAAATTTTCAGTAAGAAGTCACTAAACACTGAAGGGTGATTAAGAAAAGGAAATCCCATCCCTTTGACTTCAACACAAAAAAAGGTAATGGCTGATTAGTTGATGGCTTCTTTAAAGACCGCTAATGGAGTCACCTTCTTCCAGCAATGCTTGTCTGACTCAGCCACCTAGAGCGTGCAAGTTGAGTACCTCATTTGAGTGTTTCCGGTTTCTTAATTGAGCTATAATCGTATGCATGCTGTGTTTCATAGGAGAGAAAACCGTGACTTTTTATGGTTTGTGCTAGTTCCTTAGTAAATTAGAATTCATCATAAAAACTCACTAGTAATTTTTTTTTTAAGGTTGAGTTATTTCACTTTTATAAAAGAAAAACTAGTGATTAGGAAATGGGAACTTTTTAAAATCCTTTTCTTCCCACCATAATGTGTAGGAAGAACTATATGAATAAACACACATAGTGCCTAAAATTTGTATTTATATATTACCTCTTTTCCTTGAGAGCTGTGGATAATTCCTCCGGCATGTTATATGTAATACTGAGTACATTATTGTAAGTGTAAGATGATAATTATGTTAAAACAATGAGTATAAAACAATGAGTATTTCCAATTGTTTTATTATATTCTCACTTTACCTCCATATTTGCAGATATTCAAATATTTCTTAAATGTTCAAATTTTATTATTACGTCCTTTATCACTAACATAAAATATTGATTCTAAATCAGGCATTAGCAGTCTTTTTTTTTTTTTTTTTTTTTTTACAAAGGGTCTGATGGTAAATATTTTAGTCTGTGCAAGCCATACTGTCTCTGTCTCACTCAAATCTACTTTTATAGCAGGAAAGGAGCAGTGGACAGTATAAAAATAAATGGACATGCCCGTGTTCAAATAAAACTTTATTTACACAAATGAGCAGCAAGCTAGATTTGGATCATGGTCCTTAGTTGACCCCTTTTCTATTTGTAATTTACAAATAAGGATTTTAAAATAAAGTAAATAAGCTTATTTTAAAACCTAAAATAGTACCTTTCTCGGTAATGCAAACTTTGGAATAAAATAAATACATACATATTTGCCCAACTTTCTGGAAAAACATTCATTTTGCCTGGTTTCTCCAGACTGGCACCAAAAACTAGATAATTCCCAAGCCTCCTATAATTTCGATTGTGCAGTTTAGACTTAAGAGCCTCATGAGTTAAAATAATGTAATATTTACAACCTTTCATTCCATGGGCAATTTCATTTTATTTGGTTCAAATGGAAGGGGATTTGACCGGGAAGCTGTTGGGCTTGGCATGTACTCTTATGCCAACTAGTGCCAAAAAAGAATATATAAGAAAGGCTTTTTTATATACCTCTGAATTAGTATTTTAGCTTAATTTTTCTCTTTCTTCTGAGCAATTCATAAAATATTGGCTATTTTTGCCTTGTCAGACTAGTGTTCCTAGCATACATATTGGGTATTTGTTGAATGTAATCTATATTATATATTACATTTCTGTTATGAGTATTGATATGTGTAACAGAGTTCACATTCTCTAAGATTCCCCCTCCCCAATTTTTTTTGAACATTTTAAAAAATCTTATATCATTTTGGAAATATTGTTCAATCTCTTTTGGGGGCAGAGGATATGTCCCAATGTAAATTGTATTTTTGAGTTATAATAACAATAATAATAATAAAATGACTTGTTTGGTATAACTTCAATTTTTAATTCTGCTATTATAATTAGTAGGTAACTTTTCTGAAGAGACACAAGGGTTACTGATATGAATGAATTATTTTTATATTATCTTCCATGAAGACTGATATGAACTAATATTAAATCTGAAATTTAATGGAAATGTATGGTGGCTTCTGGTAGAGTCAGTATTCTGTACAACCAGCAGACTCTAAGATGGTATGAATAGAAATGTGCTCGGTCTCCAGATCTACTGCAGATACTAAAATACATAACCAAAAATTACTGTTAAGACACATTGTCTTCCACAAATACAAACAGATAAAAGGGGAAATGCTGCCACGGTTGGTTATATTGAATTAACCCACTTAAATCTCTTATATTTCAAAAGAAGGTCTATGTATTTAGGAAGCCTTTAACAACATTTCTGGCTTCCTTGGGGCTCCTAAAGAGCTATGTGGTAGAAATAAAAAGCTCTTTACCACAGGGATCCCTACAATTAAGAAAAGCAGAGATTGTAAAAGTTTGCTAGTTTTGAAATACTAGCTTGCCTCCTACTTAAATCCAAACAAAAGCACACTATGGCTCTGGGTCAGCCCAATACAGACAAAACCAGAACACTGATTTGCCCCATACAAGGAACTATAATGGAGTGGAAACAGCAGCTACTTAATATATGAGTTAAAATTACCCGTGACTGAAGTGAGCACATCAATCAAAAGTTTTGGCATGTAGTGAGCCAGACAAACCAGTGTGGTGAGCTTGAGGGCAGGAAAAGCTCTGTTCTGTATTCAACAGTTTTCAAATTACCATGACATCCCTTTGCATACACCACCGACTTCCAGCAGGTGGATTTTTGAGGCATTGTGCTTCAAACACAAAGATGGATCAACTAGGAGCATTTGAGATAGTTTCCTGTTTTGTGTTCTGATAACTAGGGTTGCATAAAGCCTTCCAGATTCTTAGCATTTTTTAGATGTTGGGGAATGAATAAATATAGATCATTGAGAGCAGAAAATTCAACAATTAGAGATGGAACAGAAACATCTGTAGATTCTGATTTGGGTTTTAGGTAAAAATTGTATATCCATTTGAACCATCTTGATATAAATACAATTTGTTAAAGTGATTTCACTCAAAGTCCTATTGTGACTGGTTGTCTTCCTCAATTTCAATTAATTTCTAAATATCTTGAAAACTGAGAGCTTTCCTTAATACTTATATGTCTAAATAGGAATTTGTACAAGCATATCTAAGAGGCAAATACAGAACATGGTTATTGTAGAATACACTCCATCTCTCACGCGAGTTCAGTTATTAATTTCAGAATGCATTGTGCCCACAGATCTATATAACTGCTTCTCACTAAATCTCTGAAAAGCAACTACAGAAAACGTAAGAGTAGAATTTGCTTCAATAAGAATATAGATGTGCAAAAATATGGTTAGATAATTTTACTATTTAATTTTTTTCTCTATTGCATAATGTAAGCAAGTAAGATCCTCTGTTTTCTTCAATACCATACCCACTGGTAATTTTATTAATTAACCAATTAAAACAACTCAGTTCTAAGTTAATATTATTTGAAAACAATTATAGCATTTAAAATATTATAACTACAGACTAATAAAACAGACTTGTATCTGACTATAAAGTAAACAAAATAAATATCTGGTACACAAAATATATACTAAAAATGTTTTAATTACACAGTCAGAAAATAACTGAATTAGTTAATGAGGTATGAGAAGTGCTACATATATACATACATATATATATATATATATATATATATATATATATATATATATATAAAATCTTCTGTCTGATCATTTTACCCACTGATTTGACCAGTTAAGATGTCTGTGAAATTCACATCTAAATGAATTCAGACATCAGGCCTCATGTTTCAGGCCTCAGATAATAGTTTCCTTTGTAGCATTCCTCTTTTCTTCCTGTCCTCCAATTACTGCATAGTATAATAATTGAAATATCCATGTTCCTAGGTGGGGAAGGGTATGTATAACTTCTTTTGATAGGAGACAGAGAAGCTTTTAAAGAGATATTTAAAGTGCTTTAGTTGTATTTATTATGTGACCATTCTATCACACTACTTCATATATGGAATAATAGAATAAGCCTACAATTATAAATGTATCCTGCAGGATAAGGCAAAGTTCACAAAGAATTTAGTATAATGGTTTCTATATTTACAGCAGTATGTTATTTTTCTAACAATATGAATATTATAATTTTACTGAAGCCTATGCAAAAGACACAGTTTTAATATAAACATACTAAACTTCTGACAGTGCTCACTGGTACACTGTGAAGAGAATTTAACATTGTCTTATAAAATTGAACATTTGCAAACTTTACAACATAGCAATAAACTCAAGAAAATATCCAGGAGAACTTTGGCACATAAATAACAAGATATGGTATAAAAATATTCATATCCCCATTGTCTGTTACAGCAAAAAAGCTGAAATCAAATTTTCACTAGCAGAAGAAAACATTAATACATTGTGATATATTTACCAAACAGAATATTATACAATAGTGAAAATGAACCATAGCTACAAGCCAATAACCTGAGTAAAGCTTGGGAACATATAATTGACCTAAAAAAAAAAAAGTGAGTTCAAAGAGTCAATATTTAGTAAAATAAAACTAAACAACATATGACTTAGTAAGAAATAATGCTTAGTTAAAAGTAAGCTTCCTGAAATAGAAACATAAAAGCACATTAAACACAAATAATCAGAATGTTGACAGACAGCACAGGAGGAACACACTGGCAGTGTTATTGGTAATATTCTAGTTCTTCAGTTAAGTAAATAAAATAAAATAAAATAAAATATGGCCTGGCAAAGAACAATTGATAATAGTGGTTAAGAACCAAAAATTATGATCAGTCAATTCTGTGCACTTCAGATCCTCAGAAAGAAAAAATATCTATGAGCATATATATGAGTAAGCTTGGGCAGCCACAACGAAATATCGCAGACCCAGTGGCTTAAACGGCAATTTATTTTCTCAAAATTCTGGAGACTAGCAGTCTGTGATAAAGGTGTCAGCAAATTTGGTTTCTGGTGGGGACTCTCCTCTTAGCTTGTAGAATGTTGCCTTTTTGCTGTGTCCTCAGATGGGCTTTTCTCTGTGTGCACAAAGATGCTTTCTGATGTCTCTTTCTCTTCTTATCAGGACATCAAAACTGTCAGATTAAGACCTCACGCTTATGATCTCATTTAGCCTTAATTACTTCCCTAAAGGCTCTGTCTGTAAATACAGTAACTTTGGGGTTTAGAGCTTCATTGTATGAATTTGGGGGAGATACAGTTCAATTCATAACACTGCATAATAATTATGACTCTCAAAATTATTTTTATATGTAAAAGAATTTAAGAAACATAAAGTGCTACTTAAATTTAAATATTTATATTTAATACTAACTATAAACACATTATATTTATAAGAAAAATAACATTTTATATATTTAGAAATTCTTGATAAAGTGAAAAAAAAAATATTAGTTTTATCTCAGTTTCTAAGGATATTGCCCAGTGTGTAGGAGGAATGAAGACATGGGGAATATTAGAAAATGATGTTATTTTTTCAAAACTAAAGTCATTAAAAATTATATATTTTGGGGCGCCTGGGTGGCGCAGTCGGTTGAGCGTCCGACTTCAGCCAGGTCACGATCTCGCGGTCCGTGAGTTCGAGCCCCGCGTCGGGCTCTGGGCTGATGGCTCGGAGCCTGGAGCCTGTTTCCGATTCTGTGTCTCCCTCTCTCTCTGCCCCTCCCCCGTTCATGCTCTGTCTCTCTCTGTCCCCAAAATAAATAAACGTTGAAAAAAAAAAATAAAAAAAAAAATTATATATTTAAATAAATGTTACTTTGAAGTAAGTTACTGTATTTGAGAGATGCATGCCTTCAAATAGGAATAAATGATCTTTCTTTGATGATAGTTTCCATTAAAACCAAGCCTTGTAAATAAGAACCATACTCTGAAGTAAAAGATACGAGAATTGTACTAAAGTTGTATCTTAGCTTCATTGTTGAACTTAATTTCCTCACTAATTAATTTGAGGGAAATGGTTGAATTACAATATAAGTTCTCTTGTTCAATTAAAACAAAACTTCATAATGTGTATATACATCTGAAATATGCAGTGTATATTTTGACAGGGTCTTACCCCATGGCAAAGGGTGATGTAAAGTCAATGCTTTTATTCATATTTGAATTTACCTATTTTGCAGTATTGAAAAGTTACGAAACACTGCATAAAATTAGATTTTCTTCCAATTAAACAGTCTTAAATTTTGATGCCTTTATAATTCCGTGCTTTTATAAGAATAAAATTATACTTATATATCGTAAGATTAGATACTATTTCATTAGTCTTTTAAAAAGCATTTAGCATCAACAAAAGCTTTTTAGAAAATTTACATAGGATATTTTTGTCTTTGTTCTGAGTTTCTTTAAGCTCTAGATGGACTGTAGCCAGGATGCATATTTATAAATATTTACAAACAAGTGAGCACATGTACTCATCTATAAAATTTACAACTCATCACTTTAGCTATTTTCCTGCTGTTTCCTTTTTAATTACACCTCAAAACACTTAAATGATCAGGGAAGAATATTTGGCCATTCTGATAACTTTGTGATTATGACCCACAGCCTAAGACTTCACTCTGAGTGGCCTTCCCCTACACTCTTTGTAGCATTATGTATGCAAATATAGAGGGGAAGAAACAAAGATGATCCATTTTGAGAGTTATGCCTTAAAACTATGTCCCTATATTTACTTGGTGCATCTGTTTCATGGAAGTCTCAGTGAGGACAATGAGGATTCTGAATATGTGAAGATTTGGATGCATGCTGGTCTACTCTGGGCTGCTCTAGATCAGTATCCATAGAAGCCTGCTGAAGGGCTGGTAGGAGCAGCAACGAAAACTCATTAGTGATGGAGCTCCAGTCCAGAGCACGGCAAGACCTGGGCTGCAGGCTGTACCATGCCAATATTTGCACATGTGAGACTTCCAAACTGGGGGGGAGATGAATGCAGGGGATGACAATGACTGAATGAATAATCAAGATTGGAAGAACCCATAATGTGAACAATATGTTTGCAAAGTGGGAGCCAGGTTGAGAGTAGCCTTGAAATTTAATTAATAAAATTAATCAGGTTACTTTCCCTACTATTTTCTTGACTAGGTTTCTCAAATTGCAGTACAATGAAGCTCTATTGAACACTATTATTGCGTATAATTGCATTCCAACACTCTAAGGTCAAACCTAAGTTTTACAGAAGCACAGTGGTCCCATTAGTGGCTGCTTTATGTACATGCTCCCAGGAAGAAATCTTTATGAGGTATTCCTTCACTGTCCTGTGACTTATTCATCTGATTTAACAGCATTGACCTTTGCTGAGAGTCACTTCCTCTCACAGGAAGACACCTGGAGACCCAGGCGTTCCTCTGTGACAGAACCATGAGAATTAGTGACTGTGTAACAGGTTTAACAGGTTTAACAGGTTCAAATTAAGAAGTGCACACAATTTGTTTTTAGTGCTGCACCAATTTACTATTTTCTGAGATTTCACATCTTCTAGAATTTGATATACTCTTTTTTGCCTTAGATAATTGTTAAATAATTCACAATAAGAAAAGTTCCTTTTCCTATATATTTCAGCTGTGGATTAAAAATTCAAAGAGACGTGGTATTTCAAACATTATGTCAGGGAATAAATGAAGGAACCATTCTTCAGATTACCCCATTTTGGTTGACCTATTCTGCTTTCAAATCATACCAACTCTTTTGTAAGAATGAGAGCCCTCTAAGACAACTTCTCACCAAACCAAGGAATCCCTTCAGCAACCTTCTGGACAGTTGTCCAGCCACAAAGCTCATTGATCCATGAAGCAAATAATTTCACTAGTTGAAGACTCTACTAGAGCTTTTTTATATACTGTGCTGAAATCCAGTTCCTATCTAGTGCCTTCTGTCCTGCCATGTTTGAGTCATATGACAAGCCTATCCTTTTCCGTAGTAGAATGGACCAGTTTATTTGAAACAGGAAAGAATAATAGCGCATGGAAAATGTTTTGGTCAGGAATTCCCTTCTTAACCAAGTGGAATAATGAAAATAATCTCAGAAGTAACTCTCAAATAATCCTACACCCTGTTCTAAGTACATTGCATATATTAATCCAGTTAATCCTCACAAAAACCCTCCGAGGTAGGTGTTAGTATTATTATCTCAATTTTACAGATGAGGAAATTCAGGCACAGAGTGGTTGAACACCTGCCCACAGTATAGAGATACTAAAAGGAGAAGTGAGATTTATTAAAACTTCTTTCAAATTAAAATGTATTTTAAAACAGAACTACCAGCCTCAAATATGAAAAGTCAAAAACAGTAAGAGTTGATCATTCTGTCATGTTTGATGATCGGGTGGGGAGTGTACTCACAGACCCTACTAAGTACAGCAGGCAAAGTTAAATAACAAGCCATCATGGAGAAGAAACATTTTGTCCAAGAGTCAGGGATGAAAAGCTAAGAATTTGAAGAAAAGTTTTGGGGCAGTTTTGGAATATGTTTTTATTGATTAACTGCAACCAAGGCACACAGCAAAAATGTAAATAAATAAGGATGCAGCAAACAACTTGGATGTTCTATTATGATCAGACTAATGTTCAGGTTTAAGCAGGATTGGTCTTTAAATACAATTCTTACCAATACAGTTTGGTACGTTAACTATAATATTCAAGCAAATGTTAAGTTCATGTATATTTCCTTCATGTTTCCCTCGTCTCAGTAACATTTGAGTAGACAGTGAAAGCAAAAGGCTTAAATGGCTTCATACCCTAAATATCTTAATCTTGAAAATACTTTTGAAAACTAATAAAGGAAGATAAAGATAAAATGTCATAAATATAAGCTTATTTTTTGAGTTATTTGAAAAAATATATTACCAATATATTAATATAAGCATGCTATTTTACTACACATAATATTATTTGGGAAATTGACAAATTTTTACCTTCCATCAACAAGTACTGATTTTTCACACAGTGAGGATAAATTGCACTAATCCATTCAGAATCTTTTCGAGTCTCAGCCAAGAACAAACTTTGTCTGTGCATAATGGGTACAAATGGGTAAGAGTCCCAGAAAAATTTAATTCCTAGCTTTGGTTCGACACTCTTACACTAACTAACTTGTTGCACTATGGTTGTAAAATATGTATTATGAAAATATATGCCATATTCACTATTGACCTTTCTTTTTTATTATCTCAAACAATACCTCGTGAGCCTCACTAAAAACATATGAGACATCATTTATTGATAGCTTGAATCCCATGCATTATGCTGCTTTCTAAGGTGACACTATTAAACACAGCACTTGCTCTCAAGGAGATTACAGTCAACTAGACAATAGATTCATATAAAAAATACATACTATAGTTATAGTAGACTCTCTCTGCCTACATACATAATTGTGGGGATTGGCGGGAAAGAGAGAACTCTGCAATTTGTATGCTATCCAAATTATGGACAGAATGCTATAATAATTCTGTGATGCTAGAGAAAACCTTCACCAAGGAAATGCCTTTTGTAGTGATCTTAAATGAAATGATCTTAAAAAAAAAAAAAACAACATATGAAGGAGAAACTAGGAAAACAGAGGAGAAATTAGGAAAAGGTGTTTTATTGAGCAGGAGTGAACTATACATAGGCATTGAAAGACCAAAGTGCCTAAGGAATACTTGAAAAGGTAATGCTGCAGGAGCACGGGCAGTATGAGTGGAGTCGCCAGAGTGAGCTTGGAGAAGGACTTTACTACTCACGGGATTGAAGTTACTGGTTTTAAGACACATCACTATTTTACTTAATACTGAGAAGGGACAAAACTGCCAATTGAACTATTCATAATGTTTCTTATCATTTGGTATATATACCTATGTATCTGCTTCCCTAGAGGTAGATTCCTATTCCACTAAGAAAGAAAGACAGACAGACAGAGAGGCAGGCAGACAGACAAGGTAGACCAGAGAACAAACAAGTGATAACTCTTCAGCATTGTGTTTGGGGAGGTAACACTATGTCACACACTGAAATCATTGGCACAGAGGTATTAAAATGGATAACAAATATGTAAGTGAGTGCTAGTCTAAATTAAGAGCACAGTGTTCAAAATATAAAAATAAAACAAAAACAGCAACAAGAGCAGCAGTATGATAAATATTTTAAAATCCAACACAGATTGTAGAATGTGTGACATACTATTAGTTGGGTATTTTTGGATACTAAAATAGTAGGGTTAAGAATCTTTTTACTTAATACTTGCTCTTGATATTACAATATATGTTTGCAACATACTCTTTTCTAGGAAACTCAAATTTCAATATATAAGAATGTAATACATTTAAAATGCATGTTCTAAAAATTCCATCCATTGAAAATATTGTTAATTTTATCTATTTGAGTGTTACTGAATTTTAATTTATTTTCAGATATCTTTAATAGGAACTCTCCACATTTTGAGTATAAACTATATAGCTTGTCTCCTTTTCCAAGTGGTAAATTTATGGCCACCTCAACAAAATTTTGTTACAAATTCTACTTAGGTGACACCTAATTTGAAAATAAGACAAATTGATGCTTTGAATAAACATACTATGAACATTCTATTCATTGCTTCTTGTCTTAGTCTCATTATGAGGATAAATCTAATATTAAAGATATTCATATGTTTAAATAATATATAGTTTTCACTACATAGGTAGCATAATAAAAAGATGTATAATTATAGGTCTCTAAGAGTACATTTTAAAGCAATTCACACACCATAAAAAGATTGACAGATTTTTTTCTTTCAGGAGAAAACCAACTTGACTATTTAAATTATTATTTTAAATGTCACAAAAATTATATTAAATTCATTTTAAAATCTCAGATATCACATGTTAGTTTCGTATTTAGAGCAATGCATCTGGCTAATATTCATGGTGGTTTTGCTAACTAAACTGAAAATTAAATATAAGTTACATTTGGTTTTGTTAAATTCAGTAACACACAATATAATGTTTAGCTCATGTAATCATTATATTTGAGAAAAAAGAGTATTTGAGTGGACTGATAATTAGAAAGAGTAAAATTAAATATAAGAAAACAATCACAAATTTTTCATCTTCCTAATAAACACCCAAAGATGTGACTGTACAATACTGCATGTATAGTTTCCCACAGCATTATAAAAACCAAAGTGAGGTCACAAATTGAGAAAGATTATAGCTGAGTTGGAAAAAAAACACAGGCTAAAACACCACATGTCAGTTTCATCAAAGTAAAAGCTCCTGATATTGAGAAATCTGCTGATAAAAACACTCAAATCCACCAAATAATTGGGTCAAAAAACAGATCCCATAGGGTATGCAGACGGTCACTGAGTGCAATGGGAAAGGTGCTTGGGTGTGAGGGGAGACAGTGTGATTCACAATATGAAAGGAAATGAAAAATCAAACGAAACAGACTAAGCCTCCACTCTCGTTTCTTTTAAAAAGAACCCTGGCAAGATAGAGTTTATTTCACTTTTGGCCAAGGAAATTGTCCCTCTAAGCTATGGGAATGAATTGTCTCTTTTTAACCGCCTTTTCTCCCTGCAGTACATAATCACTGTCTGTCACACTTTGATGTCATAATCATCCGCTGAAGCTCCACCGTTAAAGAGTAAATCTGCTTAACTCACAAAAAAAGGAGGAAAATTGCACGGAGGCACTTGCTTCCCTTGCCTCAATGGCAGCCCATTTGAATTACAGAAGTGCAGTGTTATGTCACTTTGGTATTACGGGTGCCATTTCAAAAGCCAAAAGCCTATTTTTAAAAATATATCTTAATCAGTTCAAACAGAAACAGCAACAATTTGCCATTAACTGAGTATAGTGCGTGTGTGTGTATGTGTGTGCATGCCCACACGCACGTGGGCACGTGAGCAGCATGAAAAAGGCATTAAACAGCTGAGGAATGTCAGTGTATCTTCAAGCTGCCACTTTCGAAAAGTGAAGAGCTCTTAAACTTTGCCATCTACTCTTCCCTATCTGAAGAAATACTCTGCATTAAGTGTTCACTCCTAAAGAATATTTCACAACTTCTCTCTGTACCAGAAGAAAGAAGAATTTAGTTAATCTTGTGAAATAAATTCGGAAAGTTTTGCCAACGATTATTTTTATGATGATCCAATGTAGTTTTTTAAATTATTTAATGTTTTTTTTTTAATGAAAATCTGAAGATTTATTTATTCTTGATCTTGGCTTGTTTGACTATTGAATAATTTCCTTTTACAAATGATAGATGGTATAGTTCTGATCAAAATAATTCCAATATCAATGAAGGCAACATTTTTTTTTCCTTTTGCTACGCCATACCATTCTGCAGCTAAATAGTACATTAAGAAGTTTACAATTTCAAGAAGGAAAATTGAGTTTCCACATGAGTGGTCCATATTGTCTCTTCTACAAGCATTTTCCATTTGAATTCTGGTTATCTTTAATTATCTCATATTCTACAATAAGAATATTGGGGGGAGCTTGAAGAAAGATAAAAATCCCACTTTATAAGTTTCCTGTGAAAAATACTTTGTTGCATCATAATGGCTAATGTATATATTGAAGAAATCTCACAGGAAATTCTATCAGTCTACTTTGTGTATTAAATACTAAAATCTTGGAAGCATCTGAGTGGCTCAGTCAAGTAAGCATCTGACTCGATTTCAGCTCAGGTCACGATCTTGTGGTTTCGTGGGTTCCAGTCCTGCATCAGGCTCTGCACTGGCAGCACGGAGCCTGCTTTGGATTCTCTCTCTCCCTCTGTCTCAGCCTCTCTCCCACTTACACTGTCTCTCTCTGTCTCAAAATAAATAAACTTAAAAAAAAAAGAAAAGAAACTAAAATCCTGTCCTATGTCCTATCAGGAACAGGGCGTTTGAACCTCTATTTGGTTCCTGCTGCTGCTAAGGCTGTTACCACTTTCATAATACTAAAGAACTCCTCAAAAAAAGAAATGTTCTTTCAAAGATTATTTTAAATCAGCCTCCACAGTAAAATATTAAAAAACCAAGACCTGTTTTATACTGTGAAATTTTATGAAAACAGTAAAGGAATTGCTGCATTGGATGTTCAGTGTTTATTTCACGTGAAATGGATAATCTCAATTTTCAACCCTTCAGTAAGATGGTAAAGTCCTTTCAATGTAGCCATCTTGATGTAATGGATTTCAGGACTGTGTTTTCCCTTTCCACAGTGTCTCTTCTTGCCATTTCTTTGCATATAGTATAGAAAGATATTTTAAACTTTCATGTTCAGATTTTCTTAGTTACATGATTTAAAATTGGTTACATCACTCACCATAAGGTAAAAAAGTGATTGCATTCCATTGCCTTTATTATGTAAAGACTTTTTATTCAACAGCAAAGCAATGCAAACTAAATATTAAAATATAAAATACTAACCATTTTTCTATCTGTCTTAATGCAGTCAAACTCATGGAATGCATTTCAACTAACCATTTCTTTGCTTACGCAATCTCTGATCTTGGGATTTCAATTACAAGTTTAGGTGATTCATTCAGAAATAAGAAAGCTACATTAAGAAAATGAGATCTTCTCACCAAATATGAGGACAAGTTGCTTTTATAACTTGATCAATGGAGGCATTATCTGCCTTCCTTGACTTAATTTGTCCGACTTAGCTTTCTCTTGCATATGATGCTATGATAAGTTTTGCAACTTTGCTGGTGGATAAATCCTTTAAAAAGGAAGCTTTGAATCATATATGGTAAAGGGATCCAGCTCCATTGTAAGACTACCCAGTCTTTCTTAACACCAAAAGGAGATGTTATTCACTAACACAAGAAAAGCTTGACACAACAAACAGTGTGAATCACAGTTCACCAGGGCTTGTGCAGCTGTACAGGCAGAAAGCCTCCATAAATCAGGACCTTCAGGACTTTCTTCCTTCCTTCCAGCTTCACTCCTTTGAGGATTATACATTCTGAGTTGCAAATCATCAGGCACTGTATCTAAAAGTCATGAGTTCTGTATTCCACTGTATGTCCCTCACCTCTTACGTCAACTTGGCTCATGCAGATAGGACCCTATAGGTTTAGTTAATATGAGCATTTGTAAGTGAGGTCAGATTTAGAATTTATGTTAGTAACTGCTTAATCCCATCCAATGTTTTCTGTAAATGTTTAGCAATTTAAAAGCCACAATGTTCTTAATATGAAAGTATAGTTAATACTAGATTTCCAATGGACTGAGGCTCAGAATGGGAAGATCATATTAAATTGTGTGTGTGTGTGTGTGTGTGTGTGTGTGTGTGTAGGTGGGTGTATAATATACCACATATATATTTTATATTATATATCAAATATGTTTTATGTAATATATATTTATATAACATACATTGCAAATATTGCAGTCAACAGAGTTGTGGAGGCTCTATTTACCGTTTCCCATATATCCACATATATGGATTTGAAAGGCAGTCAAAGGAAAGATAACTCCAGGAATGCTGTAACATTATTAACTATTATTGACAGAGAATAATTTTGCAAAATTAGTTGCAATTTTCAGGCAGGGAAATAATGGTCTTAAATGTCAAATCAAACATTTTGCCACTGAGATTCATGATGAGAGAAGTGACATGCCTGTTTCTGAACTTTAGAGAGAGACATCTGGAGGCAGTTTGGATAATGGTTTGAAGAAATTGATAAGGAGAATGCAGGGAAGCTAGTAGGAAAATAAAAGCAGAAATTCAAATCTGTAATTATGGAAATCTGATTTAGGGATTCTGCAATACAAATGGAAAGAAATTAGCAAAATTGGGAACATTGTGTAGGATGTACTGAATAAATATAGGGACCACTTAGAAGTTGGTTATGGTAAGGAGGAACGGGTTTCGTCTTTGTTTTTGTTTTTGTTTGTTTGGCTTTGCTTTTGATTTTCACCAAACTCAAAGATTGTGGAATTAGAAAAGATAAATTTGTACTATGAATTGTGATTTTAAGCTTTCTGGCTTGGATGTCTTGGAAGAAGGTGATGGTGACTGGGACACAAGTACAGGAGGAAGAGTTATGTGAAGAAAGACAAAGAGAATGGTTTTGGAAACATAACTAACTAGTTGCACTCAATGACATAAAGGTAGCAATAAGAAAGCTTGATAGCATTTCATTCATGTTTTATTGTTTGTGTCTTATTTCTTTGTAGTTCTAATGCCTGCCTATGTACTAGCCAGCAGAGGCATCCTACCCTTCTCTCCTATTACACCAAATTACTCCCAAGAGGACCCCAAACACACAAGGCAATTTCCTTGTCTATATGCTTATTTGTAGGCCTCCAAATAGCCATATTTGTCTGTCCAGTGAAATTCTGTTCATCCCTCGAGCTCCTGATCAAAAGCATTATCTTTTTTTAAGGGGTCCTTTCATACTCCCTTCATCTCTGTCTTCACAGCCCTTGATTCACACTACAGCCATTGAATCATTTCCTGACTGTAAGGATGGTTTTTCAATCCCCATCTCCACTCCTGCTCAAGACATGAATCTATCGTGAGGACTTTACTAATAGAAGCTGTATCTTATTCACACTTGTATGTCTAACACAAAATTATCTATGAGGGGATCTTAATACTTGTCAATTGGATTGAACCGAAGAGATGAAATATGCACCCATTAGCCAAGAGCATTGCAGAAGAATTAATCACACTGAACAACCTAAGAATGTATTCCTTATCTTACCATGAAAGCCAGATGTCAACAGAAGTTTCCCTGCCCATTGAAATGTAACTGTTTGCCTCAAGGATACTTTTCCCTCATATCATTCCCATTGGAATTCTTGAGAATTCTCCAAGATCTCTACTGTACTGAAGACCTTATGATGGCTTTATGTTCTCATATTTAACTCAGTATCTCAACTCTTTTCTTTAGTAAATTAATACAGTCCTTAGTTCCTTAGCTCATGTCACTAACACCTGTATGTTATTTATGTTTCAAACTGCTTGGGACCTAGGCATAAAGCTGAGCTTTAGTTGAGTTTCACAAAATCCCTTTCCATTATCAAATTTATACATGTGCAAATAGGCATACTGGGCTTTATCAAAGGGATGTGAGGCTCAGGTGCAGTGCTAATTTTGTAGACATAAATTACCTCAACTCTAATATTTGACATAGTTTTCTAAAATCATTTGATCAACTACCAGAGACTTTTTAGTGATCACTTCCCAGTACAATATCCCTAGCTTCATGTCACCTTATTGAGTCTTTGATTGCTTTCTCCAATTTCTGCTTCACTACCTCCCTTCAAATTCTTCTCCCTCAGTTATTCAAAGTGATTCAGCTGTAACCAGCCCCACATTAATCTCTCAGTCCACCTTTGTTGCTCATATCCACTCAGGAAGTTATGGTTGTACATAGCATGGGTTGGTTTTTTTTGTTTGTTTTTGTTTTTTCCTCCATGACATCTCTATATCAAAGTCTTATTTTCCTCAGTAAAAATGGAAACAAAATGAGTGTGTTATAAAATGTTAGCCTAGAAATTTGTTTCCATTATATGGTAAGAATAAGTCTTCCTATATCTTGTCATAGTAAAGTTTACCGCTTGTTTTCCTATATTTGCTGAGAATTCTTCAATTACAGTATGTGTTTTCTTCTTTAGCATTTCTTTGGCCTTTTTCTACAGAAAAGGCCATTTTTTCATCTCTACTTTTGAAACCCTTGGGTATGAGAATAAAATGATTCACTATTTTTATTAACCTCAAATATCTCAGTTAGTTTGTACTCCTCCTCTCCCCATAGTACATTCATTTACAAATATACTTTCAACTAAGTTTAAATAGATTTTTGCCTAAAAGGTAGAAGATATCTTGAATAGAAGATATCTATCTTCAATATAAAATTAAGACAACTAAGTATTATCCTCTTGATTTCTTGATATTATATCTCCTATTCTTTATCTGGACTCTTATGGTTTATTTTTGTTTTGATGATTTTTATTTTTTTTAATTTTTGTAATTAAGGGTTTGTGATTCCACTCTTTGGGCAAGGTTAAATGCTCTAGATTTCATACCTTAAACTAAATTAAGTGTTCATATTTTGCACTGGGAAATCATTAACCTACTTCAAGACCAGAAATTATCACAAGTCCTCTGTGTTCTGTCAGTCTTGTTTTTCTTACCATCATTAGATCAATATCATCTTTTTGTCTCTTAGACATGTGGTTCACAGCCACACCATTTCTCATTCCACATTCTGTGTATTCCAAATCCTGTTTCTTCCTTCACATCTCTAAAACACCATCCAAAACAAACAGTCCTTTCTTCTTCTTCTAAAAACATGTTTTCTCTTGTCCCTGGGGGCAGATACTGTCTCTCCCATGGTGGGTCTGCAGTGTTTTGAGAACAGATGCTATAAGAGAAATAATCTTCAGGACACAAAGCTGTGGGGGACACAGAATTTATTACTAGAATGCATCTCTGGACCTGGCTGTTCCTCCACCCCTTTTATCCTTGACCCTGGATGGCAGTTGGGCAATGCCTGTGTTTAAGTGAACTATGGGCCTTTATGTTCAGTACAATGCTTCACTGTCTTAAAGTGCCCACAGGTGTTTTTATTAATTAATTAAGATACTCTTGTTAATAACTAAGATAGTGATGTTAATAATAAGAAAAATATTGAATGCAGTGGTGACCCTAATCAGTGGGATATACAACTAAAAATATGCAGAAACTTATCACCAGTGTAATCAAAAAAGTGTTCTGAGAAGAGTCCAGCTAGGAGTAAGGAAACTGTGATATTTTCACATGGAGAACCTGGCAGTTTTAAATAGGAGGCTTTAAATGAATACATCCTGAATGATTCTTAAAGTCAGAGACCTAGGAGAGGTTTAAAACCTTAGAGGAAGTAAAGTAGTAGAAGAAGAAGGAGAAGGAGAAGAAGGAGAAGGAGAAGGAGAAGGAGAAGGAGAAGGAGAAGGAGAAGGAGAAGGAGAAGGAGAAGGAGAAGACTGATGGGAAAAACTGCTTACTCAACCATTAATTCTGCTCACTAGGAACTCTGCTTCTTCTCTCTTGTAGGCACATGATAGGATTACACTTCTTTATCCTCTTGTAGTTACTTGTGGCCATATGGCTTGCTTTGGCCAGAGAAGTCTAAGTGGAAGTGACTTGTGTCACTTCCACATAATAGTTTTCACAACTCATGTGCAATTTGCCACATTCTCCGTTTCCTTCTGGCGTGGTGACGAGTCACGTTTGAAATGATCACTGTTTCCTCGGCCTGGGCTTCCAAACACTTCACTGTACAGAGAACCCTGATGCCACATAAGGTCACGTGGAGCAAGTGAGATGGCGGTTTAAGTGGATGGGATATGGTGGTTAATTGTTACTGCACCATATCCCAGCCCAGCCTGTTTGATGCGTTTGTTTTTCTAACATCTTTGCACAGAACCCTGAATGCAAAAACTTTCCATTGTTTATATAGATTGTTGAAACAAAAATTCCTTTCCTTAAACCTTAATGATTTTACATGTAAAAACTAAAAAGCAGAAGTTAAAATTTCTATTATCACCTCATCTTCGCCACTGGCCAACATCGTAGAGAAACTCCTTTTAGAGCAGAAAATATTGTTTCTTCTTACAGATTATAAAAGTGGAGGGGAAAAAAACATCTTCCTTTGAAGACTCATACATGGCTGAATAAGAACATTCAGGCAAAGCTCATGACAAATATTTGTAAGGAATCGTTTTGAACAAAAACATGAAACTTGGTGAAAAAAAAAGTTCTCAGTACTTTGAAAAGTTACCCCTGGAAATGCTTTACAAGGAACCATAATATACATTAATGAAGAGTCTATGTGAGAAATTTCTTCTACAATAATAATTGTTATTAGAATATTACAATTCTAAAATTTTAAAATTCTGAAATTGAATTTTGAATTTAGAATTCAAGATTTAGATAAATTTTTCCTAGATTTAAGATATTGATAGTTAATTTTAAAAATGACAAATATCCATTTCAAAATGAAAATAATGTTATAAGGCAAATAGTCATCAAGTATTTACTTTTTGTAAATTGATTTGAAATGTGGATTTTTTTAAGTAGAATGTTTAATTTTTATTTATTTCTTCATTGTATTTTTAAAAAATGGAACATTTACTTTTCATTGCATCAATATAGGTATTTATGACCAACTAGACAAAACATTGCACTAAGTGCGACGAAGCATATAAAACTATATAACATGAGTTATAGCTTCAGTGTATTTGTATAGGAAAAACATAAAAATATCAAAGAAATATAGATATTGATATGCATAAAGAAATGCTATAAGAATTTGGAGAAAAAATTATTATTAGCATGTATTGTCTTTCTTCAAAGTAGTAGGTATCTAGACATGGTTAGGAAAACTATAAATCTTCTCATAGTCTCAAACCTAAACTTCAGTGGGTCTTTTCAAAATTAATGGAATAAAGTAATAATGAAAAAGCACTGAAGTTCATAAACAACACACATATTTAAAACACCCAGTAATTGATTTGTATTTTTAACATAATTTCCAAGAGCATAGTGCTTTCCTTTTCTAAATGGGATTGTTTTTAAATTGACCATTCCAAGTAAATATCATGTAACAACTGTCTCTCTTTTTCTTGATTTCCTAGACCATTCAGATTAAATTCTGTGTGGTTAGTGAACTAATATCTGCATTTACAACTGCTTTATTTTTTTTCTAGCTATAGTTAATTTGCAGGATTAAAACAATTCATGTCACAATATACACAACCAAATAATCTATACAATTTGTAAGAAAGCAAATGTTGGGATCACTGTTGAATACCCATTTACATAGATTAAAATAGCAATAACAGAGTTCTAAACGTGTGTAAAACCTTGAAATGTACAGTTATTTTTGCATTCTAAAGAACCATCCAAGTCACTTAAAAATGACTTAAAAATAAATCCAAGTCGTTAAATCAAAGAAAGCAAAACTAATAGAATAATTTTATAGGAAATATAAATTAAATCCCAAGCTCTTGTATACATTTGAATTTTTTTCCTTTTTCTGATTGTGATTTTTGGATGACATTTTTTAACTTGTTCATAATTATTAACATTTAGGATACCTCTAATTTCTGTGCCAATACCTCCCAAAATATCTTCAAAAAACTATTCTCACAGGCAGAAAGAATATACTTTAAGATTAAAAACATTTGACTGCTAAAGAAAGCTCTTTCATCTCATAAAGCCAAAATAAGAGGCGATTTCTTATATGTCTGTATATCTAAAGGGCTGGAATATAACCTGATGTTGGAAAAAAGTGTGCTTTGGCCACACAGTCACGCTGAAGCTAGCTTGATGGTCTGGAGGTGAAAGCCTGTTATTGATAAAGGTTTGAACTATGTCTGCCAGACATCCTGGAGAACTGCTACATTTTCTGAAGACAAGTTAGAAAAAAAACCTGCTTCTCAACCTAAACTTTTATTTGCTAGAGTTTGGATAGTATCCTAGCAAACAAGAAATCACTTTCTATCTGTAGGAACCTTGCTGTAAAGAACTTTATTCAGTCTCATTTCAATAGTTTTTTCTTCATAATATGAAGGATGCATTAAGTTGATCACAAAAGACTTCACTACTCTGAATTACCTGTTTCACCTTGGAAAGCCACACAAAAATGAACCTCTTAAGCCTTTTTTAAATGACCTTTTTTTTTTCTTCAGCAATGATTTATCTTTCCCCTCAAAAATCCGTTTTACAAAAGGGAGTATGATTAAAGGAAGCCAACCAGCACAAACACTTGCTGAAGATCCTGCTTATCTGGAACTCACTTGACAATGTGTTTTTGGGGTTGGGAATGCTGCAGGTTCAAGGGATAATTCTGCCTTTCAGGCACTTCAATTTATTTCATGCCTGAGCACTGTCATTGTACGCAGACAAGATGAAACGCGTCGTCGTGTAAAGAAATTGAAATGGAATCCTACTTGACCCAGCAGGATGGGGCATTATGTTTGACTCAGTAGTGATTCCTGGGATAATATCTAATTCCAGGAGGAAAATTTCTTGATATGGCCACCTGCTGTGAACGGCTTTGTCCAGGGATCACAAGTTGTTCTGGGTGACTAGGCTCAGGACATGCCTAGAAGAATGCAGCTCATCTCCTGCTGGCATTTAGATCTCTTCATTTTCTCGATGCTTTCTATTCAACAGGAACAACTGAATGGAACAGGGGGGTTGGGAGAATATGAAGCACTGCACACTCCAGCAGCAACGAGAGTCAAGGCCCGCTTGACCTGAGATTCCTATTTATTTAATTTTTTAGAGAGCCATCATTATTTCTTCACAGGGCACTTTTTAATTTTTACACTTCTCGGGCCAGCCCCCTTGCATGTCTTTCTCTGTTCAGTGTGTGTGAAGTATTTACTTTGAAAAGGCTGCACACCAATAGATTAAATAAAATAGGAACACTCCATGTCTCACAAGAGGGAATCGTGCAGACAGCTTTATTACTTCTATCAGAGAACAAAGATTTTTCCCAGCATGCAGAGGATTATTAGGCCAGAAGCAAATAAACGGAATGTGTGATGTCAAAGCTTCAAATGCGATCAAGAAAAATTGTCTAATTGATTTTGCTGCAATTATGGCTTTTGGAATACAATTCCTCATGTTTGCTTCTGAACTTACCTTTTCAAATTCTAAAAGGTTTATTTGGATACAAATATAGGGAATAATCCATTATCTCAATATTCTCTTCCCCCCAAATCTAGAGAATGGAGTTTTAAACTATCTTCGCTCACAATGAAACATTCATAGGTTAACACGATAATTATCAATAATTGACAATGCATTTTCTCGCTGCTCCCCTCCTTTTGTGTGTGTGTGTGTGTGTGTGTGTGTGTGTGTTTTAAAGAATGATGATGCTATGATATATTCATTATTTAAACTTCAGCATTCCTTGCCTTGATCAGGTAAAAGTAAATTCAGTGAATAATGGGAACTGTGTTAGTGGGTTTTCATTTTATTTTCTTAATGTCTCTCTGGACATAAGTTTGAAGTTAGGATTTATCTCATTGTGAAGACTCATTTTTCTTTTCTATTTTATTTTATTTTTACAAGATAGCTCTGAAAATAAAAGTAAACAATGACTGTTTGTTCTCCCAAATAAAAGCAACAAGCTTTCAAACCTCAATTCTCAATCTAAGAAGAGTGAAAAACACATCCATGATAACACAGGCATTAACTGTGTGTATTTATATACATATATATATGTACATATATATACATTCACAGAACATGCAGATACTTAAAACAGATTAACATATGACTGATTGTATGATTGATACACACACATACTATCTAATACAATATACTTATCTATGAATATTTCAATTCTATGTAGAATACATTTGTGTATTACTGCAAATTATTTTGTTTCAAAGTTTTCTTTAATTGTGAGTAGTTTAAAAGGCTGTAAAATCGATTTATAAGTTACTTGCTTTATATTTTAAACCAGTGAGAATCTAAAGGTATTTGGGTAGTATATGGGAGCAGTTTTCATACTCGCTTATTGGGTATCTCTGAGTTTAAGTCATTTGAATTATACAAGAATATATCTCTATAAATTCAATTAGAAAATCTGAAGTCACTGGCCTTGTTAACAATCATTCCTTAGTAACTGCTTCAAGCTAAGAAATGTATGTTACAGACAAAATGTAGCATTTGGTCAAAGATTTTAGAATTAAAAAAAAAAACTACACTATTTTAAAAGGCAGGGTACGAAAAGTGTAAATCTATTCCTTTTTACTAGACAAATTACAGATGTGCAGCTTTGAAATTTAAGGTGAATTTCATAAAAATATGTCATAAAATTTCCAAATGCTTTCTTACTTTTCCTTTCCCCTTGCTTTTACTTTCTGATCAATTGATTGTGACAGCCTTCATGCAGGGTCGTGCCAGGCAGCACTCAGCACAGGGAGTGCTTAATCTTGGTGGCTGCATGTAAGGGATTCAACCTAAGAAAACAGGCCACAAACACAAAAGGGTGGCCTGGCTCAGGATACTGGGGACTTGAGTTGTATAAGCAGGGTTTTCTTACTGAAGGCAGCCAGGTATCCTGTGTCAGAACACAGGCAGGGTGAAGAAGGCGTCTGTGTGGGTGTTGGCCATCTACGGAGTGCCAGTGCCTCAAGACATCCTCAGAGGAGATGAGATTCAGTGTAGCATGGGGTATCAGAAATTCAGACGTCAGCTCTGAGGTTTCAGAGTCAGTGCACATGAAGAGGGTGTTTGTAGGGACAGCGTCATAGCTCAGGGTGTTGGAACCTGAATGGAAAGGAGAACACCCCTGTGGTGAGGGTGAGAGTATGGTCTGGCAGAGGTGTATGAGCTAAAGTTAAGCAAAGGTGATGTTGAAGAAAAGACATGGCTTGGAGACAAAAACAATAGAAGGTTGGTTATATAAAGGAAGATTTGTTTAAATAAGTAAATGTATTGATGATAAGGGTAGTTATGGGATATGGAGGCTATATATAAGAAGGAGGAAAATTAGAATAAAGCTTTTTGTGTGTTAATGGAATTAGAGTTATTGGCATAAAGTCAACGTTTTCAATAAATATAGCTATTCATAGAATGAGTAAATATGAAAACATGATATACATGTATACATATATTTGTACATGCATGGTTATATGAGTACATGCACATACAAAACACACACAAATACACACACACACATATTCCTTAACTCTGTCAGCTGCAAGGGCTTAAGAATAATGATGCTCCTATAAAAATAGGCACACCTAGTGCTCAGGTCTTGGTTTCCCTATACCATTCTACCAAAAAGAATCAGAGTACCCTAGAGAAATAGTTTGTTCAGGGTTAGGCAAGGAAAATAAAAGATGATCTGGAATATCTGTTTGTATAGAAGTGAAGAAGTTCTCGGAAAATGATGAGGACATGCCAAAAGGCAAAAGTCTACTTAGGATGGTTTCAGTCAGGCAACTTAGGGATGACTCAATTATTGAAATAGATAATGACAGTAAAAGATTATATTTTATTGAATAAAATAGGAATCCATAAATTCACGAATAAATTGAAATTTCAGTTAGAAACAGGATAACTTCATAGACCCAAAGTACCTCTCTAAATAATTAATTACAACAAAAACAAATAAATTTGAAATGTAAAAGCCTCACAGATATCATATTATCCAAATGACCAAAATTAATATCACCAAAGATAAGCACTTCCAGAGGATGGAGTAAGGACCTCTGAAAATCTGCTTCTGTATAAAAAACAGTGAAGGCACAGGAGGAGATGTCTAAATTAGCTTTTTCAGAACTCTGGAAATTAAAGACATTTAAGCAGTTTGAGGAATTTATTCAAGAAAAATGACTGAATCTCAGTAAGAATAATGAACCCTCTTTCCATCCCTTCCTCAGGAGCATAGAGAATGAGCAGCCTCACAACCATGGTCACAGTGAAAACTAAGAGCCTAGCATCCACTGGGTGGGGGAGGGAAAGAATGGGATTGGAGATCCCTAAAAACCTTCATCCTAGAGAATTTTCATTATTTGATCTGTCTGGCAGTTTGCTAGAAATGCCTCATGCAAAAGCTTATCTTTGTTTGACCTGGTTCAGAGCTCATTCAGTGGGAAAATTCTATCCTCTTACGTTTGTTTAAAAAATAAGTGACAATTATTTAACAAATGATTACCTGAGGTGGTGATATCATCTGGAGTCAACAAGAGATAATCAACAAACTTAAGGAAAATCTGGGAAAAGGGAAGTCCACAAGAAGCTTTGAAAAGATCTGAAAAATTCTTAGAAATCTAGAGGGACATGCATATGTGCAGGACGGTGCTAATCACCAAGAAAAACCTGAGGACATCTAGTCTCTCAAGTCTGGCTGACCTTGAAGCTCTGAATAGGCAGGAAGTGAAGGCTAAGGTAAATTTGTAAAGTTCTAGAGCAATGCAAACCTACTCCAGCATAGACAAAGAGCTTCTTAGCCAAGAATGGAAGAGCTAATGTGCTAGGCATTTAAAGAAGTCTCTGTTCAGTCATTCTCTGATCACGAAGCTAAATAAGCAGAGACTTAAGTGACTATACAAGACAAAAAATCAGACTTTACAGAATTAGTACAGGAAAAACACTAAGAAAATCAACAATAGCAACAGTAATAACAAACAGCAATAATAGTAAACCCTGGGGAAGGAGAGGAATTAGAATTAGTATACTATATAATTTAAAAGGTCAAGTTTTCAAATATATACTTTTTATATTTATATTTATATTATTTCACACAAAGACAGGAAAATGTGGCCCATACACAAGAAGAAGGCAATAAATACAATCTGTCCTTGTTGGTGTCTTGATGATGGATTTACTAGGCAGAGGCTATTGTATATGTATATGTATATGTATATGTATATGTATATGTATATGTATATGCATATAAATCAGCTATTATATATGCATGTTCAAAAAATAAAATAAACCATGTGTAAGGAATTAAAAAGAAAATAGAATACAATATTTTACTAAATAAAGAATATAGATAAGAGTTGAAATTAGAGAGGAGAAAAAAAGCAAATAGAAATTCTGGAGTTTAAAGTTATAATAACTGAAAAGAAAATTTTACTGTAAGACCTCAACAGCAGATTTGTGGTGGCAGAAAAAAGAATAAGCAAACCTGAAAATATGTCAAATGAGATGACCTAATCTTTTTTGAGATGATCTAATCTTAAGAACAGAAAGAAAAATGAAGTAAATTAACAGAGAATCAGAGATCTGTGAGATACTAAAAAGAACACCAACATATGCATAATGCAAATTCAGAAGTAGAAGAGAAAGTAAAAGTGACAGAAAGAACATATGAAGAAATAAGGGCCCCAAACTTCCAAATTTAATTTTAAAAATTAATCTATAAATCCAAGAAGTACAATGAGCTCAAAGTAAGCTATTTTCAAAGAGATCCACAACTCTTTCATAATTAAAATTTCATAATTAAAATTTGGAAAACAAAACAAAGAAAAATATCTTGAAAGCAGAAAAAGAAAAATGGCTCATCATATACCAAGAGTCTAAAAAAAGATTAATAGCTAAATTTTCATCAAAAATTCTGGAGTCCGAGAGGCAATAGGATGACATATTCAAAGTGTTGAATTCAAAAAGAAACTTTCTGCAATAATTCCATATCCATCAAAACCATACTTCAAAAATAAAAATATTAAGATATTTTTATGTTGTTTTAAATGAGAGAATTTATTGCTAAGTAGCACTTGCTTATAAGAAATACTGAAGGAAGTCCTCAGGCTGAAATGAAAGGGCACAAGACTCGAATCCACACAAAGAAATAAAGGGCACCAGTAAAATTAACTACACACGTAGATATAATAGATAGCATTAAACTATTTTTTGTTTATAATTCTTTTCTTCTCCTGTCAGAATTAAAGGACATGTGCATAAAGCAATAATAGCTTTATAAATAATGAAAATATAATTTGGGTATAATAACAGCAGAAAGGATGGAGGAGGACCTCTATTGGAGCAAAGTCTTTGTATAGTATTAAATTTAAGTTAGTATTAATAAAAACCAGATTGCTTAAATTAAGATATTAATTGTAGTTGCTAAGACAGCCACTGATAAAAATACTTAAAATATAGCATAAGGAACAGCAGGTAAAAGGATGTAAGGGAGATATACCAAGCAAACATTAATTAAATAGTTGGAGTGGCTAGGATAGTATCAGACAAAATAGATTTTAAGACAAAAAAAAATGTTACTAGGAACAAAGGAGGACTTTTTATAATGATAAAAATATCACTCCCTCCAGAAATTGTAACAATTATAAATACATATATTCCTAGCAACTGAGCCCCAAAATACAAGAGGCAAAAACTGATAGAATTGAAGGAAGAAAGTGATAATTCAAAATAATAGTTTGAGTATATTTCAATAAAAAATAATAAAGTTTAAAACCCCTGCAAAAATTAAATAATTTGAGACCTTAATACTTTACTTTAAATAATGTTTAGGTCATCTAGGCAGTAGGTCATTAAGGAAATAAAGGATTTGAATAACACTATTAACAAACTAAAACCACATTTTACAGAACATTACACCCAAGATAAGCACAATACATATTCTTCCCAACTGTACCTGAAACTTTCTCTGGAATAGACCATATATCAGGCCATCAAAAAAACTTGAATACACTTAAGAGGATTTAAATCATACAAATTATGTTCTCAAATAAAAATGGAAGTAAATTATATATAATAGTAGAAGGAAAAATGGGGAATTCACAAATATATGGAAGTTGAACAACATACTCCTAAATAATAAGTGAAAATAGAAAACACTTTAAGATGAATGAAAATGAAAATAAAACCTACCAAAACTTACGAGATGGAACTAAAGCAGTGTTTACGGAGAAATGTATGATCCTAAATGCCTATATTAAAAAAAGAAGGGAGATCTCAAATCAATAACCTAACCTGAGGCCTTAAGAAACTAGACAAAGAAGCCCAAAGACTGCGTAAGGAAGGAATTGGTAAATATTAAAGAGGAAATAAATGGCATAGACAGTAGCAAACATAGAAAATTAATAAAACCCAATCTTGCTTCTTTTCAAAGATCAAAAAAATTTTAAAAACTTAAACTATACTGACCAAGAAAAAAAGAGAGAAGATTCAAATTACTAACCAGTAAATAAGATTGGGGATATCACTGTTGAAACTGTAGAAATAAATAAGATTATAAAAGGGTATTATTAACAACCAAAGCAAACATATTAAATAACCTAGGTAAAATGGACAAGTTACTGGAAAGACACAAATTAGGAGACTCATTCAAGAAGAAATAGAAAATCTGAATAGACCTATAAAACATGAAGTGATTGAATTAGTTAAAAAAAAAAATTCTACAATGAAAACTATATGCCTGATGGATTCACTAGTGAAATCTCCTAAACAATTAAAGAAAAATTAATACCATTTCTTCACAAACACTTTTACAAAATAGAAGAAAAGAAAATACTTTTCAACTTATTCTATGAAGCCAGTATTATTCTGATATCAAACCATGCAAAGACACCAAAAGAAAAAAATAAATAGAAAAGAAAGAAGGGAGGGATGGAGGAAAAAACACCAGTATCTTTTATACATTGCAGTAAGAAATCTGGAAAAGAAATGAAACAGTATAATACAATCAAGTTAATATTAAATAATTTCTCCTCATAGAGGTTAAAAAGTGCATTAAAAAAAGTCCATTAAATGATTTTATGCCTAGATTCTACATGAAAATCACCTAGCCAGTGATCAAGTTGAGCAGGAATCATCTCAAAAAGTCCATCAATGAGTGATGGGTATATGTATCACTTACCAATATACATGCATAAAAGCTTTTTATATATGAGACGGGCTGTATTTACAACTTAATAATTGAAGGCAAATAACAACAATGAAAGTAAAGTACTTATGTAAAGCTAATTCAAAAACAGTTCTACCAATTTTCCCTCTTGCATCCACAATTAAGTGCAGATGCAATGACTTCATGCATAATTAACTCACTGTTATTGTTTTTTTGGTTAGGGAGAGAAAGGGCTCTTTGCTTTGTTGCTTAAACACTCAAATGGCAATTGCAGTCCTGTTTGTTGGTCCTTCAGAGTTACTGTTGTTAATAAAATCTGTACCTGCCAAATTTTGGACTTCATTCAATGTAATAATACAAATTCTATAATATAGCAAATATGGATGATGTGGAATTTAAATATTTAATTATTAAATATAAATCCAATTTGTATATATATACATATATATGTATATATTTAGATTAAGAGAGGAAATGTCAAAATTATTATCAGATATTTAAAAGGAAAGGGATGATGGCAAAGAAGAAAGATTTAAGATCAATAGTCCAAGGTGGAAACCTTAGGAAACTAGAAAAAGAAAAGAAAATTAAGTCCAAATTAAGCAGAAGAAAAAAAAAAGAATTAGAGAAGAAATAAATAAAATTGAAAGGAGGAAATCAATGGAGAAAATCAACAAAACCAAAGCCAGTTCTTAGAAAGACAAAACCAATAATCCTCTATCCAGACTACCTAAGAGAACAAAAGAGAGAGGAGAGTGAGAGGACACAAATTACTAATATCAGTAGTGAAAGAAGGGACATCACTACAAATCCCATGGAAATTAAAAGTATACTGAAAGAATACTATGAGCAGCTCAATGCCACAAATTTAATAACCTAGCTGAAATGGACTAATTTCTTGAAAAACATATCAACCAGTATTCACACACACAAGAAATAGCCTAAATGGGCCTATATATATAAAGAAATTGAGTCATTAATTTTAATACTTCCCAAACAGAAAGCACCAGGCCCAGATGGGTTCACTGATGAATTCCACCGACTATTTAAAGAAGGTATTATCCCAATTCTCTAGTCTCTTTCAGAGGATGGAAGCAGAAGGAATACTTCCTGACTCTATTTATGAAGCCATCATTCCCCTACTACTAAAACTAGACAAAGATATTAAAAGGGGAAAAAAAACCTAAAGACCAATATATTTCATGAACGCACATGCAAAAATATTCGATAAAATATTAGTAAATCAATTGCAAAAAAAAGTATTTAAAAATTATGCACCACAACCAGGTGGGGTTTATCCTAGGTATACAAAGCTGGTTCAACATTCAAAAAAATAATTTAATCCATCACATCAACACGCTAAAAAAGAAAAATCACATAATCATATCAATATATGCAGAAAAAGCATTTAACAAAATCCAACACCAATTCATGATGATAACTCGCAGTAAATTAGGAATAGAGAGGAATTTTCTATTCTGATGAAGAGACAATAGCAAAAATCAGACAATCTAGGAAAACTAATGATAATTGGGGAAAATAGACATTAATTTGTAAACTGTAGACTTTGTATGTGCTAAAGAATAAAGTAATCCCTATTCCCTGTTAAGAAAAGAATTCATTCTTAGATAATTTCTTGGACCAAACTAACTGAAAGAAATGTATCACATAAATAAATATCCTATGCCTGGCATATGAGTACCTGCATTTCCCGCAATTTTTTTTTACTAACTACTTTAGGAAGACACTTTAAAGGACAAGCAATAGAATTAGCAAATTATCAAATTCTCTTTCTCAGATAGCTGTAAGAGAAGAGAATTGAAGAGAATTGAAACTTGCTATGTACCCAACTAGGTCCTGACCAAGTATTAACCAGTCATCTGCCACATTTAAGCATCCTTTCCTCTCTCAGAAAACGGTCTGGAAGTTATTCTGGTAATGATAATCAAGGATGCAAACTATTACAATACTCCCCTGTGACATTATCACTAATTATTTTGGTTTATTATTGTCTATTTATCGTTCAAAAATATTGTTTTGGTTTTGTGTCCTTTTCAAACTGAAGAAACTCTTATAAGTATTCTCATAAGTTATTAACAAATCATCAACTCACAAATTGGAGTATTAAAACTACCCCAATATATTTGATTTCTAGGTTTTAAGACCTCATCTACCACATATATTGTATATATTCATGTTATTTCAAAATTTTAAAAATTTAAACATTTATTTATTTTGATCGAGATAGTGAGAGTGGTGGAGGGGCAGAGAGAGGGATATAGAGAGAATCCCATGCAGGTTCCCCACCATCAGCACAGAACCCACTGCAGTACTCAAACTCAGAAACTGTGAGATCATGACCTGAGCCTTAAATCAAGAGTTTGATGCTTAACCAACTGAGCCACCCAGGCATCCCTCAAAATTTTTAAAATTTAGATACATTGGTGTGATTTTACTGAATTATTAACTTGCTTTTGTATTTTTTTTTAACCCAGCATTTCCCTCCTTTCCTCCTCTTAAACAACTAGGCCATTCTCAGCTCATTACTACAAGGGAGGAAATCCGTCACCATAGAAAGTAAAAGCTAAGGAACCTTCCTGGCTTCAATTTCTAAAGGTGCAAAGCATTGAAAGCGGAGGTCTCAAAGCAGTCGTCAGGCCAAATCTTTCCTGAAGAAATGTTTTATTGGTTAGTGCAATGTTGGCCCACACATTGTTTTAATCTAGAAATGGTAGCCAACATTTGAACCAGAAGATTTAATATTTATATCTAGCTTTCTGAATTCTCTAGAAGATTCAGATCTTGCAAGTGGGGCAATATTCCAACATGGAACCTGAGGAAGAATCTGATTATCAGCTGTTCTGCTTTGTCTGGGACACATGCTCTCTCCCATTGGCCTTGGTCCCTGCCCATGTCTTTGTCTTTCCAGCGCTGAGGCACAATATCAGTTATCTTTATCATCTTATATCTACTAGATTCACTTATGTTACCTGCCATGAGCCTGAAGCTACCTAATAAACCCTTGCTTTCATGGAAATGTTGAGATTCCAATACAGATAGAATTTAGGATAGAAGCAATGCGCTATGAAACCAGTGTATTTAAGGACCTGCAACTTTGACAAGAGATGACAGTGCATGTCAGGAATGGGAGAAAAAGTGATAAGAGTTTATAGTTAGTGGGTCAGTTGAGAGGGAAGCCTTGTGCCTTGCATCCCTAGCAGAGAATACGGATCTTCTCTGATGTGATTTATGCCACAGAGAGGAAGCAACACCTGAGAGTAGAAACACTTCTTTGATATGCTTGGGCATATATTGACTTCAGTAGTTTTAGAGTGATTCCTCTGCCCCAGCATGACTTGGAAGGGACAGAATGATTTCTGTGTGCCAATGCATGGCACAGAATTAACTGTGAAGGCTGCTAGATCTAATGTTGTGTTGCCAAGAGGAGTGAGAGATATCCCAGCAGATGCCTGCATGAACCAATCATGTGAAGGACCAGATTCTAGTATACCCGTATCCACCCATGTTCATGAATACTTTGGTGTTTAATGAATTCTTAGAGAATTGTTACAGCAAATTGACATGTTGAATTTATCTATATTCAATATATATGAGAAATTAGGTGTCATGTGAATCTGGATTTGAAGGCTGGGATATATACCCTATACAAGATAGTGATAGAGGCGCCTGGGTGACTCAGTTACTTAAGCATCTGACTTAAGCTCAGGTCATGATCTCACAGTTTGTGGATTCGAGCCCCATGTCAAGCTCTGTGCTGACAGCTTGGAGCCTGGAGCCTGCTTCAGATTCTGTGTCTCCCTCTCTCTCTCTCCTCCCCTGCTTGTGCTCTGTCTCTGTCTCAAAATAAACAAATACACTTAAAAAAATTATTTAAAAGGTAGTGATATCTCTAAAAGATAAAGGCAGGCAATGCTTTGAGAAAATTCTAAGGGAAAATAATAACTGTATATCCAGAGTAGTAGGCTTTTCTGGAACACATGTGGCACTAGGAGCCACTAGAACTGGACAGAGTCCTTAGCCATAGTGGCTAAGATAGATCATAATCTCTTAGCCAAGAGAGATATATCCATATTCTTTTTTTTGAGCCATATTTTTTTTGTGTATATATGTATATATACACACACACACACACACAAACATATACATGTATATACACAAATTATACACACACACACACACACAACTTTAGATCTAGCAGCCTTCACAGTTAATTCTGTGCCATGCATTATATTTATATTGTTTATATTTATATTTATATATGCACATGTATATAATTTTTTTTTAATTTACATCCAAGTTAGTTAGCATATAGTGCACTAATGATTTCCAGGGTAGAATCCAGTGATTCATCCCCTACATATAATACCCAATGCTCATCCCAGCATGTGTCCTCCTTAATGCCCCTTGCCCATGTAGCCAATCCCCCACCCACAACCCCTCCAGCAACCCTCAGTTTGTTCTCTATATTTAAGAGTCTCTTATATTTTGTCCCCCTCCGTTTTTATATTATTTTTGCTTCCCTTACCTTATGTTCGTCTGTTTTTTATCTTAAATTCCAAATATGAGTGAAGTCATATATTTGTCTTTCTCTAATTTCACTTAGCATAATATATGTAGTTTCATCCATGTTGTTGCAGATGGCAAGATTTCATTCTTTTTGATTGCTGAGTAATACTACATTATATATATATATATATATATATATATATATATATATATATATATGTGTGAAGACAATGTGGTGGTCTTCATCCATTCATCTTTCGATGAACATTTGGTCTCTTTCCATACTTTGGCTATTGTCAATAGCACTGTTATAAACATTGGAGTACATATGCCCCTTCAAAACAGCAATTCTGTATCCTTTGGATAAATTCCTAGTAGTGCTATTGCTGGGTGGTAGGGTAAATCTATTTTTAATTTTTTGAGGAACCTCCACACTGTTTTCCAAAGTAGTCGCACCAGTTTGCCTTCCCACCAACAGTGCAAAAGGGTTCCCTTTTCTCCACGTCCTCACCAATATCTGTTGTCGCCTGAGTTGTTAATGTTCGCCATTCTGACAGGTGTGACGTGGAATCTTGTGGCTTTGATTTGTATTTCCCTGGTGATGAGTGATGTTGACAATCTTTTCATATGTCTGTTAGCCATCTGGAGTCTTCTTTGGAAAAGTGTCTATTCATGTCTTTTGCCCATTTCTTCGCTTACTTATTTGTTTTTTGGGTGTTGAATTTGATACGTTCTTTATAGATTTTGACACTAACCCTTTATCTGATATGTCATTTGCAAATATCTTCTCCCATTCTATCAGCTGCCTTTAGTTTTGGTGGTTGTTTTCTTTGCCATGAAAGGGCTTTGATGAGGTCCCAATAGTTCATTTTTTCTTTTTTTTTTTCCCCTTGCCTCCAGAGACATGTTGAGTAAGAAGTTGCTGTGGCCAAGGTCAAAGAGGTTTTTGCCTGCTTTCTCCTCAAGGATTTTGATGGCTTCCTGTATTACATTGAGGTCTTTCATCCATTTTGAGTTCATTTTTGTGTATGGTATAAGAAAGTGGTCCAGGTTCATTTTTCTGCTTGTCACTGTCCAGTTTTCCCAGCACCACTTGCTGAAGAGACTGTCTTTATTCCATTGGATATTCTTTCCTGCTTTGTCAAAGATTAGTTGGCCATACATTTGTGGGTCCATTTCTGGGTTCTTTATCCTGTTCCATTGATCTATGTGCCTGTTTTTTTGTGCCAGATGATCATAACTGTCTTGATGATCACAACTTTGTAAAACAGCTTAAAGTCCATAATCATGAATACTCCAGCTTCGGTTTTCTCTTTCAGGACTGTTTTGGCTATTTTTTTTTTTTTTGGTTCTATACAAATTAGAGGATTGTTTATTCCAACTCTGTGAAGAATGCTGGTATTTTTTTGATTGTAGATTGTTTTGGGTAGTATAAATATTTTAACAGTATTTGTTCTTCTAATCCATGAGCATAGAATGATTTTCCAATTTTTTGGGTGTGTTGTCATTTTTTTCATAAGATTTCTATAGTTTTCAGTGTATATATATTTCACTTCTTGGGTTAGGTTTATTCCTAGGTATTTTATGGGTTTTAGTGCAGTTATAAATGGGATCAATTCCTTGATTTTTCATTCTGCTGCTTAATTATTGGTGTACAGAAAAGCAATCGATTTCTGTGCATTGGTTTCATATCCTACAACTTTGCTGAATTCATCAATTAGTTGTAGTAGTTTTTTGGTGGAATCTTTTGGATTTTCTGTATAGATTATTATGTTGTCTGAGAAGAGTGAAAGTGAGACTTCTTCCTTGCTGATTTGGATGCCTTTTATTTCTTTGTGTTGTCTGAATGCTGAGGCTAGGACTTTCAATACTATGTTAAATAACAGTGGTGAGAGTGGCACCCCCTGCTCTCAGTATCTCAGTTTTTTCCCATTGAGGATGATATTAGCAGTGGGTCTTTAATGTATTAATTTTATGATCTTGAGATATGATCCTTCTATCCCTACTTTCTTGAAGGTTTTTATCAAAAAAGGATGCTGTATTTTTTCAAATGCTTTCTCTGCATCTCTTGAGAGGATAATGTGGTTCTTATTCTTTCTTTTATTAATGTGATGTATCACATTGATTGATTTACGGATATTGAACCAGCCCTGCATCTCAGTTATAAATCCCACTTGATTGTGGTGAATAATTCTTTTAATGTATTGATGGATCTGGTTGGCTAGTATCTTATTGAGAATTTTTGCATTTATGTGCATGAGGGAAATTGGTCTATAGTTCTCCTTTTTAGTGGGGCCTTTTTCTTGTTTTGGAATCAAGGTAATGCTGGCCTCATAGAATGAGTTTGGAAAATTTCCCTCCATTTCTATTTTTTGGAACAGCTGCAAAAGAATAGGTGTTGACTCTTCTTTAAATGTTTAGTAGAATTCCCCTGGAAAGCAATCTGGCCCTGAAATCTCTTGTTTTTGAGACAGTTTTGATTACTAATTTGATTTCTTTACTGGTTATGGGTCTGTTCAAATTTTCTATTTCTTCCTGTTTCAGTTTTGGTAGTGTATATGTTTCTAGGAATTTTCCATTTATTCCATATATCCCAATTTATTGGCACATAATTAATCATAATATTCTCTTATCATTGTATTTCTGCAGTGTTGGTTGTGATCTCTCCTCTTTCATTCTTGATTTTATTTATTTGGGTCCTTTCCTTTTTCTTTTTGATTAAACTGGCTAGGAGTTTGGCAATTTTGCTAATTCTTTCAAAGAACCAGCTCCTGGTTTCATTGATCTCTTCTACTTTTTTTTTTTAATTTCAATGGCATTGATTTCTGCTCTAATCATTATTATTTCTTGTCTTCTCCTGGTTTTTGGTTTTATTTGATTTGCTATTATTTTTCCAGCTCTTTAAGGTGTAAGGTTAGGTTGTATATCTGAGATCTTTCTTCTTTCTTTAGGAAGGCCTGGATTGCTATATACTTCCCTCTTATGACTGCCTTTGCTGCATCCTAGATATTTTGGACTGTGGCATTATTTTCATTGGCTTCCATGTACTTTTTAAATTCCTCTTTAACTTCTTGGTTAGTCCATTCATTCTTTAGTAGGATGTTTTGTAGTCTCCAAGTATTTGTTGTCTTTCCAAATTTTTCTTGTGGTTGATTTCAAGTTTCATAGCATTGTGGTCTGAAAATATGCACTGTATGACCTCAGTCTTTTTGTACTTGTTGAGGGCTGATTTGTGTCCCAGTATATGGTCTATTCTGGAGAATGTTCCATGTGCACTCAAGAAGAACGTGTATTCCACTGCTTTAGGATGAAATGTCCTAAATATATCTTTTAAGTCCATCTGATAGTCATTCAAAGCCATTGTTTCCTTGTTTATTTTATGCTTAGATGATCTGTCCATTGTTGTAAGTAGGGTGTTGAAGTCCCCTACTATTATGGTATTATTGTCAATGAGTTTCTTTATGCTTGTGATTGATTTATATATTTAAGTGTTCCACATTGGGAGCATAAATGTTCACAATTGCTAGATTTTCTTGGTGGATAGACCCTTCATTATAATATAATGCCCTCTTCATGTCTTGTTACAGTCTTTATTTTAAAATCTAGATTGTCTGATATAAGTATGGCTACTCTGGCTTTCTTTTGGTGAGCATTAGTGTGATAGATGGTTCTCTATCCCCTTATTTTCAATCTGAAGGTATCTTTAGGTCTAAAATGAGTCTCTTATAAACAGCATATAGATGGATCTTGTTTTCTTATCCATTTTTTTACCCTATGTCTTTTGACTGAAGTGTTTAGTCTGTTGACATTTAGAGTGAGTACTGAAAGATATGAATTTATTGCCATTGTGCTGCCTGTAGGGTGCTGCCTGGTGGTGTTCTCTGGTCCTTTCTAATCTTTATTGCTTTTGGTCATTTTTTGTTTTGTTTCGTGTTTTCTCCCCTCAGAGAGTCCCCCTTAAAATTTCTTGCAGGGCTGATTTAGTGGCCACGAACTTCTTTAGTTTTTGTTTGTCTGGGAAACACTTTATCTCTCCTTCTATTTTGAATGATAGCCTTGCTGGATAAAGAATTCTTGCCTGCATATTTTTCTGATTCAGCACATTGAATATATCCTGGCACTCCTTTCTGGCCTGCCAAGTTTCTGTGGATAGGTCTGCTGTGAACCTTATCCGTCTTCCCTTATAAGTTAAGGACTTTTTTTCCCTTGTTGCTTTCATAATTCTTTCTTTGTCTGTGTATTTTGTGAATTTGACTGTGATATGCCTTGTTGATGCTTGGGTATCTGTTTGTTTGTTTTGGCTTTGGTTTTGTTTGTTTGTTTTGTTTTGTTTTGTTTTGTTTTTAATCTAATGGGAGTTCTCTGTGCTTTTTCGGATTTATTGTCTGTGTCTTTCCCCAGGTTAGGAAAGTTTTCCACTATGATTTGCTCACATAAACTTACCCTTTTTTCTCTCTCTTCATTTTCTGGGATTCCTGATTCAGATGTTATTCCTTTTTAGTGAGCCACTGAGTTCTCTAATTCTTCTATCATGCTCTTTTGCCTTAGTTTCCCTCTTTTTTCCTGCTTCATTATTTCCCAAAATTTTGTATTCTATAAAGCTGATTCACTGCTCTACTTCACGCATCCTTGCCGCCATGGCATCCATTCAAAATTACATTTTGGTTATAGCATTTTTAATTTCATCCTGACTAGATTTTACTTCTTTTATCTCTGCAGAAAGGGATTCTATGTTTTTTTTTTTTTTTTTTTAACCCCAGCTAGTATTCTTATTACCGTGATTCTAAATTCTAGTTCAGATATCTTGCTTATATCTGTGTTGATTAGGTCTCTGGCTGTCATTTCCACTGTCCTTTCTTTTGGGGTGAATTCCTTCATTTTGTCATTTTAGAGGAAAAAAAGAATTAATAAAATAAGCAAATAAATTTTAAAAACTTTTTAAAAAACACAAAAAAAAATAAATAAAGGAAGTTAGATCCTAGATGTGTTTTGGTCTTATTGTTGAAAGAAACTTGATAGAATAGAGAAAAAAGGGAAAGAAAATAAAGGAAAAAAAGAAAATATTTAAAAAATTTAAAAATGTATACAATAAAATAGAATAAAATGAAATCAAGAATGTAAAATACATTAAAAAATTAACAAAAAATAAAAACTATACTAAAATTTTTTAAATGTTTTTTTTAAAAATCAGAAAATGAAAATAAATTTTTCTCTTTCTGTATCCAAAATATGAAAAGAAAAAGAAAAAGAAAAGAAATGAATAGATGGACCAGAAAACAGTATGAAATCCAAATGAAGTTACATCCAGTTTCCCCTAGAATTCTATGAAGCACTTTATAGTCCATACACTACGCAGGTGGAGAGACTTGTGGTCCTCTAAGGCCTGAGCTTGGTTGGCACAGTTGGATGGGGCTTGGTATAATGGCTCCTTTCTCCACTAGGTGGTGCTGCTTAGCTTACTGGGGTGGATTGGTGTGGCATGTGGGCACATGTATGTGTATGTGTGGGAGAGGTGAAAATGGTGTCACCCAGCTTCCCAGTCTCTGGCACCAGAACTCTGTGCTCTCACTGACCAGCAATCAAGCACCCCTCCTTTGTCTCCAGCTTGTGTCCACTCCCTGCTTCTACACTGTCCACATCCAAGCTGTCAACCTACCAGGCAGCACTTCCCTCTTGAATTATATCTCATATGGAGCTATATTTCCAAACTCCTCACTTCTGAGAGTCCTGTAGCTTGGACCTGCTCTGACCCTCTGGGGGAGGGTCTCTCCAGACAATGACCTGGTGCTGGCTTGCCCCTGGGAACATTTGTGAGGTCACGCTGTTGCAGAGGTTCAGGAATTCTGGCTGGGTGTCTGCTTGCCCCAGAAAAAGTTTGTGCGATTGCGTGGTAGCAGAGATTCTGAGAATATGGTAAAACACAACACACAGCTGCTGTCAGGTTTCACCACCCACACCCTGGAGCCTTGTTCCAATACCAGGAAATGTGGCTGTTTTCTGGGGTCCACTGGTCCTTTGCTTGTGGGGAGGCCATCAGCCTCTACCAAATGCCCTCCTACAAGGGGAACCACTTTTCTCTATGTGGCCCTCAGACCCCTCAGACCTCACTGCCTCTGAGGATTCTCCCTTCCCACCAGAGCACTTCCAGGTTTTGAGCTGCAGAATTTCCTACTCTGCTTTCCCCTGTTTATAGAGTTCTAATGGTATTGGAATCCTCTCCTTTCTCCCTTTCTTGTTCAGCCACTTGTGGGGCCACTCTTTCTCTTTCTCTCCACCTACTTTCGGGGGGAGTGTTTTTCCTGTACTCTCCCCCACTTCCTCTGTCTTCTCTCCATAAATACTGCTCTCTACCCTCAGCAGCTTCTCTCTCCCCTGGTTTACGTCTCCATACCATGTACCTGTCAAATTCTGTGACTCACGTTATGAAGATTGTTGTGTTAATCCTCTGGTCAATTTTCTAGGTGTGCAAAATGGTTTGGTGCTGATCTAGCTGCATTTCAGGGATGAGAGAAGCAGAGAACTTCCATGCTCTTCTGCCATCTTGGCCCCCTTACCTCCATATATATTTTACTTCCCTAGTTTATATTACATACCTTAAGCTAGCCAGCTAGCTCGCTGTCAGCTGATTAAGTTTTTATTGTATATGTATATATTTTTCCTTTTAAGCCAAAGTTGTTTTCTTTTTAAAGTGCACATTTAATTTTATTCAAAAGTAATTTGTTGTCCTCATAAAGTCTGTAAAGAATTCCTACAGACTCTGTAAAAGGTATCTGAAACTTAGACTTTAGATCTTACCTGATTCTAACATTGATTCTGGAGCCTAGAGTGGGGGAAAAAAAACCAATAAGCAGAGGCTGTCCTAATGAGGTCTGTTTCCACCAGGGTGTGTTGCCTAATACACTTGCACCTGATACTCTTGGTGTTTCCTTATGAGTAGATCACGTTTTTTCACTTCTACTTTTGAGAATTTCACATCAAGTGGATTCACATATCACTAAATAGATCTATATCATCACTGTGCCCTTTACTTTTTCTGACCCTTTCTTCAGTAGTCAAGTGTACTTTTCAAAAATGAAACAGATGATGAAACAGAGGGGACAATGTTCAGAATAAAAGTCCATATAATGAGTTTCTATCAGCCCTATAATCTCACAATTTATAGGTGGACCTGTTGAAACAGCAGCCCTAAATGAAACAGAAAAATCCTAAATGAAAAGTCTCTAAGGCTAACTTATGAATTTTAGAAAATATGAATAAAATGAAAATATTTATATATTCTATATTATTTTTAATCTTTTCTCTTATGCTACCATCTCCTTTCCCTGTTAATATTTTTCCTGGGAACTGTTTTCTATGTGCTAAGGGCCATTTTGTGTGTGTGTGTGTGTGTGTGTGTGTGTGTGTGTGTGTGTGGTTGTTCATGCTAAGCCCCCTACTTCTTATTGTTTTGGTTTCACTCTGGCATTTTTGGTGACTCTGCAGGACTTCAAAGTGGCCCTCACTCCATATCATTTATCAACTTTTCTACCAATTCACTGTCACTTTGATGTCCCACTGAGTAGTTGGCAACAGCACAGCAGGCCTAAAACAAGACAGAACTGGCAAGACCCAGAAGCAAGTAGTTAAACTAGAAAACAGTGTCCAGTTTGAAGAACTCAGAAGCAATCTAATGACAGCACTATGATGAGCATGTCTATCTGTGGCGAGGAAAAGCAGATACATAAAATATATATATGTATGTGCACACATTCTACACCTTTAGTGAAGATTTAGTATCAAATCATAGGACGTTCAAACTTTAGAGGGATTCAAAGAGCAATAACCCAATATGAGGAAATTGAGTGACAAAGAGGTAAGCAGTTTATTTGTTACTGGTTAGGGATAGAAATGGACATAGTCCTCTTTTCCTCAGTCTCAAGCAAGTTTTCCCATTACCCCTTTCAGGATGTTGCCAAGCTAATTGTGCGATTTCCATAATTGTTATAAAGGGTTTAAATATCAGCTGTTTACATTGTCCTTTTTGTTTTTAATTAAAATAGTCCTAATGTTTGATACCAAGAACTTTTTTTTTAATTTAGTTATATATGTTCTCACTGATGTACTTTCAAAGTATTTTTATCTTGGTAAAACCTGGGTTGAAATTCAGTGTCCAAATCATCGTGTACATAATTTTTCATCCTTTTACATTTTTACTCCATTTTCAGGAAGACAACAGGTTTATCTTCCAATCTTTCTATTAAGTTTTTAAATTTTTTGCTACTATGCTTTAATTTCTGAGAGCTGAGGCTTGATCTCACAAAACTTTTTATAGCAGCTGGTCTTATTTTAAGGATGATACATTTTCATTTATTATTCTGAGAATAATAATAATTTTATTTTTACTGTTTTTTTCCAAATTCTCTCCCTCCTACAAAATAGCTTTTCTCTTAGTTTTCTTGAGTTTCCTTCCTTCCTTCCTTCCTTCCTTCCTTCCTTCCTGTCTTTATCTTTCAGGTTATTTCTTAGGTAACTTGCAATTCTTGACTGCTCAGTGTTGAGAATGAAGGACTAAAACATTTTTGGAAACTATGAGTGCAGGTGCAATGCACCAAATGTGAACTTCATTTTTGGCTAATCTGACTGGACTGTTTCACTGGTGACCACTAATGTGAATATCTTTCCTTGCAATGGCTAGATTTTGGGAAGGGAATTTTTTTTTCTTAATTTTTTTAATGTTTATTTATTATTGAGAGGCAGAGAGACAGAGCATGAGCATGGGAGGGGCAGAGAGAGGAGGAGAAACAGAATCCAAAGCCACCTCCAGGCTCTGAGCTGTCAGCACAGAGGCTGACACGGGGCCCGAACCCACAGACTGTGAGATCATGACCTGAGTTGAAGTCGGACGCTTAACTGACTGAGCCACCCAGGCGCCCCTTGAGAAGGGAATTTCTCTTGAATAATAAACCAGTGTGATAACATTCTAGACATGATACTAGAATACTATATACTCATCCTCTTATGAGTATAATATGCCATGCTACAATGGGCCTGATGTCCTTCAATCCATAAACCCTCTGTTAATCTCTCCAATCTTCTGCCATTACTGTGGAGGAGATATGGAATTCTAAAGACTTTTTACATGAACTTGCAACCAAGTCTCCTATTTCAACCCCACATCCAATCCCTCTTCAGTGATAGCTTTTTGCCACCAATCCATACCCCTTTGAGTGATTTTGAATAACATAGTGCTTTCCTTGCTGGCAAATTTCTCCCTTCTGATAAGTTTGTTATTTTTTACTCATCTGTCTTCAGTTACCAAAATTATGTATTAATTTTCTCCATTCTCCATTCTTTGTAATTTGTCTTGATTTATTTCCAATTTACTAGGATTCTCTGAGTATTTCACATAATTAACCTTTCATCTTTAAATTAATATCTGATCTTTTTTTTAGGTGCTTATATTGTCATTAGTATTTATAAAATCAATGGGGGAGAATTTCACTTTGGCCTTTTCTGACACTTAAAGTAAGTGCCTACTGGAACAAATATATGAAATCAATCCAACTCAGACAAAGACAAGCCAAAAAATTCCCAAGATATAATCTCCTTCTTTAGGTGGTTGGACAGGATACTTATTCTTTTTTTTATCATGCTCACCGATCCCTCATTCAAGAAAAACAAGATGGCTTTCCCAGTGGAAGGACCAGCTTTACTTACCTAAAGGTAAGCTGGCAAATGCCCTTCTCTATTAGAAGACATTAGTTAGACATACACATATTTAAAATCAATTACCCTTTTAACTGTCATGAATTAGTAGAATTTCAAAGCAACCAAATCAGAAGTGGAAGAGGAAATATATGTTATGTATATATGAAGAGCGGACCTTTCCAAACTAGACTTGCAACAGTAGCACAGTGAAGAGATCTCATGAAGTTGAAGGAATCCAATGTAAAATGAGGGGCAAGGATTTGAGGCAAGTATTGCCAGGGAAGAGGCAAAAAGCACTCTAATCAGAACCATACGCCACCTAAGATGAACAATTTTCAGAAGCTGGTCTATCAGCTGGTGGATTAATGTGGCCAGATTATTCATAACTGGAGAAACACTTTCACAACTGAAAGAGCACACCCCCTAGTAGAGAATAGTTGGGTACAGTACTGGATTAGATAGTCTTCTTTCCAAAATTTATATTCTTCCCAGAACCTCAGAATGTGCCTTCATTTGGAAATAGGGACATTGCAGTTAAGATGAGGTCATACTGGAGTAGGATGAGATTTAAATCCAATATGACATGTCTCCTTGTAAGGAAAGAAGAAGACATAGAGACAAAGGGGAGAATGTCATGTGATAACAGAGGCAGAGATTGGAGTGATGCATCTATAAACCAAGGAATGCCAAGGATTGCCAGTGATATCAGAAGCTAAGAGAAATGCATGGAATAGATCCTTTCCAATAGCCACCAATTTTGGACTTCTAGCCGTTAGGGAACAAATTGCTGTTATTTTTAACCACTCGGTTTGTGGGAATTTTTTTTCCAAATTTTCTAACTCCTGCAAAATAACTTTTACCTCTAAGATTTGAACAACCTAAATGTATCTAATGTGAGATAATTGAGCAACTGATTCAAATTAACTAAAATTTAAGAACATGTGGCTAATGGGTACTGTATTGGAAAGCCAACTCTATTCTTTACCCTTCTATGGACATGTAGGAAAAAAGAGCTCACAATTTTGCAAAGTTTATGAAATGTAACCAATATCCAGATGCATCCAAAAATGTTGAATCTCAAGACTGAGGATAGAATCTAGCACATGTAAGTTTCCCTACCTTTTTCTTCCTACATAAATAAATTTGTTCTAACTGAAATCATAGTATTAAATGTTTCAATATTAAATGCTAGACAAAAATGGCTTACTAGCTAAATAAAGTCACCAATTATAAAATATGTACATAAACTCAAAAGGATGTAATATATATTTACAAATTTCATTTAAAATATATTGATTTAATTTTTTTAGCATTTATTTATTTTTTGCGAGACAGAGAGTACATGAGTGGGAAAAGGGCAGAGAGAGAGGAAGACACAGAATCTGAAGCAAGCTCCAGGCTCTGAGCTGTCAGCACAGAGCTCAACGCGGGGCTCGAACTCATGAACTATGAGATCATAACCTGGACCAAAGTCAAACGCTTAACCAACTGAGCCACTCAGGTGCCCCAAAAATATATTGGTTTAAATAATCCCAAGCATAATAGCAAGCAATAATTTTAAATATTAAGGAAAGAAATGAATGAGAAAAGTGCAGATTTTTATCAAGAAAATATTAAACATCTCTGAAAGGTCATAAATTCATGAAAGTATGAATCATATCAACTTGCTGTGTATATATACTCAATTACATTTTGTCAATTCCCCCTAAATTTTTCGGTGAATTGAATGCAATGCCAATAAAATTATATTGATCTAAACTATGTAAATCAAGTTAAATGAAAAGGGAAACCTCAAAAATTATTAAATTATAAATTATTTTATATATGTTAAACTGTATGTAACAAAAAAGTATATATTTTTAAATTTATAAAGATTTACTGTCTTAAACATACAAAGGAAAGAACATGTCGATAGAAGAAGTAGGCTAGGAACACAAAAATAAAATTAAGAAAATATTTACAAATATCTGATCAAGAGAAGGTACAATTTTCATTTTGAAAGACCTCTTAAAGTTTTAAAGGGTTGGGATCATTATATTCCAGAGGTTGAAGGATTACATTAAGAATTAGTAACTGACAGTTAACATGTGCCAGATTAGTTCTGTTGATCAATAATATCTATTGGAAGTTCTTGGTTTTCTATGAGAACAAGTTATTTGGAAATGAGCTTTAATACCTCTTGCAAGGGAAAAGAAGAGGAATCCGTGTAATTGTGTGGCACCTGGAGAGTGTGGCCAAGTGATTCCACTTCACATTCTTTCAGCAAAGTTTAGAGAAGGCAAGTATAACCTTAAGGGGATAAATGATCAAAGCTATGGCTCTCATATACTTACAGAAAGCTAAGCTGTAAAACAAAGCAAAACAATACAACCCCTCCCCCCCCCAAAAAAAAAAAACAAAAAAACAAAAACAAAAAGAGGTTGTTTAAAGCATAAGCATTTCAGGGAGGAGTGAAGATATACCAAGTCAATTGTTTGGAACTCTGGAAAAAAAGTCTCATTTCCTATTTTTGATTAGCCATAGAGGGATTACATAGAATTTTTAAGAGCAACACAGTGATTTAGATAAAAAATATTACTATCAGAAGTCAGAGGAGATATCTGGGCAGCATTTTTAATATTCTGAACACTATTTAAGCTCCATAAGGACAAACTTGAGTCAATGTGGTTTTTTTTAGCTTTAGTATCTGGTATACAATTGATGCTCAAAAAATATTTGTTGGGGAGCCTGTCTGACTCAGTCGGTAGAACATGTGACTCTTGATCTCGGGGTTGTGAGTTCCCATGTTGGGTGTAGAGGTCCCTTAAAATATTTTTTTAAAAGTTTGTTGCAGGGGCGCCTGGGTGGCGCAGTCGGTTAAGCGTCCGACTTCAGCCAGGTCACGATCTCGCGGTCCGTGAGTTCGAGCCCCGCGTCCGGCTCTGGGCTGATGGCTCAGAGCCTGGAGCCTGTTTCCGATTCTGTGTCTCCCTCTCTCTCTGCCCCTCCCCCGTTCATGCTCTGTCTCTCTCTGTCCCAAAAATAAATAAACGTTGAAAAAAAAATTAAAAAAAAATAAAAAATAAAAAATAAAAGTTTGTTGCATGGATGAATTAATTGATGTTTAATTAAATCTTTTCTCATTCTTTCTCGTTTTGATATGCAAAATTTTCTTCCCTTGTACCTCCATTTGAATTGGGGGCAAATGATATACAATTTTAACAGGAACACTTTAGTTTGCTCTTTACAACTATAATCATTGATGGAACCTGTATTTGGATTTTAATTTTGCAAAATGATGTCAAGCTGGATTGCAAAAGAAGTGGGAGACAAAGTACATAGAGGAAATTAAGAATAGTATGAGGAAAGTAGATGAGGCTTACAAGATGAACTCAATAGCTCACTCAGAAATGAGAGAATATAAAGTTACATTAGGAAAAGAACATATCCTGAAATTCTGAATCTCCTGCTTTCACCAACACCCTTAGCCATTTACATTTCATATATTTTTACTCACTTGTCTACTCATTCTTAGTTACTTTATTTGAATGAAAAAATAATGGAAGTGACATTAGTCAAACCTACTACAAGATATTTAGCTAAATGATTTGTAAAGCAAAAATACTTAGGGTCATTCTTGCCTCCTTTTCTGCTATCTTACATATTGTTTTAAAGTCTCTTCCAGTTTTGATACAAGAGGCATTTGAGGTGTTCTGAAAATGTGTTTTCAGATTCGGTGAGAAAAATATGTTTTCCTTTGGGTGGCTTCTATTTTATTTTATTTTATTTTATTTTATTTTATTTTATTTTATTTTATTTTTATTTTTATTTTTTTTAATTTACATCCAAATTAGTTAACATATGGTGCAACAATGATTTCAGTAGTAGATTCCTTAGTGCCCTTTACCCATTTAGTCCATCCCCCCTCCCACAACCCCTCCAGTAACCTTCAGTTTGTTCTCCATATTTATGAGTCTCTTCTGTTTTGTCTCCTTCCGTTTTTATATATTTTTGTTTCCCTTCCCTTATGTTCATCTGTTTTGTCTCTTAAAGTCATCATATGAGTGAAGTAATATGATATTTGTCTTGCTCTGACTGATTAATTTCACTTAGCATTGTGCCCTCTAGTTCCATCCACATAGTTGCATATGGCAAGATTTCATTCTTTTTGATTGCCAAGTAATACTCCATTGTCCATTCATCCATCGATGAACATTTGGGCTCTTTCCATTCTTTGGCTATTGTTGATAGTGCTGCAATAAACATTGGGGTGCATGTGTCCCTTCAAAACAGCACACCTGTATCCCTTGGATAAATAACTAGTAGTGAAATTGCTGGGTGGTAGGGTGGTTCTATTTTAAGTTTTTTGAGGAACCTCCATACTATTTTCCAAAGTGGCTGCACCAGTTTTCATTCCCACCAGCAGTGTAAAATGGTTCTCCTTTCTCTGCATCCTCGCCACATCTGTTGTTGCCTGAGGTGTTAATTTTTGCCATTCTGACTGGTGTGAGTTTTTTTCTTATTGTGGTTTTGATTTGTATTTCCCTGATGATGAGTGATGTTGAGCATTTTTTCATGTGTCTGTTAGCCATCTGGATGTCTTCTTTGGAGAAGTGTCTATTCATGTCTTTTGCCCATTTCTTCATTGGATGATTTTTTTTTTAATTTTGGGTGTTGAGTTTGATACGTTCTTTATAGATTTTGTATACTAACTCTTTATCTGATATGTCAATTTCAAATATCTTCTCCCTTTCTGTCGGTTGCCTTTTAGTTTTGCTGATTGTTCCCTTTGCTGTGCAGAAGCTTTTTATTTTGATGAGGGAGGTCCCAATAGTTCATTTTTGCTTTTGTTTCCCTTGCTTCTGGAGATGTGTTGAGTAAGAAGTTGCTGCAGCCAAGGTCAAAGAAGTTTTTGCCTGCTTTCTCCTCAAGGATTTTGATGGCTTCCTGTCTTACTTTCAGGTCTCTTATCCATTTTGAGTTTATTTTTGTGTATGGTATAAGAAAGTGGTCCAGGTTCATTCTTCTGCATGTCACTGTCCAGTTTTCCCAGCATCACTTGCTGAAGAGACTGTCTTTATTCCATTGGATATTCTTTCCTGTTTTGTCAAAGATTAGTTGGCCATACATTTGTGGGTCCATTTCTGGGTTCTCTATTCTGTTCCATTGATCTGAGTGTCTGTTCTTGTTCCAGTACCATACTGATGAGGATTACAGCTTTGTAGTATAGCTTGATGTTCGGGATTGTGATACCTCCAGCTTTGGTTTTCTTTTTCAAGATTGCTTTGACTATTTGGGGTCTTTTCTGGTTCCATACAAATTTTAGAATTATTTGTTCTAGCTCTGTGAAGAATGCTGGTGTTACTTTGATAAGGATTGCATTGAATATGTAATTGCTTTGGGTAGTATCGACATTTTAACAATATTTGTTCTTCCGATCCAGGAGCATGGAATCTTTTTCCATTTCTTTGTGTCTTCTTCAATTGCTTTCATAAGCTTTCTGTAGTTTTCAGTGTAGATTTTTCACCTCTTTGGTTAGATTTATTCCTAGGTATTTTATGGCTTTTGTTGCAATTGTAAACGGGATCTATTCCTTGATTTCTCTTTCTGTTACTTCATTGTTGGTTTATAGGATAGCAACCAATTTCTGTGTGTTGATTTTATATCCTGCCACTTTGCTGAATTCATGAATCAGTTCCAGCAGTTTTTTTTTTTTTGTGTGTGGAATCTTTAGGGTTTTCCATATACAGTATCATGTCATCTGCAAAGAGTGAAAGTTTGACCTCCTCCTGGCCCATTTGGATGCCTTTTATTTCTTTGTGTTGTCTGATTACAGAAGCTAAGACTTCCAATACTATGTTGAATTACAGTGGCGAGACTGGTCATCCCTGTCTTCTTCCTGACCTTAGGGGGAAAGCTCTCAGTTTTTGCCCATTGAGGATATTACCGTTGTGTCATTCATATATGACTTTTATGATCTCTAGGTATGTTCCTTCTATCCCTAGTTTCTTGAGAGTTTTTATCAAGAAAGGTTGCTGTATTTTGTCCAATGCTTTTTCTGCATCTATCAAGAGGGTTATATGGTTCTTATCCTTTCTTTTATTGATGTGATGAATCATGTTAATTGTTTTGTGGATATTGAACCAGCCCTGCATCCCAAGCATAAATCTCACTTGGTCGTGGTGAATAATTTTTTTAATGTATTCTTGGATCCAGTTGGCTAATATCTTGTTGAGGATTTTTGCATCCATGTTCATCAAGGTAATTGGTCTGTAGTTCTCCTTTTAAGTGGGGTCTCTGTCTGCTTTTGGAATCAAGGTAATGCTGGCTTCAGAGAAAGAGTTTGGAAGTTTTCCTTCCATTTCTATTTTTTGGAACAGCTTCAAGAGAATAGGTGTTAACTCTTCCTTAAATGTTTGGTAAAATTCCCCTGGAAAGCCATCTGGCCCTGGACTCTTGTTTTTGGGAGATTTTTTATTACTAATTCGATTTCCTTACTGGTTATGGGTCTGTTCAACTTTTCTCCTTCTTCCTGTTTCAGTTTTGGTAGTGTATATGTTTCTAGGAATTTGTCCATTTCTTCCAGATTGCCCATTTTATTGGCATATAATTGCTCATAATATTTCTTATTATTGTTTTTATTTCTGCTGTGTTCGTTGAGATCTCTCCTCTTTCATTCTTGCTTTTATTTATTTGGGTCCTTTCCTTTTTCTTTTTGATCAAACTGGCTAGTAGTTTATCAATTTTGATAATTCTTTCAAAGAACCAGCTTCTGGTTTCATTGATCTGTTCTACTGTTTTGTTTTGTTTGTGGGTTTTTTTTGGTTGCAATAGTATTAATTTCTGTTCTAATCTTTATTATTTCCTGTCTTCTGCTGGTTTTGGGTTTTATTTGCTATTCTTTTTCCATCTCCTTAAGGCATAAGTTTAGGTTGTGTATCTGAGATCTTTCTTCCTTCTTTAGGAAGGCCTGGATTGCTATATACTTTCCTCTTATGACTGCCTTTGCTGCATCCCAGAGGTTTTGGGTTGTGGTATTACCATTTTCATTGGCTTCCATGAACTTTTTAAATTCCTCTTTAACTTCTTGGTTAGCCCATTCATTCTTTCATAGGATGTTCTTCAATCTCCAAGTATTTGTTACGTTTCCAAATTTTTTCATGTAGTTGATTTTGAGTTTCATAGCATTGTGGTCTGAAAATATGCACGGTATGATCTCGATCTTTTTGGACTTGCTGAGAGCTGATTTGTGTCCCAGTATGTGGTCTATTCTGCAGAACATTCCATGTGCACTGGAGAAGAATGTATCTTCTGCTACTTTAGTATGAAATGTTCTGAATATATCTGTTAAGTCCATCTGGTCCAGTGTATCATTCAAAGCCATTGTTTCCTTGTTGAGTTTTTGATTAGATGATCTCTCCATTGCTGTGAGTGTGGTGTTGAAGTCTCCTACTATTTTGGTATTAGTATCGATGAGTTTCTTGATGTTTGTGATTAATTGATTTATATATTTGGGTTCTCCCACATTTGGCGCATAAATGTTTACAATTGTTAGGTCTTCTTGGTGGATAGACCCCTTGATTATGATATAATGCCATTCTGCATCTCCTGAGACAGTTTTTATTTTAAAGTCCAGATTTTCTGATGTAAGTATGGCTACTCAAGCTTTCTTTTGTTGACCATTAGCGTGGTAGATGGTTCTCCATTCCCTTACTTTCAATCTGAAGGTGTCTTTAGGTCTAAAGTGGGTCTCTTGTAAACAGCATATAGACGGATCTTGTTTTCTTATCCATTCTGTTATACATCTTTTGATTGGAGCATTGAGTCCATTGACGTTTAGAGTGAGTACTGAAAGATATGAATTTATTGCCATTATGATGTTTGTAGAGTTGGAGTTTCTGATAGTGTTCTCTGGTCCTTTCTAATCTTTGATGCTCTAGGTATTTATTTATTTTTATATTTTCATATTTTCTCCCCTTGGAGAGTGCCCCTTAAAATTTCTTGCAGGACTAGTTTAGTGGTCGCAAACTCCTTTAATTTTTGTCTGGGAAACTTTTTATCTCTCCTTCTATTTTGAATGACAGCCTTGCTGGATAAAGAATTCTTGGCTGCATATTTTTCTGGTTCAGCAAACTGAATATATCTTGCCACTCCTTTCTGGCCTGCCAAGTTTCTGTGGATAGGTCTGCTGCAAACCTGATCTGTCTTCCTTTGTAGGTTAGGGAATTTTTTTCCCTTGCTGTTTTCATGATTCTCTCCTTGTCTGGGTATTTTGTGAATTTGACTATGATATGCCTTGTTGATGTTCGGTTTTTGTTGAATCTAATGGGGGTCCTCTGTGCTTCCTGGAGTTTGATGTCTGTGTCTTTTCCCAGGATAGGAAAATTTTCCGCTATGATTTCTTCACATAACACTTCCACCCCTATTTCTCTCTCTTCCTCTTCTGGGACCCCTATGATTCTGATGTTCTTCCTTTTTCATGAGTCACTGATTTCTCTAATTCTTAAATTGTGCTCTTTTGCCTTAATCTCCCTCTTTTTTTCTGCTTCATTATTCTCCATAAGTTTGTTTTCTATTTCGCTGATTCTCTGTTCTGTCTCATCCATCCTTGCCACCACGGCATCCATCTATGATTGCAGTCAGTTATAGCATTTTTTTTCATCCTGGCTAGTTTTTACTTCTTTTATCTCTGCAGAAAGGGATTCTAGTATATTTTCAACCCCAGCTAGTATTCTTATTATCTTGATTCTAAATTCTGGTTCAGACATCTTGCTTGTATCTGTGTTAGTTAAATCCTTGCTGTCGTTTCTTTGTGCTCTTTCTTTTGGGGTGAATTCCTTTATTTTGTCATTTTGAAGGGAGAAAAGGAATTAATGAGGTAGAAAATTTATAATAAAAAAATTAAAATGAAAAAACATTAAAGTTAAAAAATTAAACACACACACACACACACACACAAAATCAAATAAATGATACTAGATCCCAGGTGTGTTTTGATCTGGGTGTTGAAAATGGTTTGATAGATTAGAGAAAAAAGGGGGTGAAAAAAGGAAATCATTTTAGAATTTGAAAAAATGAATACACTGGAGTAGATTAAAATGAAATAATGGAATTAAAATAGAATTTGAAGAAATTTACACAAAATTAAAGATTATAGTAGAAAATATTAGAGAAAATATTTTTAAGAAAAATTAAAAATGAAAATGATTTTTTTCTTTTAGGTATTCATGAAAACGAAAAGAAATGAAAAAGAGAAAAAAAGAAAAAAAGGAAATTGTTTGAAAATTTGAAAATGTGAACACACTGAAGTAAACTAAAAATGATAGAAATAAAATAGAATTTGAAAAAATTTACACAATAGTAAAAATATAGTAAAAAAATAAATAAAAAATATTTTTAATAAAAATTGAAAATAAAAATGAATTTTTTCTCTTTCTGTATTCAAGAAAAAGAAGTGAAAAAGGAAAAAAAGAAAGAAAATTGGATAGATGTACCTGCTAAACAGATTGAAATAGGGCTGAAATTACTTCATTTTCCCCTAGAATTCGGACTATGAAGCACTTTATAGTCCATAAACTAAGCCAGCGGTGAGACTTGTGTTCTTGAAGAGGGAGGTTTGCTCAGTTGGTCGGGGCTTAGTGTAAGGGCTCCATCCTCCACTAGATGGCGCTACTAGCCTACTGGGGTGGATTGTTGCAGCGTTCATAGGTACATATGCGCATGCACGGGATCGGTGAAAATGGTGTCACCCAGCTGCCCAGTGTCTAGTATTGGAACTCTGTTCTCCCCAATCAGCAATCATGCACCCGTCCTCTGTCTTCAGGTTTGGTCCACTCCCCTCTTTTTCACTGTCTGTGACCAACCCCCAGGCAGTACCTCTCTCCTGATTTTGTCTCAGATGCAGCTGTTTTCCCCGGCCCCTTACTTATAAAGGACTGCGGCTTTGACCTTTTCCGTCCCTCTGTGGGAGGGTCTCACCGAGCAATGACCGAATCAGCTGCACCCAGGAATGCTTACTGGACCCTGCTGCTGCCGGTGCCCTGAGACTGCAGCAAGATGCCAGCTCTCCTCAGAAAAAGTTCGCGAGATAGTGTAGCAGCAGCATTTCAGGGATTATGGAAAATCATAACACACATCTGGCACCAGGCTTCACCCTTAAGGACCTTGTTCCAGCACCAGCGAATGTGGCCATTTTCTGGGGTCTGCTGGGACCAGGTGGCTTCAAAAGTCTCTACCAAATGTCCTTCCAGCAGGGGAACTGCTTTTCCCTGTGTGGCCCAAGAACCTCCCGGACCCCACTCTGCTCCTGGGGATTCGCCCTTCCCACCAGAGCACTGCCAGGTATGGAGCTGCAGAGTTGCAGACGCTGTGCTCCCCTTGTTTACAGTCTTAATGGAATTTAAACCTTCTCCTTTCTCCTCTCTCCCTTTTTAGGGATTCCCTGCGGCTGTTTCCAAGTTTCCACTTTCTCTACAGCTGCTTTTGGGGAGGGGTGCTTTTCCCGTAGTCTCCACAACCCCCCCCCCCATGTCCACCCTCTCTCCGCCTGCAAAAGTGGCTCCTTGCCCTCTGGGGCTTCTTGATCCCCAAGTGCACCTCTCCGTGCCATGCACCTGCTGAATTCTGTGGTTCAGGTTGTGCAGATTGTTGTGTTAATCCTCAAATCAGTTTTCTCGGTGTGCAGGATGTTTTAGTGTTGGTCTAGCTGTATTCCATGGAAGTGAGGCACACAAAAAAATCCTTTGGGTGGCTTCTGATGCCTAATTTATATCTGGTTGCTAAGAAAGCTGTGTGTGTGTGTGTGTGTGTGTGTGTGTGTGTGTATACACAAATGTACTTTTAAGTGTTTATTCTCTTGCTCTCAGAACTGACATTCCTAAAAACTGATAATGGTTTTTGCATGGTGGAGTGATAGATAGATATGTTGCAAAGATTTTTTAAAAAATGATTTCCCATCCTTTTATTGTCCTGTCTATGCTAAAAAAATGGTTATGAGATGATCTCTATTTTAAGAGCAAACCATAAAAATTACACAGGTTTTATTACTAAGCACATATTAAAATCATTCTACTTTGCTTATGTTTGAATGCAAGAGCAGCATCACAGCTAAAAAGCTAAATGTAAGGAGCATTTAAATTATTTCTTCTATTTCTCCTGGAAGGTATGGGTAGATGAATTTAGGGACAGTCTATAGGGCTATAATTTTTTTGCAAACCTCCCAGGATGTATTATCTCTTAATGACACCTATAGGAGAGAAACAAACAGACTTGTAAGATTATGGGTGTATTAGTTTTCTATTGCTGCTGTAACAAATTACCACAAATTTAGTGACTGAATCCAACACAAACTTATCGTTTTGTAATTCTGGGATATGAAATCGAAATGGACTTTTCTTGGCTAAAACCAAGGTGTTGTCAGGGCTGCATTCCTTCTGGAGGCGGGAGGAGAGAATTCATTTCCTGGCTTTTTCCAGTGTCTAGAGTTTGTCCTCCTTCCTTGGCTCCCAGCCTACATCGTTCCATCTTCTGATTTAATCATCATATCTGCCTCCCTTTTATACAACTCTTGTGATTACATGAGACCAGTCTGGATATTCAGGATAATATTGCATCGCGATATGCTTAACTTACATCTGCAAAGTTCCTTTGGCCATGTGAGGCAATGTATTCACAGGTTCTGTGAGTATGGCATGGTATCTTTCAGAGCCATTATTTTACCCGACACAACAGTTTATATATAACATTTAAACATGACTATGTGAATCACTGAAGTTATTTTGAAAGCATAAAGTTTATATCGTGTAGAAGTAAAAATGGTTTCTTTTTTATTGCTTTTACCTAAATCCTTTCCAAGTTGGAGTTCCAGATTGAGAAGGTAGCAAAATATTTGTGCTGGACTCCTGACCCAGCATGGCACACAGTAGATGCTCAGTTTTAAAAATCATCCAAAATGACCTGGCATCTCTTTCTCTCAGAGAAGACATCACAATAAGTTTGAGAAATACATTGTTGAATGCAAAGGACGAGGTAGCAGGCAGCTATCAAGGATCTATGGATCTTAGAGATTGTGGGGAGATCACCTTACTTCACTTCCCTGGCCATTATCCGTTAAATCAGCAGCATATCTGGCAGGTGGATGACAATTTTTCTCAATCATAAAGAATATTTTGTTTCTATGGAACCTGAGGTTACTGAGGATGAGACATCAAACTGACCTCAGAAACCTAAGTCTTGAGGAAAGTATGTTTTTTCTACCTTATTTCCCTTTGCTTTAATATGAGATTACATAAACTTAAATTCACTTCAGAATCTCAAGCACAGTGAAAGCTGTCAGAGACTCTCCTTACAGAACCACAATTTACATTTCAAAATAAAAGGGTTTAAAAGTACAATCTGGGCATGTGCATTTGTGCATGGATATAGCTTCAATATGAAAATTTGCCATGAACAATTCTTTCCGATTCAACAAAGAACACTATGATATCCTTCTGATTCATCTAATGAGACAAAAAAAAAAAACAAAACATAGAGCTTCAAAGATAAAGAACCAAAAATGAGCATTAACTGCAGATCTTAGAGAGTTAGAAGCAGAATATTCTACCCAGGAGGAACAGTAGTTTATCAGTCAGAATATTTTGTAGATAACCTTTTACAGAAATGTTAATTTGGAGGTTAAAGTGATTTACCAAAGATGGAAAAAGTAAAGAAATTGGTTAAGTAAGATAGTGTGAAATGAAATATAATTTAATGACTGGTTTGATGACTTAGAATATGTATAATTACACAAAATGTTTAAAATGGAAATTACCTTTATTCAATCTGGTTTAGATATGGGGCCAGCCTCAGACAGCTAGCTGAAATGGTGTGGTGACAGGGCACCTGGGTGGCTGAATTGGTTAAGCGTCCGGCTTCGCTTCAGGTCATGACCTCGTGGTTCGTGGGTTTGAGCCCCTTGTCGGGCTCTGTGCTGACCGCTCAGAGCTGGAAGCCTACTTCAGATTCTGTGTCTCCCTCTTTCTTTGCCCCTGCCCCACTAGAATTCTGTCTGTCTCTCTCTCAAAAATGAATAAACATTAAAAAAAAAAGAAATGTTGTGGTGCCAATTATAAAAAACAAATCTACATATATTAATTGATCCTCTATAATATTTAAGCAGGTATAAAGACTTAGAGACTGTTTCTACAATGTTTAAGGTAATTTAACATTTATTTCGATGATATTATTTTAAATAAAAGCTTAAATTTATGATAATATATGTGTGATTTGGAAAGACAACAGTCAGTAAGGAAATTCAGAAGACAACACACTTCAGATTGGGTAATGAAATGGAACCAATGATAAATTTTAAATTTTCAATAGTTTGTGATTCTCAGATAGTTATTTTTCATTATGTGTTTTCCAAAGTAGTTGTGACCATTTATAATCTCACTCATATCTGAGGGCTCCAATTTTTCCACATCCTTGCCATACTATTACCTGCCTTTTTTATTACTGCCATTCTGGAAGAATTCACCAGTCAAATCATTTGGTGATGGTATTTTCTTTGCGGCAGATTCTTTCATTACTAATTCAAACTCTTCAGTTGTTGTATATCTATTCAGATGTTCTACTTCTTCTTGAGTCAGTTTCAATACTTTGCGTTTCTCTGTCCATTATGTGTAGGTTATGTAATATGTTGGCATATCTTTGTTAATTGTAGTCCATTACAATCCATATGTTTCTTATTAATCTCTGCTGTTAGTGATTTAAGTCTTTCCTCTTTTTTTCCTGATCAGTCTAGCTAAAGGTTTAGTCATAAAAAAAAAAAAAAAAAAACTTTTCAAAGAGCCAACCATTGGTTTTGTTGATTTTTCTCAATTGTTTTTGTCCTCTGTGTCATTTATTTCCAAGCTAATCTTTACTATTTTCTTTCTTTTACGTACCTTGGGTTTAGCTTCCTCTTATTCTAGTGTCTTAAAGTGGTGGCTGAGGTTATTGATTTGAGTTCTCTCTTAGTTTATAATATAACATTATATTAACCCCAGTATTGGACGATATATTTCTGGTGTTCTTGAGGATGGGATAAGAGTGGTCACCCACTCAGTGTTTGCCAAAATGTCACAACACCATATGACCAGACAATACTTTTGGAAAATATCTGGGCACTTAAAAAGCAGATGACAGAAATCACAATGAATCCAATAATTGTACCTGTTTTGGCTTAAATGATAAATCAAAATTAAAGAGTTCTAGAAATAAGGAATGAAAGATTTATTAGTGTTTACTTTCTTAGTGTTCGCTTTAACACGCTAAAACCCTTTTAGTTATGATGAGTATATCTCATTTGTATGGATATGAAGGTAATTACTTTAAATCAAGTGATTTGACAGAAAAACATCTCTGCCTATCAAAATACTATTTCACTGTTTTCTCAAAAGTGGCTTTTTTGGGGATGCCTGGATAGGTCCGTTGGTTAAGCCTCTGACTTTGGATCTCAGCTCAGGTCAGGATCTCACAGTTCAAGAGTTCGAGCTCTGCATCCGAATCTGTGCTGATGTCACAGAACCTGCTTGGGATTCTGTTTCTCCTTCTCTGCCCCTTCCCTGCTTGTGTTCTCTCTCTCTCTCCCCCTCTCCCTCTCCCTCTCCCTCCCTCCCTCTCTATCTGTTTCTCTTTCAAAATAAATAAATAGACTTTAAAAAATAAGAAAAACAATTGGCTTTTTTTTTTTTTTTTTTTTTTTTTTTTTTTTTTTGCTATTTCTCTATTTAAGTCATGGACTTCATAATAAACATTTTCCAGAAACAATTGTAATCTCTCCATTCCTAAAAACAATATAAAGAGCATAGATATTTGAATAAATAGTCAATTTAGTGTTTCTAAGGACTAAGAATTTAACCACCAAATCAAAGTATTTTTGTTGCAGGCAAATGGTAAAATATGAAAAATTTTCTCCCTTCATCAAAACAACATAGGTTCTTTCCTATATAGTAAGTTTCAAATGTTAACATTTTTCAGTGGGAGAGTTGCCAAACTGAAAGGGGGGGGGGGGATTCAGTTTAAATAGAATCACTTCTCCTTCCAATCCAGATTGTGTATTGCTCCTATAAGTGGTTTAAATTTTATGTCCCTTTTCAGGCAAATATGAAATTGCAAAGACCCTACAAAACTGCTGTCATCTCCCTTATGGGAAGTCAGCAGCAGGCAATACCAGAACAACAGGGAAACAAACTTTTCCTCCCCTATTTGATGTATCTCCTTCAATCAAGTCTGTCCCAGGAGAAGAAAGAATGATGTTGTTTGCCAAGCCGAACAACAGGCTGAAAGAAACATCACTTTTAACTTAGGGATAGAGAAGGAGGAAAAAAATAGTCCCAGAAAAAAAAAAAGTTTACTATATATTCAGAATCAAACTATGTAAATAACATTCTACCATATTCCCATATGTGGAAATTGCATGTTATTTCTGGACTATGGAAAGTAATTGGATTATTCGAGCAAAGTATTGTACATATCCACTCCTATGTTTTCTCTTCTTTCATTGATAATTCAACTCCCTTTTAAGGAATCCACTGAAATCCATGAAATTTTTAAAAAATAATCCCTGAATTATTGCACTGTTGTAATCAATCTTGAATTTCACATGAATACAGAGAAAAGGTTATATTTTAATGGATAAGCTAAATATCATTTTGAAAGATATTTTCTTTTTATGTTTACAGTTTACTAATTGCTTTCATTTGAAATCTGTGATAATACCACATACTTCACTACATAGACTATCTTTTAGCACGATCATTTGTTTTCATGCTTGGAAATATATACACAATGAGATACTAGAATCATTAGAGGCAACTGAATGAGTATACAAGATCTTTCAAGTTGCTTAATAACATCTGTTGTAAAACTATAAACATTTTGAAAAATGATCAGAAAACTTCTTTTGTTCAACCTAGTGGAATGCTCATTTTCTGTTTATATTAAAATGAGCTGTGGCATATTGTTCAAATTTAAAATAGATTAGATCTATTTTTGAACAATTCTACTGATTATAGTGAAATGCTATTTTTCAAGGATTTCTGAACTTCTGGCTGCAAGAGTTCCATTTGATTCTTTTTTTTTTCTTTCCCTGGGTACTTGATTGTTTTCACTCACTTCAGTTTTGAAACAAAGAATTGCTAGATACTAGGGAAATACTCTTTATGTACAAGAGTCTATTTAATCACTTGGAAGAGATAATATCTTTGCACAAAGAACTCTACATAATAGTGAAATCTTATAGAGAAAAACTAGCTCATAGTAGTAATCAGAAAAATGACCATGTTGCAAAAGACAATCCAGGCTACTTGTAATCAGTGTAGCTTTAGTTTTTATTTAGCTAAATAGAGCATTGAAGTAGCATTGTTTATACCTGCAACTGTTACTTTCCCAATTTGCATTAATATCACCTGCATTAATCAAATAGGCTATCAGAAAAAATAATTAAATGGCAAGTTTGAATTTTAAAGTACAGTCTGCTCACTACACACGCCTAGCCTCAATTTTTTGGTAATCTATCAGCAGAGTGGTAATTTTTGTGTTTATCCTATCATTTTGAAAGCTTTTGTTTTAATGTGATTATTCTGCCTTGCTCCTGAGCATCATTCTAGAAATATAAAAATTATACAAAAACTGCAAAAACAAACCTGAAAGCATGACATTGTTGCAAAAACAGTTTAACATATTAGTAACAAAGTATGGCAATGTTTTAACTATTTGACCCATATAACTTATGTGTTCATAGAGTCCTAAAAGTACTCAATGGCTATGTTCAGAAACTTAAAATACACTTTGCTTGAAACATGCTTTAATCTTTCAATACAAAAATAATAGCTCAGCTCTCTTAAGAATTTATGTCTGAAGAAGAATAAAAAGACTTTTAACAGTAGTAGTAACTAACATTTATTTAAAATTTATTTTAGAGAGAGAGAGAGAGCATGTGCTAGTGGGTGAGAGGGGTAGAGGAAGAGAGAGAGAGAGAGAATCTTAATCAGGCTATGTGCTTAGCACAGAGCCTGAGGCCGGGCTTGATCCCATGACACTGGGATCATAACGTGAGCCAAAATCAAGGGTTGGTTGCTCAACCAACTGAGCCACCCAGGCACCCCTCAGAAAGCATTTTTGAAGACAGCTGTGTGAAATAACTATTTTTTAACTGTATCATAAGCCGCTTACACTGGTCACATTTTGGGGGAAGAAGTTTAGGGCATGCTTCATTGCTTGAAGCAGAATTTGAAGTAAAAATCTGAAGTTAGGTTATGAAGTCAGGTTCATGAAGTGAAGTTAGGTTATAGATAAAAGCAATCAAAATCAATATTTCTGAATTTTCTTTTCTTAATTTTTACTTCCTTTCCCAAATTTGTACTTGTTTTTAGATTGCAATATGAATACAACATAATAACTTATAATCATTTAGTTGGCATAATTAACAGGAAAATAAAAATTAAAACACCTAGATGTGGCATTTTATTTAATTTCACATATACCTGCCTATGGCATTGCTAACTTGATGTCTATAACCTATGCACCTCTGCATGTGTGGTTGTGATAGCAGGGAGACCATGTGAAGTAGAAATAGTCTCTATGAAAGTCCCATTATAAGTTCTATCTTTGTCAATGACACCAGACATTTTTTCTAAAGTGGATTGAACCCACATATTAAAATTACCAGGTATATTCTGAGCACTGTGAAGCAGAACAGAACATATTTTCTTCAATTTCACTCCCCTTGAATTTTTAATGGATATGCTGTTGATTGAGAGAAACATCTCATTTTTTAAAAATACAACACTTTAAAATGTGCTATTTGGCTCTAGAACAGAAGCCTACAGCTGCTGATTTAGCAGTTAAAACATGTTTACACTGAGAAATTATTTGTGAGTTTGAATTGTTTTCCTATTGGAAAACTAAGTCACTATTGCACTGAGAAACACTGTATTGACAGTTAAAGGGGGAAACATATATTAATTCTTATTTTAAGGGGACTTTTAGATGGACACAAAATATTCACACCTTTACTTTTTTTTAGTTTTATCTTGATACATATTTTTCTGCCTTAAATTTTATTGTAGTTAAGATTTCTAAGTGGTTGTAATGAAGAAGTTAGGTAGAAACACATGACTTCTTTGCAACTCAACTATAGTATGATCTGCATCAATGAAACCTGGGAATGATCCAGATATAGGCTCTAACTGATTTAACATCTTTAAGTTAGGCTCCCAAGCACAGAAACTATAGCCATGACACAAGCAAAATTTTTAAGATACCAAGCTACAAAATGGTGCTCTAATTGCTTTAACTTCAAAAGCAAAGTTCTAAAATTCACCAAAATTAAAAGTTTTGGCACTCTAAAAACATGCATTTTACATATGTGATTGCTACTTGCTAAATCTGAATTTTTGCTACCTAATAGCTCTGTCTAGTCTTGAAGTTCATTTGGTTGGCTTCCATAGCACCAAACATAAAGCAAAGAATGCTTATTTTATTTACTTGCCCTATTAGTTAATTACTTGCCCTATTAGTTAATCAAGAGATAATTTTCAGATATGTATCAGAAACTTTTAGTGCCATAAAATATATGGATTTTGCAGACTGAATAAACTGAAATATTCCCAGAATGTCTCAGTAACATAATAGTAAACAAAAAAGCAATACAAAATGATAAGGGCCAAGTAAATTAAAGTACCATGTGCTTACTATAATATTTGATAAAGTGCAGCAAACAACATTCTGTTATTCTTATAATGTTGGATTTTTTCCCCATGACCCTTTGTTTATTAATTATGCTTAGGGCCACATTAAATCTCTATCTGTAATTATGCAACTATAATTATCAAACCTGGCAATACAAACTTCATTTTGTTGCTTGTTAATGTGCTTCGATTCTGAATGTAAAGGTCCGCATTATAGTTCTTTGTCTTGCTGCTGAGATTTTCAGCAACAATAGTGGCTGCCAATGGAATTATCTCATGCAATGCAAACACTTTAAATTACAATGATCTCCATCTTTCCATTGCCTAATAGATATTGTTTAAATGGCGAACATTTTGTTCACACCTATGGGATCTTTGATATAACTCTGACTTGTAAGATTTAAGGCCCTGTATCTCATTACTAATTTATTCTCAACCTTCAACAAAAGTGATTTTTTTTTTTTTTGTATCTGCACACAATCCACCTCCCTCACCCACACATTTTCCTTGTCTGGTTTGAAGCTCCATAGTATAATATGTTTGAACTTTGGATCTTTGATATAGTCAACTTCCTCTTGTTTAATATCTAAAGCTGTGGCTGGATGCATTATTGATAAGTGCACTGGGAACTTCTGCTGAAGCTTCGGAAATAGTTATTTGGTGTCTGAGTCATGAAAAAAAGATTCTTATGGAAACTTCATTATGCCTTTTCTTACACATGGCATGTGTTTGATTACTTCTGCCACCTTCTTAATGTTGATTGTCACTTTATTTTCTTTCTCCCTGAAATTGCTAGGTATCATTTAATGCAGAGAATATACCCATCTGTAGTGTAAATTATGCATGTTTTTATTTTAGCTCACTTGCTCTCAAATCCAAATTCTTTTTCTGAACAGCAAAAAGTTAATTTTACATTTATGCATCTTTCCATGTGCTTTGTGCTTAGTTAGATAAAGTTTGAAAAGCAGTATTCACTTTTTCACTTCTCTTTTTTAATTAAAAAAAAGAGCTGAAATATTTTCTACATTTTTTTTTTCAAAGGAAACCTAAGTTGCTACATCCTGACCTTGGGCCAAATGTACAGTTGTACTGCTTAAAAGAACTGGTATGAATTTATCTCATATTCAAAATGAAACAATGTTTCAACAAATGCAGGTTTTATCTAATTTCATTTGCTTTTATTAGAATGATGCACTTTAAGCTCAGAAAGTTTCTTCCATCCATTTCTGTGGAATCTGGCAAAGAAGTATATCCCCCTGTCCTGCTTAACAGAAAGGGACTCGCAGGGGTAAGCTGGTTTTTTTCTTTGTTTTTTTTTGAAGAGGCTTATTCATGCTACCAAAAAAAACACAAAAAACAAAAACAATCTTTGAACAACAGAAGCTGAGAGACATTTAATCTGAATGAGTTTATAGAACATTTGAAATCTAAGCCAATACTGATTTTCCATGACATTATAAAAACCTCTTTTATTTTGAGGTTTTTTTTTTTTTTAAACATTTATTTATTTTTGAGACAGAGAGAGACAGAGCATGAACTGGGGAGGGTCAGAGAGAGAGGGAGACACAGAATCGGAAGCAGGCTCCAGGCTCTGAGCCATCAGCCCAGAGCCCGACGCGGGGGCTCGAACTCACGGACCGCGAGATCATGACCTGAGCTGAAGTCGGACGCTTAACCGACTGAGCCACCCAGACGCCCCTATAAACACCTCTTAAAGACACTAGAACTCTACACACTTTCTACACCATCAGACATTCCATGTTCCTATAGTGAACGACTTTAAGAGATGAACATACATTTTTAGTATACTTGGAGTTCAAATTATTTTATTGTCTAATATATACTGTTTTAATATTATTTAAAATACACTGGTATGATATTACACTGAATTTAACTTTTAAGAAAATATTTATGTAGTTTTTTCCTCTAAGTAATTCTCTGATTATGGTCAATCAAGATCTCTATGTACACAATGACTTCTCAGTAGCTTTCATTATAATCTGCCTAGAATTAGAAGAGACATTTAAATCATATAAAGGAAAGTAGACATTTAATAAGTACTTGTCTTGTTTTTCAGTGGCAGTTTAATTATTTATACTTCCTGACTAATTGCATTCTAAGCTTTATTGCGGGTTATTTTTCTTGAAATAGTAAGAGATTATTACTTTTTCTCAACTCTTTAACTATAGTAAAGCCTTCACTCATTCATGCAACAAATATTTGTTGAAAACCCACTATACCCCACTTCTAGGTTTTGGGATTTATCAGTGATCAAAGCAAGAAAAAAAGCCCTGTCCAACAAGGAAACACATAATAAACATAATAAGCAATTAAATTATATGTAGGTTAGAAGGCAATAAATACCATAAAGTAAAGAAGGGTAAGGAGGACCATATTGCATGGGGAGTTTTATTTTTAAAAAGTAGGGTGGTCTGGATAGCCTTGATGAGGAGGCGATTTGAAGTGCATAAGAGAAATAGACATATGGATATATGGGGAAACAATGTTCAAGCAGACAGAATAATTAGTGTGGAACACAGTAATGTGGAAGCATGTTAAGGATGGTGATAGAAAGCTAGATCAGTGCAGTTGGAATGGTGTGAAACAATAGAATAGCAAAAGATAAGGTTAGAAAGATGACTTTGGGATTCAGGATACCTAATTTAGGGATTTTGACCATAATAAGCAATTTTGCTTTTACTTGGGGTTTTGAAAATAGGAGTGATCTGACTTCTATTAAAAGGATTACTCTGGATACTGTGTTGAGAATATCTTGTAGGGATGAAGAGTAGGGATGGGGAGACCCACTGGGGGTCATTACAAGAATTGTGGCCACAGATATTAATAATTTGGAGCAGAGTGGTAGCAAGTTTCTCAGATTCTTAATATAAATTTGGCATCATTGAAAGTTTTAAAAAAATCAGACCTTAGGACATAGTTAATGAGTCAGAGTTATTGATTATTCTAAGAATTATATTTTTGCTCTATCATTTGCTTTTCCTTGATACATCAGCATAATTTATTAAGTTCCATGATAGAGTAAAATTCTAGTAAGAATTTGGAACCCACTACCGGTTTTTAAATACACATAACTACCCTCCTCTGCACAATGGGAAAAATATTCTCCATTTGCAAACTACATCATCAGTGACTATGACCAGCTACCATGAAAGTATTTGTTTCTGGTGGGAAAACTAGTCTATTCTCTTTTTTTTTTTTAAGTTTATTTATTTATTTTGAGAGAGACAGAAAGTGTGAGTAGGGGAGGGGCAGAGAGAGAGGGAGAGAGAATCCCAAGCACAAGCCAGACTCGGGGCTCTATCTCACAAACTGTGAGATCATGACTAGAGCCAAAATCAGGTGTCAGACACTTAACTGGCTGAACCACCCAGGTGCCCCTAAAAGCTATATTCTATTAACCTCCACTTGCTTATTCAGTTCCTCACTAAAGAAGGCAATTAGTGGGGCGCCTGGGTGGCTCGGTCGGTTAAACGTCAGACTTCAGCTCAGGTCATCATCTCGCGGTCTGTGAGTTCGAGCCCCGCGTCGGGCTCTGGGCTGACAGCTCAGAGCCTGGAACCTGCTTCTGATTCTGTGTCTCCCTCTCTCTCTGACCCTCCCCCGTTCATGCTCTGTCTCTTTCTGTCTCAAAAATAAATAAACGTTAAAAAAAAGGCAATTAGTCACATTGGAAGAGGGAGTGAATTATCAATGTGACCAACTCAGAATATAAGTTCATCAAAAAGCATGAATCTACTATGAGGAAAAAAATAAGTAAAACGTGACTTGCATGTTCACTTTGAGTAGAATCTAAAAAATCTGGGGGTTATTAATCAGTCAGGAATAAACATTCAATGCAATAAACATGCCCTACACACCTCCACACAACTGTTTTTAACTCCCAAACTGATCTTAAATCATATGTTATGCATTAAAAAAAACTTAGACTGCTTTTCTATGTGATATTCCAAGCTTTCTCATTTGTATATTACTAAATGCACATGGCAAGAAAGAGACAGTTGAAATATTTCCTAATTTATTATTTTCATTATGTTTCAACCATAGTCCAATATTATCTTGTGTATCCCCTTGATAGTCAATTTTTGCCTTGTTGATGTTTGCTGCTGTCAGGGAATTAAGTTAGGTTCATAATTCTTTATATTCATACATATTTTAAAAAATCATACCTAGCAACCACATACACATATACACACTCTCACATACCTTAGTTATACTTTCCTGAAGTGAATATTTTAAGAATTCAAAATAGGAAAGCAACTTATGAAAATTAGATATGTTGTCTTTTTCTTCCCACAAGAAGCCAAAGAATAGTAAATCTGCATCTTAACATATCTAGGGCCCTGGAGAACTGGTGGCAGTTAAAGTAAATCTCATATCATACCACTTACCAGCTTTAGTCTCTTAACTCTGAGGTCTCTGCTGGAATTTCCGTCTAAAAAAAAAATTACTGTTCAGGGGCACATGGGTGGCTTAGTCGGCGGAGCATCCAACTCTTGATCTTGACTCAGGTCATGATCTCATGATTTGTGAGATCCAGACCTGTGTCAGGTTCTGTGCAGACAACATGGAGCTTGGGATTCTCTGTCTGCCTGTCTGTCTCTCTCCCTCCCTCCCTCCCTCTCTCTCTGTCCCTCCCCTGCTGTCTCTCTCTCCCTCAAAAATAAATAAACTTAAAAAATATTGTTCATATTATTGTTTTTATATATTCATCATTATAATACTACTTTGGAAGTATTGAACAGAATTTCTCCGCTTAACAAGTCAAAGCATTTAAATCTATTATTCTTTCTCAAAAATGTTCTTCTGAGGTCAAAAGAGTCAAATATTCTGCTTCCTTTACTTAATGGAAAAAGTGAATTCATAGATGGTTTTATAGACACAAGCCTTATTTTAACACAGAACATGAAAATAGTTTACTTTTACTAAGTAGCTAGTGGCAAAAGAAAGGTTAACATGCCATCCAGAAAGAGTCAATGTACCCATTTCACACTAAAGCCAAGTTTTGCAAATAAAACTGGACTTTGTGTCCCATTGTTATTTAAATAAAATCTTCAATCTCATTAAATATGAACTTCTATAGCATAAGGTAAACTTCTAGGTCACACATCTGAAGTCAGATGAATATGCTATACACTTATAGAATGATGTATGTCAATTATATCTCAATAAAACTGGGAAAAAATAAAGTCATTATGCTATATGTGAAATTCACATAAGTTCAATGGAACTTTAGGAATAGATCAGTTATGTTATAGTCTCTTAGTAAATGACAAATACATTTGATTAGCCATGTCATTTTCTTCATATTAACGAGTGACAACTACTAAACAACCCCAAAGTATACTTAGAAAAATTCATCAAAAATTTATGAGTTAATGGAATATAGATAATTGATTTCAACTTTACTGGTTTGGGAGAACATAGATATTTTGATTAAGAATAAAGATAAATTAGGCACTACATCTGGTGTATGCTATGTATTTTCAGTGATAGTTCATTATGTTATACATAAGAGTTTCTTTTAAATATGAGCCAAACTATTCTTCAAATAACTGTAACTACATACATAAGCATATATATTGAACAATTTACTTTTCTTAATGAATATCTCACATATTTATAAACCATGTAATAGTCCAGTTCAACATGTACAAAAATTTACATCCTTCAAAATATAAACAGACAAAAAGAAAGGTATCTTGAAATTCTCTGGTTCTTCAAATAGATTCATGTTCCCAGTCACTTTGGCTCAGAACTTCTAAGGTCATCTATATTTCTTTCATCTAACTCATCTGTTTTATACAATATGAGAACAAATTCTCCTGTTTAATCTACCTCGAAGTCTACTATATTCTATCATTTCATTCCTTTTTGTCCCCTTGGTAGTTCAGGCCACTGTGATTTGCTACCCCTATTATTTCATTATTTTCTAAATGTTTATTATTGCCTCTACATGGTAATCTACTTTCGAACCCAGCTGTCATATTATTCTGCTAGTACATGCTGTGATAATTTTTCCCTACTAAATACTTTTTAAAAGTCCACTGAAAATAAAGGTAAGTTTCTGTCTGTGTAATTAATTCATGATCTGATTTCACCTGATTTTCTTATTTATATGTCTTATACACTTCACCTCTCATAATCTTTCACCCAACCAAATTACAGTGCTCACCATTTCCTAAACACAACCTTCATTTTTCTTTATTTCTCCCATTTGAATTCAGTCCAGAGGCATTTATTAAGGATTTGCACTGTGAATAGTTTCTGTGCCAGGAGACACAACAGGCTAGTATTCATCTTCTGCTTTGTGAAGAGTTCTCAAAGAGTAATGGAGAAAAAAGACACATAAACTTAATTTCAATAAAATATGAGAACATAGCAGAAATAAGTTCAAAATAGTAAAGAAGCTATGTGCTCGCCACCCGCACTCACTTTAACCAATGAATTTTTTCTCCAAGTGTTGAGATGCAGGGCAAATGGTACCACTTCAGTGAAGCATTGTAAGGTTTACCAGATCACACACAAGTTCTCTCTCCTGTTCAGAATGACATTACACATTGACTTTGCCTTCCCTCAGTCCTTATCGCACACTGCCTTGCACCATAGTGGTGTGTGGGCAGATGGAATAGCCCCTGCTATATTGTAAACATCTTGAGTTGAAGACCTTGCCTACTTTAGTGTAAACTCCAGATAGCAGCAATGCATGTCTGCTTGAAGTGGACATTTTAAAACTTGTCATGAATGAATGAAAGGATCATGCAGAATATCATTGTAATATTTCTGGAACCTAACAAGTAAATGACAAAAAAATATACTAAATATTTGCTGAAGAAATAAGAGTAGAGTGGTGTCTTAGTTACATTTATATCTTTTGTGGTGCTATGTAGGTGGTACTTAATAATGAGTAGCCCTGCCCCAACACACACACACACACACACACACACACACACACACACACGCACAGGATTGATTTGCAGCATTAGCCAATTTCTTTGGTGTAAGCATTCCCAGTATAGCAGATTTCAAGCTGAAAATGTGATGGCACTGAAGCGAGAATTGGGAAGGGATGAGCACAGCAGGCTTCAAAAGCTGGTGGAAGCCAACTGTGGCTAAGGGAATATCTACTACACACAATAAACTCTCAATGATTTATTTATTGCTAATTAATTAATACAAGTTTTAGACATGTCTAAGCTTGAGAGAAAATTATTTACAGTGTAAAGAAAAGAGTAAAATGTTATTTTTCAAAATTTACTTCAACGTTCAGAGGCTTCAGATAATTAAATCATAAATGCAGGCCTCATATCACAAGTAAATTTAAGACAACTACATGCTAGAAGTATTTTTGTATATATATATATATATATATATATAGAGAGAGAGAGAGAGAGAGAGAGAGAGAGATTGAGCGTGCTCGCTATTTGCATTTAGAATTTATTTTATTTTTTCTTGGTGAATGACCTGATCAGTCATTTAGTCATTTAGTTTTTCAAATCTTGGAATAAGTCACTGTTCCAGAAATAAATAGCAAACAAATAATGTTTTATCATTTCAATTATTCCTGGGAATTTCCCCCCTTCTTATTTCAGATTTGGAAGACCTTGGCAAACAATAGAGCATGGAAAATTTACTGAAGTGTAACATTGGCTTTGACTTTGACTTTGTCAGAGTTTGGTGCTGTCCAGTGTAACAGCTGTAGGAGACTTTACCACACAAGTTGCAACCACCAATACCCCTAAAATCAGGTCTTCATGGTTAAAAGGACACTTGTACCTTACTTGTCTTAGAATATACTAGATTTTATTTGAAAAGAGTATAGTAATTGGGATTATGTTTGGCTGCAGATGAAAGAACTCAATTATCCAGCTTAAACAAATTGTTTTTTCACATAACACAGAAATCTGGAAGTAAGCCATTCATGATTGGTCCATGTTGCAAAAACGGAATTAACCAAGCTCCTTCCTTCCTCCCACTCACAAGCTGCTGCCTCACATCAGAGTCTAAACTGCAGGAAAAAAGGTGGAGGTCATCAGTCTGATGCCAGTTGTGTTTGTCTCCTTATTTCAAGAAAAAAAAACTTTCATGGTGCCCCCCACTCCAATTTAATTTCTGATTACAGCTCATTGGATAGAACTTTGTCATGGGTCAAACCTTAGAGGCAAAGGAGCCAGGAAAACAATGTTTTTTTTTTTGCCCCTAACTAAATTAACATTGTATTAGTAAGGCTAGAGGACAAAACGGATATTGGGCAAGAAACTGTAGTGACATAAGTCATACTTACATCATTGCTGCAGTATGAATAAGAAATTGTAATCTTGTACTAAATATATCAATGAGAAAGTAACTTAATTGAATTCTATTACTTGCTGTGTCATTTACTGAGCAGAGCTGACTGTCCCTGACATGTGGGCCATACAGTATTTCATCAACTATCAGTAATTCGGCTCTACTCATGACACGAGAATAGTTGCTACTGAGAATGCTGGGAATTAATCTTGCGCTAGGCTGGTGCTAACAAACGTGACAACTATCATACACTTTCTGGAGCACACAGATAAAGATCATAACCCTTACACTCTGATATGTTCATGTTCACAAAACACTAACTGCTATGCATCTTTATGTTACAAATTAATGCAATTTTTCTATTGCTAAGCTATAACTAGAAGAGTTAAAACAGTAACTTTTATAACCAGCACTTAGGATCTCCATTGGGTAGCCAAAAACCTCTTTGGACCTGAAAAAGCAAGCAAGCAAGCAGAATGTATTGAGTTGACTTTCTGAACTGGGATTGAGAAGAAACGGGTAGGGGGCAAATTTGTTCATCTTGTATCATATCAGTCTCTATGAAAGTCTAATGGCATAGGCCTTTGATTCATATTAATATAACTTATGGTCCTGGTTTATTGTCTGAATACAGTGGTGAGAAAGGCAGCTACAGATGCAAGAACAACAGAAATCATTCTATATATTTCAGTAAAAGAAGGAGACCAAAAGAATAAACGAGTCAGAGCAAGAGCATGAAAGGGAGAGAGATAGACAGATAGACAGGGAAATGAAAAAGGCCATATGGCTTTGGAAAGTTTCCTAGCATCTGGTCTTCAAAAGTTACCAAAAACTTGAAGGACTGAAAAACAATACAGAATGCTATGTAGGAAAAAGCTTCAAACGCAGGAGTCAGGTTGGCTTGTGGATCTAGTCTTAATCTCGCTGCCTAGCATTTTAGTGATCTTAACATCAAAGATGGTATGTCCGGTTGTGAAGATGGCACAGGTAGAGGGAGGGAGGAAGGGGCAAACATACGGGGTAGCATTGTGAGGATAACTCAATTTTAGACGTGAGGTTTCATTGTATATGTCTTCTGTGTATTTAGAGATCAGTCTAGAAAAATGGAGAAGCTTGAAAATCACATTACAAGTGGATATTACTTATGGGTAATGAGAAAGCCATACATATTCTTGAGAAAGCTATTGACATGATGAGATTATTGTAGTCTATTTTCCTCTAGTAGAGAGTTGCTTTATTTCCTCTGGTAATTTTCCCTCGGACTGGCTACCCTATTGGAGTTAATCATAGCATTTAGAGAAGTTATTTTAGGAGAACTGAATTAAAAGAGACAAATAAAAACCATGCAATTCTTGACTTCTAAGCACAAGTGGCTTATTTTAGGCATTAGAACAGAAAGATCTCACAGAATATAAGAGATTATCAAGCAGAATCAAATTTTCCTACTTCTCAGACCAGTGCAGTTTGGAAGTAGGAGACCTGAAAGAAAACAAGAGTATTAGATCCTGTCCCCTGGCTTCATGTCCTCTTTTCCCCTTGGGTTGAATAGAAGTAAGAGGAAGGAGTGTATTCTTTTTGTTGAGCAGTGGACAAAGGGATTTGTCTTTGATTCCTAGTGTCTGTACTTCTGTACAGTGGAAGCGGTTTCACAACCTTATTTTTCATGAAAGTTTTGAGGAATGGTCAGCTATTTTGTAGAATATCACACAGTCTGTGCGTTTCTGATATTTTTCACATGATTAGACTTTTTTTTTTTTTAGGAGAAAAATTGCAGAAGTAAATGCCATTTTCATCACATCATATTAAGAGGATCTCTGTTGTAGGACCACCACTTACTGGATTACCAATTCATCTTTCTTTTGAATTTTTATATTATTTTTTTAAAAGTTGTGATAAGCTGCATATAACACAAACTCCAGGATTTTAAACATTTTAGATGTACAGTTCTAAGGCATTAAGCACATTTACATTGCTGTGCAACCATCAGCACCATCCTTGTGCAGATCTTTTCCTTCTTTCTAAATTGTAATTCTTTACTCATTAAATACGAACTCCCCATTCCTGTTGCCTTCCGGCCTCTGGCAACTCCCATCCTACCTTCATTCTCTATGAATTTGACTAGTCTAGATATCTCAGCAGTTCATCTTAATATAGTCATCAGTTTCTCCTTTCACATGCTAACCCCACATCCCACTTAATGAACCTCTTTCTGCCTAGTCCACAGCCTCCATTCACTAATCTTTTTTTTTCAGCATCAATGAGGTAAGATTGGCAAATAAAATTGTAAGATATTTAAGTTATACATTGTGGTAACTTGATATATGTATACATCATGAAAGGATTCCTCACATATTTATCTTCTTCACATGTGTGAGAACATTTAAGTTCTACTCTCTTAGCGAATTTCAATTATACAGCCCAATATTATCAACTATGGTTACTATGTTATACATCAGATCCTCCGATTTTATTCATGTGATAGCTGAAAATTTATACCCTTTTACCAAACCCTCCCTATTTTCCCAACTCTCCAGTGCCTGGCATCTACTTTTCTACTGTTTTCATTTAGCTTCCACATGTAAGTACACCACACAGTATTTGTCTTTATCTGTCTGGCTTCTTTCACTAACCATAATGCCCCCAGGTTCCATGCACTGTGTCACAATGACAAGTCTCCTTTCTTTCTCATTGCTGAGTAATATTCCATTTTATTGGTCACATCTGTTTTATCCATTTATTTATCCATTGATGGACACTTCAGTTTTTCCATGTGTTGGCTATCATATAGGTACCTCTTTGAGATCCTCATTCACTATCTTTCTGCTGGATAAATAACTGAATTCAGCTATTCAGTTACTGGTTATTCTGGCATACCAACTGACAGAAAACAATAACATTGGAAAATAAAAATTCCACAATAAGCCATGTGAGAACAAAGTGTCACTTTATTTCCGACTACTCTTTTTCTTCTATTGCCACAAAATTTGGAAAAAAAAGCAACTCCCTCAAAATATTTCCTCTCACTGACAACTATCTTAAATTTACATGTGTTCTGAAAATTAAATTAAGCAGGAGTTTAGTAACGGTATTTATTGGCTTCACTGTCAACTTAGTTACTTTCTCTTTTACATCTTGACTTTCTTGTGTTCACAGGAAACATAGGACCAAAAAACATGTACGTACAGTAAACTTAGTTCCCTTCCCTTTTTTTTCCTTCACTAAGATTTTGCTTAGCCCTCAGTCAAGTTTCTCCTTTTTATACGACTGTTTTGTTTCTTTAGATTTCAAGGCATACCTGACCTATATTAAACATACCTTGAGTTTTATGAAGCACAGTGAATAATTAAGAGCTCAACTGTTTTCAATAAAATAGGATCAAATTGAATTTTTATGATCTACTATTGTTCTATACTACAGTTTTTAAATAATTGTGACCTACATATAATGACTTCAGTGCTTGTTATTTATTCTGTGCTATATTTATAACTATTATACAATATAAAATAATGTAATTAAAATATATTTGAACATAATTTTAAACTTTTAAAAAGTTAATAATTATACTGTGAAAAATATACATGGAGGTGTTCTACTACTTTAGAATATAAAGTTGAAGCCTGACAAATGATGACCTAAAATCTACATGTCAGAAAATGAGGTATGGTTTTTTTCATGTGAGTATATTCATGTAGTCAATAAGTTTTGTACCTTTAAAATTTTTTTAATTTCTATTTTGGGGGTGGAGGGAAATAATTTTTAATTTTTTTTTAAGTGTATCTGTTTCTTTTTGAGAGAGAGAGAGAGAGAGCAAGAGAGCGCGCAAGCAAGGGAGGGGCAGACAGGGAGGGATACAGAGAATCTGAAGCAGGCTTCAGGCTCTGAGCTATCCCAGAGGTGGGACTTGAACCTGCAAACGGTGAGATCATGACCTGAGACTAAGTCAGACACTCAACCGACTGAGCCACCCAGGCGCCCCCAATTTTTTTTTTTCTTTTAACAAATATATCAAAGAATCATGCAATGCAGCCAGCATTGGATGAAAGCTTGGGCCAAAAGTCTACACACTCCTTTGCAACTCATCCCATGATAGCAGAACTTTTCATTTCTTCTTTAATGCTTACTATCACTCGCTTTCTTCAAAATAGAGAAACAGGCCATCTTTTCTCTGGTATGACTTTTTTGTTGAATTACCGCTGCTGGATATACCTTCTTTCTGAGCTCTGGTTTGCCTTTCTTCACTATGGCCATCACCCTGTCAGTCATACCAGCAACAGGAAGTCTGTTCAGTTGTCCTCAATCCCTGTCACAGAGATGATATACAGATTTTTGACTCTTGTGTTGTCAGTACAGTTGGTCATGGCTCCTATGGGAAGATAGGGAAATCCAGAATTTCACACTGGAGGACCTCCCACGGCCTTGTTTAGACATCTTGAAATCAGGAAAGGGACAGGAACAAAACAAAACAAAACAAAACAAAACAAAAATACGCTGTAGCTGTAGCTTTTTTTTTTTCTTAAGTAAGTGTATTAGTCATTGAGGTAAAGTTGAGGACCACATGTTTTGTGGTAAATATTTTTGTCTTTTTAGATCTGCCAGTAAAATCTTGAGAAATTCAAGTTATTTTATAACTTACAGCAAATGTATATGATTTTTTTTTGCCACAGTTATTTGAGACTTTTAGGTAAAAAATGCTATGAACTGCTGTTTATGATTCAATATCATGACTTCTTTAATATCAAGATAATCATGAGATCAGAGGAACTAAAAATGGAAAAGTTCTCAGATAAATATTCTTTTCTAAATTATTTTATTTTTTTCATCATGATAAGTGTACTCTTTAATCCCCATCCCTTATTTCACTTATCCCCCCACCCACCTCCCCTCTGGTAACAGTCAGATATCAGGTAAATATTCTAATCACCACATATGGCAGATTTTAAAAACAGAACTAGAGAGGATAAATTATTTTCTTTACAACTCAAGAGACGTGTATGGCAGGTTCCATTAAATATGCTTCCTAAAGCATGTGGACACACACACACAATACAGGCATACAAACAATACACAGAGACAAATGTTAAAAAGATAATTAGTGGAATTTGGGGAGCAAATTCTTACAAGGAGCTAAAAGGAGAAGAGCCAATCCGAATTGTAACTAAAAAGGTACAAAGAAATTGCAAATAAGATTATCTTTTGAGCGTTAAACAGGAAGATCAAGACATAATCAATCTGGACAGGGATAGACAACCTATCATAGAAAGACAAAAATTCTCTCAGAAGAGTAAGCCTTGAATGAATCCTGATTGCATGAATTCACATGTCCAACAAAATATCAATATCAATCAGAAGGAACGTAGGTTAAGCATGAAAATAAAATAAGTAGAATTCAGTGTCAAATATAATCACTATCCATCCAAGGACACCCCAAGCAAGTGGGGGATATAAGCTAAAGGCTTTTCATGCCTAGTTGTAACATTAGAGCTTCATCTAATTCCATCAGCTATTATTCAAATCTTATAGCTAATTCTGGTTGTTTTGTGATTTCATATTCACCAAGCAACCTCCTGACTGAGCTGCATTTTCCCATTCAAGTATCTGAAGAACAGAATACCTAGTCCAAGGACTTAACTAGGGTATATACTACTCATATTTCTAATTGTAACTGAATGTCCTCTGGGTTGGAATTTGACAATTCATGTAAATTATCTGAAGGGAAAATGTGTTGGCCATAGGACTCAAATGTCTAATACCTCAACAATTATTTATGCCACCAAATAGCATACATTTGAATGCTTAGCATCAGAATTATAGGCTTGATTAATATGAACTGGTACCAGAGACTGACCAATCAGGTTTTGAAGCCTGAAAGAAATAGGACAGATTCTGGATCACTTCATAAATTCATGACCTAAGGAATTTGAAGTGAAAATGAGCTCGCTACATTTTCCCCAGGATTACATTAATGGTAGGGGTTGTCTGTACTCTGAGATATCTAGAACTTAGTTTAATAAGACTTACTCAGTAAAACAGGTATTGTGATTTCCATTTGATACATGAGAGAACTGAGGTCTAGTTAAGTTATATAACTTTTTTTCAAGCTGGCACAATTAATAAGTGGATCTAGAATTTGAACCAGATATTTGTAGTCAGGGGTAGCTAACTCAAATGACTGCAGAGGTAATAAGTGGGTAAAGAAGTATAATGAGGATTCCTTAAGCCTGTGTAAATTATAAACTTGTAACAACACAGGTTACCAGTTTCCCATGAAAAGTCAAATATTCTAATTTTACGTGAAATCTCTTGATTTTGAAATATTGTTATCTAATTTAAAGATATGTTTTGGACACTATGAGCTGAATAAAACACATACATAAGCCCGTTTGGGCTATGGGACACCAATTTGTGACCCAGGAGCCAAAGTAAATACTTCTGTTATCTACAGGAAAATAAGATTTTTCTAAATTCTGGAAAAATAATTACTCATCTGAAATGATACTCTCTGATGAGCACCTAGAGTGCTATTATTCTATGCTACTTACTCACCTTTTCAATTTAGTGATTTAGAAGTAAGAACAAGTGCGATTGGGTTTTTTTGTACCGAATTTGTGAAAGGATATCCTACCTCTTTTGAACAAGGGATTTCAGATGTATCTGGACATGATTAGAATTTTCCTAAAGAAATAGTTGCCTGGTATTTCACCACACGAACAAGTGACTGAAAATATTATCTGAAATTATCAAAGAAAAGCCGGGACGGTATGGCTTTGAAACTCACTTTTAGAAAATGGATAATTTGTGGTATAGATAATTACATATGGGTAGTCTTCTTTGAAAACTGTAAATAATTTTCACTCTAGTGTTGGCACAATATTTTCCAGATGCCTTTGGTGTGCCTTCCGTGATTCAAAAGTTAAAGAACCTGTGGACTCAGAATATCCAGCTGAAATGTGTAATTATACCAGATAAATAGCACTCAATGGACAATGACATCTTAGCCAAGAATTGGGTCTGTCTAGGTGAACTACACTTGACTCATGCATATTCTTGTTCTTTCTGAAACTTGCAAGAAGGAAGGTTATTTGTTTCCCTTCATAAGGATGTATTTATGCTCCACAATATACACTTAAAGGGATCTATCCCTTTATATTAAAAAAAAAAACAAAGAAAAGAAGCCATTATATCATAGCTCCTGTACAAAGCATAGTTTTATATTGTATGCCATCTATATAAATTAAAAGTTTAAAATAGTTTAAAATAGTTGCCTTATTTAAAGGGAGAACATCTTCCAAATAACCAGTTTGAAATAAAATGCGAAGGGCCTGAAGAGAATATGTCAGTCAGAATATTAGAGAAGTGCCAAATATTATAGAAATAAAAACTACACGTTATGTTTTCCATATTGAAGGTTAGACACACTGGCTGTGGATCTGATTCTCAGACTCTGCAGATTTGTGCTCCTGACAGGAAAAGAATCACCTAATTTCAGGAGAAAACAGGCAGACAGCCATTATCCTACAGCAGTTTTCTGTTGCATTTAGAGCTGCAGAGTGATGAGAAAACCCCTAAGTTGGGTCAAAGCAAGTAAATAATTCTCAGATGAGAAAACAATTGCCTATTGACTGTAGACTGGGCAATTATTCTTCAAGTTTCCTACCTCTTAGGGGACCCCACCTAAGAGACAGTGTGAGCCCTATTGTGAACAAATGATATAGCCCTCTTTGGATCAACTCCACTGAGGCTTCAAGTAATATCAGAAACTGACCCAAGGATGCCCTAGATATTGCACTTCTAAAAACAGGTCTTGAGATGCAGTGCCTTTTCTTCGATGGTTTAAAAAACAAGGACTTTCTGTGTTCAAAGACAGGAACTAAAATCACAAAAGCACATCACTACAGAAATGTGTAAAATTTATATCAGAAATACAAATTAAGCCAATCTTGCAAACAAAATGTCTTTCTATTAATAATTTTCCTAATTAGAACCCCAGTGGTGCTAGTAGTTTCTGGTCCAAGGATAATAATTAATTAAATTATTGATATATCTTTCTTTTTAAAATGTAGAGGCTGTAATGTCATTAAGTTAATAGCTATTTATTAAGTACTTACTGTGTACCATTTACCTACAACTGAGCTAAGAACTGCCACTTCCAAAATGAACGTTATCTGATATAGTCTACTGGCAGAATGAATAGTGCTGGGAGATACCAACAGGGGCCTCATCACTAGGCTTCACCTAAATCACTCCTGATTGATGGCTATCTCTGCTGTCCTTAAAGATCTCCTAGAGTGGAAGTGCTACACATTCATTAACAAATTCTATTAAGGGAAAGTTCTCCTTAATAACCAGTGTCATCCTGGAGCCAAAATCTGTTTTGTTTAATTTTATTGCCATTGCAGTTGTAAATATCTGGACTAGTTTAACATGCTGTCCAGCATGTTTAATTAAGCACCTAAGTTCAACTATGTTTCCTGTTTCTTTTTCTTTTTTTGCTTAAAAGAAAGATGCATCCCTTTTTATATGCAACACTAACCCATCATGCTCTAAGCACTACTCTCGCCTTCCATCTTGTGCCATTATTTTTTTCTCTTTCTCCGGTATCAGCTGGTCCTTTCTCCTAAGCATGTAAAGGTGCTCATGCTTCTCTAATATTAAAAAAAGCCCTAATTTATTCTTACATCATCCCCTCTGCTAATTTCTCTTTCTTCCATCCTAGCCAGGTTATTTTGCATTTTCTTCCATTCTCTCCTTAACTCCTTGTGAGCTGACAATTTTTTCTCACCACTACACAGAAATTACCCTTACAAAGATCACTGACAGCCTAACGGCAAAATCCAATTTCCACTTATTATTCTCACATTACTTGAATGTACAGTATATTTAACACCATTGACCACTGCTAGCACTAATAAAATGGTTGTAATTTAAAGCAATTTAATATATTCTCCTTTAAATTTTAGGCTCTCTTAGATTTAATGGCTACAGTCTCTCCTGGTTTAACTTTTATTACTCGCTCCTTATACTATCATTTGTGGTTTCTCTTTTTTCCACTCGCTTCTTAGATATTGGCATTACTCAGAGTCCTCAGCTCTTATCTCTTCTCTTTGCGTATGTTCTTTTTGGCCAGTCACTTGCACAATAGAAGATTGCCCTGCTACTTAGTTATAGAAAAGTCCAAATCCATATCCCAACCCAAACCCTTTTCTATTGCTCAAGCTCCAAATGCCTCCTGGTACCTTTAACTGGCTGAATATGTGGACTTCATCCCTAGTTCTAATTGCTAGGACCGCCATCTCCCTTATTGACCTGCAAAGGTGTGAGTCACCATTCTTTACTCTCTTTCCTTTTACTTTGCATATCTAGTTAGATGCTAGTTTCTGCTCCATGACTTATTCATTATCTCCATTATATAGTCCTTAATCTTCAATTTCAGTATCACTACTTCATCCCCCCAAAGAACCACTGCTTCCATCTCCAGTTTCATCTCTAGTTTCATCTTCCTTAGTCTTGTTACTCTCAAAGAAGACGACTTTCAAGTCATTACCAAAACTGTTTCAGTGTAATGCTTCTCAAACACATATACTACCATGTTACTTCTACTTATGAATTTTCAACTGTTCTCCAATGTTTAGCCCAGGGAGAGTTCAAATTTCATACTTTGGCACCTTCAACCATTAATAATCTTATTCCCACCTGATTTTTCAGTGCTATTGCCTGCCACTCACAGCCCACAGTCTGCTATACCCAGCAACACTGCGCACATCCTATGCCTTATTCGTATCAAGTAACTTTAACGTCCCCTGTTAGAAAATGCCTTTGGCTCCTGTGTCACATTTCTGTCTACCACTGATTCCAGTCTACTATGGTGGACAGTTCTACACAAGTTCTATCTCAGTGCACTGTCCGTGTGGGAATCTCAACCAATAATGTCCAGAAGTGATAGATAAATATTCTATTATTCTGACTTTTGGGAGAACAATTTGGAGGCTCTCCCTTTATTTTCAGAGGCACTGAGAGAACTGAGCCTTTGTTGCCTATACAAAAATTCAAAATGAAACCTTGTATTGTTTTTACTTCTTTTCCCTTCTCACTGTGTTCTTTCCCTCAACCTTGTTTACTAGGTTGGCCTCCCAAGTAAACTGCATGTATTCAAGACATTATCTAAGGTTTTACTTCTGAGGAACCCAAACTAAGCCTCTGCCATTCACATCAGCCTTTGGATATGTCATTACACTTTTCTAAATTCCCCCATCTACACATGATTCACATGAAAAGTCCCATATCCTCTTACATTATTGTTTGTGAGCGTTTATTTGACAAGTGTTATCAAACTTTTTTTTAAAAAGCATAACTTTTTTTCTTGTCATAACTAAGAACTATTAGTTTATCATCATCTTTCCTATAATAGACCATGAGCAGCTTGAAAGTTCAGAACAAGCTTAGTTCCCTATGTATTCCAGTGCCTAGAATAGTGACTTAGTAATAGTGATACTGAATTGTTTCTGTTGAACAAATGACATCTGTGTTTTAATAATGATGACACTTGATATTTGTATTTTAATACTGATGACATTTGATTTGAAGGAGATGAGACATTTTTCTGATCTATTTCAGTGATGTGATCAAGAACTCTTTAAATTGAATTTTAAGAAACAATAATAATAAAACACAGCTAAAATGATTTTTAAATCTTTCTGGGCTAATATCTGTGATATAAAAAGAGCAATTATTATATAAAGATCCCAAAAACCCAGAGGTTAGTGGAGATAATGCCAACTGTAACTATAGGGGCAGAAGAGAGTGGACAAATTGAAGGTCCTAGAGGCTAAAGATCCAGGTGGACCTAGTGGCTCTTAGAGTAGAACTGGAAAGCATGTCCAGAAGCCATGAGTTCAGAGTTTTCTGTGAGTATTCACACGTGAAATGAGAAACTATAAACATAAGAGGAATAAACCATAGGCAAAACACAGAATCAATTATACACTAATAGCAACAAAGACAAAGTTTGTTGGGATTATTGAACCTGAGAAGATAGCCACATTATGAAAAATCCAAGCACATAGGAAGAAGAACAAAATTAAGCCAAGTCAAAATCTGAATAAAGTTGTCTTAGAGCAATTTGGCAAAAGAGACAGAGGTTGAGTTATCTTCATTTTACTGGAGACTCAGGCTAATTTGAAGAAGTAACCCGGCCTAACCAGTGATATCCCTTCCTATTTTTCAAAGAGTTTTTCCTAATGGGGCTAAGAGGAATGTATAATATCAGATTTCTGTAAATTAATGATAAAATAATGAGTATGTAAAGACAGTTGATTTTTAACACAATTGAATGAGTATACTTCATATTATACGTTATGGTATTTCAAGGATATACTCGGTTCCAAATGAATAACATAGATGGTTAAGTAAGGAAGTAAAATTTTTTAAAAGTCCCAGACTTACATAGAAATATGCAAGTATTTAAGATTAAAGTAAAGCCAAAGAGAAATAAATTAATTATAGAAATGTATTACCTATTGTTCATCCAATGAAGGTTAATACTGATGTACCAAGATTATATTTAATAACCTAGCCTGAGATAGGCTGGAGTGTGGCAGTTTCAGTTGTGTAGAAACGGCATACATAAGGTAAATTTTAACAGATAGAAAAATAAAGTACCACTGTGAGTGTTTAAAAGTTAATTACAAATCCTTATCAAAATATTAGTAAACCAGATCAGATAGGCATTCAACATCATGACCAAGTAGGAGTTATCCAATTAAAGAGTGCAAAGTTAATTTCACATCCAAACACAAGTCAACATAATATATCATGTCTTAGTTTTCTGTTGCTATGTAAGATAATATTTTCACAGGGCCTGGGGATTATAACTTTGAGGGCTAATATTAATATATTAACATGAATTCAAGTCTCAAATTTCACAAGTCCCAGATTTCATCATTGAAGTTATTGAAATTAGCTATCGTTGAAGTTCTGGGCATAACCCATTCTGGGGCAAAAGTTCTTTCCATCTGTGCACCTGTAAAATTAGAAGATAAGTTAACCACTCCCAAAGTACAGTACTGGGACAGGTGTAGGAAACAGTTATAAATAGCCGCATTCATAAAGGGAGAAAATGAAAGGACAAAAGGAATCACTTGCCCAATAAAATTACATTCAAGCAAGGCAAACTCTATGGTTTCAAGGGCTGGGAACAATCATCTGTGGCTTACTATAAACAGCAAGAAAAAAACAGGCCACACCTTCAACACTCTGCTTGGAAATCTCAGCTAAATATTCAAATTCATTGCTTAGGAGTTCTACTTTTTACATAGCTTATAAGACACAATTCAGCTAAGCTTCTTGCCACTATGTAACAAGGATTCCCTGTCTTCCAGTTTCCAAAAACATGTTCTTCATTTCCTTTTGAGCCCTCATTCAAAATACTTAATACTTCTGTTTCTGCCAACAGTCTGTTTATGACTATTTAAGTGCTGTCTAAGAAAACAGATTTTTTTCCTACCATGTTCCTCACTTCCTTTTCAGTTCTCACTAACGGTGCCTTTAACACCCAGATTATTCAAGGCAATCTAGAATTTTTCTAACATTCATCATAATTCTTTCAGGCTCAGCCTTCTGCCCAATTCCAAAGCCACTTCCACATTTTTAGGTATTTGTTAGAGCAGTATCCCATTTCTAGTACCAATATCTGTATTAGTTTCCTATTGCTACTTAAGATATTCATAGCTTCTAGGGATAAGTTGTGGGCGTCTGGACATATTTTGGGACCATTGTTTAATTAATCGCATCACATTAATAAAATAAAGACCAAAAAATCACATGTTCATCTCAACAAATAATTAAAAACTTCACAGAATTCAACATTCATTTATAATAAAAACCCTAAAACAACTAGATAAATCTGTGAAAAATTCACAGCTAACATCATCCTTAGTGCTGAAAGCTTGAATGCTTACTCTTTATGATTAAAAATAGGTCAAGAATGTCTATTCTTACCACTTCTGTTCAACAGTGTTCTGGAGGTTCTAGCTGGTGCAATAAAGCAAAAAAAAAATTTTTTTTCTGACTTAACACCATATAGAGATTAAAAAGGAAGAAGTAAAACTGTGTAATAACAGATGACATAATTCTATATACATAAAAACTTAAGGTATACACACTCACCTGTGCACACACACTTTTTAGAACTAAAAAATTAGTTTAGTAAGGTTGTAGAATACAAGATCAAAATACAAACTATATTGTATTTCAAAATACTGAAAATGAACAACCCCAAAATGAAGTTATAAAAATGGTTCTATTCAAAATAGCATAAGAAATGAAACTTAGGGGGAAATTTAACAAAAAATATATCAAGGTTACACAAAGAAAAGCATAAAACATTGCTGAAAGAAATAAAAGGAGATTTAAATAAATGGAGATAAATTTATAATGCCATCTTCTGTTTGCCACACAGAAACACCCACCTCAATGTGGGTGTCCTCTACCCCCTCTCATGTGCACACAGAGATTCTCTCCTTCCCTTGCTTGGATCCAACAACCCACACTGATCTGCACTTCTTTTTTGGGTGACACAAACCTATTTTGGTAAGCATCACATAAATGATTGGAGACTAAATCATTCAGGAAAGAAGAGAGAAAAGTAAGTAAGAAGAAATAAAGGGAGAGAATAAAAGGAAGGAGGGATTAATCTCTTTTCAAATTAGATTATTTTCCCCTTCAAAATCAGCTTTCTATGTCTCCATATACAGTCTACAGGCCACCAGGTATAATAATCCTGTTTCCCATATGTGTCACATCAAGCTAGAATGTTGCATTTAATACCAAGCACCACCATTAAAGAACGTCAAGAAGAGGACAAAGGTGGATGAAGATACTGAAATTATTTTCCCTGGAAATGTGTGTATGAAGACATAACATTTTTCAAATATTTGAAAGAATATCATATAGAAAGGAAGATGGTAGAAGATTTGGGGGACTTGGTTTTTCTTTTAATGTTGCAGAAAAGAAATTAATCTCAGCGGAAGGGCCTTAAAAGTGTACATTGTGATCACTAAGATTTTTGTTTCTATAGTCCTCAGTCAGAAGCCAGATAATCATCTTCCATGTTGTGCAAATATCCTTTGTTTTCAGGTAGCAGGTTGTTGTAAGTCTCCTCTAATATTAATTATATAGCTCTTATGTTTAAGAATATATCAATTGAACCATTGTAAACTTGGAATATGTGAAGCTTCTAGAGGGAGCAAGACCGCCTTCATAGATGTCAGATGCTGGTTCTACAAATATTTTTGGATGCCTCACTGATATCCATGAAATAGTTCCTGAAATAATTTCTTCTAAGTCAGAAAAGTCATGGACTTCATGCCACATGACATTACTATATGTAAATTTACATGACCTACGTGCATGTCCAATTCACGTTGGAATGGATAGTGTCCTTTAGTTGGTGATTCAGTTTCAAATAAGTTCCTTCATAGTGGCAGTGGGAAACAGAGAAATGTCAAACTGTTGCCACAGGTTTTTCCTCTTCTTAACAAATGAAAACATGCCGAGTTAGAAAAATTCCAAACACTATAAAAATACCTTTACAATGCTGCAGCTTTAAAAACATATTTAAAATATATGAAAATTTCAAGCACCTGCATTTTCATTCATTAACTTGCAGGATAAATCAATAATGAAAGCAAATGACATGATGTTGAATGAATGAACTCAATTTAGTAAGCCAGTCATAACTGAGAAGTCTGCCTGTGCCATATTCACTAACATGTCCAGTTTTTATATTAAAAAAAATCTTATTCTTGGAGCTGAGCCTTACTTGTACTTTATAACATAGTTTGGAGAAATATAAAATAGCAGCCAAATACACTTATATAAATCAAACAGATATCCCAGGCTTTCACCATATGCACTAAGGAAGAAACAGGTTTACCAATTTATTCTCACAAAGGATTAAGACTTGAACTCGTCCAGAGGAAGCAAGCAATATTACAGGCATTGTATGACAAGTACTCTAATATTTGAATCATTAAATAAGGCTTTTCCCCCTAAAGTTCATAATTTAAATGAGTCAGCAACCCGATTAGGTAGCATTAAAAACTAGCTTTTAGCTGCTAATAAGCTTCCTCTTGGATACACAGCCTGTTTTCCTGAGGCAAAGAGAAGAGGGAGCTGCATGAGCCACTGTTTGGGATGTATGAGTAAGATGACAAATGGAAAGAGGGCGTGGATGTTGATGAAGAAGGTTTGATTAGCAATTGGCAGCATGAAAACTTCTGAATTATTTTGCAAATTTAAAGAAAGGTTACACATGCAGTTGGTGAACAGAATTATAGACACAAAAATAGAACTATCTGAAGAAGCAGACATTTTGTTTTCATGCATGTGATTTGGGTATTTTTGCATCTCTTTATCTTTAATCAAAACTAGGACTAGGATCTTGATATGAGGCAAGTGGAATTTACTTGTATGTTGCTTGGCCACCAAGCAAATGTCGCTAGCATTTCCCCAGGCCATACCAGTCTGGGATAGCAGTGGAGTGACAATAAGTAACAGAATGTAAATGATAAGTGCAAAGCTTCACCAGACTGTGGGAACACATGAGGTCACATTTACATTAATCCTCCAAATCTCCACACTTGGAGCCTCCACCTGTTTGGCTAGCATAGGGAATTCCAGGCTATTCCAAGTGTTCTTCTTCCCCAAGTATTTGCAAGCCCCCAAATATTGCATATCACTTTGAGATGTCTCAACAACAAATAACAACAACAAACAACCAGAATTGGCTAAAACAGGAAGAAAAAATATCATAATAACAAGAAGACTAGAGGTAGTGCCATTTCATCTTGGGCTCATTAGCATCATCAAGGACCCATTTTCCTTTTATTGCTCACCCTAACATTATGAGGGCTTCCCTAGTGTCCTAGTTTCCAGGGGCTATTGTAACAATGCACCACAAACTAGGTGGCTTAAAAATATGGGAATTTATCTTCTCACTGTTTTGGAGGCTAAAAGTCTGAAATCAAGGTGACAACAGGGACATGCACCCTCTAGGGAAGAAACTTTCCCTGCCTCTCCTAACCTTGTAGCCAGAAGTCCTTGATGTTCCTTGGCTTGCAACTCCCTATTTCTGCTACATCCACTCCATGGTATTGTCCCTGTGTGTCTCTGTACGTCTGCGTTTCCCTCTTCTTATAATGACACCAGTCATTGGATTAGATCCTGTTTTCTTCAAATGTGACCTCATCTTAATGCTTTACATCTGCGAAAACGTTGTGTTCAAGTAAGTTCACATTCACAGGCTGGATGGATGTGAATTTTGAGGGGACATTGTTCAGCCCAGTATACTTGGTGTTCCATCAGTTCCCTCATATTTGCAGAATGGCTGCTTTTGCAGATGTCACCTTCTCAGCATAACTAGATACAGAGAAATAAAAGAAAGACTACCTCTATTTCTTGTCTCATTATCAGAATAAGGAGCCTGTTTCTAGTGGTTCCACCCAGCATAGATTCCTTCATATCTCATTCATAAGAAATGGTTACCCTTTCTAAACCATTAATCAACCAGAAGGAAGAACAATTTCCACGGTTGGTATATACAAGCAGATTTCCATACCTGGATTATGAAGGATTTAGTCTTCACTAAAGCACATGACTACCCATTTCTGAACAGAATTAGGGTTCTTTCCACCCAAAAAAAGAACATTTGTAACAAAGGAAGAGTTGGAAAGTGACTTCTTTACACACGTGAAAGACTCAAGCCTGTTGATACTTGTCATAAAGAGCAGAAAATCAGCTGCATATTTCAAATTTAGATACTAAAATGCCAATTCTTTATTAGTCCCAAGAAATTTTCACATCATCTAGAATTCTTATGTTGGCTACCTGAGTTGCTTCAAGCAGTGTGGTCACCAGAGGTAGTCCAGAAAACAGCCACTATGGATGCTCCTGCCTCCACTTTTGCCACTGATGAAAAACAAAGAAACCAATTACTACTGCTTTCTGCCTTTATTATATAAAGATTTCATAGGTTGAGACTGACAAGTTACAGTTAAACATTTCCATAGATCCTAGTATAGTTTTATACATTCATGGAAAGGATGGTATTATGCGCTAAGTTTTGGGCACCCCTGCTCCAGATTCACATGTTGAAATCCTAATCCCCACTACCTAAGAATGAGACTGGATTTTAAGACAGAGCCTTTAACGAGGTAATATGAAGTCATATGGTTGAGTTCTAATCTAATATGACTGGTTTCCTTATAAGAAGAGATTGTGACAGGAAATGTGCATGCACAGAGGAAAGAACACGTGAAGACACAGTGAGAAGGCGGCCATCTGCAAGCCATGGGGAAAAGCCTCAGTAGAAACCATACATGTTGACACCTTGAGCTTGGATTTCTGGACAGTGGAACTGTAAGAAGATTAATTTTTGCTGTTTAAATCATCCAGGCTGTGGTATTTAGTTATGGCAGCCCTAGAAGACTAATATAGATATCTAATTTCAGGGGCTGAGTGGCTGATGATGCATGCCTTCCATGTGCAATTAAGTGACAACTCATAAGAAAGTCACCTAAATTCTATAGTTTGCAGATTTTTGGTGAATTTTATCTTTTAACACACACACACACACACACACACACACACACAGAAACACCATTCTTTCAAAAATGAGCCCTGGCCCCAGAAAGGCTTGTTCAGAATAAGATCAAACTATCTGTCATATATCACTCACCTGCTGGCCGTCCTACTATGAATTCCCTCTCAGTTCCACATTGTCAGGATTACCTCAGCCACTTTTTTACTCATGAATATACTACTAACCAGTGTTCACTGACTGCTGCACTGGCAACAGGCATCCCTATGGCAGAGGACATAGTTTTTAAGTGCACAAGCTCTGGAGTCAAATTTCCTGGGCTTGGATCTCTGTTCTTCTATTATTTGGGGTGGGTTTCTTAAGACCTTTTTGCCTCCACCATAGCATGTATAAAATGAGGAAAACAAATGAGGCTACCTCATGGTCTGTTTGGATTAAATGAGGTTATATGTGTTAACACATAGGAAATGTTTAGTAAATGGAAGCCAGAAATAATAGTAGCAATGTCCTTGAAGGGTTGAAGTTGATCTGCACTGTAGAGTGAAGGGGGCAGGTTCAAGTGAGGCAATAACCTCTCTGTCCCTTCTGTACATTGATCTCAAGGCAGCAGTGCCCATGCCCTGAATGTTTATGATTTTGTCTTTCATTATTTTCTTCCATACACCTATCTCTCTCTGTCTCCCCCACCCCTTTTCTCTCTCTCTCTCTCTCTCTCTCTCTCTCTCTCTTTCTCTCTAGCTCAAAACCAATTCCTAGAACCTAAAAGGTAAAGGAAACACACTACAAATATCTGCTTAGGTATTCAGTTGATTCTACAGGCAGTAACTGAGTACCCACAGTGAGCAATGGGCAATGCACCACGCTGGATTTCCAGTGAGGAGGCAGACATGTTTCCTATCATCATGGGGCTTGCAATTTAGCAGATGATATGGACAATTACAGTATTTTCAAATGTGATGAGAGCTCAAAGAAATACAAAGTTCTATGGATGGATAGGGTGAAGAATAACCTACTTCCTAACCCAAAAGTTATCAATTAGCTCAGTCCTGACAGGAAGGGAGAGTATGGCAGGCAGTGGCAAAGTATGAGATCCTGGAACAATAGAGGGAAAGATACAGTTGAGGAAATGAAACATGACTAGTGTGACTGAAGCATAGACAAGTGAGTGCCAAATAAAGTACAGTCAAACGTGTAGAAGTCAGCAAAGCCCTGATGCATCAAGACCCTATAGATCATGTTAAATATTTTCATCTTTATCTAAAGGTTGTGCAATAGAGCAACACAATCACATGTGAATTTTCAAAATATTACTTTGGCTACAATATAAGTAATGGGTTGCAGGATGGCTGGGAGGGAGGCAACTCTGTTACCAGGAAGGCCAGTTATGAGACTGTAAGAACAGTTGAGGTGTCAGATGATTAGGACAGTTGCAAGGGGTGAATGGGTGGGTTTGAGATAAATCAACATGTACGGTTATTGAATAACTTCGGGACTTGAGCACTGTGTGGATGATGTTGCCATTTACCAGGGAAAACAGCATAACAAAAGAATGGAATGGAATTAAAGATGATGAGTAGAGTTGGACTTATATAGTTATAAAGGTGCTTGGCAGATGGCCAGAGGGAACAATGCAGAAATATGTAGGTCTGTAGCCAAGAAGAGTGTTTTGAACTAGAGGTCAGACTTTGGGAGTATTTGGCCATGGGAGAGACACCTACCACATATGAAAATGTAATCTAGGTAGAAAAGTTAGTACATTCTCAAATAGTTGCTGTGAAGATTAAATGAAATCACAAAATGCAATTGGAATATTGTTTGGTGTGCAATTAAATACCATTTAATAATGGGTTGTTGTTATTTATATTTATATCCGCACAAACTTACAAAGTTACTACTCATATGATTCCCATTTTAAAGGTCAGAAAATGGAAGCATAGAGAAGTTAATTTATTTGCAACAGTCCCACAATTAGATTCGGATCTAGAATTTAGTCTTAATGTCCATGTCTGTCTAAATCCAGAGCCTCCTGTACACTAAGCCCCTTCCTTTTTCTTGTTTTGGTAACAACTGATTGAAATCTATTTTGTAGCATTGAAAGTATTTCTTTGAATATCAAATTTTCCTTGAAAAAAACCAGATGAATACATAATCAGGTCATTCAGAAAATGCCACACTTTATGATACTGCCCTTGCACAATTGTACTAAATAGATAGAGCATTAAAAAGAAAGTATGATTTTCCCATTAACCAAGCCACCAGTATGTAAAAATCCATGTGTTTTTAGCAAAATATGACAACTTTTATTACTTAAAAGTCAGACGTAGTGTCAGATAGCATTGGTTTGAAAAGGACCCTTGAGTTAAAATGGAAGAATCAGCTCTTGAAACAAAGAGAAATGAGTTACATCTTTGGAATATTCATTTTGAGGTTCATTGAGGGAGCTCCTGGAGGGCTCCTGTGCCTTATGCATTTTCATTCACACTGAGTGGAGCTCAGCCTGCATTGTCATTTGCAAGGTGCTTGTTTGAGTTATCTAGAGCTGAATTATGAGAACAACTCCATCCTTTAAGTGTTATTGCTCTTTCTCTCTGGCTCTTCACTCCTCTTCCCAGACTCTGCTAAGGTACTTCAGTGGCTATAATGAAGTGAATCCAAATTACTGGTTTGAGAATAGCAGGAGACCTGACATGCACACAAAATATTCTTTTAACATTTCACTGAACTAATCATCCTAAAGGATTTACTCTGTCTTTCATAAGCTTTTATCCGGTTTTGATTTTTTTTTTCTCTTAATGTATCTTAGTAGTCTAGCTGAAGGAACTTAAAATGTCATCCTGAATCTTTCAGTAAAGTTGTCACACACAAAATTTTTTTGGTTAATATATTTAGTTGATGATTTCAGGCATAAAAAATACAATAACGAGACTGATCAGGCTAGTCTTATTAGCACCCTATGTTTATATACACACACAAAATATACATAGTATGTTTGCTGTGACTAATGTGCATTGCAAGAAAAACAATGCATTAGGCTTCATTGTACTCTTCTGTGGTAAAGAATATCGCAGTAGTTCACGTGAAATTTCCTCATAAGATAATAAAAATTATATTAAATTTTGGAAAAAGCTTTAAGGATTTTGGAAGAGGGACAAACTTCCGAGTGCTAGTTATTTATGGGATCAAATATATATGAGTGTCATTATCATTCTTAATAAACCTTTGAAAGATTGAGAGTAGTCAGCCAAAGAGATCAGTCCATTGCTTTTATAAAAATCAAAGTTAGATCATATGGCATGATTAAGGCTGTTAAGCAAAATGTTGAGCTTGCCCAAAATGTAGCCTTGAAAAAACACTCCTATCCAGGTGACACAGCTAGAAAATTGTTGGCCTTCCCTGAGAACACTACTTTTATAAAACTTACTATACTAAGCAGTAGGGAATTTGTGTTTCCATCACACAGGCATATTCCAAAGACAAAAACAACACAGCAAGTGTTTAAACTAAACAAGCTTAATTCCTTCTTTCAAACTGTCCATTCATTTCCTGAAGGGGAAGGACAGAGGTAACAAAGGGGACCAGTAGAATTATCCAGATGGTGATCTCTCCACCTGAAAACAGGTAGAAAAGCAAATAAACATGCCCCACCACAAGGAGTTCAGGTACAAATTTATAGAACATATTGTCAGAAACTTCTGTATCTCTTAGTAAATAGGCATTTGTCTTCAGTTAAAATCAAGAATATTCTGAATGAGACCTCATTCAAATTAGAGTCCTCCTGAAAAAAAAAAATGACTCAGCTGCTAGGAAACCTTGAAGAGTTGGTGTTAAGTTTCACACAATGATAAGAATTACAAGCTCCTTATTGTTCAGTATGCCATTCTTTGTTCGTCAATATGTGTCCATCCTACTATTTCCATTGGAATGAGATCTCCAGTGTTGCCTCCAGCTGTCTATCCAGACCCTGGGAAATTTTTCATGAAACAAAAAAGGTCATCCAAATTTGCTGCTAAGCACTGACTCTACATTCTTTTGGCTACAAGTGTTGGCTTTTCTGGGATCTATGAACAGGAGACAGGTATATTGCTATCAGTAAAATTGAGATAACATGACAAATTTTACCAAAATTTTAGAAAACCCTTGGCTAGACATTGATGGCCACATGGGTCACCTTCCAAATATATTCTTCAGAATGATTATCATAACAAAAACATTTAAGCCCAAATGACAGAATTAGTAATTATATTTCTCATTTTTTAAAACATTCACAGTGTAGTCACCCAGAAGCTTTATATCTTCTAAAAGTGTTTTCTAGTCTCAAAGTAGCCACTTCTTGGTTGATAGATGAAATTAGTTACAGTGGTAAATGTTTAATGTGTGCGTATGTGCAACAGGGATTCAGTATTAGTATAGTGATTTAGCTGGAGTTCTAATTATTATGCACCTCAATAGTAATGCCAAAAAAATTTTGTCTAGCAACAATAAGAAAACTGTTTACTTCATCATTTTAGTTTGTTGGTATTTAACATACCTTCCAACCAGAAAGAGAATCATGCAAAATTTGTTTTATGTGTGCGTGTATGTGTGTGTATAAGATTAGATGATTTTACACTGTATGTTTTAACTCTTTTTTAAAAAAATGTTTATTTATTTTTGAAAGAAAGAGAGAGAGTACAAGCATGTGAGTGTGGGAGGGGCAGAGCGGGGAAGGGGCAGAGAGACGGAGACAGAGGATCTATAGCAGGCTCTGCATGGATGATAGAGAGTTCGATGTGAGGCTTGAACTCAAGAACCGTGAGATCATGACCTGAGCCGAAGTCACACATTTAACAGACTGAGCCACCCAGGCACCGCTGTACTTTATGTATTAACTCTTAACTGAAGGAAATACTCTTTCTACCTTTCCATCCCCTTCCCCCCTTAACCTCACACCCTCTAATGCATATACATATCTCGCTAGAAATGAAGACTATGAGGAATCTTATCTAAAAATTTAGCTGAGCCCTAACAAGTGGCTATTTACTCTTTCCACTAGGAAGTTATGTAGATAGGGGCAGCAAATAAGAGAGGTATATGACATAAAAATACACCATAATTAATTTTAGTTTGCTCTAAATTTTCAGTAATGTTAATAACACCAAGCAACTTTGTGTTGTGGTATTGTGAAAGGAAAGCAAAGGATGGGGCCATAAAAAGGGAATGAGCCATGCTCCAATATCACCGCCATTTTCCACTGAATCCTTGAAAATATGGCACAGTCTCACCAAGATGACATTGGAAATCTTCAGTCCTTCATAAATGTGAATAGAGATTAATGGTGGTTGCAAAAGAATACGCAGTTTGTAGGAGAGGCCTACAAGTGAAAAATGCAAAAACCAGTGTAAGAAAACTCCCCTTCCTCATGTGAATTAGAGAAAATAACACTTTAAAGAATAGGAAAAAATAGCACTTAGCTATGGAAATATTATGATGATACAAATATATAGTGTACATGCCATATTCATCCAACAACAGCTATTTAGAGTACACAGTTCTAAGGCTCTGGGATAATTTTGCGAATGAAACAGACAAAAATCTATCAATACAAACAGAACAAAACAAAGGGAAATGGCCCAATCTATTGATCGCTGTGTGAAATCTGTTTGAAACAGAAGCAGAACCATGTCATCAAAAGTCAATGACTTCCTGGCCCCTCTCATGTGAAATAAAGGATCTCAAAAAGAGTGAAGACACGTTACTTCCACAGAGGAGCCTTCCCTGGGAAACTTGAATGAGGAGAAAGGTATTCTCATGGAGAATGACTATAAATCCCTGTTTGCATACATAGTCCTTGTTTTCACCTGTTTTCCAGTGTCAGCAACATGCCCATCACCTCCACTCTCGGTAGTATGTTGGTATGAATGGGAAATGATACGGTCACTTTAAATTCAACCCTGTAACTGTGATAAAGCTAAAAAGTGTCTCATTGCTGTGGGTAACCTTTGGGGTTCAGGGTTGCAGATTTGGTCACTGCTTCAGACAAAGAAGGGACTCTTTTTGGCCCAAAAGACAATTTGGCTGTCTGACTACTGATGGAACTTGCTTCTCCTTCACATACATCTGTCAAAAGTCCAAGACTGATTCCTGAATTTGCCCCCATGGAGCAGAAAAGCTGTCTTTGCCCTAGCCACATTTGAGCCTCAATAGGAATAAATCCAGGTTCAGAATGCTACTTGACAGCAGTGACTAGGTGACTGGAAAAAGTTTATTTCAAATATAGGCTTGTTCCTGACAGGCTCTGGAAAATCAGAACATTGACATTTGAGAACAATAGGATCAGCATTAAGGCGGGAACAGTAGGGTTGTTTATTCTTTCGCGTATTTGCTTTTTCATGCAATAAATATTTATGTATTAAATATTGCCACACACTGGGCTATGCTGGTCCTCAAATATAACAGTGTCAGGATGAAGCGTTTTTGACCTTAACATGAACCTAATGCCATGTAATTAAAGGATTTTGTTGGAGGAAAAAAATGTGTTGGGACTTTAAACAGGAAATATTTTGGTCTCATCCCAATGACTTTAGGTTTAGGTTATAAAACTCTATCCTTGCATATAGAGAGGGGTTATACAATTCCTACATATACACATAGAAAGAGACTAAGAGAAGAAAGTTTGATAGAAACTACACAAGTGTTTCTACTGAAACTACAAAGAAGATGGAGATATTTTATTATCATCTTGTTTGAGTACCAGGGTCATGAAGATTCAAAATTATAAAGGAAGCAGTCACCAAACTGGTACTCCTATTTTTTATTATGTAAATTCTACTTCAATTTTTCCATTGATGAAACAGAATCAACCTTCTTATAGAGCATTTTATTAGAAAATGTTTTGTATATGCACTTGGTGAATGGTTGTTACATGCAGACGATCAACAAAACCTGGCACTCGCAGAACCAGGTTGCATTCTGAAAACTCTTTTCTGAGCATATCTTCCTAATAGTGTCCATTATCTCCAGCATGTTTGACTTCACACATCAGCATATTCACTTCACAGCCCTCTTTGTAAACACACCAACTCCACTCTGCAAACTTTCAACCCACATTTTTATTTGTGCATCAAACACATCAAGGAACAAAAGATCTGTGGGAAAATTATGCACCACCACATAACTCCTTTTGTCAGAGCATGAGCCTGAAGAAGTCCCCTTAGAGTCTTTTATCCAAAGCTTTGCTCCTGCGATGAGTTATACTTCCCACTTCCTCTTCATCTTTTATTGTCACCTACTTTGTGGTTCATTTCCTTATTTGTTCTTCTCTAAATTCATAAAAGAAAATGGCAAAAAAAAAAATCTATTAGGAAGTGTAGAAAGACTATGATGGACCAGTATAGATAATTAGTAATAGAGGAAATAATGAAAAATATTGCACTATTACTGATTTATACAGCTGTAGTGTCAACATGAATAAGTCTCCTAAAATGTAGTCAATCTGTCCATACACTAGGTAAGGGCCAAATGTGGCTAGACAACAAAGTAATATAAAAAGCATAAGCTTAAAGCAATCAGAACTGATGGAAAGGGCTAATGAGAAAATTGATCTGTTTGCATGGTAGAGAAAGTGGAAATAATTTCTTGCACATTACGCAAATCAAGTCTTCATAATTAGATCTGACACAAATACAGGTATAACATCATTGCATGGGACATTAGGTTGTACTACAAAGTAATTTAAGTTGGAAATGTAAGTTATGTTAGAAATAAGTTCACCAACCTAATAAGACCAGAAACATTTTCATGATAAAAAAGAAAAATCAATAGCGCCTTTTCTGATTTAAACATTCAGTGTAGCCTGGGAGAACAAAAAGGGGAGAAAAACCTGAAATCTAATTGAGGAAAATCCAATAGAGTAAAATGTGAATAGTAAACAAGCAGAATACAGATTAAAAATTAAGTAGCACTTTTTTTTTATACCAAATTAGTTGTGTTTTTGTACATTCACTGAGTACTAGCTTACTATAGACAGTGAAACAGGAGAGACTAGTGACTTCTGGACAAAATTAAATTTTAAATTACTTGTCTATTTATTATTCTGCAGTTTTATTTACCATTTAAAAATACATGAACAAGTCAAAGGCATACTATGTTTAGTAAAATAATGAGGACTTCAGGAAGAGTATATACTGAGATAGTAAACCTGGACCAAAGAGAAAACATAAATGTATTTTGCATTTATTTGCTAGGAATAGAAATAATGTGTGATTTGGTTTGATTTACATCAATTGGCAATTTAGAATCTTAAAAAGGAAATTTGTTCAGTGGTCTCTTAGATGCTTTCACTGTATGTGGTAACCAATTATCAATATATTGGCTCTCTGATGCAAATTTGGCTTTCAGTGTCTGATCTGAGATCATGAGCCAGGCTCTTTCATCATATTATCTTCACAGTGAACATGTTAAGCTTTGTCAGTAGAGGGAGCTGGAGGGGCATTGCAAGAAGGAAAAGGGAAGGCAGAGCGGTGTGGTTAAAGTCCTGGTTCCAAAGGGCTCCTTGAGCTTTCCCTTGTTCCTACTGTATAGAATGTCAGTCATGCATGTCATGGGAAGACGAAGGACATTCTCTCCCAAGCCTAGAGCAGGCAGTCCCCAAATGACCTTGTAGCCATTGCCCCCTGATTATAGGCACTGCATGATCCAGAACAAATGCCTGCATAGCCTAGACTCCATTTGCATTCCCACCCATCATCTTCCGTTTGAGCCTCAGAACTCGAGTCCTGTAGAATGTAAGCTCCAAGCCTTCTACAAGACCCACTGACCCCCTCTGTGTATCTTCCCACCAACCCTGTCTTGCCAGAGTTCTGTGATATTGTTTCTTGCTTGTCCAGTGACTGGACTAGATCTAGCTCTGGCAGTCCAGCAGAATTTTCTGGCACCCATTGGGCTGCAACTGTATCTTTTTCAATGAGATCAGAACCGCCTGCCTTGGGGACAGGGCCAGTCTTCCAAATTTGTCTTTTCTGAGATGCTGTCTGTGTCCTAGGATATCCTTCAGAATTCTCTTTATGTTTTTTATAGTAACCTACTGTGTCAGGGTTCCCAAGACCATTCCCATTTCCATGATTAAATGGAAGGATTCACAGGAATTAGCATATAGTTGTATTCATGGTTATGATTTATTACAGGAAAAAGATACACCGAAAAACTAGCCAAGGGAAAAGTTGCATGGAACCAGGCACAAGGTTACAAGAGTATTTATCGGGTTGAGTCACACTGACTTGTTTAATTCCTTTCACATCAAAGAGTGACAACGTGTATGAAGTACTGTCTACGTGGGTGCTCATTAAAAACTCAGTGGCCAGGGATTTCATTAGAGACTGGTCACATAGTCACTGTCTGCCGAGTATGTGCCAAAACTCCAGATTTCCAGCAGGTGTTCAATCTAAAACATATTGTTTGTATCAACAGTTTAAGTACAGTGCACTATTGTTACCATGGAATGGTGAAAACCCAAAATCCAAGTTCGCAGATGCCAAAGGCCAACCTTACGCTCAGGCCTTCCTAAGGCTAAGAGTCTCAGGTCTGTTACGTTAACAATTTTTTTTCTGTTTACCTAGCATTGTTTAATTAAACTTACTTTGTTGACTTTACTGTGTGATTTCTGCCTTTTGACTGGACTTAGACTAATGTGATGTATAAGTTACTTGTTGGGACATATTAGACTTTTTCAATGTTACCCTAGTTTCTAATCTCTTCAGAAAGTATTTCAAAAACTATTGCTGCAGAATACTAATTATCAGAAGTTAGCCTTATGACATCAAACAATAATTTTAATTAGGCAATTTAGGGAAAGAAATCCAGGCAGCTGGTAGCTAGGTTTATGCCTGTACCCAAAAGTCATTTTAGACTACAGCAAGCAAAAAAAAGGAACAAGTGTGAAGTCTGTAAAACATGTTCTTGTTTTTATGTAAAAAACTTTTCTTTCAACTATTTTGCTCTATTTTGAATATTCAAATTATTTAAAAATATTCATTAAGGAAAAGGATTGGCTACTTTAAAATTCTATGAGCTTAAGAATGGGAAATGGGAAAATGCTAAAACTGGAGACAGCAGACGCAAAATATATTTTACACATGTCCTAAGAAGCAGGTGGAGAATTGAAAACGCAAGGCGATCATGCAGGAAACTCATTCTGGGTGCTTTCTGATAAGGCAAAACTGCCATCAAACCAGGGCAAGACCCAGTCTGCTGCACTAGCCTTTGAGTTTTACTTATTTGGTTCCGGCAAAAGCTAAAAAGCAAAACTGAGTTGAAAGGGCCATTTTTGTCTGTGGATTTCAGATTCCTTGAATTCTTGGAAAGCAAAACAGAAGAATCCCTGACTAAAGGCTTTCTGGTAAGTACCTATGAAAAGCTATGATTCCTATACATAACAGGATGAAGAGAGACTAGCATAAGCCTCTCTGGTGTTGCAGAGTAGATAAAAGGTAGAGGCCATCTGTCATCAAAATTCCCCCGAGAAAGTGGGTTCTGTTTGGATTTTGCTGGCAGAGAATCAAATAATTTCAGAGGATAAATAGACTATACTTAAAAGCCAGTCAACCTAACCCTATAATTTTACAGATAGGAAACTGAACACAGGCGAGTAAGTTCTATGCCAAAGAAGCACAGCTAGTTAAAGGCACTTGCTAGTTAGTAGCAAGCCAGTAGGAACAGGGTTGGTAGCTATAAGACACATAAGTGCAATGCTCTTGTCATAGACCACTTGATCGCATCAGAGACAACAGATGACTTAGAGATGGGTGACTTCTAGCACAGGAGAGCTGAATAAGATTGCAATGTGGAAGGCGTCGAAAAACCTTATGTTAAAATCGTTCAGTACTTAAAGCATCAGGGAAGGGAATTGTTTTGGATTTTAGACTTTATAACCTTTCTTTACCTGCAATATATTCCATAGAAACTTTTAGAGATTATTTTAATTGTTAATCTTCCTGATGGTTTATAGAGTATATCTTCTTCAGGTAAACAGCACAGTAGGTTTGAGAGTTTTTTCCTTGACTATTTAAATTTGTCATGTGAGGGTCACCTGGCTTGCTCAGTCAGTAAAACGTGCAACTCTTGATCTCAGGGTTGTGAGTTTAAGCTCCACAATGGGGATAGAGTCTACTTAAACCAACAAACAAAAATTTTGTCAGGTGAATTCTAATGTATGTATTAAATGCTTAGCACCCAGTACTCTGGATTAACATTTGGCAAGCGTTAGTAATCGTACCTTATCCCACAGTATTTTATACTTTCTGACAGCCCATATCATAGCTGTCATTGTTATCTTATCTAATAATTTAATTATAGTTTAAGGGTTTAGATCAGCTGCTTAATTATTAGACATGATGCACATGGTTTTGAGGTATTATAGTTTTCTTCTCTGGGTTGTTCTGCACCCTCATTTAGCATCTAGTGACACATTGTTTCCAATAAAGATTCTTTTCTCCAACATCCCTGCTTACCTTGGACATCTTCATGAATGAGGAATTGAGATATTATTCACGTTGTTGGCCAATTCTAAATGTAAGGAAGCATATCATTTTAATTAGCCATATATATTTCCTTGTAAATTTCTTACATTTTATCTAACTTTTCCCCATAAAATGTGGGAGAAACAAACAAACAGATACAACCAAGGCAATCATTCAAGTGTATAAAAGAGGTATTGTGACTATGGTAGGGCTTCTCTTCTCTGGACTCAACTTTCTTCTTTAATTAAGCCTTCTTTTGATGGTATTGTTTGCATGTTCTACTCCTTCTGTACTTTACCCTTAGAGTACGGTCATATATTTTCAATGCTGTTTCCAAAATAAGAGCTCAACAACTGGACCCAGTGCATTTGTCAATGCAGAATACAATAGCATATTTCTTGTTTTCACTAATATGCTACTATTAATGAGTTAAATTCCTTTGCTATTTTAAACCATGTTTTTATAGTAACTGAAACTTCTCGTGTATATTTTCACACAAACAACCACAGAACCAGGAACCTTCTTTTACTATACTTGTGTAATTTTATGAACATGAACACATGTCTTAACTTTTATTTCTATAGATAGTACTTAGACTTTAATGTTTTTTAAGCCACAATTTCATCCTGTACTATGTATTGTTTGCATTTGTACATTTAATAAGAAAGCTTTTGATGTGTTCTTTCAAAAACACTCAATAAAGGTTAGAGACCCATGATATCAGGCATCAGAATATACCTTGCACCTTGCTGATATCAAATCTATTTATGTGCTATATACTTCTGGAAGTCTGGGGAAGAGCCTTATAAACACAATCTCCTATTACATTGAAAACTTACTGAATTGCTTAATTGTCACTCCCCTAGCATGTTTGCTTAACCAACTGCAAACCCTTCACTAAATTCAGCATGTATTTTTCTGGATTTTACACAGATACCTTAGAAGGCTTTGAAAAGGCCATGGAGGTATGTGTTCACTCTTATGTGGGATCCTGAGAACCTTAACAGGAACCCATGGAGGAGGGGAAGGGAAAAAAAAAAGAGGTTAGATTGGGAGACAGCCAAAGCATAAGAGACTCTTAAAAACTGAGAACAAACTGAGGGCTGATGGGGGGTGGGAGGGAGGGGCAGGTGGGTGATGGGTATTGAGGAGGGCACCTGTTGGGATGAGCACTGGGTGTTGTATGGAAACCAATTTGACAATAAATTTCATATATTTAAAAAAATAAAAAATAAAACAAAAAAAAAAAAAAGAAAAGGCCATGGAGGAATTAAAATCCTAGATATTGTGTCTATAGTTGTTACTTTATACATACTTGAAAAATGGAAATGAAGCTAGTTTAGGACTCTTTAAAGATATTCCATAGTTTTATTTGTTCTTCGTCCTTTCAAAGGTATATGTTCGGGAAATTAAGTGACTTGAGAATATATCTCATTGGAAATCCTCATAAATATAAGTTGGGAAGTCACTGACAGAAACAAGGGAAAATATGGCATCTATTTGATTTTCACAGTTGGAATCTACTAGTGAAAATAAGAGCAATTGTTCCAAAAGTTGATAATTATTCAATTAAGAATGAAATTTGTATGCCACTTTAGGAAATACTGAAACCAGGAGATATTATTTTGTTTCCATACCCTCTACAGGTCTATGGAAATAACCCAGCCAATGACAGAGAAACACATTTGATTTTTCATAATAGCAAAACACAGTGGAAATATAGTTATTTAAGTGTAGCAGGTCACAGAAGGACAAAAGATCCTATTGTTGAGGGAGAAAGCCTTGGTCCTTTTGGTGGAGCAGGATTCATACTCTGGCAATTGTGCCGGGAGTTTGGTCCCGTATCACCATATTACCATCCTGTAAGTAGTATCTCAGTATCGAAACAGCAGGTGCTGGTCTGTTTGGAAAGTTGCTGTATAAGAAACCCACAGATGGGAGGTAGAAAAGGGGCACTTAAAATCATTAACACATCAATAGGGCACCTGGATGGCTCAGTTCCTTATGCATCTGAGCATCTGACTCTTGATTTTGGCTCAGGTCATGATCCTAGGGTTCTATTAGTGAGATCAAGCCTTGCTTTGGTCTCTGCCACTGACAGCAAGGCACCTGCTTGGGATTCTTTCTCTCCCTCTCTCTCTCTCTGCCGCTCCCCTGCTCTCTGTCTATTTCTGTCTCTTTCTCAGTAGATAATTCCATGAATATAAATGATATTGAGCATATTTTGATGTATCTGCTGGCCATCTGTATTTCTTCTTTGGAAAAATATCTATGTATGTCCTCTGCCTATCTTTCAATTGGATTATTTGGGGGTTTTGGTGTTGAATTATATAAAATTCTTTATATATTTCATATATTAATCCCTTATCAGATATATCCTTTGCAAATATCTTCTACCATTCAGTAGATTGTCTTTTTGGTTTAATTGATGGCTGCCTTCACTGTGTAAAAGCTTTTTATTTTGGTATAGTCCAAATAGTTTAATTTTGCTTTTGTTTCCCTTGCCAAAGGAGACTTATATAGGAAAACGTTGCTAAGCCTGATTTCAAAGAGACTACCACATATGTTTTCTTCTTGGAGTTTTATGGTTTCAGGTCTTATATTTAGGTCTTTAATCCAGTTTTAGTCTATTTTTTGTGTTGATGTACGCATGTAGCTGTCCTTTTCCCAGCACCATTTTATTGAGGAAACTGTCTTGTCCCCATTGTATATTCTTGCCTCCTTTGTCATACATTAATTGGCCACACAGTGTGGGTTTATTTCTGGGTCATCTATTCTGTTCCATTGACTTATGTGTCTATTTTTGTGTCAATATCATACTGTTTTGACTGAGTCTGTTTTCTAAATGATGACTGGATAATGCAAGGACCTGTAATGAGAGAATTAGGCCCTGAACATCTGGGGACTATAAATCATTTGGTAGATTCTGGTTGCCCTCACTTTGCATTAAATAATTAAATAAATGTTTATATTACCATCCACAGTGCTGCCTTAGTTATCTTCAAGTACCCCAATTTGTTGTGCTGCAAGGCATCAAATTTGATGCCTAGACTAACAGTAATTGGGTAATGCTATAAGTTTGATTACTAAAATGTATCAGGGACCTTGCTAAATCCATGCATGCTTTGTCTCATTTCATCCTCAGAACATCCCTATGAACTAAGTGCTATTACTCACATTTTGGAGCACACACTAATGCTTAGAATTGTTAAGTAGGTTGAGTTACATAGTGCTTTACTAACCTGGAAACTGTCGCTCTAGGCCTCCCACTTTTAACTGGTCTGCTAGTCTTCTATCCTATGACTTAGAAAACATTAGAAAATTAGTATGAAGCAGGACTCTTAAAGAAGTCAAGCAAACATCTCTTGCACCTTCTTAAAAATTTATCCCAATTTTGTTTCTTAGATTCTTTTAGGATTTCACAATAATTGATATTATACTCAACAGAAGTAGTTTTAGGAAAAAGCTGTCCAACAGAACTTTTTCTGATGATGGAAATATTATAGGCTGTATGGTGTTTACTATGATACCTGGTAGGCCGTGTGGCAATTGTGCACTTGAAATCGAGCTAGTTTAACTGAAGAACTGAATTTAAACTATCATTTAATTGTAAATTTATGTAAAGACATATGGCTATTGTTTACCATATTGGACAGTGCAGTTCTAGAACATACATTTTTTGCTTTTCAAAATAGAGTCAATTGATCATCTAAAATTAGAATCTTAGATCTTGTTTTTCTAGTAGCAAAATCACTTCTTAAAATGGTATGCAGAACATTAATATATACATAAAAAAAGTTAAGGTGCCCTTGTCAAAATAACAAGGGATGTGAATGCCTGGATTTTACACTAAGAATGGAGGACAGCAGTTGACCTCTCTTCTTTGTGTTTACACTCCACCAGTCCCATAGAGGACTATCAGGACATTAAATTGAAAGTAATTGATAAAAATATTGTAGCACTTCTCTAATATTTTATGATTGCTTAAAGATTTATAAATTAATTTTATCATTAAATCATCTTATCAGGAGCTTACCAATGTGCTATTAATAATGATACTGACATTAATAAAATTTTATTCTCATATAACTTACAATTTAAGTGAAAGATTTTTTTAAATATCCAACATTGCCAATACAGAAATACAGTGTTTTAAGTGCTGTAGATGACACAAGTATGGAGTACAGAGGAATGCACAAAGGAGAAGACAAAACATGTAGGCTGACTCTTGAAGGAATAGTATGAATCAGGACAAGGGATATAGGGGATATAGGTGGAGAATGGACATTCTAAAAATAGAAATCCTCTCAGTATTCTAAATAGTAATCATTTGAAGACATAGATTTATTTGCATTCTCCAAGGGCCAGGTAAAGATTATTTCTAATCTACTTGTTGCCTTTTAATTCTTTATCCTAACCATTTCTTCCTTTTCCAATTGAAAACTAATATCATGGATGTGTGTGGGGGGGGGGGCGGGGAAGAAATGGTAATATTTGAATACTTCTGCCTTTTCCATTATTTAGATTCTTTAAGACACATTTCTCAAACTTGAAAAGAAAATTAACTTTTTTCCCCCTGCTTTTCAACAGATCTGGCAAAACAGAGATATGTTACATTGGGAACATCATGCAAATTTTATGTCGAATCATACATCCCTGAATATCATAAGCTAAAAAGACACATAAAAACAATAGAAATTTATTTGTGTGGGAATTTATCCTTTTTAATGACTCGATTTTTTTTCTTTTTTTCTTTTTTTTAATATATGAAATTTATTATCCAATTGGTTTCCATATAACACCCAGTGCTCATCCCGAAAGATGCCCTCAATACCCCTCACCTACCCTCCCCTCCCTCCCACCCCCCATCAACCCTCAGTTTGTTGTCAGTTTTTAAGAGTCTCTTATGTTTTGGCTCTTTCTCACTCTAACCTCTTTGTTTTTTTTCCTTCCCCTCCCCCATGGGTTCCTGTTAAGTTTCTCAGGATCCACATAAGAGTGAAAACATACGGTATCTGTCTTTCTCTGTATGGCTTATTTCACTTAGCATAACACTCTCCAGTTCCATCCATGTTGCTACAAAGGGCCATATTTCATTCTTTCTCATTGCCACGTAGTACTCCATTGTGGATATAAACCACAATTTCTTTATCCATTCATCAGTTGATGGACATTTAGGCTCTTTCCATAATTTAGCTATTGTTGAGAGTGCTGCTATAAACATTGGGTACAAGTGCCCCTATGCATCAGTACTCCTGTATCCCTTGGATAAATTCCTAGCAGTGCTACTGCTGGGTCATAGGGTAGGTCTATTTTTAATTTTTTGAGGAACCTCCACACTGTTTTCCAGAGTGGCTGCACCATTGTGCATTCCCACCAACAGTGCAAGAGGGTTCCCGTTTCTCCACATCCTCTCCAGCATCTATAGTCTCCTGATTTGTTCATTTTGGCCACTCTGACTGGCGTGAGATGACTCATTTTTTTCTAATTCATTCTGTGAGGCTATAATGGACAAATACTTGTTCTTTTGTCAAATAATGATTGCACATGTTATTTGAAACCATGTGAAAAAAAACAAATAATCCCTGAGTATTGCAGACTTTTTTGATGTATTAGAAATGTGTCTTAACAATTACAAGAGGCAGATAATCTCAAGAATAGATGTCAAGAGAGAGAGAGAGAGAAGATAATTTTAACAAGTATCATCTGATTCCTAAATAACAAATGAACAACAGGGCTCAGAATATTTTTTAGATGATAAGAAAATCTCAAGAGTCAAGAATAGCTAGTTGAAAAAATGTAAGGACTCAGGCTAACCCAATTAAATATCTTTTGATAACAATGCTCAGCATTATATTCTGTAAAACATTAAAAGTAAATACCATAGATAAAAGATATTCATAAATAAAGAGGAAAGATGAGAATTGCATACTGAGAGGAAGGACAATATATAAACAGTTATAATTATTAGGTAGTAGAATGATTTAGTTTAAAAATCAACATCTGAAATTCTTATATGATATCCATACTTCTGTTCTTTTCTCAAATACTGTTGGATTAATGTTGACTTATTGCCAATATATTTTCCTGCAAGTTGACATAAATGTATGGGTTACAGACTGTAGGGAACTCAAAGAGTATTACTTCTTGATGGTCATTGGTGTCTAGCTGATTTATTTTTGAACAGTCAGCTACGTCTATCCTGATGGCATGTGCTATAATGATCAATGTGAATGAGATGTATTTCCTGACCGAGCCAATATAAAAAGCATGAAAGTGAAACATTGCAGAAGCGTAAAGTCATTTTTACTTCTGTTTGGAAAAAAACATACTTTACTGCCTTTGACCTTTTAGTGTTTTCTTGTGGTTAGCCATCACATCATCCAATTCTATAAAAAATAATCACTTCCAAAGTGGCATAAAATAAACTAAGATCCTGGGTACAGTATGAAAGCTCTGAATGAAGTAACATTCAGTGTAGAACAGAAAGGGCAAATGTGCAAATCATCAAGTACAATGTATTTTTGGTTAAAGCTTTCATTATGTCAAGACTTTAAATATATGATTGGTCTGAGAATAGTAGTTCTTCTTTCCTCCCTGGCTGCTTGAAGCTCGGCTGCGATCATGAACAACAGAGTAACCACCCGGACCAGGATGTTCATGCCAGTTGACTACTTCAGCAGAAACAAATGGTCCTTGATGCTCTTCACCTTAGAAAGGCAACAGTACCTAAGACAGAAATTCAGGAAGAAATAGCCAAAATGTACAAGACCACACTGAATGTCATCTTTGTATATGGATTCAAAACCTATTTTGGCGGTGGCAAAACAATGGGCTTTGCTATCATTTACGATTCCTTGGATTATGAAAAGAAAAAATGAACCCAAACATAGGTCTGTATGAGAAGACATGGTCTGTATGAGAAGAAAACGACCTCAAGAAAACAGCAAAAAGAATACAAGAACAGGATGAAGAAAGTCAGGAGGACTGCCCAAGCCAATGTTGGTGCCAGCAAAAAAACGGAATAAAGATTCTGCAGTGACTTTGTCTCTGGTGATTGTGCAGATTTTTCATGAGTGAATTAATAAACTAAGAACTTTTATGTGGAAAAAAAGAGATTTTAAGTATATTTTAAAATGCACTCTAATAATTCCTATCATAAGATTTCTGAGGTTTTATTATTGTCATGCATGATTTTTGGATTTGAATCCAAATATCCACCTAACGTGATTAAATATAGCATAGGGTCCAGTTTAATATAGACAATTATGCAAAGGTAGAATTCAAAGGACAGTCATTTTTATTTAGTTCCTAATTATGTTTATTATAACTATATCATATATATTTATATATATTTATATATTGTATAAATATTTATATATTGTATATAAATCTCACATAGTGCTATTTTATAAAGGAAAGACTGGGTTGATTAAGATGTTTACGCAAGGTCAAATACTAATAAATGGCTTAGTAATGTCTTTCTGATTACTGAATCCTATCTACCTTATATACAATATTTACATATATACATGTGCATAAGTGTGCATACATATACACACACATACATGTATATTTCCTCCAAAATTGTCCAGTCAATAGCTTTCAATGTAAAACCATGCTGGTTCATCTAATCAACCCACCTTTGTTTTGGCTTAGGAAACTGAAGGTCAAAGAGATTGTGTGAGTGGACCAAAGTCAATGAATGAATTGTTCTGAGAACCAGAACCTAAGACATGTCTCTTGATCTTTCTCGAGGGTACTTTCCATTATATCATGCTGTTTCTATATCTTTACCATATTTTTTTGCCTATTCGACATAAAATTTTTTTGTGTGTTTTTACTGAGGCGTGAAAATACAAAGCATTTACCATTTGGTAGCATTAATAACAACTCCAAGTATTTATGGTTTAGTGGTTCTCAATCTTAGTTGTGCTCAAAAATCATTCACTGTAATGTAATTATTCTTTTTTTTTTTAATTTTTTTTTCAACGTTTATTTATTTTGGGACAGAGAGAGACAGAGCATGAACGGGGGAGGGGCAGAGAGAGAGGGAGACACAGAATCGGAAACAGGCTCCAGGCTCTGAGCCATCAGCCCAGAGCCTGACGCGGGGCTCGAACTCCCGGACCGCGAGATCGTTACCTGGCTGAAGTCGGATGCTTAACTGACTGCACCACCCAGGCGCCCCTGTAATGTAATTATTCTAATACACATGGTTAAGCATCACCCTTGAGGTTTCTGAATTAGTTGGTTTAGATCGAGGCTCTGGAATCTCTATTTTAATAAAGTGCTACAAATATTGCCAAAAACACAATAACGACATCAATAATCATACCTAACACATAATCATATAATAAAGCTTTCAAATAAAGTGTCCACCATTGTCAAAACCCTTTCAACATATTAACTCATTTATTCCTCCGAACAGTCTCATCGTTCAGGTACGGTAACTAATGCAATATCAGATGAGGAAACTGACACAGTTTAGGTGGCTGTCACCTCACATTGCCAGAGAGTGGAGAAGCTAAAATTAACCATCACTGTTATGGAGCTCTGGATCTTAAATGGTTTTATGTTCTTTCTCAATCTCACTGCATCTTTTCATGAGGAGAGGGGGAAAAACATTTTAGATAGATGGAATCTTAACACTACATTTATTCACATATTAATGAAAAAAAAAACTTCTGAGAAATTAAATGTATTTTTTTCTAGTCATACAACTAGTGAGAGACCTGATGCTGCTCCCAATTGAGCATTCTTTCTCCCGAAACATTACCTTTCCGTCATAGCAATTTTGCTCTCCTCTGATTATATTTAGTGTAAGGACGGTATTATTCGTAATTATTAGTTGAAAGCAACAGAAGCAATTTTTAGTTCCACAAGGCCAAAGAGTTAATCAAAAGTACACTGGGAAGCTCACAGAATTGCTAGAAAGGTGGCTCAATGCTCAAGTTCCAGGACCAATGGCCCCAAAACATTCCTTGAACTGGCCTGGGGCAGCTTGTACCCGCTGCCAAGAACTCCATCTGACTGCAACCAAAAGTCCACCAGCGCTGATAATCAGTTGTGGGAGCAGAAGTTAGAACTGTAACCACTAGCATTGCTAGAAATCCAATGTTAATTAAATGAACTCTGCACGGGGTGTACTTACACCCAAGTGGACTACTGCCAAATGAAGCTTCACTTGGGCAAGTACAATTGTTGGAATCTTGAATCATGATCCCATGTTGCACTGCAAAGGAAAGTGAGAATCTGCTTTTCCTGGCTTCTACACTGAGGAGGTGGGACTCCTAAAGCAAGCAAAACATGGCTAGTTTGTTTAAAAGTTATTGGAAAGCCAGAAAAATATGGAGAGTTCAGAAAGGGATTGCATGCAGACAGATATTTGAAATCTAAAATCTTGGAATATTAGCAAGATGAAGAATATGCAATTAGGAGCATCCCTTCAAATAATTTTAAATCATACAGTTCAATAAAAGACCAAGGGATTTGTTTTCCAATTTTGCATCTTGGGTTGGAATGGTTTTGATAGTTTATGGTATATTGAAAAATTAAATGTGGGAGAAAGACCTGGATTTCAATACTACTTCCATTCATTGCTAATAGTCCTGGGTAAATTTTTGTTACTTTTCAAAAAGCCACGTCTCTATCAGGGAAATAAAAATAATAATTATTTCCCAGGGTTACATGAGGATTAAATGAAAAAGTGCAAGTAAAATTCTTGACACCTAACTCTTAGTCCACTTTCTCTATCTCCTTTGGAAAATGTTTGAAATATATTGGAAACACTTTAAAACCAATATCATTAACAAACACATATATGCCAATTACTGTGTTCATGACCTTCCAGATGGACTTGACTACTATGCCTTTTATGACCCACAGTATCAAAGAAAAGACCTTTTTCATAGCTCTTAAGTTGCCATTGTTCTTTCGTTTTTAATGTCTCTATTACTCTGTTTTGCTAGATCCTATATACCTTGAAGTCAGGGAGAAACTGTGAGATGGAGACAGATGATTGCCTACCAAAACACACAGTTTTCCTTTTCTACTAATTAATAAAATCCTGGTGCTATTCATTGGGATAATGAGCCCCACTGAAAGCCTACAATGTACAGAACCTTCTAAAGCTTTACTATACCACGTGACTAAGTTCCGAGAAAAGTGTGCAACTGCTGGAAAACTATGTTAAAAGGACAGATTACTTTTATATTTTCTTTCTCCTTCTGTCTTCCTGCCCCTTGGGCCAAGTACATAATAGCTGAAGCTCCAGCAGCCATCCCGATCCAGGAGGTAACCTTGAGAATGAAGATCACATGAGGTAGGGAAGAGAAGGGGCATCAAGGAACATGATAATTTTGTATAGCAGCAGTATCAGCACTGCACTGCCTTGTTCTGGACTTCTTACATATGAGAGAATTAATATTTGTGTCTTTTTAAACTTTATGAATCAAATCTCCGAACTCAATACATAACTGATCCATACTGTGTCTCATTTAAATTTGTATTCCCAATACTTATCACAATGCCTGACACACAGTAAGTATTTAATAAAGGTTGGATTAATTAACTCATCTATGGCTTTAAGCCAAATAGAAATGTCTTTTGCTTTGTCTATTACCTCATTTGAATAGTTACAATAATAGAAAATTTTCCATCTTAAGAGAGAGAAAACAGAATAGTCATCTGAAGATGAGAAAACTATGGCATATTTACTTACCTTTTCTAATTATAATTGTATTAAAATGAAAATGCAGTGAATTAGAACTAACTTGTCTATATCTGTTTATTTTTCTGTAGTTCTTTTTGAAAGCATGTGAGGTATTCTTTTTAGATAACTTTTTGCTAGTGTGCAATATACTAGAAAGCGATCTCAGAAGAGTTTGTTCAATCATGTATATTCACTCTTTGAGGTGGTAAATTTAGTTCCAGCATAAGTATTGTTTCAGAAAAGATCTGAAAGAAATATGAGCAGTAGATATAAAAACATAATATGAGTACATAAAACGTATGTACTTTTTCTAGTCTCTCTCTAAAAAAAAGTTTAAATTTGTCTTTTAAAAGATTCTCTTACATTATTGAAAAAGGGAAGGGAAGGGGATGGAGGAAAGGATATAGTTGGACAATTGATTTTAGACACAACAGAAAGACCTCTGATATAAAAGTAGGAATCTAGAATCTGACTGTCAGTGGAGGTCAATGTGTGGCTATATAGTAGGAACAAGGTGAAGGACTTATGATGTGATGTCTGTTTTCTATGGAGGCATATATCCAGCAGATCAAGTGTGTGTGTGTGTGTGTGTGTGTGTGTGTGTGTTGTTCAAATCTTACATATCTTTCCTGAAATTTTTCTCTACCTGACCTATCTTCCTGATAGAAGATTGCTAAATTCTCAGCCTATGATGATAGATACATAAATTTTCTTCATAGTCTGCCAATATTTGCTTTGTATATTTTGAAGCTGTTTTTGAAGTTCTGCCTTTTTTGGCACTATAAAGTAGAAATTTATCCTATATTTCATATAGTCAATCTATGACCCTGTCACAGACCTGCTGGTTTCACCTAATCTCCTCAGATCTCTGACTGTCTGAACCTTTCTGGGGTGAGGAGATACCTAGAGCACAACCATCTGATCATCATGCTTCTGTGGAGTACTCACGAGGTCAGCACCTACGTCTGACTGAACATGACGTATAGAAGCTATAACTATTCCCTACACTTTGGGATCACTTATTGTGCTTTCATCTAATGTTTGGCTTCTGGAATCTTCCTTCATTATTAGCATATATATATACATATTATATATATATATATTTATATATATGTATATTATATATATATGTATATATATATATGTATATATATATATTTAATATATATATATACACACACACACACTGTATTTCTATATATGTATGCATACATGTGTATATATATATATATACATTATACACATATGTGTATATATAAACATATGTGTACGTATACATGTGTGTGGTGTGTGTATAATGTTACTTTCTACGAGGACAGTTTTACCTGATAGAAAATGTGGATTATATGGCTTTAAAGAAAAATTATTTTTCTTACCCTTTCTAATTTTCTTATTTTGGCAATAGACACCTTATTTCTTTTTTAAAAAACTTTATTTTTGAGAGGGAGAAAGAGTACATGGGCACGGGAGAGGGGCAGAGAGAGAGAGGGAGAGGAAGAATCTTAAGCAGGCTCTACGCCCAGCTTCCATGCTGGACTTAATCTCATGAACCACGAGATTATGACTTGAGCCGAAATCAAGAGTCGGGCACTCAACCAATTGTGCGACCCAGGCACCCCAAACATCTTATTTCAATAAACAGATATACAATGAAGCTATTTCTGGAGAGAGAAATTTAAAAAAAGGAATTATAAAATCATATCCAAAATAACAGCATCTCATTCCTGATATACTTTCAATTTGAAATAGTTATGTTTGGCTCAAGAAAATACTGTCCTGTCTTATACTATAACATAAAGGATTTTGGGTTGTGAAACATTGATTTGTGAATGCTTTGAGTTTTTCAGATTTGAATTTTAAAGTATTAATGTAGAAATAAAATATTTTAAAATCAAATGGTGGTATGGTTAGATATTCTTTTTTCTAATATTAAGTAAAAGTCTTATAATTTCATTGTTTCTTTATATATAAGTACATTGTAAGTAATCTATATTTTATGTTTAAATAAACTAATTTGAGAATATTCTACAATAATTATTTAAATAAATGATAAATATAATTTAGTATAGGTAAATGAGGTCAGAGATTATGAAGAGAAAATTAATAACTTATGTGCAGATGATACTTCATAACATAGTTTATCTAGGGAATATCTTAGATTAGAAGTTTTCATTGCTCTAGAGGTCTGTAATAACATTAAAATACATTTCTTGATTATAAAGTAATTACACTTTTTCAGCACCATGGAAACACTTTACTAAAAATGTAGAAATGAGAGGGAATTGAAATGCTTATAACATGTACCCAAGTACTTGAAATATCAAAAGGCAATCACTGACTCCAAATAATCAACTGAAAGAAAAAAACCTAGAAAATGTATGAAGAATATAATAAGTAAATATAATTATTGGGATGATGGCTTTTATAAAATAATTGTGTGAGAATACATATTTTATAATAATAAAAAGGTAATAAGTACTAAAACATTTCAAAGGCATGTTTCACTAATAAATGGGGACCAGGCATCTGCATGTTCCAAAGCAACTTGGTGATTCCCAAGTGAGCTAAAGTTGAGACTCACTGGTTTCTAGTTTGGAGGGTATGCAGTGCTTTAAATCTTGAGTTTCAGACCTAGCATTTTATATTTGTATTAATTGGTAGCTATTGGAAGGTTTTAAACAGAGGACAGATGTCTACTTTAAAATGACCACTGTGTCTATAGTATGGATGGAAGATGCACAGAGGACATGGAGATAAGTAGACATAGGAATACCATTTTAAAAGCTATTGCAGGGGGCGCCTGGGTGGCGCAGTCGGTTAAGCGTCCGACTTCAGCCAGGTCACGATCTCAGCCAGGTCACGATCTCGCGGTCCGCAAGTTCGAGCCCCGCGTCGGGCTCTGGGCTGATGGCTCAGAGCCTGGAGCCAGTTTCCGATTCTGTGTTTCCCTCTCTCTCTGCCCCTCCCCCGTTCATGCTCTGCCTCTCTCTGTTCCCAAAATAAATAAACGTTAAAATAAATAAATAAATAAATAAATAAATAAATAAATGCTATTGCAAACTCTTTCATAAAGAAGAATTTTATATAATTCTCTAGATACTCTGCCCTCAAAGAGGTGGAGTTTAACTGACTATCCCTTAAGTATGGATTGTGCTTAGTGAGTTCCTAGATTAAAGTATAGGAAGTGAGGGGGGGAGGTGGGAGGGGAATGAGTAAATTTACAGTAGAGATACTTGGCAAACACTACCTAAACCAGAAGATCAAAGTTAACATCGATAGTGATTAGTCATCTGGATAGTATGCACCCCTTTATATGATGTGATGAGGATTGCATTTTACTCCTGTGGTTGCCCTCCCCAAAATTCATGTTTGTTGAAACATGAAAAAAATGCCTCAAAACTGTCAAAGTTATCAAAAACAAGGGAGAATATGAGAAATTGTTAGAGCTAATGATTAAAAAGGGTGATAGAGATTTAGAAGAATTGATTAAGGAGCAGAATAGTGAATGCTAGGGGCAGTGAAGGAGGATCTGGGTGCTGAACAGAAACCATGACTTTCAAATAATACTGATTGGAATTACTCCTTGATGTTTTGTCACAATGCTCAGCAGCTTGAGGGGGCTAGGAAAGGCAGTGATGAAGCCAGTAAATTCAGTTTAAAGATGATGAGGCAAGGCATTTGAAAATAAAGAACTCATTTACCCAGGAATATGCATGAGAAATGCATAAATTGACAATATAAATAATAAATGAACACTAAGGTGAAAAGCAGGCATATGAGGAAGTCAATTAATGGGTCGAGCCAGATAACAAGCCAGGATTAAAAATTTCTAATGAGTTTGTCATGGCAAGACAGGTTGGGAAAAGGGAAAAATCATATTATCAACATGGTAAAAAAAAATTCAAAATAGCATGGAAATTGATAAAACAGAAAAGAAGGCAGGTTTGACTGAAGTGATTTTGCGTTCTAACAAGCATGTAGTTTGGTAAACAATAAAATATATTGATAGTGGCTTTCACTTTGAGAGCGAGGATTTTAATTCACCGATGTAACTGGAATGTTGTGCCCCTCTAGGAGAGTAGCCTCTCATAGGCCCCAGATGACTTCAAGATGGCCCTCTGGCTTAGAGTTTGGAATCTGCCTACACCAACCTCAAAGTTACTAGAAACTTAACCTCAGGGGTGAGTCATCCTTGCTTTGCGCCCAGCTTCTTATAGCTGCCCTGAGGCCTCTGTTCCAATGTCTCATTTTGTCCTTTTCTCAGTACAAAAGGGAAGAATCCTTGTCGTCTTTTTCTCCTCAAATTTATCAACAGGGAGAATTCTGGTAAAGCCTAAGTGTGTTCAGTAACACTTGTGTACAAATTGCTTAGCCAGTGCTAAGCTTCCCTGGTCTCCTTGTTGTCTGTTCTCAAGCTCTTGTCTTGTGGTAACAAAGATTTCTGGTATCTGTGTATGCGGACAGAGGACTTCTTTTCTCCCTAGGAACTTGTAGCTAAGTGCTTCATTTCAGATAAAGGTAACACTCAATATTGTCATGTGCTCTTTCAAGTTCAGTCAGTGATTTTGAGCCCTGATTACATATTAAAAAGACCCAGAGAATTTTTAAAAAACTGATGAAAACACCTAGGCAGCATCTACCTTGATTTAGATTTAATTGATTTGGGAACGGGGCAGACATTGATTTTTTTTTAACCCCCTTTGTTTCTCTACCTTCAAGGCTTTCTTTAACCCTGACTCCACATTCCTTATTAACTTCAATAACATTTCAGCAGATTTCTACCTAACATTCAAGTATATATTTTCTAGCTTTGCTTCCGCATTCACGCATCTTTCTCTCTCTTCTGGAGGCTGAACCTGGTGCCTAATGGCTTGAGCTCAGACCTTTGAAGACCAGGACCAGACTGGGAAGCCTAGCAAGTATCTTGCATGAATCACAATATTATCCCTATCTCTTTTTCCATTGAAGAAAGATCTCCTTGCCTTAAGAATCTATATAGAAACACAGGATGGTGTTTCTTAAACTTTCTCATCTATTGAAAATATATAATAGGGTATATACCTAGATTCTCATAATAGACATTCCTTTCATTTAGAATAGTGCCTCTCCTCAGTTGTGATCTGAAGAGTAGAGGACATAATCCACCTCTGACTTTTAAATTGTTTATCAAGAATCATGAAGTCTCCCATCAGGCCATTCTCCTATTGCCTGAATCTCTATTGCTTGTATCTAACAACTTGACCACCATAGTGAATTGCACTATTGGATTTTCTATATGAGATTTAATCAAAGGAGCAGCTAAATACTGCACCTGGGATTCAAAAGTCCTTGGTGATAGATGTCATAATAATAACATGAGTATTACATGAATATTACTAGATCTCCTTGGGTCAGCTGTGCTATCACCCAAGTCCCTCCTGGAGACCAGTTTCCACCATGGCTTGGGAAGGGTAGGAGGAAAACAAATAAGATTAAGTCTAAAATGTGTCAAGTATAATGTGGACTTTCTTGGGGAGACAGGAAAGAGAGATCCCAAATTGAGTGTGAGAGGAAATGCAATACATAATATATCTTATAACAAAACTTCCTAAATTAGGTTTTGGGCGTCTATGACAGTGGTGATGGATCTAGGGAAGCCTAAGCTTGTAAGAAAATGCCCCACTGGTCATGGCACTCACCTGCCATCAGGTCTCCAAACCCGCCATCGGGTCTCTGACTTCCCACCGTCTGTTCAGAGCACTTTGGAAAGTGGGTTGTCCAGAGCAAAGGATGATAAGATGGTGGAAGGTGAGGGGAGAAAAAGACGATGGGGTTTTAGGACTCTGCATGATTAATGGGCAATCACTTATAAGGTGTTTTAGTCCTTCTTATGCTTCTCCAATCTACATCAATTACAAAAGTGATCAGCTCTGGAGGAAAATTAAAAGATTTTCCTCAGGATGACCGCTTTCAAAAGGAGCATAATGAAGAATTATAAATATTTATAACGTAATATTTATCCTTTTCATGATTATATATGCCATACAAATTTTTTGAAATGTCCTAAATTGGCATGGAGAGAATAATGTTTGGGGAAGACAAGACTCCACAGCATTATGAAGGCGGCATTGATTGATTGCAACTGCAGGAAGGAAAAAATGTTAGAAAACGATAACTTCAGGTTAAGTACAATTTGATTAGGTGAAATTGCCAACTTTGGGTTTGAGTCTGTGTTAGAGAGAATTTGACTTTAAGAGGTAATTCATAAGAAAAAAAAATCTTATAAAAACAAACAAAAGAACTTCCACATTTAAAATTATATCTATATGGAGATAAGGGAGAGAGGAGTCCAAATAACTTCAATATTTCTGGACGGTAAGGTGGTACCAGGTGATGAATTTGATTATCACAAGGAGGTCTTAGCCTGTTTCTTGGAGGAGCTTTGCCAGCTCTGCCCCTCAGGTGGCGCTCGGCTTCCGTGTCCACAATACCCATAAGCCTTTTTCTACTTCTAACTTTATTCCATCTGGTGCACTAAAAGTGGATGTCATACAAATACACATACTTCAAAATGATCCGAAGATATCTCACCAAGAGAAGGCTGTGGGACTATTTTCCTCTCATTTCTTACTTTTAAACTCAATTAAGAAGAAACTTTTTTTTTTCCTCCTCTGAGTCATTGCCTTTTATCTTCTCCTCTTTTTAGGTTCATTGTTGTATTTTCCTCCTTCATGCTAAGATGGTGGTACTGAATACTGATGAGAAAATGCTTATTTTAAAACCACTCATTTCTTTGAGCACAGAAAACCTGATCTGCATTTTTACAGATGTTCCCCTGGTCTGACCTCAGCCTTAGGAGGGTTATAGGTACTCTCAAAGCAAAAGGAAAAAAAAAAAAAAACCAGAAAATTCACACTCCAGGTTCTTCTGGATTGGCAAAGGAGGAGTTAGAGAACAAGCTACTCTACATCAAAAGCAATTGCTGCAGGCTATAGGATTTTTATGTTATTCCTAAATTAGTTTCTTTATATAACAGTAGGTCTAATTTTCAGGACAATCACGTTTCATGAAATACTTTTTGGGGGAGAGGAGAGGAAGGGAAAGTGGATTGTGTAAGGAGCAGTGTGGGTTCCTATTTTGATTTTATAAATGTGCAGATCACTAGTGGGACAATAGCCACATTAAAATAATAGTGGCTCATCCTAGTATGTGAAAGTCTGCAGTTCTCTTTAAATTGAAATTACAAGCATGGCTGAAATTCTTTCTTTAATGGATCTCTATTATTTTTCAAAATCCAAATGAAATTGAAACATAAAGATAGTTTTATCACACTCTCACATTAGAAACCTCCAAAATGGAATATGGATTATTTCACTGGTCTGAGAAGATTTGCAAATACCTATCACTTTTGTCTCATTTAAAATAAATTTACAATAGAAAACAGAATGGATAATTTTCCAAAGAAATTAGCATTTGCCTAGCTGTTATGATTCAAACATTTTGATAGCAATGGCTATTTTACCATCTGAAATCTTTCTGATGTCTACAAGAAACTGACAAAAACAGCATAACTGGTAGGCTCATGTTGATTCTCCTGTGAAGAACCCAGTGGAAGAAATGCGGTGAAGCAGCCTGCATTCATCTAAGCAGGTAGAAATTGGACAACAAAGTGAGATTCAGTTATTGGTAAAAGCTGAGTAGGCAAATACTGATGTTGCGAGAATTATCAGTCACTCACATGTCTGTATGTTTACTGTTATAGGAGTTTTCCTATTTATTTAGTTTTAATGCTTATTTATTTTTGAGAGAGAGAGAGAGAGTGAGCAGGGAAGGTGCAGAGAAAGAAGGGAACAGAGAATCCTAATCAGGGCTTAGATTCAGTGCTCAAACCCAGGAACTGTGAGATGATGTCTTGAGTGGGAGTCAGACTGAGCTACCCAGGCACCCTGGCCTTTTCCTATTTAAACATAAGATCTGGATTTGAGGGACAGTGGATCATTATTTTTTTAAATCCTTGCAGTACCTACCATAGTATTATGTGCAGCTTGGAATGTTGAAATATAAGTAAGTAATTGAATAAATTGAATAAAATGTGTCAATACATTCTTTATTACATATGTTCGTACCTACCCATCATCCTCAGCACACTGCATTGTTAAGTGCACATCCTCAGCACATTGTTAAGTGAAGTTAACCATGAATTCCCATTCATGGAAGATAGAACAGAACATAGAGCACTGGTATCTGGGAATCTAGCCAACTAATTTGGGACAAAAAGAGTCCTAGAGATACTAAATACAGTTTTGGCCTACTTCACAACTCTTCCCAGAGTCATTTATACTTTGGGTACTTATAGATGGAATATATAAGGTAAGCTGCTTATGTATTTCCAAGCGATAGCAAGAAGAAATATGAGACATGAAAAATATGTGAATTATGTAAACTTCCTTTTTATTTATTCACTCACTCATTTAACAGGTATTATATGTGTACCACTTATGAGGAAATGAAGACATAAAAATGAATTATATGTGCTTCCTCATCTCAAAATGTTTTCCTTCTTGTGTTAGATCTAGAAAAGCAAACAGACCTTTGCAATGCAGACTTAATCCAGTCTTGGAGGATTATTTTTTTCAGATGTGTCTACATATAGCCTTATAATGTTTTCTAATGTGCTACTAATCACTTTTAATTGAGCTTTGAGCTTGCAGGTGTCAATTTAAATGATGAACATTGCTGCAGTGTGGAGTATCCATCAAGGGGAAAATTACCCTGAAAAAATTTTGCCATGTCGTTATGGACTTTTTATGGTGACTCTGAAGTCGCGTGTGTTCCCGATAGTGTTCCATCACCAAATAGAACAATAGGCTCATACCTGGAAAGAAATTCAGAGATGAATTAATTCAATTCATTTATTTCACAGAAGAAAAAAAATGAGATTCAGAGGTTGCATTTGCTGGCCAAGATTACAGAACGTTTTGGTTGCATACCTACAAGTAGGGTAATTCTTCACACACAAAGTTAAATATAATTGATAACTCACAGTCATTTCTGAAAGACTGAATAATTATAAATAGATATGAAAATGAATGAATTCACAGAAGTAGATTAAAGGCATGACATCATTTCCCATTCGTACTAGTTGATTCTACTTTTATTGAATACCTAAACATCGACACTGTTCTTTTTTGAGTTGGTAAGCTAATCAAACCAGAAGCAATTAAATGAACTAAAATATAGAAGATTAATTCAGAACATGATGATGCTTTCTCTTATACACTTCATATTTACTTTTCTGGGACTATAACCTTGCAATGAAACGAAGACATGATGGTTACTAATGGTGACTCAGTGACCCTAGGAAAAAATTAAGATTCCACAGATAATACATTAGATGAAGAAATCACCTGAAAATTAATATGACTTCATTTTATTTATTTAGTAATATGTAGTGTTTCTTAGGTTCCAGACACAATTCTGGGTACTTTACAAATATTATCACATGAAATCTACAATAAAATTGAATCCCAAACTAGGTTTAAAAAATATGAAAGGGTGATCAGCAAATATAATCAATCTGTACCTTAAGCAATAATATTACTCTGATTAAAAATAGGATTTGGGGGTAGAAGGGTAGGTGAAAGGGGGGTAAGGCTGTTAAAACCTAGAGAGGTTGACCCCCTCCTCTATGCACCCACAAAACTGATATACTGATCTTCCGAGTCTTATTAATTGCATGAGTACAGAGCAACAGGAATGTTCTGTCTGGTGGGAGGGTGTGGTTCTACAGTGCTGGTATATAATTATTTATTAGGCCATGCCACTATCCCAGTTGTTCACTTTATTTATTAAGATGATCAAAAATTCACTTCCCTAAGCTCTGATTCCATACTCTTCATGAAAACAGCGACAGAGAGAATGATCTGTCTAATAAATGCAAATATTATAAAATAATTTGTATATATAATTTCTATGCAAAGAAATATTTTTTAAAGTTCATTTATCTTGAGAGAGAGCAAATAGGGAAAGGGAAGAGGAAGAGAGAGAATCTCAAGCAGCCCCTACACCCAGCACAGAGCCCGCGGCTTAACTGACTGCTTAACTGCTTAACTAAGCCACTGAAGTGCCCCACAAATAAATATGTTTAATAAGACACTTTCTCCATTGATCCTTCCATTGTTTCTGTCCTTGGATTTCTTTAAAAAATACTTTTTGTCTTTTGACTCTCGAGGAATTCTGTTGGATGTCTGAGACACAGGAATGAAGGGCCACAAATATATGGCACTTTTGCACCAAGGAGAATTACATGATAAAAGAGGCAGGCAGACCAACAAACAAATAATGAAATGAGTTAATAATGCTTATTATAAGGAAGTTGTGTGTAGAATGCAGCTTGGCATAGAGGAAGAACTCCAAAGCCAGAGTTCATTTGTGCTTGAGCCAGTATTTGAGCTGAACCTGGAAGGATTGAACAGTTTGTCAGAACACTTGGGAGAGGGTATTTCAGTTAGATAAAGGAGTTTGTGAGAAGGAACGGATGCCTGAGTTAGCAGAAACTACAAATATTTGACTTTTCCCAGAGGTTCACTTATGATTTAATAAGTATCTTAGGTCTGAGTAACTTATTGCATTTGGTATAGCAACCAAAACATTTTTTTGAGTTTTAATGCAATAATTCAGACCCTGAACCATCATGGCCGCCAGCATCCTATGAGGCCTTGCTTAGGCATCAGCTGGTGCCTGTAGATAAATCTCTTTTGGGTTTCTTGCCAATGCTGCAAACTTCCACATTTTAAATTGCTGATAGAGAAATAGAGGCACATTCTTAAAATAAAAATTATATTCTTCTACCACATTTTTGTCTGCTAAAAACATACTGAACAAAATAATCAAGACTGGTTTTATTTATTAGTTATTTATCTATCTACCTATTTATTTTTTATAGCATGGGTTTTGTTTTTTTTTTTTTTAATTTTTTTTTATTTTTGAGAGAGAGAGAGACAGACAGACAGAGCACAAGTTGGGGAGGGATATAGAGAGAGGGATACAGAATCTGAAGTCAGCTCCAGGCTCTGAGCTGTCAGTACAGAGCCTGACAACGGGGCTCGAACTCACAAACCATGAGATCATCACCTGAGCTGAAGTCAGATGCTTAACTAACTGAGCCACCCAGCTGATCCAAAACTGATTTTTATATATTTTGCATATTTTAGGCAAGGAAGACAATAAAGATACATCAGGCTTCTGTTCATATTTTTTAACCTCTCTTTCTCTCTATCTCTCCCTTGCCCACACACACACACACAGACACACCGATGCACACAAACATTCACACTTTTCCACTACCAGGTTATTTCAATATTTCCAGGGCACATCAGATGGTGCTTTGTTTATTCATTTGAAATAATAGAAATGACTATGGGCAGTGCTCTGTGGTCGTGGCAGGAGGCACAAAGAACATAGAAATGTTGGCCCTACTTTTAAGACAATTGGCTGGAATTAGTAGACACGTGGTTTCATTTTATACCCCAGTGAATCTCAGACAGGGCCAGGTAGTAGACTACATGAATCATGAATGTCAGCTTGTCCTTTTCTTTTTTTTATTTTTGCACTACTCCATGAAAAATTGGCATAACAATTTCATACTAGAAATTTAAAACTAATTCTGCTGGTAGAAAATAAACATCACTAGGACATTTTGGATGCAAACTGAATCGTTTTTTGAGTAGAAGGAAAAGAGCTGTCGTACTTGCCATGATCATATTATTTCTAAGTTCTTCTGTTAGTATCCAGTGGTTACATGGTCACTCATTTTTTCATCTGCTCTTACTTCTTCTATTTTTTTTTTAATGTTTATTTTTGAGACAGAGACAGAGCAAGCAGGAGAGGGACAGAGAGGGAGAGAGAGAGGCACAGAATGTGAAGCAGGTTCCGAGTTGTCAGCACATAGCCCGATGCGGGGCTCGAACTCCCAAACCGTGAGATCATGACCTGAACTGAAGTCGGATGCTTAACCAACTGAGCCACCCAAGAACCCCAATCTGCTTTTACTTTCTAGCAGGTGCCAAAGGTTTAAGAAAAGCTAATGTGAGAAAATCTTAAAAGTGGGAGAACTCTATTCATTACTTTTTGTTTCTTTTTAGCAATTGGGAAGGTCCTTCTATAATCTAATTTACCTTGGTCAAGCTTGCAGAACACCAGTGTTCTTCAATTCTCCCAGTTTTAGAACGATTTCTTAGTCATTTTATATCTTCATTATTATATGGGAAAATTGTTTTCCAAAATTTTAAATTAAAACTTTTAATCATATTAACCACAATTCCTGGCATTTTGTGTTTACTAGAGTTTTCAGTTAATATCCAGAATGTATTTTATGCTTTTATTTCTGGAGTGGATCACAGAAATAATGCTTATGTCCCCTAGAAAATAACAAGACTGGAGTAAACCTTATTTAGACAACACACTATAAGGAGTGCCACTTAACTAGTTAGGTTTCTCAGGGCATCAAAAAAAAATTAATCATCAGTCAGGTTCCACCCAACCTTGCTGATATATATGTAAGTGACTGCATTTAACACGATCATGGAAAATATATATGACATAATACACAAATACATATTGAGTAAAATATATTTTGTGATTTTAGTTACCAACTTCTTGTTATTCTTCTCAAAGGAACATATTTATAATGGGGCATTATTTCCAGCTAAAATTAGTCTAAAAATTCTTCTGAATTCATTCTTTTATTGGTTCATTCACCTGCAATTTATTATAGAGATTGGCAATATACATAGAGAGAGACAAAGTGCCTGCTTTCAGGGAACTTAGAAATTGGGGGAAATAGACAAAAAATTAAGAATTTAGTCTTTTATTTAAGAAAGCACTTATATAGAGGGATTACAGCAAAGTAAAACTGTGTTTAGGGAAGTCAGTCAAAGTGATGATGAGGGTTAATCAACTTAAGAAATGGATTCCAGACCTTGCCTTATGCCTTACTTTCTTAGATCTTAATTATCAGGTTAATTGACAGAAAACATATCTTTCCTGGAAAAAATCTTTGATAACATTTGATTTACAATGAGAGATAAAAACATACATTATTTTCTCATATTTGTATTTCCATAATCATATGACAAGTTTGTACTTATTTCTTTTTTTCTTTTTTTCTCTTTTTTCCCCTAATATTTAACAAGTTTTGATGGCAAACACATGTCTTAAAAAAAGTGTTTGGTTCCATTTAGTTTGTCAAAAAAGAGTTAAATGATACGATATTCATGGGAGAAATTTAAGAGGCAAATGAATTTGTATATACTCCAGACTACAGATCAGAGAATCAACTAGATCATCTTTTAATATTTATGCTAGTTTTACACAGCAAACCTTCAACAACCAATGAAAAAATTGGTTGAAGTTCGTTTGTTATGCAGAATTTACTTTGCCATAAAAATCATATTTTAGATGTATTTTACCCAGATTCACCCAAAAGAAGTCTAGTGAAGGCTTAATGTATATGAAAAGTCGTAATGAAAATAATGTAATGGGTAATATTACTGGCCACTTTCAGCATTTTGCTGTTTGAATGCATCATTATTTTCTCCTTACAGTTCCATGAGAGCAGTATTATCATTCCTATTTTACAGATGAGGAGATTATAGTTTAGATAATTCAAATGACTTGGGATTTAAGTCAAAATTGGGAATTTATGTCTATCATATGATCTCAAATCTATGTCTTTAATCATTTTATTATATTATTTTGCATAGTTACATTAAGAATGCCAGAAAAATGCACATATACTTACTTATTTCAACAACAGAAAAGCTGGCACTAGAGGCACAAATATGATGTTGATGAATTTGTTAGGGGCATCATTTACACTAGGTTATGCAAGATGTATTTAATAGACTTCACTGAAAAGGCAGGGACCCACTGGAGGGTTCAGTTAAGGGAATACGATGTTACTTCTAGGAATGGTGAGAAAGAGAGAAAAAACAGGCAAAGAAATTGTCCAAGGTAAAAAGAATCATTGTGAAGTAAATCAGAAGTCTGAACAGAGATTGATTGTGAAAGCAAAAAAACAAAACAGAACACAAAAAGAAAAAAAAGAAGAAAAAGGAAAAAGGAAAAAGAAAAAAACTTTAAAAATATGTGTATTTTTGGCAGGGCAGGATTAGGAAGCAGAGACTCACAGGAATGCTGAGTGAGTGAAAATAAAGTGGTGACTGTCAGGGAAAATGTGGGAAAAGTCGTAAAAAAAAGAACTAGAAATGAGTGTAGGTACATAAACATATTTTAGGAATGGAGGACATGGATAAAAAACAGGGGCACAAAACAAGTATGCAGAAAGCCCGTATGTTTCTTCTCTCCAGTTATTCCTAGTAAAGTCTCTGAAGGTGACTTTAATTCAAGAGTCTCGAGATGAAAGGTGAGCCAGCCTCTACTGCTATACTCCTGTATTGCATTAAAACCATTTTTTTTTTTTTTTTTTTTTTTTTTTTTTTTTTTTTTTTTTTGCTCCATAGGATGCACTTAAAGCTATACTGCCTAGTCTTTCACATGTTGTTAACATGGGATTGATATGTGGGCAATCTGGATCTACGAATTACACATTGTGTTATCCACAACCTGACAATACTTTCCTTTCCCCACTTCTCTATTTGAACTGAAAGACAAATTAAAATAGATTATGTTACCTAGGACAACACAGAGGATGAGAGGGTAAAGTTATAGGAAGCAGCTGATAATTCAGTAAAACGTTTCTTTTTGGAGTAATGAAAATATTCTAATTTCTTTTTGGAGTGATAAAAATATTTTAAGTATGGTGATGATCACAAAACTTAGTAGACCAAAAAAAAAAAAAAACCCACAATGAATTATAACTTTAATTGGGCAGACTTTTTGGTCATAAATTATATCTCAATAAAGCTAACTTTTTTTTTTTTTAAGAAAAAGAAGCAACTCTAAATGTTTCAGGTCAAGGGGCAATGAATTAAAAACTTAAAACATTCACCTGTTGGTGAATAAATTTTCCTTTTCAGAAGGCGCCTAAGCTCATGACACTAGGGAGAACATAATTAACGTTAATGGAGAAACCTAAAAAAATACAACTGTAATTTTTCAAAAAGCTTTTCAGTACTTCTTCTTTGCTCTCAAATGGTCTTGAAATAATTGTCTCAAAGTATAACTGTAATCTACTTTCATGTAATTTTCTCTTAACATAACAGAAAAATGTAGAGCAAAAGACTCCCAGGGAAATTTTCCAGTATGATTACAGTTGACCTAGTATTATGGATTTGGGTTTTCTGATTGACTTTTCACCCAATTAATTGTTTTCATAATTTTTTCATAGGACTCTTACAACTTATTCTCCTCATTCAATACCTACTAGGCTGTCAGCCTTGTGTATAAAGTAAGAGGCTTATTACTGTCCATCATGGAGTTTATGAAATAGAAAAAGAAGGAGTTAGGAAAGGTAAAAACTTAAGCAACTAGATGATTCATAATAGAACCTGGAACCTAAATCTAATATTTAAACATATAAAATTTTATCTCCCAGTTTTATCTATTTTATTCTAAATATTAATTTGTGACACACACATATCTGGCTATACATACTTTCATTGCAAACAATTTTATAAGTTATAATTTTTGTATAGAGTGTAATTTGGTTGAATAATTCATAATTAATTCATAAATAATGTTAATCATTCAGATTCGAGTTATTAGAAACCATGTTAGCAGACTCTCAAACCTCTTTATATATTATTATTAAAATAATCATACATTTTATTGTAAGTGGACGCTGAATATATCAGAAGAGAAAATAGATAAAAATACATTTTGTAAAACTTCATATTCAATTTGTCTGTGCTTAAGCAGTATGACATCGCATTAAGACTTTGGAGAAAGGCATCCTGGGCTTGAATCCAAGATCTTCCACATATTAGCTGTACAAGCTCAGATAAACCATTCATTTCCCTTAGCCTCACTTTTCTTAGGGAAATAATAACTTTGCCTGAAGCTTTTGTTCTGGCGATTGAATGAAATATTATAGAAAATATTCATCACCTTAAGATATGGAACAAGTATTTTCTAAATGCTATGTACATAGAATTCGATATGAAGTCAAATTTCCTAACATGTTTTGTTACAGATAAAAATTTCTATTGATTAGCACACCCATTTCAGGAAACCTAGAATTAGATCCTCTCTTTTTGAGATTCCATGGAATATAGTTTTCTTTTTAGAACCATAGTATTAAAATGGAATTTTACATACAGGTACTCTGGATTTTAAGAGAAGTAAGCCTTTACATTACTCCCTAAAGTACTTTCCAGGATTATATTTACTTGATCAAGTTTATACCAACTAGTGAATTACAGATAGCCAAAAATACAGCTCTGAGAAGTGAGCTTAATTCTTCAATCCAATGAATCTGGACTGGACCTGCATCTTCTTACTTAGAATATGGCGGGAGATTGATACTCTCCCAGGGCTGGGCTGACTCTGTAAAAAGGCTGGTGACGTCTACTTCTGCTCTTTTGTAACTTAGCTGACATTCAGTGAGGAAATCCAAACAACCAAGTGTAACAGATCATTGAGATCTCCAACTGACCATCCCACCTAAGCTACCAGCTAAAGCCAGACTAACTTTTAATCCATGTGAGGAAGCCACCTTCAAGTGGATCTTCCAGTTTTTCTAGTAAAGCCTTTCTCAAGGTACCATGTGGAACAAGCATGAGCTGTTGCCTCCAAGCCTTGACTAAATTACAAAATCATCAGTAAATAATTGACATCTTAAACCACTGCATTTGCGGGAAGTTTATTGTGCAGAAGAAAATCACTAAAATTGCAACCAAGAAAAGAAGTAGTACCTTCAGGGGTTAAAAGGTATCTTGAAGAATCTCTCCTCTCTACTCTATAAAGAACTTGTAAATACTTCTATTACAGTATTTTCAAAGCTTTCTTGTTATTTCTATTTTTTTTTATTAATTAGCCTTGGTCCTTTTCAAGTGGTCATAAATTATTCCCTCAGACCCTAAACTTTCTAATTTTTAGTAAATATGCAACAGATGCTTATTGAATGAATGAATGAATGAATGAAGATGAATAACTGTCTGATTCCATAAGAATCATTTCTTTGTTATTTTCAGAAAGAACAAATAACTGTTAAGCCTGATTCCTACAACTTGAAGGTATATACGAATAAATCACAATAAATAGTTTGAAAAAAAAAAGATGTAGTTTCAAAAAAGGATCATGTGATGAGAATAGGGAATCGGGACCTTAATTAATGTCTGTGGTACAGATGTTAGAAGAAATGAACTAAACATAAAGGAACAATAGATCTTTTAGAAAAATAAAAGTTAACTGGAGTTCTCATTTCCTAGTGACACCCTACAAAATACTTATTTTAAGCCATGAACACCAAATTCCTTGGGATTTCCATGATCTTTAAAACAACAACAAAAACTAGCACCTTATAATTAGCATCAAAGAGTCTGTGTACTGAGTTATTATAATGTACAGTCATTCCATTAGGTGCATACCACCGTGTGGTATGAGGCGGGAATAATTAGACACCAGATGGTGATATCAACTCCAATAGAGAATGTGTATGCATTATGCATGAGAAGTGACTTTATTGTTGTTTTTATCCATTTGGTACCATTATGCTGCTCTTGGACCTCAATCAGTGTCTCAAAAAAAAATCTCTTTGGATCTGGAATTTTTCTGTTCTGAACAATTTGTAACATCACTTTGTCATATCCTGATCAGTTATCTCCCTACTCAACTTGCAGAATTTCTAAAAGCATATTATTTTCTGGCAGCACCATTGAACTGAGCTTTTCCATTATCCAGAGCATCTGAGCTTACTGGATATAATTTTATGTTTCTGCCAGCAGCATAAAGTTTAAGATTAGTATCTTTGAAAATTGAATCTGATTTTTAATGATTGTAGTGTCACATTTCTGGGCTGAGGTACTTTTAAAATGTCATTAGCAGATATGTGATTAATCATTTTATGTCTTTTGACCACTAAGAATATCTTTTATTTTCATTATAGATGTAATGAATTTGAAATTACAAAGGAGCTAGAATATATAGAGATTAGATAGTAGATTTCATTAATACTATTAATTCTTCAGTGGAGAGCTCAACAAAATGGTTGTTTATCTTGATTCATTTTGAAAAATGGCAACATTTAAGAAGGTTCAAGATACAGTATCAGAATTCAAGGACATGTTGTCTTTTAATCTTCACTCTCCTTGTGATTGATTGATTGATTGATTCTGTGACCCTTAGCCCTTGAAACTAGGCAGTTAGTGATCAATAGATAAGATTTTTAATAAGTGGTCCTAATAGATTACATAGCTTTTTCAGGCAAGGTTTGATCAGAGAATCATAACCATCAGAACAGATATAATATACGGGATTTATTATATGGTTTTCACCTTGCTTGGAAACTATTTAAATAGTTCATGTTCATCTGTTGCCACAGATCCTGGTGGTACATAGAACTGAGGTCAGAAGGACAGGCACCTGGAAGGTAAGAGGGACATGATGGTAGTGGAGAATAAAGGAAAACTGGCATCCATGAAAAGAACCTGAGACCCAGATTGATTCATCACTGCCTCCATACCTCCAAGTTCAGTGATGTCAGTGACTTGAAGGTGAAGCTGTTTTTGATCATGGAACTAAACATGCATATGGCTTAGGAAGTCAGAGATGCTGAAAAGGAGAATATGGCAGAAGCTTGAGATAATGCAGGACTGACTTGTGCCCACACAAAGTGAACAACAGATCAATAGCAAAGTCTGTGGCCTCCAATAGTGCCTGAAACATCCTTTGTATATATATACAAATATATTTGTATATATGTGTGTATTTGTGTGTATATATATATGTACATATATTTGTATATATAATATAGTACATATATTATATATATATTTTTTTCAGTTTTAGTATGGATTTATATTTACAGAAAAGTTGTAAAGACAGTACAAGTCTTCCTGTTGGGAAAGGTAGTCTTAAGTGCATGGTCTTTGGACTCTCACTCAGCCACATAAGAACAGGCCTTGGGCTTTAACTTTCCTTACCAAGAGGTAGAGCCGGTATTTGCTACCTTGTGTGGGAATATCTTTCCCCATTTCAAGATCAACAACTGTTCCTTTTTTTTTCTGCTTAGGCATGTACATCAACCAATGGCCTTCAGTCTTGCTCATGGCTTTCAGTATTTGGCAAGGGGGGGGGGGTGGTCCGTGTCCTTATGTGGGGGCATTAGTGGAGGGCACGTAGGCCGGTTGCCTTGCATTGGCTGCCAGGGACACCTGCTAGCTATGAGGGACTGACACTCACTATTGGAACGGATCTTTCTCTGTCTCTTCTCTATGTGAGCAAAAGCATTGTACCATCCAATGCTTGGTTGTTTTGTGCTTTCCTTGATGACTCACATACCAAAATGCAGTGGGCAGAAGTGTTTGAACTTCCATTTCTGGTGTCTGGAATGGTGATGAATTTTGCTGTGTTCCTCGTAGTTGGAATCCTCCCTTGGCATTGGTTACCATGCACTGTGTGCTGCTTAACACTTCCTGCACAGCCCACACCTGGCTTCCTCTATTGTTAACATCTTATATTCCTATAGTATATTTGTCACAATCAATGAACTAATATTAAAATATTATTAGCTAAAGTCCATTTTCAGATTTCCTTAGTTTTTACCTAATTTTTTTTCTATTTCAAGATCGTATCCAGGACACCACATTACATTTAGTCATCGTGACTCTTTAGGCTCTTCTTGGCTATAGCAGTTTCTCAACTTGCTTTGTTTTTGATGACCTTAACAGAGCTGAAAAGTACTGGTCAGGTATTTTGTAAAATGTCCCTCAGTTGGGATTTGTCTGATATTTTTTTCGTAATTAGATTAGAAGTAGAAGCAAATCTTAAAAATCATCACTGATCTTGGGGCGCCTGGGTGGCTCAGTTGGTTAAGCGTCCGACTTCGGCTCAGGTCATAATCTCACGGTCCGTGAGTTCAAGCCCCACGTCAGGTTCTGTGCTGACAGCTCAGAGCCTGGAGCCTGCTTCAGATTCTGTGTCTTCCTCTCTCTCTGACCCTCCCCCATTCATGCTCTGTCTCTCTCTGTCTCAAAAATAAATAAACATTAAAAAAAATCATCACCAATCTTACCACCAAGATTTGACTTCCATTAGTGTTTTGGAAATTAATTTCCTTTAATATCATAATAAAAAATGACATAATATATTTTGCTTTCTCTCTGCAACATTATTTTATTGGTCTCTTTCATGCTATTATGAGGCTTTAAGTTGCTTTATAACATCCCTACATGTAGGGGTCATGTATGTAAGAAGTAGTTCTGAAGCTACTATAACAAAAGAAGCCTAAACAATAGTTCAAAAAAGATAGACCCTTATTTATCTTTCAAATAAAAGTCTCAGAGGCAGGTGGTCTAGTAATTTCCTGTAGCACCAAAGTCATCAGAGACCCAAGATCATTTACTTTATTTCTCTGCCATCCATGCTCCCACCTCATGGGTGAGATGGTTGTTCCAGATCATTCTACCAAGTCCACATGATAGCAAGGAGACAGAAGTAGTAGAGGACTACCCTTCATTTTAAGGCCACAGATATTGTACAATATATTTTGCTTACATCCAATTGGCATGAATATAGTCATGGCATCACTCTAGCAAAGAGAAAGGCCTAGAGTTACAGTATTTTCTAGGTGGCCACATATTAATTAACAGTAGAGGGTTGCTTTAATAAAAGAAGTAGGAGAGCATGGACTATTAGGCAATATTAGCAATATAAGCATAGATATTTCTGCCTTCTACTCTTGCTATTTAAGCAGATTTATCTTGATGCTGCGTTGATCACCCTTAAACAAAACATTTCTATCCACATTTCTAATTTTCTAAGAAAAAGTATTAATGAAATTAATTACTTTAGGCATTTATTTTAGATAAATATTGCTAAATCGCTTTCCTGATAGTTTGGGCCACTTTGATATCCTATTATCAGTATATAAGAATGCCTACAGTATTATTTTAATTCTCAAATTATTTTAATTAATCTAATAGATTAAACATATTTAATCATTGGTTTAATTTGCATTATTTTAATTATTCAAGAGTTTGCACATTATTTTTCCATTTATGACTATTTGAATTTCCCACTTTTAAATATTTTGCTCATTGTTCATTTGGGATTTTTAAGTTTATTTGTAAAAGCTCTTATGTGTATAACTTTGGGAATATATGCAGTAATACACTCATTTTGGTATAACTTTCTGGAAGGCAACTTGACAATATTTATTGGGACCTTTACAGCACTCATAAAGTATAATCCATTATTATTTCTAATTCTAGTATTTTATTCCATAAAAACTATCAGAAGTAGGCATGAAGCTTTATTTACAATGTCGTTAATAAATTAGATTATTGAAAATCCTTATGTTAACAGTACAGAAACAGATAAATTAGAGAACTATATTGATTGATTGATTGATTGATTATGCAGTCATTAAAAAGTGTTTTTAAAGATTAGTTAATATAGTAGAAACACATTCATGATGCACTATGAAATGACAATTGTGCATTGGAATCAAGAGTAAGGGGTGCCTGGGTGGCTCAGTCAGTTAAGCATGCAACTCTTGATTTCAGCTCAGGTCATAATCTCACGGTTCCTGAGACAATGATGTACTGACAGCATGGAGCCTGCTTGGGATTCTCTCTCTCACTCGCTCTCTCTGCCCTTACCCTGCTCATGCTCTTTCTCTCTCTCAAAATAAATAAATAAACTTAAGAAAGAAAAATAAATAAATCTCCAAGAGTTAAGTATAATGTGCAGACTTTCTCATAAACTTACTTTAAGGCAAAACTCCTTTTCTTCTAGAATATTTTAAGGATCAGTGTTATGCAGAACATGCTTTGGTAAATAATAACCTTTTTTTTATCAAACCCCTTTAATAAGGTTTATTATTACTACACTGGTAACTGAAGAACTCAAAAGAATTTGAGGAGCTGGTACACACAGGAAACTGCTAAAATCTTATAACCTATTTAAGTTAAGTAAAAAGTTAAGGGCTATATTTCATAGCCATGGATATACTACTATGTTTTTTTTTTCATTTAGTTCTTCTGAACATATTTATATTTTGAATTCGTATGGTGGGGATATTTCAGTCCTCCCCCCATCTATTTTAGAATCACCTCTCCATTTTCTGGTTCAAAGAATAAAACATAACAGGACTAGATTACTTTTCTGTAGTAACATTAGCAACTTTACTCTCAAGTTAACTTTAGAGATTGTGCTTACAAATTCTTACCTGCTGGACACATTTAGGAAATTGGAAGCACTGAAGAAACTTCCAGTTCTGAAATTTAAGACTCAATCCAAATATTCTTCCTGTTTTTGTGACATAAAAAAAAAATTGATGCTACTAAAATATTGTTTTAATCTTTTTTAAAGATATTTTTTTATGTTTAGTTTTGAGAGAAAGAGAGAAAGATCAAGGAGGGGCAGAGAGAGAGGGGGAGAGACAGAATCCCAGGTAGGCTCCATGTCCTGAGCACAGAGCCTGACACAGGACTTGATGTAGGGCTTGAATCCGCGAACTGTGAGATTATGACTTGAGCTGAGATCAAGAGTCTGATGCCCAACCGTCTGAGCCGACCCAGGCGCCCCTATTGTTTAAATCTTTTAAGTCATGGTATTCAGTGCTGATAATGTTGAATAGCTAAAATTTTAACTCAAAATTTTTTATTCATATCTGTAGACTTTGTTTTGAAAGTGCTAGAAGGTCTAATCTACTAGACATTCTAAATTCTAGAAGAATTTAGTGCAAATCTATGCAAGAAGTTGTGAATTCACATTACCTAAGACCTTTTTTAAATTTTCATGGAGTAAGTTATTACGTAGAAAATATAGAAAACAAAAAAATTCTTAGTCACCTAATATTTGGCATTTGTTATCTTATATTTATTATTTTCTAAATTTCATAATCAATTACCTAGGCTAAAATACTCTACAAAATATAAGTGTGTGTGTGTGTGTGCATGTAAGTCTAGATATACAGATATAAGAATAAAAGATTTTTCTTCTCCCTGATAGGAAGCCAACTGCTCCCATGTAAATACTAAGTTGACAGAATCTATAATATGTATCAGGAAGAATAAATTATACTCTTAATAATAAATATTAAAAGGAAATAAGTTAGCATCTGTAGTATCATCCACTAATAACAGCAAAGTCTATTATTACTACTTTACTGAAACAATACCTATTTGAAATCTATCATATTAGCAACAATTACAATCATGTGACATTTAAAATGAGAGTACACCAAAAAATAAGCAAATAAATAAATTAAATGACCATACTCCATTTTATACTTTCATCTATTTGATGGAACCCATAACTCATAGTATGATTTCTATTTATGAAAAAGAAAAGAAAGAAAAAAGAAAACTGCTTTTATTAAGAAGATAACAAAATGTATGGACTTTGGATAATAATAACTTAGTCAAATGATATTTTTTCAAAATATTCCAGTTTTCAAATTAATGATCTCTTATAATAGTTAAGTTCATGGAGAGAAAAATGTCTTCAGAATAAAACCACCAAAGTGCATTCATCTGTAGAAGACCATTCATTGTCCATTTATTTATGCACCTGTGAGCTTATATTTTGCATGGTGGAATAATTTCATGCATAATTGTTAAATATTTACTTAAGAGGGAGATAATATTTATACATTAAAGCATGGGCCATAGAATACCCTCAACAGCATGATTTAGAACCATAGCACCCTTAACTATTTTTCTGAACAGCTATTTGATATATCTATCACTTACCAGAACATAATTTTTTTTCTGTCTGTCATTTTACCTTTGTCATCTTTGTCATATATCCTATACCACTATAATCCATTTACCCCAACACACACACACACACACACACACACACACACACATCAAACCATTTTGTATATTTTCTGTGCCAATTTAATACTCATTTGGAAATTTTAAAAATTTCAGATAAGTACCACCTGCATTTCTATTATTACTTGAAATGTTTTTAAAACTTTATTTTTCTTTAAAATATTCCTATATGACCTACAATAAAATAATCAGAGTTTCCCTATTGCTTTTATAACCAAATGAGGTTTTTATTATTATAGAGGGTTGTGATACATTTGAACGCTCACTTAGAATACTAGTTTGATATGCTGTACATGTGCTGTGCCCATTTGTCTTCCTTTGTTTTTAAAGTTTATTTATTTATTTATTTAGAGAGAGAGAGTGCATGCAGTCAAGTCGGGGAGGGGCAGAGAGAGGTAGAGAGAAAATTCCAAGCAGGATCCATACTGTCAGTGCAAAGCCCAACATACTCACAAACTGTGAGATCAAGACCTGAGCCCAAATCAAGAGTTGGGTGCTTAAACGACTGAGCCTCCTAGGTACCCCTTGTCTGCTTTTTAAATAAAAAATAGTGATGGCACCCAGTGCACTGGAGAGTAAGGACAATTTCTAATTGGCTTCTTTACCCTTACAGGTTACTGAAGATCACACAATACTAGATAACACTTTTCTGAAATGCATTGTTAAACCTAAACCCTCCTACTTCTCCCAGACCCTTATCACTCAGTGAAATAATTTACAGTGAGAATAGTGGCAGTAAATCTACAGAAATGGAGGGACTCTTCATAGTGATTTGTTGTCACCTTTTTATTAATTGAGAACAGCGGACATACAATATCATATTAGTTGCAGGTGTACAACATAGTGATTCAACACTTACATACATTATGAAACGCTCACCAGGATAAATGTAGTTACCATTAATCACCATACAAAATTATTAAAATATTATCGCCTATATTCCCTATGCTCTTGACTTGTTTGAAGAAATTCCAAGGATATTCCTGAAACTGGAATTTTGAAGTTGAGAGGTTTATACATAGTAGAGAACCAAAGAAAAAAAACATGACCTAGTCAATTCTTAGGAGTTTCCATACATTTTATAAATGTTGAACGGATTTCTTTGGGGGCAAAATATGACGCAACAATATTACTGGCTTATTTTGAGCAGTTAAAGGATTTATTTTAGTTTTGATCTATTTATTTTGATTACTACAAGGAGTTGAATCCCTGTTTACATTCTGGTTACAGTTCTCCCTAAGAAATTCTGCCCACCTTAAAGCCTTAACTTTCCTTGTGCCCATGAACTGTAAACAAGAAGCAGTCACCACCAGAATTTTCCAAAATACTCCATAATCATACAAGCTTTGGTCCATGGAGAGTTAATTCATATTATGTGTGGACATTTCTAACAAGAGAATATTTACTAACCTCGATTGAGCCCCATTATTCTTTAAATTCCTATGGTTTAAGTTATTAAAATTTAAATGATGTGTAAATAATTGGGCTGATGATCAGACAAAACCAAAGCTTGCTAAACAAACATATATGCAGGAGTATGGAAATAGAGGTGGATTAAAACAGAAAGAGCACATAACAAAATAGATAATATTCATTCTAGTCAGATGAGTTGAAAAGAATTTGATGGATAATGTATTGCAAGTCAAAGAGCTGTATAAGGCAACCTAAATCAGAGATGCAGGGTAGAAGTGAAAGCAGCCCCAAATAAGCAGGACTTCTTTTACTGAAACACATGCAGTAAAGCGAGCCTTCAAAAGCCATGTGACTTCAGCAATATCCATTTTAATCTCATGATAGAATTAAGCAACTTTTGTTTTATTCTACCACGATTATAAATTCCTTTTCATGGTGATTTTGTGTCCTATACCTGGACCTTTCATCACACAGTTAAGAGTGTTTGCCTTTGAGATAAGAGAAAAATATCTCTTTCCCACACTGTCATTTTTAAGATAATTACAAATTTGAAATGACTACTCTATGTAAACTCTAAAAAATTTAAATAAGATGATCTCATAAAATGTCGATATTCCTGATATGCCATATTATAGATTAACAAAGTTAGATTGAGTCATTTTTACCTGGTGGTAGAAAAGAAACAGTATTTTAAGAGTAAGGGAAAAATGCAGTATCTACCTAATGTGATTTATAGGAAAGCATGATTTCTTGCAGGTTTGTACGGATATTTTCTGACATGGTGTTATCATCTTGAAACATTGTTATTTGGCTTTTTGGGGGCTGGGGGTTGGGGGTACTGTTTGTTCACTTGTATTTGTTTTTGTACACATGATATTTTCCAAAACAATGATGAGTTTGAAAGCTCATTACAGCCATGCCTGCTTTTTTTTTTTTTTTTTTTTTTTTTTTAATTTTTTTTTTTCAACGTTTATTTATTTTTGGGACAGAGAGAGACAGAGTATGAACGGGGGAGGGGCAGAGAGAGAGGGAGACACAGAATCGGAAACAGGCTCCAGGCTCCGAGCCATCAGCCCAGAGCCCGACGCGGGGCTCGAACTCACGGACCGCGAGATCGTGACCTGGCTGAAGTCGGACGCTTAACCGACTGCGCCACCCAGGCGCCCCAACCATGCCTGCTTTAAACACTTGTAAGTTGTGAAGCATTTACAGTGATAAATAATAATGAGGGTGCTTAGTAAACCCATATTTGTTATAACTTTCTGTTTACATAGCATATTTTTTCAGGGTACCCAAAGGGAAAAAAATAGAGAATAGCCCTACCAGATATACTTACATTCAGAAAGTTATATATTATATTTTATTTTCTGATAGTGTACTTGAAAATAAAAAAGGGAATTAGGCTATTAACATTAGCCACTAATCTAAAAGCCTAGTTGTGAGTCACAGGGCTCTAACTCCTGAACTCAGATATTGTCGAGCTGGTATTATAATTATAATACAATATTCTCAGACATTCACCAGATTCAACCATTTTTTGGTATTAACTTAATATACATTTAAACATTTTTTTTTGAAAGGGAGCATAAGTGGGAGAGGGGCAGAAGGAGATAGAGAGAATCTTAAGCAGGCTACCTGCCAAGCACAAAGCCCAAAGCAGGGCTAGATCTCACAACTGTGAGATTAAGACTTGAGCAGAATTCAAGAATTGGAGACCTAACCAAATGAGCCACACAGGAGCCCCTGCAATTTAATGCATATTTAAATGATAGAGACACTGTCCATTATACAAAATTTGGACTAAAAGATTTTTTTTGAGAATTTTGGTATATGAAAGCAGTTTATTTTTGTATATCCAAATCACATCTCAAAAAAGAAGTATCTGCTCTTTAGGAAAAAAAATAGGGCATTTCAAGAAAATCTTTTCCATCGTGTAAAATGAAGCAGAAATCAAAGAATATACCTACTTTCTACACATTTTTTCACATTTTTTCTTTTTATTGTAACTTATTCAATAACATCATGCAAAATGTAAAATTTATTTTTTTCTTGCAATTACTACTTAGCAAACATGAGTTTTGGAAGTCAGTTTTTTATTTTGTTGAGTTTTCTTCAAACTTCTAGCCTTGAAGCACTGATAATTGATGTTAGTGCTATGGTTGAAATACATTAACAAGCCTCTTCCCTGTAGGATAAAATTCATACTACTTGATGTAAGATTCAAATCTTCCCAAAGACTCCATTCTGCCAACCTTTCCACACTTCTCTTCCATGGTACCTAATGGATCTTAGGGAGGAACAAGGAACCTCCATAATTTTACAGATAGGGAACATGGCATCCAGCGAATGCCTTGAACAATGAAACACATTTAATTACTGGGAAAGCCTGAAATAGAATTCAAGTAGTTTGGAAGCAGGTCTAGCTCTTTATCAGTGCAAAGTCCTGTGTCATTTGAGTAAGGAAAACATGGTGAAAAAATTATCCTTTTCTTGTGCTTAAAATTAAATATTCAGAAGAAGCCACCAAAATGAAATCTTAGTTATTAGGAAATCCATTTGGACTGAGTTAGCAAATTCTGACTGACCATTTTCCTTTAGAAGGTGGTAATTTCTATGAAGTATGACTTATTATGATTCATAATCAACACTTCAGTAGAAACCCAGCTTACATAATGAAAGCTCATGTATAGAACAGTTATCCATCTATGAATCATGTTACTATGGCAATCATTATTTCAATTTACACCAATATTATCTCGATTTTTTTCTGACTTACTGTAACTCTTGGAATTTTCATTGAAGCATTTATTCCACTTCTGGATGGCTCATTCCCCTTTCCCTCTAAAAATAATCTCTTTAGCTGAAAATATCAATACATTCCAAAGAGCTGCTAAGAATTTGCAATGTTTGGGGAAAGTAAACATCTACTTTGAAGTGCTTTTAATATATAATTTATTGAACAGCTTGATAGCCTTTTATTGAGAGCTAGTTGCATTAGTGTTTCTTATTTTTCACTGCATAGAAAAAATATTTTTTCAAAGTGTTAAAAATAAACTGGATGAAATACAATTGAAAGTTTACCATGCTAGACAGAGAAGCAGACTATGTAGTTGGATGTCATTTGGCATTAAGTGACACTAAGTTGCAGTATACTGTTCACAGAGAGATGGATGGCAATTCAGATTGTTATACAGATGCTTAACTCAATGGTGTGCATTATAATTTTGAAGATGCCATCTGATTTGCACAGATTAGTATGCCATACTGATAGAGATATGATGCAGGGGATTGGAAGTCAAAATTGATTTCTTTTTCCTACTCTTTGCTGCTGACATCCTTGACTCCAAGACTCAGTCATTATGGCAGACATATTTCTAGCAATTGGAGCTTGGAATTTCACTTGGTGAGGAAAATGCTTAGTGTTTGTATGGCTAATTTGAATAGCTCAAGTCTTTCTGATGTTTAATAATTTTTTAAAACTTAGGAAATAGTATTGTGGTTTATTGCCCAAATCGCACTTGACTATACAACCAAAGAATAACTAGTAGCCTTTGCATTCATTATGGTAGACTCCACATACATTGATTGCATCCTGCAAGCCTATCTCCGCATGGGTCTTGGAAACACTGTATCTCAGTGCAAATTCCCAAACAAAGTGGAAAAGAACATCTGCTGAGGGATTTATGTAATTTTCCAGTTAATTTGTTCTGTCAAGAAGATAAAGCATTTCATTCCTTTGAAGAAACCAGTAGCATTGGGTGGAATGGGGGGTGGAGCTTAAAAGATTTTACAAATTGATGACAACATCTCTATATTCAAAATAATTCTTTTATCACACGACGAAATGCCAGTGCTGCGTTAGTCTTTTGCTAGATATCTCCTATTTCTACTATAAGTATTCCTGACACAAAAGTACTTTATTTGCCACGAACATGTATGATTTCATGACACTTCAAAACTGCTTGGTAATGAAGTTTAAATATACGAACTAGGCTTGTGCAGGAAAGATACTGCAGATTGTCTTATTTTATTGATCAGACACTAAAAAAATGTTTCTGCTTTTGAGTCAACATGTAAGTATTTGTCAGTATGAATGCTTTTCTTTTTTTCTTTACTAAGATAATGATTATTGGGAAAATTATTAAATTAACAGAATGAAAAAGATACGTGAGTTTATTTTGATATCGTTAAGTCTTCACAAACAGCATGGGGATATTTTACAATCATCCCAAATAACACTAAGGAACAGAGTAGTATTCACTCTCATACCTGCCATCTGTTCTTTTTAGCAAGAATGTTATTCTTATAGGATAGAGGAGAGGGAAAGATGACAAAGGATGGTCACTATTGGAATATATTATTCCTCTTATTAACATGAAGACATTATGTAAAACGTTAAGGAAAGGACAACATCTACCTGTGGAAAAACTTTACTGCAACCATTCCCCCTGTAGAAATTAACATTTTATTAAGAAATATCCAAAGAAGCACAGCCTACGCTACTTAATTTTTCTCAACATAGACATAGTACTTATGGTATAGTCTCCTATTATCTTGAAAGTTTTATATTTATTCTAATAATCCTATGAGATATAAGTAGTTCTCCAATTATCTTGAAATTTTTATGGGTGCCTTTTAAACAGATGTTGATGTTACTTGAGAGGTATTAGTATTTGAAGTAGCAATAAATATTAGAACTATTAGAAATGTCTAATTTTGCGGGGTGCCTGAGTGGCTCAGTCGGTTAAGTGACCAACTCATGATTTCGGTTTAGGTCATGATCCCAGGATCAATGGATTTAGCCCTGCATTGTGATCCACACTGAGCATGGAGCCTGCTTAAGATTCTGTCTCTCTCCTTCTGCTTCTCTGCCCCTGCTTGCGTGCTCTGTCTAACATTGAAAGAAGGAAGGAAGGAAGGAAGGAAGGAAGGAAGGAAGGAAGGAAACAAAGAAAGAAAGAAAAAAAAAGAAGGAAAAAAAAGGAAGGTCTAATATTGTGACATTGGAATGTCATGAACCTATTCTAGAAAGTTGAACATTTCTGATTTTCATATGTCTACAAACACTTGTATTAACTTCTCTGAGCTTTCACTATTCTCTTTACTTATATAAAACTCAAGAATTTTAGGGGCACCTGGGTGGCTCAGTCGGTCAAGCAATAGACTCTTGATTTAACCCCAGGTCATGATCTTGTGATCTGTGAGTTTGAGCCCTACGTTGGCCTCCACACTTAGAGTGCAGAGCCTGCTTGGTATTTTCTCTCTCTCCCTCTCTCTCTGCTCCTCCCCTGCTCTTTCTCTCTCTCTTTCTCTCAAGATAAAGAAATAAACTTAAAAAAAGCAAAACACAGGACTTTTAGTTATGCATAAAATAATTGCCTGTTTCAAAAAATATACATTATTAACATCATCAAGAATAATAGAGCAAGTGTTTACTGAAATTAATTATTGGTTTGGGGAGGATTCTAATTTTCCCTGTATGACTCTAGCTCTAGAATGATAGATCTCGTATGTAGAGAGAGGCCCTTCCTATGACAATTAAAAGTTCAGGTTGGAAAATGTCTCCATCACGGAAAGGGAGCATATTTATCAGCTTGTGGAATGTTCATCAGATGAGAGGCAGGAATGTGTGCCCTCCTGGGTGACTGATGCAAGCTGTGGTGGACCCCCTGGTGCCCTTGCCAGTCATTTGGAAAAGATCACCAATCAAGAACTGGCCTTTACTGTGACACGTTCATGATACCATACGTCAAAGGCAAAGAACAATAGGTATTTTCAGCAAATGAGGGAGGCCAAGTTACAGGGAGAACAAAGCTATTTTATCCCTCTATCAAAATATTCAGAACACAATCTTATTCATCACTTTGCTGGTCCCGTTTCCCTGTCTAATTTGTCACATTCAGTCTCCTATTGCAGTATTTCCCAAATTTGAGTTAGTCATGTATCAACTTCATGATTTATGTCACATTTAAGCGTTACATATAGTTTTAAACCAAATCATATTTTTACTTAAATAAATGATTTAAAATTTGTATCACTATTATGGCTGAAATTTCATTGTCACTTTGCAATGAAGTGAAGCAAATGGTTTACTTCTTTCAAATATATTAGTATATCTTGAATTTCATAAAAGACACATTCAATGCATAGAATTTGAAGTAACATCACATGTCATACTTTGTCATTACTCTTAGATCCCATAATAGGGCAGAAAGGTATATTGTTATTTGGGGCAATATGAAAACACATTTTCTCAAATTCATTAACCTTATATTCTCACGTTACTTACACCTATACTTATTGTCAGGTACAAGAATCTCATAGGATAATTTCAGTGAAGAAGGGAAGAACTGACCAACTTATTTAAACTGTACGTTCTCCTTATTACACACACAAGCATGTGCGCTCACACACACACAAACCCACACATATGTGTACAGACGCACACATGTACACTTCAACACAAATGGCACAAATGCGTACCAGACACCTATGCCCGCTCTCTAGCCACTCTCGGTGCTAGACTACTTGCTGAGACTTGTTTGTGACACCACTGCTTGTCTTACTCTGGAACTTGTGGTAAATTTCCCCGAGTATAGTTAGAACCAGTACTTTGGACTAAATGTTCCCCGCCACATTTGAGGTTCAATCTTGGATCTCTGTTCATTTGCTTTCATGGTGTCCTACCATTGAAAATCCCTCACTACAATGGTTTTGGTTCCACGTTGCTTCTAGAATATGCATTTCAGTAGTGTCCACACCAAGATATCCTTAAGCAAGATCATGACACTGAATAATGGGGAAAAGAAGGAGAAAGGGAACAGACAGGGAAAAGTATTTATATGTAACCCAGGGAAGGGTAACATAAATGCTTCTGCTTTCACAACACTTCCAATAATGATTAGCACTTCATGACGCATCAAGAATTAGAAATGTCATCATCATAAAAGTCATGGTTAACAATTATTGAATTCTATGCTACCATTGTAATCAACAATTTAAAAAATTAATTCATTTTCACAAGAACTTCATGAATTTGATCCTATAATTGTATCCATTTTACGGATGAAGAAACTAAGAAAAGTAACACATTCAAAGTCCTACAGGTTGCAACTAATGGAATCCACAGAGAGAGTCTGATATCAGAACCTGAAATTTTGACTCTCTATGGTTCATAATCCAATAGGTAGAAATAAATGCTATTAACATTCAGGCATTTCTAATTTCAATCTTTACTTAAAACAAGGTTATATATATTTAGATATCATAAGATTCAGATCACACTATATAGTATATTGTATATATTATTTTACAAACTATTTTCACTCAATGTTTTTATTGTGAACATTTTCAAAAGAAATTAAATGTTTATTTTATGGACCAAATAGTGTTCTGTAAGGATTTATGGCAGAGGTTCCCAAATTTTCTCAGTTTTATGCAGCTCTTAGTGCCTCAGTATTTATTTTTTCACAGAACCTCTAATAAATAGTTCTATTTATTAAAAAGTTAGAAGCAAATAATTTAATGAGCATTTATATCCTAATAATATTAACCTTAATAGGCATTTATATCATTAATATATAGTAGTATGGTCCTTAAGAAGCATTTGTATCTTAATTCCATTTGAAAAATCATGCACATAATACAGAAGAAAAATGTATTCCTAAATAACCACAATCACAGATGGGATGTCTGCACCTTTGGGCACTTCCTGCTTTTCTTTTTTTTTTTTTTTAATTAAAAAAATGTTTATTTATTTTTGAGAAAGAGAGCATGAAAGGGGAAGGGGCAGAAAGAGAGGGAGACACAGAATCTGAAGCAGGCTCCAGGCTCCGAGCTGTCAGCACAGAGCCCAACGTGGGGCCCAAACCACGAACTGCGAGATCATGACCTGAGCTGAAGTCCGACACCCAGCTGACTGAGATGCCCAGGCACCCCTGGGCATTTCCTGCTTTTCAAACCTTGGGATTATATTGGACACACCCACTCTCATTTCCTTTTCCACACTGGTTTTCACACAGTGCTTATTTTACTCCCTAGAACTGCCAAAAACCTAGCTTTGTAAGGGAACAATTGTCACTGAAAAAATTATAGCCCATCGTAATGATGAAACTTAATTATATGAAACTAGCAAATCATCCAGTATCTGATAGACATCAAATATTCTGCTTCTCTCTAAAATTTATAATGACCTATGGAAACCCTGGGGGTTTACTAAAGCATTCCAGTATGTCTCTTACAAATTAAATACTTATGTGGAAATACCCATCATTAATTTGCTCATTGTTTTGGTTTTGTGACTTAGACAAGGCTCAGGAGATAGTTTCTCCAGCTTGATATAACCTCAGTTGGAGATGCTCAAATGAAATTGGAGGGTCACCTTGAAGATGGCTCACTCTCATGGCTAGGAAGTTGATTCTGTCTTTAGTTAGGAGTTTAAGAGGGATGCTCATATTGGGGATCCCAGTTGTCTGTCATATGGGCTTTTCAATATGGCTGCAGGGGCTTCCTCACTGCTTAGTGGTGATTTTATATATATATATGTATATATACATATATATGTATATATGTATATATATATATATAAATCTCTATGGCTATATTATAAGGTATTACAGATGATAGATGATAGATATAGGTCTAGATCTAGATGTAGATATAGATATAGATACAGATGTAGATATAGATATAGATAGATAGATAGATAGATAGATAATGAGGAATTGGCTGATGTTATTATGAAGACTGAAAAGTCCCAATATCTTCATAAGGCGAGCTAGAGACCCAAGAGCACTGATGACATAGTTCCTGTCTGAGTCCAGAGACCTGAGAACAAGTAGAGCCAATGGTATAAGTTTCAATGTGAGTCACACTCTGAATTCAAAGACACTAAATGTTGGTGTCCCAGCCTGAAGATAGGCAGAGAGAGTAAATTTCCCCTTCCGCAGGCTCTTTTCAAACCTTCAGTTGACTAGATGAGGCCTGCCTACAATGAGGAGAGTAATCAGCTTTCCTCAAGTACACTGATTTAAACATTAATCTCATCCAGAAAAAAACCTCCTGGACATACTGTAAATATGTTTAACCTAAATCTCTGAGCACCTCATGGTCCAGTCAAGTTGACGTCAAATGAACCATCGCACCTATTTTTTCATAATTAAAAATTGCAGTTAGGGGCGCCTGGGTGGCTTGGTCGGTTAAGCGTCCGACTTCGGCTCAGGTCATGATCTCGCGGTCCATGAGTTCGAGCCCCGCGTCAGATTCTGTGTCTCCCTCTCTCTCTGCCCCTCCCCTGTTCATGCTCTGTCTCTCTCTGTCTCAAAAATAAATAAACGTTAAAAAAAAAATTAAACAGGTATTTAAAAATTGCAGTTAATGTCCTAATATATAAATATTTGGTCTTAGTCTCATTATTTGGTCTTAAGGTCAATTCAAGACGAAAATTCCCTCTATTATAGGATCTAAAAACCTATCTTTTTTTACATTTTGTCAAATTACCTCTAGAATGGGTGAGTGCCCATTCTTTCACATCATCAGCAGCACCTGGTTATTTCTCATTTACTTTATAATCTTCATTCCCCTTGTCCAATGATCTAAGTAATAGTTGGGATAAATAACTTGAGATATATAAGGAAAAAATATGATTTCTGGAAAAGGAATAAGCCAATATTTTACAATGAGAAGTATGTATTTTGTATTTTGTTGTAGCAAGAACTATAGATTCTATTTCCAGTAGCTGAGTTGTCATCCTTGTGGTCTAGTTGGCTTGCTCCCCTTTACTACCAAGCTTTTCTGTGCTCCCCTGTCAGTCTTAAAATTTTTTGAAATGTTTATTTATTTTTGAGAGAGACAGAGTCAGAGCACGAACAGGGGAAAGGCAGAGAGACAGGGAGACACAGAATCCGAAGCAGGTTTGAGGCTCAAGCTTCAGGCTCTGAGCTGTCAGCACAGAGACTGGTGCAGGGCTCAAACCCAGGAACCGTGGGATCATCACCTAAGCGGAAGCTGGAAGCTTAACTGACTGAGTCACCCAAGTTCGCCTCCCCTGTCCGTCTTTAACAAAGTTTCTTGCTCCATACTTTTTTATCCCATGTTAGTGTCTATTTCATTTCAGAGCTACTACTAATATATTCATAGTGAGTTTAAGAGTTAAGTTTAAATGAAATCTTTAACATCTTAATAAAGCCCTCTTTCTTCCTTTATGCCCTGTGAAGCTCTTTAGGTTTTGTGTTTTTTTCGTAAAAGCATCTCTTCTCTGATGGAGGACTTCTCAGGAATCTTCTCTTTGTGTTGGAATTAATATTATCTCCTATGTGGCAGTGACAGACATGGGTGCATCCCCAGGCATGGGTTGGGGAAAGCAATTTCTCATCCCATTTCTGAGAAAGTTGACCTGTTGGGAAGTAACTTGGCACTTCTGCTATCACATCATTAAACATCTTCCTAGCAGCAAAAGTTTAGGGATAATTGACTCTATCTAGTTAAAAATAAATTTTATCCAGGGGCACCTGGGTAGCTCAGTTGGTTGAGCATCCAGCTCTTGATTTCTGCTGGGTCATGATCCCAGGGTCACATGGAGACTGCTTGAGATTTTCTCTCCTTCCCTCTGCCCTTCTCACCCACTTGTGCTCTCCCTCTCTAAAATAAAAATTTAAAAAAAATACAAAAAATAAAAACAAATTTTATCTAGACTTCACTTATCCTAAGTTGTATTATTAAACTCAATACATACAAATTAACAAGTGTAATAGCCAAATCCATGTAGGGACTTCAGATTTTATCTCAATTTTTGAGCATAATATCTAACTTTGGTCCGTGACTTTTTTTTTTTCCCTCGACGTTTATTTATTTTTGGGACAGAGAGAGAGACACAGAATCGGAAACAGGCTCCAGGATCTGAGCCATCAGCCCAGAGCCTGACGCGGGGCTCGAACTCACGGACCGTGAGATCGTGACCTGGCTAAAGTCGGATGCTTAACCGACTACGCCACCCAGGCACCCCGGTCCGTGACTTTTAAAAAGCAGCTTGCCAAAGGCACTTAGGTGGCTCAGTCAGTTAAGAGTTGGACTCTAGATTTCAACTCAGGTCATGATCTCACAGTTCTCACAGTTCCTGAGTTCGAGCCCCATGTCTGGCTCTGCACTGGCAGTGTGGAAGGTTCTCTCTGCCCATTGCCAGCTCTCTCTCTCTCTCTCTCTCTCTCTCAAAATAAATAAATAAATAAACTAAAAAAAAAAGCAGCCTTCCAAAATTAACAGTGACCATAAATTTGTAAAAAATGCTTTCAGTCTTTGTTTTACTAAGATATTACATAATTACGGCTGCATTTTGCATAACACAAGAAAGCAATTAAATGTTCTCTCAGCAAATTCGAGTGCCAAATATTAAGTTATGAAACAGGAAGAATGATATGACTTACTGTTCTCAACTCCACCCACATGTCGAGCTTCTTTTAATGATTGCCTAACATGATTGTCACCAGAGTTTTTTCTTTTTTGGCCTTCTAAAGTTTAGTGGGGCTGTTATAATTGACATCTATGTAACTGTAGAGGAAAGATTCCTTTCCTCAAGAGATTGATTTTTTTTCTATTTTTCATCAGCTGTTTTCTTACCCGAGGTCCTTTAAAACCTGTCAATCTAAAATAAGCAAATAAACAAACAGGCTTATCAAATTATATACACCCCAAAAAGGATGGATACCTAATAAAGAGGAATCATTTCTGGAATGTATTATAAGGTCTTTATAAACTAAGTCTTTAATTATTCCCAGATCCAATCAATAAACAGAATACAAGCTAATATTTGAATCCCCATTTCTATAAACAGAATTTCTCTGGTCCATTCTATTATAAGTGCACTGTGTGAAAAGTAATTATTTCTTTTTGAATTTTTATTTATGTGGAAAAATGACTAAATAAACTCCTCCTACAAATAAAAAGAAACAAAACATCATTTTAAAAGATTTTGACCAGTTTTCATATGTATGTAATTTCACTACTAGGAATTAATAAAGATCACTCCTAATAATGCCTGTGTTTGATCACTAGAAAAGAAGTAATTTACACTCAATTTGTCCTCCTCTGTTTGGCTTATTAACCATATCAAGTTAACTTTAATTGCTGTTTCCAAAAGGTCACTTACCACTTTGTAATCAAATATCCTATTCATTCTCAACCAATACAATATGAATCTATCTGTCCCTGGAAATGTGACTAGGTTCCAGTTGTTTTTCTGGAATTAAAATGTGCTATATTGAGATTTTTGCTTCAATAAAAATGAAACAAATGCCTAAAAATAAACCTTAAAGAGTGAGTTTTTTAAATTTAGCTGAGAGAAAAAAAACAGTGATATACAAGTATTTATCGTAATGATTAAAATCTAAGAAAATGACATTTTTTGTTTGTTATTGAAAATGAGTAGCAAATAGATATAATAAATAAACATTAAAAATACTACTAAATAAATTAAAACAATATTAATTTTTAATATTCAGCAAAGAGTAGATACTTTCATAATATGAATTTAAATTTATTGATTAATTTATTACTCATGTAGGTATCCATGAATAAGAGTATGGGTGATTTGGTTAAACTTATGTTTTAAGTTCTAAAAAGATGGTGTGGTATCTACAGATTAAGGCATATGTATTAAAATGTTTAAAAAGGAGTTAGCATTGCGTAGTGATAAATGACATAAACTTTGGAGCACAGAATCTCATTTCAAGTTCCCCTTCACCACTAACCAGCTCTAAGATCATTATCATTCATGTAACCTTGCTGAAATTCAGTTTTTTCATTAGTAAAGTACATATAGCAATTGTAATCTTAAAGAGTGATAGGATAAAAATATAAAATGCATATAAAGTGCTTAGCACCATGCTTCCCTCATATTTGGGAATCAATTATAGGAATAATAATTACAGTTATTAATACAGATGAAAAGTAACACATGTAATAGAGAAATATAGATTGAGATGGCAGATAATTAACAGAGACTGGAATCTTCTCTTATTTAAAGACATACAGAAAGTAAAAGAATTGCAATGAGAATAGGAATAAAGGATAAATGTTAACCACATAACTAGAATCAATGAAGAACTTTACTATCTGCAGTAAACAGAGAAACAGTAAACAACAAATTCACGGCAAATGTAAAGTTTATAAAACAATGTTACTAAAAAACGAAAGTAGATCAAGATCAGACTCACTCCTACTTTCAGAGCAAGGACTGGGCTGCATAACATACACCAACCACCATGAATGTGCACTTTTTCACCACAGGCAACCTGTTTTCTGAAGTAACCAGGAATGTGTTCCTTCTCTTCTCCTCTCAGTAAGAACCTTACTATGTCAATGTAAAAATATATACAGTCTATATTTAATCCCTTCTATTAAATGGAAGAGACAAGTGGCTCAATGCCTAACTTCAGGAATAAAAGTTTTAGCCACTCTTGGTATTGTTGTTCTTATCAGTTTCTTAAGGAGTGATGTGGAAAGTCATCTCACAGATGAGGTGGGCAGTGATAGTTTCTGTGCTTGACTGTGCTTGAACTATGTGCTTGCTCTTGCCCAGTCATTGAACAATAAGAATAAGGCATTCTGATTTGGTAGGCCCATCCAATTAGGATTTCAAAAAAATAACATCGGCTCCAACTAAAGCTCATAGCAAAAATTCTTTATAGTAAATAGAGGTTCTTTTGTCAGAAGAAGTAACTGAAAGTTACTGAATAGATGAAAACCAGATTTCACTCTAAGAGTTAGGGAATATCCATTATATTTAGCAATGTAGAGGTTCCTAGTGACCTTACAGTTACTAGATTTGAGGAAATAAAGACATAATGGATAGTACAGAAATAGAGACAAATTGACTGAGAGGTAAAACACCAGGTTGCAGCTAGAAGAAAAAAGGGATGAGATTTTTCTAATAAAAAAAAAAGACTCAAGCCAGTTTAAAAGTTAAAAAAGATCTATTTGAGAATAAGTAGTTAAAGGATTAGATCTAAAGGAGAAACTGATCCCCAGTAGAAGAGAGTTCCTCTTTTTTTTTTTTTTTTTTTTTAATTTTTTTTTCAACGTTTATTTATTTTTGGGACAGAGAGAGACAGAGCATGAACGGGGGAGGGGCAGAGAGAGAGGGAGACACAGAATCGGAAACAGGCTCCAGGCTCTGAGCCATCAGCCCAGAGCCCGACGCGGGGCTCGAACTCACGGACCGCGAGATCGTGACCTGGCTGAAGTCGGACACTTAACCGACTGCGCCACCCAGGCGCCCCGAGAGTTCCTCTTTTTAAGCAAGAAAGAACAGGATGGGTGCAGACATGGATAAGTTTGCATGTTGGTAGATCGAATGGCCTCTGTTTTCATTGAGAAGTATAAAGCAAGATGAGAGAAGATGTGTGGGGCTTCAGAAGTTTACGGAAAATGTAGATAGTTTGAAATGGTATGATTGATGGTAAACACATGAATTATGCAAGGAATCATAGTAAGATTGCTAAGGGTGAACTGAGGCTGATAAGTGAGACTTCATAGGGTTACAGTGTCTACTTCTTTGCTGTGTGATTGTCCTCAGTTGTGTTTGACTGTCCTTGATAACAGGCAAAAATAAAAACCAAAACAAAGGGAGAATTACATTCATCCAGGCTAGATCTTTGACTGTTGGGGCAACAAAAGGAGAGGGTCAATCAAATCTGTATGTTGCAGGAATGTTACAACAATTAAGTAGAGTTTTAAGATGGAGGAGACAGGAAGTAAGAAGGAAAAAAAGAGCTAATGAATGGAGAGTATTCATAAAAGTAATGGACTGGAGATCCTACTACAGTATGATGTATCCAAAAAGCCAACTGGAAGGGGATAAAATCAATTTCAAAAAAATGTATTGCAAAACTTCAAATAGCAGTCCCATGTTATAAAATCTCTAAGTAGAAGGGGAATGCAGAGAATAAAGGCTTACTCTAGTCCTCACCTTATATTAACAGTCTATAATTCATGAAGTTAAATGAATATATGATTGTAGAGAACATAAAGATAATCAGCAGCTAGGGGTGCAGCTAGAATTGCATATCATTTTAATTGAGGAGGGTAAAAAACTGGAACGATCCTAGTCCAATTTGGCATAAGACCAGATATGAAAAAAATGAAATAAGCATAAAATCAAACTAGAAATAAAATGAGATGCATTAATTATTGCAGTTTTAGCTGCAATAACTATTTTAATAAATATAGCTAAAATAAAAACTATTTTAGCTATAATAATAAAGAGAAAAATTGAATAAAATAAACTAGAAGAACTGAAAAAGGAAAAGCTGAAATGCTCATGAAGCATATTCAAAAATAGTTCAAATTTGTATGTTTTCAAATTAAAAGAATGAAATGCTATTTTATGCCCGATAAATTGGTAAAAGAATGAAATACAATACCCAGTGGTTGCAAATGAAAGCTTTAAATGAGTCCTTTCATATATTTGAAGTGGAAACAAATTGATACACTTCAGTTGAACAATTCACAATATGTTTAAAAACTTAGATATGATCCAACCTTGACCCAAACACTGAATATCTAAAACTATATACTAAAGATGTGTGCAAGACTTTATTAATAAGGGTACCAATCAAATTTTACTGATAAAACCCAATGTTGCCACATATCTTAGAAAATTATTCTATATACTAGGAAAATATTGGCGATAGATAGTCACCAATTGTATTAAAAAGGTAAGAATAGTTATTATCATTGTCTTACAAGATTATTTTTCTTTTTATATTTTTATTTTTCCTTTTATATTTCAATATTGCTGATCCTTTCATATTTGGATATAGTATTTTCAAAATGAGAAATGATTAAAAGTGTCCTAGATTCATGGGAAATGGCTTAATTAATATTTAATTGTAATATATAGAGTAAAAGAACATTTGTTATAACATGTCTTTTAAAATATAAGAAAAGTAGGGGCGCCTGGGTGGCACAGTTGGTTAAGCGTCCGACTTCAGCCAGGTCACGATCTCGCGGTCCGTGAGTTCGAGCCCCGCGTCGGGCTCTGGGCTGATGGCTCAGAGCCTGGAGCCTGTTTCCGATTCTGTGTCTCCCTCTCTCTCTGCCCCTCCCCCGTTCATGCTCTGTCTCTCTCTGTCCCAAAAATAAATAAACGTTGAAAAAAAAATAAAAAATAAAATAAAATATAAGAAAAGTATATTTAAAATACCACAGAGCAAGAAATCTTGCTACATGCTATTTAAAAGATACTCACCTAACAGCAAAAGAATACACATTATTCTCAAGTGAATGCAGAACTTTAGTATAGATCATATATTAGTTCATGGAATAAGTCTCAACAAATTTAAGAGGATCAAAATCATATAAGGTATCTTTTTTGACTAAAGTGGAATGAAAATAGAAATCAATAACAGTAACAAAATGGTATTGTTCACAAATATGTAAAAACTAATTAGCATACTCTTGAATAACCACTAGATCAACAAAGAAATCAAAAGAGAATTTTAAAAATATTCAAATGAAATGAAAACGAAATACTCAAATGAAAATGAAAACACAATCTACCCCAACTTATGAAATGCAGTAAAAGCAGCATAGTAGAGAAGTTTATAGCAATAAATGCTTACCTTAAAAAAATAAGATGTTCAATAAACAATCTAACTTTTCACTTCAAGGACTAGAAAAAGAAGAATAAAATGAAGCCAAATTAATAAAAGGAAGGAAACAGTACAGAACAGGGCAGATATAGAAAATAGGAAAATGATACAAAAAATCAACAAAGTAAAGATTTGTGTGTGTGTGTGCGTGTGTGTGCGTGTGTTTTAAAAATAAACCAAATCAACAAACCTTCACTTGACCAAGATAAAAAAGGGAGAAGACTCAAATAAAGTCAGAAATAGAAAAGGAGACATTTTAGCACACACCTCAGAAATGAAAAGGATCCTAAGGGACAATTACGAACAATAATATGCAAACAAATTAGATAACCTAGAATAGAGACTGAGGTTGTAATCAAAATCTTCCAACAAAGAAAAGCCTATGAGCAGATAGCTTCATGGTTGAATTCTTAGAAACATTCAAGGGAGAATTAATATCAATCCTTTTTTCATTCTTACACAAAAAGTAGGCCAAATCCCTAATGAGCATAAATGCACAAATCCTCAATGAAGCACTAGTGCACCAAAATTCAACAATACATCAAAACAGTTACACACTGTGACCAAACGGGATTGATCTCTGGGATGCAATCTAAGTTTAACCCACATAAATCAATCAATGTGATACACCACATTAGCAGTGCAAAGATAAAGACCACATGATTATCTTAATAGATGCAGGCAACTGACAAAACCCAACATCCATTTATGATAAAAACTCTCAACAAAATAGTTTTTAAAGTAAATGTCCTTAACACAATAAAGACCATTTATGGAAAGCCCACAGCTAACATTAAAATCAATGAGTAAAAACTGAAAGCTTTTTCTCCAAGAGCTGGTAGAAGTCAGGGTGACCACTCTCACCACTTCTATTCAACATAATATTGGAAGTTCTGGCAAGATCATTCAGGCAAGAGAAAGAAATAGAAAGCATACAAATCAGGAAAAAGCAAAGTTGTCCCTGTTTACAGATGAAATTACCCCATATGTAGAAAACCCTAAAGACCACATTAAAAAAAATATTACAACTAATAAACAAATTCAGTAAAATTTCAAAAGACAAAATCAAAATTTAAAATCAAGGGGCACCTAGTTGGCTCCATTGGTAGAGCATGTGACTCTTCATTTGGGAGTCATGAGTTAAAGCTCCACGTTGGGCATAGAGCTTACTTTAAAAAGTAAAAATAAAATAAAAATCAGTTGCATTTATTCATATTAACAACAATCTATCAGAGATGAAATCAAGGAAACAATATATGGCACCTGGGTGGGTTGGTCAGTAGAGCATCACACTTTGGCTCAGATCATGAATTCATGGTTCATGCGTTTGAGTCCCACATCGAGCTCTGTGCAGACAGCTCTGAGCCTGGAGCCTACTTCAGATTTTGTGTCTCCCTCTCTCTCTCTCAAAAATAAATAAACTTTAAAAATTTTTAAAAAAGAAAACAATCTTATTTATGACAACATCAAAAAGAAAAAAAATACTAGGAGTAAATTTAACCAAAGGGGGTGAAAGGCTTATACAGAAAACCTATAAAACATTGATGAAAGAAATTAAAGACATAAATAAATGGAAAGATATCCAATGTTCATGGATTGGAAGAGTTAACATTAAAATGTCCATATCATCCAAACCAATATACAATTCAATTAAAGGGATTCAATGCAATCCCTACCACAATTTTAGTGGAATTTTCACCAAAATAGAAAAAATAAATAAATTTATATGGAACCACAAAGCAATTTTGAGAAAGAACAAACTTGGAAGTATCATACTTTTCATTTCATACTATATTACAAAGCTTTGGTAATCAAAACAGTATAGCATGAAAAGAGACAAATAGACCAACAGAATAAACAAAGAGTTCAGAATTAAACTTCTGCATGTACAGTTAACTGATTTTCAACAAAAATGCCAAAATACACAATGTGGAAAGGAAATCTAATCAATAAATTTTGTTAGATATCAACATGCAAATGTTGCTGGATATCAATATGCAAAAAATAAGATTAAATCCTTATCCTATACCATACATAAAAATCAACTCAAAGTGGATTAAAAACTTAAAACTGAGACATGGAACCATAATACCTATAGAAGAAAACAGGGAAAGTATTCCTTGACATTGCATTGGCAATAATTTTTTAATATGTTGAAATATTGGTATTTCTAATACCCTGAAAATATACTGTTTTTCTCAACATATAAAAGCACTTACAATTTTCTTAGAAAATGACAGTATGATTTTTTTTAAAACCAAAAATGAGGGACAGGAGACTAGCTTATGAAAATTCCTCATCTTCACTAGTAAGTAAGGATATGCAAATTAAGCAATGATACTAATTTTTGTCTATTATGTTGGCAGGATTTCCAAAGAATTATAGATAGCTTCTAGTTTATATAACCAGAATATGTAAGAGAGGTGTTCATCAGTATATATATCTTCATCTATTCTAGTTGGTGTCACATTGTTTTCCTGAGTTATTGGGATAAATTTACAGTCTCACAATCAGTGTACAGGAGACACCATTATCACCAATAAATGGTGTCACCAGGCTTCAAAATTTTTGTCAATTGCATGACTGTGGAATAATACTTTATTCATTTTTTAATTTGTATGATTCTGATTACCAGTGAGTTAGAGCATATTTTATGTTTATAAATTACCCTAATTTTCTATTTTGATTTGCCTATTTATATCCTTTGCTTCCTTTGTGATTGTATTTGTAAGTTCTTTATTGATTTGAAATTGTCCTCTTTTTTATTCTTTTAAATTTTAATTCCAGTAGAGTTAGCATACAGTATTATATTAGTTTCAGGTATACAATATAATGATTCAACAATTCTATACATTATTCAGTGCTCATCATGATAAATGCACTCTTAATACCAAAATTGTGTATTTTTTATAACACAACTCATATCTTATCACCACACTGCAAAAGTTCCTGCAAAAGTCCTCTAAAAGTCCCTGATTCAGTCATCCTAACAGTGGCTTACTGGACTCTACATAGCTTGTTTTTCCTTATTTCTCTGACATTTCTATTACTACTCTACTACGCACTGCCTTCCTCATTTCACTTCAGGCCATACCAGCTTCTTTATTTTCCTTGAATACACTGACAAGTTTCAACATCTAGAGCTTTTGCAAAATTTCTTCTGCCTAAAGAGTGGGTACATGAAAAACTAACTCCAACTTCTGCAAGTTTCACTTAAATAAAACAAAGTTCTCAACATGGCCTTTTTTTTTCTTTTTTAGAGATAGAGTGAGTGGGGGAGGGGCAGAGAGAGGGAGGGTCAAAGAGAGAGAGAGAAGGAGACAGAGAATCCCAAGCAGCATAGAGCCCACTGTCAGCATAGAGCCCACTGCAGAGCTCAAACTCACAAACCCTGAGATTTTGACCTGAGCTGAAACCAAGAGTCAGATGTTTTACCGACTGAGCCACCCAGGCACCCCTCAACATGGCGTATCTTAACCATTAGACTTAAAATTGCAATTCAACTGTTTCCAAGTCTCAATTCTCATTACTAGTTTTCTTTTATATTTTCCCACATAATATTTATCTGTAGTATTTCTTACCTCAATTGTTAACTCTTAAAAGGTTGAGATCTCTTTTTCCTTTTTTCACCAATATATCTCAAGAGCCTACAAAAGTGCCTAACAAAAAACAGGTACTTAATATTTAAGCTTTAAAATAATAAAGAATTAAAGACTTAATCATGTGTCTACATGCTATCTTTTGCCTTTTACATGTGTTGTAAACTCTTCTATGCATGCCTTGGTATGTTTAACTTTGTTCATGGTTCCTTTTGTACTATGTAAAGTCTTTTTATATTGATGTAGTTAAATAATTGAAACTTATTTCTAAGGTTTTGTGTTTTTACATCCTGTGTCCAGAATCTGCCACCATGCTTGTTTAAAACTCTAATTTCTTACATCCTCCCTTAACATTTTAAAGGGTTTTTTTTCAACATTTAATTATTTCATATATATATAATCCATTTTAATTCATGTCTTCTATATTTTATATAATAACCAAATTTTGCTAGTAGAGTTCCTGAAGAATCCATCTTTTCTCCACTGAGTTCTTTCCACTGCTGTCATATACTGGTTTCTATATATGTGAGGGTCTGTGTCTCACCTCTGTATTTTGTCACATTTGTCTATTTTCCTATAACATGTAATCATGTTCTCTGCATATTATGACATATTCACTTTTCCCCTTCCTATATTTATGTATTTGTCCCTGTTGAATCTTGAGTACTTTCATACATTATTTTGTGGATGCAGGGCATATATGTATACATACACTTCTATGCATATACATATGTAATATTTGACTATTACTAATAATACCAATATTATAAATTTTCAACCTAATATTTTTAACTAACAATTTACTTCATTAAATTACCTCTTTAAATTCAGGATATTTTCCATATATTTATTCTGTTAGACATAAGAGAAAGTACACAATGGTGTAATGAATAATCATTTTGTTTACAGTTCATAGCAAGTGCATATTATGCATTCGTCTTTCTGAAAATCACCGAAGAAGATTTGAGCAATTTAAACGTGTGATATTACCCAATGATTAGAATCATATTATTTCTACTGTAAAGGAATGCTAAGTGAAGGAATATGAAATCTCCTCAGAGAGGAGATATGATGAAATGGGAATATTGCATTTGTGATAATAATTCTTCTGAAATCATTATGTAAGAAATGTTTGCACACCAGTTGCTAAATGGATTATTGATTATAAGATGACTTAAATGGTTTCAGAGCTAATCAATTGGTAATACATCCATATAATATTTACACAAGGACCACTGTTTTCAGGCTTAAGTTTTTCTAATTTAAAGAGAAATCAGGATCAAAGTTTCTGCTCGACATTTTTTTATACACATAAAGTGTATCAACTCCCACCCTATTAATAGCATAGCCGGTAATTTATTAAATAAACTAAAGTACCTCTTTGATGCCAGAAAGTACGTTAGACCTTGAGTGCGCACCGTGAGCAAAAGAGCAGGTGCTTTGCCCTGATGGAATTCACAGTATAAGAGAATTTAGAACATAAAGGGGGATTATATTAACAAGAGCAGGTGTAAGATCTTGAACCAAAGCTCTAGGGCTAACCCTGGGTTAGAGTTAGAACTCTGGGTTCTAACTCTGACTCTGCCACTTATTAACTGTGTGATTTCAGGAAGTTTATTTAACCTCTCTGTGTCTTCATTTTCAGCAGGTAATCAAGAGAAAATAATACTATTAACTAACTGAGTTGTTATGAGGTTAGTTCAAAATACTTAACAAGTGCAAATTACAGGATAGTGCAGAGCATAAAGTGTGAGGTAGTAGTATGAGATAGCCACTTTATTACATTTTTTCATCATTATCATCTTTATCACAATTACTTCAATGGGCTCTCCTTTGGAAATAGGGTCTTTGCAGATATAGTAGAGTTACGATGAGCAAGATGAGGTCAGACTGTATTAAGTGAGTGGGCCCTAAATCCAATGACTGGTATCTTCATAAAGGAGAGAGATATTGGAGACACGGAGACACACAAGTGAGACGCCCATCTGGAAACAGGGGTAAAGAATAGAGTGATGCAACTTGAAGCCAAAGAATGCCAAGGGTTGAGGGCAGCCAGCCAAAGTATGGGAGAGGCGTGAGATGGGGCATCTCCCAGATCCTGGAGAGGAAGCACGGCCCTGCCTCCTGGACTGCAAAATAATTCACTTTGTTGTTTTAAGCCAAGCAGTTTGCAGTAGTCTGTTACAGCAGCGCTAGGAAACTAATACCAGTGGTAGCTATTATTATTCCATTTAGAGATAAAGAACCCAAAGCCCAATGGAATTAATGACTTGCTCAAAGTTACACAGAGTGATGAAGCCACGCTTCTAGTCTCAGGCAATTTGACTTAAAAGCATACATTTTAACTATGTTGTATTCTTTGCCTACTGATACATAATCCTGATACCTGTTTTGCAGTCAATATTTATTGAAATGACATTATATGCCAAGCACCATTCTAAGCATTTGAAATCCAATAGTAAACAAAACTGAGAAAAACAATCTGCATTTTGGTCTAGAGAGGGTAATCAAAATATATAAGGGTGACCAGGGAAGATCTCTTTACATGACTTTTGAGCGAAGTATTGAAAAGGGAGAAAAAAAATACATATGTTCATATGTAGGGTAAGAAGGATCAAGAGAAAACCAAATGCAAATGTCCTAAGGTACATATATGCCTGAGTATTTGAAGAATTTCAAGGAGGCCACTGTGGGTGGAGTGGACTGTAATGAATGGTAGGAGTTGTGGTTAAGAAGGAGTTAAAGGCAAATGTTTAACTTGGATGAATAGATAGATGATAGAGATAGATAGATAGATAGATATGTAGGGGTTAATATGTAGACAGGATATAAACCTATGAGATAAGTTGATGCAAGTAGAAGTTGATAGAAAGTAGAAGCGACCCACAGGCTGAGCTCTGAACTTCTCTAACATTAAAAGGCCAGGCAGATGAGGAGGAAGTAGCAAAGTAGGTGCCATTCAGTAAGTAGAACATCTCTCGGATGTGCTGATCTGGAAGTCAAGTTTAGTATTCCACAAGCAAGTCTTATATGTCAAGGGAAATGGCAACTCAACATATGTATGAATAATCTTTGTATAAAAATTTCTAGTTAGACTTTGTATTTATACTCTCTGCATATAAAATTTTATTCAGAATTATTATAAGGAGAAAACGGCTGCTTATAATACTTATTACTTCTGTTTTCAAAAACCTTTGGTTCATAAAATTATTTTATCATCTTCTTAAAAGATTCAAGACAAATATTTAACATAGCTTTATAAAGATCACTCTATGTATGATGAGAATCATAAGAAGAATAAAATGAATAAATTATTGCATCATCTCTACCTTTTAACTATTCAACCCATGCTTCTCATTGCAGTTCTCTTACTTAGGATTGGTTGACTATAGTTAGCCTGAATTGCTGTCCTTGGTTGTCTACATTTTATCTTCATATTTAGTTTGTATCTTGATACCGGTAAGTATATCAACTTCTTATAATAGGCTATATCCTTTAAGTAACAATATGATATTTAGTGTTCTTTGACATCCAATTTATCTTTCAAATGGTGAATATGCATGTCTTTGTGTCACTTGTGACAAAGGTCAGAAGTATCATCTGTGATTATGAAGTATAAGAGAGCCGATGGGTTGGTGTAAGATTAAAGTTATATAACCTTGGCATTCTTTACCTATTTGCTACTACACAGACAGGTTTTTCATTTAACACTGTATTATTAATACCTACTATACAGAAGTAGTAAAGGCTATTTTATAGGTTCTGAATTGAGTACAGTTTTCTATATTTTATCAGTGACCTAGATGAGTAAATGTGTATGTTGGCTAGCCCTTAAGAGGAGAAGATTATAATTCAAATTGACCTTGACAATTTGGAAGAGTAGTTGGAACTAATGAAAATCCTGAGGTCAGATATAAAGCAGGAACTACTGTAAGGAAAAACATGATACATGCGAGACAGGGAATGACTAATTAGGCATGATCGTGGCAGAAAAGAACCTAGAGATCACAGGGACATGAATTGAACATGATTCAGCTCAGCAGCATTATTTTAGAGGCTTGAACACATAATACCGAAGTGTACTATAAAAAATAGGGCTATTCTGATAAAAAATTATAAGATAAAACTTCATCTACATTTTACATTGATCAGTTGAAAACTGAAACAGTATGTCCAAGTTTGGACAGCTTAAATCTGAAGAATTTGTAGAAGGCCCAAAAGACAGAAGCAGATTAAGTGATTAGAAAATTGGAATTTCAAAGAAGCAATGACAGTATGTTAAATGTGTGATTGAAGAAGCATGAGGAGTGATTTAATAACTGCCTTGAAGTATACAAGTGGTGATTCTACGAATTGCTGACCAAATGCTCTTGAGCTCCTTTGCAGTCAAATTCTTGTTAAAATTTCAACAGGGATGACATTAATTTGTTATTAAAAAAAAAAAAAACAGCCTGAAAGAAAGATTATAATGTGGCATGGACTAGAAAGGCTTATTTTTAAATCTAACTCCCTGAGAGTTGAGTGTGGATTTAGGCTTATAGATAATCAAGTCTGAATAGCAACTACTCATAACCCCATTTCTTCCTTAGTGATACGTAGCTTCAATTTTGTCTGTATACATACATATTTTGTTGGGGACTGAGTCACTTTTTTTATCTGAGTTTTTAGAGTAATAGTTGATAAGAGCAAACTGTATATTAAAAGTATTACTATTAGTTTACAAAAATAACCATTTGCACACACACACACACACACACACACACACACACACAAAAGATAGGTTGAAATTTATCTCCCAAATCTAAACTTTATTTTGATGTATGCATTATCCAGTTATTACTTTTCATGTTCTCTTCCACTGCTCAATTCTGACCTCATGAGAAGGCCTAACTTTATGTGGAAATGGAATATATCATTTCACTGATATGATTTAAGTGACACCAAAAACATGCCTAAAAATATCTATTCTATGTTAGTCCACTCGTTTGCCCTTATGTTGAAATTCTTCACCATTAATATCATACCTCCAGGCACTTATTTCTCAATAAGATTTTATATTTTAAGTGGGCCAGAGCATGGGGTTATCTAAGGGGTCTAAAGTATTTTAGCTAGCTATGAGTTTGACGTACGTCATTCTCTGCATCATTAAAAATGTACCTTCCACCATTCCCACTGGCACCTAACAGTCACAAGTTTCGATGAGAATGGTTTGATGGAGAGATAAGATCTGATAGATACGAGAGGAAAGAGGTCTTTCTTGAGAGCATTGCATACTGTCCACGTTAAGAGCACAGAGTCCTCAAAGCACAGGCAAACGGGCCACAGCAAGGCAACAGGGATGGTGTGCCCCAAGCAGAGCTGTAACTCATCTGAAAAAATGAATCAGAAAACTCTTAAGCTGTCATCCATTTCCATATTTGGCTAAGGGCCAGACACATAAATATGGAATAAGCATATCGTGGCTTATGTATACAATGTTTTGTTTTCTCAAAAGAGGCTGGTAGAAAATCAGTTTTTATCTAATATTAAAACTTTCTATGTTTTGGAGATCTCCTCTTTGTCACTCCTCCTATGAATTCTAAGCAAAGAAGTGAGAAGTAGGCAAGGTGAAAATATGTTCTTGAACATGTTACTTTGTTCTGAAACTATGTTGGTGAAAGCCTAAAAATTACTGATGGTTTCTTTTTTTTTTTTTTTTTAATGTTTATTTATTTATTTGGAGAGAGAAAGAAAGAGAGGGAGAGAGAGAGAGCAGGGAAGGAGCAGAGAGAGAGAATCCCGAGCAGGTTCTGTACCATCAGCACAGAGCCCCACGTGGGGCTCAAACCCATGAACCGTGAGATCATGATCTGAGCCGAAACCAAGAGTTGGACACTTAACTGAGTGAGCCACCCAGGTGCCCTTGATGTTTTCTTAATAATCTGTAGCCATACTGGTGTTGAGAACTGAAAGCATTCTGCTTTTTATTTCATTCCAAAGAAATTATATTTCCTTGCTTTAAAACTTTTTAAAATGGTAATCAAGTAAAAATTAAATTTAGGGAAGTTTTGCCTAAATTATTATAAATACAATTTTATCATAATTTCAGGGTCCTCTAAATAATCCTCGGGAATATCAGCATCTTGAGAACTGAATAAGTCAAAAACACCATGTACTCATTTTCTCCTCACTGATTATTAATTTTCCTTGTATTGGATTTATTGATCATTGATTCAGTCATTCTTCAAATACTTTATAAACCAAAAAGCATGAGTGAGGAAGAAATTATTTTAAGTATTTAGGGCAACAGAATTTAATGTGCGTGTGTGTATATTCATTCTTAATTTTTGGCATGTACTTTGCTGCCATTAAGGAGCTTAATGTCTATAGGGAAAATGGATGCATGAAGCAAAAATAATTCTAGAGAACAGTAGAAGATGTTCAATGATAGATGAGTGGCCTGAAATCAAACTGGATAATCATGAAAACTCACAGTGGAAGTGCTCACACATCAGCGTCTGTGAAGCTGTTCACGCCATGCCATCCATTCCCATCATGACTTTGCTTCTGCTATTCCTTTTCCCTTAAAAGTTGTCCTTCCTTTCCATTTACTTATTGGCTTGTTTTAACCCAAATAAGTTCTCTTTTTTTCCATTAAAATTGAGTTCAAGTGGTGTTTCTATAATACTTCAGGTCTCAAATGTGCACATTTCTCTCATTACATGTCTACATCAAGTTTTAATCATGTGTTTATATTTCTGCCTATTAGACTAGACCTTTTCATAGCTCAGGATCTGTTTTACTCATTTTTATATCCGTGTAGAAAAATAGGCTCAGCATATTGATGCTCAGCAATTGAAATATCATAATTATTTTCCAATTATCTTTCTCAATTTCTAATAGATTAACAGCAAATCACTTCCTTATTATATTATCCTCTAAGAAGGCCAAAAATAAACATATTACTGAAAAATAATGAAATGGAATGTTAATATCCTATTTTCCCTCAGAACGTAGCTAAAAAAAATTGCTCTCCAATAAGTCTGGGATGAACCTGAGAACATATGGGATGTCTCGAGTTGCAGAAAACTCCACTCTCAAACTATTTGCCTGAGCCCAAACAAGAATGTAATGATTCTTGAAACTGAAAGGCATAAAGCTTAAATCCTTTTTTTTTTTCAGGTTGATGATTTCCTCTTTATTATTGCACCTCCCACCTTCCCCCCACCAATTTCAGTCTCTTCCATCTGCCTCCAAAATGAAGGTAGTGAAAGGAAGGAAATGTTGGTTCTAAACCCTTTGGGCACTTAGAGAGGAACAGAAACCAAAACAATCACTGGATGTGACAGAGATTGACAATCAAGAAGTCTTAAAGCAGAGTATGAAAGGTAATTAAGAGAAAGGGGAGAAAGGAAAGATCCTATAGGCCACATCCCCCATTATCCTTCCTACAAAGAGGGGCTGGAGGAGAGCCTCAGACATTAGGAAGCCCAGGTCCTGAAGAAGGGAGGCAGTGGTTGAGCCTGAAGGAAGGGTAGGTCAGGGAAGGGAGGCCACCTCTCTCTTTGTCAAAAGCTTAAATTCTTGCTTAATCCAGTAGTAAGATTATATCACTCACATCCACTTTATCTTTTATTACTACATTCCTGCATTTTCTTTACTCCCACCCCACTCTCTCCATCTCTCTTCAAAACTTTTGCAAATATTGCATATTAGAGGTTATAGGTGGGTTATTATGTGTCTCTCTGGTGCTAAAAATGTTTTAATTTTTTTTTGTTTCTTTGTTTTGTTTTTTTTCTATATACCCATCCTTATAATCAGGGGCTTTGTCAATCCACCTAACTGTTGAAAACTATGAGAACTATTTTTTCAGAGGAAAATATTAATTCTGTCACCAGAATGTTTTTAAAATTCTGGCTGTCAGAAAATAATTATTAAATACACTACATTTTTCTCTTCTTTTCTTCTTTATGCTCTATTCAGTTTATTAAGTCACAAAACAAGTAATCATAGCTACTGAAATTCTGTTGATATTGACCAATGAGTTTCAATGTATAAATAGATAGATGCATAAATAAATATAAACAAAACAAAAAACCAAACATGCATTAACCTTGAAGTATAAATGGGCACTTTTAAAAAAGGAAACAGTTTTTAAAAAAAGGAAACAGTTTTTAAAATAAAATACTGTTTACTTGGGGGCGCCTGGGTGGCGCAGTCGGTTAAGCGTCCGACTTCAGCCAGGTCACGATCTCGCGGTCCGTGAGTTCGAGCCCCGCGTCGGGCTCTGGGCTGATGGCTCAGATCCTGGAGCCTGTTTCCGATTCTGTGTCTCCCTCTCTCTCTGCCCCTCCCCCGTTCATGCTCTGTCTCTCTCTGTCCCAAAAACAAATAAACGTTGAAAAAAAAAAATTAAAAAAAAAAAAATACTGTTTACTTGAAAGTTACTCAAAGACTTTGTGTTCTTCTTTCATTAAATTATTATTAAAGCATTGTTGGCCATTTTTTACATGCTACTGTGAGAAATTTGAGGCACCAAAAGTTTAAGAGTGATGAACCCATCTGTGGTAAAGGAAATAATGATTTTTTTAATAGGTACACTAAGTTTGAGAGGACTATATATTGGCAAAATATTTATCCAGTGCCTATTATGGCCACATACTATTATGGGCCAAGAATTGGACATGAATCAGTGAACAAGACAGTCGATGGCTCCAGTTTCATAGAATTTATATTTTAATAGGATGAATAGACATGTAAGCTTATAGTCATATAACACTTAGGTATGTGAGTCTATATCTCAGTGGAGATGTTTGTGCTAGAGCTATGTATTTGAGAGTTATTCTTATCCTTTACTCCCTTTTCGGTAAGAACTTATGAAGTAACACAATGCATTTCCACATCTTACTACTTCCAATCTCATTTCTCTGAGATGTCCTCTTTAGGCTCCTATTTTTCATTCTTCTAGTAGTTACTTTGATAATTCTAAATATTAGGGTTTTTCCTCTTTTTCTTGACTCATCTACTCAAGATGGTATGTATTGATTCTCTAATATGAAAGATGAAAATTTTAACTCACTTGTATCATTTCCTGTGATGTATAATCACCTATCTCTACATTTAACAAAGTACAGTCAATGTGTAATAATTTTTTCAAGGCAACTCGCTTTCAGATTTAGAAGGATCTAATTTTTCCCTTTTGCTTACCAAACTATGTAGAGACATGTAGTTTTGAAATTCCAGGTTTTTAACACCTAAGTCAACCTTTTTAGCTAAAATTCACCACTGCTCCACGTAGAACATTTCACCAGAGCTGTTTTGTTGCTGAACAGATGTTTCCACTACCTTGCCTTTGCTCATAATATTCCCCTTCTATTGGCCTCCACCTGTTGAGCTCTACACATTCTTCTGTATCTAGCTCATATGTTATTTCACACCTTATTTCCTTTGACAAATCTAATTGTCGACTCTGACTCTTTAGTCTCATAGACTTTGCTGAACTTCATTTTTAACAGTATTGTCTACTCTCATTCATAATTATTTTGGAATTCATTTTTTCTTAAGTGTAAGCTTCTTGGGACCAGGAACCAGATTGTCTACATAATTTTATCACCTAATGTATCCTGGTGCAATGTACCTCACATATTGTTTGTTTAATTAATATTCTTTTACCATTGAATGAAAGCATGAATGAATATTAGGGTCTTCCTGACATTAAAAGATGTTCCCAATTATTTGACTACAATATGTTATGATGGAGGTTACCTAAAAAAATGAATCTTGCCAAAAAAAAAGTTAGTGAAAAAGAAAGAATACTGTTAATATTTGATAAACAACAGCTAATTCATTATCACTGTTTACATTTGATAGAGTTTCAAAAAATAAAGGAAATTTATTAAATCTTGGATTTTGGGGCTCTGATCATCTGAATAGTTACATCTTCTGAGTACCTTAAAAGATAAAAATTTTCAGAACAGCTCCATTTATGTCTACCCTCTTTAAGCTCCACGGAGAGTCAAATGTAGGTCATTATTTGTGAAAAGATAAAATTTCTCATTTGGCTCAGGAGCCATATAACTGAACTAGATTTGTTTCACAGAAAGAAAAATAAAAATGAGTTTATACATATCTGTTTGTCTTTTTTGATAAGAAAACATAGAATGGCATAGCACATATTATTCCTTCCTCTTAATTTTAGGAAATTATATATATATATATATATATATATATATATATATATATAAGATGCATGTTAAAAAACACAAACTTTGGAAACCTTTAGAACTGGATAGATATTCAAAGGACATAGTATAAGCATAAAGAAGGTCACCTGGGTGCCTCAGTTGGTTGAGCATCTGACACTTGATTTCAGCTCAGGTCATGATCTCATAGTTTGTGAGTTCAAGCCCCGCACTGGGCTCTGCACTGACAGTGTGGAGCCTGCTTGGGATTCTGTCTCCTTCTTTCTCTCGGCTTCTCCCTTGCTGGCTCTCTCTTCTCAAAAATAAATAAACATTTTCTAAAAAGATTCTTTCTCTCTCCCTCTGCCCCTCTCCCCACTCTCTTTATCTCTTTCTCTTAAAAAATAAAATAAAATAGGGGCGCCTGGGTGGCTCAGTCGGTTAAGCATCCGACTTCGGTTCAGGTCATGATATCGCGGTCTGTGGGTTTGAGCCCCGCATCGAGCTCTGTGCTGACAGCTCAGAGCCTGGAGCCTGTTTCAGATTCTGTGTCTCCCTCTCTCTGACCCTCCCCTGTTCATGCTCTCTCCTTCCCTGTCTCAAAAATAAATAAATGTTAAAAAAGGTTTTTTTTAAATAAACTAAAATAATTAAATTAAAAATTAAATTAAATTAAATAAAAGGAAGCATAAGGAAAGAGAAAGATTAAAGGGACAGAAAACCTGAATGGGACACACAGTCAATAGGAGTAGTATGTATTGGTCTATGTCCTAGCCCTGGAATACATGTTCCCCTCCTTTAGGTCTTCTGGAATGTTCTGACCATCTGGATGTTAAGCTTTACAGGATGTCTACCAAAAGCTTTCAAAGCTATAGGGAGTGCTGCAGGAAGGCAGGAAGAAGAATGGTGATATTTTATAAAGAACCATGGTGTATAAGTTTCAAAATTTCATTTTTCATCTCGAAAATGTTTCATCAAACTTCATGAAAGGATAAGTTATATATGAAAGACCACTGGACAGGTGTGCTAAACAGTGGCAAAGCCTTTTCCTTTCCCATAAAACCCAGCATTGACAAACTCTTTCAACCCAAACGGGGAGTATGCTATCATAGTAAACTCACCCTTCATTAGGGTGTCCTTTTGTTTTGTTTTGGGGGGGAGGATTTATTTTTATTTATTTATTTTTCAATATATGAAATTTATTGTCAAATTGGTTTCCATACAACACCCAGTGCTCATCCCAAAAGGTGCTCTCCTCAACACCCATCACCCACCCTCCCCTCCCTCCCACCCCCCATCAACCCTCAGTTTGTTCTCAGTTTTTAAGAGTCTCTTATCTTTGGCTCTCTCCCACTCTAACCTCTTTTTTTTTTTTTTCCTTCCCCTCCCTCATGGGTTTCTGTTTAGTTTCTCAGGATCCACATAAGAGTGAACACATATGGTATCTGTCTTTCTCTGTATGGCTTATTTCACTTAGCATAACACTCCCCAGTTCCATCCATGTTGCTACAAAGGGCCATATTTCATTCTTTCTCATTGCCACGTAGTATTCCATTGTGTATATAAACCACAATTTCTTTATCCATTCATCAATTGATGGACATTTAGGCTCTTTCCATAATTTGACTATTGTTGAGAGTGCTGCTATGAACATTGGGGTACAAGTGCCCCTATGCATCAGTACTCCTGTATCCCTTGGGTAAATTCCTAGCAGTGCTACCGCTGGGCCATAGGGTAGATCTATTTTTAATTTTTTGAGGAACCTCCACACTGTTTTCCAAAGTGGCTTTACCATTTTGCATTCCCACCAACAGTGCAAGAGTGTTCCCATTTCTCCACATCCCCTCCAGCATCTATAGTCTCCTGATTTGTTCATTTTGGCCACTCTGACTGGCGTGAGGCGATATCTGAGTGTGGTTTTGATTTGTATTTCCCTGATGAGGAGCGACGTTGAGCATCTTTTCATGTGCCTGTTGGCCATCTGGATGTCTTCTTTAGAGAAGTGTCTATTCATGTTTTCTGCCCATTTCTTCACTGGGTTATTTGTTTTTCGGGTGTGGAGTTTGGTGAGCTCTTTATAGATTTTGGATACTAGCCCTTTGTCCGATATGTCATTTGCGAATATCTTTTCCCATTCCGTTGGTTGCCTTTTAGTTTTGTTGGCTGTTTCCTTTGCTGTGCAGAAGTTTTTTATCTTCATAAGGTCCCAATAGTTCATTTTTGCTTTTAATTCCCTTGCCTTTGGGGATGTGTCAAGTGAGAAATTGCTACGGCTGAGATCAGAGAGGTCTTTTCCTGCTTTCTCCTCTAGGGTTTTGATGGTTTCCTGTCTCACATTCAGGTCCTTTATCCATTTTGAGTTTATTTTTGTGAATGGTGTAAGAAAGTGGTCTAGTTTCATTCTTGTACATGTTGCTGTCCAGTTCTCCCAGCACCATTTGTTAAAGAGACTGCCTTTTTTTCCATTGGATATTCTTTCCTGCTTTGTCAAAGATTAGTTGCCCATACGTTTGTGGGTCTAGTTCTGGGGTTTCTATTCTATTCCATTGGTCTCTGTGTCTGTTTTTGTGCCAATACCATGCTGTCTTGATGATTACAGCTTTGTAGTAGAGGCTAAAGTCTGGGATTGTGATGCCTCCTGCTTTGGTCTTCTTCTTCAAAATTACTTTGGCTATTCGGGGCCTTTTGTGGTTCCATATGAATTTTAGGATTGCTTGTTCTAGCTTCGAGAAGAATGCTGGTGCAATTTTGATTGGGATTGCATTGAATGTGTAGATAGCTTTGAGTAGTATTGACATTTTCACAATATTTATTCTTCCAACCCATGAGCACGGAATGTTTTTCCATTTCTTTATATCTTCCTCAATTTCCTTCATAAGCTTTCTATAGTTTTCAGCATACAGATCTTTCACATCTTTGGTTAGGTTTACTCCTGGGTATTTTATGCTTCTTGGTGCAATTGTGAATGGGATCAGTTTCTTTATTTGTCTTTCTGTTGCTTCATTATTAGTGTATAAGAATGCAACTGATTTCTGTACATTGATTTTGTATCATGCAACTTTGTTAAATTCATGTATCAGTTCTAGCATCTTTTGGTGGAGTCTTTCAGATTTTCCATGTATAATATCATGTCATCTGCAAAAAAGTGAAAGCTTGACTTCATCTTTGCCAATTTTGATGCCTTTGATTTCCTTTTGCTGTCTGATTGCTGATGCTAGAACTTCCAGCACTATGTTAAACAACAGCGGTAAGAGTGGGCATCCCTGTCGTGTTCCTGATCTCAGGGAAAAAGCTCTCAGTTTTTCCCCATTCAGGATGATGTTAGCTGTGGGCTTTTCATAAATGGCTTTTATGATCTTTAAGTATGTTCCTTCTATCCCGACTTTCTCGAGGGTTTTTATTAAGAAAGGGTGCTGAATTTTGTCAAAGGCCTTTTCTGCATCGATTGACAGGATCATATGGTTCTTATCTTTTCTTTTATTAATGTGATGCATCACATTGATTGATTTCCAAATGTTGAACCAGCCCTGCATCCCAGGAATGAATCCCACTTGATCATGGTGAATAATTCTTTTTATATGCTGTTGAATTCGATTTGCTGGTATCTTATTGAGAATTTTTGCATCCATATTCATCAGGGATATTGGCCGGTAGTTCTCTTTTTTTACTGGGTCTGTTTCTGGTTTAGGAATCAAAGTAATGCTGGCTTCATAGAATGAGTCTGGAAGTTTTCCTTCCCTTTCTATTTTTTGGAATAGCTTGAGAAGGATAGGTATTATCTCTTCTTTAAACGTCTGGTAGAACTCCCCTGGGAAGCCATGTGGTCCTGGACTCTTACTTCTTGGGAGATTTTTGATAACTGATTCAATTTCTTCGCTGGTTATGGGTCTGTTCAAGCTTTCTATTTCCTTCTGATTGAGTTCTGGAAGTGTGTGGGTGTTTAGGAATTTGTCCATTTCTTCCAGGTTGTCCAGTTTGTTGGCATATAATTTTTCATAGTATTCCCTGATAACTGCTTGTATTTCTGAGGGATTGGTTGCAATAATTCCATTTTCATTCATGATTTTATCTATTTGGGTCATCTCCCTTTTCTTTTTGAGAAACCTGGCTAAAGGTTTATCAATTTTGTTTATTTTTTCAAAAAACCAACTCTTGGTTTCGTTGATCTGCTCTACAGGTTTTTTTAGATTCTATATTGTTTATTTCTGCTCTGATCTTTATTATTTCTCTTCTTCTGCTGGGTTTGGGGTGTCTTTGCTGCTCTGCTTCTATTTCCTTTAGGTGTGCTGTTAGATTTTGCATTTGAGATTTTTCTTGTTTCTTGAGATAGGCCTGGATTGCAGTGTATTTTCCTCTCAGGACTGCCTTCGCTGCATCCCAAAGTGTTTGTATTGTTGTATTTTCCTTTTTGTTTGTTTCCATATATTTTTTAATTTCTTCTCTATTTGCCTGGTTGACCCACTCATTCTTTAGTAGGGTGTTCCTTAACCTCAATGCTTTTGGAGGTTTTCCAGACTTTTTCCTGTGGTTGATTTCAAGCTTCATAGAATTGTGGTCTGAAAGTATGCATGGTATGATCTCAATTCTTGTATACTTATGAAGGGCTCTTTTGTGACCCAGTATGTGATCTATCTTGGAGAATGTTCCATGTGCACTCGAAGAATGTATATTTTGTTGCTTTGGGATGCAGAGTTCTAAATATATCTGTCAAATCCATCTGATCCAATGTATCATTCAGGTCCCTTGTTTCTTTATTGACCGTGTGTCTAGCCATTTCTGTAAGTGGAGTGTTAAAGTCCCCTGAAATTACCACATTCTTATCAATAAGGTTGTTTATGTTTATGAGTAATTGTTTTATATATCTGGGGGCTCCTGTATTCGGCGCATAGACATTTATAATTTTTAGCTCTTCCTGATGGATAGACCCTGTAATTATTATATAATGCCCTTCTTCATCTCTTGTTACAGCCTTTAATTTAAAGTCTAGTTTGTCTGATATAAGTATGGCTACTCCAGCTTTCTTTTGGCTTCCAGTAGCATGATAAATAGTTCTCCATCCCCTCACTCTCAATCTGAAGGTGTCCTCAGGTCAAAAATGAGTCTCTTGTAGACAGCAAATAGATGGGTCTTGTTTTTTTTATCCATTCTGATACCCTATGTCTTTTGGTTGCGCATTTAGTCCATTTACATTCAGTGTTATTATAGAAAGATATGGGTTTAGGGTCATTGTGATGCCCGTAGGTTTCATGCTTGTAGCGATGTCTCTGGTACTTTGTCTCACAGTATTCCCCTTAGGATCTCTTGTAGGGCTGGTTTAGTGGTGACGAATTCCTTCAGTTTTTGTTTGTTTGGGAAGACCTTTATCTCTCCTTCTATTCTAAATGACAGACTTGCTGGATAAAGGATTCTCAGCTGCATATTTTTTTTCTGTTCATCACATTGAAGGTATCCTGCCATTCCTTTCTGGCCTGCCAAGTTTCAGTAGAGAGGTTGGTCACGAGTCTTATATGTTTCCCTTTCTATTTTAGAGCATGTTTATCCCCAGCTGCTTTCAGAAAATTCTCTTTATCCTTGTATTTTGCCAGTTTCACTATGATATGTCGTGCAGAAGATCGATTCAAGTTACGTCTGAAGGGAGTTCTCTGTGCCTCTTGGATTTCAATGCCTTTTTCCTTCCCCAGATCAGGGAAGTTCTCAGCTATTATTTCTTCAAGTATACCTTCAGCACCTTTCCCTCTCTCTTCCTCCTCTGGAATACCAATTATGCGTAGATTATTTCTCTTTAGTGCATCACTTAGTTCTCTAATTTTCCCCTCGTACTCCTAGATTTTTTTATCTCTCTTTTTCTCAGCTTCTTCTTTTTCCATAGTTTTATCTTCTAGTTCACGTATTCTCTCCTCTGCCTCTTCAATCCGAGCCGTGGTCATCTCCATTTTATTTTTCAGCTCATTAATAGCATTTTTTTAGCTCCTCCTGGCTGTTCCTGTGTCCCTTGATCTCTGTAGCAATAGATTCTCTGCTGTCCTCTATCCTGTTTTCAAGCCCAGCGATTAATTTTATTACTATTATTCTAAATTCACTTTCTGTTATATTGTTTAAATCATTTTTGATCCGTTTGTTAGCTGTCATTATTTCCTGGACATTTTTTTGAGGGGAATTCTTCCATTTCATCATTTTGGATAGTCCCTGGAGTGGTGCGGAACTGCGGGGCACTCTATGGTGTCCTTTTGAAAGGCAAAACACTGGGAAGCCAATTAGCTTAGGAAGCTAGGCAGTGAACGTTCTATCTCCTCACCTCACCACACGTTGTTGCACAGCTTCAATTTAGCACTAATATTAAATTAATTTAATATTAATGTTATCCCTAATCTACCTGTGCAGAAAACCAAAAAGATTGTAATATCACATGTGGTAATGCCAGAATTCCTGAAGTGACTTTTGAAGTTAGGGATATGTGTTACAGCAATTAAAAACAGATTTAATAACTAGGCCTTGAGAAAACCAAAAACCACTCTGTGATACTTTGTTTTTAATTGGTTTAAAGAAGGTGACTTACCTTGTTTTAATTAATTAATATCTTCACTTCTAGAACATGCTGGTTTCAATATTATGAACCAAAGCCACGTAATAAACACCAACTGCCACCCCTCTAACTTGCACTCACACAAAAATCTACTTACCTCAAAGGTACCTTTTGGAAAGTAAGAACACTCTTGACTATGCCATGTAGAGGATGTAGTACCATTCTTGATATCAGAGTTCACTCAAAACAAGTTTTTCCCCCATTACCTTCTTCAGGCCACCAACGTAGGCAAAGAAAATATATTTACATGTGTGTATTTTGATTTTAAGTTACTGATAGTAGTTTCCATGGGATTTGTGGAAACATTTTAAAAATTACAATAAAGAAATTGAATAAAGGCAACTTCTCACTCAGGCAATTAGCTTTCTCTTTGTAACTATTTTCATAGGATTTTACAGGGTAAAGTTTTGGAATGTGTCTCCTTATTTCGTAGCCTAGCTCAACCAAATGTTTTTATAACTTCGTGTACAAGTCAAAGGTCCTCTGCGGGAATTCTGTGGGAAATATGCAGACTGACCCGCACATAAGGAACAAGGAAAACATCACAGCATGGGATGGGATGGAAGTTAAAATGAAATATTTGCAGCTCTGTGCATGGTTCTTTTAAAATCTTCCATAGGAGGCCTATGTTGGGCTGACAGAGGAGTCACATTTTTATGGTTACGATGCTATTTAGAATTAGACACTGTCTGGGTATGATTCTCTCCACAGATTTAGAATCCATTAAATATTGCGTGAAAAGAACAGTGGTAATTGAGACTTTGTCACTTAAATCAATTTACTTCTGCTGTAACACACCAAAGTGGATGTAGGAGGGGCAGACTGTCCCTTCCGATCTTTGTTAGCTGATGTCTCAGTAATAAATGGAAGCTAAAATGTGCTGTCAGAGGTCGATGTCAAATCTTAACTGTTACGCTATTAGCTGCCGACATTATCACTGATTGTTGCCTTTAACAACAAAAAGAATGATGATGTGAAGTTATGGGCAGTTCTATTTGTTTAAGTTCTCTGAGATCTATTAAAAAGTTCTACCCTTTAAAAATCCTAGCACAGTTTTGGAAAATTTACTTATTTTTTAAATAATTTAACCATTTCTGATGATTAGGAAGAAAAGTTATGATGTCAATGAGAATATTTTTTAAAGTCTTCATGTGAGATCACGGTTGTGGTATGTGCTTTGGCTTTTGTCTGACATAATGACTTCTAATAATTTTGCTTCTGTTATCAGTTTCACTAATGTCTTGAGAGTGTATTTCAAAAGGAGAATAAGAGAAATGAAGGAAGCAAAATGAAGGAGCGAAAGTCAACACTGCCATTTCAGGATGTTTCAAGAGAAATGTTAAAAATACAAACTACCTTAGTATTAACAGAAATTCTTGCTTATTTTCCCCTGTTAACATTAGGTGTGTGTTTATGATTAACATAAGGCTGCAAAACCCAGATCACAGGTTGGCATTTCATGTTGGAGTTACGTTGAATGATGTGAATTAAGCATAAGTATGGCTCATTTGTCAACATAACATAGAGTCTTGCAAATCCACATTCTAAGATTTATCAGTCTACTGAATGAACACAGAGAAGTGAAATTATCTGTTGCTAAATTTTTCAGTTTATTGTAAGATTGAGATTACATCCTCTAAGTTTTGAAGTATTCTCTGAAATAGCTATGATTGTGGTTTCTCTTATTCCAAGTATCTTAACTAAATGATTCAAACAATGTAAAATCTGTGAATTAAAAGGTGTTTTCAAAATTAGGGAAGATGTTCATTTTTTAGTTGTTTGGTTGGTTTGATAAGCATTTCCTGACCAGTAAGAATATTTTCTCAAATTATTTGATATGGGATAGTAAAGTTTACTAGTAAGTTGATAATTTCATTAACTTTCTGAATATGAATGAGTTATCAGAAAAAGGAGAAATGGATAGACAAATCAAATCAAAACAAAAGTTTGGGAAAATGTCGGTATCCACAAAAAGAAATTGTATTCCTTGATTTCACTCCTCTGTGATACTGTGATACCTTGTAATTCACACTCCCATCTCTCTGTTCCCATTTCCCCCATTTTATTTTCTTGTTGTTTTGAGCACTATTTTCTCTTGAGTAATTAGGTGTGTTCTGTTTTTTCTCAAAATTCATGCTTGGGAATAATATTAACCCTACAAAGATTCAAACCGACCATTTAATATTTTAAACGTTCCAACAATTTAATAATTATAGTCTAATAGTCCTTAGTACAACAGATATAGTTATTCTATAGATGAACTATCTCAACAAGTTAATGAGAGAAAACTGTAGTTAAAGTACTAGGAAGCTTCAATTGTCTTTTTAACACAAAGATTCATGGACTACCCTACTATGATGTAATGCTGAATTAAGGTTTTAAGGTAAGTTAGGGTGCTTCCTTAAACAAATTTATTTAGACCCACAAAGCAAGCCAGGATATTGAATTTGACTTTAAGTAAAGAGCAAAAATGAGTACAGAAAGTTTCACTCTAAATAATATTGAAACAACACAAGCCAACATTCAGAAGAATAAATGAAAATTAAAAAAAAAACACATATATGCTCACCAGTTTTTGAAAAGTGAAACTACAGGAAAATACAAGCAGTAAGAAAATATTAAAAACAATATTATTTTTATTTTTTTTAATGTTTTTTATTTTATTTTTGAGAGAGAGACAGTGTGCAAGTGGGGAAGGGGCAGAGAGAGAATGAGACACAGAATCTGAAGCAGGCCCTGGCTCTGAACTGCCAGCACAGAGCCCGATGCAGAGCTTGAACTCACAGACCGTGAGATCATAGCCTGAGCTAAAGCTGGACACTTAATCAACTAAGCCACCCAGGAGACCTCAAAACAATATTATTTTTTAAATGAAAACTATTGGGTATATTATTTTAAGAAACATCTTTTTAGTGTGTTATTTGTACCAAAAGGTCAAATGTTGAAACAGAAAATCCACTGCTAATAGTTCACATTGTCAACTGTCAGATAAATTGTCATTATTTTTTTTTTAAGTCATACCTTTTAAAAAGTGGGAGAGTGAATAAAATAAGATAGCAAACTGTCATGGGCTGAATGCTATATAAAACTGAGGAAATATATTGGCAAAAGACAAATATCTATTTTAATATAGCCATTCAAGTTCTAAAGCAAGCTTTCTTTCTTTCTTTTTTTTTTTTAATTGTTAATTGGGACCACTTGTTAAACTTTGTGCAAAAAGAATGACATGATATAGGAATAAAACCCAATAAATTATGTCCATCAGATCTTTTGGTGATTTCTTTTTAGTAATTTTTTGAAAAAAGCAATAAATGAGAAACACAAATGAGAAAATTAACTCATGTAAAAGTTTAGGCTATTCATTACTTTTATTTATTTATTTTTTAATTTTTTTTAATGTTTATTTTTGAGACGGAGAGAGACAGAGCATGAATGGGGGAGGGTCAGAGAGAGAGGGAGACACAGAATCCGAAGCAGGCTCCAGGCTCCGAGCTGTCAGCACAGAGCCCGATGCGGGGCTCAAACTCACGGACCGTGAGATCATGACCTGAGCCGAAATCGGACGCTTAACCAACTGAGCCACCCAGGCGCCCCTATTCCATTACTTTTAATAGGGACACTAAATATCAATATAACAGATATAAATAAATCAAAAGACCAGGACATTTTGAGAAATATCAATATAAAGTTTCAAAAAGTAGTATAGAATTTGGAATGTTCTGAAACCGCCATTATGCTTGAAGAATGACAGCTTGTCAACATGGTTCCTACAAGAAATGCTTCAGAAATTTTTCTAGGCAGGTAATTTTCTAGACCTGCACTGTTCAAAGTGTTACACATTAGTCACATGTGGTTGTTTAAATTTAAATTATTTAATTAATTAAATAAATAAAATTAAAGACCAATTCTTCAATAGCTATCTGTGGTGGCCATTGCCACCTTCAAAGTTACTTGTGTAAGGTGACATATTCAGAGTAATTTAACCAATCTGTAAAGATGCTGAGTTCTAAATATTAAACACTTGCTTGAATCTTTGTATTCCCTGAAGGCAGAGGTTTAATATTCTTACACAGACCCAGAAGGACAACTAGTATCAGACTCCTTCAATGACAATAATGGGATCAAAATCTGAAAAGCACCTTAACAAATAGGGGGGTGCTTCTGTAACCGATAGAAAGCCCACAAAGTTATAAAAGCCATAGCCTTTCCTGCAGTTCCCTTTTGCTTGGGGCTGGGAAAATCAAAATTCCTTTGATTTTGCAATATACTTTTATTGGGGATACTGAAAGTGGAGGTGTAATTAAGGCTTTGATACATTCTTCTCCCAACTGCCCCCCTCAAATACAGACAATTTTGCAGAAATGTGCAAGGGCTCCAGAAAACCATAAAGCCATTCTGAGGATTCCCTCACAATCCACGATCCAGAAATTAATAAGCCCAATTTTAAAAGATATTCCGGAAACTTATAATGTGTGTATCTTTAAGAAGGAAGTGGCATTTTTTAGCATCAATCTAGAAAAAACTTAAATCTGCCTGATAAGTTCACGTGGATTTTGTTTGTTTGTTTTCTGGATGCAGTGGTTTTCAACTTTTGCTTTTAGTGGTATTCGGTGTTTAAGTCAAATGTTAAATAGGAATCATATCCTAAAATATAAATTCAGTATTTTTATTGGTGTATATTTATTTTAAGTTAAAATTTACTCCATTTATTTATTATTAAGTTAATCCATGAGAATGTTTAAATGAGGCCAAAATTCTGTAACTGAAATTTTTGGATACTTAAGCATATCAAATAGTAATATTTCATTTTTAACATCTACCTTATAACCTAAGATATCCAAAATATATAAAGAACTCCTTGTACCAAAAAAAAAGATAAAGAATCCAGTAGGGTCTGGACAAAGCAGTTAAACAAATATTTCATCAAATAGCCCAATTTTACATAGCCAATAAATATCTAAAATGATGCTCACTATTATCAGAGAAATGCCAATTAGAACTAAAATGAATGATTTTTATGGACCCATTAAAATAGCAACATTAAAACATCAGAAAATTCCAAAAGTTGAAGAATATGTATAGTAATGGAAAGTCTCAGACATTGGTGGTTGGAATGTAAATTGATATAATCCTCTGGAAAACTTTGCATTGTCTGTTAAAGCGGAACATACTTTTACCTCCTGATCTGGTAAGTCCACACCTAGGAATACATCCAAAAGAATAATGCAATCATATGTATGAAAGGATATGAATGCGAATACTTAGGATATTAGTCAATATTAGCCACTAACCTAAATGTCCAAGAAACTAGAATGAGTACTTAAATTATGAAATATGCACACAATGGAGAAGTAATCAACAACTCCCACAAACAAGAATAAATGCCACACAAAATAATTCATGAAAGAAGCGAAATAAAAATACATGCTGTGTGTTTCTTTTGAAATAAAATTTAAAAATCTGGGAAACTTAATTCTAATACTTAAGAATGCATAATTATGTAACAATACCATCAAGAATATCAGACAAGGATTATTATAAAAGCCAAGATACTGGTTATCTTTGGAAGAATGGACAAACAGGACTAGGACAAAAAGGGAGCTTCAAGAGTGCCAGGATACTCTATATCTTCATCTTAGTGAGTAAATTTGTTCACTTTATGATAACTCATAAACTTACATTTTTGTCTTGTGTACTTTTCAATATGTGTGCTTCATTTTTACAGTAAAATGTGTTTTAAAACGTAACAGGATTTAGATCATTCTGTGAGGGTGTCCACTCTGTGTCCATCTGGGCCATTTACCAAGGGAGTTGCAGCCCAGAGATCTGGCAGTGGTTACCTAGAAGGTCAAACTTTTAATCACATTGTAGCTTTTGTTTGTTTATAAGACTAAATGAATAAATGAAACTTATACCCTAGGGTGTGTATCAAAGATCAAAGCTAAGGAAGACAAATTCAGTCACTGAGACAAATACAACATTAGAGAAGCTAAAGATGGAAAGAAACAGAAAGTGAGAGTTAATGCTGAAAGTAACTCTATGTGTATTTTTACTAACCACTGACCAACCATACTGTTTGAGAATTGGCCAGCCTAGCTTAGAGACACAGAGTAAAAAATAACAAACAATAAACCAAATGCTCTATCATATGGACTCTATTAAATATTTGACCATGGATTTTCATAAGTCATATAAAAACATAGTCCTTTTCGATTACTGTCAAGTCCTTTTTAAGGTCCCCCAAAGAAATACATATTCAGAATTCAAGTCCAATTCTACACATCTTTCTTACTATTATGCTTTGTCACCAAAGTCTGATGTGATTTTTTTATGAGCTAGACTGATGAGGCACTCTTCTGTCTAGGTTAAAGACAAAATCAAGGACCCTGTTTCCACTTTTTTTGTAGTCTACGCCTATTCTAAAACTCAGATGGTAAGAAAAAGTTAATTAAAAAAATATATCCACATGTGCAAGAACAGAAGCGCTTTCCCTAACAATTAGTAAAATCTTGGTCTTTCTAGGCCTAGTCATCTTCCAAGTAAGCAGTTACTCTATATGCACAAGTGGAGGAGATAGAAACAGTCTCAGAAATGGGTTTCCAGGAATAAAGAACATGCATCTAAGATTGTGACTCTGGCTCTTGTATCAGCATTTCTGGTGAGGATGAACAGAAACAAACAAACAAACAAACAAACAAACAATATTACATGCTCCTGAGGGCAGGTGGTAGAATAGTTATGCTCTGTCCTTTATTTGGTCTAATAATAATGGCTATAATAATGGTTGCTGTTCGTTGAGCTTCTATGCAACATGTCTAAATACTACTTATATGGCATCTCATTTACATATGATAAAAATTCAATGAGGAAGGTATTATTATATTTTATAAATAACAGAAGTAAGGGACAAGAGGCAAAATAAATTGCATAAGGTCATGCCTGGTAATGAGGAGAGCCAAGATTTTGATCAAAAACAAATATTTTTTTTCATTAAATCACACTGACTTAGGCTCCTCCCACACTAAGGCCTCAAAATAATACCTGAATACAGTTTGGGATCACCATTTACTAAAACTCAAAACAAAATAAAAACAAAAACAGAGAAAGGAAAGATATAAGAGTAAGACAATCAAGAGAATAACTATATTCTTCTATTAGACAAGATCAAAGAAGATTTTTATTTTGGAAATATGAAGATTGAATGACAGATAAATTAAGTTTATAGAATTATGAGGTATATTGATATTATTTACATGGATTTATATAGAGAATCCCAGAATGCTTTAACGGTTTGTTTCTTATTAATCATGAAAGAGGCCATTTAAAAATAAGTCAAATGAAAGATCCTTAACACAGTAGATAGGATTATTACAGATTTCTACAGCACCAAATATTATATAGAATAAAGAGTTAAGTTAAATTCCTAGTCAATGGACAAAACCAGGCCATTAATAATGTATTTGTGCTGCCATCCTAAATTTGCCATTATATTAACTGGCCAGAATTACTAAGAAATTGAATCATGGAAAGGATATACCATTGGTTTGATCACTATGCCAAGTCTTCTATACTAAGATATCTATTATTTAATTGTCAGTGCCTAATTTATTTGGATTTCTCTCTTTTCAATCTTTTACCTCACTCATTATATGAAAAATGTATAATTTCTACTACAAAGGTAGAGACTAACCATTTAATGCCGCATTCCAAATCACTATGATGAATAAAAGTGTTTAATAATTGTAATAACTTTGTAACTCCTTGACAATCTTACAGATAATTATTATTTTAGACTATAAATACTACCTCCAAAAAGGCAAACTGTCATCTACTTTGAATCATGTAATTGTCAGTCTTCTGTTCAAAATTCTAAACCATAGCAACAGAAATTTACTTACCATTTTAAGGAATGCAGGTGAGAAACTAGGAATAATTTGCTAAGAAACCAATAGGCAGAAATTTAGGGATGTTTAAACATTTAAAATGAATTCATTATTTAGTTTGCTTTTGTTTATTTAGAGAGTATATGTTTACATAATTATACATATGCATATATATGTATTTATATATGTATTCCATATACAAAATAGGCATTCCATATATATATAAGCACATGTGTAGTTCACATATATGTATTGTATCTATTTATTGCTTATATATGTATTCATTCCACACATGCATGTATATATGCACATATGTATACACATATATTCCATATATATGTGTATGTATATATATATATATAAAGGTGGAGTGGAAATCCATGGCCATTGCCTCTAAAATTGTTAGAGATGAAATGTAAAATGGTTCCTCTAAACATCTTGTTTTAGAGAGCTAAATCACATTATGTGAAAGACAAATCAATACGCTTGTTTCCAGGGGGAAAAATTGGAGATTTGATTTATTTTAGATCTATATTCAAAAGTTCAGCAGCACATCACTATCACTTTAACCCATAAGGCTTATCACAATAAACTTTTTATAATGACAACTGCTAATAGAAACATTCTTTATGTATTATTAACATTTTGTTGTTATTTATGAAAGTTTCTAAATGCAAATCCAAGTAAAAGATAAAAATTGTGCTCAAAGAAAAATAATCTGATCTATTCCAGATCTGAATTTACATTATGATATTGTGATAATTTAGGAAATCTATTTTTTCAAGAAATCTAGTAATTTTGTCTCTTAGTAAGAACACTTTTGTGAAAGGTTGAAGTTCAGTTGTTTGATCTAGAGCCTCTCATAAATCAACATGTGTATTTGGTAATGTACTTCAGGGGCCAATTGTGAAAGTGTCAGGAAAACATTTAAGTTACTTAGATACTATTTAGGGACAACCTCATTGATGTAATCTGCTCTGTTAAAATACAAACAATAAAACACATCAAATTAGTTATTACTTTAACATCCAGAAAACCCATCATACGACTGAATTCTAGGGTTGGGATTTTATTGACAAACAGTATATGTAACTTTGTATTAAAAGGGAGGTTTTGTTGAGACCCTAAGGTGATACATGAGAGCTACAAAGAGATTGAAAGGCGAACGTTTCTCAAGTGTGTTCTGAGAACCATTTATCCAGTTCTTAAATCTCTCACCTGAATCCCAGCTGCAAAGTTTAAAAAGTGAACAAGGAACTGAGTGAATGTTCTGATGATGACCTACAGGAGAAGTTGTTGCTGCATTGGATTTGCTCTGGACTCCAGAGTTTCTCAGAGCAAAGAATGTGTGTAATGCCTCCCACTGAATACATGTGGGGAATGGCAGGAAAGAGGGTCCGCATTTAGATTCTAGTCAAGAAAGTTGCTTGGTAGTGGTAGAAAGAACTGCCAGTGGACAGCTGGATTCCTAGGAAGATGTGGGAGACATAAAGCCAGATGTGAGAGTCTTAAGCCAGTAAAAAAAAAAAAAAAGATTTTAGTCATCAAAAAAGGCTGGCGATTATGAATACAGCAGAGTGTCACTTGAATTTAGATCTTTGAAATGAAAATGGCTGTAAGAAAAAAAATGGGAAGTACATTTTGTAAAACCTTGGATCACAAGCAGTACAGCTTTGGGATCCTCTAGTGAAATGTGACATTAAGGGGAAAAAAAGCTTTCTTCTTTTCCTTGCTGCATTCTCTTTGAGATAGTTGTACTATTTTGGCACCATGAGTGCTTGGCAGCAGGGACCAGTGAGAGACAGAAACAGGGACACAGGACACAGATGGATTTACCTGGAGGAGCAGTGAAAGCACCCCTGCACCTGGTGAAGAAGTTCCAGCTGTTTGGTTAAGAAGTTGAACTTCCTGGCTGTGCCTCAGGAATTTCCAAGTGCATGTGAATACCCTGGAGAGCACAACGCAGCAGGCCTGATCAAGGCAACCTTGAAGACCATAAAAAAGCAGCAGAAACTGCGACCTCATTGGAATAGGAGTGGGCTCAGGAAGAAAAACAAAGCACTTAAATCTAAAGCAATCGTGGTAAAACCATGATGATCCCAGTGAGGATGGCTAGATTCGTGACTATTGCATACACCGTGGAACAACACCCACAAATACCACCTTTTAGAAAATGGCTTCCGCAGAGACGAGGCAATCCCAATAAAAGTGGGTGTGGTCATAAGCACGTGTAGAAACCAGAGGACTCCAAACTTCGTGAAATCTCGGCAGGCAATGGGCTGTGCAATGGTGTGGGCTGTGGAAACTGGAGTTGCTACATTTGTAGGTAGCAGCACAGTCCAGGAGATTTTGAGTTATGTCAATGTCAGTAATTTACATGCCCAGGCAGGTAGGAACTAGGGAAAATCAATATATCAACATTTAAACAACCAAAAACATAATCTCATAGTTTTCTATCAATTTCATTGATGAAAAAGGGCAACCCATCTTTCTAGTAAAATCCCAAATTAAAGTAGACTAAGATTATTTTGCATTGCACTTGATTCCTTAAAATTATAAGGGAAAATTGCATGAAAATTAATTGATGGTACTAGTTTTTGAACATATCATTTTAAGAACTGGGTAATAATGAATATTCCACAGTATCTACATATTCCTAATTGTTAGGTATCAAAGTTATTTCCAAATTTTAATATTAAGAGTAATGCCTCACTAAACACATATTTGCTTCAAGTTTTCCCATTCTGTCCCAGGATAATTTCTTTTTACTAGAACCCAGGATATGGAATTATGGAATTACTTAACAAATATTGCAAAATTGTTTTTAAGATTGTTTATAGAAATCACACTTCCAACAGCAAAGAAAATAAACATTTGATTTCTCTTTTATCAACCTAAAGTATTCTTTAATATTTCCTAAACTGAAAGGGAAAATAAATGTTTCACTGATGGCTTAATTAGCATTTCTTTACTTGTTAATAAGTATTATGATTTTTCCAAGTTAGTTGTTGGTCATGATGACTTTATATTTTTTTCACCACTTACATTTTGAGGTTTTGGTTTTGATTACAAATTTGAATGATTTATTTTTTAATTATCAACTTTACTTTCATACCAAATAATTGTCATATGTATTAGTTTTATTGCCTATTAAATACATGAATGTTTTCTATTGCAATGTGCTTAAATTTATCAATCTTTGTTTTGTGTGCTTTTTTCTATACTATATCTGAACTTAGAAAATCTGCTTCCCACTACTTCTACCCAGATTTAAGATATGTTCATTTTTATTTTCTCCTGGTTTTATAAATATGTAAATATTCAACATACTTCAAGTTTGCTTTGAGGTAAGGTGTGAAATAATGGGTGTATTGATTTTTCTTTACAATTTCCAAAGCAGTCATTTGGTTGTGATTTATTGAATAATAGATTCCTTCCCCTCTGAACTGTTAGTAGGTCTCCATACATTTTAGTTTTAACAGTTATTACTGATTAAACTTGATAAGATTATAATCCAATATATTTTTTTATTAATAGCTACCTATGAAATAAATAGTGAAGGGTATACTTCGCTCACTATCACTGAGCATAAACATAGGCTCTATCTGCCCTACAGTTTTATAATTTGGAATAATTTGGATTTAAATTCTGGCCCAAGAGTTTATTAGGTTTTAGGAAATTATTTAACCCAAAATCCAATTATAAATTTTGTTTTATGTCTGTGAAAAATAATGCTGCATTTTTAAATGAAAAATAACTACCTAACACTGATCATGGCATACAGTAGACTCAAAGTTATATGTTTTATGGCTTGTGGTAATTGAATTCATTTTTAAAATTTTCATACCATGCTTTAATCACCTAGCAACTACATGTAATAAAAAATTCAAAACTCAGACTAGCATTTTCTTCAGAGGAGAGGTTAGATGGGTTATCAGCTGTGCTAAACCATTCTAATTATGGCTGGGCAAAGCCAAAGCCAAGGAATAGAAGCGATGTTATATCTTATAAAATATCCTGTATCTTATTCCAACAAGAGGACTGCATAAAAGTAGGCAAGAAAATTTGGTCGAATACAAACTTTAAAGGAAGGTTTTAGTGGAAAGCTCAACTAGATTCAAGGCAGCTTTCATTTCACTATAATAAATAATAAATCCTTAAATTCCCAAGTTCAAATGGAAGCAGACTGCAGTCTCTGCATAATTTTCTGGTAAATTTTCATTAGGATGAGCATTTCCCAATGCACATAACACTGAAGCGTACACACGAACATAATAGTGAAAACTCACAAAGTATGTGTGGTGGTGGGGGGGAGGTACAATTTCCACCAAAACAGAGAAGCCATCATTTATGAAGAAAAATTCCAGTGAAATGAAACAAAAACATAAGAATAAGAATTTGTATAAATTCCAAAACCTTTGAAATGTAGAACGGATCCTGTATAGATAAGAATACAACAACAGGTGACATCAGAGAGCAGTGGAGAAATGGAGACACATTATAATGAATGGTTGAGGACAATTTTCAATCTTATAACAAATACCAAATAATTCAATATAAATGCATTAATTTGATATAAAATTTAAAACAAAAACCAGATGGAAATACAAAATATATTTATAAAAAGTATAGATCAATAAGAACCTCCAAGCTTAAAACCTATATAATATTTCACATTGAAAATGTTTTACAGATATGACTATGTAGCAATAAGTCAAAAATAAAGTGGAAGGAGTTTTCAAAGCAAATAGGTCAGAAAAAAACGTTATTAGAGTCAGTGCCATCTTTCATTTATTCAAACTAAGGACAACAATTTATTGAGTGTCCAGAAGTGTCAGATGCTGGCCTAGAAATACCGAATATATAGTTTGAAAAAACAACTGCACTCCTGTACTCATGGATCCTAGAATTTTCGAGACACAAGGTAAATAAATATTACACAAGGAGTTATAGAAGTTAAATTTTGATGAGTGCTGCTAAGCAGAAGTATAAGAAAGATATCAAGAATACACAAGATTCTCAAATCTTGCTCAAGATTTCCGTGAGCAAGTGACATGGCTCAGGTAAGCCCTTGAGAATATTAACAAAGTGAAAAGGGCAAAGGGAGACCTTCCAGGCAGAAGGAGCAAATTATGAGATATCCAGAGAGTATAAGGGAGTTTCAAATATCTGAGTTAGTGGAAGAAGACCAGAGTGGGAAAGATGAGGCTGAACAGATATATGAACTAGATCACAAGTGCCTATGTTAAGGCAGAGCAAGCCAACATCATTGAAATGTTTTAAGCAGAGCAGTAGCAAGACTATATTTCAATTTTGAAAAACTCATTCTGACTCTTGTGTGAAAATGATATTGGCAGGGGCAAGAGTGACTCTGCCAAGCCAAGAGTACTGTAGAGGGAGAGGCAGTGCAAAGGGTGGCTCCCAAGTGTCTGTCATAAGCAACAGAATGAACGGGCAGTGTCACTTATGTGATGGGAAATACCAGAAGGGGGTTGGATTTAAAAGACAGGTGATACATTGATTTTTTTAATGTCCAGTTGGAGGTACATGAGAATAGTTAAGTGTATGTTAAATGAAAAAACAAATACAAATGGTAATACATACTAGGATTTCAACTTAGTTTAAAAAAAAAAAAAAAAACAAATACATGGCTAAAAAGTTGCAAGAAATCACACCAAAGTAGAAATTTCACCAGTTCTAAGTTGTAAGTTGGGATAATTGTTACACATAAAAGACTTTTTTTGTTAATTTACAATATATTTTACAAAGAGTGATTTATTTTTAATCTTAGAACTCTTCATATTTAGTGCTTTAAAATTTCTTCATATGTATTAGGCCTTTTACCTACTGTAAGGACAAGTCAGAACCTTCTCTCTGTATACGTTCATAAGACAAATATGCTAATGCTGATACTGCTATGTACATTAAGTAGGACATACTGGATCACTATGATGAACAAAATTTCATGGAGATTAGTTAGCCTCTTTCTGAGTAATCATTCAACATCTCTTTAGCAGGTGCCCGCATTAATCATGTCAGACGCAACGGAACATGTATGTCATGCTAGTTAAAATAATAAACTGCATGATGTTAAATAAATGTCTAGTCTATTTTAAGAGTAAAGCCTCATGTCCCTGGGTGGCTTAGTTGGTTAAGTGTCTGACTTCGCCTCAGGTCATGATCTCATGGTTTGTGAGTTCGAGCCCTGCATTGGGCTCTGTGCTGACAGTTCAGAGCCTGGAGGCTCCTTCAGATTCTGTTCCTCCTCTCTCTCTGTGCCTCTCCCCAACTTGCCTTCTGTCTCTCTCTCTCAAAAATAAATAAACATTAAAAAAATTTAAAAAAAGAAAGTGAAACCTCATGAAATCATTACTGCCGTTCTCAGTGGGCTTGGTAAAATTTTGTGAATGCTTTGTAACTAATTCTATTTGAATTTTGAGTGTACTTTCTTAATGTTCTATTTTTTTAAGGCTAGGCTTTATGTTTTTATTTTTAAACAGAGAAGTTCACCAACAAAGATCCTATCATAAACCAAGTTTTTGTTTTTTCCCTAAGAGAAATTTTTTAATAACTCAACTGGGTTTGTGGGTTTTGAGTTATGGGCCCTTCACACTTAAGATAAAAAACAAAACATTTAGACTTATTCAGTAAAGTATATTAAAAGTATATTCAACTTGACGTTATGACCAATACGGCCCTCAGGGTTAGCCTGTAAATTCAGGAATTGTCAAAGAGTTAAAGGCTTTGTTTCTTACAGGCTATATATAATAGCCAGATCTTTATCCTCTTACTGGTGAAGTTTCAAAAGCAATCCCTGAATATACATTTATTGTATATATATATAGTTTAGAGACAAAGTGCTCAATAGTATCCTAATTCCTGCCTTCGAGGATCTTATACATTAATAATTGTAAAAATAAGGCATACAGAAAATGACTGTAATATATGATTCTATGTGTTTCACATACTATAGAAAATAATATAGAAAGTTTAAGAAAGCATTTTACCATATTATATATGACTTCATACAAGTAAAATAAACAATATAGTTTAATATATATATATATATATATATATATATATGTATATATATATTTTGAGAGAGAGAGAGTGGGGAGGGGCAAAGAGAGAGGGAGAGAGAGAGAATCCCAAGCAGGCTCCACACTGTCAGCACAGAGCCCGATGTGGGGCTGGAACTCACGAACCGTGAGATCATGACTTGAGCTGAAATGAAGAGTCAGACACTCAACTAAGTCAGTCAGGCATCTCTCTCTCTCTCTCTCTCTCTCTCTCTTTTAATTTAAAAACATGAGACATGAGAGTCCAGAATCCTGGAAGAATTAATCAGGGATTGATTGCCTGAACAAAATCCCTGAAGGAAGTTTTCAAACTATATTAAGTCTAGAAATCTGTGTGTTTAATGTCTTTGCTTTCTGTTGCTCTCCCACTGCAGTGCACCTGGGCAAATGTGTAAGACACTGAGAGTCTCAGCACCGACTGCCACAGTTCTGGTCCCTCAGTTAACTCACAAGTGACAGGAGAAGGAGCATCAGCATTTTCCCAGTATCAATCACCTGAAATTTCTTTCTTGACATCTTACTAGTGTCAAAAAACAAAACATGAGATTACTTGAATATGCAACTGCCTTGACTTGACAAGATTCAGTAGGATGAAACCAAGTTCTGTAGTATCCAAAAGCATTCTCAAAATTGCACACTAAATTCATCCCTCTAAGCATTACTCAGATACTCTTCTTTTTAACTTATGCTTTGATCATCTCACAAAGTCAGTTTCTTTCTCCCTCCTTCCCTCAGAGTGAAACTAGCTGGACCAGCTCTAACTTAGCATCTGGTTTCTGGTTACTTCATTGTAGGGTGGATAGCCCATTATTAGGGCCTTTGCATGTTACCAAATTCTACTGTTTAAACGCCTATTATGTACTTGTCTCCTCTGAAATTATTTGGTTACAAAAGTGTAAATATTGATCTTTTACTCCCTTGATACTGATTATATGTGGTCAACAGTTTAACTACCAAATATGATATCCTTAATTTTAAACATCTTACCTTACTTTGTTCTATTTCTAACATCATAGCATCCCCTTGTTCCATAAAATAAATTTTCCCCATTTAATTCCTCCATTGTTAATAGAGCCCACTTAATATTCCTTCACTTTTATACATTTACCTAAATTTTTGTCTCCCTATAAAAAGATCACTACATTTTTATCCTGCCCTTTTAGCAATTCTTTTTTTTTAATTGAGGTATTGTGGTAGGGTCCCCTCCCTAAGGAGAAAAAAAAAACAAAAACAAAAAAACCCTCAAGGCAACCTGGCTATAAGTGTACGTGACAACATCCCTCATGACCTCGTAACATGACACCACTTAATCAACTTCACGTTTGTGTGTCATCATCTATGGGAGACAAGGAAATAGATAATGTATACAAAACTATGCCACGTGGCATTCAGGGCTCAGTTCTTCAGGTATGAACCCAACTGAGCAGTGCTGACACAAAGAAAGTTGTTTCCTGTAAAGAAAAGTCTCAGTGTCATGACTTTCTGTGTGATATCCTGCTACAGTATAGTTAACACACAACGTTATATAGAAGCCAGGTGTACGACATAGTGATTCCACACTTTATACATTATGCATTGCTCATCACAAGTGTAGTTAACTGTCACCGTACAATGCTTTTAAAAACACTGATTATATTCCCCATGCTGTAAATTTTATCCCTGTGGTTTATTCGTTCCATAAATGGAAGCCTGTATCTCCTACTCCCCTTCACCCATGTTGCCCATCCCCCACCATCCCTCTTAAATATGTGTGTGTGTGTGTGTGTGTGTGTGTGTGTGTGAGTGTAACTGTATATCATCTTCTTTATCCATTCTACTACTTATGGACACTTGAGTTACTTCCACAACTTGGCTAATATAGAGAATTCTGCAATAAGCATAGAGGTGTGTAAATCTTTTCAAGTAAGTGTTTTCTTTCTTTTTCTTTCTTTCTTTTTTTTTTTTTTTGATAAACATCCAATAGTAGAATTACTGGATCATATGATATTTCTATTTTTATTTTTTTAGAAGCCTCCATACTGTTTTTCACAGTGTCTGCAATGACTTATATTCCCATCAATGGTGCATGAGAGTTACCTTTTAAAAAAATATTTTAATGTTTACTTTTGAAAGAGAGAGAGAGAGAGAGTAGGGGAGAGGCAGAGAGAGAGGGGGACAGAGGATCTGGAGTGGGCTCTGCACTGACAGCAGAAAGCCCGACGTGGGGCTTAAACTCATGAACCATGAGACCATGACATGAGCTGAAGTCTGACTCCTAACTGACTGAACCACCCAGGCACCCTGAGCAATCCCTTTTTTCACATCCTCACCAACACTTGTTATTTCTTGTCTTTTTGATGCTAGCCATTCAGACAAGTGTAAGGTGATATCTCATTGGGGTTTAGATGTGCATTTCCCAATGATGAATGATGTTGAGTATGTTTTCATGTGTCTGTTGGCCATCTGTGGGCTTTCTTTGAAACTGTCCATTCAGGTTCTTTGCCCATTTTTAAATGGATTATTTGCGGAGGGTGGTGTTGAGTTGTATAAGCTCTTTATATATTTTGGATATTAACTTTTTATTGGATGTATAATTTGCAGGTATCTTCCCCCGTTCATAGGTTACATTTTTATATTGTTTATGGTTTGCTTAGTTGTGCAAGAGCTTTTTATTTTGATGTAGTCCCAAAAGTTAATTTTTTGCTTCTGTTTCTCTTGAATGAAGAGACATGTCTAGAAAAATGTTGCTAAGGCTCATATCAAAGAAATTACTGCCTTGTTTTCTTCTAGGAGTTTTATGGTTTCAACTATCACATTTAGCTCTTTAATCCATTGTGAGTTAATTTTTGTGTATAGTGTAAGAAAATTGTCCAGTTTTATTCTTTTTCATGTCACTGATCAGTTTTCCCAGCAATATTTATTGAAGAGACTGTCTTCCCCATTATATATTCTTGACTCGTTTTTCATTGATTAATTTGATCATATAAGTATGGGTTTATTTCTAGGCTCTCTATTCTGTTGCATTGATTTATGTGTCTATTTTTGTCAAGCAGTACCATACTGCTTGATTACTACCAGTTTGTCATATACCTTGAAATCTGGCATTGTGATATCTCTGGCTTTGTTCTTCTTTCTCAAGTTTACTTTGGCTATTCAGGGTCTTTTGTAGTTTCACACATATGCACATATGTTAGTATTATTGGTTCTAGATCTGTGAAAATGCTGTTGGTATTTTGGTAGGGATTGTATTATATATGTAGATTGCTTTGGGTAGTATGAACATTTTAACAATATTAATTCTTCTAATCCATGGGCATGGAATATCTTTCTATTTTGTTATTTTTAATTTCTTTCATACATGTTTTATAGTTTTCAGAATACAAGTCTTACACCTCCTTGGTTAAATTTATTTCTAGGTATTTTATTCTTCTTGGTGTCCTTTTTACTTTTTTTTCTTACATTTTTGACTCCACAATAAAATTATTAAAAAAAATATACTTACCATTTATTAAATCCCATAAAATAAAAAAAGTATTTTTTTTCTTCTGAGATTATCATTCAGTCAGTTGTGAATCTGGAAGCATAGTTCAACAATTGTAGGTGGCTTTCACTTCTTCCTTGTTCCATTGTGTAAGAGTGTCCATACCTTTCCACCAAGTCTTCATGTTGTAGTTTATTGACCTCTGTTTTTATAATCTTATACTTTTCTTATATTATGCACCAACAAACTAGCTAGTTATCAACTTGCTATACACACTGTTATTTCCATCAAGGGCCACTCTACTTTCCTAATGATGTACAAATGAGGAACCTGTCCATCTCAAGGGAGACTTTCTGGGCACTCCACTAGATAAGAACATACATATTATATGTTGCAGTTGTGCACATCATGACCCTGTCTATCAGAATCACTACTCCAAGTATGAAGATCCAGCTACAATCTTATATCTCTGATAACTGTCTCAAAACTAATTTGCATTTTGCCCATATCCATTATAAGCCTATATATCTATATAACATTGAACTGTACCTGACAACTTGACATATGAGCTACATTATTTTTATTCTAGACAGAATTTCCCCAAATTGGCTACTTGAGTAACTGAAAAATAAGTTGCAAAATTAATTTACCATATGGAACTACCAGAAGTTTGGTAGTGCAGTTAAAGAAAACATGACAAATGCCAAGCACACTACTTAACATCATCACCTTGTCCTCCTACTTCAAAGCTAGCAAGAGCTGAAAGTTTTATTAACTGAAGATGAGTTCTTTGTTTGCATTATCATTATCATCATTAAAATTAGCAATGTACTAAGTGACCCAATAAAAAGAAAATACACTAAATCCGTACTGTTGATATTAAGGGATCATAACTATCATGGGAGAAGAGACTATTCAGTTAACTTACCTCATAAGATATCAAAACAGGGCACAGAATTATAATTCATTCTACCATCAGGCTTCATACTGGAGTGCATTGGGTTTATCTCATAACTAAGTGCATGATGGACAAAAAAGGAAGAAGTAGTATACAATATATAATATTCAATATAATATATTGAATTGTAATTATAATATAAAGTATGCAAAATCTAGGTTTCCGCAAAAACGTAACCCTAGTAAAATGGACAAAGAGCAAAGAAAGATGACTTCTGAAACTTAAGCTATTTAAATAAGCCACAGAATTAGAAATCACCTAATAAATTTGCTTGCACACACACACACACACACACATAATATATCATCACTGGTTGGGTTCCCTTGAAAGATGACGAGGCAAATTTTAGCTTGTTAAATTGAGTAGTGAATGCTTACAGACCAATACAAAAGGAAGAAAAGAGAGGGAAGATTAGGCAGAGGAAAGTGGATTTTGTGGTGCCCTGCCTGGATACCCCTTCAGAAGAAGGAATTAATTCCCACAGCTGCCTAGAGTACTGGCTGCCAACAGTTTAGAGTACTTTTCTGAGAATCATCCTTGGTTTAAGGGAGATTTTTCACCTCTTAGTCAAACCCACCAGTAACTCTTGAGCTGGGATGGCCTTTCAGAGCTGCTTTTAATTTCACTTTAATATACCATTGGATGCAGTCTGCCCCTGAAAGAGGCATGGCCTTGGGTAAGGTGGTTTTTATCATCTGAGGAAATCCACAAAGTTGGATGACAGCTAAAGATAATCTTATGACAATGCTCCCCAGAGCTTGGAAAATAGTCCTTACATTCCTGTAAGACAATCTAGGAATGCATTGTAGCATCACCCACAAATGTGTAAAACACGATAGTGAGTTACCCTTAATTAATATCACCATTCCCAGGTGACTTTTCATAAATTCTTATTTGGTATGTATCAAATGTCTCCCTAAGTGCCTTTTTATATAAAATAAGTTTTTCAATAAGAAATGGAAAAATCGACACTTGAAATGAAGATTTGCCCAGTATATGGAAAATTCCGATGCTGATGCACCCATCAGAGTCATCAGCTCACCCCAGAGGGGATCTGGAGCTGAAATGGCCCCTCAGAGATGTCCTCAATTAAAGCAGGGGAACAGCCTTTGTACCATTCATCAGTCAGGGAAAGACTTCAGATGAGGCAATTCCCTTCAGCCAAAGGTAATTCTCAGCAATCAATGAGGTGATTTCTGTCAGCAGCAAGCATTCCAGGAAGCTGTGGGAATGAGTTCCTTGGTTCCGAAAGGAGATTCTGCACATCATCCACAATAATAAATTTAATTAAGGGTATTATTTGAAAATATCCTCAAAAACATACACCAGCTTTCCTTTGTGGAAAACCAATAATACACTATCTTACATATGGCACTGTTATATACCTTAACTTTGTCACTTATAGACACTGTTGCTTATTTCTTTTTTTCTTTTCATATTTTTGTTTAAACTCTAATTAGTTAACATACAGTACAATATTGGTTTCAGGAGTAGAATTTAGTGATTCATCACTTACATGCAACACCCAGTGTTCATCAGAACAAGTGCCCTCCTTAATACCCATCACCCATCTAGCCCATGCCCAATCACTTAGCGCCATCAACCCTCAGTTTGTTCTCTATCTTTAAGAGTCTCTTATGGTTTGTTTCCCTCTCTTCTCTTTTTTCTTCCCTCTCCCCTCCCGTATGTTCATCTATTTTGTTTCTTAATTCCACATATGGTGAATCATATGGTATTTGCTTTCTCTGAGTGACTTATTTCACTTAACATAATACACTCTGATTCCAACCATGCCATTGCAAATGGCAAAATTTCATTATTTTTGATGGCTGAGTAATATTCCAGCATGTGTTTTTGTGTGTGTGTGTGTGTATCACCTCTTCTTTGTCCATTCATCAGTCGATGGACATTTGGGTTCTCTCCATATTTTGACTATTGTTGATAATGCTCCTGTGAACACTGGGGTGCATGTGTCTCTTCAAATCTGTATTTTTGTATCCTTTTGGTAAATACCTAGTAGTGTAATTGCTGGATTGTAGGGTAGTTCTATTTTTAACTTTTTGAGGAACCTCCATACTGTTTTGTAGAATGGCCACATCAGTTTGCATTCCTACCAACAGTACAAGAAGGTTTCTCCTTCTCCAAATCTTCACCAACACCTGTTGTTTCTTGTGTCATTAACTTCAGCCTTTCTTACAGATGTGAGGTGGTATCTCATCATGGTTTTGATTTGTATTTCCCTGGTGATCAGTGACATTTGAGCATCTTTTCATGTGTCTATTAGCCACCTGGATGTCTTCTTTGGAAAAGTGTTCATGTCTTCTGCCTGTTTCTTAGCAAAATTATTTGGGACTTTATTAAGATAAAAATTTCTGCACAAAGAAGGAAACAATCAACAAAACTAAAAGGCAGCCTACAGAATGGGAGAAGATATTTGCAAATGACGTATCTGATAAACCGTTAGTATCCAAAATCTATTAAGAATTTATCAAACTCAACACCCAAAAAACAAATAATCCAGTTAAGAAATTAAGAAGTGCTTATTTGTTTTATACCTTATGATTATATATGTACATATTATACATTATGATCATATATATATATATATATTATATGTATATGGAGGAATAAGGAAAATAATTATCAGTGATCTGCAAAAACACAGTCCCAATAATTGTCCTTCTCAATAACAAGGATCATGTAACTGAGAATATTTAATGTACAGTATATGTCCACTTTATTTTTCAGTTATGTGAAAGTAGGATTGAGCAAGATAGAGAAGATGGTGGATAAAAATCTTACTTCTTACATCTCAAGACAATTGGTATTAAAATACTTATGAAAATTTCTGGTTACGAAGCTTTACATTTCTGCTCTATGCCCAATAATGAAGTTAGCATCTTTGCTTAAGTATGCAATGGATAATATTTACAGTTTTCACGGTGTAAAAAATATTCAGACATAAATGAGTGATTTATTTATTGTGCTTCTGCATTGGTCAGCTTGGACTGCCACAACAACATACAATAGACTGGGTGGCTCAAACAGCAGAAAAATATTTTCTCACAGTTCTGGAAGCTGGAAGTCTGAGATCAGGATGTGTGGAGAGTCAGGTTATGGTAAGAGCTCTCTTCCTGGCTTACAGATGTCCATCTTGTCACTGTGTTCTCATGTGGCCTTTCCTCTGTGCATGTGCGTGGAGAGAGAACTCTCCCCAGTCCTCTTCTTATAAGGCTATCAATCTTATTGCATTAGGACTATAGCACCAGGACTTGATTTAACCTTTATTACCTCCTAAAAGCCTTATCTGAAAATACAGTCAGATTATGGTTTAGGACATCAACATATGAATTTGGGGAGCATACAATTTAATCCTTAGAACCTTCTTTTTGAGGTTACCTTTCTCCCTTATTTTTTTTTTTTGTTGTTTACTTCCAGGTGTTTAATTCCCTCCACTATTCTAAATGTATTGTATCTAGCATAGCCCTCTCCCTAAGAATATGTAGGCATAATTCTCAATTAACATCAAACTATTAGATAGAGTGTAGGGATTTAAATACTATATATAAAACAAATTAAAATAAAATTTATCTTACCTCTGTAGCAAATCTTATGGAACTTTAGACCAAAAGATGAAAAATCATGACTTATTTATGGTTTATGATTTCTGACGTAACATATCGAGTATTTTTATTTTATATTTTCATGCTTTTAGATACAATTTAGAACATGTATTTTTCTATCTGACTTCAGTTAAGTTTGTATCTATCTGGTATCTGGTTTTGTTGCTATGATTATTTTCTTTGTAGCTATAATGTTTTATGGTTTAAATACCTCAACTGCTATCTGCTGCTAACCTTACAAACATACAATTTTGTACTTAAAAACACCTCAAACATACTTTGTTTCATGACTACTTCATAATTCAGACATAATATTAGTCTTACTTTTAGAGACATTGAAGTTGCCAACTACCTAAGCGAAAATCATGATGTGAAATCACAGTGTGAACTTTCTTCCTATCATTTAAGAATGTTAAATCTATCACTACTGTTTCTAGTACTAACAAATATGTAGGTATAGGTATTTGAAAAGCATAAAGATTAATAAAAGTTTATCTTTTTTTACTCCAAGTATCCTAAAATTAGGTCATAAAAATGGTTATGAATTATGACTCTGAAATGGAAGAAATCACTCGAGTATGTTAAGGTAATTACCACCTGTAACGCAGGGTAGTGTTTCCTGAATGCACCGTGCATGTCTTTTACTGCTCCTGAGCATAACTAAGTCATTTTAAACATAAAATTTAATAAATCACATCATTGAGAATGTACTGAAAACTCTGTAACATGGAAACAATTACACATGATTCATGGGCGAAGTAAATCTTCCAACTAGAAAAAAGTTTGCACTGCTTGAAAAGACATCTGGGTGAGACGAAAGTCTAAAGGTTGTCCTGTAGCTAGAGCTCAGGGAGGTTTCTGGAAATGGTAAATAGCTCCTCTGATAAGGTTTTGTAAGAGAGCTGTGGGGTTTCCAGGTCATTCACTAAGAGACAAATTAAATGCAATAATCCTGTGAAGAATTTGGTAAACTAGAGATAGGGGAGGGTTATAATGCTATAATTAGTGGATTCCATTGTCTGTCAGACTTCTCTGTGACAGGGTAGTCATGGTTACAACTGACCATGGTTTCACACCGCACAGATCAGGACACTGACTGCTTTCACCAAGAATTTTGAATATCGCCTAACGATAAAGAAAACTGTACATAGTATGGCACTGGTAACTAAATACAAGCATCCTTTCTACGCAATCTTTGCCAGATTAGCATAGGTCCAATTTAGCTGTCAGTAAAATTTCTTATCCTTCCTGTGGTTATGGGCCAGCCTCTGTCTTATGCTAATTACTTAGCGATAGTCACTGCATCTCAAATGTACACAAACATTTTCTTCACACCTCTCTTTCTTTTGTTGGATGGCAGACTCCAGCAATGACCTACTGTCTTCTCACATAGTTTAGCAGGGAAGGGAGTCACGATGCTGTCTGGAGTTAGGGGCTACACAAAGGACGGATGCATTAGACTAACAGACACATTGCAGCTCATAGCTCCACCAGGAGCTAAATGAGTCCTTTATTTTTTTCAAGACAAAAAGAAGCTCAGGGCCCGCAGCTGCTCCATAAAATATGGTAAAAAAAGATCACTGGAATTTAAGTAAAAAGGATATGAAACAGACTGAGTCATTCATGGTCCAATTTAGGGATGTGCTATGTGGTTTGGGTTAAAAGTGATTTGAGAGCAATTAATCTGCCTAAAATTATCAAAAAGTTTCTTGTTTATGCAAAGTGCATACAGAATTTTTAATTATACTGAATGTACCTGTGTGTTGATGGTAATTGTATTGCATATAAGTGGGCATTGATATGTAGCTTTGCTAAGATCTGCATATAAATACCTTACATACATAAGAAGTTTAAAGAAATACCCAAGGTAACTGGGTGCACCTGTGGATATTCATTTTTTTAAATAGCACTACATGTAAATCTGGAATAAAAATGTGAGTAGTCTAAGTCTTTAACTTGTATTCTCATTTGAAATTTATCTTCATATACATAGAGTAAATGCATAATAAGGTAACTTTTGCTACCTCTATATTATAAGTCTCTGGACTTGTACTGAATTTTAGAAGCATTTCCATCACCCCCACAAAGTCTTCTGTAATGTCAGATTCAAGCGATTGAACAGGTACAAGCTTTGGTAAAACTGTAGCACGAAAATAGTCTAAAGACATTTTCTTCAGTTTAAGGATCACAAGAAATAAGCTTAAAAAAAGAGAGAGGGACTTCTGAACGTTTAAAATGGTTCTGCTAATGATGTTAAAAAACCAGGTGTCTCACAAATGTCATATTATTATTCCTGAAATATAGGAGCTAGGCAGAGAGACAGATTGACTAGGTTATAGTATGCTCAAGTTCCTCAGACAAAATTCCTAAATCACTAATAGATATCCCAACACAAACAACAAATACTGTCCCCTTAATTTCTTATTTTTTAAAAGTTTATTTATTTATTTTGAGAAAGAGATATAGAGAGTGAGTAGGTGAGGGGCAGAGAGAGAGGGAGACAGAATCCCTAGCAGGCTCTGCTCCGTTCAGCACAGAGCCCAATGCAGGACTTGAATCCATGAACCGTGAGATCATGACCTAAGCTGGAATCAAGAGTGTGACGCTTAACCGACTGAGGCGCCCAGGTGCCTCTGTCCCCTTAATTTCTACCAGCATTTTGCAACTCTGAATTACGCAAACCAAAGAGTAATTTTTATTGGAGGCCCTATAGAACATTCGTGAGGTCCTAGTGTCATAGAGCAATAACAAATATAAAATATGATAATACAATCGTAAGGCAATATTAAATAATGATGAACTTATGTATTAAATAAATTCTATCTTTAAAATTAACTCCATATAGCCTTTACTGAAATTTCCATTATTTAAATGTGTGGAAGCTCTTCCTTCTCTTTCTTTTTCTTTTTCTTTTTCTTTCTCTTTTTCCGCTTTTTCCTTTTCTTTCTTTCTTTTTTCTTTTTTTCTTCTTTCTTTCTTTCTTTTTTCTCTTTTTTTCTTCTTTCTTTCTTTCTTTTGTCTTTCTTTCGAGAGAGAGAGAGAGAGAGAGAGAGAGAGAGAGCATACGTGAGCGTGAGCGGGGTAGAGAGAATCTCAAGCAGCCTCCATGCCCAGTGCGACGGAGCCCAGTGCCGGCTTGATCTCATGACTGTGACATCATGACCTGAGCTGAAATCAGCAGTCCAATGCTTAACTGACTAAGCCACGCAGGCACCTCTAACAACTCTTCTAATCATGTCTACATAACCATTCAATATTCCATAAAAGAATAACAGTCTATTTTTGCTGAAATTTAATATAAAAAACATTTTACTCAAAAATGATGACTCTAACAATGTTAGAAGTTTCTAAAACTTGCCATCAAATACCGAGTTGTCACACTCTGGTCATTTCAAAACTTCACCTTAAACTGAAATCTAAAAACATCCTATGTACTCTTTCTCACACCACTCCCCATTAAATCCATCCCCAAATCCTGCAAATAGTAATGCCTAAATTGCTCAGAATCTGTCTTCTCCTTCTCAATTGCTGCAGCCTTGATTCCAGTCTCAGTTAGTATACTCTCATCTCTGGATAATCTCCCTTCAGGGGGGCTCTGCTTCTTGAGATGGCTTGGAAAACTTTACAGTTTTTAAACACTACACCAGTACCAAGCTCTTTACAATATTCTGGACACACAAAATACTTTTGTGATGCCCTACCAAATAAACACTTACTGAGCCCTCAAAACCTAATGAAAACATTACTCATTCTTAGGAAGCTTTGACTGTTTCCACCAACCCTACCATTTTTTTAAATGTATATCTGTTACTGTTTACATTCCTTTAGTCCCGATGCTGGTTATGGGCAATCCCTTCTCTGTATACATTTCAGCTCCATGAGAATCAAGATTGCATGTAAATCCTCAACTATGGCTCATTGTCAAAATGTCTGTACTAAAAGACTGAGAAGATGCTGTGCTGAGGTGCTTATTTGTGTATTCTATCTCTACCACCGAAGTATATACCCTTTGAGGGCAGGAATTGTGTCTTACTTATTTTTCACCCCCAGAACAAAGAATAATATTTTGCATACAGTATATGCCAAGTATTCAATGTGAGCTGAATATTTTTGTTCGGTAGGCTTTGAAAGCAGTTTCAAAGAAAAGCTTGCAAATAGGTTGTGAGCAATGATGACATCAGTGGAACAGTGTAAAGGCTTCCAAAGCAGTTACTACAAACATTCCTCTTTTTTTTCACACTTTGATTTCTAATAATTTATACAAACAATGATTATAATGGCTAACATGTATTGGGTGTGCAAAATATTTCAGGCACTGTTATAAATATTTTATACATATTAACTTATTGACTTGTTTAATGAGTCCTCTATGAGCTGAGTACTATTATTATCATCATCCTGATTTTACAGGTGTGGAAACTGAGGCACAGAGAGTTCAATAATTTATCCACATCCTAAAGCTAGTTAGTAGCAGTAGAGCTAAGTGATCTGATGCCTTTCTCACCTCTTTTGGTGGTTTCTGCCTGAAGGCCACTGGCATGGGTGCCAGATTTTTCTGAGGAATGCTATTACTTAGTACCTAGGCCAAAACTGACGAGCAACACATTTAAGATTATGTGAGCTTTCCCTCAAAATATCCTGTCACAACTATACCTTTAAGTTTATACTAGCAAATTTAAGGTGTAACAAAATTTTCAATATGTTTTCTTTAATTTCCCTCTTGAAAAAGCATTATGAAACAAGTTTTACTGTATTAATTGAATTAATATCAGTTTGGACAGGTGGCTGACACATTAAATGTTGTAAATCTTTAAAACTTGACTTTTAATAAGTTGGATTTGGTTTATAAAAATGAATATATCTGATTTGTTACCTTAGAGAAATATTCTACATTTTAATCCAGTATTGTATTTTCACATACTGTTCCATATTGATTCTCTTTTCATCTTAGTGTCATGGCTTTTTTTAAAGCTCAAAATAATTTTTAGGTCTTGTGAGTGTAGGAGATCTAAGCTGGAGAACTATGAAGAGCTTACCCTGGTAAGCAGTGGGTTGCAAAGCTTGTCTTTTTAGTTCTTTTATCTCAATGTAAAAACCACAGTGGGATTATTGAACTGTTGGAAATTGGTGGCAATAAAAAAATTAAGCATGAAAATACAGTTGCAGTAAAATAAAACCTTCGTTTTAGATACGCAATGATATTTAAGTGAACAATTTTTAGTTTAGTCATAATACATAACAAATAACGGAGCCAAATTTCAAAGAAAAAAAAAGCAGGGAGAGGACTTGGTCTACTGAAGAACCATGGTTTTAATAAGCTCGCATTCTGATACTGTAATATAATTCATTAGCCATGGAAGCAGAATTAAAATGATATGGGTCATATGCTGAGATTTCCTGCCCAAACTGCTTTAGGTGCTGTAAAAATTAGAAGTAATGCTTAGATACTTTCTTCTTTCTTGTTCTCTGTTATTTTGTTATATTATTTTTCTTCTCCCCTTATTGAATCTACACCTCTCCCCTAATCTTTAAAGAAGATAAATACATATATAATTTTTAAGGAAGAAATAGTAATTGTGATTTTAAAAGGAAATAAGCCAATAAATAAGCATTGCAAGGTAGCTTTCAGAAAAATTGAGAAATTGGCAGTGTTGGTAGTTATAAGTCCTATTTGCTATGTGTTCCCCTAGGCACCCAATACTTTTGCACTGGCTCCTGATACCCAAGGGAGCCCCTCTCCCCTAAGGCCAATAGACACAAATACATATAAAGAGGAAACCTACTGGGAACTTTTTTGTAAGTAATATGCCATGCTTAGATATATTTGGTACCCTCTCTTTTAAACACTCTATGTGCCCCTTATCATACTTTTCTTTTTATTAAGACCTGTTTAGAAAACCTGTCAAACTCCTGTTCTGTATTATTGGGTGCCACAGTTTCATTACTATGCTACAACAATGTAATGTTGAATTTCAGCACTTTTAGATATAAGCTATTAATGAAAAAGTGGACTTTACAGGTTGACTTCACCTTTTCGGGATCCTACAAGTTACATCCTTCTGCTCTTTTCATTCTCTGTATGGGACTTTTCTTAAACTCATCATTTTAACAGATATTTAATTTAGCCTATTGTATGAAATCATTCTGTTAAAAATTATAAAGGAGGTAAGATGTTGACCATACTAAAAGTTTATAATGCATGAAAAATACAGAACCAGAAAACAGTTGTGACAGAAAGATGTTGAAGATTTCCCAGTATTGCTATAGCTTCTGCCCCATATGCATGACAATGATATATCAAATAGGAAAACAAAACAAAATAAAAACTGCTCTTAAAAACAGACATAATATTGTAGAGCACAAAGATAAACTAAAGCCACAGTACTGCAGGTTCTGGCTTCCTGGTGACCAAGGAAAGTCCTGTGATAGGGCAGTGAGAAGGCAGGTAACTGTAAACCCAAGAGAGAAGCCTCAGGAGAAATCAAACCTCTCAATTCCTTGATCATGCACTTATAGCCTCCAGAACTCTGAGAAAATAAATTATTGTTGTGTAAGCCACCAAGACTGTGACATTTTGAAAGACACTCTAGCAAAGTTATACAGTAGCCATGCCAATGGATATGAGGTGATACCTTATTGAGGTTTTGATTTACATTTCTCTATGACAATATTGAGCATATTTTCATATTCTTGCTGACCATTTGTTTATGGGCTTTAGAGAAATGCCTATTCAAGTCCTTTGCCCATTTAAAAAAATAAGGTTACTTGTTTTGTTGTGGCTGTTGAGTATTAAGAGTTCTTGATGTATTCTAGATATTAATCCTTTATCAGATATATTATTTGCAAATATTTTCTCCCGTTCTTCAGTCCATGATCTTTTATATTTTCTCTTTCCAAGCCTCCGACTAAATAGTCAGGCCATGTGCCACTGCCCATGAGTCTGTATGTAAGTTTAACCAAGTTTTATCTTGCACCCAAGTGGATGACCAATGGTTGGAACTGCAGACTAGTAGCAGTCCATTTGCAGTTTATAACCACCGACATGACTCATTCATTATGCAAGTTTGCCTTTTTGCTTTCAGTCAGTGGGATATAAGAAACTCCTTCAGGTGGTCTTAGATGTAAGTTAGGGGAGACGTATTGGCCTACCCACTCTTAAAGCTTGTATGTGCCCCTGCTCATGCCTAATCCTACAGTTGTCACTTCCATCGTATGATAAATTGTTCCTTCATCTTCCTACACTTGTAACTTACTGGAATCTAGATTCAGAGTCGTTTATGGTCCATGACAAAAGCCTCAAACTTTACCAGGGTTTATTAGCATGTTAGAGACTATTTTTAAATGATATATGATTTTCTGCTTTAGAGACATTTCTTTGCTCCGGAAACCTAGATGTCCACAGTGAGATTCTCCCACCAGGTCTTGCGATACACTCCATATGGTATCTGTTTCCACAGAGATTCTTCCATAGGATAGTCCCAGGCTTTTGGCCCAAGAGTTGGTACTGCTTCCAGTGAGACCTGGAACTGCTGCAGAGCTCTTTCTTGCTCTTGATGCTGTGCAAACAGGACAGCTATCCAAATTACCCAATAAGAGATTTGGAAAAGTGTCATATATTGTCCCAGATCACGGATAGGCCTACCTGTTGTTCACATGATGGCATTTATAAGACAAAATAATTTATTCCTTACTTTGTATGGGATATCTGGGGTATCTTGTCGTTTCACAGAACACTAGACCCTTAAAAATGTGACTGATACAATGGGTATCTGAATATGCATAGGGATTATCAAAGGTGAGTTCCAAGTAGAACAAAATATTAATAGTGATTTAATAACTAGGCACATAGTCCCATAATTACAAACACCAAAGTGACATTAAATGCTCCCAGAGGACAAAAAAAGATATATTGCTTAAGAATTAAGTGAGCTATAGGAGCAAAATAATCTTAAAAAAGAAGAGTAAAGGGGTGTCTGGGTGTCTCAGTCAGTTAAGTGACCGACTCTTGATTTCGGCTCAGTCATGATCCCAGGGTTGTGGGATTGAACCCTGTGTCAGTCTCCTCACTGAGCATGAAGCCTGCTTAAGATTCTCTCCCTCTGTCTCCCCCCACCCCCTGCTTTTGCCCCTTCCCCCTGTGCTCTTCCTCTTCCTCTCTCTCTCTCTTTCAAAAAAAAAAAAGAGCAAAATTAGAAGACTTATACTACCTAATTGCAAGAACTTAGTATAAAACTACAGAAATCAAGACAGTGTAGAGATGGTGTATAGATAATGAAAAAGAATAGAGTTCAGAAATATATCCACACATGTATGGTGGATTTTGTACAATGACATTAAGCTATTCAGTAGGAAAGTGCAGTGTTTTCAATAAATATTTGTGGAACAACTCGATATCATTATGAAACAATATTTATTTTTAAAATGTTTATTTTTGAGAGAGAGAGAAAAGAGAGAGAGAGAGAGAGAGAGAGATTGGAAGGAACAGAGAGAGGGAGACAGAGGATTCAAAGTGGCTCTGTGCTGACAGCAGAGAGCCCAAAGTGAGGCTTGAACTCACGAATGGTGAGATCATGACCTGTGCCAAAGTTGAATGCTTACCCAACTGAGACACCCAGGTGTCCCATGAAAAAGAAATTAAACCTTAATCTCTATATCACACTGTACTCAAAAATAATTATTTTAAAAGAATATATAGGAGAATAGCTTTTCTAATACAAAGACAGTGAGAAAGGAACATACTTTGCATGTTTGAAATGTAGTAAAAAGGCCAGTTTGATTAGAATATACAGAACATGGTAGACTGTAGATTACATCAAGATGTAGAGAGGGACCAGATTGTGTAAAGTTTTATAAATTACATTAAGAACATTGATTTTTATTACATGTGTAATTAGTAGCCTCTGGTGTAATTTAAGCAGGGGACTGATGTGAGTGGATTTATGTTTTAAAGGGGTCACTTTGTTTCTGTGTTGGAGATGAACTTGTAGATAAGCATAAGTGGAGGTAAGGACACCCATGAGATCATTGCATGAGACTGGAAGAGGGATGAAGAAATTTGGACTGAAGTTTTGATAATTAAAATAGTGCGAGGTGGTTAGACTCATGTAATTTTAAAGATAATGCTAGCAAAAATTGCTAATGAATTAAAAGTGAGATGTATAAATGTGAGAAAAATCAGAGAATATTCATAAGAAAAAATTTCAGAGGAAAGCTGATTTGGTGAGGGCATGTGATGATCATTCATTTCACTCCGGCCATGCAATGGTTATGATTTCCTGTAGACAATGAAGTCTGGAGCTAAATGAGAGTTCTTGTCTGAAAATCTACAATGGAGACTGGTTAGTACCTAGATGTTATCTGAAATTTAAGAAAGGGATTTTGGAGAGGCGCCTGCGTGGCTCAGTTGGTGACGCGTCTGACTTCGACTCAGGTCATGATCTCACGGCTCATGGGTTCGTGCCCCACATCAGGCTCTGTGCTGACAGCTCAGAGCCTGGAGCCTGTTTCGGATTCTGTGTCTCCCTCTCTCTCTGTCCCTCCCCGACTTGTATTCTGTCTCTGTCTCTGTCTCTGTCTCTCAAGAATTAATAAATATTAAAAACAAAAATTAAAAAGAAAATGATCTTGGAGTAGTGGGGAGCAATAAAAAAAAAGGTTAATAAGAAATTCCCCAAAGTATTAAGAGAGAAACCAACCAAGACGTTAAAGTATTTCAAGAATAAAGGAATGACTAACTTGCAGAAAGTTTGATTTGAACTGCTCACTGGTTTCAGAAACATGTACATTTCTGTGAATAACTTTGAGAACAGATATTAAAACGTTGCAAGTGTGTAGGTGCTAATGAATGAAAAGACCATTTTTTTGCTAAGCAGTTTAGAGCAGAAGGTAAAGACAAATTAAAAAAAAATATTGTATTTTCTAAACTTTGTTCCATAGGAAATATAGCACCCATATTTGTTTTAGAGTAGTGACACAATCAAAAGAATATTTTAGCCATCTGAACTACATCTGCATGAAGGACACTGAATGAAAATCACTGTGCCAATCCCAATGAATATATAGAGCTGTGAGAGATAATCATAAATGTTGTCCTAATCCACTAAATTTTGGAGCAAATTGTTCTATAGCAAAATGATAACTGAAGCAATGGTTAACATTCATAACAGAAAACAGAAGCCAAAAAAACATACCAATAACCCACAACCTTGGTCAAATTTTTGCATGTAATAAAACATCCCTACATCCTTGACATCTAGGAGTCTTTCCTGCTTTTAAATTTTCCTTTCCTAGGGGTATTTCAAGCTCAGAATTTCCACATTGCCATTTTCTTCGAGATTTCTTCTTGTTCTCTCCTCTACCAAAAACTCTATTATCCTTTTTTTCCCCAATAAACTGTACTACAGGCTTTCTGCACAACATAATACTTTACAAATGAAGACAAAATTAAATAATTGTGAGAAAATTAAAAAGTGTGTTTTTTTTCCTGGTTGTTGCATTACCATGTTAAACTTCCAGGAGAAAAATATATGTCACAATTAAATATGATACATATATTTGTGTATATAATTTGGTATGTATTAAGCTCTGATTAGGAACATAAATTATATTATTTCATCTTTTCTATAGGAAAATATATTTAAACATAATGAACTTAAACCCAACCACTTAAATCATTAAAATAAAAATACTTTTTATCTCTAACTGCATAAAAATAAGATTTTTATTATTTCATTTGAAAATTCTTCAACCACAACATGATCATCTCATAGTTTTAGGACTTTTTAAACATTAGTTTTCATCTTTGAATGTCCTATTAATTTTTTAAAAATTAATATAGCCTCATGGTTTAAAATATGTTAAATATAGAGCATCACTAAGATTATTTTAAAATCTCACTCTAAGTAAAAAAAAGAAAAAGAGAGAGACAGAGACAGAGAGAGAGGGGGGCACCTGGGTGGCTCAGTTGGTTATGTGTCTGACTTTGGCTCAGTTCGTGATCTCACAGTTCGTGAGTTCAAGTCCCGTGATGGGCTCTGTGCTGACAGCTTAGAGCCTGGAGCCTGCTTGAGATTCTGTGTCTCCCTCTCTCTCTCTGCCCCTGCCCCGCTCACACTCTGTCTCTCTCAAAAATAAATAAGCATTAGAATAACATTTATATATATAAAAAAAGAGATAAAACTTTTTTTGCAAAAAAATCTTCAAGTATTTTCAAAACGTTAGAAATAAACTTTATTCCCACCCCCCAGTATCACTAAAGCATACTAAAGTATGCTTGTATTTATTTAATGATAGTATTTTGATCAGCTTTTTTTTCTTTTTTGTATCATTTTACTTTTTGCGGTTTTCTTTGGAGTGTGCATCCTCCTGGTGTAGCTGCTGCTTTGTGAGCTCTGTGATGGGCACTCTGAATTCTGCGGTGTTATTCCAGATATTGTTGCCTTCTTTTGAAGTGTGTGGTTCACATTTCACACAGATCCTTTAGAATAATTTCCCTGCGTAGTGGGAAGTTTTTGACGTGTTGGTTTTCTGGAGTCCCTCAGCTTTAAACTTGGCTCAGAGCAGATGGTACTGCTAGCGAGAGCAGCAACACGGCTTTGGGCTTGGAAATGGAGTGTACACATGATGCCTTCTCCCCTCAGGTCTGCTATGATTGATGGGACTTTGGAACTAAAAACAGAAAAATGGATTCTTCACAATTGGCTATTTGCTGATTTAAAAAAAAAAAAAAAAAAAGAAAGAAAGAAAGGTCTCAAAGAAGAATGGGACACAGTTCATTGTTTCAGTGCCAAATAATAGTCCCTTGCCATCCAGAGTGACTTGCCTCTAAAAATAAAGCTTTAAAACTGCTGAGTTTAAGGAAGCCTATAATAATAAATGTAAGGAAAATGAAATAGTTGTTTTTGTTCTAAAATGCCTTTTAGCATTCTTATTGTACAGAATGGAAGCTAAATGGCACTTAAGCCCCTGCTCTAAGAATAAAAATAAAGGAAAAAAATGAAACATAAAGCTTCAGTGCTGTGTTTTGATACTAAAGAGTATCTGAAGAAGATGTTCAAATGGGCAATTGATGGTAAATAATTAGAAACAATACCATTACTGAGAGGGTGACATATACATCAGAGATGGGCATGTGGGAAGGAAAGAGAGAGAAATTCAGGTAAATTCTTCACTATAGTTTATAATAATTCTCACAAATCACAGCAAACAATGTATTAAATGGAATAGAGACTGTACAAGTAATTATATAGAACCAGGAAAGGGGAAAACATTAAAATCATAACAAACCATTTGCTATTCGATAATGTATCTACTAGGACATGAACACACATACACATACACGTGTACTTTTTTTCTTTAAAAAGTGGCTCAATATTTCTTTTATAGGTTTGTTCAGAAAACCTTTACCTGTAGTCTATCAACTTAACTCTATTAGGAAGTCTAAAAAGACCCATACTTATATAAATATAGGGTAAAGTAACACCTTGTAGCAGAGACTGCCCCCATTTTCTAAAATACAGATTCATTGGGATCTCAAGGCACTAAATAAGGATGGGTTAAGATGATAGACCAGGGAGACCCCATTGAAGGTCCAGTGGAAGGAAAGTTGTAGCGTAGCCTAGTGACCAATGGACATAGTAAGTACAGTGGTGGCAGAGAATGTAAATTCCTTTAGATCCAATAATTCTTTTAACAATTTTTTACTCTTTCCTGCATACTAAGTACTCTCTGATTATTAGCTCCACAAATCCTCCCAGGAAACACAGGAAGCTTGTGTTATTATACCGATTTTATAGATGAGAACACTGAGGCTTGGTCCTGAGAAATATCTTGCTCAAGTAAGAAACTTATTAAGTAAAATTACAACTCAGGACATCAGATACAAAAGCCCTAATTCCCTATGTAAATAAAAATTTTATGCAACACTAATCAGTGAAATTAAAGATTTTTGTCCTCATTACTATACTCATTGTCTAGAACAGGACTGGTAAATACAACATAAATAATTGTTGAATAGGGAGTGAAAGAAATTAAATAAATAAATAAATAAATAAATAAATAAACAAACAAACAAAGTAAAAAATACTTTTCTAATAATGGAATAAAGATTTTGAAATTATTACATTAATTATACAACATATTAATTAAAATGTGATGCAAAAAAGCTAAAAGTGTGAAAATGCACTCTTTTGTAACATGAAAAACTGCCAGTGTTTCATGCTACGTAAAATATAAACAAAAAAAAGGAATTTTGCACATAAAAAATTAAAAATTCTAGGGGAAGCTGGAAGAGTATGTTTTGTTTTGTTTTTTTCTGGTTAATTCTTTATTTCTTCTAAATTAAGTCAGTTCTTAGTATGTTCTTTCCTTCTCTTAGCCAGTTATTTTTCTATGGCTTCACATTTTTTTTTTTACTTAAATAGAATTTCAGCAATGAGCTGTTCATGGCATTTTTTAACTTTGGGATTCTATTTCTAAACCACAGAAGAATGACAGAGCTAGTGATTTTCAGAAAGAAGTATTATGGCGATGAGTATGGAATTAACCTGCTAACATAAATAGAGAAATTGGTATATTATTTTCTCTAAAGATATTCTGATTTATATGAGAATGCCATGGAATAGTGACAAAAAGAAAAACCCAGCATCTGCCAAATTTCAAGCTATTTAAACATTGGATGTATTCCATCATTTTGTCCACAGTGTTTTCTAATAAAAATATTTTGTTTCAGAATAAATGCTTAATATCTAAAGTGGTCTTTGCTCTCACAATGTTAATAATATAATCAAGTATTACTGATTAACTTTTTGCTCGGCATAGCAGAGAATTACTGATATAAGCATTTCCATATGTTAAGAATTATCTTTTTTCTGCAAACTTTTCAAGTATCTTTATTTTTCTTGATTAAGCTTTTAAACTTTGACTTTTTTGTTCTATTTTATGAATACTGATGTTTCAAGATGGCTATTTTGCACTTTGATCAATTCACTGCATCTCTGTGCTATATGAGGAAAGTTCTTTCTCAGTTTGTTTTATGGATCCTATGAACATGGGCAAACTGCCACACAATGTACTCCTGCGTTTTGCGAAGTTGGTAGATTTGTGTAACCACTACTACAATGAAAATGCAGAAGATTACCATCATCCCAAAATGTTTCTTTATAACCCTTTCTGGTCCATTCTACCCTCACTACGACAACTACCAAACTTTCATTTGTCACGATGATTCTATTGTTCTCTGCTAGATGTTAAAATAAATGGAATCATGCAGTGTGTGCTCATTTGTGCCAGGCTTCTTTTTGCTCAGGATAATGTTGCTAAGATGCACCCATGTCAATGCATCTCATCAATACTTCGTTCTTTCTACTGCTGAACACTATTCCATTTATGAACATACCATTATTTTTTTTATCCATACAACTGTTATATTTATGTTGTTTCCAGTTTGGACTTCTTAGGAATAAAGCTGTAGTAAACATTCATGTTCAAATGTTTCTATGGAAAAAAATGTTTTCATTTCAACTAGCAGTGGAGTGGCTGGGTCTCATGGTAAGTATATGTTTAACTTCATGAAAAAATTGCCAAACTGTTTTCCAAAATGCTTGTATAATTTTACAATCCCAACAGCAATGTAAGAAGAGTTTCAGTTGCTCTGAAATCTTGCCAGGATTTGGGTTTTGCCAGTCAATTTATTTTAGACATTCTAAAATGTGTATAGACGTTTTTCATTCTGGTGTTAAATGGTACCTTCCCTCATGATTGACATTGGACATTTCATGTGCTTTTTGACCCTTCTCCTATCTCATGTTGCAAAGTGTCTGTTAAAACATTTTGTTCATTTTTACTGAGTTGATGATAACTGGGTTTTAAATGATACTTCCATATTCTGTATGTTGTCATTAATTAGATATATTTAGTGCAAATATTTCCTTCCATTGGTGGCTTGGCCTCTTATTTTTTGAACAGTGTTTCTTGTTGAACAGAATTACCTAATTTTTATGGAGACTAGTCAATTTATTCTTTTTTGATCTATAAGATCAAAAGGAATGCCTATCCTAAGGAAATGAAGATTTTTCTCCTATGTTCCCCGATGTTTTCCATAATGTTTTATAGTTTATCCTTTATGTTGGAGTATGATCTATTTACAGTTAAAATTTGTCTATGGTATAAACATTTTTAAAACTATTCTTTCTCTCAGAAATCCCATTAAATTCCTCTACTAAATTTCCCTTGGAAATATTAGTAAAAATTCATTTGTATATGCACAAGTCTATTCTCTTCTGTTGAGCTGACCTAGCTTGTCTTTAAGCCAAAACCCCAGTACCTTGCTTACTGTACTTTATAGTAAGTCTTAAAATCAGATAATATAAATTCTCTTAACCTTGTCCTTTTATTTTAAAATTGTTTTTGCCATTTTAGGTCCTTTGTATTTTAATATAAACTTTAGAATCAGTTTGCCAATTTCTATAAAAAAATCTTTCTGGAATTTTGTTTATGGTGTATAAACATATAGAGCAAAATTGGGAGAATTTACAGTTTCACTATCTGCATTTTCCAATTTATAAACATTATATATATTTCATTTAATTAAATTTTCTTTTTTTCTCTAGTAATGCTTTTAGTTTTTATTGTACAATTCCTGCATGTTTTGTTAAATTCAACTTAAAATGTTATATTGTTGACTATTATAAATTATATATTTTCATTTCTCAGTTGGAATTAATTATTACTAGTATATTAGATTTTTTTTCATATATTGACTTTCAACTTGCAACACTGCTAAACTCATTTATTATTTCTTTTTTTCTTTTTTTTTTTAAGTTTATTTATTTTGGGGACAGAGAGAGACAGAGCATGAACGGGGGAGGGGCAGAGAGAGAGGGAGACACAGAATCGGAAACAGGCTCCAGGCTCTGAGCCATCAGCCCAGAGCCCGACGCGGGGCTCGAACTCACAGACCACGAGATCGTGACCTGGCTGAAGTCGGACGCTTAACCGACTGCGCCACCCAGGAGCCCCTCATTTATTATTTCTAATACCTTAAGTATATACTTTTTAGGGCTTTCTACATGCCCAAGTGGATCATGTACACATAGATAGCTTTATTCCTTTTACAACCTCCAATTTTATTTCTTTTTCTTGCCTTATTAAACTGACTAGGACTTCTAGAATAACGTTGAACAGGCATGGAAAAATGGGAATTTTAACTCTATTCCCCATCTTATGGAAAAACATGCAATGCTTTAATCTTTAAGAATCCTACTTCATGTTTGTTATAAGAAGTTTAAAATATAAATTATATTTCCCACATTGATCGCATATATTTTTCTTCTATTTATGCTATAAGCTCCACAAAACATTATTATTCAATTTTAAATTATCAATGATATTTATAAATAATTTGATATAAAGAAGAAAGAGAATTTTAAAACATGTATTTATTCACATAGTTCTTAACTTGAGGTGCTCTGCATTCCTTGGTGCGGATCCAAGTTTCCTTCTGCTTATTTTAATAACTTTCCTTAACACTTCTTTGATTGTCTATAAAAGGATAGGGCAGATATGCTTTGATTGTCTATAAAAAGCTTTATCTTATCTACATTTTGAATGGTAATTTTTTAGGTGTAGTACTCCAAATTGGTGGCTTTGTTTTTTTTTTTTTTTTTTCAATAATCTAGAGATTTTGTTACATTTTATTGAATAAAACACTATTTTTATGACCCAGTCAGCTGTCATACATATCAATTTTAATAGATATCATTTGTCTTTTCTCTCCCATCCCACCCCTTGAGCCACTTCTAAGGCTTACTCCTTATCAGTTTTTAGAAATTTGATTTGATTATGCCTTGGTTTGATCTTTTTTATAATTATTTCTGTTTGAAATTTGTTGAAATTCTTAATGTTGTAAGTTTATATATTTCACAAAATTAGAAAAGTTCTGGCCAATAGTTCTTACCTCCTGCCCTCTTTTTGTACTTTACTAAATGGTTACTGATTCTTAGTTCACTTTCTTATGGTTTTTATTTCTCTGTGTGCTTTCTTTGGAATACTTTATATTGCTATGTTTTCTCATTCACCAATATTTTCTTACAAAACATCTAACCCTCTATTAATTTTATAGAAAATGCATTTCATTTGGTGTATATTTTTCATCCTTAGAAATATGATTTGTGTTTTTTTATACCTTCCATTTCTCTCATCATGTATATGTTTTACTTTCTTCAAAGTATGAGGTCTATTTATAATAATGTTTTTAATGTTTTAATCTCCTAATTCTATAATCTTTATCATTATATCTCTATCATCTGTACCACAGGTCTATTTTTGTTGATTATTTTTACTAGTTACGGGTCAAATATCCTCCTTTTTACTCAGTACTAAACACTTAGAATTTTATGCTATTAAGGGCTATATTCCCTTACATTTTACATACATACATTTTATATGCATACATGCATTTTAGATACACAACAGTATCCCAAATACTGTTATGTTAATTTAGATCATTTTGATCCTCCATGACTTGTTTTAAGCTTGGTAGCATGCGTTCAGGGAAGTCTTTAGTCTAAGTCACAGTCTAATTAGTTGTCCCCATAAGTGAGGCAATGAGCTTTTGAGGATTCTACATGATGCCAGTATTAAAAGGACATTAAACTTTGACTAGGAGAAACAAAATTTACTTCCAGCAGTGTGTGAGCTTCAGGGACTGTTCTGTTCACTTTTATTAAAGTATTCTTTCATCAACCCCTCCCTTGGGTACTTTCCTCACATGTTCAGATAAGGATTCTGTCAAAGACTTGAGGTGACCCCTTCACAGATCTCTCTCTTTTTGCAGCTTTTTTCACTCTGATGTTTTGCTCTGCAAATTCTAGCTTCCATGGCCTCTCTAAATGCCAAACTGTATATTCTCTACACAGTGAGAGTGTTGTGCTTTGTTTGGCTCTCCCATCTTATACTAGAGTTTGGAAACTCTCCAGGCACTAAAGTAAGATTCTCACAAAGCTTAACTTATTTATTCTCCTTTTCTCATGAATCATTCTTTGCAATGCCTATTAACTAACAACACATTACCATTGTTTCATAAATTTATCTAAGTTTCCAGTTTAATTTAAGATGTAGGGTAAGTCTGGTATTCGTTACTCCTTCAGAACAGGTCTCAGCTAAGCATGTAGATAGGTTATTGTGTTTCACTTCTCATCTCACTTATGAAGCAATTTTTACGTCTCAAATATTTTTCTTTCTTTTCCCATAAATTCATTTCATTTGTAGTTATATCTTTGTATTTTGTGATCTTTGAAGCTGCCTTAAATTTCTTTCTGTATGAGACAGAGTATAAATACATTCATAAATATATACATAAATATACCTAAAAATGTAAAGAGATAATTTAAAAAGAAAATATTTTCAAAGAGTTGGTAAACTCATTAAAAAAGGTTGACCAAATATCTACATTAAATTTTTTATCATGACTAAGATATTTTTGATCAAAATGGAGACAAGAAGTTTCATTTATTTAAATTAATAATACTAAAAATAGTAATTAAAAAGATGAACTTTTAAAAGAGACAAGTGGTTTAATAAAAAATCATAGGGGCGCCTGGGTGGCGCAGTCGGTTAAGCGTCCGACTTCAGCCAGGTCACGATCTCGCGGTCTGTGGGTTCAAGCCCCGCGTCAGGCTCTGGGCTGATGGCTCAGAGCCTGGAGCCTGTTTCCGATTCTGTGTCTCCCTCTCTCTGCCCCTCCCCCGTTCATGCTCTGTCTCTCTCTGTCCCAAAAATAAATGAACGTTGGAAAAAAAAAAATTAAAAAAAAAATCATAGTCGTAGGATACATAACATAAATTTCATTGAGTCAACTGATAAGCCATTGAGGAGATAAGATGTTATAACTACCTCAATACACATTACATAAAATAAATATATATTAAATTACTGAAAGTAAAAGAAAGTATTTTTTTAATTTATTTTTTTAAATTTACATTCAAGTTAGTTAGCATATAGTGCAACAATGATTTCAGCAGTAGATTCCTTAGTGCCCCTTACCCGTTTAGTCCATCCCCCCGCCCACAACCCCTCCAGTAACCCTCAGTTTGTTCTCCATATTTAAAAGTCTCTTGTTTTGTCCCCCTCCCTGTTTTTATATTATTTTTGCTTCCCTTACCTTACGTTCATCTGTTTGTATCTGAAAGTCCTCATATGAGTGAAGTCATATGATATTCATCTTTCTCTGACTAATTTTGCTTAGCATGATACCCTCTAGTTCCATCCATGTAGTTGCAAATGGCAAGATTTCATTCTTTTTGATTGCCGAGTAATACTCCACATATATACTACATCTTTATCCATTCAGCCATCGATGGACATTTGGGTTCTTTCCATACTTTGGCTATTGTTAATAGTGCTGCTCTAAACATTGGGGTACATGGGCCCCTTTGAAATAGCATACCTGCATCCCTTGGATAAATACCTCATAGTGCTATTGCTGGGTCATAGGATAGTTCTATTTTTAATTTTTTGAGAAACCTCCATACTGTTTTCCAGAGTGGCTACATCAGTTTACAAACCCATCAGCAGTGCAAAAGAGATCCGCTTCTCTGCATCCTCACCAACATCTCTTGTTGTCTGAGTTGTTAATGTTAGCCATTCTGACAGGTGTGAGGTGATATCTCATTGTGGTTTTGATTTGTATTTTCCTGGTGATGAGTGATGTGGAGCATTTCTTCATGTGTCTGTTGGCCATCTGGATGTCTTCTTTGAAGAACTGTATATTCATGTCTTTCGCCCATTTCTTCACTGGATTATTTGTTTTTTGGGTGTTGAGTCTAATAAGTTTTTTATAGATTTTGGATACTAACCTTTTATCCGATATGTCATTTGCAAATATCTTCTCCCATTCCATCGGTTGACTTTTAGTTTTGCTGATTGTTTCCTTTGCTGTGCAGAAGCTTTTTATTTTGATGAGATCCTAATAGTTCATTTTTGCTTTTGTTTCCCTTGCCTCTGGAGACGTGTTGAGTAAGAAGTTGCTATGGCCAAGGTCAAAGAGATTTTTGCCTGCTTTCTCCTTGAGAATTTTGATGGTTTCCTGTATTACATTTAGGTCTTTTTTCCATTTTGAGTTTATTTTTGTGTACGGTGTAAGAAAGTGGTCCAGTTTCATTCTTCTGTATGTTGCTGTCCAGTTTTCCCAGCACCACTTGCTGAAGAGACTGTATTTATTCCATTGGATATTCTTTCCCACTTTGTCAAAGATTAGTTGGCCATATGTTTGTGGGTCCATTTCTGGGTTCTCTATTCTGTTCCATTGATCTGAGTCTGTTCTTGTGCAAATACCATACTGTCTTGATTATTACAGCTTTGTAATACAGCTTGAAGTCCAGAAAAGAAAATAATTTAATGTCCATATTATACTTGTGAAGGCTTGCAAAATATTTTTATATGCATAATTTTAGGATCAGGAGTCTTTCTAAGGTATCAGAAACTCAGGGGAAAAAAAAGAAAATCTGATAGACTTGATTAAGAAGATTAAAAACTTTGCATGTCATATCATCCATAATGAATTTGAAAACAAGAAATGGACTAAAAACAATTATTTAAGATGAATGTAACAAAAGTAGCTTAATTATTCACATTACAAGGGGAGCCCCGTATATCTACCCAAAAATAGTCAAATAGAGAAATAAGTAAAGTACGTGACCAGGCAATTTGAAGAAATGAACAGAATGTCAACCTGACAATGAGACTAAGGTGCATATCAGGGAAATACAACTTAAAACAACAATGTGATACTTTTTTCCATCTAAACTATTAACCCAAATCCTAAGAAATCACATATTTTAATTTATTTAGTCTTTGAAATGTGTGAGGAAACTATATGAGCATGAACTGAAATCTATTTGGCTATATTAGTAAAGTACAACTTACAGAAATTCTATGATCCAGTAATTCTGCTTCTAATAATATACAGTAGTCCAATAGTATAATTGTAAAACTATGCATTATATTCAAATATTTAATACATGCTAACAAAACCGGTAAATAATTTAAATGTCCATAAAAAAGAGACATATAATTTAAAAGTGTGTGTGTATTTGTGTGTGTACATATATACATATATATGTGTATATGCTTATGAGTATATATACAAGCACGTGTGGGTAGATAGACAGATAGTTAAATCTATGATAATGTTTAGGTTTGAATGTTGGTTTTACCAGCTATATAAGCTAGGAAAACCATCAGCATATTAATTCTCAATTGTGTCCAGTGTTTTTCTTTTCAACTTTCAATATATTTGCATTGAATTAAAATTTCAATATAAATAGAGGTGAATTTTTACCAAATACATAAGCATGAATATTTTGCATAAATATGTGATTTGAAAAATAAAATATTAGCCCTATTCCAAAATACTTTTTGCAGTGTCATGTTTTATTCATAAGCTTATCATCAATATAGCTTTAACTATTCAAAGAAAGTGGTAGGTGGCACTTGGGTGGCTCAGTCAATTAAGTGTCCAACTCTTGATTTTGGCTCAGGTCATGATCTCATAGTTTGTAAGATTGAGCCTCACATCAGTTTCCACACTGACAGTGAGGAGACTGCTTTGGATTCTCTCTGTCTCTCTCTCTCTCTCTCCCTCTCTTTGATCTTTCCCCTGCTTCCTTTAAATAAATAAACAAGAAAATATATATATATATATATATATATATATATATACACAAAAATGTAGAAAATGCATTTAAATCACAATTACTAAACCTAAAAGAAATTTTCTAGAATATATGTATGATATTTTCTTTTGTATAACATACCAAAATATGTAAATGTTACATTTGTATCTTTATTTCTAAGATTAACATTTGTATTGTTTCTTCAAAATATTTTTAACTCTTTATAACAGAAAAAAATTTAAAATTTTCAAGTACTTAGTACATGCCTAGGAGATATTAAAACTGAATACAAGGAATGATCGCAATACTAGTAATGGTGAAATTACTTACATTAGACTGAGCCTCCTGCTAATAACAGTTATAAAGTCAGAACACAACTTTAAAACACATACACAAATATTTGAAGATACTGATATACAACAATTACAGATAGAAAGCGGAGCACATGACCCTTGAAAGCATGGAATGAAACTTAGTGATATGCACATTAATATACTTTTCTTCTAAAGAAGAGCTTCTCTTACACTGTGTGTATTGTGTGGAATTTAAGGAGAAAGCTTGTTTCACAGAGTTGAGGTGATAAAAGTTGAAGTATCAAACTCTTAATGCAGATGGAAATTGAGGAAGAAAATCATAGAAAGAAGTCAAAAGAGAGAGAACCCCCAATCTATGTATAAATTGCCATTAAATCTTTGGCCTACCACTGAATTGAACATGCGTGGAGAAGACTTCAAGTGTCCAGAGAAAAGCTACAGTTTTGAAAAGCCTGAGCAGAGACTGCCAGCTGGTGCCTACTACAAGGGAGATAGAGTTGGGATTTGAGTCCCACTAATTTAGAAGAGTTTGATAAATATCTTGCAGTTTCCAGTTAAATTTCCAGAAAGTTCTTGACTTAGGAATAGAATTATATTTAGAGACTAAAAAGAGCTAGGAGTAATCGTGAAACTTAAAGAGACCACCCTATAAAAAGCATTAACCGAAGCCTACACAAGTTCAAAGTGATCAACCAGAATTAGCTTTCCGAAACAACAAAAAATCAACACTCCTAGGGGCACCTGGGTGACTCAGTCGGTTAAGCGTCCGACTTTGGCTTGGGTCAAGATCTTATGGTTTGTGAGTTCGAATCCCTTGTCGGGCTCTGCTGACAGCTGAGAGCCTGGAGCCTGCTTTAGATTCTGCATCTCCCCCTCTCTCAGCCCCTACCATGCTCATGCTGTTTCTCTCTGTCTCTTAAAAATAAATAAATGTTACCAAAATCAAAAAAATCAACACTCCTTAAGGAAGGAAATTAATATTATTTTTTAGAAAGTTTATATTTTTAGGAATCTCTACTTCCAATGTGGTACTCAGACTTATGACCTGAGATCACGAGTCACATGCTCTTAGCACTGAGCCAGCCAGGAACCCCAAGAAAACTAACTCCAGAGTTGCTACAGCACAATATTTACAATGTCCAGTATAGACTAAAAAGTTTCTAGGCAATTCTCATTTTTTTTCTTTTTCATTTCCTTCCTCTTATTTATTTCTTTTCCAAAAAAAATAGAAGTTTTTAGGTATAACCAGGCCAACAAAACATACATATTTGGGAGGGTGGTAAAGGGGAATTCACAGTTATATAGAGCACAGGATTGGAACTAGAGCAGAATGAGGGATGAATCTATGTAGAAGGGCTTTCGGTGTGAGATGTAAAAGTTTAGCATGAAAAAGACATCCATGTAGAAAGAGAAGTTTGATGTAAGTTGTCCAAGCCCAAACACAGTGAGAATGACATTCAGGCAGAAGGATGACCTAATGTCTCTACAGAAGGCCACCCTGGAGTACAGTGTGAAAGTCGAAATGTAGTGATAACAGCATCCACACATGGATGCAAAAATATAGTATCAGAATATGAGGATCGGAAGCTATGGAAAGGTAGCCTAACTATGATGTAAGAGGAAGCCTGCCACTAGGGAAGATATCTACAATGGAGAGTTGGAGCACAAATGTCATTAACAGGACATCTACATGAAGGTGAAATCTGAAAGGGTTGAAGGGAGTCAGTAGGGTGAGTTGGCCTGGTGGCAGTTGTTGAAGCCTGGGGTGAGACTTCTCCTTGATAGGATGACTGAGCATGGGGTGCTGGAATTTGAGTAGAGTGAAGAGGCAACTGTATTACTGTGGTAAGCCTGCCATAACAAAATACCAAAGACCAGGTGGCTTTAACCATCAGAAATTTATTTTCCTAGAATTCGGGAGACTGAAAGTTCAAGATCAAGGTGTTTGCAGGTTTGGTTTCTCCAGAGGCCGCTCTCCTTGGCTTGCTGATGCCACCTTCTAACTGTTTTCTCATGTGACATTTTCTTTGTGCATGTACATCCCTGGAGTCTCTTCTTATAAGCATTATCAGTCATATTGGATTAAGATCTCATTTTTATGAATTTATCTAACCTTACCTCCTTTGGGGCCTCATCTCCAAAGTCATTCATATTGAGATTTAGGGCTTCAAGTTATTAAATTGGGGAGACATAATTTGATTCATAATAGCAACCTACATAGGATGCAAGACAGAAGTTGAAACCTTGGCAAGGAAAAGAGGGCATCTAAATAGAGGAAGAGATGTGATGGTACAGGGCAGGGTGTTAGACCTTGAGTAGGAGATAGAGGTCTTCCACCTGAATGGTGGTGGAGTGCAGTGGTTGTGGTAGCAAGGAGTTGGTTACTTATTAAGAGGTTGATCAAACAAGTTAAATATACTAAAACTATTAAGAATTGGGTTTATCACTGCCAGAGAATTGAGTTATAAATATGAAAAGGGAGCACGATAGGGAGACTCATGTGCAGTAGTGGTCTTGTGGGCGTGTACATATGTCAACATTCATCAATTTGTACACTTTAAATATGTACACACTTTTAGATATCAATTACACTTAATAAAGTTGAAAAATAATCTGCCCACAAAAGAACTTCGCTCTCAGATGGTTTCACTGTTCTGTCAAACATTTTAGGGAATAAAAACCATCAATTCTATATTGATTGTTTAAAAAGTAGAAGAGAGGAACATTTTACAACTTATTCTACGAGGGTGGCATTACTCTATTTCCAAAATCTAACGGACACTACACACCAATATCTCAAATAAAAAGACCATCATAATCATTAAAAAAATATTAGCAAATTGAATCCAACAACACACAAAAAAATAATATATTATGACCAAAGGGGTTTATCTCAGTAATATAGGTTCATTTCACATTTGAAATCCAATCTAATTTTACTAATGAAGTAGGGGGATAAAAGGCCTGCTTACCTCCATTACATGAAAAAAAATATTTGCACAAATTTAATACATATTCATGATAACAATTCTCAGCAAACAAAAGTAGAAAAATATATTTGACATATTATAACAGAAATTCATGAAAAACCTGTAGCTAACATCATATTTAATGGTAAAGTATTAAACAGTGTCATGGGATTGAGCCCGTCATTGGGCTTTGCACTGAGCATGCAGCCTACTTAAAATCCTCTCTCTCTCTCTCTCTCTCTCTCTCTCTCTCTGTGTATGTGTGTGTGTCTTTCTCTCTCTGTCCCTCTACCATGCTCATGTGCTCGCTCGCTCTCTCTCTCTCTCTCTCTCAAATAAAAAAAATTAAATAAAAAACAAAACAAAAAAACAGACATATAGATCAATAGAACAGAATGGATAACTCAGAAACGAACTCACAACTCTATGATCAACTAACCTTCAACAAAGCAGGAAAGAATATCCCATGGAAGACAAGACAATCTCTTCAACAAATGGTGTTGGGAAAACTGGACAGTAGCATGCAAAAGCATGAAACTGGACCACTTTTTTTTTTACACCATTCACACAAAAGAAATCAAAATCGATGAAGACTTAAATGTGGGACTAGAAACCATAAGAATCTTAGAGGAGAACACAGGCAGCAACTTCTTTGACCCTGCCAAAGCAACTTCTTTCTGGTATGTCTCCTGGGGAAAGGTAAACAGAAGCAAAAATAAATGAATGGGACTTGATCAAGATAAAACAAAACAAACAAACAAACAAAAAACTTCTGCACAATGAAGGAAACAGAAAAGGCAACCTTTGGAATGGAAGAAGATATTTGCAAATGACATGTCTGATAAAGGGTTAGTATCCAAAATGTATAAAGAAATTATAAAACTGAATATTCCCCCCCTCAAAAAAATAATCCAGTTAAGAAATGGGCAAAGGATATGAATAGACATTTTTCCAGAGAAGACATCCAGATGGCTAATAGACACATGAAAAGATGCTCAACACCACTCATCATCAGGGAAATACGCATCAAAACTACAATGAGTTATCACCTTACACCTGTCAGAATGGCTAAAATTCACATCACAAGAAACAACAAATGTTGGCAAGATGCCAAGAAAGAGGAACCCTCACGCACTATTAGTAGGAATGCAAACTGGTGCAACCATTGTGCAAAATTCCATAGAGTTTCCTAAAATAATTATAAAGAGAACTACCCTATGATCCAGCAATTGCAGTACTAGGTATTTACCCAAAGGATACAAAAGATACTGATCCAAAGGGATACATGCACTCAATGTTTATAGTAGAATTATCAATAATAGCCAAATTGTGGAAAAAGCCTAAATGTCCATTCACTGATGAACGGATAAAGAAAAAGTGGTATATATACATATAATAGAATATTAATCATAAAAATGAATGAAATTTTGCCAATTGCAATGACTTGGATAGAGCTACAGAATATTATTCTAAGTGAAATAAGTCAGTCATAGAAAGACAAATACCATATGAGTTCACTCGTATGTGGAATTTAAGAAACGAAATAGATGAACATAGGGTGGAAAAAAGAGATAGGCAGACCAGGAAGCAGACTCTTAACTATAGAGAACAAACTGAAGGTTGTTGGAGGGGAGGTGGGGGTGGGGATGGGTTGAATAGATGATGGGCATTAAGGAGGACACTTATTGTGATGAGCACTGGGTGTTGTATGTAAGTGACGAATCATTAAATTCTACACCTGTAACTAATATTATGCTGTATGTTAACTAAATAAAAACTTAAAAAAATAAAAATTAATAAAAAATTAGTAAAAATAAATAAAAATGAACTGAGCAACTGAACAATATATACTACTATACCAATTATTATTTACTGAGGAAAGGTAATTTTCTGTGTTTGTGTTGTAGAAGTGATTACCCAAACCATAAATTGGCACACCTCAGCATTATTTTTCTGGTCCCTTCTGTATGCCTAAGCCACATTATCTACTGCCATGATCTCAAATGGCAAATATATCCCCAGAATTCACAAATTTGTGTCTCCAATCCAGGTTGTTCCCTCTGAACCTTAGAACCAAAACTCTAATTATCCATTTGATATTTCCACATAGGTGAATGCACATAGTATTATATGTGGGTATTTATAAATATCTCAAACTGAATTCCAAATTTCTTCTTTCCCCCAAATTATTTTATCTTCCAGTATTCCCCATTTAATAAATGACATCTTCATTTATCCAAGTATTATTCCAGGAATCCAGAATTATAATTCCCTCCCCTCTACACTTCCAATCTTATCTATCACCAACTCCTAATAATCTTTACTCCAAAATGTTCCTTTAAACCTTACAAATTATCTAATTTGACTAAGCTAATTTAGTCTTAAATTGTAAGTAGTATAGTATAGTAGTTAAGACCAGACTCCAGAGCCAATGTGCCTATGTTTCAGTTCTTCCTCTTCCATCTAATAGCTATGCTACCTGGAAAAAGTATTTACTCTGTGACTCTGTTTCCTTATCTTCTAAATAAGACTAGTAATAGTTTCAATCTTACAAGATATTGTAAAAGTATCACATAAATAAGTACTAAAACTGTTCAATGTATTTCAGCTACTTTTTCTTATTATTATATTCTAAACCAGGATCATTTCTACCCTATTTTATAACAGTGCCTTTTTAACTGAAAACCAATATTTCTCTTACAGTATTTCACTTACTTCCCCATGTAATAGCCTGAGTAATCTTTCTAGTAAAATCTAATCATGTTAGTTCCTTATTACTCTTTATTTGTTGTCCATAGCACTTATTGTAATATACAAAGTCATGTTTGTAACCTTATCCTTCCTTTTTTTATACTCCAACTTACTAATCTTTGCTATGTTTCTCTTAGATAGTAGGTTCTCTCTTGCCTCAGGGACTTTGCACATGCTAGCTTGTCTTCATCTAACAAACTTCTACTGATCTTTCAATTTTCAAACAAATTTACATTTCAAAGAGGATATCTTGGTGGGACTTCCAGAATAGCAGAGAAAGGACCACCACAAATACACTGTTCCATAAAAGTCACACAATACTGGAGTAATTATTCAAATCATTTTTTTCAGAATTCAGAAATTAAAGGTAAAAAACAACCTTAAGAGTAGTTTATTCAGAAAATAAACATACAACTTGCTGAAAAGTTGTATCAGCAGGAGTCATGATTTTTACCTCAGCCTATTCCCATCTCCCCAACAGAGCAGTGGCTTTTAAAACAAGCAGCATTAAAATCATGGTAGCTTTGAAAATTAGCCACCTTACAGCCACTAGAGAGAGTAGAACAGGACTGGAGTTCCTCAAAACTTCCCATCCCCAGAGTTTTGTTACTATTTGAATTGTCCCAGAGCTTCCTGAAAAATCATCATGGTGAATTGCTGTTATTTGATATAACTTAGGGTTCATTCTTGGGAAGAGTCCTTTTCCCGATATGTTTGTTGAAAACCAATCATCTGCAATTATTTAATATCATAGTTGCCTAAGACTGAGATACAAGTTGGGACAAACAAGAGCTTACAAAAAAAAATTAAAGGAAGACTTGTAGAAAGTGATGACCACAGGGGTTCTGAAAAGCTCTGACATAATCCTGGTGATCTAAAGGGCTGAATACACACACACACACACACACACACACACACACACAGGGCTGTGAAAATGCTCAGAAAATAACTAAGAGGTCCGAATTACTCATCTCTGTCTGAACCTGAAGGTCTGCACAACAGGAATTAAAGTCTAAAGCAAAGATGTATCATAGTATATAAGATATCCTCCCCCCACCCCATCTCATGCATCCAGTATCCCTCAACAAAAGATAGGAGATTTACCAGATTCAGGCATTTAGGGAAATCTCTGACTAAGCATTAGCTAACTGTGAAGCCAACTGAGCAGCAATTTCAGTAAACACAAACTTCATGAGATGCAGACTTTGTAGAATTAGTCCAAGAAAGTCACTAACCAAACAAAAAGAATAACAACAATAAACACTGGATAGGGAGGAATATAATTTTCATAGTGCCACGATATATTATATAAAATGTCCAGTTTTCAGCAAAAAATTAAATGACTCTAAAAGAATAGGAAAATATAAGCCATATACAGGGGGAAAACAATCAATAGAAACTATTCCTATGGTGGCTGGATTTTGGATGTGCTAGATAAAGATATTAAATCACCTTTTATTGAAAATAAAATCTGTTTATCATCGATCTATGTATCATCTATCTATCTATTTATCTATCAATAATATAATCTAAAAACCTATCCAAACCTAAAATTTATTTAGATAAAAACTAAAGAAATTAGAAAAAAGAACCAAACAGAAATTCTGCAGTTGAAAAGTATAATAACTGAAATGAAATATTTACTAGAGGGACTCAACACTACATTTAAACTTGCAGAAGAAAGAATCCGTGAACTTGACAATAGGTCAATAGAGATTATCCAGTGTGAGGAAAAGAAAGAAAAAATAATGAAGAAAAATGAACAAAGCCTCCCAAGCTTGTGGGATACTATCAAATGTACCAACATGTGCATAATGGGAGTCCAGGAAGGAGAGAAAAAAAGAAAGGGACATGAAGCATATTAGAGGAAATATGGCCAGAAATTTTCCAAATTTAGTGAAACACATTAATGTTTATAACCAAGAACCTCAACAAACTCCAGTAGGATAATTTTAAAGAAATCCACACCAAGGTATATCACAGCCAAACTTTCAAAAGACAAAGACAAAAAGAAAATCTTGCATCAAGAGTAAAATAATGCACCACATACAAGGAATCCTCAACAATATTAACAGCACTTCTCATCAAAGAGGAATTCTGATCTCTGTACCCTCATATGTGGGCTAAATTTAGCCTATTTACCATATACTCTGCAATTTTTTTCTTCATTGCTTTTTTCAATTTTATGTTAACCTGTGACTATTTGTTTAATTCCTATCTCTACCTAATTCCCAAATTGGCAGAAACAGTTCTTACATACAGTAAATCCTAAGTGAATGAATAAGTGAATGAATGAATGAATGAACGAACGGAGTGAACACATATCATCCATTATGTATCTGACTTCCTCAGTTTTAAGGATTTCTTTGACTACACTACTAAGGAGCTCTATCAACTTCTGTGAAAGTTAAAGGGAAAAGACGTGTCAAGTATCCTTGAAATATTAATAACCGTTATTTCATAAAGAGTAGAGTGGTTAACTTTGAGAGGAGGAATGAACAATGACAGTGTTTTCTTTGGAATGTCATTCCACACATTCCAAATTTTCCATAATGACTTGCTATGGACTGAATTATCCCCTTCCCCAAATTCACATGTTGAACCCCTAACCCCCAGTGTGATTGTATTTAGAGATAGGGATTTGGGGGAGGTAACTATGGTTAAATGATGACATAAGAGTGCGGTCCTAATTTGATTAAGACTGGTGGCCTTGTAAGAGGAACACATCTCTCTCCCTCTCCCTCTCCCTGTCTCTCCATGTACACCCCCTGAGGAAAGGTCATGCCAGCACACAGCAAGAAGGTGGCCATCTGCAAGCCAAGAAGAAATCTTGCCAATTATGCAAGCCAATTAGTCCTCACTAATCATGCGAGCATCCTAATCTCAGACTTCCAGCCCCCAGAACTGTGAGAAAATAAATTTCTGTTGTTTGTCACCCAGTCTACAGTATTTCATTATGGCAGCCTAAACTGACTAACATTATCCTATATTTATGTTACAACAAGACGAGATCAGTTTTATATCAGACTTAATGGTGTTCTATTATTAAAAGTTCACACTCTTCTGCACTATGTTTTTTTTCCAAATGGTTTGCTTCAATAGGAAAAAATGTCTTAAACTGAGGATTTAAGATTATGCAAGGAGTGTTACAAGTAGCCAAAGCAGAAATAAAATGTAACTTCTTTTCTTCCTTTTCATCTCTTCTATCTCTTACCCCAAATTTACACATATGCACTTTTTCCCTGATATGAGCTTGGATAGTTACCATATTCACCTCTTTTTCCCTCAGATAATTTCTTGTGATTTTATATCTGTATCCTGACTCCTTCATTGGAATGTCAGCTAGGAGCCAAGGACCAGGAACAAACTGAGCCCTCCTAGTACCCAGTGTGATGTCGCATGTCCCCAGCATACTGTGACATCTCTGGGTTGTTTTTCTGGGGGAGTGGGAGGTTCTTCTGTTATAGGGATACCTTTGTGACTCTAATTTAAAGATATCTTGTCTGTTTGTGTAGTTAAATGTGAGGTTCTTGAAACATTTCTTGTTCATTTAGAATCCCTACATATTTTGGTCAGTAATAATAATATTGTTAAGGCCAATTTGTTATTTCTCAAACAATAGGACAGTAGGTTGAACAAGGCTAATACTAACCAGCTTTCTCTCTGGACCTTAGTTTCCTCATTTGTGGTGTGGTGTAAGACTGCATACATCCAAGGTCTTGTTCAATGTTGGACTTTTGCAGGGGTTCAGTAATGACTCTCCAGTCCTCAGAACCCTTCAATAGTTTCTCCATCTCCTCAAAATAATAAACAAACAGTTTAGCGCAGCCCAATGGTCTGGCCCTAACTGTACAAACTACCTTTGAAGCTTCATTTCCCATTTTAGCCTTCTGCAAACTTGCTTCCCTGCCACAGAGGACTGCTGTCATTCCCAGGATACCTTACATGCTTCTAGGCATCTGTGCTTATTCCTTACTCTTTAATGGCCTCCTAATCCCCCACCAATCAAGAATATCTCAACTATACCTTCTCCTTTCAAGCCCTCTCACCTCCAGATTAAATCTTTTGTTCCTTTGTTCTCACTGTTTTTCTGCTCTCTTTCACTCTATTCAAAGAGGATATTTACATGTGTGTCTACCACTTGATAAAAGGAAATGTGCCTTGCATCTTTTCATTATTTGTATCTCTAGTAACGTGTACACACACACACAAACAAACACACTTTATTTAGCTTATAGTTTAAAAATAAGTTAAAATTGTATGTTAATTATAGTGGAATTGAAATTAACAACTTAAAAAAAGAAAAAAATAATAAAACTAAAAATAAGTAAACAGTAAGTTAAAACTGAAGATTACTTAGTTATTAAGTAACCTCTTGTTCATTCAAAACAACATTACTCATTCTGATTACCACAAGAAGACTCACGAAAAAATCAAGCATAACATTCCAGGCGAAGCTTTAATCTTCAACTAAGCACATTCTCTGGAATCTCACGAGAGACTAAGTCTGAGATATATTTTATGTTAGTTTATCACCCTTAAGCCCTTAATTAGCATGAGGTCTCACAGAGTTACTAGATGAGAAGGTCATTTTAAAAATTACTTAGAGTTACTGCATGGTTCTTGTAAAAAATAAATGGAAAAGAGGTGATAGGAGAGAAATCTAGGACTGGGTCACCTGGAATCCCAGCAGGTTTGACATAAGTGTGCACAGTCTCTGAATACTGCTGACAGGCGCAAAGGTGGTCAGGGAGGCATGGATTCTTCTCCTGGCTCTGCCTGTAAGATATGTTGTATTCACGGGAAGGTACCTGGACAACTTCTCAGGTAAGAATGTTCTTTTGTTTCCCAGATACATTGTGGGGATTGAGAGATAGAGAATAGTAAAATGATAATATGGGTCTAAATCACTCTTTTAAACAGCATGATGGGAGCATACCTGTTTTGGGATTCTAATCATGACTTAGAAAGTGCTGTGCTGCCTGGATTTGGAATTGGTTTCAGGGTGAAGAGAGTTTGAAGTTCACTAAAGATATCAAAAATGATATATAATTGCTGGAAGTTGGCTATGAATGATTTAGGTTCAAGTTAAATATTGCAGGATGAGACTGAAGTCTATGGCATATCATATTTCATTCAATTTGAGATACTATTCACTGTAATATGCACCAATACTTTACGTACGAGCAAGAAAGAAAGCCCATTGGCAATTATAATTCCAAGACACTTTTGCTTGTGCTATGTATTTGGATTTTTGAAAGTTAAAATGTGAAAATATATGCTTCTTAGAAACAAAAACTAAAAAATATATGTTTGTACACACATGTTTTTTCTTTATACACACACACACACACACACACACACACGTTACTACTGATCATGTCATGTTCACCAAAAGCTAAGTGAGTCCAAAACTAAAGTCAATATATCTGCCCCTAACTTTGTTCTCTTCTCCTCCTTCTTTTTATGCTGAATGGCCCTGCTCTTTTCTCAGTAGCTTGACTCACTTCTCTCTCTCACTCCCCATACCTCACTAGTCATCAAGTTCTTTGGCATCCTCTATCCTCTTTGCCCTGTTTATTTTTTCTCCTTTCCCCATTATCTGACTAACTTTGCCTCACCTGTCAGACTCCACCTTTGATGTTGAAAAACATGCTGAAATGTGCCAAGTCCAGATTAGTAGATCCCTCGAGCTCCTGCATCTACTGAGCTCCTATATTTCTATTCACAACCCTTATCCTATGTTGTACTCAATTGCTTCCCTGTCTGTACCTACCACTAAACCACAAGTTCCTCGGCAACAAGGAATGTCAGTCTGCTTCACAGTTGTGTTCCTAGAACCAAGAACGGTGCCTCATGTGGATCAATTGTACAAAACTCAATGATGAATCAATTTTAGTTTAGATTTTAAAAAATAAAAGTGATTTGCTTTTCAGATATTATAAAGAGGAATACATGAAAATAGCATTCTCAAATTGAAAGTGGTCCAAAGAAAAACAGCACAATGTTGAGCAAAAGAGCAATCATTTAAGTCAAATAAAAGCTAACTAAATGCACTAAATTTCTAATACATGTAAAGTGTTCATTTTATCCATTTTTGCCTTCATGCCAGACACATACTGTATATCACAGTCAAGAAAGTTTTATTTTAGCAGTTTAATTGTGTTTCCTAACTCTCAGCTACCCTTTTCATCTTTTGGGAAAATGATCAGTAACCTACATTGATTGTATTTCTGCTTCTGTAGGACAAGAGGCTCTTAATGGAACCTGTGATGGCTTTGGGTCAGAGAATGAAGAATGCCAGCCTATTTCTTTCCAAGATTTTTTTTAAAGGAAATATAAAAGGTTAACTATCTTTCTTGAAGAGCTTGCCTAAAAATGAAGTTGAAGTCATTATCAATGGACTACATAATTTTACTCTACAGACATTCTTCTATCAGATGTATGACAATTAGAAAGTTTATAAAGTAGAAATCTCAAGGCCCCTAGAATTTAAATTTCTTTAATTTTATATACTAACTCAGGAATATGGAGTAAATCCGTTAATTTATGAGTAGCAGCTTTCTGTAAACACAGGTGATAATATATGACTTTTATATGTATTAAAAGTAAAAGTAAATGAGATTTTAAATTTTTAAAAATTCTTTAGTTTGTCAGGTGAAGTTCATGACACTTAAACATGTAAAACAAAGGAAACATAACAAAAGTAAAACAAAGCCTAATGTTACACCAGAAACACAATAAAACTCTTTATTTTAGTTAGAAAACAGAATTCAGGGGTGCTTAGGGGGCTCAGTCGGTTAACCATTGGACTCTTGATTTCGGCTCAGGTCATGATCTCATGATTTTTGAGTTCAAGCTCTGCGTCAGGCTCTGCACTGACAGCGTGGAGTCTTTTGGGGATTTTCTCTCTCCCTCTCTCTCTGACCTTCCCCAGTACATACTTTCTCTGTCTCAAAATAAATAGACATTAAAATTTTTTTTAAAAGGAGAAAAGAATTCAAATTTCCCAGCTATATTTTTGTAATAACTTGGCTGCATATATAAGGCATTATGTAACGTAATAATGTGACTTTTTTCAAAATCAAGTGGGATTTATACCAGTAGTTCATAGTGATTTTTTTCCAAAACAAATTAAGACCTAAATGGCATATCGAATAACCAATACCTCTCATGAGCATCCCTTACTTAATGCAAGATGCTGAAAAATCGTAGAATACAATAGTGACAGATACAGAAGGTATGTCAGAATAGGAAGTCTACATGAAAAAATTCTGCAGAGATAATCAGCGGACACGAATTTATTGCTGCTTACTTGTATAGTCACCTTGGTTTCTTCATGCAGCAAGTTTTTTTTTTGTTTTTTTTTTTTTTAGTGACTTTTTTTTTTTTCAACGTTTATTTATTTTTGGGACAAAGAGAGACAGAGCATGAACAGGGGAGGGTCAGAGAGAGAGGGAGACACAGAATCGGAAACAGGTTCCAGGCTCTGAGCCATCAGCCCAGAGCCCGATGCGGGGCTCGAACTCATGGACCGCAAGATCGTGACCTGGCCGAAGTCGGACGCTTAACCGACTGCACCACCCAGGCGCCCCTTCATGCAGCAAGTTTTACCCTCAGTGTTCTACTAAGACTGAAGAGATAGAATGGTATGAAACAGTTAAAAGTTCTCCTTAAAAAAAAAAAAGTTCTTTTCTTCCTGATTCAACATGACATTTTTTTTCTCATTTGTAACATGATAGATATTTCTGTCCTTTGGGTAAAGTATTTGATTGAACATTTAAGTTACTTTTTTAGATCTTCAATTTTCACTGATTCATCTCAATAATACCTTGGCTTTTTCACCTCTCACAGCTCCTAGCTTTAATATATCCCAACATTATAGGTAACAAAATCACAAAAATCGCTTTGTGTACTGTATTATTGAGAACTATAAGTGGTCTTAGAGAATCCTTAGCTGAAAATCAAATTTTCTTTTAATATTAAATCATGAGTATTTGCCATGCTTTAATTAAATACTTCAGTTCCTCGTACATGCTAAATATTGGATGGACATTGCCGGTTGACACATTTATGTGAGATCAATTTTTAAATTATTTTAAGATTAAAGTCACACATATATTTGATTCCCTCTTTTATGAGAATTCCAAATTTCCAATAAGAGTACTGGATGATGTAAACTCTTTAGTTTCCTAAACCACGAGAATTGTATTCATCAATGATTCTAATATCTGGGTGCCATAACCAGTGGATTCATGAGTGATTGAGTGGAGATCAGGATTTTACAGCTAATCCCATTTGGGCTTATAGGTCTTGTACACTAATATAAGGAAGGAACCATAACAACTTTCTATGTTGAAAACTGTAGATTCTTACTTGGGAATGACCCCTCAGGTTCCTAAAAAATTGTGTCAGCTTTGCCTAAAGAAATAAAAATTCAGGTTTGTCCATACTATGCTTAAAGAATCGGATTAAGAGTAGAAAATGCAACTACTTTTTCTTTTTCCAAATCACTTTTTAACATAAGAATAATTTATTTATTATGTTAATTACTCACTTTGTCTCTCCTCTTTAAAATGTAAATTATAACAGTAGTGAAATAATTATCTATTTTGTTCATGGTATACCCCAAGAACCTAAAAAAGTACTAGTCTCATGATAAGCACCCAATACATTAAAATATATATATATATATATATATATATATATATATATATATATATATAAAGAGACAGAGACAGAGAGAGAGAGAGAGCAGGGGAAGGGCAGAGAGAGGGAGAGAGAGAATCCCAAGTAAGCTCTGTGCTTTCACCACAAAGCCCAATGCAGAGATCGAGCTCACAAACCTGAGCCATGACCCGAGATCATGACCTGAGCCAAAAGCATGTGTCGGACGCTTAACCAACTGAGGCACCCAGGTGCCCCAGCACCGAATACATTTTTTAAATATATAAATGATCTTTGGGGCGCCTGGGTGGCGCAGTCGGTTAAGCGTCCGACTTCAGCCAGGTCACGATCTCGCGGTCCGTGAGTTCGAGCCCTGCGTCGGGCTCTGGGCTGATGGCTCAGAGCCTGGAGCCTGTTTCCGATTCTGTGTCTCCCTCTCTCTCTGCCCCTCCCCCGTTCATGCTCTGTCTCTCTCTGTCCCAAAAATAAATAAACGTTGAAAAAAAAATTAAAAAAAAATAAATAAATAAATGATCTTTAACTTATTAAAAAATAAACATAAGTATTATTAGCTCAATGCACAGATAAAATGAGAACACAAAAACTCCTTGATCAAATGTTTATACCTAGTAGGTAGCCTGAGCTAAAATTTAAATCCCAATGTGTGTGACTCTTTAGTCTTTGCTTTCTACTATACCACCCTTCTATCTAATAAGGAAGCACAAGAGAGATCCTTTATTGTCCGAAAGAAAGTCACTCAAACAATAGATCTTATATTTTGGAATAAAAAATTCCATAGTATAATCTTTTCTTCTCTGCTTCAACTATTTACATTGTGATTACATTAGTAGTACATGAGTTAAAGAAAGGAGATTGTGATGAAACATGGAAAAGAATAGATCAACTTGGCAAAAAAAAAAGGGAGGATGGGACAGGATGAAAAAATACAATGGAAGAAAAAGCCAGAGTGTTTAATAGAAATTGTTCCCCAAAACTGTATATGTTCTAATTTTTGTAAGACTTGGGATAGCTCCCACTCATGAGCTGTCCATGTATTATTTTTTCTTATTATTTCTGAGCTATTACCAATCTTCCATTTTGTCATGTACCAGAAAATGTAAAGATACAACTAAATAGAGCTCGTTTGCTACTCTCCTCAGAAAACAATTGGAGGGAAAATTCTATTGGCTTATGAATGAGAACTGACGTAAATTGTACCTGGTGTATATGGTTTACCAATATTAAAAAGTATTACATAGAGATGATTTTCGTAATTAATAAATAGAATTTATTTAGTCATAAAATGTTGTTATTCCACACCACTTTATTATCTAGGTTTGCTTTCCACCAGCCCATGAACAAAGACTATTTTTCATAGTAACTAAGAGCATACGTATGTCAGAAAATAGACTGGCATTTCAGTACTGGCTCTGTCATGTTCTCAATGTGTGGCCTCAAGATGATACTGTATGCTTTCTAAGGTTCTGTTTCCCCAGTTGTAAAGTGAGGTTAATTTGTGTGTTTGCTTCAAAGAGATACTGTGAAAATCAATAGGAGATAATATTTTAAAAGTCGTTGGTAAACCCTTGATAAATGTTTTCATTTTTCTTATATTGTGATATTGATACACCTGCATATACTCTCTTTTTTCCCTCTCTCCCATCAATATCACAGCATAAGCTTAGGTCTTTATAAATATAAGTTTGGGGACGCCTGGGTGGCTCAGTCAGTTGAACATCCGACTCCTGATTTCAGCTTATGTCATGATGCCAGCCAGGGTCATGAGATCAAGCCCTGGATTGGACTCTGCTGAGCATGGAGCCTGTTTAAGATTCTCTCTCCCTCACTTGTGCTCTCCTTCTCTCTCTAAAGAAAAATAAAATATATTAATAAATAAATATAAATTTAACATCATTGTTGATGGTGGTGGTCCTGTCGATGTTGCTGGGTATTTTTCCCAGATAGTCATAAAGTACTTGACAGAGTTAAAGGACTTTAAAATGGACTTTACAAAAAAAAGCAGGAAAAATAACTAGTGGACAAATACTAGCTAGGGAATTTCTTTAAAAGAGAGATACCTCATTTTTATGGCTCTCATGAGTCATCCTAAATGGATTACATCCAGGCCGACATTAATTTGTATGGTTCCTCTGCTGCACAGGGAATATAGCAGATGGACTATTATTATTCATATCCTTTACAAACAATAACTGATAAATGCCATTGGCATTACAAGTTCTTTGGGAGTACGTAAGTTTATATAGTGTAAACTCAAATAAATCACTAGGGTTTCTAAGTATTCAAAGTATTACTGAGTATTGGCCCATATTTCTCATTGATATGGTAAAAGAAAAAAGAGACGTATGTCATTGAGATATAAGTTAGCCCCATTCTAACTTTGGATAAAAGAGAGCTTGTTATTGAAAATTTCATTATTTTCTTATCACTCAATTCTTAAAACTTTTATATCAAGTCTGCTACTTTAATTCATATTGATCTCAATTTATTTCTCATTTAATTTTCCGCGACTAATACTTTTCTTTATTTCAAATAAATTTAGGTTTTTTATAAATACAAAAAAATATTCTTAGGTTCTTCTGCTATATATCATTGATTACTATATTAATAGAAACCCATTTTTATTTAATTGAGTTGGTCTCCTTTGGTAAGTGTTCAGTATCTATCTCCTTGTAATTAACAGTATTTGGAGAGACCTTTGAGGTAAGAATTCAAATCTTCTTTAGAGACCCAGCTACAAAGAGAGGATTCCACCCGGATTTTTGAGTGGCAGAAGGAGAGCACCCACCGGTGAGCAGCGTTCACCAGTGAACGTTATGTGGAGGTACCAAGCAATGGAAGGATGTTAGCGGACTAAATAAAAGGTAATGACCGTATCTTCCAGGAAAAAAAGGGCTGGCTATGAGAAATGAATTATGAAGACTTATTTGTGAAAAGTTAGTTATCCAAAGATAAGATTGAAGAAGCTTAAGCCAGGGCAAAAAGTTTAACTCTGAAGAGTTAGTTTTTCAGATAAGAGCCATCTTGAAAAAAATAAAATAATTATTATTCTCATTCTCTCTTCAGAACTTAAAATGTCACTACTAGGTCAACCTATGGAAAAATGAAGTGTGCTTTGTTTCCACGGAATATTTAAATCATCTGGTAACGTATGCAACAGAATCAAGTCTCCATTCTTCTGGAGTCTTGTCTCCAGGGAAATCAGTAGGAAGTGCTATGTATTTGTTCTTGTTTATGGTGTCTTTAGCAATTGATTTTAAGTTTCATTAAAAAATTAATTGTTATATGTAGAATCTTGTCACTTATTGACTATCTAAAAATTTTATTATTAACTAAATTTTGAGGTAAAATTATTTTTTTAATGTTTACTTATTTTGAGAGACAGAGAGACAGTGAATAGAGGAGGGGCAGAGAGAGAGAGAGAGAGAGAGAGACAGAGACAGAGAGACAGAGAGAGAGAGAGAGAGAGAGAGAGAGAGAGAGAAACTCCCAGGCAGGTTCCACACTGTCAGCACAGGGCCTGAGTTGGAGTTCGAGCTCATGAGCCTTAAAATCATGATCTCAGCTGAGATCAAGAGTTGGGAGTCTCAATCGACTGAGCTACACAGATGTTATTAGCTATTATAAGTTAGATTCTGGGGCGCCCAGGTGGCTCAGTTAACTGTCGGACTTCGGCTCAGGTCCTGATCTCGCGGTCTGTGAGTTTGAGCCCCGTGTCGGGCTCTGTGCTGACAGTTCAGAGCCTGGATCCTGTTTCAGATTCTGTGTCTCCCTCTCTCTCTGACCCTCCCCTGTTCATGCTCTGTCTCAAAAGTAAATAAACGTTAAAAAAAGTAACAAAAAATAAGTTAGGCTCTCTTGTTTTATTTCAGGTATTATCATTTTTTAAAAATTCCTGAGTGATACTAAAAGTGTATTAAAGCAAAAAAAGTAGTAGGATCTATAAGAACTATTTCCATCTTGTTCTTCTGCTTTCCATAGTCAATTGCTAATAAATGTACTTTTATTTAATTAAAAGAGTGGCAGTTCAATTAATGTCGAGTCTATTTTAATATGGAGAAATGGTTAAAAATAATTTAGGAAAGAGTCTACAAATTACTTGTGATTAAGCCAAGAATAGCACCGAGGCCTTTGGATCCATGGCTGTATAATCTGATGCCCACGTCTAATTTGTCTTACATGTCACACTTTGTTTAAATCACTTGTGCTAGTCAGGTGAGAGAGAGGTATTCTGAGTTCTAATTCAACTTTATTGCTAAATCAGCTGTTTCTTCAACGTTCTTCCTTAGGTCTATCTTTTAAGTCATTTTGATCCCTCATGCGTATTTTCTGATCACTGAGTCCGCAGATGAGGCATTAAGTTAACAACTGATGTAGAAATTGCATTTAATTTTTTAATAAAAAGTCATCAAATATTTAGTGAAAACATTAAATGTGTAAAGTTAAAAAATAATAAAATTAGGCTTTGCCTTAATAAAGAGTAGTTTTATACTGAGTCATCCGGGTGGCTCTGTCAGTTGAGTGTCTGACTCTTGATTTTGGCTCAGGTCATGATCCCAGAGTACAGTGCGATCAAGCCCCACACCAGGCTCCTCGCTGAGCATCAAGTCTGCTTCGGGTTCTCTCTACCTGTTCTTCTGGCCCTCCTCTGTTCACAGGCACATGCATGCTCTCTCTCTCTCTCTCTCTCTCAAAAAAAAAAAAAAAAGTAGTTTTGTACCATTTACCTTTTGAGAGAATAGTGCAGGTATTCCAACCTAGTCTCACGTCATTGCTGCTTAACCTGGTAGCTTATGTTCCAATGGCATCATGGTGAAGGCTATTCTCAGAGTGCAGCCTTAAAAATAGTTTTGTGGGTTGAGGAGTGGGAGGGAGGATCACACTGTTATTACAACGCAGTCTGAATCTGTGCTCCAAGGACATGAGGTTGTTCTAAACCTGTGGTGGAAAAACCTGTGTGTTTTCCACAACAGATGGGGAGTAGGAGGGGAATTTTTTTTTTCCTCGAGTGCTCCCTATAACTAATATTGTTTAGATGTGTGTAACAAACAAGTGCTTGAAGTGAAGTGGCATCGTACCACCCACATGAATGATTGAGGGTGAGGGTCGATGCCAAGTCTGTTTTCTCTGCTGCTATTTTAGTTGAGTGAGAAAGTGTTATGTCACCACTGCAGGGCAATACGCTTCAGGTAAGTTCTCTGCTTGCAGAGATGAAGTTCAATTTGAATAGAGAGTACAAACAAGGTTACAGAGTTTCTAACTCCAGAGCTTGCGGCAACCCCTTTAAGAGTAAGACAATAGTCTGTATCCACACACAAGAAAGTAGGGAATGTCTTTTAAAGAAGTTACTAGCATTCATCATATGTCTCGATATTAGCGGTAATACTTGGGATGCAAGCTCTGTTTCTGCTGCCTAGTTCACTGCACTCTATAATTAGAGCTTCTCATTGTTAGAGCGGTAACGCAGGATTCAAATAAACAACCTAGGATTTTGACATTTGTGGAAAATAGTACTGAGAAAGCATTACAAGAAAATGAATATTAAATAGCTATAAGTGCAGTATGATCAACTTAGTCACCTACTGAAGAAAGTGAATAATTGCATTTGTAAAAGCAAATTACGAAGCGTGTGTGTGGCGGGGCGGGGGGGGGACAGCCAGTTAAAATACAGATAAATCACTTTTTATCCCATTGTTGCAGCACTCAGCTTTGGGACCTGATCGCTTCAGAAATTGTGGTGTCTCCTGAGAAGAATTTCTTGCCAAGAGAGGGGTTAGCATGCTAAAGCAGACAGTGTTTTGGATTACTCTACATATCTCCACTATAAATAGGATACTTTCGAAATGCTGTTTTGAGCTATTCAAGTGAGCTAGTGATCAAATGTGGCAGACTTCACAATAATGACGGACTGACATATGAATAGGGGAAAGCCTCATCATTTCAGATGGACAAGGCTTGATGAATTCAAATGATAACCTATAATCTTTAATTTAAACTAGCTACCTAGCTGATAAAGGTAATGATTTATCATGTGGCTTACTCATTTACTGTTAATCAACAGGATTCACATCTTTGAAATCCCTAGCATTCAGGAGCCTGTAAGAAGATTCATGCACGTGTTCTACTTTATGCTACTGATTTGCAAAACAATGAGGCTGGTAATGATGTGAAAGATTTAACTGGCTCTCCTTGTGTCTCCTCCATCTGAACTGATTGTTATTTGTAAAGAGAAATCTTCCGAAGCCTGTGGTTCCCACAGGAGGCTGAGCAGCCAGCCACTGGGTTGAGGATGACATCCTGTGTCAGGGATCAGAAATCAGCCAGTTAATAGCTTTGCACTTAAAATTGTCTAATATTTTTTCTTGTTAAAGGCCAATTTTCTAACATATAAAGTCATTTTCACATCCTTGATATATTGTAGACTGCAAGATTCTTTGAAAATAGCAGCACTACTTTAAATGATTTCTTTCTAAAGCACAATAACTTGCTAAATATTTTATGCATCAAATCATTTTATAATTTAGATTTATGTAATCCAGACCCAAGAAACAAAACAATTCTTGCCAGTATTTATATTAGAGATTGAGATTGTGCTGTTATTTTACAAATGGTATGTTGTAACAAGATTTTGCTTTAGTAAAATCAGGGCGAACCAATTTTTTCTCCCGTTGTCAAAAGGCTAATTTGTGCTGTTTCCAGTGAACACAAGTTATTTTAATTAGTTCAAGAAACAGTCAATGTAGCCATCATTTTCATTTTTTCTAGTTACATATAAGAACCTTTAAATTAAATCTCAAGTATTAAGACATGAAAAAATATTATAAGTAGATGTCCTCACACAAGTTTTGAGAATTAAAATTGTTTTATCTAATTAAAGAAAAACAAATACATTTCTGGCAAAATAAAAAAATTCAGGGAAAGGATTTAAAAACAACGGGGACACGGTTCAGAAAATGTTACTTTATTTGTGCCCCTACATACACACGCGCGCACACACACTCAGAAACATTCTCTTCCTTTCAAAAATATTTAGCTAAAAGTTGTTCCAGTGATTATATACTTTGAAAGAGGAAGGACGGAAGGAGAGGAGGGAAAGTAGGAAGGACAGAGGGGAGGTAAAAAGAAAAAGAAAAATAGCTGGAAAATAATGACAGCTTCCTATTCCAAAATTCAAAGTAGTGTCTCTTCACTTTCTAGCCAGAGATGGGTCTTTTATAAAGCATGACTAAAACACTCTGTTCATTAGTCCTTTATCAAAACCTAGAACCATTAAGGGAAAACAAACACAAAAAATTTACATCTGCCACTTTCTCCTATTTCTCATCTCTTCTTCCTCCCTTCCTACACAGCTTCTGTGTTTGTGTTTCAGTTTCATAATCCCTCCATTGTGAATTGAGAACATGTTGTTGGCAGGTCTCCTCACTTACAGGGTGCAGGATACATTGGCCTCAGTGACACTGAGTCAGAACCTGCTCGGTTGCTACGATTGCTAGTAAATACCATCACTCTCGAGGCAAGCAAGAGTGAAAACCAGAAACAACAGCAGGTGCTGTATCTGTTGGAAGGGAACAGAGTTAAGAAGTGTCGATGACTCAGTGACAGTTCTATTGATCTGTTTTTTTTTTTTCCTTTTGGTGAGGATATGATGCAAAATAGATGCCTCAGCAGTGGGGGCCTTATGGCAATGAGATTTACACACTGCTATTATTTTTAGCTTGTTTTGTGAAATGTGATGCTACAATTACTAATAATGTTAGAGAATTCATTTATAGTCTGTTAGCTGAGAGCCCAGTAGATACCACCTGATTAAATGTGGAAGCCAGGCCTTGCAAATATTTTCCAATTTAGTTTCTAGTGCATTTTGCAAATAACTTGAGCAAATTTTTTTGCAATTTTTTTCAAATATGGTTATATCTATTCCAACAAAACATGTTCTATTCTGTCCAGGTAAATGTCTGTGACTCTACCAACTAAATGCCTAAAAAATGTAACTAGCTTTTACTTTGAGGTGATCATAGTATTCCATTGTAATGATTCTTAATCTAAAAAATAAATTTTAATAGCAAAATCTTGATCCTTTCTCTCAGGGATTTTTTTTCTCACTTGACTGCTTATTTCTCTTAAAGGAAACAACTGAACCAAAAAAAAAAACCCATAGTAATAGTAATTTCCCCAATAATAACCACCTTGATCAAGAAGGCAATTTTTTGCAAATTTAACAAAGCCAACATATCTCATTAATAAGAAAAAGAAGTCTCTTTTAAGGACTGACATTTCTTAAAAAGTAAGCTGTTTTTATAATTTTGACAAACTCCATAACTTCTTTTGCTGAGCTCTGTCGTATTTTCTGAGCTTTGTCTCTGCCTCTTCTGTGGTTCTCACCATTGTCTGACCAAATGAGTAGGTGACTAACTAGAAAATCATCAATGTACACTTCACCAAGGCTATTGCTTTGTGTTTCCCATTGTATTAGCAAAGTTTTGCCATGATATTGGACAGATAAAGACATTTGGAAAGAGAAAAGGGTGTATATTCTTGGAAATACTTCCATTTTATGCATGTCTCCCAAAAAGATACTTTAAAAAGCCATTTCAAATTTCCATTACGGTGAATTAAATTCACACTGTCAACAGATATTTGTCAAACAACTGCTAGATACACAGTGCTCTATCATATCACCAGAGATAAAAGGATTACAATTTATTTACGCTTAAAAAACTATTCAGTGTAGTTCAGGAAACATCATATAAGCAGCCTAGAGGAAGAACTCACATGTCTAGAGCCCTTCACCTGAGTTAGGCACACTATTCTAGGTGTTGTATATATGTTATATATACAACAATCCTATGAATTCACACTTAATGGCTCCATTTTCAGGATGAAGAGCTTGGGGTTCAGATAGCAAAATTTAGTTCCTTCAGACCAGAGCTAATTAGGAAGGGTAGTGAGAATCAAATCTGTGTGTTACTGAGGCAGACATCAGGATTCTCCTATAGGCAAATTGCCTTGGAAGTTTTGAGAAGTTATGTTTGGCCTGGAAGATTAAGGATGGCTTTAACAGGACCTTGACATATAAATCATAATGGATAGGTAATCATAGCCAAGGCAAAAAAGCAGCATTGCCAACCAGGAAAGAGAAATGTGTGCTTAGGGATAAATTCTTCTTAAGTAGAACTAATAGGTAAATTTAGATGGATAGATAGATATACATAGATGAGACAATCTTAAAAATGCAGATTCAAAGCAAGGGAATCATGGAATACCTTAAAAGGCATATTGCATATTACAAAAAGATTCAGAAAAAAAAAGAAATATATATTTTAACATACAGATTATATAATAAAATCTCTAACTCATTTTTTCTTTAATAAGTATGCTCTGGGCATTTTTTCCACAGAAATCATTCACACATTTTGTGGATGAATTTATTTAACCTGTAAGCCTGTTTTAGCTATTTTGTCTGTTCTATTTTCCATCTCTTTATCATTAAAAGCTATGCTAAAATCAATATCTATAATCATATACTCTTTTTTTTTTTAAAGAAAGCAAGCTCTACCCCCAGCATGGGCCTTGACCTCACAACCCTGAGATCAAGAGTCACATGCTCTACTAACTGAGCCAGCCAGGCACCCCAATAATTATGTACTTTTATGTATCTTCAATTATTTCATGATAAATTTTTAAATTTGGATGGCCAGGAAAATAGTAAACATTCAAATAAAGGGGTTTTAATATGTTTTATCAAGTTATTTGGTAGAAAGTTTCTGCTAATTTATATTCCTACTTTGCCAAATTAATCTTCCCTAGGAATCACTTTGAATACCTCACTTACATAAGTTTTGAAAAACGTTGCCTCTTTTTCTAACCTCGGTTGCTAAGATGACTTCCATACTCTCAGCTCCACATGTTGAATGTTAACATAGCACTCTGCTCTTTGTATCTATTTTTCAGATTTCTTTCATTCAAGGGCCAGATTTGATTTTTCATGAAATCCAGACAACACAAATTTTCCTGATTGATTGATTGATTGATTGATTTACTGGCTTGCTCACTCATCCATCCATTCATTTATTCAACAAAATTTTTGAGGATCTAATGTGTATTGGAATTACATACACACTTGCTGGATTTAACACTTACACTATACTTTGGTCATTTTTATTGGAAAGATTATGTAAAGTTTATCCAGAGGGCTTTTTAAAGATGCAAGTTCTAATGTCTTTCATAACTTTTTTTTTTCATTTTACCTCTCACACTTTATCTATGTGTGTATTTGACAAAATATTGAATTTGCATTGCAAAAACATTCATGTGTTTGAGATTTTTTATTTAATATTTTAATTCAACAGTTGATTTCCACTCATACTGCAATTTATCTTTTACTAAATGTTAAATCTTTACTTTCCAGTTTTAATCTCTTAATAGTGAATAGAATAAAATAGATTTGAATACAGTATGAAAAGAGAAAGAAATGAATTGATGTGAATACATATATTAGCTCTCTGTCTTTTTTCTCTCTTTCAAACTGAAAATGTATGTGTACATGTGGGTAGGAGTTACACTATAAATGACCTAGTAATATTGGGGATAACGTGAGTCAAAATATGAAAAATAAAAAAATTATGTATTTTCAGAGACAGAATGATCTAGGATTAAGTAAGAAGTAACATATGCCTTTCTTTTGTGTTTTGCCTGCTTACATTCTAAAAAAGAGTGATTCAGTTCTCATATATTTTAGAAAAGTAATATTCTAGTCAGCTAGCATGGCCGACTCTGAGTTTTACATTTCCAAGGGTTACATGGAGGGGTTGCCCACACCTGCCCCCCCTCACCCCAATCCACAGCACTACCTGCTACAGACAGGAAGAGGAATTAAAAGGCTATGTTCTGAGGCCAGAATGTTAGAGAAAGTAAGAATCTCAAACATAACAAAAATGTAAAGACATTCAGTTGGTGAAAATTATTCTACAAGACTTCTGTTTAACGATTTCTTGGGACCACACATCTTCACACAATGTCAAACAGTCAAAGAGGTATTTTCATGTGTTTGAGGGAGAAACTAACTAAATCTCTCCCTGAATCCCCACAACACTACTTGTCCAGTTTAGAACCACGATCTTCCTGGCCTCCTCCACTACTAGACCCAACTCCAGTCTGATGAGGGCTTTTGCAGGTGGCATTGCCCCTGACCCAGAGGCCCTTCAACAGCTGCCTCACTCCTTTGGAGCTGCATCAGGGTTCAGGTTTAATCTGGAGGTGAAACAGTCACTATCGTACATCCATAGCTATGGCGCATCGGTAAACAAAGAACATTTTGATGGCAGGCCCTGTATTCGCATGACAATCTGTAGAGGTCCACGCTCGGGTCTCTAGGAACACCATCTGATGCAGAGCTGCAGTCCACAGCTAGCACGGCATAGCCAACTACTCACTTGTAAGGATGTGGGTAATTCCTGATAAGTGTCCAATCGTCATCTTGAAATAGGGGACATTTGGAGCTGTACAGGCTCCTATAGTAAATGATTAATGTGTATTTTTCTGATCCTGACAGATTCCAAAAGAAGAGCAGATTGCTACCCATAAAACTAAGCAACGTCAACGTGGAATTACTGGAAGAATCCGAAAGTCTTTGCAGAAATGCTGTGCTTACTCCAATGTTTCTCAAAAACCAGCTATTTTAAAGGGACCAGGGTCAATATAAATGAAATAAATGGAGGCTAAGATAAAATATGTCAGAAAATTTGCCGAAAGGTTATTTTAAGGTGGCATGTTAAAAACAATAATGGGCCATTAGGCTGTCTTGTTAAAGGCATTAAAGTCACAGGCACAATGTATGAGTCACATGGGCAAGATTTTCCACTTTATATATAAAAACTTCAATATTGAATTTCTGGTAAAAGTAAAATGTTGCCATTTCTGTGTATATTATTATAAATATTCAAATTAAATTGTAGGCAGAGGAGTAAGCAAAGTAGTAATGTCTCTAGAAATGTGTTATCAAAATGCTAGACATTATAATTGACATTACAATACAGACTTTAATGTAATTTTTCTTTATAATTAAGTAGGCATTGAAAAAATCTTCTGGCTGATCATTTTGCATGCAGGCATACTGCTTTTTACAAGCAAGCATCCCATCGTCAAAGGCACTTGTAATTAATTTACTTTTAAAACAAAATTTGATCATCTCCAAAGACTAAGATAAGGGACTAGATAATTTAATGTTGTATAAGAAATGGTTACCTCACCTTTTAATGTAGAATTGGAGACAGATGCTTGATATATGAGGTATACGCCCTATAAGGATGGCTTCATCTATTTTGTGCATTGCTGAATCTCCAGAACCCACAACAAAATGTACCACATATAAGAAACTCAAGCAGAGTTTGCTAAAAGAAGGAATTATTAACAAATTCTTATTGTTTACAAAATTACTTCAATCATAAATTCTTACAACCCTTTTCTGACTATTATGCATGATTTTGGAGGCTATATCTTAATAATTTGTTTTGTTTAATTTTGCAATAATTAACATTAAAGAAATATTATTCCTATTAACTCTTTATGGTCATTGATGATAAAGAAAAAGTCCTTTCAAGGGACATGGAACACTTCGTGGTTAATTTGTTGCTGAGAAAATTTGCCTTTACCTTTTGGAATGTATTTATTTGCTTTTTTTTCTTTGTTAGTTTACTTATTTTGAGTTTTAGAATATTCGTGGCATAGCATCAACAATAAAAAAAAACACTGGATGTAGATAAAGATACAGATATGGATAACTTCCATTTAGGTACAATGTCTTATGACATCTGGTTAAACCACCTGGTTCTTCCTGATGGAAACTCAGGATCTTTAAATGGTTTGGGCTATTTTAGTTAAATATCTTATATCAGATATACCATATGGGATTTTTTTTCTTATAGTATTTATACCGTCACACATTGACTATTTAATTACTTTCTGAGAGTCTTGTATTGTCACATTTTTAAATCTTTAAAGTAAATTGAAAAAAATCTTTATTTTCCATCCAGCAGTGATCAGGGGTTCAGAAAGGAGCTGACTTGTAAGTCCTGCACTGGGGCACCGTGGAGTCCGAGGGGGCAAATGTACGCTGCATACTTTGGAGCTCCATAACACAAATTCATGTCTTGAATGGGGTGGGGGAGGAGGCGTTTGCAGAGTAAAAAGAAACAGAAGATTCCAGATGCTAGAGCTTACAGATGCTTTCATTACAGGAAACTCATATAAATGATGACAGTACACAGAATAGATGTGGAAAGCAGAAAAAGATACCGGATCACAAGATATGCATCTGTACTCAGAAAATCACGGGTGAGATTACTGAAAACAACTGTTGGGAGTTTTCTGATTTAATCCCATTGACTGGATCACTGAACAGGACATTTTTCACTTCCAGTTTTCATGTTTTGGCTGACCTAGGAAATCTCATGGTTTTGCTTTGTGACACACGCTTTTACGAAAAGCTGTTATTTCTGCTGCTTTGCACTGCCCTGTCTCTACTGAACTGTGGGGCCTCGGCAGAATTTAGAGTTTCAGGGCTGCAAGACAAACCCACAGAAATAATGCAATGCTATATAGCTGGAGCACTGGTGATGACAGTCCATTCCAGTGTTGGTGACTGGAAGGGAGAGGGACTGCCACCCAGTGTTTTCACAGTGCCTATTTCAGACAGCATTTAAACCCACAAAGTGGGGTGGGATGGGGAACAAGCAAGGGGAAAAAAAAGATTCCATTTCCTTGAGGGGGTAAAAATAATTCAAAAGTATCTGAGAAGACTTAGGCATGGTAATTCCCTATTCCAAACATACATAAGTCACAGGCAACCTTATTCTTTGGTTTCTAGGCACTTTTTTGAGTTTAGCACAATAGGGAGAAGAAAACTGGAGGTTAGTGAATCCAGTGGGGCAAGAGGTGAAGAGGACTAAATTTCAGTCAAGACAACAAGGAAAGTACAAAGAATGCAGTTTCTCTTTCATGTGCTTTGATCGTCTTTCCTGTTTTACCCTTAATGAATACTTTCTCAAAACTAAAAATAAAACACCGCATTCTATTAAGTTCTGCTCTTCCTCCTAGGGAATTCTGAAGGGGTAAGTGTCTGTTTCTCATCTATGAATATGACTCTCTACTTTCATATGTATAGCTCATGCACATATCTGCTTACGTGTGTTTTTCTTTTGCTGGGAATCAGGCAGTGGACAAGAGAAAGAGGAAAAAGGAATCCATCCTAAAGACCCAAAACAAATGTTAGTTTCTTCAAATTGCTTTTACAATTCTAGTGGTTGGCACTGACCAAACTCAGTTTGGCATATTGGAAGATTTGCAGTTGCAGCATAAAATCACACACATGCTGTGAGAAGCCGGGAAGAGTAGGGCAGGTAGAAGTTCGCCATCATCCACCTGACGCAGCAGCTCCTGGAAGGTAATGGGCTGAGAAAGAAACTTCCTGAACAGGAGAGACGCATTTCTTGTCAACAATTAAGGTGCACCGTGTGTGCATACTCAGTGTGAAACTTGGTTTTTCATTCCAGATGACGTGCCCACAAGGTCTCAGATTATTCTAATTGGAGAATAATGAAATGAGAGATGCCATCCCAGATGCCTTTGATTTGAGTTTACTAGTTTACTTATGCCTTACACAAAGGCCACACTTGTGTGCCCTCGGAGTGCATGAGCACACATTACTCAGAGCTGTATTATCAATCCTCGATGCCAGTCACAGCTTGCTTACTTGTGGATGGGACCTTTGCCATTGTAGAGAGATGCTAATATATACGTGGTCAGCAACTGCACTCATTACAAATAAGCTCTCTCCAACTAAATGATTTAAATAATCATATTAATAAATACATGATACCCGTACGTACAAGTCACATTTTCTCCCCCACTGATGGCTTTGATTACTTTGACAGACTAAGATACGCTAATGATACGAATTAGGAGCAAGAAGAATTAAAAGGGTGTTTAACTCTGATGCTAGGCTGTCAATTTCCTATAGTGCTACCAACTTACAGATAGATGATTAAAATTGTTTCATTTAAGAATTTTGAATATTTTAAAAATTGAATGGGTTTCTGGAGGAGGAAAAAAGAAAGAAAAAAAAATCTATGCTAAGCTAATTAGACATCCTATTTGATTTAACAATAGAACAGGATTATTCTTTGAGTGTTAAGCTCATCCTGCATTACTATAAGAGCCTACATTTTGCTATTACAAAATGCATTTGCAAATTTTGCTCGGTGTGTTTGGCTGATTCTGTACATTTGATATTATTCATATATTTAATTGTGGGTTTATAAAAAGAAGTGGTCATTTACTTCTTAATTTGTTTCTAAAGTAATTATTTCCAAAATACGATGGTGGATACTGTGAGTAAGTCCTAGATATATGAAATAATGGTTCCTTTCTCTGAGGGGCTAAAAATCTAACAGAAAAAAATAGCACATACACAAAAATTACCATATATCGTAGAATCTTATGAGTGACATATTAGTACACACAAAGTACTTTGACTGCAAGGAAGTAGTATGGATTTTTCAGTCAGGCAGTGTAGTTTTAAGCTTTGATTTCATCATCAGATAATTATAACCACCTTGAGAAATTTACTGTATTTATTTGGGTCTCTTGTATTATGTGTATGATGAAGTAATATATCATATCTCTCTATCATATCTATCTCTCAGACATATGTGAATATTACTTGAGCCAACACATGTGAACTATTCAGAATGGATATTGGTGCATGGTAAGTACTTTTATTACACCCAATCATTGCTCCAAAGATCAAATGTATCTCTGTGGTTTTATCAGTGTTCCTTTTTGCCCTATCTACTAGACTATAAACCATCTGAGGTCAGAGACTTTATTATATTCGTTGTCATATCCCTGCTGATTCAACAGGAGTTGAATAATTATTTATTAAATGAATAAACACATAAAGACGTGGATGAATGCTTGATAATTAGTTGGTTAAATAATGTTTAGTTGTTTAGAGGCTCTAGCAAGGTCTGCATTCTCATCTCCTCATCTCTATGGAATGGTCATCTTTGTGTAAGGATGCAATATTAGAAAAGACTGTGGGAGTACAGAAGAAAGTAGAACCCCTATCTATACTGTGAAATAAATTGAACCAGTTCTGAGGTCATTGGGGTGACACACTACTTTCCTATTCTATATGTTATAATAAATGTTCAGAAAATAAAAAACACTGGGGAAAAAAAAAGAGTTCTGTAAAAAAAAAAAAAAAAATCAGAGGTTGCCTAAATAAATCAGCCCTCTTCAGTGGGAATAGCTGAATGAGGATAGAGTAATGCAAACAGACCCATGCAGGAAGTCAGAGCCTTCATAGTCAATCCCAGCTGAGAATGCCATGACCCTGGACAAGTTACTTTTTGTTTCTGTGCTTTACTTCCATCATTTGGAGTTAAAAAATGGAGGACTTAATCGTCTTCAAGTTCTTCTAAGTGTAAAATTCTGAGTCATTTCACTTTGTTTTCTTATTTTTTTAAGTTTATTTATTTTGAGAGAGAGACAGAGGGTGGGGGAGGGGAAGAGAGAGAGGGAGATAGAGAATCCCAAGCAGGATCCACACTGTCAGCACAGAGCCCAATGCAGAGCCCGAACTCAAGAGTTGTGAGATCATGACCTGAGCCGAAACTGAGAGCCAGAGGCTTAACCACTGAGCCACCCAGGCTCCCCACGTTTCTTATTTATGAGTTTTAGAGGAATGAGTTTGCTCAGTTTAAGTATTGTTAAAGTAAGTGCAGAGGACTTAAAGACAGAAAAAGCTGATGACATTTGCAGCCCAAATGCAGTTTTTGTTTTTGTGTCATCCTTTTTTTTTTAAATTAACTATAAGTCTAATTTACTCATAAATTAAAAAAAAAAATAGGTGAGATATTCTAAACCACCATAGGGGCGCCTGGGTGGCTCAGTCGGTTAAGCGGCCGACTTTGGCTCAGGTCATGATCTCGTGGCCCGTGAGTTCGAGCCCTGCATCGGGCTCTGTGCTGACAGCTCAGAGCCTGGAGCCTGTTTCAGATTCTGTGTCTCCCTCTCTCTGACCCTCCCCCATTCATGCTCTGTCTCTCTCTGTCTCAAAAATTAAAAAAACGTTAAAAAAAGCATTTATTTTTTTTTTCAACGTTTATTTATTTTTGGGACAGAGAGAGACAGAGCATGAACGGGGGAGGGGCAGAGAGAGAGGGAGACACAAAGTTGGAAACAGGCTCCAGGCTCTGAGCCATCAGCCCAGAGCCCGACGCGGGGCTCGAACTCATGGACCACGAGATCGTGACCTGGCTGAAGTCGGAGGCTTAACCGACTGCGCCACCCAGGCGCCCCTAAAAAAAGCATTTAAACCACCATATTTTCCTGGAAAATGTCATAGAACTATGATTTTGTTATTTGGTTGGACAAGTTACAGATCTGCATATTTTATAAAAAGAATTACACTCTGACCCAATTGACTAACGATTATTTATTAAGCCTTCAAATAACATAAAGAATACGTTTATTCATTTCAGTTTACCAGGCACATTTATGTATGTGATTTTATTATTTCTCACAACTATACATAAAGATTGTGTGTTCAGTATCTTTGTTGTATCTCCACTCTAGTCTCCACCTTTCCACATCCCCTTCTCTGTTCCTCTAGATTAGCCTCTCTGGACCATAAAAATAGACTGCTCTGCCATTCAAAAGATTGGCAAGAGAAAGGAAGGAGGGTAGAGTCAGATTCCTTATTCCCATGATTCCATCTTGTATAGTTTTCTCCAGTTGGGTGGGGAGTCTGCTCTACAGACTTTCTCTCCTTCCAGGTTCTTCAAACCTGAGGATGGAGAAAAGTCCCAGGTTCTTACACTATTCCCTACAGTTCCCCTAAACCCCACTGCATTTTTGTTATTACTATGTTTTTAAATAAACTGTGACCAAGTTATCGAAATTTGAGTGTGCCATTTCCAGTGTTTTATAAACTAAGAAGCTGAATATCAGCGTTGCCTAAAGCTATTACCTGAAAGTGTTCACAGGAGAGAGGACTAGATCATTCCAACATACAGCTTCTGTACACCCTTCTGAGCTTCCTTTCTTATCATTTAAGGATACCTTTTTTTTATAGCCACTATGTATATTCTGAGAAATACATTGAACATTCTGAGAAGTATAAAGAAATCAAGAAAAAGTACCTGCTTTCATAAATCTGCCAATCTAGTACAAGAATATATACATGCAACACCAATATTTACAGTAGGACAAAAAAACCCAAGGTACTAGGTTTGAAGTATAAAGACCTACCTGAGTTGAAAGCTGCGGTCACTTACTAGATGAGTCACCTTGAATAAATGACTTAATGCTTTGAAATTTAGACTTTTCTCCAAGGCAAAATAAAATTACTTGCTCTCACTATGTCATATAAGGTTGGTATTTTAAAATAATTCCTAAGTTCTCTCTCTCTCTCTCTGTATACAATTAATTATATTGTGAGTTTTAAGGTTGGAAGATGCTGTCAGCGTGAGAATATGTAATGATCAAAAACTTTTAGAAAAACAAGTCTAATACACATTAAACAACAAATAATACTGTCATATTCTTTGTGATAAATAGCTACAAATGTCAGGTGTAAGCATTAACATTTCAGTGGATGAAAAGTGATTAAAAACCGTTTTCTAAAGCAGAGGTGAATTTAAGATCAGTCTTACAGAGTGGGAATAAAATTTAATTAAGTCTTCGGAATCAAATGTTATTTTCCAGAATTCCTAAATTCTACCTTTCCAGAAACGGAAAAATTGGGTAATTTATTTTGGCTACCTGCATCTACTAAGTCAGAATGTAAAATATTCTGTTTAGATATCAAAGGAACCCTTTAAGTTCTTTGTGTTGCTACTGGCAAAACCCTCATTAGATGGAATGTTAATGACTTCTGATGAGGACAGTCTCTAGGGAGTTTCTGATTTAGGGCAAATAAATCCAAATATTCTTCGCAGGCATACTTATCCAATTGAAAGAGATTTATTGATGCTATTAAGAACCATCTTACAGTTGAAAACGGATCATGAAGATGGCTTCCCTCTGGATATATATAAATAAGTCACTTTGAGACTTGATGATGATGGTGATGAAGATGATGAGGAGGAGGAGGATGAAATTGAAGAAGAAAGTAATAATAGTAAAAATAATATTTAATAATCAGTGATTGCTCACTTTCAGCAGATACTATGATGACTGTCTAATATATGTAACCTTATTTAATCATTTCAGTAACACGTAAAAAATGTTATATATGCTGTAAATTACCATAATTCTTAAATGAAGAAAGAGAGGCAAGGAATTATATTTAAGTTATATAGCTAATGAAAATTGGTGCCAAATATCAAATCCAAAATTTTTTTCTCAAGGGTCAGAGCAGACATTGTAGTTATTTTACTTTCCTATGGTAAATTCTATCCCTCTGGTCTTATACAGCAATAAACTTTAGGATTTCCCAAAGTTTAATCATTAAGTGTCATCTTTTTTCTAGCCAAAGGGATACAATCCTTTATTCAATAATGTTTCAATGTTAACTAAGCAATACTATAATCCAGACTCTATTTTAGGCACTGAGGAAGATGGTAATGAATGAAGCAGAAAAAATCCCTGCCCTTAGGAAGTTCACAATAATGAGAGATTGACCTGTAAACCAAAAAAATATGAGTATAACAATAATGCAGTGGTTATGATCATGAACTTTGAAATTAGAAGATAAAAATAGAAATGCCATATGATCCAATAATTCCAATAACTCCACCACTGTATATTTTAACCAAAAAAATATAAACACTAATTCATAAAGATATAGGGTACCCCTATGTTTACTTCAGCATTATTTACCATAGGCAAGATGTGGAACCAACCTAAGTGTCCATGATAGATAAAATGGATGAGGAAGATGTGGTGTGTGTGTGTGTGTGTGTGTGTGTGTGTGTGTAATATGTATACACATATACGCGGGTATGTGTGCACAAATACACAATGCAATATTACTCAGCCATAAAAAATGATGAGATCTTGCCATTTGCAGCAACATGGACAGACCAAAAGGGTATTATGCAAAGTAAAATAAGTCAGACCGAGAAAGACAAGTGCCATATGATTTCACTTATATGTAGAATTTAAAGAACAAAACAAATGAGTAACCTAACAAAACTAACAAAAAGCTAACTAGTAAACTAACAAAAAGCAGAATCAGACCTATAAATTCAAAGAACAAACTGGCGGTTGCCAGAGGGAGGTGGGTGGAGGGATGGGCAAGTGGGTAAAGGAGAGTGGGAGATACAGTTCTCCAGTTTTGTGATAAAATTACATGAATAAAAGGTACACATAAGGAATATGGCTCAATGGTATTGTAATAGTGTTGCACAATAACGGATGGTAGCTGTGCTTGTGGTGAGCATAGCATAATGTATAGAGATGTTGAATCACTACTTTATTCACTTGAAACTAATGTAACGTTATGTGTCAACTATACTCAAAAAACCCCACAAAATTTAAGGAAGATATGAATTCAAACTATCCTCCATCACTTTCTATAAGTGATCTTGGAAACATTACTTAATCTCTCTGAAATCCAATCTCTTCATCTACAAAATAAAGATAATAATATGTAATTTTAAACAGGGTTATTCTAATGATATGAATTAATATTTATAAAGAACTCAGCATAGCACTTACAATAGTGCTTTAGGGAAGCTGTTTTTAAGTGCATCACAGATGCATGCATACAGGTATTAAAATAGGAATGATTATGTATACACCCCCCCCCCAGTTCATCACAGTTCTTGCCTGTATTTCTGGTTTCTCTTAAAATAATGATTTCTTTCAGAGAAGCTTTCAATACTCATTAATTCACTTTCCACGAAAATTTCTTCACCACACTTATCAACACACTAATCCTTAATTCACGAGCCTTAAAATTCCCTTAAGTAAATTTTGTTTTATGTTTGGTATTTGGTGATTGTCAACTGTGCTTTTTATATTGGCTCAAGAAAGAATATCTGACTCAATTAGGACAACTGAAATTTCTGTGGATTCTGAGAAAGAAACTGGGCTTGTGTCTAATTCCTGAGTGTGCGGTGGGTGAATGTGAAGTGTAAACAAACCTATGACAGTCATTCTGCTTCTCTGAGAGAACCCGGTGGGAAGATGTGGCCGAACCTGAACAAGGCATGCAGAGTGGCAACGCCCTGAGCAACTAAAGCAAGTCAGTCCTGATTTATGCCCACCCGTGGATCTTCTAGTTATAAAAGTCGGATCAAGCAAACCCCACCTCCTATCAAGTACCATTTAAGCCAGTATGAGTTAATTTCTTTTTAACTGAAACACAAAGAGACCTCACACACACTAAAACTGCTCCATTATATTAGGGAAGTGAAATCAAGGGGAGAATAATCAAGGAGAGAATATATTTTTCATGCATTTTATTCAGCCAGGTGGCACAATAGAAGACCAAGTTGAAGCCAATATGTGCGCTCCAACCTGCTCCCGGAGCCAACCTTGGGCTTATGGCATTAACACCACACAAACCTGCAGAAGCTCAGGAAGCGAGAATACTAAGTCTTTTGTTACAAGGCCACTGTCACCTCTAAACACTGCCCACGAAGATTTAGACAATCAAACGCTGCGATTTAGAGTCTTGATCTCAAACTTCTTTATCTTTGGCCAATAAAAATTGCAACGGAAAAATAGCCAGGTAGTCCGCAACCAAAGAGATTGTTAGAAACAATTTCAGAAAGTTCTCCACCAAGTCTGATTTACTTACAACCTTGTATTTTGGGTACTAGATGTTCTGTTCCCCATTTCTTCCATGGGAATGTATTAATAATGTTATGGAACTGACACAATATTCCTTATCTCCAAAGAGCCTGTTGTGTTTGTGCGAGTGTTTGTTTTTGCTGCAGTTTGCTAACCACACAGAAATCGAATGCTGGTGCAAGTTGGTTCACGTCATTGTAAAAGTTCTTGTATGAATTTTTTTTTTTAGTTAAGCATGTCAGGGAAGAAATATGCAACAAATAATAAAATAGATGCAAACACTCATCAATCACGAGCTGCCTGCCACTTCAGTGCTACTAGAAGGGTCCTCAGAGTGACGGCCCAAATGCATGTTGGCAGGCCAATCAAAGCTTTAGAAATAAAGCAAAATGTTTCATACTGGCCTCTCAACTCTCTAAGGCTGTGACAGGCTGGCTGCAATTTCATTTTTGTTTACATTAGTTTGGAATTTCTTTATTAAATCATTTTCATTCTGACCCTTTTGCTGTCACATACATGCTAGTACTGTTGATGGCTATAAAAAGTAAGGTATCCAGAATCTTTGGAGAATAGTGTTCTATAGACATATTCGTGATTGATTTTAAAGCTCAGTGATAGGGGCGCCTGGGTGGCTCAGTCCGTTAAGCTTGCAACTTCGGCTCAAGTCATGATCTCGCGGTCCATGAGTTCGAGCCCCGCATCGGCTCTGTGCTGACAGCTCAGAGCCTGGAGCCTGTTTCAGATTCTGTGTCTCCCTCTCTCTCTGACCCTCCCCATTCATGCTCTGTCTCTCTTTGTCTCAAAAATAAATAAACGTTAAAAAAAATAAAAAAAAATAAAGCTCAGTGATAACACCGGCATGTTTTATTCGTTCAGACGGAAAGTTATATAATCACAACATTAAAAAAGTACTTCAAAACCAAAGAAAGAGACAAGAAAAAAGGAATTTTTATTCATTTCACCACCATTCTTTGGCCTATAAACTACAGCTCTTTTTTTAAAGTGTATAAATATACAGAGGTATAACTGAACAGGAATGGTACAATTAACATCTCTACTGCTCTTAATTTTGGCTTTAGTTTTGGCTTGAAAAGCTCAAATATTCATGCTGTTTTTATTTACAGTGGGGTTATGTTCATTTATCGGCTCACTCATAAATTGTCATTTTAATAACAAAGGCTTCCGCATGATTTGTAAAGTTTTAGATCTGCCATTGGTCTAGTTTAGGACATATGAAGCATGGCAGTGAAAGGAAGGGATCTTGTTAATGCATAAGGATGAATAGAAATTTCCATTTCGATTTTCATTTCAAGCTGGGAAAGCAGATGTATTCTAAGAGACAGTGCCACTGAACTAAATTCTTCTTTGCACCCAGCATTTCTCTCTTGAGGCAAATATCCTTTTCCTTTTTTCCCTAAATAATTCACAAATTGCTTCTGCACAGAGGCCAAAGAGGGTCAGAACAAAATTCAATTACCTCATATCACTGTATTCTCCTCTTACAAGGGAATGCTATGGTATGAGCTTTGCTATCTTAATCATATCTGAAGGTTAAATGCCAACAGATGATTATAAAATTTGGGTCCAAGGGGAGACTATCTAATATTCTGCATGTTGTATTTTATTAAAAAAGGTGTGCTCATTCTTACCTTTTATTTATCTGTCGTAATAATTCTTCATTCAATCCCTCTCAAACTACTCTTTTCCAGGGTTTTCCTAATTATCTGTGCCAACACAGACCACAAACCATGCCCTGTGTCACGTAGGGTCTCATCAACATGTCACATCGTGTCCTGTCACTTTATAGAGCACAGTGTGACAGATGAGATTCCAGAGCGAGGACGGCATTATCTCTTGGCAAAATGAAACATGAAAAGAAATAGATTCCTCATCTGATGTTTTTTTTCTATTTGCACTTATACACACCATATGGATTTTTCCATAGGATTTTTAAAGTTCATTAGAGTTAAAAAATATAAATACATCATCTTCTAAACATTGACTTTTCTTATTTCTTTTTTTTATACCAAGAGTAGTGATTCTAATCATGTTGTAGTCTCAATGATAAGAAATAAGAAATAGTCACTAAATTCTTGAAATACCACTATTTGCTTTTGCGTGTGTGTGATGCTTACATCAGTTAATCCAGTTAGGTATGGTAACATGTATTACTTCTTTTTTGAGATAAAAATACAGAGGCATGGAAAAATTAAATGATGTATCTAAAGCCAGATACTGTCTAAACAAAGACTAGAAGAGCTTTTCTGCTTCTGTAAGTGGCCAGATATCACGTGCAGGGCAAGCGTATTGTGGGTGAATGTTGGAATCGTAGAGCCCAACTATGCTATATATTAATCTGTGTCATCTTTAAAATTTTGATATTGTATACATGTGTGATAGGCAGAATTTTGGCCTCCATGGTCTTTGTCCCCTTGTGTAACACCTGTGACTTTATTATGTTACATGGCAAAAGAGACATTACAAGTATAATTAAAGTGACAGATCTGTTGACCTCAAGATAGTGAGATTATTCTGGATTAGCTAGATGGCCCAGTGGAATCACATGAGCTCTTTAAAGCACAGGAGGACATCAGAGAGATTTGACAGAAGTCAGAGAGATTTAAAGGATAAGAAATATTTGAAGCACCGTGACTGGCTTGAAGATGGTGGGGGCAACATGTCAAAGAAATGGGACATCAGTAACCACGACCGCAAAGAAACAAGTTATGCCAAAAATCTGAATAAACGTGTAAATGGACTTTAGAGTCCATAGCTAAGCACTCAGCCAGTTTACACTTTGATTTAAGCCCTGTTAGACCCTAACCAGAGCACCTGGCTAACCCCACGTGCATTTCTGACCCATATAAGATATAAATAGTTGTTGGTTTAAAACACTAAATTTGGAGTAATGTGTAACAGCAGTAATAGAAAATTAATGAAGTATGATGCTTGTCTATCATTACCATAATGTCAGTGAGCTCTGTACGCAGTGTTTGAGTTTTCTCTCATGTCAAAGTGGGGCAAATATTATCTTCTGTTCCTTCTCCTGCTGACTCTAATTAAGTCAGTGGAGTTAATCAGCCTGTGGTCAAATTTCTCATGGTCTTATCTGTTCTACTCTCTAGCCATTTCCACTGTTGAAGGCAACCATAGATTTCAGAAAAGCTGAAGTTTATTACCTTATATCCTTGTAGGAGTTGACCAGGGACTTGAGCCATGTGGTCAGCCTTTTGCTTCACTTGAATCTTCTTGTACTGGCAGTGACCCAGGAAGGTGGGTCTGCCTCACAGGAGAGAGTAGAGCAAAGCTATAACAAAGTGACAAAGTAAACTTTGGTTATATCAGACCATGTATTCTTTATTTACTGTAATTCCCTTATTAGTCTGTGGATTCTCTCCTTAAATTAGACGTGAGATTGACTCATCTGTTGCTGCAGGAAAGGGCTGTCACATTAGAAAAGAAAACAAAAAATTCCCAGCTTTGAAATTCAAATTATGCCTTTGGAACCCTAGGTCCAAACAATAGACCAAATATGATATTCATGAGGTTTAAAAGCTAAAGCTCAGCACAATGAAGGACTCTTAACATTTATGTTATCAACCAAAGACTAATAAGAATAAGTGACAAAAAAAAAAAAAAGCCAGTTCAAAAAGAGAAACGGGCACCCTCTTGCACTGTTGGTGGGAATGCAAACTGGTGCAGCCACTCTGGAAAACAGTGTGGAGGTTCCTCAAAAAATTAAAAATAGATCTACCCTATGACCCACCAATAGCACTGCTAGGAATTTACCCCAGGGATACAGGAGTGCTGATGCATAGGGGCACTTGTAGACCAAAGTTTATAGCAGCACTCTCAACAATAGCCAAATTATGGAAAGAGCCTAAATGTCCATCAACTGATGAATGGATAAAGAAATTGTGGTTTATATACACAATGGAGTACTACTTGGCAATGAGAAAGAATGAAATATGGCCTTTTGTAGCCACGTGGATGGAACTGGAGAGTTAGGCTAAGTGAAATAAGTCATACAGAGAAAGCCAGATTATCATATGTTTTCACTCTTATGTGGATCCTGAGAAACGTAACAGAAGACCATGGCGGGGGGGGGAGCGGGAGGGGGAAAAAAGCTAGGGAGGGAGGCAAACCATAAGAGACTCTTAAAAACTGAGAATATACTGAAGGTTGCTGGGGGGTAGGAGGGAGGGGGGAGTGGGCGATGGGCATTGAGGAGGGCACCTGTTGGGATGAGCACTGGGTGTTGTATGGAAACCAACTTGACAATAAATTTTATATTTAAAAAATAGTTTATGGACCTTGAATAAGATTGGGGAGGGGTGGAAAAAATCCTAGAAGTGGAGGTATATCTTGCCCCGCTGACATCCCTCCACTCTGCCCCTTATTTTCAGTCTTGGGAGCCACGCAGAATTTCCTCAGCCAGCGTGGGGTGGGAGGATGAAAGGGCAAATGAAGGCATGGGCTTCTGAACAGGTGGTCAGAAGCGGCCACACAGACTCTCCCCCATCCAGCCCCTCACAGTTTGTCTGGAACTGAACTATGTTTCTGGTGCAGGTATGGGATCAGAGACAGTACGATGTATGTATTTTTATCTCGCACCTGTAAGCAACCCTAAAATGGCTCTGGCAACCAAGAAAGGGAGGCAGGGAATACATGTCCAAATAGGGGTAGGGGGAGCCATCCTCATGTGATAAGTTGATATTTATATTTTTTGCCTTTTGCTCCATTTTTGGAAGCTTCAAATTTCTTTTCCAATTTTAGGAACTCAGACATGCATTCAAATTATCTTGATTAATTATTTTATTTCAAAGATTTTTAGCTACATGTGGCAGAAGGGTTTTATATTTTGTCCATCTGTCATCTTGATGGAGCTGAATGTTATATTCAAAATTCATAGACGTCACACAAGTTATCACCTAAAACAATATTCCCAAGCCTCTGTGATGGCCCACTAAGAAAGTAATGATGAAGGTAGACTGTGTAAGTCTTTTAGATTGTGTGGAAAACAACCTATACATCTGGCCACCCCCCTCCCCTCCACTCAGCTCCTAGGAAAGCTGAAAAGATCTTTAAGGTAACACCACCCTAGCCTATTTGTAAGCTTACTATGTTCCTCAGCACACAGGTTAGAAAACCCTGATAAATAACATTAATGTGTTGCTATCTCCATCTTTTATCATTTTAACAATATAATCACTTGAGGCGCCTGAGTGGTTCAATGGGTTAAGCATCTAGCTTTTGATTCCAGCCCAGATCACGATTGAACTCCAGGTCAGGCTCTGTGCTATCAGCACAGAGCCTGCTTGGGATTCTCTATCTCTCCTTCTCTCTCTGCCCCTCCTCTCTCTCTCTCTCTCTCTCTCTTTCTATGTCTCTCTCTCTCTCAAAATTAAACATTAAAAAGTATATAATTAACACACTTGTTAAAACTAGTCTTTTAATCTATTTGCTTATATTGTAACAAAAGATATATTTTCGCTTTTCCATTTTGTATATTTCTTTTAAAAATAACAGTTCATTTTTGGGGCGCCTGGGTGGCGCAGTCGGTTAAACGTCCGACTTCAGCCAGGTCACGATCACGCGGTCCGTGGGTTCGAGCCCACGTCGGGCTCTGGGCTGATGGCTCGGAGCCTGGAGCCTGTTTCCGATTCTGTGTCTCCCTCTCTCTCTGCCCCTCCCCCGTTCATGCTCTGTCTCTCTCTGTCCCAAAAATAAATAAACGTTGAAAAAAAAATGCTTTAAATAAAAATAACAGTTCATTTTAAAACATTTTGAAAAGAAAAATAAGAAATAAAATCATAGTGATCCCAACACCAAAAGAAAATAATTACTTTTAACTTCAATGCCTAAAAAAATCATGGCTAATAGAGAGTGTATACTCAATACTATTTTTTAAGTGCATGGACTAATGAATTCTGAAATTTTATAAAATTTAAAAAAATGTTTTACTTTGCATCTTTCAGGTTGTTCTTATACATGTAAATACAGTTTTAGTTCCACTGTTGTTGTTTTTTTTTTTTTTACCCAACATTCTAATGTGAATATATCAAGACACATTTATGTGCAAATGACAGAAAAGCACAGAAGCGATTGCTGAAAAGATAGTAGCTTGTATAAAAAAGTTAAAGGGAATTTTAACCTTCAGATTCTGAAAGGAGAAGTGTTCTTGCTTAGCCTCAAAAACTAGCAGGCACTCAAGATTGTCCCAGGAATCTTCCCTGCCATTTTTACTGACTCTACTCTCTATATTAACTTTTCTCCCTACCTACTGCATTCCCCCAGATGGTGGGAAATACATACATCAAAGATCCCAAACATCCCATATTATAGATTAAGAAGGAAGAAATAACACTGTCTTTGTTTGCAGATGACATAATCATCTATTTATGAAATCCAAAAGACTAGACAAAACTCATAGAACTAATAAACATTTATAGCAATGTTGTAAAATACAAGGTTAATATACAAAAGTCACTCATTTTCCTATAAACTAGCAATAAATAAGTGGAATCTGAAATTATATATAACTATATATCACAATGACATTTACATTTGTACTAAAAATACTTAGATGTAAATCTAACAAAATATGTACAAGATCTGTATGAGGGAAACTACAAAACCCTGATGAATGAAATCACAGAAGAACTAAATATATGAAGAGATAGTCTGTATTCAGGGACAAAAACCTCAATATTTTTAAAATGTCAGTTCTTACTAATTTGACGTATAGATTCAACACAATTCTAATCAAAATCTCATCTAGTTCTTTTGTGCCTATTGATAAACTAATTTAAACTATATATGGATAGGCCAAACACCCAGAGTAGTCATCTTGATATTGAAGAAGAATAAAGTCAGAGTACTGATACTATACAACTTCAAGACTTACCATAAAGCTATAACAATAGACATTGTGGTATTCGTGAAACAATAGACAAATGGATCAATGGAACAGAATTGATCTGCCCACAGATAGATCCTCATTAATATAACTGATTTTTGAGATGAGTAAAGACAATGCAACAGAGAAAAGGCAGTCTTTTTAACAAATGGTGCAGAAACAACTAGACATCCACATGTAAAAAAAATTAATCTCCTTACAAAAATTAACTCAAAATGGGTGATAACCTAAATATTAAATGCTAAACTACAAAACTCCTATAGATAACATGAAGAAAACATAAATGATATTGGGCATAATGATGACTTTTTGAATTTAACACCAAAGCCGTGATACATGTAAGAAATACTTGATAATCTGTACTAATAAAAATTAAGAACTTGTGCACTGAAAAAAAACTCTTTCAAGAGAATGAGAAGGCAAGCTACACATCAGGAGAAAATATTTGTAAAAGACACATCTGCTAGATGACTGCTATCCAAAATATACAAAGAAATCCTAAAACTCAACAATTAGAAAACAACCCAATTTTAAAAATAGGCCAAAGACCTTAACAGACATCTCACCAAAGAATATAAATAGATGGCAAACAACCATATTAAAAGATGTTCAACATCCTACATCATTAAAGAATCACAAATTAAGACAACAATGAGATACCACTGCATTTCCACTAGAACAACCAAAATTCAGAACATTACAAACATCAAATGCTGATGAGAATAGGAACTCTTATTCATTGCTGGTGGGAATACAAAAGTGGTACAGCCATTTTGGAAGGCAGTTTGTCAGCTTTTATAAAACTAAATACTCTTACCATATGGTCCAGCTCTCATGCTCTTTGGTATTTACCCAAATGAATTGAAAACATATCCACACAAAAAATTGCAGGTCTATTCATAATTGAAAAAACTTAGAAGAAACCAAGATGTTTTTCAGCAGGTGAATGGATAAATACACTGTATTGCATCCAGACAATAGAATATTATTCAGTGCTAAAAATAATTGGGCTATCAGTGGCACCTGGGTGGCTCAGTCTGTTAAGCACCCAACTTTAGCTCAGGTCATGATCTCACAGTTCTCGAGCCCCGCGTGGGGCTCTGTGCTGACAGCTCCGAGCCTGCAGCCTACTTTGGATTCTGCCTGCCACCCCCCCCCCTTATACTCTGTCTCTCTGTGTCTCTCAAAAATAAATAAATATAAAATAAAAATAAATAAATAAAAGTTTTTAAATAATTGGGCCATCAAACCATGAAAAGACATGGGGTGAGTGGGGGAGAGGTACTGAAATGCATGTTACTAAAGGAGAGAAGCCGATCTGAAACAACTACCTACTATATGATTCCAACTATACGACCTTTTGGAAAAGACAAAACCATAGAGACAGAAAAAATATCAGTTGTTGCCAGTGGTTGGGGGAAGGAGAAATGGATAGAAGCACAGAGGATTTTAGGGCAGTGAAACTATTTTGTATGATACTACAATGATGAATACATGTCATTATACATTTGTCCAAATTCATAAAACGTACAACACCAAGACTGAACCTTAATGCTATAGGCTGAATGTTTATGTTCCATCAAAATTCATATGTTGAAATTCCTGATATTTGGATATGGAGCCCTTAGTGATGATTAAATCATGGGTGTGGCACCTTCACGAATGGGATTACGTCCCTTATAAAAAGACCCCAGAGAAATCCCTCACCCCTTCCACTCTTCCACACAGAGAGAAGACAGCCATCTATGAACCAGGAAGCTGGCTCTCACCAGACATGGAATTTTCCAGAGCTTTTTCTTGGATTTTGCAGTCTACAGAATTATGAGAAATGAATTTCTGTTGCCTATAAGATACTCAGTTTAGGACATTCTATTATAGAAGCCTGAAGGGGCTAAGTCACATAATGTAAACTATGAGTGATAATGATGTGTCAGTGTAGGTCCATCAGTTGTAACAAATGTACCACTGTGGGAATACTGATAATGGGGAAGGTCATACATGTACGGGAAGTGGGGGTAGATGGGAACTCTCTGTACTTTCCACCCATTTTTCCTGTGGACCTAAACTGCTCTAAAAATAAAATTTATTAAATTTTAAAAAAGTAAGGAGAAAGGAACTAAAAGCATGGTAAATATAAAGTACAAAACATGAAGGCAGAAATAAATCCAAATATATCAATATTACAACAAATAAACACAAGTCAATGTCATTAGTTGATATAAATTCTTAAAATATATTTAAAAAGAAATCTGTTATATGATGTATAAAGCAGCACATATAAAACAAAATGACAGAGAAAGATTGCACGTGAAAGGATATAAAATGATAGAGGCAAATACTAATGAGAGTTAAGTCGATATAGTGATATTAATCAAACAGGTATGAATTCAAGGCAGAATGATTATTAGAGATAAAGTCATTACACAATGATTAAAGGAATAATTTGACAAGACACTGTAATTTGAAACAGGAATGAGCTTAAAAAATTCTCAAAATAAATAATTCAAAATTTGTCTGTATTGTGAGGAAAACTGGCCATAACTTCAATTAGTGTGAGACCATAATACCATTTTTTTCAGAAATGAGTAGATCAATCAGAATAAAAGAAAGAATATAAATAATTTAAAATATATTAATCTCTATATATTGACATGAATATTTAACTCTTAACCCTTACAATTAATGAATATATTCTTTTCAAGCAAAAATTAACCACGTATTAAAAAACCATACAACAAATACCAGAGATCATTACATAGAGTGTACCTAGCAAAGTCAAAATTTTGGAGAGTAAACTCAAGACACAGCCATGTGAGACAATAAAAATAATTACAACAATTATAATAAGTAATAGTAAATATTATATGAGTCATACACGTACATGTTATTCTCTTTAAAAATATGAAAAATTCGTGCTCATTTGAAATTTTCTTCCTGTGTTCTCACACAGCAAGTTATTTTCTTTTTTATTCTTATTGAATGTTAAATTAAATAAACAGACTATTGTGTTTCAAATTTATAAATGTAATACCTTTTAAAATAAAAACATAACACAATAGGACTAACTAAACAAATATTACCTATATTCAATATGAAATAATAATGACATATTTCCTTCTATTTTGAGATACAGTAGGGTATTTTTACCCCTCTGCTTCCTTTTCCAATAATTCTTCCCTGCACTGCCTTCAGCCTTTAGGACATCTTTCTTTTATTTGGAGGTAAAACTGAATACAATCAATCACAAGATTAATTTCAATTTCCATTTCTATTTTTAGCAAGTCCCATTACAATAATTTCTGGTGTCAGTCGGATACCATCAAGCTATGTAGCCTCCCAATTAAAGCATTTGAGCATGGAATACCAGTATTTTACTGCTCCCTGCAATAGCAAAATTTTAAACTTGTTGGAATTACTTTCTGGTTCTCTCAAATTGCCCCTATACCTTATATCTACAGTCTGTTTAGGGCAGCCAGTTTTTTTAAATTAATTAATTTAGTTAGTTTTTTGATATGAAATTTATTGTCAAATTGGTTTCCATACAACACCCAGAGCTTATCCCAACAGGTGCCCTCCTCAATGTCCATCAGCCACCCACCCCTCACTCCCACCCCCCAGCAACCCTCAGATTGTTCTCAGTTTTTAAGAGTCTTTTATGGTTTGGCTCCCTCCCTCTCTAACTTTTTTTTTCCTTCCCCTCCCCCATGGTCTTCTGTCAAGTTTCTCAGGATCCACATAAGAGTGAAAACATATGGTATCTGCCTTTCTCTGTATGACTTATTTACCTTAGCATAACACTCTCCAGTTCCATCCACGTGGCTACAAAAGGCCATATTTCATTCTTTCTCACTGCCACATAATATTCCATTGTGTATATAAACCACAATTTCTTTATCCATTCATCAGTTGATGGACATTTAAGCTCTTTCCATAATTTGGCTATTGTTGAAAGTGCTACTATAAACATTGGGGTACAAGTGCCCCTATGCATCAGCACTCCTGTATCCCTTGGGTAAATTCCTAGCAGTGCTATTGCTGGGTCATAGGGTAGATCTATTTTTAATTTTTTTGAGGAACCTCCACACTGTTTTCCAGAGAAGCTGCATCAGTTTGCATTCCCACCAACAGTGCAAGAGGGTTTCCATTTCTCCACATCCTCACCAACATCAATAGTGTCCTGATTTGTTCATTTTAGCCACTCTGACAGGCATGAAGTAGTATCTGAGTGTGGTTTTGATTTGTATTTCCCTGATGAGGAGTGACGTTGAGCATCTTTTCATGTGCCTGTTGGCCGTCTGGATGTCTTCTTTAGAGAAGTGTCTATTCATATTTTCTGCCCATTTCTTCACTGGATTATTTGTTTTTTGGGTGTGGAGTTTGGAGAGTTCTTTATAGATTTTTGGATACTACCCTTTGTCCGATATGTCATTTGCAAATATCTTTTCCCATTCCGTTGGTTGACTTTAAGCTTTGTTGATTGTTTCCTTTTCTGTGCAGAAACTTTTTGTCTTCATGAGGTCCCAATAGTTCATTTTTGCTTTTAATTCCCTTGCCTTTGGAGATGTGTCAAGTAAGATATTGCTGTAGCTGAAGTCAGAGAGGTTTTTTCCTGCTTTCTTCTCTAGGGTTTTGATGGTTTCCTGTCTCACATTCAGGTCCTTTATCCATTTTGAGTTTATTTTTGTGAATGGTGTAAGAAAGTGGTCTAGTTTCATTCTTGTGCATGTTGCTGTCCAGTTCTCCCAGCACCATTTGTTAAAGAGACTTTTTCCGTTGGATATTCTTTCCTGCTTTGTCAAAGATTAGTTGCCCATACTTTTGTGGGTCCAGTTCTGGAGTCTCTATTCTATTCCATTTGTCTATGTGTCTGTTTTTGTGCCAATACCATGCTGTCTTGATGATTACAGCTTTGTAGTAGAGGCTAAAGTCTGGGATTGTGATGCCTCCTGCTTTGGTCTTCTTCAAAATTACTTTGGCTATTCAGGGCCTTTTGCGGTTCCATACAAATTTTAGGATTGCTTGTTCTAGCTTTGAGAAGAATGTTGGTGCAATTTTGATTGGGATTGCATTGAAAGTGTAGATAGCTTTGAGTAGTATTGACATTTTAACAATATTTATTTTTCCAATCCATGAGCAGGGAATGTTTTTGCATTTCTTTATATCTTCTTCAATTTCCTTCATAAGCTTTCTATAGTTTTCAGCATACATATCTTTTACATTTTTGGATAGGTTTACTCCTGGGTATTTTATGCTTCTTGGTGCAATTTTGAATGGGATCAGTTTCTTTATTTGTCTTTCTGTTGCTTCATTATTAGTGTATAAGAATGCAACTGATTTCTGTACATTGATTTTGTAGCCTGCAACTTTGCTGAATTCATGTATTAGTTCTAGCAGACTTTTGGTGGAGTCTATTGGATTTTCCATGTATAATATCATGTCATCTGTAAAAAATGAAAGCTTAACTTCATCTTTGCCAATTTTGATGCCTTTGATTTCCTTTTGTTGTCTGATTGTTGATGCTAGGACTTCCAACACTATGTTAAACAACAGCAGTGAGAGTGGACATCCCTGTCCTGTTTCTGATCTCAGGGGGAAAGCTCTGTTTTTCCCCACTGAGGATGATATTAGCTGTGGGCTTTTCATAAATGGCTTTTATGATGTTTAAGTGTGTTCTTTCTATCCTGACTTTCTTGAGGATTTTTATTAAGAAAGGATGCTGAATTTTGTCAAATGCTTTTTCTGCATCGATTGACAGGATCATATGGTTCTTTTCTTTTCTGTTATTAATGTGATGTATCACATTGATTGATTTCCAAATGTTGAACCAGTCCTGCATCCCAGCAATGAATCCCACTTGATCATGGTGAATAATTCTTTTTATATGCTGTTGAATTAGATTTGCTGGTATCTTATTGAGAATTTTTGCATCCATATTCATCAGGGATATTGGCCTGTAGTTCTCTTTTTTTACTGGGTCTGTGTCTGGTTTAGGAATCTAAGTAATGCTGGCTTCATAGAATGAGTCTGGAAGTTTTCCTTCCCTTTCTATTTTTTGGAATAGCTTGAGAAGGATAGGTATTATCTCTGCTTTAAATGTCTGGTAGAATTCTCCAGGGAAGCCATCTGGTCCTGGACTCTTATTTGTTGGGAGATTTTTGGTAACTGATTCAATTTCTTCACTGGTTATGGGTCTGTTCAAGTTTTCTATTTCTTCCTGTTTGAGTTTTGGAAGTGGGTGGGTGCTTAGGAATTTGTCCATTTCTTCTTGGTTGTCCAGTTTGTTGGCATATAATTTTTATAGTATTCCCTGATAATTTCTTGTATTTCTGAGGAATTGGTTGTAATAATTCAATTTTCATTCATGATTTTATCTATTTGGGTCATCTCCCTTTTCTTTTTGAGAAGCCTGGCTAGAGGTTTATCAAACTTGTTTATTTTTTCAAAAAACCAACTCTTGGTTTCATTGATCTGCTCTACAGATTTTTTAGATTCTATATTGTTTATTTCTGCTCTGATCTTTATTATTTCCTTCTTCTGCCGGGCTTGGGGTGTCTTTACTGCTCTGCTTCTAGTTCCTTTAGGTGTGCTGTTAGATTTTGTATTTGGGATTTTTCTTGTTTCTTGAGATAGGCCTGGATTGCAATGTATTTTCCCCTCAGGACTGCCTTCACTGCATCCCAAAGATTTTGGATTGTTGTATTTTCATTTTCATTTGTTTCCATATATTTTTTTAATTTCTTCATTATTTGCCTGGTTGACCCATTCATTCTTTAGTAGGGTGTTCTCTAACCTCCATGTTTTTAGAGGTTTTCCAGACTTTTTCCTGTGCTTGATTTCAAGTTTCACAGCATTGCGTTCTGAAACTGTGCATGGTATGATCTCAATTATTTTATTCTTATTAAGTGCTGTTTTGTGACCCAGTATGTGACCTATCTTGGAGAATGTTCCATGTGCACTCGAGAAGAAAGTATATTCTGTTGCTTTGGGATGCAGAGTTCTAAATATATCTGTCAAGTCCATCTGGTCCAATGTATCATTCAGGGCCCTTGTTTCTTTATTGACCATGTGTCTAGGTGATCTATCCATTGTTGTAAGTGGACTATTAAAGTCCCCTGCAATTACCACATTCTTATCAATAAGGTTGCTTATGTTTTTGATTAATTGTTTTATATATTTGGGGGCTCCCGTATTCGGCGCATAGACATTTATAATTGTTAGCTCTTCCTGATGGATAGACCCTGTAAGTATTATATAATGCCCTTCTTCATCTCTTGTTAAACCCTTTAATTTAGATTCTAGTTTGTCTGATATAAGTATGGCTACTCCAGCTTTCTTTTGACTTCCAGTAGCATGATAGATAGTTTTCCATCCCCTCGCTTTCAATCTGAAGGTGTCCTCAGGTCTAAAATGAGTCTCTTGTAGACAGCAAATAGATGGGTCTTGTTTTCTTTTATACTTTTCTCCCAAACTTCCACACTTACCACTGGAAAATGAGACTTTTTGGGTTCCAGGAAGGAGTTTTTCAGGATGCAGGACTTTTGGTACTAAGTTAAGACAGTCCCTGGAGAACTGGGATGGTTGGTCAGCTTAGCTGTCCATGATGCAAAACTATGCAAAATTAGTACAAGCAAAGGCATGTTTCCAGACTTCTGGATTCATTTCCCCAATTCAGGTATTGAATATTAGACACTTAATTAATATTAGTCAACATATTAACAGATTAACAAAGAAAACCAAAGGTAATTTCACTAAATGCAGAAAAAACATATCATCTATTTAAAAGAAAACTACTGATAGCAAACTACAAGAACAAACTTCTTTAACTTGATATTTGTAACTAACAATTAAAATATAGAAAATAGGGGTGTCTTGGAGGCTCAGTCAGTTGAGTGTATGACTCCTGATTTGGGCTTAGGTCATGATCTCAGGGTTGTGGGATCGAGCCCTACATTGGGCTCTGTACTGAGCATGGAGCCTGCTTAAAAGTCTCTCCCTCTCCCTCTCTCCCCTGCTCTCTTTCTTTCACTCTAAAATTAAAATAATAATAACAGGCGTGCCTGAGTGGCTCAGTTGGTTAAGCGTCTGACTTCAGCTCGGGTCATGATCTCACAGTTTGTAAGTTCGAGTCCCACATTGGGCTCTGTGTTGACAGCCTGGAGCCTGCTTCAGATTCTGTGACTCCCTTTCTCTGCACCTCCCCAGCTCGCACTCTCTCTATCTCTCTCCCTTAAAAATAAATAAACATTAATTTTTTTTAATAATAATAATAACAGTGATAATATAGAAAATGTTCTTACTGTTGTATTTCTGGAGGCATCATCTTTAAAATCAGAAGCAAGAGAAGAAAGTTCATGATCTTTGTATCTATACATATTGTACAGGAGATCCTATTCGGTACAAGACAAGAATGTCTCTGAAGTGAATGAGAAAAAAGCTATAATTATTCCTAATTGATAGGCTACATAGTTAATTATGTTTGATGGAAATGAGAACAATTTTTGAAATCAATAGCATTACTTTGCCACAAGAAAATAATTAAGAAATGTAGCCTAATAAATCTAGCATTCATGAAATCAACCCAAATCATAAGATTTCTGGGAATTAATCCAACCAAAGAAGTACAAATTCTCTATGGAAAAAAATATAAAACTTTATTGGAAGACATAAAAGAGGGCAAATAAATGGAGAGATTATAGCATATTCAGGATCAGAAGACCCAAATTATAAAGATGTCATCTTGCCCAAGTTAAATATGAAATTAAATATAAAACAGTTTCAATTAAAATCCCAACATGATATTTTCTGAACTTGTAAAGCTATGCTAAAATGTATATGTGAGACTTAAGGTCCAAGAACAGCCCAGCTAACTTTGAAGAGTTATCCAAAAACATATAAAATTCACAATAAAATAAGACTAATTTTAAGAATGCTATAAAAAGCTGAGGCAATGTAACAAATGAGAGAATCTGGAAATAGACATATATATGAAATAGGCATATATGTACATATGTATACATAGACATATATGTATATATGTATACATATAGAAATATATGTGTGTGTGTATATATATATATATATATATACATACCTTACAAAAAATGGAGAAAGAATGGAATGACTTGCAATCTATATGGAAACATTTCAATTGGATCCTAACTCATACCTCATACCTATACATTAAATGCCAAATGGTTAAAGATGTAAATATGAATATTATTACAATATAATGTATAAGATATTTTTATGTAATCAGATAAGGTCATTAAATTTGATAACATTGAAATTTAAGTTTTTATATCATAAAAAATCATGAAAACAGGGGCGCCTGGGTGGCGCAGTCGGTTAAGCGTCCGACTTCAGCCAGGTCACGATCTCGCGGTCGGTGAGTTCGAGCCCCGCGTCGGGCTCTGGGCTGATGGCTCGGAGCCTGGAGCCTGTTTCCGATTCTGTGTCTCCCTCTCTCTCTGCACCTCCCCCATTCATGCTCTGTCTCTCTCTGTCCCAAAAACAAACGTTGAAACAAAAAAAATAAATAAATAAATAAATTAAAAAAGATCATGAAAACAAAAACAACCATCAACCAAATGACAAACAAGGGAAAGCCTTGGAGAAAATATTTGCAACATATATAATTTAATGCAAATTCAAAATTTAGAGAATGTGAAACTCCTCTAAATCTATTAAATTAAAACAAAATTAAAACAAAACAAAACAAACAAAAAACACTCCCCATCAAAAAAAAAATGAGCAAAGGTATGAAAAGGCAATTAACACTGACAATATTAAACATTTTGTCAATTTAATTTCACACAAAAACCAGAAAATGCAAATTAGAATTCTAAGGTATCATTAAAATCATATGATCGCAAATAAGAATTTTGAAAACACCACGTGTTGATGAAGTTGAGGGAAAATAGAATCTCTCTTGCATAGCTGTCAGTAGAGCAATTCACTTGCAAAGAAATCTGATAATATGTAATAAAATTATAAATGCTCATATCCCTCATTATTTAATAATTTACACTCATGGGTTCACAGGGAACACTACAAGAAAACATATTCAAGCACGTTAATTGCATGACTGTTTGTAATAGGGGAAAGAGGAAGCAGCCTAATTATTCCTCAGCAAGGGAATGTATAAATGAATGATTTGAATATATGCATTTAACAAACAGTTGAATAATAAAGAATAATTAAATGAACTAATTCTGCATTATTCAGCATGGATAAATCTTTAAAATATTTTTAGGTGTTAAAAGGAAATTATAAAGTAGTACATACATTACACCATTTCTGTATTTTTAAACCGTACAAAGCAATAACATAATGTGTATGAATGCATTTATATCTGCCAAGTGACCAAAACATATATCAGATTGAAATATGCTGGTTTCAGGTGAGTCTTTCCCTGTAGAGATTAAGAAAGTGAGTAGGGGTGGTAAAGATGAACTTTAATAAACCTGTCAAATTTGATTTCTTTTCATGAAACAATAATGGCCAACGTTAATATCTATTTTATTGTGGTTTGGGGTATATTAGTAAAAAGGTTCCTGCACCCAATTTCAATGTGTGTGTGTATGGAATTCTCCCACACCAACAAGCAATTCTCAAACACCAGCAGGGTGTCTGAGAATTCAACTCAATTCTGGCACTGTCTCTGGCAGATAGCATCAGATTCCACAGGTTAAAGGTTCAGTCTCACAAGATTCACACACATACATTCAGATGCCAGTCACAAACTCAGGTTGTTACCTGTACTTTTGACCAACTAGCTATAGATCAGAGGTTCCCATGACCTCCTCCTTGGAGTTCAGATGTCATACACAAGTCTGGATGCTAACCTGTACTTCTGACCAACTAGCTATAAACCAAAGGTTCCCACGACTCCCTCCTTGGGTTCAATTGATTTGCTAGAGTGGTTCACAGAACTCAGGGAAACATTTTACTTACTAGATTACTGGTTTCTTATAAAAGGATATAATTCAGAAACAGCCAGATGGAAAACACAAATAGAGTAGTGTATGGGGAAAGGGCTCGGAACTTCCATGCTCTGTGAGCAAGCACAACACTCTCCCAGCCTCTCCACTGTGTTCACCAACCTGGAAGCTCTCTGAACCCTTTTTTTTTTTCTTTTTGGCTTTATTATGGAAGCTTCTTACACAGGAATGATTGATCAAATCATTGACAATTGGTGATTGAACTTAATCTCTAGTGCCTATCCCCTCCCTAAAGTCCAAGGGGTGAGACTAAAATTCCAACCTTCTAATCATAGGTTGGCTCCACAGGCAACCAGCACCCCTCCTTAGGTGATTTCCAGAAGTCACTTTATCAACATAACAAAAGACACCTTTATCACTCTTAACACTTGCCAAAACTTCAAGTGTTTGTTTAGGGAGATATGAGCCAGGAGCCATGGATGAAGACAAATATATATATATGAAATATATTTTGGTCACCTGGATGACCAAATATGTGTATTTTTTATTTATAAATCACAATGTCACTATCAGTACCTGTAGTATTGTTTTATGATCAATTGAAATACTTTGTAATCAATAATTTGTGTGTATGTATTCCAGATAATGGGAAATAATGTGCGAACTAGTCCCACATATGGTTTATTGTGCCTAGCTATTATTCACTGATAATTGGTGCAATATTTTAAGAGAGATGTTGACCATTAACAATATAAGAGATATCGGGGTGCCTGGATGGCGCAGTCGGTTAAGCGTCCGACTTCAGCCAGGTCACGATCTCGCGGTCCGTGAGTTCGAGCCCCGCGTCGGGCTCTGGGCTGATGGCTCAGAGCCTGGAGCCTGCTTCCGATTCTGTGTCTCCCTTTCTCTCTGCCCCTCCCCTGTTCATGCTCTGTCTCTCTCTGTCCCAAAAATAAATAAACGTTGGAAAAAAAAAAAAAACATTAAAAAAAAAAAAACAACAATAGGAGATATCTCTCCATGTGCATGGACAGGAAGGTGATGGTGAATTGACAAATGTAACTGAGAGTGTTTTTAGTACCTACAGTATGCCAAATTTCCTATGTAAGTGTGCCATTAATATGTGCATATGTAAACATCAAAGAAGTTAGTTAATATGTACAAATCAAACAACTGAGAAGTTTGAAGCTAGCATTAAACCTATTTATCTTCATTAAAATAGGCATGGTCTTTCTTATCATCCATATTTCCTTCCTAAAAGGATTTGAGGCAATATAGTATAGTGGAAGGAAGCTGAGTGATCAGGATTATACATGTAGCGTCAAAAAGAAAATCCAGGAGAGTTATTTTGAAAAACTTCCAGAAGGACCAAGAAGAAAGAAAAGCAGTTTAACCAATTTTTGGTTGTTGAGACATCCAATCAAGACTCATCAATGAGTAATAATTACAATGAGGTAAATATCAATCTGCTAGGTGTTGTTTTAGTTTCCTGTGACTGCTGTGTCAATGACCAACAACTTGGTGACTTGAAATAAAATAATTTTATTCTCTCACATTTCTGGAGGCCAGAGCTCCTAAATCAGTATCCCTGGCCACAATTCAAGATGTTGGGTAGGCCTTCATTCTTGAGGACCTGGGAGGAGAATCCATTCCTTGCCTCTGCCAGGTTTAGTGGATTCCCACATTTCCTGGCTTATGGTCCTATTACTCTAATCTCTACCCTTGTAGTGCAATATCTTTTCTTGTCCATCATATGTCAAATTGCTCTCTGGCTCTCTCATATAAGAATACATGTGATTGCATTTAGGGCCTCTTTGGGATAATCTCCCCATGTCAAAATTATCAACTTAATCATATCTACAAAGTCATTTTTTGTCCCATAAGGTAACACTCATAAGCTCCAAGGATTAGGGTGTGGATATCTTTTAGGGCCATTATGCCTACCGTAGGTAGGCATTTGGGTACTTACTATTTCTATTTGTCCATCATCTCTTTATGCTTTCTTCTTGTTATCGTCACCTTCATTTCATAAAGTTCTTCTTCTCCCCTGCTCCATATAAATTTGATGGAGGGAGTCCAATCATAGTTCTCCATTTCTCCTTAGACACAGGATTACACACAAGAGACTTAGGCTTGTATTACATTGATATGGTAGGTTATTTCATGAGTCCAGGCTGCAAACTCATGACCCATGTCTGACTATTTGGACCTCACTGCCTGCTGTTTTATATATGGAGACAGAGAGAAAAGCCCTCTTTTTCTGAAATCTGGAGCTAAACTGATTAAACCTTAAAGTTGGCAGTAGCACAGGGAGAAAGCATATTTAGACGAGAAAAAAATGAGACAAGCACTCAGAGAATCTGAACAAGGAATGCTTTTGATTTCCATTCCTGCATTGGCCCAGCTCCATTCCTGACTTTCTTGGTTCTGTGAGCTGATCAAAACCCCTGTATTGGCCTCAGCTAGCCTGCACTGGGTATCTGCCTAACATCTCTCATGGACAGCATTGACAATCCTGCAGTAGAAGGAATTCCCCACGAATAAATAATTGGATGGGAACATCTGTGTTCCCTCCAAACTCTACAATCTCTTCTTTCCAAGTACAATCAATCAAGCTAGAAAAATAAAAATAGATCATTAAGTATTGGCAATGATAGCCTAACGCTGTACTTTAAGCGCATATAAATTTTCTGAAACAGTTTAGATATAACACAATTACGTTACCCAATCATGAAGAAATAGATACAATGTCAAATAGAGAGGAATCTAAGCTTATTTTGCTGCCAAAAATATTACAATGGTCAATACAAGTTATCAAAATAAACATTCATGAACCAACTTCCAAACAAACAACCAAGTAAATATTCAAACAAAATCCAGCAGTTGTCCTTAATATTCCTAAAAATAGCTTAAAGCTTCCTGTTAGAATTGTTTCAAAGGAGCCATTACAACCTATGTTCCTGATTAATGTTTTTTTCTACTTTTAATTTCCTAAAGTAAAAAAAAAATCTAGAATCCTATTAGAATTTATGAAATTTTATGTACTTGGGCACAATGTTGCCCAATTCAGCAAACCCACTGAAAAACACACTACTTATCTTAGAAATATATTTTTATTTGATTTAAAAATTGATAAAGTGGTTTGTTTGTAGCCATTTTTAAAACAAAATAAAACTAAAAATGCACAGACCTTTGATCTGCAATATAACAAGATAACTTCCCCTTACAAAATTATTTCTATGGGATCATTATATCTGATATCCCTCACTTGAGCATACACTGATTTTCCAAGAATGCAAACCTCAGAATATTTGAAGCATGATTATAAAATATTACTTTTAAAACACAGTTTTAGAAAGTATGTGTAAGTGCATTCTGATTGCAATGATTAGAAACACCATCCCTGTGAATAAATTAGACAAATAATCAATAGACCTTAATAACCTAAATGTTGTCCTTAATCATCTAATGGATCACCTCTGATATAAGTAGTCCCAGGGTTTAAATAGGATGTTAAGAATCATGATATTTAACTAGATATGTACTTGTAAGATTTGCAAAGGGGAAAAAGTTCTCCTGATGTGAAAAGTTACATGATGTAGAATAAAACTGTTCTTGATCATAAAAAAAAAAAAAATACATGGGACAAAAGTTATGTTTCAAAAAAGGATCATTGTAGTGAGCAAGTTGATCACTTATGCAGTTTCTTCCCTTTAGTAATAAATATTGCAATCTGGTTAAGACATCTAAGTTTTAGCTATAGCTAAGCTTTGGGTATAACCAACCATACGCTTAATTCCTGAGTTAGGCTTAAATTAATCAATGTATTTTATTCCCATGACTAGCATCAGGGTATATGTGATCTGAACATTCCGGTTGTAGTAAATCTTAAGACTTTTCCTGGCACTATTAGGACAAAAGCATTCATCTCTTTCTTTGCATGCTGAAGAATGCCAGTGGGAAACCTGGCACTACCTTAAGAAATGCTGCCTGAAGTTGGAGCCAACATGTACGATTAGGATAACACACACACACACACACACACACACACACACACGCACACACGTGGAAACAGGAAACTGAAATCAACTGGCCCTGAAATTTACCCTATCTTTAGACAAAAATAAATTTTTTGATTGTTGGAGCCAGTTTTAACCAGTTTGCATGACATGTAGCTAAAGTCATTTTATCAGATACAATCACCAACAGTAAATTAAACATTACATAAGTAAATGTTATGTTGTTAGCTTTATCTTCAGTGTATAAAGAATATAACCTAAATGGATGATGAATCATGGGTATCTAAAAAAAGGTTAAGTCACATGAACTAGAAAGAAGGGGAGTGAAATACAGAGAGAATTTATTTTGTAAAATATTAGCCTTATGAATGTGTTCACAATAATATAGGCTTATTTCTCAATAAAATCTCTATGCTAAATCTCCAGAAAATGCCCCACATTCAAATAAAAAGAAGAGCTTTGTTTAACTAATCATGAAGATGTTCTAATTTAAGGACTGCTCAATAAGATCTAAGGACATTCACAAGTTTTGCTGTAATGGGACTCCTTAGGCTATTCTCAAGGAAAGAATTGTCAGGTCTTAGAATAAAAGAAGAAATTTATGGATTCACTTAAAACAGTAGTCTCTTAGAGTTTCAGGAACAGCAATCTATTAAAATAGTATAGAGACTGAAATTTTGCTGAAAACATTAATATTGGTATGAGACAGAAGGTCGAAGTAGAATTATCACAGGTATGTAGAAGAATCATGCATTTTCAAACCTCAGAGGAATATTTGTTAACATCACCTTTGGTATAAATATTCTCTTGATCACTAAGAAACTGTACATATATCTTATTTCCCAACTGTGAACAGGTAGCATGGTGTAGAAGGACATGTCCTTTTTTATCTTCTGCATTCTTTCTTTGGTCCAGGAGAAAGAAATTTCTCTCAATAACCTCTGCTGTTCCAGGGGCATATAGATAAAATATTTCCACTTTCCCTCCAGCTCTTATAAGCTTTAACCCTTCCTCATGGTAGCAGTAGTGACTTATCTCATTCTCCAATCCAAAAAAGAAGTTGATATTTGGGGCCATTTCTGAAGCTATATTTACTTCTCAATTTGTTCAGAATTATTTTTTTAAGTTTATTATTTTGAGAGAGAGAGAGAGAGAGAGAGAGAGAGAACCTAGCACCTCAATCCCACAGACCATTGAGATCACGACCTGAGCCGAAATCAAGGGTTGGATGTTCAACTGACTGAGCTCCCCAAGCCCCGCAAGTTGTTCAGAATTTTTCTTTGAGAGAGAGAGAGAGAGAGAGAGAGAAAGAGAGAGGGCATGCACAAGTGGGGAAAGGACAGAGGGTGAGAGAGAATCCTAAGCAGGCACTGTACTATCAGCACAGAGCTGGACACAGGGCTCAAACCTATGAACCCAACCGTGAGATCATGACCTGAGCTGACCAAGAGTTGGACACTTAAATGACTGAGCCACCCAGGTGCTTCTTTGTTCAGAATTCTTAAAAACCAACTCACATCTTCAAGTCACAACAGAGAACTTATATATATTATGAATTACATAAAACTTAGCATTAAATGTTTATTTTTTGCATATTGAAAGACTGTTTGTAGAGAATAATAGTTGGCTGGAGAAAAAAGAGATATATCAAGAAAGAGTATTGATATTGATTATAAGGAATGAAGGATAAAGGTGAAATAACGTCTAAAGAGAGGAGTAAAAAGGTATCATATTTACAATGTAGTGATACTACATGATGCTGTTTCCCATGTTTGACAGGACATTAACAGTGTTAAATTGCTATGTATATACCTTGGTATCAGACTGTTACTTAGATTAGATTATTGCAGCTCCTCCTACTCAGGTTCACACATTTAAATCTACTTTAATATTGGGGCACCCGGGTGGTTCAGTTGGTTAAACATCTGACTCTTGATTTAGGCTCAGGTCATGATCGCTTGGTTAGTGGGATGGAGCCCCACATCAGTTTCCTTGCTGACAGCACAGAGCCTGCTTGGGATTCTCTCTCTGCCCCTTCCCTGCTCTCTCTCTCTTTTTCAAAATAAATAAATAAACTTAAAAAAATAGATAGACCTATTGCAATATCTCATTTAATTCTTACTATAACCCTACAGGAAGATATCACTAACTACTTTTGAAAAATAAAAATGCGGAAGAAAGCTTTTTAAAATGTGCGAGTTCTAAGGAGCTAGTGGGAGAAAAAGGTAAGAACTATTTTTCGATGATAAGCTATAACAATAAATTACATATTGTATTATTACATGAACTTCCAATCTATGGGGAAAAAATATCAGGGTTTTGAGTGATTCCTAGGAAAAATAGTCAAACGTATCCTTGGTACTTCAAATTAAAATGTGTGTCTTTAATGAAAAAAATTACTTAATAGAATTTTTGTCAGACTTTAATTACAATATTTGAAAAACAATGAACATCGAGTTTAGTAAAACCATTTACTATGCTACTGCCAAGAAGCAGCAAACAATTCATCGTTTGTCTCTGTGTTTGTTTCAGTGTTTGGATGGTACTTATGAAAATAGATAATATTGAGTCACAAAAATGACACTCACATCTTCCTGAGTCATTAAAAATTCAGTTAGATTAACAAAGAAATGAAACATCTTTTTCAAATTCACCAGACTTGTTCAGAATAATTTTCCAGTCCTAATTCCACAAAACACAACAACTTCCTCCATAAAATCAGAGTGGAGAGGATATGTTCCCCTTTCCCTTCTCCAAAGATTTCTTGTAAACTTATAGCAATTCTAGCCTCTGGTCTTTAGTAGCCTAATCTTTAATTCATCACACTCTATTTATAATATTCCTCCATTGTGCTTGTATCTCCCTTTTCTTCTCCATTTATCCTAAACTGACCTATTTGTCAAGGTTATTACACACCCTGCCTGGAAAACGTCCTTAATAACACTTACTCCAAACTATTCTTTCACATAGTTTATACCAGAAACATTACCACGTAACAGCATTGCTCACAAATTTATGTGTATCTTATTATCATAAATACTTTAAGCTCTATGAGGGTACTGACTTTGTATTAATCTCCCCCCAAAACTTAGTATTCTTAAGCTATAAAGGTATATATTTGTTAAGTTGAATTAAATACCTTTATGAGACAGGTGGGTCCAACCAGAGAGCATCCATTGGAAACCTCTTTAAAATGTATGGAATTTCTTTCATCATATTTCTGTAGGAAGACAGATGTAAATGTAAATCTGTTCTCCCCTCTTTTGCTACATTTAAGGAGCTTCTTGTGGCAGATCCATGGATCAAATAATAGAGCAGATTCTATCACTGCTGCGATTACAAATTGGCTATTTTATGGACGCGTGGGTGGCTCAGTTGGTTAAGTGTCTGACTTCAGCTCAGGTCATGATCTTACAGTTCGGGAGTTCAAGCCCCGCATCGGACTCTGTGCTGACAGTGCTGAGCCTGGAGTCTGCTTCAGATTCTGTCTCCCTCTCTCTCTCTGTCCCTCCCCTGCTTGTTCTCTCTCTCTCTCTCAAAAGTAAATAAACAAACATAAAACAACCAAATTGGCTAGTTTATCTAAACATTTTGTTATACTTTGATGAAAGTCTGAGGCATTTCGTATAATATTAATAAAATAATGTATTAAGGGAAGCCTCTTTTTCCAAAAAGCTGATTATAAAACATAGAAGATAAGATTTTTTTAACTGTTATAATTTATTATAAAATATCAGCTGAATTCACACACATGCAGACCTAATCCTTTTACTTTTCTAAATTAGAATCATTGCTGAAAACTGGCTCAGTTTGCTGAGGGCCTTGACAATGCTTGAGTTGGCAGAATGTCTTGAAGTTGTGATCACTATTTCCCAGCCCACAACCTCTTCTGAAAGAATCTTTCTGACCAACAGTTATGGTTTTCCCATTTAGAATATGAGACATATACCCTCACTCCCACCTAAGAGCGTCTGAATGGATGGGGAAGACTTCTATTCCAAAGAACAATCCATCAACTGGACTGATTCAATCAGAAACTCTCTCCTGACAAATCTGAGACAAAGATGTTGAGGACATAAGATGATAAAAAACCAAGAGAGAAAAGAAACTAAAAGCAATCTCCTATTAACAAGTTATGCCTGCCCAAATTTCCTCTCTTTCTGAGGCTTTGATCAGCATTCTCTTTTTCATTAATAGCTGTATAAGAAATCTCCTTTTACTTGATCAAACTTAAGTAGGCTTCTGTTCCCTGCAATTAAATAAGACTCAATATTGGTATTTATTCTTTGAGTGGAATTGCAAGCAATGAGATCCTTAAAGAAAAACGTGGAGTACATAGAATTGCTATTGGACCAAGTTGTATTGCCCTAAATTGAAAAAATAACATACTGTGGAACATAGATCTTCATCTGCAGTCACTCAACACAGGTTGACTAAGGGCGTAATATGGGGAACCAGATACTTTCTGCCATAGAATATTCTAAATAGATTGATAATACAGAGATAAATGGATTAGATGATTATTTCTGAATACATTAAGTCAGATTTTTGAGGAAAAGATTAACATACATACTGAAGTGCCAGTATTAATACACAAAGAGAAACTTACCCCCATTCTACTGTAAGAATCCTTTTCTGTCTCTAGTCAGCATGATCAGGCATCTAAAAAACAACTTCAGAAATATTTTTAGAACATTCTAAATATTTTTATAATATGCTTAATTATGAGAACCTTAAACATACAGAAATCTTAAAACAATTGTACTATAACACCCATATGCCTAACTCCTAGAATTAGCAATGATAAATTTTTTGCTGTAAAACTATATGTGTATAAAAAACAAAATTTATTTCCTGAAATAGTGATAATAGGTTTCAATTTCAGATGCCTTCTGCCTTAAATTATTCATTCTGCATCTTCTAAATATAATAATCTTAGCCTAGATAAATATGTCATTTTCATACCTAGAAAATCAGTAATAATTTCTTAAAATCATCTAATAACTAGTTCTTATCCAAAATTGTTTATACTTAACAATTGAAAATAAAATGGATGGATTTAAAAAAGAGATACAAGTAAATCCACAATCCTGGTAGTAATTGTAGCATGCTGTTTTCAGGAAGAAAAAAGAAAGCCAAAATCAGTATGAGTTTAGAATATTTGAGCAGAATGATGAACAAATTTGACCGAATGATACACGTAAGAAACTGCAGCCAACAATGATTACTGCACATACTTTTCAAATACTCATGAAAACAGAAAAAAAAATGAATCATATGCTGGGGGAAAAAAATAACTCAAAAGGTTGAAAATGTGTACGTTGTTGTTGATAATAATAGAATTACAGAGGAATAATAAAAATTTATTGATAATCTCCAGACATTTTGAAATAAAGAGACTCCCATAAGTAGCTTATTTTTCAAATAATAGATCACACTGCAAAGTAGAAAATATTTGAAATCATATATGTTAGGGAAAGTTAAAAGTCAATTACTTAGAAATGATTGAAAGTCAATTATTTAAGAATTTCTGTAAAATGTTGAAACAGGTAATTAAATTACTGCTCCAAAAAGCTGAATGAAGGAAATAATAAAGATAAGAACAGAAATTAATGAAATAAAAAAGAGAAAGAAAAAAATCAGCAAAGCCAAATTTTGATTTTTTTTGAAAAGATTAATAATTGAGAAACCTATACAGATTAACCAAGAAACAGAACAAAGAGGAACAATTAATATCAAAAATGAAAAAAAGTGAAAATACTACAGTGGTAAAGGCAATGAAAAAAAATAGGAGAGTAACAGATTGATTGTAAAAATGGCTTCTATTTCCATTTTTCCCTCTATCTTTTCTTTTTTAAATCTGACTTTCAGCTCCTCCTATAGACAGGTTGAATATATTTCAGCCTTCTTTTTTTAATTTTTATTTATTTTTAAATTTATTTTTATGGAGAGAGTGCAAGATTGCACAGGAGGAGCAGAGAGAGAGGAAGAGAGGAGAATTATAACAGACTCCATACTGTTAGCCGGGAGCCTGATGTGGGGCTTGAACTCATGAACTGTAAGATCATGACCTGAGCCACAATCAAGATCAGATGCTTAACCAACTGAGCCACCCAGTCGGTTACATTCTTTGAACCGGGTCTTATTATTTTCTTAGCTAATAAAGTGTGGTAGAAAATGGTAGCATGTGAGTTCTTTTTTTTTTTTTAATGTTTTATTATTTATTTTTGAGAGAGAAACAGAGTGTGAGTGGGGGAGGGGCAGAGAGAGGGAGACACAGAAGCTGAAGCAGGGTCTAGACTCTGATTGTCAGCACAAACCTGATGTGGGGCTTGAACTCACAAGCTGTGAGATCATGACTTGGACCGAAGTTGGATGCTTAACCCCTGAGCCACCCAGGCATCCCAATAGCATGTGAGTTCTAAGCCTAGATTTCAAGATGCCTTCTGTGATTCCACTCTTTCTTTTGGACCCTTATAAACAAGCCCAAGCTAGTTTGAACAGATGGGAGACCATGTGGAGCAAAGCTGAATAAGCACAAAAGACAAAGCTGAGGCTCCAGATATGTTGAGAGGGACCCAGCCAAAACCAGCACAACTGCCCAGCTTAACACAGCTGGCGATGAAGGATGTGATCCCTTCAAGTACAGCTTAGACTGTAAGAACTATGCCAAGTTGACAAGCAGAAAGAACAAAGCCAGTATAGATGATAGATATATGATGATAGGTAGATAGTTAGATGATAGAAAGATAGATAGATAGATAGATAGATAGATAGATGATAGATAGATAGTGTAAATAGTGTAGATAGATAGATAACAGATGTGTAAGATTGGAGAGGTAGAAAAAAAATTCTTGTTATTTGTAGATAACATGTTATTACAAAGATAATACAAACAAATTCTATTTAAGCCACTAAAATTAATGAATTCATGTAGTTCACTGGACACCTAGTCAATGCACAAAAGGCAATGAATTTTTTTAGGCCAATTACCTTAAGGTAATTTGTTTCATAGAGCTAGTGTGGGGCCAAAAAAGAAAAGGATATTTAAGCTGCTTTTATGCCAATAAATATGAAAATGTAAATGAAATTCCTAGAAAAATTTAGCTTTCTCAAAATTGAAAGAAGAAATAAAAATCCAATTAGGGTTTATAATTGATTTTAATTAATAAAATATTTAAGATAAAACTCCAAGTGAAAATATTTAAACAAACAAATAAATAAAAATATAATCAAAATAGTTACTTCTATAAATCAAGAGTAGGAATATTCAAAACTCTTTTTATGAGCCCAGCTTAACTTGATATCAAAACCTTAAAATGCAAGTATCTTTAATGAATAGATGTAAAGACTGTAAAGAAAATATTATCTAAAGGAATCCATTAATTAATTAAAAAGACAATATGTCATAAAACTATGTTTATTCTAGGACTTCAAGAATGGATTAAATTTTAAAATAAATCAATGTAATTTTCTAATTTAACACAAAAGAATGAAAGAATTATAATAATTATCTCAAAGCCCATTCATAATTTTAAATAATGGAAAACTAGAAATAAAACAGAACTTTCTTATTCTGGTATGGGCATCTATTTTTTAAAAAAACACAAACAATTTTAGTAATAAAATGAAAGATTTTGATTTATGGAGTGAAACAAGAATGGCTCCTATGACCTATTGACACAAGATTTTCCTGTAAGGCCTACCCAGTGCAATAAACCAAATAGTAATAAAATGATGATAATGATGATAATAGTAATAAAATGATGATAAAATGATAATGATGATGTCAAAATAAAAATCTCTGAATGTGCAGAGAGCATGATTTTCCCATAGGAAGTTCAAAAGAAAATACACTCACACTATTAGAATTAATGAATTGAGCTACATCACTGGACTGGACATGAAGTTACTATAAAAATTAATTGTAGTTATATACTAGCAAAAACAAGAATTAATTTTTCTTTTTTTTTTTTTTCAACGTTTATTTATTTTTGGGACAGAGAGAGACAGAGCATGAACGGGGGAGGGGCAGAGAAAGAGGGAGACACAGAATCGGAAACAGGCTCCAGGCTCTGAGCCATCAGCCCAGAGCCCGACGCGGGGCTTGAACTCACGGACCGCGAGATCGTGACCTGGCTGAAGTCAGACGCTTAACTGACTGCGCCAGCCGGGCGCCCCAAGAATTAATTTTTCAAATAATACAGTTTACAATCACATCAATCTAATGTAGGTTATGTGGGAACTATATGCGGAAAACAACACTGACAGGTATTAGGAAAGATCGAAATAACTGGGGCTATCCTATGTCTAATGGACTAGAAGGCAATTCTCAAACTTTATATAGAGATAATATGATCTCACTAAAAATCCTAGTTTTTTTTTTTTTTTTCAGTTTTGGAGGGGTTAGAAAATGACAAGCTAATTCTAAAAGTTATCTGGAAATGCAACGGGTAGGAACAGTCAGGATAGCCTTGAATAAGTAGAAATTGACAATCTTAAACTACTAGACTACTACTTAAACATCTTCTTATAACACCTCACTAAATAGTGTACAAGGACAAAGATTGAAAAATAGACCAGAGAAACAGCATAGAGGGTTTAGGAACAAACCCACAAACAAATAGAGGAAGGCCTATGACAAAGACAACACTGTAGAGCAAGGGAAAGAGCACAGTCTTTTCAATAGTGATGCTACCTAAACCATACACATACACAAAAAAATAACAAACTTAGACACTTCTATGAGACCATATGCAAAATTTCATTCTAGATGAATTGCAGTACTAAATGTGAAAAGTTTTAATATAAAGCTTTTAGAAGAAATCAAGAAAGAATATATTTATAATTGTAGCTAATTGTGATAAGGTCCCATCCTATTCCTCGGCCTACCTCTGAATATACCTATACCTGTGATTGACTGGTTCTATACATGTTGATAACTTTCTGCCTTAAACACAGCACATCTTTTCTTCTTTGAGCCAGTTTTCTCTGGCAATATTATGCCAGGTAATAATTCTATTTCTGCTCTTCTTGATTAAAAACAATTCATAAATAAACATCATACTTTCTTTTTTAAATATTTATTTATTTTTGAGAGAGAGACAGAGAGTGAATGGGGGAGGGGCAGAGAGAGAGAGGGAGACACAGAATCTCAAGCAGGCCCCAGGCTCTGAGCTGTCAACACAGAGCCTGACGCAGGGCTCGAACCCATAAGCTGTAAGATCATGACCTGAGCCAAAGTTGGACGCTTAACCAACTGAGCCACCCAGGCACCCCAAACCATCATACTTTCTATATTCTATTGACATTACTTCCCAATTTACCAATTGAATATGTTAATTTACCTAATGAGGATACATGTCGTAGTAGAAAAATTGCACTTTATAGGCAGTATAGTTTTTTATTGTGTCATACAGAAAGCATATATTGTTAGGTTGTCGCACCATTAATGATGCCGAATTTTATGACTTCATTGAGGTGTTATGATATTTAATTTTGTGCGTCAACGTAACTGCAACGCGGTTGGCTGGATTAAACATTATTTTTCCTGTGTCAGTGAGGATGTTTCTAGAGGAGATTAGCATTTGAATCTGTAGACTTAGTAAAGTAGGGGCATCATCCAATCTCTTGAGGGCCTAAATAGAACAAAGAGTGGAGAAAGGAAGAACTCACCATTTTGACTGCCTGCCTGCCTGTTGAGCTGTGACATGTCTTTTGCTTTTCAACTGGGATTTACACCATCAGCTCCCCTTCAGATTCAGTGTGGAATTATACCACCAGCTTTCTTGGGTGTCCAGTCTGCAGATGGCAGACTATGAAACTTCTCAGCTACCATAATCATGCAATCTAATTCCTCATAATAAATCCCCCCTCCCTCTATTTATTCTCACACACATATATTTTCATACAATATTTATAAAATGGTTTCAAAGCTACATTATCATATCACTATTGACAGAAAACTACTAAGTATAGTTGAAGATTATTTTGCAAATTGTTAAGTGTACTGTATTACGAATGCTAGAATTAGAGAATGCTGTGAATCTACCTTATACAAGACAGGCAGAAAAAAAAAAAAACGTGCAGAAAGAACAAATAACAGAGCAGAGCCAGAGAAAAGTGAAATTGTGAGGTTATGTGTCCCTAGATAACACAGGGCATGTCCTGGGTTCATTATTAATGTCTTTCTAAGTTCTTGTTTCCAGACAGTCATGAGGCCTATTGCTTGACCCTTCCTTGGGGATTATGAAATACCTATTTTAATATTCCTGTACCACCGTACTTCTTCGTTTTCACCCACTGCATGATGTTTTGCTTTTTGCTTGAGCGTAATCAATTTCTTGCTAAATTAATAAACGGATTTTAACGTGAGAACACTAAGAATGAGAGCTGCTCTGAAATTAGCACAAGCACACAAGTAGCACGGTTGGAGCTAATTCCTAGCTGTGAAGCCCACCCCCTTTAGAATTACACGACACTGATAAAATTATTTACAAATTCAGATATTTCCAATTTGCCCACCTGATCTGAAGAACTTGTTTCCAAGACTTGCTCATCTTGACTCTGGTTTGAGCCAAAGTTGGTACCTGGATTTTCTTCCCACAAAACATTACCTGACCAGTTACAAATGCGTCTTATGAGCCGAGGTAAATATGTTATAAATTTTAGAACTGCGAGAAACCATAGCTCAAATACATTTGGCCTTTTATGGTTGTTTGAGTCAAATAATTTAAGAAATAAGTATGCAAGAAGTACTACAGGCATGACCATCAAAATAGGTCTCTTCCTGATAATACCAACCTAGCATCAGGAGTTACAAGAAAATGACAAGAAGAGGGGCGCCTGGGTGGCGCAGTCGGTTAAGCGTCGACTTCAGCCAGGTCACGATCTCGCGGTCCGTGAGTTCGAGCCCCGCGTCAGGCTCTGGGCTGATGGCTCAGAGCCTGGAGCCTGTTTCCGATTCTGTGTCTCCCTCTCTCTCTGCCCCTCCCCCGTTCATGCTCTGTCTCTCTCTGTCCCAAAAATAAATAAACGTTAAAAAAGTTTAAAAAATATATATATATAGGGGCGCCTGGTTGGCGCAGTCGGTTAAGCGTCCGACTTCAGCCAGGTCACGATCTCCCGGTCCGTGAGTTCGAGCCCCGCGTCAGGCTCTGGGCTGATGGCTCAGAGCCTGGAGACTGTTTCCGATTCTGTGTCTCCCTCTCTCTCTGCCCCTCCCCCGTTCATGCTCTGTCTCTCTCTGTCCCAAAAAAATAAATAAACGTTGAAAAAAAAATTAAAAAAAAAAAAAAAAAGAAAATGACAAGAAGATTTCACGCACCTTAAAGTTTTCAGAAAAGTAGAACTCTCTCAGCATCCAATTTTTCATATCAGAGAGGGTGAGAAGGAGGAAGAAACAAAGCTTCTCTGTATTTGCTTGACTCTATCCTGATCTCATGTGGGAATTTTAGTGAATTTTGTCTCTGGATTATAAAAACAGAAATCTGGTTGGGTAGATAAATGAGAATCTACATAAGAATGCATATAATTATAACAAACCTTAATTAGTTTCTGATTTAAATCTAATGCTAATACATAGTTTGTCTAAAACTTTCATAGTAATCATGAAATTAATTAATATTTTAGGAGTCGCATATCCTATATGAAATAAATCTATTTCAATATCTCCTAATATCTCAAATGCCAACTTCTAATTGTTAATTTTACTTCAGTGGCCTCCCGGGTCAATTTACTCATTTTAACGCAATTTTATAAAGTTATTGGAACCTTGCAGTGTTTGGAGAAAGATTTTCCTTGTATCTTAAAATTTGCATTTGCCTTAGCTGAAAAGCAAATTTAGAAGTACATGCCCACGAATGATACGTTTAACTAAGATTTAACTTTGATAGAAGTAAGTAGCTACTGGCCCAAAATCAATCAATCAAACAACAACAAAAAAGTATGCTTTTCTTTCTAAGGTATTCCAAAATTAGACGTAAAGCCGTGGGCAACAAGATTAGCTGTTACTTGCACAAAATATGTGTGTCTCATTTCCTAAGTCTATTTACCTTTTTATGAACCAATTTCTAACTCCATTCAATAGATTTTCCCTGCCTCTCAAATTGCCTACCTTACTTTGTCCTCTAGGAAATTGTGAAAATGTTTAATCTCAAGGCAGATAGATTTAGAATTAGGATATATTCCAAATGTAATATTTTACTATTAAAATATTAGCAGTAAATATAAAAATACTGACTTTAAAAAATTGGAAACACAAACTTCTTAATGTATGGTAACTATAAAAAGTGTATAAAATACAATCATCACTAATATGAGATTGATGACTTTTGAAAAGGAATGACTACTTCATTGGTAATAAGAAACAAATTGTATGGAGTCGTTTCAGGATTAAACACCTGCAGCATATTCTGATACCCAAGAACAGAACTAGGATGAAGCTAAAATGGAGCCTTGTGTGATCATTTTCAGCATTATAATTTCCTACAAAATTTGAGTGATTTGCAGAACTGTGATAGATTTCCCATGAATAGGATAGTGGCAAAAGCTTTGTAGATTCAAAAATAGTTTTGCTGAGGCAATGAGAAGTAATACGCTATCAGAATAGAAGCTGTTCATATTTTACCAAGCTGTTTGTATTTTAGAAGCTGATAAAAGAATTTGTCTCTAAACATTGCAAAGTCTTGCTTCCCTTATTTTATTTTTTGCATTTTGCTTACATTATCCTTCATATCTCCCCACCGATGGAAAATGATCATAGTATTCACAATTTAATAATTAAGGATTCTGCATTATACAACAACAATTGTATAAGTGTAATTGTATAAGTATAATTATAAAAATTTATAAATTTGTATTTCTTGGATGATTTGAAAAGAATTATCCTAAAATGTAAAAGAATCAGGAAGATAAACTCAGAGAGCCCCATAGAAGTCTCAAGTTCTGGCAGATGGAGACCTGAACTGACTGAACAATGAAGGTCATTTTGCTTAAGGACTAAGGAGAGTTTCCAAGCTTGTTTCATGGGTTTAATCTAACAGGGTCATTGACTGGAACTCTACATTGATTGATTGCACACAGTATTGCTTGTATTCACGAACCCTGATATATCAATATCACGTTAAGACACTATCTTTCTGGGATACCAGTCTCAGAGTGGTTTATGTCACTTGATCAGTAACAATATGCTGATACACAAATGCTCACTGATACACAAATGTTTACTCGACAAAATTGTTGAACTGTAATAAAAATGTCAAAGCGGGGTGCTTGGGTGGCACACTCGGTTAGGTTTCAGACTCTTCATTATGTCTCAGGGTTCGTGGGTTTGACTCCCGAGTCAAGCTCCACACTGACATTGCGGAGCCTACTGAGATTCTCTCTCACTCTCTCTCTCTCTGCTTCTCCCCTGCTTGCACATGCATGCTTTCTCTTTCTGTCTCAAGATAAATAAGCATGAAAAAAAGTCAAAGCAAAATGTGAAAAATACAAAGTATTCTTAACATACCAATAGATGTATATAACATTTACCTTTCATGAGTGAGTACATTTCCTGTGATATCAAGTCCATCCATCCAGTATATCACCTGTTGTTCATAATAATATAGCATAGTTACACAATAAATTGAACATGACAAATAAACATGAGAATGGAAACTAAACTTTAAAATCTGTTTCTTCCTTAATTTTTAAAAATTATTTATAGCTGCTGGGCTTTTGGCTATTTAACACAGGTTATGATTTTAAAGTATGTTCTGTACCTATGTCAGATATTGATAAATATTGTTTAATGTGAGTTTTGATGAAATAGGCTTAGCTCCACTGTTTTTCCTATTTGTGCCAAGAGTGTTTTTGTTACTTTATTCCTCCATTACTCCCTTCTTTTGTGTTAATTAAGAATTTCACATTAATCCATCTAACCTCTTCTATTAGTCTTTTTTTTTACTGATTACACTAAAATTACACAACATATTCTTATTATCTACTATATGTAGTTATTTTTGCCATATCCCAAACAACACAAAAACCCCTGGAAGAGCTTACTTTATGTTTTTACTGTCTTTATTAAATTCCAGTTAGTTAACATACAGTGTAATATTAGTTTCAGGTAGACAGTATAGTGATTCAACACTTCCATACGATACCTGGTGTTGAATTTCATCTATAATGTCCATCTTTATTCTATAATTCTCATGTATTTTATTTCTTCATATATTATATACCTCATAAAACATTAAAATTCATGTTGTTTTAAACAGTCAGTTTTTGCTCACATTTTCACATACATTCATTCTATGTTGCTAATTCATTCTTGCACTTTCATGCTTCCATATGAGATAATTTTTTTAGGTTAAAGAACTTTCGTTAGTATTTCTTGTAGTGCAAGTCTTTTGGTGACAGAATAGTTTTTTTTTAAACTTGTATATCATTTTTATTTTTAAAATATATTTTAAATAAATATAGAATTCTAAGTGAGAAAGCTTTTTTTTTTCTTTTACCATTTTCAAGATGTCTATTCACTGTCTTTTGGCTTCTGTAGTGTTATTGAAAAGTCAGACATTTCTCTTGTTCCACTGAAGGTAATGTGTCTTTCTTTCCTCTTGATGTTTTTATGAGTCTATATTTTAATTTTTAGCAGTTTTTGACCATAAGGTAAGTTAATTATTTTTCTTTATTTTTTTTTCTGGTCAGAGTTCACTGTCATTTTTGAAATTACGGATTAATGTTTTTATTTTGTTTTATTTATTTATTTTTTAATATGCAATTTATTGTCAAATTGGTTTCCATACAACACCCAGTGCTCATCCCAACAGGTGCCCTCCTCAATACCCATCACCCACCCTCTCCTCCCTCCCACCCTCCCATCAACCCTCAGTTTATTCTCAGTTTTTAAGAGTTTCTTATGGTTTGGCTTCCTCCCTCTCTTGCTCTCTCGCTCTCTCTCTCTCTCTTTTTTATTCTTAGCTGTGATTTCCTCAACTATCACTTATATCCCATTCTCTATCATCTCTCCTCCTGATACTCCAATTAAGCATGTATAAGACCATCTGATCATTTCCCACATATCTCTCACTTTGCTTTTCAATTCTTTGTTTTCTTTTTGTGCTTAAATTAGATAATTTTTATCCACTTGTATTTGAAGTCACAAATCAGATTTTTGCAGTTTCTCGACAACTGTTACAGCCATGCAATGGATTTTTAAAATTGAAATAAAATTGACATACATTGAAATGTACAGATATGAAGTATACAGATTAATGAATTTTGTATATGCATGTACTCATAAGAATATTTTCATAACCTAGAATGTTCCCTTGTGTCAATCGCCTCCCTTCCCTTTACTCCTCAGAGGTAATCCTTTTTACAATTTCTATTTCCATAAATAGATTTGTCCCTCTCCCTTTATTTACCTAAAATAAGTTGAATCACAAAATGTCTCTGTTTCTTGGCTAATTTCAATGAACATAATGTTTTTTGAGGGTTATCCATGGTGTTATGTGTATCAATATCACAATCTTGTTTGTTTTAATTTCTGAGTTGTAGTCCATTGAATATATTACAATTTATTTATCCATTCTTCTGTTTTTTGAGTTTTGCCCTGATTGTTTCTAGTAGTGGTCTGTCATGAATACACTGGCCATGAATTGAAAAAATGTACCTTTTTTTTTTCTGGGATATTATCTAGTAATGGGATTACCATGTCAATTTATAAAATACTATCAAACATTTTACAAATTACTTATACTTTTCAAGCTCCTCCCAGTGATATATGAGTGTTTTAGTGGCTCTATATCATTTCCAACTTTTGATGTTGCAAGTCTGTTTTGTTGACTCAATCTGGAAAGTATGTTTTAGTTCTACTTTAACTCTAACTTATATATTTAACTTTCATTTCCCTGATGATGAGTGATGTTGATAAATAATCTGATTGACCAGTTATTCTTTTTTGCTTTTATTTCTTGTGTGCATGCCTGTTTAAGTCTTCTGTCTGTTAAAAAAGAAAAAAAAATCTTTTGTGTTTTACAAACTGATTGGTAAAAGTTATTTATGTACTTTGGATAAAAGTCTTTGTCAGACATATGTATTGCAAATGTTTTCTACCAGTATCTGCCTTGAATTTAAAATTTTAGTGGTCTCTTAAGTGAGCAAAATTTCACATTTTGATGAGGTCAAACTTATCATGTTCCTTTTATTGCCAGTACCTTTTGTATATGACTAAAATCTTTGTATTCTCCAGAGTATGAAGATGTTTTTATATGTTTGCTAATAGAAGTTTAGTATTCTAACTTTCACATTTAGATTTCTGATCCACTTCAAGTTGATTTAAAAAAAATTTTTTTTAACATTTATTTATTTATTTATTTATTTAATTTTTTTTTTCAACGTTTTTTTTTAATTTATTTTTGGGACAGAGAGAGACAGAGCATGAACGGGGGAGGGGCAGAGAGAGAGGGAGACACAGAATCGGAAACAGGCTCCAGGCTCTGAGCCATCAGCCCAGAGCCTGACGCGGGGCTCGAACTCACGGACTGCGAGATCGTGACCTGGCTGAAGTCGGACGCTTAACCGACTGCGCCACCCAGGCGCCCCAACATTTATTTATTTTTGAGAGAGACAGAGACAGAGTGTGAGCGGGGGAGGGGCAGAGAGAGAGGGAGGCACAGAATCTGAAGCAGGCTCCAGGCTCTGAGCTGTCAGCACAGAGCCGGATGCAGGGCTCGATCCGACGAATGGCGAGATCATGATCTGAGCTGAAGTCCCACACCCAACCGACAGAGTCACCCAGGTGCCCCACAAGTTGATTTTTTATTAATGGAATGAAATGAGTCAAAGTTCATATGTTTGCCGATAGATATCCACTTGCTATAGCTGCATTTATTTAAAGTACTTTCTTTTCCCCATTAATTGCAGTGACATTGCTGATGCAAATCAAGAGCTATCAAAGGAGTTCTTATTGCAGATACTGTATTTTCCAATTATAAAGTGTCTTTTAATTCTTTTTAGTCGTCTGGTTCTCTTTTTAATTACTCCATCTGTTAGTCCCTGTGTTCACCTTTTTCTACATTTTTAAACATGTAGCAACATCTAATCACATTTGAAGTTTTGTCTGTTAACACTGACATCTAGTTCCTGCTTGGGTCTGTGACTACAAACTACTTTATCTCTTGATTATCTGTCACTTGTTTCTTTCTTATTCACATGCCTAGTGAGTTTATATTAGATGTTGGCCATTGCTGGGGTTCTAGATTATATTGTATTCTTGCAAAGAAGGTTGTTTTATTTTCCAGTAGGCAGTTAAATCACTTCAAGCCTAGGTTTTTAACCTTCTTCCAGAGCAGGTCTATTTCAATCTTGTCCTTACTTCTTAGGGGTAGGACAGCCCTGGCTATAAGAGCTTGGTCCTTTGAAGTCTCAACTCAGTGCCTGGGCTGTTCATCAAGTTCATTCCACTCTGGCTGGGCTTGAATTCTAATATCTCCACAGCAGTTTGCGACTTCTGAAATCTCTGTTCAGCTCTGCTATGCCTCCTGGAGTCTCGCCTTGCGTATACACAACTTATGAGTTAGCCAAGGATATGTTGGGTGTTCTGATACAGACTTTTGAGATTTGTTCTTTGTGGTTTCCTTCTTTTCTATCCACCACACCTCAGCTAACCCCCTTAGGCAAGCCTGAATAGCAAATTCTGTTGCCCCATCCAGAGTTGCTGTCAGCTTAGGCTCTGTTTCCTTATGTAACTTGGAAAATGCTTTCTGAGAGAAAGTCAAGGTAAATGTGTGGTTCTTCGTCTCAAGAACTGTGGCACTCTGTTGTTTGCTGTCTAATGTCTCAAAAACTTGTTTTACATATATTTCCAGTATTTATCATTTTTTATGACAAAAAAATGAAGCTCTTATAATAGGATTAATACCAGCTACTTCATCATGGCCAAGACCAGCAGTCATAAGTATTGTTTTTAATATAGGTGAAACATTGTTTATTTTAAAGTTTCATATCTTTATCAGTAATTTTTTAAAATAATTATGACATACTAATGGAAATTTTTGAGTTATAATTTTTTGTTTCTTTCTAAAACTCTTGGAAACTATAGAAGAGAGCAAAAGTTTCCCAAATAAATTAGAATTTCCACACACAACTAAGACTCAGTGCATCTAAACTCTTGGCCCCTTTAATTGTGGACCCACTATGATTTTTGGCCAGATCTGGCTTTAGTTTGAAGTAATAAAAACAGTATATTCACTAGAAATTAAACCGAGGCGACTGAAATTTTTTCAGCAGCTCTAGAATGGCTGTGAGATGCAATGACACTTGGTTACTGACAACTGACACTGGATTTAAATGTAAAACTTAGTGGTTAAAGGCGACATATCCCCACATGTTTTCCCTCAGCCACAAAATTGAGCTTTTCTAGGAATTGAAATGTAGAGATCTCAAGCTTATTAAAAAAGGCCAAAGTGTAACAGTCTAATGAAATGTGACCAATTTGGAGGAAAAATTCACCCTTTGCTGCAAAAAAGGTGAAGGATTTAAACATTTCTTTAAATTTACTAATATAAGAAATGTTAGTGAGGATCCTATAATAAATATTCAGTGGATTAAACTACTGCTTACAGTTGAGTGCCAGCAAAGGATTATTTTGGATGTGGCAGGAAGTTGTTGTAAACTGTGTGCTGGACAGAGAAGTCACAAAAGTATAATTATTTTTCCAGTTTAAGAGACCATAGGTTTTTCGTGCTTGCATGAGCAATTCAAGGATGCAGTAATTTGGCTGTGGTTTGGGTGCTTCATTTCCTGCCAAACTTCATGTTGTTCAGAACAGGCAAAAATACATCTATTTTGACTGTAATGACGCCAAGCATTTTTAACAGCCTATACATGACACATAAAGAAAAAGTGAAAGGGAAGTGCTTACTTAATTCAGCTGAAGACTTAATTAGGAGCTCAATTTTATCAGACATTTAATATTGCATTTTACTCTCATTTACTTTTTTTTCTAATAGAAAATAATGGCATGCCAATTGTATATGATTATGGATAGCTATTTATGGAACTAGGTCTTGCCTCTACACTTAATTACATTTTGTTTGGAAGTTAATATTATATTATAACTATAGCTTTTATTTGAGTCTATTCTTATAGTTTTCCTCTCTCATTAGGAGTTAGATTGCTGGTTTATAGATTCACTTGTTTGTGTTTTTCTCTACTGCTTTTTTCTATTTCTGGGCCTATTCTCTAGTGCTGCATTATTCTTTTTGATGACTTTAAAGGCATTTAAGGGTACAGGGAAAGAAAGAATTCATTTTTGCCATATGCTGAAGGCTTTGATAAACAATGTACTTATAAGCTAAGTAAAAACATGCTGATACATTTTGTGCTTCCTAATGAATACGTTTGATTTTTATTTAATTTGTTTCTCTGTTCTTTATACTCTGCCCTGCTATAGGATCACTGTGATTGCCGTAACCTATTCATCTCGAATCACAAACGGGCATTGAAACAGATCATGGATATCTGCTATGTGCACTGTTCAATATGTTTCGTCACTTCATGCTTCTTCTTATTCTGCAAAAGAAGTTAGAATCACTTTTTTGTTTACAAATATCAGAGAACTAATACATTTTATGTAGCCAATAATAAGGCTCAAGAAAGATGTGACTAGATTCATATTTCCTTTCACACTCTTACTTGTTAGCAGCATGGCTACTTTAGAGTCTGACCCTACTCCTGGCCCAATTGTTTTCATTATTTAGTAATCACTTACTAAATATTTTACAAAATTAACTTAAATTATATTGAATAAGTCCATTTCAATTAAGAAATCACAGAGCTGCCTGTTTATTATTATGCCTTAATACCTAGGAATAAAGTCGATATGATATTTCATAAATTGAAACCAGGCCTTCCTAACATGTTCTGATATGCCAACCAATAAATGGATTCTTATTTTTATTCATGGGATTCTGTGACCAATAACTAGCTGGTAAAGAATGTGTCGAAATCAATCAAGTTGTAGATACATGCTCAGTAGATGGATAGGGAGAGTCACTAGGTCTGCTCATGAAAATGAACTTTCTATCTAAGAAAACAGAAGCTATTTTTCCATTAGAATTCCAAATACCTCAGTGTTTGGTGAAGTCTCCAGGTAATATATGCAGTGAAGATCTTTACCAGGAACTGAGAAACAATAGGCTTCTATCAATCAATACATATTTGAATAGGAACAGCTTTTAGGAAAGCCTTGGGTATTTTTTTTCACTGACATTGATGTTAATTAAATATCATAATTTAGGGGCGCCTGGGTGGCGCAGTCGGTTAAGCGTCCGACTTCAGCCAGGTCACGATCTCGCGGTCCGCGAGTTCGAGCCCCGCGTCAGGCTCTGGGCTGATGGCTCAGAGCCTGGAGCCTGTTTCCGATTCTGTGTCTCCCTCTCTCTCTGCCCCTCCCCAGTTCATGCTCTGTCTCTCTCTGTCCCCAAAATAAATAAACGTTGAAAAAAAAAATTAAAAAAAAAAATTAAATATCATAATTTAATGAACCCCCGAAAAGACTGACATTTATACAATTAGTCTTCACATGGTACGCAAACCTGATCCTCTGAAGCTGAATTTCAGACTCTGGTATTGCCATCGCACATGTAAAACTGTGATGCCAGCTTCCAAGTCTCCCACTACATTCCTAAGCATGGCGACATGAAACAAATGAAACGAGACAAGGCTTCAGCCACAGTATTGCTTTACTCAATCGAGGAGAATACGTAGAATGAATAGGGACACAATCAATGCTAGTATGGCTTGCTAAAAACCCAGGACAGCCTTGGTGGGATAACAAATATGAGTTTGCAATGTGTCTTCCACTTATAGTTGCAAATATTTCTATACACACTCTCATGTATTCCACATCCTTTGCTTTTAAATGCCCCAATTTCCCTACTAATTATCCTGCTGGAGAACTCATTCCCTCTGAATTTTTCATCTGTCTTATTCTGAGGGATAAAATGTTTAGCTTTCCTACAACAGTCACTGGCAAGGGAATAGAGTTACAATGGTGGTCTTAGTCTAATGTGTCTTTACTTCCTATGATAATACATGAATGGGTTTGTGATATCAATTTGATGAAGTACAACTAACATTTAACTGTGCAGTGGAATAGACTACATTAGACTAGATGAGAAAATAATAGAACGAATTACACAGTAATCCCAGATGTTTTAATTTATACATTTATATGTGTGTATCTGCATTAGATTACAATGCATCGTGTTTATGCATTTATCAATTGCATTAAAATGTTTAAAAGCACTTGCTTATGTTTTTGACATATATATATGATATGATATAATATGTATCATGATATATATATGATATATATATCATGATACATATTATATCATATATATATCATATTATCTATCTATCTATCATATATATATATATATATATATGATATATATATGTATCATGACCTGAGCCAAAACCAAGAATTGGATGCTCAACTGACTGAGCCACCCAGGCACTCCAGCACTTGCTTATTCTAATCAGGGCTTATTCCAGGAAACAAAGTATTGTCCCGAACTGTGTGACTGCTACATAAGGGAAAGAAGTGAAATAGATCATGAGATGACAATCACAATATCCCAATATCAACTATGATGAAATTGTAAAATGACCCCATTTTGTAATTCCTCTCCTTAAATTGTGGGTGAGATTTATAAATATAATGAGATAACTCCTGTAATTAGGTTACTCTACATGGAAAAGATAAAGGGAACTTGAAGATATAATTAAGGTCTCTATTCAGTTGAGTTTGTGTTAACCAAAAAAGTTTATCTTGGGTGGCTCTGACTTAATCAAGTGAAGCATTTAAAAGAGGATCTAGGGGCGCCTGGGTGGCTCAGTCGGTTAAGCGGCCGACTTCGGCTCAGGTCATGATCTCGCAGTCCGTGAGTTCGGGCCCCGCATCGGGCTCTGTGCTGACAGCTCAGAGCCTGGAGCCTGTTTCGGATTCTGTGTCTCCCTCTCTCTCTGACCCTCCCCATTCATGCTCTGTCTCTCTCTGTCTCAAAAAGAAATAAACGTTAAAAAAAAATTAAAAAATAAAATAAAAAATAAAAGAGGATCTAGGGGCAAAAAATAGGAAGCAGCAGTAGATGTGCTCATGTTGACCTTAAAGAAATCAAATTTCCATGCTGTGGACAAGGCCATATGGCAAAGAGCAATGCATGGCCTCTAGAAACCAAGCACCACTACCTATCCTATATATACAAGAAAATGAATTGCACCAACAACCAGAGCTTGAAAGTGGACTTTGAGCTTCAGATAAGATTACAGCCCCAGGTGATACCTTGATTTCAACTGTGTGAAACCTGGAACGAGGACCCAGTTAAGCCAGAGCCAAACTTCTGACCTAAAGAAACTGTGAGATAATAAGTGATGTTTTAAATCACTGAATATGTAGAAATGTGATACACAGCAGTAGAAAACAAATACAGTTGTCTATCTTGATGCCAGGTGCATGGAATCCCTTTTCTTTGTCACAGACCCCTCACTGATTGCTGCTGGCAGAGACAACATTTGCTTTACACGATCTAGCTAAGTTTCTGCTGCCCAACCATCATGGGTACGGTTCTCTCCTCACTTGCACAACATGGCAAATGAGTGTCTTTCCTCTTTTGGCTTCTCATTTTATGTGCCAATCCATTTAAAAAGTGCAAGAAAAAATACACCTGGGTAAAACAGGCCTTTTGGAATCTAATCCTCACACCATCGTAAAGTAGATATTAACCTGCTTTGCAGAAGAGAAAACCAGAGGCTAGAGGTTTAGATTCTTTTTTTTTTTTTTTTTTTAAGAAACACATAGCTTCTAATTTTTTTTTATTTTTTAACGTTTTTTATTTACTTTTGAGACAGGGAGAGACAGAGCATGAATGGGGGAGGGTCAGAGAGAGGGAGACACAGAATCCAAGGCAGGCTTCAGGCTCCGAGCTGTCAGCACAGAACCCGACGCGGGGCTCGAACTCACGGACCGCGAGATCATGACCTGAGCCAAAGTCGGCCGCTTAACCGACTGAGCCACCCAGGCGCCCCAAGAAACACATAGCTTCTATACAGCCACATCTTCACCTCAGAGTACAGAGGTCTGTCTCCTATTGTCATCTTCTCACTAAATTTCTCAAAGCAAGAAGCGATCCAATGTGTTTTGCTATCAGAAGATTTTAAAGTAAAATTAGTTTTGTGTGTTTTACTATTGCTACTTAACCTGCGTGAGTCTCTATCTCCATATTTTCTCATTTAGGGTGTGTCTGAGAGAGAGAGAGGGGGAGAGAAATTATAATCTGAATTGTGAGAATTATAAAGTGACTACTGAATACATATTTATTTTTAAATTATTCACTGTCCTAATTCTATTAGTTCACTTTATTATGTAACAAAACAGTTTATAATTTAATTTCAAAATTAAAATGGACCAATACTCTCACCAATTCAGTAAAATCTTTGCAATGTAATTTTCACTAATTGAGAATTTATGATGATTTAAATAGAATTAGACTTGAAATTAAAGAGGAAAAAAGAATACATTATGAATACTAATCGAGCAAGGAAGATATCTAGAAGAAATTTAATGTATTTAAAATATATTTTGGTGTGATAATGCATTATTTATAAGCTAATTTTATATAGACTAAAAGATCTCTACCTAGCAATTTTTCATTGAATATTGCCATGAATAGTTGTGTACCTATCCTTGTCTTAAGAATAACTTTTTTTAACATTCCTTTTAAAGTTTATTTATTTTTGAAAGAGAGCACAGCGGGAGAGGGGCAGAGAGAGAAAAAGAGGGAGACACAGAATGGAAAGCAGGCTCTACACTCCAAACTGTCAGTTCAGAGCCCAATGTGGGGATCGAACCTTTGAACTGTGATATCAGATATCAGATATATATCTTATATCATGAGATCAGAGCCAAAGTCGTACTCTTAATCGACTTAGCCACCCAGGCACCCTGTATTAAGAATAACTTTTGATAAATCTAATTGAAATTTCCTCTCTGTAATTGATTTGCCATATTAATGAGTTTTTATCCAAAGTTAAGGCAAATCAAAAGCATTTGAACATATTAAAACATCACAATGTCTAAGAAGTTTTTGTGAAAATAAGATCTACCTCTAAAAAATTCTTTTGCCAAATTAAAAAAAAAAATCAGCAAAGGTGAACTTCTAGAAACAGAGTAGATCAGTGCTTGCAAAAGGCTGGGGAGTGAGGAGGGAATAGGGAGGTGTTGGCCAAAGGGTGCAAACTTTCATTTATAAGATGAGTAAGTTCTGGAGTTGTAATATGCAGCACGGTGATTATGGTTAACAATACTGTATTGTATACTTGAAAGTTGCCACGAGAGTAGAGTTCCAATGTTCTCATCACACAAAAAATGAAAACTATGTGAGGTCAGGATGTGTTAACTAACCTTATTGTGCTAATCATTTCACAATATATATGCATACCAAGTCACCACACTGGACACCTCAAACCTACACAATGTTAGAAGTCAATTATATACCAATAAAGCTGGGGGAAAAAATCAGTTCTTGTGGCTTCAAACTGCCTATGAAAAGCCTCTTCTGATAGACAATCTAAATTTAAAACTAGAAACAATCCCTGATTATGGATCTCAGTAGATGTTAATTGTGCACTTACAGCACACATCTGCACTGGAGGGAACGTAACACTTCCACGACTACAACAGAACAGGAAGCTGCCAGCTTTTGCAAATCTGAATCAGTGACATGTTTTTGGAGCTGTATATGTATCTTCATGCTTTGTATATTACGTTTTTATTTTTTAGGGGTCATGGTGATAATGACCATGTGACCAATAGTCCCTATCATACCCAGCAGAGTATTTTCTTGCCCAAATTTACCACAGGACCTGTTGTACGGCAAAGGAGTTTTCTTCATAGAACCTGCTTTTAAGCACTAAATGCCAAGAACTTTTTCAATAACCTGTTACATCTTCTATTGATATCTGCCATTCATTATGAAAACATCTATGTCAGTGGGCTTGTTTGTTCGTTTTCAGATTTTTTTTACCTTCTTTTAAATCTGTTTTTGATTAATTCTTCGAAAATTGTCCTTAATAGGATAAACAGAGGATATGTTGAACCAAAGAAAGGGAACAGTTTTAAGATATTTAAGAGTTGACCTGGAGGAAAAACTTTGGATTTCTCCACTTCTAATTTTAGGACTAAGCGTGAAAGTCCACATTAAGACAACATTAAATTTGGGGGGGGGGGTGAAGAGTAAACATTGGCCTGAATAACAACTATTGTATTATAAATGAGTGCCAACCATAAGAGCTTTCAAAATAACTCCCAAATTAGTGATTTTTGAAAAGTTGTAGCTTCTTTTAAAAATTATTAAATAGGGGCGACTGGGTGGCTCAGTCGGTTGGGCGTCTGACTTCGGCTCAGGTCATGATATCACGGTCCGTGGGTTCGAGCCCCACGTCGGGCTCTGTGCTGACAGCTCAGAGCCTGGAGCCTGCTTTAGATTCTGTGTCTCCCTCTCTCTCTGACCCTCCCCCATTCATGCTCTGTCTCTCTCTGTCTCAAAAATAAATAAAACATTAAAAAAATTATTAAATAAATGTGCAAAATAAATCATGTACTGTGTGTCTTCCATGGTCTGTGCTGCCTGCTCACTGAAACTGTCCTGATACTGTTTATTGCCTCATGCTCTGCTTCTAGAAAACTGACCCCAAGACAGAAAAAGCCTAATGTATGTCAATTATGTTATCTTTCTCCTTAAAAACTCTCCAAAATTTCACCCTCTTCATTGCCGCCCACTAAATACTTAACAGGTGGCTACCTACCTATCTGACATCATTCCCCGTCAACCAGCTAAGGAGGGAAGTCCTTCCTCAGGGCATTTGCTCTTTCTATTTCTTCAGTATGCAGTGCTCTTCCCTGGATCTTTGTAGAGCCACTTGGTCTTGTTCAGATTTCAGTTCTAATATCAGCTCCTCCTAGAGACCTTTCTTTTTTTTTTTTTTTTTTTTTAAATTTTTTTTTTCAACATTTATTTATTTTTAGGACAGAGAGAGACAGAGCATGAACGGGGGAGGGGCAGAGAGAGAGGGAGACACAGAATCGGAAACAGGCTCCAGGCTCTGAGCCATCAGCCCAGAGCCTGACGCGGGGCTCGAACTCACGGACCGCGAGATCGTGACCTGGCTGAAGTCAGACGCTTAACCGACTGCGCCACCCAGGCGCCCCATAGAGACCTTTCTAAACACTCTACCTAAACTTGCCCTGAACCTTCCCTTCCTCAGTCATTCTGTCAAATTAATATTTTATATTTTTCAGAACATTAATTACTATTGGAAATTATCTTATTTACTTATTTATTTTTTATTATCTCTCACTCACTGGAATGTCAGGAGTAAATTTTGTCTTTGTTGATCACTGCTGCTATGTGCTATGTGCTAACCCATAGAACTGTGTCACACAGTAACTGCTCAATAAACATTTGTCTTGAATTAATATCAAATGCAACATTTAGACAAATAATTTTAAAATAAAATTTTATTCTATGATAATTCATTAGTTTATTCATCCATTCATTCAACAAATTCTTTAGAGCAGTAATTTTATAGAACACTGACTTAAATGTTATAAAGTTTAGAAACTTGTGGAAGACATTGCTAGTTTTTTCCCATATCTGGTTCTTTTCCTCCTTAGGAACAAAAGAAAACTGTATTTTTTAGCCTTCTGTGTGACTGACTAGATGGATCCATGTGATTGAGTTCTAAAAGGAATGAAATATGAGTGAAATTCAATGGCTCTCTTCCATTCCAAGACATTAAAGAGCCAACATGCCTCTTTTACTCTGTTTTTGTTTCTCAGCTCTCCAGATGCAAGGAAAGTAACATATGTCTCTGAGGTGACTAACGAACAATGGAGCCAAAAGATATCAGGAGCCTAAACACCTGAATCACCACTTAGAGAAATATACCTATATTGGATTTGGTGTTAGGAAAAAGTAAATTCTTATTGCATTAAGTTTTTTGAGGTTTTATTTTTACAGCTGTGGGTACGTATTACCTTGACTAAAAATGGAATATCAGTAGCAGGTATGCTCGTCTTCCAAAAGTTTATACTTTAGTAGAAGAGAAAGTAAGGAACTATAAGTGTATTAGTTACCTATTGCTGCAAAGCAAATGACCCCGAACTTAGCAGTGCACACAAAAAAACACTATTTCGCTGTTCCTGAGGATCAGTGGCTGTTCCACAAGGCTTCGCTGAGTGATTCTGCCTACGAGTCTCTCACGAAGTTTCGGTCAGGCTGTTGCCTGGAGCTGGAGGCATCTCAAGGCTCAGTGGGAAGGATTACTTTCCAAGGTCACTGCTTTTGGCAGGTCTCAGTTCTTCCTCCCCATGTGAGCCTCTCCAAGGGTTTTCTGAGTCTTCTCACAATACTGGTTTCCCCCAGAGAAAGTGATTCAGGAGACAACAAGACATAACATCCTGGAAGGAAACCGCAGATCTTTATAATCTATTGCTGCAAGTGACACTCCATTACTTCTTCCGAATGCTATTCACGAGAATTAAGTCCAACCTTCACTTAAGGAATTGCTGAATTAAACTGCACCTTTTGTAACAAGGAGTATCAAGGAATTTGTGGACATGTCTTTTTTTGTTTGTTTTTTGCTAGGTTATGTGTAAAAAAAAATTCCAGCACAGTGGTATAGGCAAAGTATTTACATGAGAACAAGTGATAAGCAAAGGTTTCAGTGAAAAGGTGGTCACGGGTACCTTTTGATGAATGAAGATTGGAGTCAAATAATTTTAGGCAGAAGACACAGGATTAAAGGTAGAAGAAAACGGAGAATCTAATCGAATAAGGAAAAACAGTTTGGCCAGGGCAAAATTACAGGTGAAGAGGAGTATTTGGATTGATAACAGGCTGCTGCAGGGAGAGAGCCACCCATTCCTGTTTGCCTGTGATTGCACAGATTGCCAGAAAACAACAAAAGGAAACAGCAACAACAACAACAACACCAACAACACCTCTACAAATACCCGTAGCTTAATCAGCAGAACCCTGCTCTTCACAGTGAGTGAAGCAGCAGCTGTGTGTGAGGTGATTCAGGATTTCATCCAGCTGCCTGCTTCCCAGCATCCTTACAATATAGATAGTGTTCGATGTAGATGTATCTTTCTTACCAGCGCGGAAAGATCTCTACTTTCCCTTTGGAGTTGCACCCCGTCTAATACTGCATCCAGTTAGATTTCAATGAATAATGCTTTTTATTGACCAATACACATCAAAAATATGATAAATACTTTTATGGTCCTTTCTATTGAACAAGTGCTTTGTCAAAGTGCAAATACATTTGGATAAGCTTCCTTACCGGAGTCTATGCTAATACATAAAACCAGGCTAATAGGTTACTCAGATAAACAACTGCTCATTCAGGGTCTGGGGGGTGTTGGGCAGAGGAGGTGGTGGAAGCAAACTAATTAATTGACAGTTTCAAACTGACCAATCAATTAAGTCAAAGCCCAAACCAGTTTATCCACCAGACTGAAGTTTTATTTAAACTTCATTAATTGCAAACTTAGAGCACAAAAGAAGACAATCGACTACCAAAGTTTGTAATTCTCAAAATGAATTTAAATTATTCCTTTTATCTTAGAAAGATATAAAGACACTAAAGATATAAAGTTTCTTCAAAGTTTGCACAATGTATAACCCTAATGATAAAGTTAAGACCCTGAGACCTTTTATAGAACAAAAATCTCTAGTATTTAGTACACTGTTATAATGGATCCTCTCCATAGGAAAACATGTTATAAGATGCAATTGATTCACTGTTTCCAAACAAAAGCCAGAGAACCAAGCCTTGTAATGGTTAAACTGGGAACATTTAGGTCACCATATCAGATTGCTTACCTCTTTATGTAATACACAGTCAAAAAATATGTTCTGACAGTTTCAAGAACAATATAATTATTTTTTTAAATTGATGATGACATACTGTTTTATGATTTTATAAATGTAATAAAATATAGAATTTATCTAGAGGGAGATTCTACTTTGATTTTCAATGAGCTTAACCAAAAAGGGTAAACACAATTAGTCACAATAATTTTTGCAACCCACATCATTATCTATCAAACTACACTGGGGATCATTTCTATTTTTATAGTTGGAATAAAACACAGCAGGTCTTCTGTCCCTGTGCTAGCTAAACTTGTACATCTCCTAGGCACAATTTATTGTTCAAGCTATAAAGGGCTTTTGTGTCTTCTGCATAATTTTTAAAGATGGATGACAAATGTTTAACAAGTAGAGGAAGACTGAGGGGAAGGAAAAAATGTGTGCTTATATTTAATAAAAATTAGGCAAAGTGTTCATTTGGAAAATACCTGCTTTGTAGTGCTAATCGAATGTATTGCTACACACTCATTACCAATATCTAATGCTGGCTGGGCACAGTCCCTAAACGTTATCTACCCATAAAAATAGATAGTCACATTGTAGGGAAATGATATTTTCTCACACTTGAAAAACAGATAACTGTTGAGTTTATTTGTGTTCTTGTCCTCACTCTCACATTTGAGCCAAGAGTCCTCATCATTAACTTCTGGAAAGTAATAATTAACCCAATGCTCTAACACAGTCACAAGGGTCTCTTTATACGTTGTGTCTCTCTTCCCAATCTCACAGTGTGTTGTTGCTTTTTCTCTTGTTTTGTTTTTTTTCTTTAACAAATTACCCATCAGTTTTGATAGCACTGCTTATGAAACCATTCAACTCTGTTTAAGTGATTAGAGCAATTGAGTGCAAAAAGTAGTTTAAAATCTCATAGATTCTATTTTAAAGAAAGGAAATGAAACTTCCTGGGAAGAACAATATCCAGTAACGAGTATAGAAATGTTAGTAAGACAGTCAGTGGTAGAAAACTTCACACAGAGTTCCCCAAACATCTTTCTTACATACTAACACTACTTTTTTTCCAAGTGGCCTCTCCTCTAAAGTTTGTCATTCTCATGATTGCTTTAAAAACTTAGCTCATATGTCAATCTCTAAAACAGAGAAGTGATCTTAACGTTATCTTACCTGTAATTTTCCATTATTGTTTTGACACAGCATATCCCTTATCTAATTTAGAAATACACAACAACCCTGTGGAAAAACCTTTTGGTAGACCCAGCTTACTACCAAAGAAAGTCAAGTGCTAGACATTTCCTAGTCCATGCCAAGTCATTGGAACTCAGTCCCAGGTCTCTGTACTTTCAGTTCAGTATTCTCATACCAAGACTCACTGGACTCTGAATGCTCCAGTCGGGAAAACTCATTTTTCTGTTCATCTCAAAATATTCCTTTGTGAATTGTGGTATACACTGAATTGTGTACCCTCAACATTCTTTAATTTTCTGTGTAATGGTATTTGGAGATAAGATTTTGGGGAGGGAATTTCGCTTAGATTAAAGTCATGACGGAAGGGTCCTCATGATGAAATTAGTGGCTTTATAAGAAGAGACAGAGAGACTGCATTCTGCCATGTAAGGACACAGAGAGAAGGTTGTCATCAATCCAGGAAGAGGGCTCTCACCAGGACTGGATCAGCTGGTACACTGATCCTGGGCTTCCTAGTCTCCAGAACTCTAGGAAATAAATATCTGTTGTTTAAGTCCTACAGTCTGCAGTGTTTCATTATAACGGCCCAAGCTGACTAATACAAATATTTAGATAGTTCACATCTTCACAAATGCATCATTTTAAAAATGTGTCCCATTTTTACCAAACATGTTCCTAATACTTGAATTTTCAAGCAATTGTATAAGATTAATTTATGCCAGTTGTGTCTGTTGCTCCTTTAGTTTGATTCCTTCTTTTAGATAAGGCATTCTTTTTTTTTTTTTTTTTTTTTTTTTTTTTTTTGCCATTCTAGTAGTTTCTCAGGAGGGCTTCAATAGGGATGATTTAATTGTTTATTACAAGTTTGTACATAACATTGAGTCAATAAGAACTGGCTTAATTTTTTTATTTTTATTTTTTTTTCAACGTTTATTTATTTTTGGGACAGAGAGAGACAGAGCATGAACGGGGGAGGGGCAGAGAGAGAGGGAGACACAGAATCTGAAACAGGCTCCAGGCTCTGAGCCATCAGCCCAGAGCCCGACACGGGGCTCGAACTCACGGACCATGAGATCGTGACCTGGCTGAAGTCGGACACTCAACCGACTGCGCCACCCAGGCACCCCAATAAGAACTTAAATGAAATACACAGACTACAGAAAAATAATAAAAAATTAGTTGATTTTCTAATTTAATTATGAAGGTTATTCTAACTACAGAAAATTCAGTAGAAATTAATATCCAGAAGATACACTATACTTCACAGATGATCAAACAAATGATGTTTCTAGTTAAAAGGCAAAAGAATATTCAAAAACTTGGATAAATCTAAAGAAGGAAGTAAATATGTAAGGGTATATTCTAATTTCTTACCATTAGTGTTATATTTGATAATTGCCTTATGATCTATTTCAATTCACATCTCATTATAAAAACATGCTCAATTATATATATATATATATATATATATATATATATATATATATGTAGGGGACGGCACCTGTCGCAGGTGGGTTCTCTGAACAAACACTGAGGTGGAGTTTGGGATTCAAGATGTTTAATAGGGATTGACACCTCTGGTAAATGAGAAAAGTAAGATTATGAGTCAGAGGCTTATCAAGTCTGGGCCAATGTTGCCCATCAGAGTTGACCTGCCTTGGGCCCAAATGGGCTGGCATTTTTACCTTTACCTCCCTTAGCAACTAGATGGGAGCTACTCTGAGGAAGTCAAAGAAAGTAGCTGTCTGGAGCTGAGACAGATAGATCCTGAAAGAGCTGACTGCTGGTGATGTCTGCTGACTACTCTCCCTATAGCTAAGTGGGATCAGATTGGCACATGTCAGTTTTTCCACAATACCTAGACTACCATTCTAATGTGGGTAAAAGTAAGCTCTGAACATCCTAAATGACATTCTATGTCAGAATAGCTTGAAAAAAAAACCGGTATAATGACTCTTGAAAAAAGTGGGCTGTCCATGGCTACTTTCTGCCATGTCCGTACCCAATCACCCAGGCTTCTAAGGTCACCACTTGGCTACTTTTGAAGAAGCTGATTCACTGTGGAAGAGCACACTGGTCATCTTCTCATCTTCTGGTCACAACCCTTGCTCCATTAGACCCACAAAATGACTAATTCCTTTTTACCATATATTTTACCTGGGGTGAATACTATAGGGAGGAAATCTTAATACCCAAGTGCTTATTCTCTCCTTTGGAAACAGTATTGTCTTCTTTGGAAACAGCAGCCATGCTATAGGTTTGCTTGATTACCAGCAGACCTATAAAATGAAACGCTTAGAATATTTCAATCCTAAAATATTCAAAGAAGCACTAAAACTTAATAAAGCTGTTGGCAAAAACAAAGTATTGTTTTCTGTTTCTTTGTAACAGAACCAAATCTTTTATCCCCAACTCTCCTTTGAAAGGATATCAATCAGCATAACAGTGGTCCCCTCTCTAACTCTTTACTCATTCTGTTCTTCAGAGGTGTGGTGATGTAAGGAATTTGTAAATTTGGGTAGGAACAGCTGGGCTTATGTGACTCCACTCTGCCCTTCCTCCTTTTCGGAAGCTGCTCAAAGATGGCATAGGTTCTGCCATACTCTCCCAGGACAGTCCTTCCAAATGGGGCTGCCTCTGAATGGGAGTAAGAACTAGCCTAACTCTGCAAATATAATCCACATCCTAAACCTGACCATATCCCTCACTACTTATTGTATAATTCCTTACTCTTTCAGTGTCCGAACTTGAAAGACAGTACTCTGAGGGTCTTCCTCAGAAACTCCCAATAATTATAATAGAATAAACAAATCCTTATCTGTTTCATAGCAATGAGTTTGAATTACTTTTCACATAAGTAAAAAAGAAAAAAAAAAACTAAGAAGTAGATCTGAAGGGAAAAATGTATTTTTTGATTCTACAGTGGTAGTTCCTTCAAAATTCTGCTTTGACGTCAAGATAGTCAAAATTCTTATAAATAGTATGATGACCTGACAGTAATATAACATAATAAATGATGTAAACAACTCAAGTGTTCATCTATCATGCCACATATGACTCCCCTGGTTTCTTTTTGTTTGTTGATTTGTTCAAGAAAATCCTTAAAAGAAAAACTGGATTGACCAAATGGGCTACTTGCCCTGACATTGTATAATAACAGCCAGAAATGTTGAATAAATAAATCAATACAATGGAGCTGTATATTAGAAAAAGCAAGCAGGGTTTGTCCTAAATGTTTGCCCCATAGCCAGGTTTACTTTGAGCCAGCATATGAAAGATTTTGTGATTAGGCCCCAAAGCACAAAAATACCAATTAATTATGATGATTAGATATGTCTTCATTAGTAGTCTATAAATAAATCATGCACAACATTATGCAGTCAGCTATCCTGGAAAAATATTCTTCTAGAGGGCTGTGAAAACAGCTTAATTAATTATAAATGCTCTGCAACTTATCACATATTATATTTTGAAATGTTAAAGCATACATATATACACATGTTATATGTGTGTAGAGGTATTTGTCAAACTGTTTCAGTGTTTTTTTATGCTACTTAGCACTAAAATGCTTTCCAGAATCAAGATGGAAGTTTGTTAAAAAATCTGTATTTATTGTTAAAAATAAAAATGTTACTTTGAACCGTTATGTTTCCAATTCCTTTCATGTTTTCAGATGACAGAGTGTTTCTCTTTGATATTTAACTTCTGTGCTTCCAGAAATGTTTTGTGAATGTGCTTCTCTTCCCTTCCCACCCCACTCCCCCTCTGCCGACCCTCAGTATATTTTCTTCATTTATTCAAAACAATTTCTTCCTAAACATGTTGCTGTTATTAAAAGCATTTTAATTACATATGCAATTAACCCATTTGTGCAAGGCATCCCTCATTTACTCCTCTAGATTCTCTGTTCCTCCTTCTCCACCCAGCTAGACCAGGAGACTGACCTATGTGAACTGCATCAAGCAATTCCCTTGCCCTCTGGTTTCCAGTTGAGCTCTGCTAATGGGGATCCCTGGCAGGAGATCAGAGTTGGGTGGGGGAATTTATTCCCCTGGCTCCTTCTCTGCAGGTTGACTGTGTACCTCTGCCAAAGGTCACAGCTCCTGACAGGTGATTCTTGCTGACAGGTCTCCCTATGGGTTTTAGTCCTTTCAGATCTAAGGGTGGTAACAAGTCTGTCCACATAACTCACCCTGGGGTACTGCATCTTCTCTCTTGTTTTCCCTATACCCGACCCTAGCTTTTGTAAATAGTCTTCTCATTAAATTCATCTCAAATGACCTGATTTGAATATGTAATCTGTTTTCTGCAGGACCTTGATTGATCCACGATTCTTCTTGTAAATTATTCAAACAATACAAAAATAGAGTGAAACACGAGCATCCTCATTACATATTTTGATTGTGACTACTGAAAATACAATTCAAACTGGCTTCAGCACCTGGATTTTTCTAGTTCTCTGAGTCAATACATCACACGCAGAAACACAAACAGTAAGATGCGCTTTTCTGAGCTAGTTAGGATTTGAATAGGCCAGAACAGAAGTTCGGGATACAATAGAACATGTTTTTGCCTTCACTACCCTGGGAAGGAGTTTAAACAGGAGTTTAACTGCAGCGGGGGTGCAGTCAGAAGAGGAAAAAAATCCAGTTATTTTAACAGAAGCAGTTTTATATAAAAGTTGATAATTAGGTATTGAAGAATGAAGAGGGAAAACTAAGTAATTATAGGAGTGTCTACATCCTAGGGCTGGAGTGGCAAACATGCAAGCTTGGAGGAGGGGTCCCACAGAGCTGAAACTAAGACCTTGGAGAAGGGGCTGCTGCTTGACCCATGCTGGTGTCTCTTATCTTGGAGGAAAAGACTCATGGGACTAGGACCAGTCATCTAACCGGGGATATTGAGCAACAGCAACACATCGAGGCTGGTTCTGTAAGCGCTGAAAACCTGAAAACTCAGTTCAACATTTTGCTGAAACAAACAGCTGCTGCCAGGGAAAAGAGGTGAGAGGCAGCCAGGGTGATGCTGAAAGGGACAGGAAGCCAACAGGAAGCCAACAGCAAGCAAAGATGCAACGAGTCCCTCTTCTTCCTCCATCCTTACAGCTCCCTCTGCTGCTTTCTACTGGCCAAGACTAACAGAGAGGCTGCTGGTAAAGCAAACACAATTTGAAAATTTCCAGACCTACTTAACATCACAGAACAGGGTCTAGAAGAAAGAGTTTGAGCTCAAAGGCAATAACTTGATAACTTGCATAGGTCATGGCCAAAAAATTAGCCATACTCCTTTACTGGAACCATAGTTTCAGAGTTCTTACTTTATACGAGGCCCTGTGTAAGGCTAGAGTGTCTAATTGGACCAGGTTTCTAATTGGACCAGGTAATATGATAAAGAAAGCAATTATAATATAAGAAGTACCATGATAGAGGTAATAATATAAAGTTTTTGAAGCGGCGCTTTTTAAAGTTTATTTATTTTATTTTTGAGAGAGAAGGTGCAAGCAGGGGAGGGGCAGAGAGAGGAGAGAGAGAGAATCCCAAGCAGGCTGCACACTGTCAGTGTGGAGCCCAATACAGGGCTCGAACTCATAAACCGTGAGATCATGACCTGAGCCGAAATCAAGAGTCGGGAAGTCAACCGAATAAGCCATCAAAGTGTACCTGAAGTGACGTTTAAATAAGCTATATGGGGTCAGAGAGAGTGTTTTATTGGAGGTGATGTTGAGATTGGACTTGAATTGAAGCTAGATAATCATATTTTAGAAAACAAGAATGTCAATCTTCAAAGACCACACGTAAGTTCCACCAAAAGAAGTCCCTGGTCAGAACATAGGTTTCCTTGCTTTGCTGCTCTGGATACTTCTGTAATTAGACATGCTGTCACTGGGCCCTGCGATGTGACAACTATGGCTAATTAATTTTTAACAAATTCTTACTTGTATCACTCCTTCAAAATTAAAAGTGGGGCATCCGGTTGGTACAACCTAATTCAGTTTCCCTGCTCTAGGTGACTAAAGAAAGAAAAAGGGTATTTGACCCTATTTGTCTGATATTGAAAGCTGACTCCCTCCAAGATCCACGTAATGAGGACTTTATTTCCCCAAAAGGTAACCATTTGTATGATGGTCCCCAAATATATCCACTAGTAATTGTCCTTTTGGCAATCCAGCATTCATGTAAAGTCTTCTTCCTATTATAACAGATAAAACCTCTTGTCTAACACCATGCAACTTCCTCTCATAGAAAAATCCATTTTCACCAGTGTCTCAAAAGGGCAAACTATAATTCTCTTTAGTCACTGCATCTCCCTACAAGACCAGAATCCTTGAATAATGTCCATTCTGACCCTAGTTCACTTGACACCAGTCTTGAGTCTCAACAAAATATGTCCATAAGTATAACCTTCACTATTACTTATTCCTGTTGCAGCGATGCCTGAATTGAAAGGAAATGAAAGGAGAAATAAATTACAATTATATATATCTATATATATTTAATAATCAGATTTACAGAGACTATGTATGTGTGAAGATATATACATTGAAGCCATAATCATTTTTATAATGGTTGCAAAGTTTTATATATATGACTTCTATTTTTCTCTATACATTCTATATTTACTCTGTCATCTACTATTGTAGAATTCTTTAGCCAGAATGTCATCAACCCTTCATTGCAATGGATTCTGAGCTCTTGCTAGCCCTATATGGAGAGTCTCAGTCTTTCACAGCTAGAGATTTTACCAAAATTCCCCAGGGAACAGCTAGGTACTCATTCTCCCTGATGCAGCATCAACACCCTTTTCTCTTGATTTTCAGGATCTATTTAGTACCCCCAACATTTACTCACTCATTGTAATCAGACACTAAATTGTCTAGATGGCATTGTTTACTTCCATGTAACCATTGCTGAATTCTCTGGTAGAACATTTCTTCCTTGGTTATTACTGACTTCTAAGCCAGTATTTGCCGTAATTTCAAGAATGGGGGAAAATGTGGTTGATTAAGTCTAATTGGCAGAGGTGTTAATTCCAATTTCAACTCATACATACCGACTATGCAAGAAACGGTATATATATTAGTCAATATTTCAAATAATAAATAACATTCTATGATTTGGTATCATAACTGATTCTTCAATAAGGTATGTGATAAGATTCAAGTAACATGAGGGCATTATCCCATTGTCTTTCTTCTTTTATGGAAGGTTAAGTTCTTTACTTGGAAGAAAATATGAGAGGTTATGATGTTGAATAAGGTGCCCAGTTGTCTCAGACATTCGTTAACAATGCTCACTTGAGGCATGATGTATAGAGAAATTAAATCTAAACCCAAATCCAAAATAAGTATCTAATCCACAATATAGGGACTCTTCATGGCAAAATTATTAAAAAAGAAATTCAATGGACACCAAAACATATGATGCAATATTAAAGGTTCACTTTACCATTTTCGGAAAATTATCCTCATACACTTGTAAAGGGAATCCTGTGTTGCTGCACTTGTGAATGGCACTCATCTTTATCACCATAGTCACTTTGTTCATTAAGTAAGGTCTGAAGTTGCTATGAAGGAGAGGTAACTGACACTGAGAAATTATGGTCTCTTGTCCACCCAATTATTATGAGAGGAAATGTCCTTTGAGTTAACATGCAGCGTGGATATTCTTTATGTTCTTAGCTCATTTTAAGAAATTCTCTGCTTTTCCCCTCTCCCCCAAATCCTTGTTATTAATCTCCAAGTTAGCTGCTTTGGGAATCCCTTATTATCTAGGAAAACCAACAGCCACCTCCCATAAACTCCTGTAGATTGTTTTTTAAGGTAATGTAAAACAATTGTGAAGATCTACATGATATACCAGCACCAGAGAAAACTGGACTTCCTGTGGCATTATTTTGATCCTGAGCTCCACAAGTGGTCTTGTAGGTCATAAAGAAAGAAAATCTTCCCAATAGGCACAATGGATTAATATATGCTTAAGGCTTATATATAAGCATCTTCCAAAGATTTGCGTATTCCCCTTTCCCTGGGGAATAAACCCTTGTCCTGGTAAGTGGTTACAGTTGTCTTTAGGGAGAACTATGAGGAAGTTTTTTAGTATGTTCTTCAGTGTCAATGGACTACGGGTGGAAGTTAGTGTTCAGAACACCGACATATTCTTTTCCTACCAATTTTGTAGTTTTCACACAAGAGAAGGAAAAGCTCTGAATTCAACTGATAGTCGAATTTTGCTATCTCCAAGACCACATTTTGTTTTTTACCCAGCTTAGTCCCTGCAGCAACAAAAGATAAGAGATTCTTTTTATCTTGATCCTAGAAACTCCCTGGATTTTAGTCAGTGCTATGAGCCTAGAATTCAAGGATTTTAACTTGTCATTCTCTTTCTTTAAGCTGCCCATTGATGTATAAAGCAGCTGCCCCTTTACTAAGTCCATAAATTCTTCATGTACATCCTATTGTTGTATGGTAGACGCAACTCAACTCCCAAAAGTCATGCCTGCAATGAGCACTTGATGCCAGGTGACCACAGGCAATGATTTGATTAGCTTTTTCACGGCTGCTGAATTCCCATATTGGCATTTAAGTAAGATTTTGACTAGTTTCTGACCCAGCTCTGCCAGATAAAGGATTGATAGTCTCCACATTCCCTTGCAGGTATCCAATGCACCCCATTCCCTGGTAACACTTTCTCAGTTAGGGATTTTGGTTGTGGGCAGCAAAAATAGCTCTAGCTAATAAAAAGAGAAAATAAATTTGTTGAAAGAATGTTGGATAGCTCACAGAATTAGCTGGCAGGATGGAAGAGCTGCTAGGAAAATGGGCAGAAAACAACAGAAGCTTTGTAGGAGGAATCACAGCCAAGATTATGCTGAAGATACGCACTTGTGTGGATGCCCTATAGGTACCACTGGTGCCATTGTACAGATTTGCTGCTAGATACAACAGTGCTACACACCCCAGAAAATGATAGATCGTAAATCAGAAGGACATTAATCCAAATACAGATCATTGGTAACTATCAGAAAAAATACAAAACGAACAGATGAGAAACAAAAGATCATATCTTTCAGTGATACATAGGAATGCAATAAAGCCATTCATTATTTGAGATTAAGTGGGAAGGGTATTAAGAGACATTTGATTAGTATGCCATCTTCATCCAATATCTTTCATTATAGTTAATTATCAGTTGTATGAGTCACTTATCTTTCCTGTGATTGATTCTTTATCTCTATAATGAAGGCAATAATATCTACATGAGGATGTCAGGAGGAAAAACTAAGTAATATACACAAGACATTTAGAGTAGTATCCAGCATATAGTATTTACCTTACAGGTGTTTGTTAACTAGCAGTAGTAATACTGAGGTAGAATCAACATTAGAGCCATTTCAAACTTGAAGAAAATAAATACAAATATGTAAATACAGAGAGAAGAGAGTATTGGGGGAATTGTTACTAAAATTGATTTTAAAGTTGCCATTGGAACAACTTGGTCAATTAGGTGTCTCCCACTTTTCATCTTATATTAAACAATTAAACCATAATAATTTAGTGTTTTCTGCAGAGTGTATGCTCAGATTAACATTTCTTTATAAAAAAATAGTTGATATTCTGGGAATAAAGGAAAATGTTTGTTTAAGCATATCTAGTAGAAACAGAGCCAACAGTATATTTAATGACAAAATATTAGCAACAGTCCATTAAAGTGAGAAATAAGATGCCAGTATCATCACTACTTGAGTTCCTAGTTAATGTAATTATACAAAGTAACACATACATGAGATACTTGAATGGTAGAAAAAAATTTGCTCTTGCAAAAAACATGACGGTCTATCTCAAAATAATAGTAGAATTAATAGACCAAACAAATTTTAAAAATTAGGTCTAATTAAAGAGTTCTAAAATGTTATTGAGTATATCAGCAAACAAACAAAAAAAAAAAACCCACAAGAACAATAACAACAACAAAAAACAAAACTTGATGGCTTTCTTATTCTTTCACATAATCTATAACTACTAGAAAATACAATGGAAATATATGATAAAAAATATCATGCAAAATAAAAGGCAAATTTGATTCACAGTAGTAGCAAAACCTGTGAGGTTACTATGGATTAATCTGACAAGGATGTATAAAACCTAAGTGGAGGAAAAAAATAAAACTTTCTTAAAGATGTCAAATAGGTGAAAATTGGTTTTCCTGGATGATTAGCTTTTACCTTCATTCTTAATTCTCCTTAATTGTTAATTCTCCTCCAAATTAGTTAATAGGTTCAAAAGAATGCCAGCCAAATTCATGTTTAAAAATTGTACTTGACCTACTGATTCTATACTGTTTTTTATTTAATCTTTGTTCATTTGTTTTCTTTTATTTTTGTTTTTTGTTTTTTGTTTTCCTTAAACAGGGTTTCTCATATAAGGTATTTCTGACATTTTGATTAAAATATTTTTTTTTGTTCAGTGGCACTCTTTCATTTATTGGAATTTATCAACATCTCTGGCCTTCACTTAGTAAATTCAAGTGGCATACCTTCAGCCATTGTGACACCTTAAAACACTCCCATACCTTCCAAATATTTCCTAGCGACATGAAACAACATGGTATTGAGAATTAGTGGTGTAGAAAATATCAAAGCACACTATAAAGCCAAATGAGCAAAACATTGTAGTGTATACATGGAAATAGACAAATATGTCCATAAAACAGAATAAGAAGCATGAAATATGTTTTTGTATATATACAAATTTGTGCGTTGTAAGTATGATTTTAAGATCATTGAGGAGAAAAAATAGCCTGCATATTGAATAGTGTCAGAAACAAAATCCACTTCTAAATAACACATGGGTCAAAAAAAATCTCAAGATACATTTTAAAATATCTTGAACTAAATGAAAATACACTTATCAAAAGTTGTGAGATGCAGTGAAAGCAGTAAGTAGAAGGAAATATATACACTAAATAAATATCTTAGAAAAGAAGAAAGATCTAAGTCAATAATCTATGTTTCCAGCTTAAAAAACTAGATAAAGATTGCACAGTAAAAGGATAATAATAAAGCAAATTAGATACTATGAATAACTCAATGCCTACACATTTTATAACCTAGATGAAATAGATCAATTCCTTGAAATACTTAATCTGCCAAATTCACCCAAGAAGAAATATACATTCTGAATAGGCCTACATCTATTAATGAAATTGAATCAATAATCAGCAATCTCTGAAAATAGAAAGCATCAGGCCAGTGAATTCTACCAAACATTTAAGAAATAATCTATACCAATTCTTTGAAAACTCAGAAGATAGAAGCAGAAGGAATACAACCTAATTTATTCTAAAAGACCAGTATTACCCTAATACCAAGACCAGAAAAAGACATTATAGGAAAAGAAAACTAAAACCAATAACTTTCCTGAACACGGATACAAAAATCGTAAACAAAATATTAGCAAATCTAATCTAACAATGTATAAAAAGCATTATACAACATGACCAAGTGAGATTTACCTCAGGTATGCAAGGCTGGTTCAACACTCAAAAACGAATTGATGTAATTCATCACATCAATAAGCTAAAAAAGAAAAATCACATGATTATATAAAAGGATTTTGGCAAAGTCCAGCAACCATTCATGATAAGAACTCTCATAAAGAAAGAGCAAAATGAACTAAGTAATCCAGATTGACAATGAAAAATAGATGACATAGAGAATAAGATTATCTATGTAGAAAACCCAAAAGAATTGACGAAAAGAGAAGAGAAGAGAAGGGAAGGGAGGGGAAGGGAAGGGAAGGGAAGGAAGGGAAGGCAAGGGAAGGCAGGCAAGGGAAGGCAAGGCAAGGGAAGGCAAGGCAAGGCAAGGCAAGGGAAGGGAAGGCAAGGGAAGGCAAGGGAAGGCAAGGAGAAAGAAAAGAAAAGAAAAGAGTAGAAAAGAAAAGAAGAAAAGAAAAGAAAAGAAAAGAAAAGAAAAGAAAAGAAAAGGTCTCCTGGAGTTAATATGTGATCATAACAAGGTTGCAAGACACGAGGTAACATATGAAACTCTTTTACACAAAGAATGGGCCTTTCTCAATGCACTGCTTTTGCACTAGCCCCTAGAGTGGTTGGACTTCCTATGGTGAGAACAAATCTCTGAGTTCTGTAAATTTGGAGGCAACTGACCAGTGCCCCTGTGTGCATGACTCTATCTCAGGAAGGGAATCAGCAGCACAGAAGTTTTCCCAGTCATGAATTTTTACACAGATATAAATTTGGAGATTTAAAGAAATTCTGGAAGGACTGTTACCATTAAGGGACCAGAGAAGTTTATAGTAGAGTCATGGATGGATCATTCTTAGTCCATTCTTGGAGTTCTTTCCTGGGAACTTTGACAGTTTACCTCAAAGACCATCTGGTTTTGTTCATGATCCTTGGGAGCATTCTAAACTGATCCCCACTTCAACAAAACCTCATTACCTCATTTCATACAGAACCTTCTGACTGAGCTGGGTCCAAGGCTAGCTTCTTCTGTGACTATTTCCAACCCTCAAGGGAGCACTAGAACTGCTTTGCACAGACAGATTTCATGGCCATGCTGAAACTCCGAAGAACAGCCACGTGCTTCATTTCATAGATATTTGTAAAGTTGCTTCACACTGTATGAAGACAAGAGTGAGGTTTGTGCTGTTGACCTTGCAACTGAGGCCCACATTAGTACTAGCAGTAAACCTAGGAGCATGACTTGGGTCTCTTGCTCCCCAGGCCTGTCCATTTTGTAGTTTTTGAATCCTTTCCTTTTCAAAGCTAATCCATATCCATCCTGTATTCACAAAATAGGGAGAATGAAAGGGTTGTTTTAAAATTGCAGTTTGAACTTTAAAAGATTTTTCCATAATGGATCATCTGCTTCCTCTCTGGATCTAATTTCAAAATGTAAACAAAAATGGCTATTACAATTCTGGAGTGTTAATAATTTGGTAAATACTGTGCTTAATTTTTTCCCTATCTTTTTAGCAGAACAATTTGAATAGATAATAGGTGCATTGCTCTCTTCAAGAAAATGTAATGAGAGGTCAGGTAGAACTTCTTTACTAAAATGTAAAAACATGAAGAAAAAAACAAGTATGTTTTAAGGTTTTCATTTTGAGTTTTTTGTTTTCATTTGTTTTTTTCCCCTGTTTTTTTTTTTCAATGAATAAATACTATCAACATGCAATTTATTATTTTTTCTTCCTGAACTAAATTTGCTCAGACAAACTTTAGCTTGGGAAACTTCCATTATCTGTACTCAGGGACTCAATCTATTCCCAAAGGAGTATCTATGGGAGGTAAGGTTAATATCTGATTTCAGGTTGCTTGCTGCTTTTAACTCAATGCAGAATCAAGGCATAGTAAAGATTAAAACAATGCTTTACATTCCCTATAAGTTCATGGATTTCATCCAATATAAACTAATAGTTTTTGTTTTCTTTTTTAAAAGTAACAATGAGGAAGAAGTAAACTTGACACTTTTTCTACTTACAGAAAGTAATCCCCTTATAAAATTTTCCAATTCACAATTTAAGGTGGTCAGCTGCAGCAAACCTTTTATTTCTTCAAAATGCTGCTTATGGCAACAGAATTTCATGTTCTCTTCTTTAGGGACAGGAATTCTTTTACCTTTCAACTGTAATTTCATTTGCCCTGATGTGGACACAAAATTCAGTGTAACTGTCGAATAGTGTTCTTCTAGCTAGTCCCTACATCTCCATTTCATGATGACCTTTTTATTTGTTAACAATTTTATATATTCACCAGTGATGTATCCTTTATTCCTAGAATTTCCCTCCCTTTACAGCTTCTAATACAACTGAAGATTTAGAAAATTTTGCACAAAGTCTTTCACAGTGAAGATGCTGCACAGCTGTTTCACAGTTGTGCCAAACAGTTTCATCATGAGTAATGCCACAGTTAGAATCCTTATTCCCAACGCCACTGGAAATGAGGCCTGTAAAGTACTCTCACTCACTTTCCTTTTAGCAGTCAATTCCTGGGTTGCCAAAGTTTTCAATGGTAAAATTATTCCCATTGTAAATTCTGTCTTAAATTGCTTCAGGTTATCTCCAAGAACCTCCCTGACTTGGTGGTGCCTAAAGTTTTCTTACTATCCTTCCATATATCTTCATCATTTTTATTTTTACTCATGTTCACCTCAGCATCATCTACTTCATTTTCTTCAGAGAGATTCAGAATTTCAATCAATCCTTTGTGCCTCACACCAGATTCTTTAATTGAACCTTTCCACCCCAGTTTCATGTTCCACTCATTGAGGAAAATCGGCTTTCCTTTGTGGCTGCTGCTGGAAACCTTGCCTTCCACTTCCTTCAGCTCAATGATCTTGAATTCTCCACAACAATGTCCATCAAGACTTCACAGAGCTTCCCCTTGGGCCAGCTGATGGTGACCCATTCTGTCCAGTGCCAGATATTCATGTTGGTCCAACCTCCTGCTCCTGCACAATCCAGGATGAGTCCTCTTGGACCTATTTGGCCATGTCTGCATGGACACCATACCTCTTTCAGGCTCAACATATGGTCTATCCTTGAGAATATTCCATGTACCCTTGAGAAGAATGTGTGTTTTGTTGCTTTTGGATGGAATATTCTGTGTATGCCTGTTAGGTCCATCTAGTCTAATGCATAGTTTAAGTTTAATGTTTCCTTATAGATTTTCTGTTGGGATGATCAATCAGTTATTGAAAGTGGGATATCAAAGTTCCCTATTTTTGTTATGCTGTTTCTTTCTCCCCAGATCTGTTGCTTTTGCTTTATATATTTAGACAGTCTGATGTTGGGTGCATAAAATATTTAGAAATGTTATATTCTTTTGTTAGAATGACCTCTTTACCAATATATAATGATCTTCTTTGTTTCTTATTACAAACTTTGTCTTAAAGTCTATTTTGTCTAAGTATAGTTACCCATGCCCTCTCTGGGTTTCCATTTGCATGGCATATCTATTTTCATCCCATCACTTTCAGTCTGTGTATTTTTAATGCTGAAATGGATTTCCTATAGGCAACATATAGTTGGGTGCTATTTTATTTACCCATTCAGTGTTTCTTCGTCTTTTGATTGGAGAATTTAGTCCATTTACATTAAAGCAATTATTGATAGGTATGGATTTACAGTCACCATTTTGTTAGTTATTTTGTGCCTGTTTTGTAATTCCTTTTTTCTTTCCTTTTCTCTTGCTTTCTTCTTCGTGATATGATGATAGTCTATATGATGATATTCTATTCTAGATTCCCTTCTCTTTATCTTTTGTGTTCCTACTATAGATTTTTGCTTTGTGGTTACCATGAGGTTTACATAAAACCTCTTTTACTTATTTTTTTAAATTGAAGTATAATTGACATATACGATATTAGTTTCAGGTGTACAACACAGTGATTTGACACTTATATACATTATGAAATGTTAACTGTAGGTACGGTTACCATCTGCCACCATACAAAGTTATAACAATATTATTGATTATATTCCCTATGCTGTGCTTTTCATTTCCATGACTTATTTATTTTATAACCGGAAGTTTTTACCTCTTAATTCTCTTCACCTATTTCAACCATTCCTCTACCCATCTCCCTTCTGGAAACCACTAGTTTATTCTCTATATTTAAACATCTTATATTTATAACAGTCTAGTTTAAGTTAACTCTGAATACATACTAAAGCTCTACATTTTAACTCTCTCACTGCCCCTCCACACATAGTTAATGGTTTTGATGTTATAATTTACATCTTTTTTACCTTATGTATCCATTAACAAATTATTGTGGCTATATATTTTTAGTACTCTTGTCTCTTAGTGCTCATACAAAGTGGTGATTCATTTATTCTATCAAAATTTTAAGCAGAATCCATTTTATTTTCCCAGGAAAATAATTGAACACAATTAAATAATGTAATTGTTCAGCTTTCACCTGAACATTTATATAGATCATTTAAATATTTTATTGAGTAAATCATTTTGCAAGATTAGAGAACTATTATTTCTGATCAATATACATTGAACTACTAAGTATGACTGTTCTGTACTCAATGATATGTCTAAACATGGACTCTGTAACTTGCAGTGTTTTAAGGTATTTCTTTAATTCTTAAAATTCTTTTTTTTTTTTAATTTTTTTTATAATGTTAATTCATTTTTGAGAGACAGAAGAAACAGAGCATGAGCAGGGGAGGAGCAGAGAGAGGGAGACATAGAATCCAAAGCAGGATCCTGGATCTGAGCTATCTGCACACAGCCCAAAGCGGGGCTTGAACTCACAAACCGTGAGATTATGACCTGAGCCAAAATCGGACGCTCAACCAACTGAGTCACCCAGGTGTCCCTATTTTTCATAACAAACTATTGTTGAGAGATTTAGCTATAAAGTTGAGATGTTGAAATTATCGTTGGGATTATAATGGACTGAGTATGATTCTGAAAAAGGTGATATTTCATGCTGAACCACCCACAATAATGCAGGGCCCTTTGGAAAAAAGCAGCTTGTATTTGCAGGGCAGTTTCCCAGGTTGGATTTCCACTCTGTGACTCAGGATTCTTGATAAAGATAACTTTCCAATGTGGGAGAGTAGAACAGAAAACATTTTTTAAATAACATGTTCTAACAAATTGAGTTAACTGAATTACATGCCTCATCTTTCTTTTTCAAATCAATTTTAGATTTATTTCTTTGCAGAATCCTAGACTGTGCTTAGGTGTTTCTCAAGATCATGCAGAGATCTTGATGAAGAACTTGGACTCCAAGGTCATTTAGAACCTGGCCTAAGTCCTGATAATATCATTTAACTGGTTTATGAGTTCAGGAAAGTTACATAACTTCCTAAGCCTCATGTATGTAATTGAGATAATAGATAGTATCTGCCTCATGGGATTGTGGTGAGAATTAAATAAGAATTTGCATATAAATATTTATCTCATGCCTGACACATAGAAAAGACTGGATAAATGTTAAAATTATTATTTACTTGATAATACAACTTTCTTCAGTGGTTTCCCTAGAGATGTTGCAAGTAAAATCAAACTGAACCCATACTTCTAGAATTCAAAGTCAATTCCACATACTCATGTCTACACAAAGCTACTGATAGAACTGTATTCCAAAGTTGCAATTCAAAATCCACTTTGTTGTGTACATGACAATGTACACAAATCTATACAAATGTGTTTCCACAGTCCTACTTTCCAGATGTGTTTAGCTTCTGTAATACATATACACATAAACTTAGATTTTGTTGCAAGATAGACTACACAGGCAGCATGATTCAAGAGTCAGTCAAAGTAGGTGGCTTCTGAGAAAGCTAAGTACAAATGGACTGTATTTCATTGTGGAGTTATGCTAGAGATTTTAGGAAGACTAAGTCTTGATGTATTAAACCTCTTCATTGCTCTTTTTAGTTCCCAGTTTCAAGGCAGATCCAGATGGGAATATCAAATAAGAAGTGTCCATTCTATGTGTGAGACCCTTGACTGTACAAAGATATTTGTTCTTGAGAGAATAAACTGGCCTTATTCTATATCTCTTGTACATTACATGTGTTCGTTTCTAAAAAGGACTAACAAAACCTGGCTGCAAAACATAATTATAAATGGTAATCATTACATTTTCATCATATTTATGCAATAAATAAGTCTGTCAAAACTAGAGTCTGGGATTTGTAGTATGCTTCCCTCCTGTACTAATATAATTTATTTTGCTCCTCTGCTAATGAGCCTGGCTTTAGATAGGCATGAACATCAGTCTCAAATAAAAATTAAAAGTCAGTATATTACATTTCTCCTTCTGTTCCTTCTGCATATTACATTGCTCCATAAGCTCATTGATGCTGGAATTCTATCTCTCCTTCGGCACAATTTTCCTCTGTGGTATGATGCTATGAATATTTATGGTACAATAAAAATAATATAATAATAGGCATTTCCTAAACTTGGGCTGCATATATCTTCAGACAGGAGCTGGGAGGGCTATATCTGTTACCTCCCACTGGAGAAGATCTTTATGTCCTGTGAAATAGCTGGCTGTCCCAAAGACCTTCACTTCCATGTGAGTTAAATGGCTTCTGTACTGAAAAATTCTGAGAGGAATTTTTTCTTCTTCCATATATAGTTTTGACTATCATCATCTCTGAAACATTGCCAGATTTTTCTTACATTGAGTAGGCTTCAATTGATATCCTTATTCATCCTTCCTATGTCAACTACTACAATTCATTCTTTTATAGCCACCTTAAATCTTTAGTCTCTAAAATTCCAGGGTCCAGAATACTCTGAGCAGACTATTATCTTGCTCAGTGAAGCGGGACTGCTTTACCCTCACTCCTCCTCCATCACCTTAACTGACTGGATTTCTTTTCATTTATAAATTTAACTCAAATTGTTTTCTTTTTTCAAATATTTGCCAAACTTTCTCATTCCAGCCTATTTCCTCAGCCTGATATCTGCTTAGCCTGCACATAATGCTCCTAATTTTGTGACTTTCAACATTGCCACATATCAGTTTCCCATTTATTCTCTGCCACCATTCCTCTTATCTAGTTTATGAATATGGTAGGAATTCATTCCATTTCCCATTAATGATTACTGAAGAAGTCAGAGTTTCTTATCCTATCAGCTATTAAAGAAATTCTAAGGTTCACATCAAATGAACATCCTAATATTTTTTATTATAAAATTCCTGAGAATTGTTTTAAAGCTGTAAGATACCTCAGAAACACTTCTTCAACATTTGCTGTGTGTGTGTGTTTGTGTGTGTGAGAGAGAGAGAGAGAGAGAGAGAGAGAGAGAGAGTAGAAAAGACAGAGATGGATACAGAGACAGAGACAAAGACAAAGATAGGGAGAGCATGCACTTTAATACATTTTTACAGGTAATGTTGGAAGATAATTCTTCGTGGGTCTCTCACATTTATGCAAGTCTTAGGCCTTTGTTCTGGACTATTATTTCAAGGATGTTAGCATAGCAAATAGCCTCAGGAAATAGAGGTAGTTCTTTCCTCTGGAGCAAGAACAGTTGGTAGGTTGGTTGGTTAGTTGGTTGGTTGGTTGGTTGGGTTTTGGGGTTGGTGTTTTTGTTTTGTTTGGTTTTGTTTTATTGGTTGGTTGGTGGGTGGTTGGTTCATTGGATTTGTTGATTTTTGTTGTTGTCATTAATACTACTGTCCAGTACAACAAAAATATCTTTCCCTTTGGGTAAAAATCAGGCATACTTTCTACCTGGTAGAAAGGATTTGGTTTTTCTAACTCAGGTTTTCTCCTTGTATTGTAACCCAGTACATATATAGATATTACATGAACCTCTTTGTGCTCCCCTATGGGAACTGGAGCTTGAGGAACCAACATAAATACTGATATAACAGTCATAGGAAATAATAAAGTTCTTTGTTTCTTATCCAAGAGATTGACTGCCTGATTGATCATCTTCTCTGAGCATCCGTGAAAGAGAGGTAGAATAACTTGTTAGGTGAAATCTCAAATCCCTCCATTTTTCTGAGAGATGGGATGCTGATGGAGACATGGCTTTCTCCAAGCAGAAAGATTAGGGTCTCACGGGCTTATTAATAGGGGTAGAGGAAAGTTCATGTATCATTAAGTGGGTTAAGTAGGATCTTCCACTTTATAATCTTTTAATTAAGAGGAATTGAAGAGATGGTTTCAGACCAAGCACTAGGAAGTAAGTATAAAAACAACTACTAAAATGATGCCCAGGGTGTTGCTAATTCTCTTGTAAGAGCTGAAACTGGGCCCCCACCCAGTGATCATCCTCAGGTCTTTGGCTTTGCAACAACTGGTACTAAAATTTTTCCTGGGGGTTGATGACAGAAAGTTCCACCACTTTTCATTCAAATGAGATGTGCCAAGGAAAAATAGAGGGAAATTTATGACCTCTGTGGGCAGAAATCAGGTAAAGGATTAGAGTTTTTGTTAGCTGATTTGGGAGATGAGACATGAGGAATATAATGCTTAACTTGGGGCACATACTGCCTGTTAACAAAGAATGGCCATAGATGAGTTGTCTTATGGCTTAGAGCCTTCTGTGACATAGCATGCCAACCCTAGATCTTTTCAGAGATGACAGTAATGGCCTCAGGGTTTTTTTGCAGTGGGTCCTGGCTACTTTGAAGGAGTTTTGTCCCTTTCAAGGATATTTCCTTGGGAAAGACAAACTTTTCTGAGAAACCATGGATGAGGCATTGACTAATATTGGGGTTCTTACTTCCCTGAATTAGCTTTATAGTGCTGATGGAAATGGCCCACTAACGAATGAGAATGGACCCAAGGAAATCTAGATAAATTTGTTTAGCAAGTTATGCCACCGTGAAAAACTCCCTTAGGCTTTATGTTGAAACTCTGCAAGAACTTACTAGTTGTTATTTTGATAATGTAACTGAAAATGCCCTAGATTAGAGTGAAATCTGTGAAGAAGAAGAAGAAGAAGAAGAAGAAGAAGAAGAAGAAGAAGTGGTGGAGGAGGAGAAGGAGGAGAAAAAGGAACAGGAGGAGAAAGAGGGAGAGGAAGAGGAAGAGGAAGAGGAGGAGAGCAGCATTACTCTGTATATTAAATACAAATGAGCCAAAGGAAATGAATTGCGCAGCTTCAACCAGAAAGCAATGTGACAATGGCAGTTGAATGAAGGGGTCCCCAAATCTAAAATATCGGGTGTCAGTAAGGATGATCTTGCTGCTCATATAGGGCTTTGGGTGGACTGAAAATATTAGAGGTTCATTTGGTTGAGCTACATGCTGTCACCACTGTTCGAATTTGAAAGCAAGTGTGCCTTGCCTTCTAATTCCTCCAGGCTCTCTGATTCTTCTCTGTTCATTACCCTGACTCAAGCCACTTTGAGAAAGATGGTTTGAATGAGTTCTAGGTGTCCTTGAAACACAAGTAGAACTAAAGGCCATGTGCACCCATCTAGGTAAGCTGGAAAATTTGGGAAAAAAAGAAACTCAAACTTATATAATTCTTTTGGAGAAAGGTGCCCAACTCACAATCCTCTCTGGTTCCATAGGTGTAGGGGTATCCAGATTCAGGCAATAAAATTTAGGCTAGGTACACACTGGGGAAGAAGAGCTAATAAATTTTTGTGGATGAGACTCTTTGGGCCAATTCAACATACTATTAGGATTTCCACTGCTGAATGTACAGTAATGTATATTAATGTTTTATACACATTTATGTATATTAATCTGTGTGCTGTGAACACTTATAAAATCCAGAGTGGATTCTCCCAATCAGGGAGTGTTACATATTGAAAATTACTAGTGGCACATATAAATCACTTCCCAATGTGTCTGCCTGTCCAACTCAGAGTGGTCCAACAAAAATATATATTTAATATAAGGAAGACAAATGGAAATCACAGCTTTGGTTAAATCTTAAAGTAGCAAGAGTAAGTTCCAATTAACACAACAAACCTATGGTCAGTGAAAAGTGATAACAGGAGATAAAGCTTTACTTTAGATTATTGCTAACTGGATCCAGTTGTTGCTGCTATAGTCCTATAAAGGAATCCATTGCACAGAATGATAACACTTGGTGTTTTGTGTTGAACAATGCCAGTACCTTCTTTTCTGTCCCACTGGTACCCAAGGACCAAGACCAAAGTGCCTTTATATAGTAAGACCTTCAATATACATCTGGAGTACTCATCTATGAGTACATAAGTTCCCCCTGCCATTTGCCACCAGGAGTTGGGCCAGGATAACACTAATACCTCTACTTTCTAACGTCTGAAGTTTTCACTAAAAAGATGAGTTGGGGGTTGGCAAGTCCGAACCCTTTGTGTCAATGGCCTTGACTGCAGTGTTATTATATTTCTACCAACAAGAGTGGCTGATAAATCCCAACATAATTCAGGGGGCTACCAGCCACGGAGTATCTTGGGCCTATGTGAGTTTATATAAAAACTCTCAAACCTCCAGCAGTTAAGGAAAAACTACTGCCACTTTGCTATTCACCAAAGAGAGATCCAATAATTTATTGAACTCTTTGGGTATTTGAAGCAAGTGGGCATTCTACTTGGACCATTATATTGGCTAGACCACAAATAAGCATCCTTTGAATGGGGTCCAGACCAAAATGTATGCTGGAAGCTATCCAATGAGCCTTCCATGTTCTCTAAACTACTATCCTCTTGAAGCTGCAAGTGTCTCTGACTGACAGTTTTGCTGTCTGGAGTCTCTGGCAAAAGGAGGCACCCTACATTCAGAGATGTTTTTTGATATTTTGGGTTTGTTGCCTCCATGACATAGTTACCCCTTATGAAAAGCAGCAATCAGCTGCTATAAGACTCTACTTAAAACTGCACACTGATTCCTTGAAGGCTTTGTGACTTTCCAGCCTAATATTACCATTTGGGGTAGGGTTGACTTGGATTCAATGTGTAACAATGGCTAACAAGGAAGGGTCCAATAATCCTCACTCGTCAAATAGAAATGGTATATTCAAAAAAAGTGCCTGCCTGGCCCCTATAGCATCTTTTCTTTATATGAAAAGAAAAAAAAATGGTAATCATCTCTCTGAGGAAATCTGTATCTTCCTCTCCACCAATTGAAGCAAAGCTGTTGGCTTTGGGTCCTTGGATCCAACAGGATCCTTGATTCACGGAGGTTACCCTAAATGCCTAGGCCTTGTTCACTGATATTTCATCTAAACTGACACTTGATGGTATCCACTGGACTGCTACAGCTGTACAACAGCAACACCAGCTATGCATAACTGAACATGGACATGATGGTTTAATTCAGTTAACCAATACACTCCTTGATGAAACTCATTTTATGTTTACTGCCTCTTGAGCTGCTGCCAGTAGTCTAGATTATTTATTCTGCCACCTGGTGAACTACAGACTGGCAGATTAGAGACATCTCTTTAGGACTACAAACTGTGGAAACAAACCATACTGCTTATTGAACCATCTGGGCCAATCATGGAGATGCTTACAGTGATCGGTGAAGACCTGTTCTTTGATGAGACCAAGTGGAATCGGTATGCTGCATTGTCTAGAGTGTTCCTGTTCTTGTCTAGATTTACCTCCTACCAGATATGGCAACATATCCATCGCCATACATTGAGCACAAAGTCAAGGAGTATAAGTTTAATTTTTTTAATGTTTATTTTTATTTTTTGAGATAAAGAGAGAGAGAGAGGGAGAGATAGAGGAACAAAGAGAGAGCGAGTCACAGAATCTGAAGCAGGCTCCAGGCTCTGAGCTGTCAGCACAGCTCCTGATGTGGGGCTTGAACTCATGAACCATGAGATCATGACCTGAGCTGAAGTCTGAGGCTTAACCAACTGAACCACCCAGGCGTCCCAAGGGCCATAAATTTATAATCTACAGTTTACCACAGCATGCCAGACATATGAATATTGCCATAAGTGGATGTGTTTGTCCTGTGGTAGGAGAAGCCACAGCAAATTGGGTGTTGCACTCACCTGTTCAAAGCATATTGACTAAACCAAACTATGGAGCCTTCTCAGGGGGATCAGCAATGCCTCACAGCTCTCGACTTTTTTTTCAGATTACAGTTCCATATCTGATCAGCATAGTCTGACACATTACAATGGCTCTTTAAACTAGTCTATGTCACATGTTCAGCTTTATAGACCAGTTACAGACTTATACTGGTGCATCTTTTATCTAAAGGTCACATGACGATGAGCTAATAATTAAGTGATTCAATGGACTTCCTATACTACATAAGAACCACAGGCATCTTGTATTGTAGAACATTGGAATAGTCTCAAAAATTGACTTAAAAAGGTTTCTGGGTATATCTCCCTCAAGTCTTCCTCATTTACACACCTTAGTATATGACTTTGCCACCAAATAAAGCTGTGCTCAGAAATGGGTCATCTCTTTTCAGTCACTGCTTCCAAAAAGGATAAAATGATTAGATAGATTGATAGATAGATAGATAGATAGATAGAAATAGATTATAGAGATAGAGATAAAGAGATAGAGATATAGAGATAGAGATGATAGAGATAGAGATAGAGATAGAGATAGAGATAGATACAGATTTTGGAACTCCACCCTGACCATTATTGAGCATGGTACTTTTTACTTTCCCCTAATATCAACTCTGGGATATCTTGGTTTGTACAACCTTTATTTAATTCTTATTCAACCACCTAGATTATCTTAGAAGAGTGGCATAGTTACATTATAAAGATAATGACCACTTGGTTGAGTACATTGCTGACAGTAGCCCATACTGGCCAAAGTAAGGGAAATAACAGAGCTTTATAATTTTAATTAAATTGTTCTTATAACTTTTGTACCTGTCCCTTCAAAATTAAAACTGTGACTGTCAGGAGGGGATGATTGAGAAAAGGTAAAGTTACAGCTACTGTAATGAGATGCAAGTATTTCAGGCACTGGAGGAGAGCAACAAACTGTCACTTGGGCAAGATCATCTTAGACCCTTGGAAAGACGGATGGCAAAGGAACATTAATATTTCTTTTTTCCTATAGACCACTCCTAGAGCCTTCTTCAAGAAAAATCCTCTTGTGTATCTTTCCCAAGCTAATAAGCACTTAAATTTAATTGATTTCTGGGTCTGTAATTTCCTATAAGGAAGCTCTGGCCACCGTTTGATTGCCATTCATCTTAAAATTACCAAAAAGTCTATCAAAAGAGAAGGTGATAATCCTAGTCCCTATACTTCCCAGTAAAATTCTTGTAAACACCTTTAGTTATCTGTTTCATCCATATTTCCACTGCTGTAGCAGAGTGATTCTCTGGAATGGATGAAGGTTATCTGGCTGATGGTGTACATAAGACAGAGTGGAGTAACTGTCCTCAAACATTACCTACAAAAACAATGACTAGACTGAAGTATTCAAACTGAATTGAGAAACCTGAGACCTACCAGATGGCTAGGAGGCCACACTGGGCAATGTCAACTTGTGATCTTGGATGATATAGATTCCACTTTAGGAGCTCCAATAATTATAAATGGCTCCATCCTTTTAGGGACATCAAGAGTACTTTTGGGATTATAGGTCTTGTGTGGAAGCCAAGTATTACCTTATTTCTCTCCCATAAAATTATTATTGTCCTCTTAAGAGTAATCACAAGAGGTTTCCAAGTTAAAAAACACTCCCAGTGGGTAATGTAACCCTTAAATGACTGCATTGTATCTCCAAAATGAGCTACACCTAGTTGCTTGGGGAGCCTTCTAGAGGGGTAACTGATTTGCTACTTATACCAATGTCATAGTTTTCCCTACAATCTGAGTCATAGTAGGAAAAATTAGAATTAGAAAATTGTATTAGACAAGGTGATATAAGTGCTTGCTTCAGCAGCACATATACTAAAATTGGAATGATACAGCGAAGATTAGCATAGCCCCTGCACAAGGATGACACACAAGTTCATGAAGGAAAAAGTGACACAAAATTTCTCTTCGATATTAGTTGAGGTGATCAAAGATACCACCTCAGTCCTGGAATGTATTCAGGTTAACCTTAACTCAGTGGCCAGGCTTGTTATAGATGATATTGGTCATAAATTTTCTTCTTGCAGGGCAAGGTAGAGTCTGTGTGATTGCTGATATATCCTACTATACCTGGATTAGTGCCTTGATCCAGATGGGAAGGTCAAGGTGGAAACTTAAGGAGAAATACACCTGGATTTCTAAGGTAGATCGAGATGGTTTATAAGATTTGCTCACATGATTGGGTCTGGAACACTTGATGTTAATATTGAATATTGTCTTATCCTGCTGCTCAGAGTCCTATTGATAGTAACCTTATTAAATATAGTATGAGACAAATTTAACAGATTTGGTCCTAATCTCTATGAGTCATTGATCAATGCACCTAACAGAGTGGTGTACTAATAGGAAACTTTTCCAGTAGTCAAAAGAGTGTTGAATCAAGGGGTAAGTATAGTTGGAAGACAATTCTCCGTGGGTCCTGCATGTTTACAGTTCAATACAACAAAGATATTGTTTCTCTTTAGGGCAAAGATCAGTCAGGTTTACTGCCCATTATAAAAGATTCATTATTCCTATGGTTGGAAATCTACTCCTATAATACAACCACTATGTGTGAGCAGCCATTTCACCCTTTTAGCATTGCCCTGTGGGACACCAGCATAAAATGCCGATACTCTGACTACTACCATTGCTGTCAGTAATAAAATTCTTTGTGTCTTATTCAGGGGTGTCATGTCTTCTGCCATCACCCATGAAACTGTAGCAAGCTAACTTGGCACATAGGTAGGGTAAAGTTTCAGACCCTTCTAAGTTCTTGACAGCTGTATGACCAGTGCCTACTAATTATGATTTCAGTTACATTAAGAAGAGTGAATTTTAGCCTATAGATCTTGTAGCTAACATTTTCCAAGGATACTAGACTTTAAAATAGCTAAGTAAATAAATGAATGTGGTTATCTAGAACGTTATTCTGTATGTCCTGAGGGGAACTCTGGTTTCCACTAAGAGGATTTATGTTAATAATTTGGAGAAATTTATACAAAATATGGAAAATGCCCAATGACACAAATTGTTCTTTGATGTTTGCAGATAGTTTGAAGTCTATGGATTTTTTTATTTGAGAGCCCTTGGTCTAAAAAAGAACCTACTCCTCTGGAGTAGAGGATGAGTATGCTTCTTCTGGGCCAAGCTTCTGGCATCTCCTAGGAATAATCCAAATAGGTTACAATATCTTCTCACTGAATTCTAGGAAATACAACATACTGATAATCAGAACACTAGAATGCTTGGAGAAGATCTATTGCTATATAGATGGGTATGTATATATTGGTATATTCTAGATACGGAGTCATATGACTCAGATAAATTCCAAGAAATAGAAAATCGTTACCCATTTGGGGTGAGTTATATAACCATCCCTCTAGCATGAGTTGTTTAGCGAAACATAGCAAAGAATGGTCGGACAAACCTTAAGGAAATGTCTTCCTATAATTCCTTATTCTTACAGCAAAATGGATCGACACTTGTAATGTTAAAGTTCCTTTCAGAAATTGTGAGGTAAAGATGTACTTGGGAAAAAGTATTTAAAATTTTCTTCTTTGCGGGTATTAGAAAAAGGTACTGAGAGTAGGGAAAGGTTATTAGCTTGCTATTAGTCAATCCCTGCTGAGCACAGTAGAACATAAAATAGGAATAAAGAAAGGAAGTCAGCTCTCCAATCCCAGCTGCAGGCTGATGAATCAGTTAGTGATTAATTGTTGCTACTAGTAATTCAAATAATCATATTTCAGAAAGAGGGGAAAAAAGCATTTGATCTCTAAAATGCTTTTGCCTAAAAATGTAATTGCTGCAATAGTATTGGATGTCTTAAAAAGAGACATAAAATTCTTAATGTAAAACTAAAATGACCATGATTCCCAAGATTGACCTAACATCTGGCATTAGGTTTTGAAAACCCTCCTCTGACTGTCAAAACACTACCCCTCCTATTTTCTTATATACATATCTTTTAAGTAAAGTTTGCTTTATAGAGAAGACAGCATAATGTAGAATGCGAAACAATAACAAACTAATACACATTGTCTTAATTCCAGTAAAGCCAGTGAGTTCACATTTACGCCCCCCAAAATGGTGCTTATATTTTTAAAGTAATGTTAATGCCTTAATCAACAGACTTTATCATGTTCCAAATTCTAAATGTGTATGGCCCTATGCCAAGGATCTGGGGAGTCACTGCCTTCAAGTAGTTTACTCCTTAATTGTGAAGATATAGCATGTACTTAAAGTGTTACCAATCAGTATGGTGCAGATGAGTGCTATAGAAAGATTTCATGAAGTTATAAATTTGCATTTGGTGAGTACTTAACAAATTCAGGCCTTCTAGAAAGTTTTTTTTTTTAAACTAATCTCCACAATCATCCTGAGATGAAAGTATCATACCTATTTTATTTTATTTTACTTTATTTTATTAAGTTTATTTATTTATTTTGAGAGAGAGAGAAAGAGAGAGAGAAAGAGAGAAAGCAAGGGAGAGACAAAGAGAGGAAGAGAGAGAGAATCCCAAGCAGGCTCCACACTGTCAGCAAGTCAGAGGTCAGAAGTCTTCCTGAGGAAATGACACTTGAATAGATAAGGAAGTTAGCCAACCAAATGGGTAACAGTGATGGGCCATGAATATCAGAGAAAACTTCATTCCCAAACACTTCATAATATGTTGTAAGCGACATATCCAAAATCAAATTCACCATCCCACCTATATTGGTATCATTATAGAAAGCCCTTCTCACTACCTCTTTTGTCTGTATTACCATCTACCTTTAAAAACCAATTCATGGAGCGCCTAGGTGGGACAGTCGGTTAGGCTCAGGTCATGATCTCATGGTCTGTGAGCTCAAGCCCTGCATTAGGCTCTGTGCTGACAGCTCAGAGCCTGGAGCCTGCTTCAGATTCTGTGTCTTCCTCTCTCTCTTCCCCTCCCCCACTCATTCTCTCTCTCTCTCTCTCTCTCTCTCTCTCTCTCTTCCTCTCCCTCAAAAATAAATAAACATTAATTTTCTTAAAATCAATTCAGAAGCCATCTTCTCCACAAAGACCTACCTAACCTCTTTCCTCTGACCTACCATTCTCTTCTAGGTCATTACGGTCACATGCATTTTCCTTTTGTAAGAGCAACAAGTAAATGATGTGGCTTTTTTTCCCTCTGGCCTAATCCTCACACCGTTAAACTTAAAGCTCGTTTTCACCTCTGTAACTTCATAATATTCATCTTTTGGCGAAATGGCAGTGCTTTCTTGCCTCTAGTTACACTGTGCCCACCATTCTTTCTTTCATCCTTCTATTTAATCTCCCACTGGATCCCAGCTTAAGCACATCACCAAAATTTAGATTAAATCAAGAAAAAAGTTTTTGACCAATGGCCGCCTAATCTGTCACTGAAAAGTAGCAACAACATAAAGCTTTTATCAACCAGAAAATGTACCGTGCTTCCTTTGGGAAGGCAAACAAGACAGCAGACACAGAAGCCTCGCTCAAAGGAGGAAAAAGAAACTGAAGGATTTTAAGAGTAACACCTGTCAAATGGAGCAGTAATGTGTACTGTTTGACAAAATAGGCTGGTGACTGTCAAAATAAATAATAAACCTTCCAGCTCTGACTAATGACTGAACTACACTGGAAGACTTGAGGGAAGCATCCAACAAAATGCAAAATTGAGAGGAAAATTGGAACGGTCGGCACAGCCTCCTAGCAGCTCAATTTGAAATAATTTTGGAAAAACTCAAACCATTCACCAGGTTTCATGGCAGAGGGGGAAGTTCCAACAACTCTTCTGACCGAGCATTCCACTTTCGTTAGGAAATCACATCTCTTCTGATGGAGTGCCAAGAAGTTGCTCTCTGCTTTTTCAATACAGAAACAATCCTGCCGTGACTGTGGCATTCTCTGTGCAGACTTTCAGCTGACTGCCAATAATATCATCAGGAAGAGCAGCCAGAGCTGGACCCCTTTGTATGCAGAGTGGGGGCAAACAGCAGAAAAGGCAGGGATCCAAAGAAAGTCCATTTTAATACCTTTTCACTTGCATTGCTTCCCACTCAAAGCACCTATTTTCCTTTTCCCATGGCTCCTTAGAGGGGTCATCTTATTTTCCCTTTCCAACAAGCAAGATTTTCTAACATGATTATGAAGAAAACTGCCCGAGTGCCTGCTCATAATGTTCTGACCCTTACCAGGGGCAGTTTCATTTCAACAAATTGTTTCTTTAGAGACCCCAAAAAGCCTTGATAATTTCCTGCTCTAAAATTCAATAATAAATCACAAGTGGAAGAATATATCGTTAGTGGAGGAATTTTAAGCATCTCAAAAATATAGTTCCGCAAAAGCTGTCTTGCTTCAGAAATTATCCACTTATGTGTCAAGTTCTAAGTGGCAGAGGTGAGGACTGGTTTGTCCCTCTGCATGACTCCCTTAATTGTGCTTTTGTTCTCAGGAGAAGCTATTCTTTGGGCTCCCTAAGTCGAGGTGTTAGAGAAAAGAGAAAAAACACTAAACAGAGTATCTGTTTCTAAGGAGAGGCCCGTCTAGATATCATTTAGCCTATAGTAACATGGCTTGCTTTCTCACTTTATTTTATTTATTTATGTTCTTTCATTATTTATTTCTCCTTCATCTGTTTGATGCATTATATTGTCTTGACTCTGTTCCAAATATGTTTTTCACAAGGATTTGATTCTGTCATAAGTAAACAATTTTGGGATGCAAAATAAGCAAAATATCAAACCAAAAAACATACATTTAATATTTGTTCATTTCTAACCAAACATAACTGAAAAAATTTGTAATTACAAAAAAACATCCTAATCCTTTTGTTTGTTGGTTGGTTTTAAGCATGTCTTGGAGAGTGGTTCTAGTCTAAAACTGCATTTCTACATAATTTTGATTGCAATATTGATTAAAGCAAAAAAATCACGACATATTCAGATTGCATAATGGATATCTGAACTCAAGACCATTCCAGATATATGGGTAGCAAGTAGCTGTCTACATGTGTCATAACTGACATAAAAAGTTGGTTCCTTCAAATATCCATGACTCATAAATGGACAGGAATTAGGATGCCCTTGCTTCCTACCCAGTGATTTCAACATTCTAGGATAATTTGATTCACCAGCACATTTGGTTGATTCACCCTACTCTGATAGAGGATGATCCAACCCAGTCACCATCATGTCCAATGTATCCTGTACTTCTTGTAGCAATTATTCTGCTTGGCAGGACACTCTTCTCTAAAGCCTTCTCTGCTCATTATTCTTGCTGCCTCTGCAGGGTCAGTAATGTGTCTGCCAGTAAAGTGTTGTCTCCTTCCATTTCCTATTCCCATAACCACAAGGAGTAGAAGCAGTTCCCCGGTTGAGGAAAGAGCATTTGTCCATTAATAACCACACTAGTCTAGCAGCCAAATCCCTTGTTGATGCTCTGGTCATTTTTAACGTGGACTACTATAACCACATTCTGTGCTGTCTCCAAGGCTTTATTCTTCATTCCAGTTTAAAATGATCTGCATTCTGCAGATCGAATCATTTTCTAGATGGATTTAACTTATCCCCATGGGAAGGAAGAGCCTGGGCTTGGCAATGTTGCATATAGGGTGCATGGTGTGGAATGGGGAGACATGTGTCTAACAGAGGCATTTAAATACACAGTATGATGAAGGAGACCCAGCTTCATACTTCGTTGTTTTAGGTTGGGGGGGGGGTGGGTATTTCAAGGTTTTTTTTGCTTTTTGTTTTTTGCATTCCAGGAATCAGGAAATTGCAAATCTTATTACAAATTTATGGACTACATTTGACAAATTGTAGAAATTTGCTCTGCTTGTGTCTCACTTTATTATAAAGTATTGAAAAATATTTTGTGTAACTTTTGCAGGCTGAAAATGTCACCAAGGAGTACTGCCATGCCATTGTTTATGAACTTCTACTTTGAGGAAGCCAAATCAACAGAGAGAATTTTTAAGTTCCCTGAGCAATAGGTATATTGTCCAACATAATCTTCAGATAAGAGTAAAACTAAGGAATGTAAGATAATTATAGAGAAAGAATAACTGTTTGCTACCCTTGGAAACTCTGTTTAATTTCCTAGTATCCTAGACATTTTGAGGGCTTAGGTTTAGGAATTACTGAAGCCCTATAGGAAAAAGTTAATTCATTACCAAAAGGTGAGCCATTTCCCGTCTGCTCAATTGTAGAATCAGACTAAGTACTATTTTATCAAAGGAACATTGGCTGTCACCCAGCGTTAATCATTTTCAGAACAATTATGATTTACTTTAGACATAAGGCTGATGGATCTCTATTTCCAGATTCCATTTTGGCAACTTTGAGCCTTACCTCATATGTAAGATTATTGCTGAAAACAGTGCTTCTCCAAATTGTCCTCCTTCATTCATTTTGACTATCTTAAAAAAAAAATACAATTAATTACATTTCAGCTAGCAAGCCTATGTGACTGCCAATGCTAACTCAAACATTGTTTGCATATAATCCTACACAGATGTGGAGCCAATAGGGAGCTGGATGACTGTGTGCTTTTACACATCTTTTAGTTAAATTAAAAATCCAAAAGCTAAATCTTGTGTTCTGGGACAGCATGTGAATTTGACATTTCCTGGAGGTTATTAGAACCATAAACCAATGACTAGACTATATTCATCCATTTAAGTGGTTTGTGACTGAGAAAGACTAAATATTTACAAGGTCTTTCATCCTTGGACCCAATATAATGATTTCATCATTTTAATAGCTCTTTGCTCAAATGTGGTGGCATCCCACTTAAATTTTAGAGACATGCATTTCAAATAGTTTTGGTCTCATTAACCATTTGAGTAAGGCCCAAGAGTGACAAAATACACAGCAAGAGTTCAAGGCGTTGAAATCATGATTTTACTTTTGATTTATGTCTTCCCTCCTGATTCTTGCACTATTTACCAAACTTTCCTCAAAATGTTCAGATAAGAGGAGATATTTGTACACACACATTTGGTCAGAAGAAAATCACTAACCGATCTCAGGCATCGGCTTATAAATGCAGGGCTGTGCACACAAATGGGATCGGGCTCCTGGGTGTGAATGAGCCAGGACAAAACCATCACAGCCACTATAGAAGCAATTGAAGCAATGTGCCCCACTGACAGCTGCCTGAGCGACTTTGTCGTGTATAGGAAAACACAGGATTATCCCACAAAACCCATCATCTAGTCATTTGCCTTTCCTTTTAAGAGTTATAAAAATGCCTAAATGTTCTTTCTCTCAATATTTCCCTATCTATGTTCCTAAATCTTGCTGTTTTCTGGAAAGAAAAATGAGTTGGTTTTATTGGCTAATAATTATTTCCCCTCTTTCCTCTCATATATGCTGAAAACTTAATCTGGTTTATTTTCAACATAGAAATGTAGGAACAACATTAACTAGTTCCTTTTGCATTTGCCTCTATTAATCACAGGTTTTCCCTTATATTAATACTCATTCTTTTGCATGAAAGAAAAATAAAACATACCAACTGACATAGACATTATCAAAATAAATTTATGGTTACCTCCCCTAAAGTGCACAAAGGATATGATCTATTAGAACTTTTGTACTAAGACTTTTGGAATGCTCTGTTCATAGTAGTTGACCTCAACAATTATTTCATAAATCATTAACCTAAAGCACCTATCAAGAATGTTTTATAATACCTTGGTTGGATCATCTGTCAAGCAGTAGTTCTATGTCATGATGAGGTTAGAGTCAAAATGAAAGAAGGGATAAGAGGGTTTTTTTTGTTGTTGTTGTTTATAATATGCTGATCTTTAATGAATGTTCAAAGAAAATCATATACATGCAAAAGGGTAGTTTTTCTTTTTACCCCATAGCAGAGGGAAACACATACATGCTCACATGTGATTAAATGTAATGTTTATAAAACAAATGCCATAATATGCTGGAAAGATATTAAGCTGTAAGTAAAACAAAACAAAGCAAATATTTAAAACAAAGCGAAAGCTCTCAGTGATGTGTTGGCTTTAATACTCAATTTCCTTATCTGTTATATGGGAACAACATCTGCTGTGTAATACTTTACAAACTTATGGAAAGTATAAAATGAAACGATGTGCTTGAAATAACTATAAAAATAAAAATCAACACGTAAGAAAATGATATTAATTCACCGATAGTGTTGGCAAGTGAGGATGCATGAACAAGACCGTGTCTGCCTTCTAAGAGCTCTCCTGCATTGGAAGAATCAGACCCATAAAATGTAATGGGTAAAACAGTAGGGAGTGCTGAGCTGGCTTGGAACACACCAGAAATCTATGTAAAAGAGACGACATTTAGACTTGATATTGGAGGTAAATAAAGGGCTCTTCAAGTGGAGAAGAACGACAACAATATTTAGAGCCGAGGGAACAATATATATACATACAGATAGGCGGGAAAACTCACAATGCGTTCATCAAGCTCATGGCTGAGATGGGGGAACAGGAAGCCAGTGAGGGAACAGTTCTTGAAGAAAAAACTGATACATCAGAGTCATTTACATGTTAATTTCATGAGTCAAGCATTCATTGTCTAACTGATGGAAAGCTCTTGGATTTTTGTAGTGAAAAATGTATAATATGATGCATATTTTTGAAAAAAAATTAATCTCAAATTAATCGGCCACATGGACCTATTATGGAAAGAATTGGTAGACAGACTAGAGAGAAAAAAAATGGCTAGGCAGTTATTCAGAAAGAAAAGATAAACAGGGGTGCATGGGTGGCTCAGTTGGTTGAATGACTGATTCTTAATTATGACTTAGGTCATGATCCCAGGGTCGTGGGATTGAGCCCTGTGTCAGGCTCTGCACTGAATGTGGAGCCTGCTTGAGATTCTCTCTCTCTCTCTCTCTCTCTCTCTCGCTCGCTCTCTCGCTCTTTCTCTCCCCCTCTCTCTCTCCCTCTCCTTCTGCCCTTCCTTCCTGCTCTCATAGGCACTCTTTTTCTCTAAAATAAAAACATTTAAAAAAAGAAAAAAAAAAGAAAACATTAGCAATCTATGTTAATTTGGTTTGTTTTGCAAAAGATGAAGGAGAGATAAGTTGAGCAATAGAAATGTGGTAGAATTAGTAAGATCCGGGAACCACCTAGCGGTGGGTAGTAAAGGAGAGGTAGTGATATATTGGTGTATTAGGGATATCTGATATGTGAAATGGGTGTAATTCTCTAAGCACTTACTTAAAAGTCTACCAGTATGAAAGGTGTCCACTGCTCTAGTGTAGTTCTCCATGATGTTTGCCAATAAGTGGCTTATTCCCTATTTGACCCCTCTTCCCCCCAGAACATAAGACATTTAAAAAATATGTAGAGCAGATGTAGCTGGCAATCCCTTCCCTTCAGTAATTTCTGAGATGAGATATGGAAGATTTAGGGAAAATCCCACTGTGACTACCCCTTCTTATCCTGAACAGCACTCAGTTAAATCCTGGGATTTCGGCAGGGGTCTTTCCTACATGATTGGTGGAGTGGTTGTGAATCACCATGACATGCATCACCCGAGGGTGTCCTTTTTCTCCCAGTTCACTGATATACTTTGCTCAAGGGTGCAAATGTTCTTGATAGAAACTTACTTAACTCATCTCTTTCCCCGTGTTTGATGCATGGCCTTAAAATGCCTGTATCATTGCTGTCTGGACATCTTACACTCTAACCTCCAATGAGGCAGGAATTGAGCCTAATTAATTCCCATCTATAACATTCATCCCTGCCTCCTAAAAATATGGACATTTAATAAATGTTTTGGTGATAATGGAATAATTTATCTCTTCTAGGGTGCATCCCTTTCAACTGAAGCAAGAACAGCATACATTGTACTGGTTTAGGGAGGATAAATGTAATTCCATGACAATTAAAAATGATAGGAGGAGTAAAAACCCATCCATCTGCCTAATGACTAAATTTCAGTGGTGAAGAATTGATAATTCTAGTAGAATTTGTTAGTGGAAGAGTCTTTTATTTTAATACATTTTAGAAACTCAGGGGAGTATGACTACCCCTGCTAATACAGTTGTGTCAAGCCATTTATTTATTTATTTTTTAACATTTATTTATTTTTGAGACAGAGAGAGACAGAGCATGAACAGAGGAGGGGCAGAGAGAGAGGGAGACAGAATCGGAAGCAGGTTCCAGGCTCTGAGCCATCAGACCAGAGCCCGACGCGGGGCTCGAACTCAGGGACCACGAGATCGTGACCTGAGCTGAAGTCGGACGCTTAACCGACTGAGCCACCCAGGCGCCCCATGTCAAGCCATTTAAAGCAACCTCATTGAACTCAAGAAAAGGACAGGAACTGTGTTTTCACTTTATCACAAAAGAAATTGAGGCATGCAGGTGGCTCAGTCGGTTGAGCATCCAAGTCTTGATTTTGGCTCAGGTCATGATCCCATGGTTGTGGAATCAAGCCCCGTGTCAGCAGGGAGCTTGCTTACAATTCTGTCTCTCTCTCTCTCTCCCTCTCCCCCACTTGCAGGATCTCTCTCAAACAAATGAGAAAGAAATAAGTTCAAACTTTGTTCATATGTTTCCAATATTGTACACAAACAGACTTGAAGCCACACATATACATACGTATGCCTCTATATGTGGAATGTGTGTGTATATAGTCATGGCGAGCGTATATATGACTTAATATAGGATATATATGAATATCTCTTCCTTGAAAAATAATTATTTTTCTTAATGGTTTACTATTTGAAAAGATTTTTATATTCTATTTTCCAAATTAAAAGCTACTTGTCAACTGAAATAGATATACAGATCAATTAAAATAAACTTTTATTGATACAAACTTAAGAACTACGTCATTTTTATTGTTGTAGTAATTTTTGTATGGGTGTGTTTGTTTTTTATACCTACACAAATTGAACCATGCAGTTCCTAGAAAACTCTTTCTGGAAACTTGGTTGATTGGTTAAGGTTTCGTTTGATAGTCACATAATCAGCGCTACAAGCTTGGAATAAAAAGAAAAAAATCTAAAAGCAAAGCAAAAGGCAATTTCTCATTCTTACTAGAACATATTTCACAAATCTGTTCTATTTAGGTTAACATGTCTTGTAAAACAACAGGAAAATTAAGGTGCAGTGTAACTCTATGGCCTAGTCTACTGACTAATTTTTTCTTGTTCAGTTCCCAGAGTGGAGGAAATTGTATTGGTTATTTCAACAACTTAGAAAAACCATTACCTGCATATTTTCAAATCAAGCCTATTAAAGCACATTATTTCAAGTCAAGTCTATTAAAGCTACTATTGTGATCGTACTGTATTTGTCATCAACATATAATACAAATTCAATTTTATTCTTTTGCTCCAGCAGTTGTTGTGGCAGCTAGCAAGCTCTAAAAAGAAACAATATAATCAATTCACTAGTTTTTAGTATACATCAGAAATAGAATATTTAAAATTTCATTTATAGAATTTTAAATCATGGAGTTGATTTCATAGATAGTACTCAAATACGTAAGGGACACATTCTTATTTTAGAAAATGTAGTTCTCATTTTATCATTTATATTTATGTCCCAGTAAACTTGCTTTTTCCTTTGATTTAATTTTATCCACTGAAAAATTGCCTCTGATGTGTTTTGCATTTCTCCCCCTTCTCCAGATCTGTCCTTACATGTTTCACAACCAGCAGATTTACTCTGGTGCTGTTAGCAATTTCTGCCACAAGAAAAAGTTATGGGTTTTTTTTCCTGTGACTCCCTTGCAAAGGTTTAAGAGAAACTGAGCTATATTTCAGTTCAAACAGACATTTCTGTCTGGTTAAGTTACTTAGTTATTTCTTTTAAAATTTAATTTTGTGGCTCAAAATAAATAACCATTGTTACTTTATATTGGCATTTTGAGGCAAAGTTTCCTATTCCTAATAGTATTTTACTTGAGTTAACATTTTTTATTTATATACTTGATTTTTAAAGGTTTTCTGAATTTATAATTAGATTTATTATGTTGTCGAATAAAATAACTTCAAAAGTGTGTGTATCTAGTTTTATATTGCTAATCAATAGAAAAATAGCATTAGAAACCTAAAGTTTAATTTTCCCCCCGGGGGTCCTCTTTGGATCTACAGGCTGACACTGTGCCCCCTCTGACAGATAATTTGAATTACTTGGACTTTACTTTTCCTATCTGTGAAGGTAGGCTCGAAAGACTTGCACTTTAATGCCTTAAAACTCATGCTTATTAGGAAAAAGATATTGACTCCCTACTATGTTTCAACATTGGCAATACAAATGTTACCCAAATAAAATTAATAATAATAAGAAGAACTTACGAGCACTTTCTGGGTGACAGACATTGTGATGAGAGGCACGTGTCAGTAAGGATACATAGGCTACGCCGTAGCAAAAACAATTCTCAAATCATGGGCCGATGTCCACTGTGGGTCCCCTAAGCTAATGAAGGCCCCTTCTCAATAAGTATTTCCATAATAATTCCAGGAGGGGAAAGAAGTTACAGCAAATTTTAATTGGCTTGTCTTAAAGCTTCTGCATGAGACTCCCTTCTGTCCACCTTTCATGAGCCAAAGCAATTCACAAGGTCATGCCTAACTCCAGAGACAATAGAATGTGTAATCATACCAATGCCTCAAGGAGAAGAAACAGAACATAAGGACTTGAGGGTCTTCTTCAATTCACAAATCAGCTTCCCTAACAAACACCAGGACCGTCTGCCAGCTCTATCAAGCTTTACTCCCTTATCTTCCTTTATTTTTTTGGATGACTTGTAAATGTATGAAATTGTATTGTTTGCTTGTTTTGAAGATCTTGACATGGCTAGATATGGATACATGTATAGCTAGAAGGTGCTGTCTATCAGGGCAAGGACATTGTCCACTTTCCTTTCTTTTCCTCTTCTTTCCTTTCCTTTTTCTTTTTCTTTTCTCTTAACTCTATCACCAATACCTACCTTGGCACCTAACACATAACAAATACATCAATGATAAATACATGGATAAATAAATTCTCTCCACTTTACAAATAAGGAAACTAACTCTTAGCAGTTACATTAACTTAAGAAGACATAGGTATAAAATAGCAGAGCTGGAATTCAGAGCCCAGGTGTTTAAGCACTCAGTTGTATAGCTACTATGCTTGATAATGACATAGGCTAGTAGGAAACACACATGTAATTGTGAGGTAGCATGACAAATAACAAATATGTGTAAGAGAAACATATATGAATTACGATGGAATTATAAAGGGAGTAAAATCTATCACATGTAGCATTTTGAAGGTGATGAAAAATAGTAGAAAGGAAGATTTTATGGAGGAATACTATGCTGGATTTTGACTGAGATCTTGGAGATGTGTTTACTATTTTATGTAAAATTACTTCTTTGACTTTCTGCTATAACACAGGCATGTGTTAGCCACTAAGGATATAAAAGTACCCAAGGCAGAAAAAGCCTTTGCCCTTCTAGTGCCTCTAATCTCACGAGATATGTGCCAGTCACACACATACTGACAAAAATCATCCTTCAGTGAGGGACTAGCAGTCTTAGCTACAGCTTTTGGAAGAATAGGTGTGGGTAAGAAAGAGGAGTTTTCACCGGAGTGAAATGAGCAGATTGACAGGATCACAACCTGCAGAAAGGTCTTTGAGGGCCATGTACACCAGAGGCTGCCCTAGCACGTGACCGTGGAGCCAGATGACACAGGGTCTGAGTCTCTTCTTCCCTCTTTACTAAAGCATCCCCCACTGATAGTCGTCCACATTGCTTTTCTGGCAGAGTCAGAGGAAAAAAAAAAAAAAAAAAAGCTTGTCATAAGACAGACTTATGGCAAGAATCCAGAAAGAAACTACTTAAACTATCAGTCTTCTGCACTTAAAAGGCTATGAAATTTGACTCCTCCTAAATAAATGGGGGAAATATCATCTTATCAACAACATACATTGATTACCTACTGAGTTCAGGGCATGTTGGCTGAATTTTGGTTAAGGGACAGTGGATGATATGGGAATGGTAGATAATGATACATTTTAGACATTCTCAGCCCAAAATAAGCAGTAAAGGCACTAAGTCTGTTGACACTCAGAGGAAGGAGAGACATCTATGGGATACAGTGGATAGTGGGATGAGGCCAAAACAGCGGCACTTTCCAGGCAAGTGGGAGAAAGAGTTACCAAAGTGAGGAATTATATCATTGAGGATTATGCTTGGCTGCCTATAATAGAAAACCCCAAAGTAACAGTATCTTTAAAAGAGATAGGTTTTATTTATCTCTTACTAAAAAGCCCATAAATGCATAGTACAGTATGTCCTGATATTTTCCCAGGATCCTCTTTTCATTCTGTCATTGATTCTGGGGGGACAAAAAAATGATTGCATACTCAAAGGAATAATGGCTGAGAGTTAAATAAAGGAACTATTTACAAAGGTGTGAAATAGGTTAGGAGCAACAAAAGGGAATGTTGAAGGTCCCAAGGACTAGCAAGGGGTTTGGGCGGGGGTGTAGGGGGCAACACTATTCTCAGACTGTTTCAAGGAGTTTTAGCTGTGGCCATTAGGGAAAGGAGGTGTTGATCTAGAGAGGAAACACAACTACCGTGAAACCTCAGCTCAGCAGAGAGGAGGCAAAGGAAATAAAGTAGTAATCAATTTCCCATTGCCCTCCATTTCATTACTTCTCACTGGCCAAACACAACTAGAAGCTGCAGGTGCAAGGGGGCCCAGGATATACTTCTCAGAGCACACAGCAGGGTAAAAAGAGTAAAGAACTGAACTGGAAGAAAAAACAGAAAAATCAGCACAATTCATCCCTCCGCATTGTACCCCTTAGAATCTGTTCTTGTCTGCTTTTCCATTTTGGGCAACTTGCATCATAAACTCACTTGGTGTCCCATGATTAGGCAATTGGGGTTTATTTACCAAAACCCAGGTGTACACCAGGAGCTACTTTTCAAATGGAGAATAATCACTGGCAGAATAGGGCATGGATCTAATGTAAAACCCAAGTGGTCTCCATTGTTATTCTCATGTTCAGATGTGGCAGAGATCTCATAAAATATCTCTGTATACCACAGTCCCCTTCATCATTGTGCCTGCTGGGTTATAAGGTCCATATGTCAGGATGATTGCACTATAGCCCAGGCCTGCTGTGTAGCCTTCTCTTGCTTTGGGCCTTATTCAAAACTGCAGCCTTATACTCTACCTGGTAAATATATTAAAATAACATGCCTGGGGCGCCTGGGTGGCTCAGTCAGTTAAGTGTTCGAATTCAGTGCAGGTCATATTCTCGCTGTCCGTGAGTTCCAGCCCCACGTCGGGCTCTGTGCTGACAGCTCAAAGCCTGGAGCCTGCTTTGAATTCTGTGTCTCCCTCTATCTCAACCCCTTCCCCGCTCATGCTCTGTCTCTCTCTCACTTTCAGAAATAAACAAACATTAAAAAATAACATGCCCAGATATTTTATATATTTGCACCAAATTTTACAGAAGTAAATTAAGCATTTCTGCCTTTTTTCTCTTTGGAGGGTAGTAACAAGTGCAGCACCTTGTCTTTTACTTTAGGAAAGTATCCCCAGACATGCCTTCCTGACATGGACTTGGCAGGCCTTCATGTATCTCACTAAAGCAACTATGGTGCTTGTAACTTCCTTCTGACCAGCTTCAGTTAGCATAAGGCAATGAATCAGTGTGTAGGCTAATGGAATGCCACAAGTAAACAACAAAGTTTCCTCCATGTGAGATTAAGACAGAAAGCAAAAGATTTGTCATAGAATAAAAACAAAAAAAGGTAAATAGCACTGCTGTCCCCGATACATGAATGCACACTGTCTCTGATTATGTTAAGTAGCTGGCAGATAAGACAATGTTTTTAGGGTAATAGCATAGCATACCATGGTCAACGTTACTTTTCATTTGCTCCAGTGAACATATCATATCCAGAACATCTGATTAAAGTTGTTATAATCAACATTCACCACGATCCTTCTAATTTTTGCAGTAGTCAAGCAGGAAAGGCAAATGGGTATAAAATAGAAACATTTACTCTGTTATCTCTTAAGTTCTTAATGGTGTTGGCAGTATCCACCAAAAATGTGGTATTGCTTTTGATTGAGCATCACATCTTGGGGGGAGGATCCCATAAGAGGAAGTTGTATGGAACATTTCTATAATAATTAGCCACTGCTATAGAATTCCTTGGCTAATTAGAGTAATTGTGCCCACTATATCTCTGAAGGTTACCTGCCAACACTTGACCTCTGCCACTCTGGGATCCCTAATTCCACTGCAGCAGACCTCACTGTCTGCTCTAGCCTCATTCCATCGTATAGAGAACCAGTTAGTGTATGTTTGCTTCAAATAGTTCAGGACTAGGGAGTTAACAGGAGAAACAATCCCAGAGAATTTGGGGTAACATTGACTTTGCCAAGACTTTGTCTTTCACCTAATCTCCACTAGTCCCTGTTCCGTTCAGAGCCAGTATCTAATAATCACCTATGGTCTGGTTATTTGCTTTTTTTCAGTCACATTATTAAGGGATTAAGCCTCCAGAGAGGACTTGGAGGGAGACTCACAGTAAAGAGTTGAGGCCCTTTCCAAGAGTCTTTCCTCAAAAAGGGCTGGCCTTCCTGCCAATTAAGTCATTCTGGTCCATGAGATCATTTAGGTTTAGGATTGAGTAAGAGGCCATGAACCCCACTACACTACTTCAAGTCTTGTTTTTGCTCAGCAGACCTGGAATTTTTCCGCTTACCTAAGTCAAACAGCAATTAGGAGGCCGCTCAGCTACTTCATTCCCAGAGCCCTGGGAATAATTAGCCACTGCTCTAGACCTCTGTGGCTAATTATGGTAATTGTGCCCACTCTATCTCTAAAGGTTACGTGCGAACACCTGACCTCTACCACTCCGGTGTCCCATCTTTTCCACCAGGGAGCCTAATTCCATTGCAGCAGAGCTCACTGTCTTCTCTAGCCTACAGAGTACAACCCCGTTTCATGAATTCCAGTGATCCCCTCAGCGACATATTCCTTAATGCCTTAGTAAAGAGAATTTCCTGCCAGACGACAACTGTCTTGGTATAATAGCAGTCTTCTCCTGGAGGAGGCCCCAATTTATCTCTCTGTGCTATGCTTGGACTTAATTCTCATTTGGGACATGGAATCAATGAGGGACATTGGGAGTGCATACCAAAGAGAATACTTATGAAGTATCTGCCCCAGGTAACATCATTTGAAGTTTTGTTTCGTTTTGTTTTGTTTTGTTTGTTGTGGCTTTAATTCTTAATGTGGGAGAAGACTGGTTCTCTTAGACAGGAATAAGTAGTTGGGAGAGGCAGAATGGTAGGAGGGGTTCCTCCATTAGAAAGGTATGTTCAGACAGGGGTACATCAGTGGCTCAGTTGATTAAGCGTCCAACTCTTGATGTCCCCTCAGGTCTTGGTCTCAGGGTCGTGAGTTCAAGCCCTGCACTGGCTGGGAAGCCTACTTTTAAAAAAAGGAAGAATATTTGGACAGATTCGAGGATTCAAATTCTCAGCCTTATGTGTGTCTGTTTGACCCCAAGGCATATCTGTGGGACCTGTTTTTTTCTAACCACCCCTCTTAAGTTACCATAAGAGACCTGGTGGGAATGTGCACTGGAGTTTTGCAAGTCTGCAACTTTCACCATCAGGCTTTATCCCTGTTCACATAGTGTCTAAATACTGATTAGAGTTTTGAAACATACTGGCCCTCCAGGATGTTAGTGAAAATGAATGTGCTACGGTAAGATAGACTTGAGTTCAAATCCTTCTTCTTTTAGAATGGCTAGCTGTCTAACTAGTTACTTAACTATCTGGGCCTCGTTGGTTTTAATGTTAAAATTAGAGCACTGTTTTTTATCCATGGTAAGTGTAAGGAGTAAACAAGAGGACCCATGTAATGTTTCTCGTGAAAGTAGTGCCCTATGAATTCCTGAACTCTCCCCCATTCCATCCTTCCCTTTATTTTCCTTTTTCTCCTTTCTTTTACTTCCTTCAGTGTGACTTCACAGACCGCTACTGCTGCAGTCCCCGACCTACCTCAAGAATTCACAACTTTCTAAATTCCCTGCCTTATAAAAAAAATATAAAAATGTTGGAGACACCATTGTATGTCCTTGTGGTGTCACCAAACAGGGAAAACATTATTAGAGAAAGTATTAAGAAAGCATTGTGAACATCTTTGGAAAACAATAAAACTCAAATATTTATGCAAAAATTTGTTACATTAGCTAAGTAAATAAAGTGAAAACAAGTTTTATTTGAGACCATAAATATTGCAGACTTTAATTCTGTTAATTTTAAGGACACTATTTCCAAAATATAAATAGAAATTGGAAATCTCTAAGAATTTCAATAATTGACTTTATGGTCCGTGACCTTTGGCTAATGCTAAATCTGATAGGTGGGTTATTTTTTTAACTTTCTGTTCATATTTCCTCATTAATCATTTGAAAAGAATTAACATTGCAACAGGGGAAAGATCTTTTCTTTTTTTCTTATTCTTATTTACTATACTAACAGCCATTTGATTTCAGTTTTATTCAGTGATTCCAAATTGGTCAATAAAATGCTAATGATTACCAACATACTATATTTCTCACTTGGAGATCATCATTTAATTCTAACGAATGCCAGTTGGATACTTGTTAAAACAGCAGGAACTAATTCATATATTCAAGTGAAATAAATAAAGTTTGATTGCATATTTGTTCCACTCAGCTTTGATAACTGGCACTGTTAAAGGTTCTTCATATAAATTACCTTGAAAATGCCTGATAACCAGGTCTCACTGACAGAAACTGACATGTCAAAAGTGTTCTGTGCCTAAATATCATTGGTTTATGTCTACTGTAGATGGACTCTAGACCTTGGAACTCACAATCTGAAATTCTAGGGAAGCTCTGTGAGACCTGACAAGGCCCCATAACAGAGACCTCCAAGAGATTATGCCTAACTCAGTCTTTTCCAAAGGGTCTCTCTGTGTATAAGCCTACCCACTCCCAATTCAGAAATTCTCCTAAGATAAAGGATAATCCTAGAATTTCCCAAGGTGATTTGAGGGAAATGTTTAATGTTCACTTTCAAATAGACTCCCATAGGGCCTCTACTTTCAAGATTCTTTTGATTTCTTGGAGAAATCTACACTTCCAGAAGTTCGTCCTTAAATCTATTTCTAGTCAATCATTTCTCAAGGTTTGCTTTCAGAAAATACGACCACTCTCATTTGCAATAAATTCATGTCGCTAACATCCCAATATAATTTCCTATCTGCTCTTTGCATAAGATCAGTCTATGTATTTACCCTACAGGATCTTATTTTTGTAGCTCCATTTTACAGTAGCCAAGGAAGTATGGAAAATGGAGTTTACTTGCTTATCTTGATGTTTTGCCAACTATGACATAAGAAACACTACGTGAAGGTAATTTTTTTTAATTTACTTTTTAAAATTTTGTGTGATTTCATTACCAGTAATCAGGATCACAGTAGAGTTGAAAATTTAAGTAAATGTAAATGTAAAATGTCAAGAATCTATTGTTCAAAACTGAAGAGAACAGTAAAGAAAGTAAGGATGTCCTATAAATAATTTTAATAAGTTGAATAAGGACATCTAGTGATTCTCTGGCTACTGATTACTTGCTGGCTACACTTGCCAAATACCTCTCTTCATGCGTCCTCCTTCAATATCTCTCATATTCAGAGAGAGCACATTTTTGAAGCAGGTCCTTTAATACAGATTTCACATTTAGCAATCCTTCTTCTTAGAGACTTTGTGTGTTTGTTAGAGATCCAATAGTCTCTAATGTCTGGATGAAAACAAAACAACAAAAAAAATAGAGTAAGTGTACAGAACTTTACACAGGGCTCTTCTTGACAAAGTAGAAAGAGGACATGAAGATTTCAATGTTGCCTGAAAAAAAAGACTTTAATACTTCTTTATTGTACATATAAATTTTCCATTACTATTAATAGTTTCTGATTAAAATCTTGACTCTATTTTTAAATTCCAAAGTGCCAGTGTCAACAATATTATTACATTCATATTCCTAATGTGCACAATACTGTATCTCAACTGACGTGACTGACCAGATCATACCGATGAGTCTATGCAAATTCCCAGTTGGTGGATGGTTTATATCAGTTGCTAACTAATTAACCATGTCTTCAGTTATTCAGTTATAAAATGGTTGTTTAATATGTATTTGTGTACAGAGTCATTATGACTTGTACTTTTGGCATATTTGAATGCGAGAGCAGTGAACTATCATTAATACAGAATTTTTTTTAATTTAATTTTTTTTTATTTTAGGGAGAGTGAGAGCACGAGCAGGACAGAAGGGAAGAGGGAGAGAGAGTGAGTCTCGCACTCAGTGTGGAGCCTGATGCAGGGCTTGATCTCACGACCCTGAGATCATGACCTGAGCCGAAATCAAGAGTTGGATGCTCAACCCACTGAGCCACTCAGCTGCTCCAATACAAGTCTTAACAACAGGGATGATTCTGAAATAGCATTGAATCAGAAACAATCACAGTTTTTAAATGAGAAAAAAAGTGAGCACAAGCACGATTAAGGTGTATATGAAAAAGAACCCCAAGAGAAAAGTTAAAAGGCTAAAATCTGAAAAGCAAATGTTTAAAAAAAAAAAGGCAACAGCTAACTAACAGATATATATCGAGTACCTGGTGTGTGCAGAACACCATGCTTGACCTCAGTTCAGTAATAAGTTCTTTACCATTTTGTGTAGACATGCCCCAAAGATAGTCATTTATAAATGCATAAGCAATTTCATTGTTATTCTGTGTAATGGAGAAGAGAGAAAAATAAAATCACTTTTCACGTGATGCTCCCGATAATGAAAAGTTAAAAGTAAGTGATCTTTTAATGCTTCTTACTTGTACAACCCACAGAAGTTCTTGGAGGCTGAACTGTGTATCACACAGTATTTATGCACCCACTGTATGCTGAAAGCAGCTCTATGGTGTAAAATATCTGCTATTGGGGTTCCTGGGTGGCTCAGTCGGTTAAGCGTCTGACTTCGGCTCGGGTCATGACCTCACGGTTCGTGGGTTCGAGCCCCGCATCAGGCTCTGTGCTGACAGCTCAGAGCCTGGAGCCTGCTTCAGATTCTGTGTCTCCCTCTCTCTCTGCCCTTCCCCTGCTCATGCTCTGTCTCTGTCTCTCTCAAAAATAAATAAAAAACATTAACAAAATTTTTTTAAATATCTGCCATTAATTGAGTACCTACTATGTGAAGTGGCAGTGTTTAGTGCTTCATGTTTATTAGCAATGATAGAGACCATTTATATGTGCCCCTATTTTGCAGCAAATGACTCCAAAGTTCAGAGAATTAACCAAGTTACCTGAGCTCACACAGCTGATGAGGGAGCGGGGCAAACAGGGAAACTCTGTAACCCTTAACTTGATGTTATTTCTGCTAAATTCTAGAGCCATCCTCAGAGGCACTGTGACATTAAGAATAAAAAGACACCTTCAGAGTCTCGTGTGAATCCTTAAATTGTAATCTCACCACACATGCAATAAACGTATCCACGCTTGGAGTTGTTCAAGTACGTCCCAACACATGGAAATATACTCTTTTTCATTTCTTCAAACACAAATCATCATGTTAATGTAACAGGAAAATTGCTAACTGTACTCCATTTTCTCTATACACATCTTTTTTTTTCTCCCCTAAGATCTAAGAGCACCTCTGAAACAGTAGTTTATTGGTGTTTAAAATCTTAATGATGAGAGTGAGTCACTGATGAGTAGGAATGACTCCCAGTTAGTTGCAGTTCATAATTTCTTATCTGTCTTTTACTCCTATTCCAAAGACTTTCTACACATTTAAAAATCCAGTTCACTTAAGACAATTTATTAGACGTTAAAATCACTTGGGCTAAAACTAGACCAGACAATATTAAAGGTGCTAAAGAGTTGGGGCGCCTGGGTGGCGCAGTCGGTTAAGCGTCCGACTTCAGCCAGGTCACGATCTCGCGGTCCGTGAGTTCGAGCCCCGCGTCCGGCTCTGGGCTGATGGCTCGGAGCCTGGGGCCTGCTTCCGATTCTGTGTCTCCCTTTCTCTCTGCCCCTCCCCCGTTCATGCTCTGTCTCTCTCTGTCCCAAAAATAAATAAACGTTGGAAAAAAAAAAATCAAAAAAAAAAAAAAGAGTATAAATCACCACAAAATGTTGATGTTGTAATTACAGAAACTTCATATATAATTCATATAATTATAGGAATTTCAAAGTGGCCTTGAAAATAACATATGGCCAGTTTCCATGGGAAAAATTTAGTTTTAATTCTCTAAATCTATGGAATGTCTATTATGTTCCAGGCCATGAATAGGTAGAGGTGAATAAATAAAATATGTACAGTCCCCAAACACAGAGCTTGCAGGCATGAAACAGACATCCACAAGTAAGTATATAATTACAGAATATTATAGTGCAAGGAAGAAAAGGAGAGAATGCTAATAATAATAATTATTATTATAATAATGTGAGAGCCATTATAGGTTGAGAAATCATAGAAAAATTAATAGAAAATAGCATTTCAGGTAAGCACTCGAGAAAAAGTTAGAATACACAGGTGAAAAATGGTAAGTGGAGTGGCCTAGGCAGATCCTATGTGGCAGTGTGTTTGGCACATTTAAGGAATTGAAATTATCTGTCGGAGCCTGTGACCCAGGCAGATGCTGGAGCAAGGTGATATTATTTCAATAAGCAAAGGCCAGATTCCATAGACCTTAGGCCTAGCATATTAAGGATTTGTATATTATACTAAGGGAAAGATATTAAGGTTTTTAAACATGGGATTGAGATAATTTGATTTAGATCACAGAATCTAATTATCCACAGGATTTAATTAAAACAACATTACAAGTGTGCATAACAATATATGGATTGTGTTGTTTGTCTATAAGTTTTCATATTTGTCTTTAACTTCCTCCTATCTCTTACCCATTGGTCAGCACAGAGGGGCATAATAAAGGTTTGATTCTGCATAAGGATTAATCAGACCTGATACTTACGGTTCCTTTGATGTTTAATCTCTCTGTGATGAAAACACTGCCATCAAGCTTCCCTCTCTACTCCCTGATTCTCCCCCTAAAGGTGTCATTTGGATATTTCCAAGGTACTGTCCAGCTGGGTGATTTCATGGGAGTAGGAAATGGAGAAGGAAGTGTGGTGACTTTCAGATTCTCCTCCTTCTCCAGCCTTCTCCTTCCCTCCCTCTCTTCTACACTACATTCTCCACTCCCCAAATCATCAGAAAAAGCCAGGTTTTCATGTTACTTCAGTTCTGTCAAATCTTCTTAACACCAGGAAGAGGCACTCAGTGCCATTACATGGAAAAACTTTTCCTCAATAATAGGAACACTAGGGGCGCCTGGGTAGCTCAGTTGGTTAAGCGACTGACTTTGGTTCAGGTCATGATCTCACAGTTCCTGAGTTTGAGCTTAGGGCTCTGTGCTGACAGCTCAGAACCTGGAGCCTGCTTCCGATTCTATGTCTTCCTCTCTCTCTGCCTCTCCCCCTGCTTGCAGATTGCCTCTCTCTCTCAAAAATAAGTAAACATTTAAAAAAAAATTTTTAAGTAATAGGAAACACTGAGTTCTAATCTCTTGCCTCTTGTAAAAATAAAGTGGAGGCGGAAGAATTCAGATTATTCTCTCTCAACAAAATTCACTACCAAGAGGTAGTCTCCCTGCAAAATACCCTCATGGAAGAAGGGTATGTATACCATATTTCTCAGTCTTCATTCTGCAACAAATTCCATTTACACAGCCCCCTCCCTAGATCTTGAGGCAGACAGGTGTTTCCAGAACACTAAGACAAAAAATCATATAATCAGAAAGGCAAAAGAGAAAAGCTCTTTAACAATTTTTAAAGTACTACATGCAGTTGAATAACACGTAGAGGTTGTTTAGAACAGAGATGAAGGTGGTTTGCCCTAAAATGGCAGCAGAGGATTAGTGAGATATGAAGAGAAGGAACAGTGAGACACAGTGATAGATAAGGGGAGAAAGTATCTAAAAACTAAACTAAAAACTGTAATGCACTCCCCAATTCTTCAAAATTTATATATATTTTGAGTGGTTGAAAAATATTTGAATTATAATCCACCATATCAGAAAGAACAAGCATCTTCTTATCATTCAAACATATAAGGAAATTTTCTTATATTTCTTAAGAACTTTGAAAGGACTGCCTTCTGCTATTCCTCTGATTTAATTTTTTTAAACCTAAAATCTTTAGATAATACACTCTTCCATGGCTGATAATAATAAAAGAAGCTGTCAACTTTCATGGCTGAATTACTATTAAGTCCCAGTGTTTTTATGTTTATACTATTTTGTTTGTAATCATGTTTCCCCATTGCTATTTATGTAAATAATGGTATCAAAAATATACTTTCTGACTTACATGTAAACTTTATCTGAATTTGAATAAGTAAATATGTTACCTGTCATCTAATAATTCAAATTCTAAGAGGAAGAAATTACATGTTATGCATACATTTAGGTGGATTCTATTGACTAATGGAAGGTTGAAAACTTACATATCAGGTTAGTCAAAAAGTGTTTATTGAACACTTATGTGTCAGGTACTTTTCTATATACTCCAGTTATAGTAATGAAAAAAAAATAACTAAAGCCTTGCCACCATGGAGTTTATAATCCAGTTTGGGGAGACGTGTAATAAAATAAATAATTTTTCATATTCAAAACTACTAAGTGCTTTGGAAAGCAACAAACCAGGGAAGGTGGGTTGAGAACCCTGGACAAGGATGTACCTGCAATGTTTTTAAGTTTATTTATTTTTAAGAGAGACAGAGAACAAGTGGGGGACAGGAAGGGAGAGATGGAGAAAGAGGGAGAATCCAAAGCAAGCTCCAGGCTGGGAGCTGTCAGGGCAGAGCCCAATCTGCAGGGCTATACCCATGAGCCATGCTATCATGATGTGAGCCAGTCAGATGCTTAACTAACTAAGACACCCAGGCGCCCCTTTCATTGCAATTTTAGATGGGCAAGCTCAAGGAAGCCTCATTAGGAAGGGCCACTTGGCAAAGATTGAAGGAAGTCAGAGAGCAAACCTGTGAGCATCTAAAAGAAGAGACTTCCGGGAAGACATAGCAAGTGTAAAAGCCCTGAGGGGAGTGTGCCTTGTGTATGAGGCAGTGAGGCCCATGGAGCTGGGGCAGAGCAGAAAGAAGAGGTGAGCGTAGTAAAGGGAAGCTGGATCACGTAGAGTCATGTGTACCAGACTGGGAGCCTCAGTGCGAAGGTCGTCTGCTCTGCCACTGTCTGAATCACACAGATATGTTAAGAAAGTAAATACCAAAAGCTATCCATGCAATGTCTGGTGAGTTGAACAAAAATGGCTTTCTTCTAGAAATAACAGAGATTTCTATTTGTCTCACCTAGTTTTTCTTTCAAATATTTTTCTATTATCTGTGCAGGAGGCATTAGTCTCCAGGTGAGCGAAAATTATGTAATCCTGACTCATTGACTCAGTTACATTCAAATGTCAGGTCATTAAAAGCACCTGGGAAACTTACTAAGAATACGCATCACAGGGTCCCATCCCCACAGACACTGCTTCAGAAGTTCCGGAGTGGGAGTGACAGCAACAACAACAGTCTTCGTATTAATAGACACTCTAGTCCACTTTGATGTCTAGAGTCTAGAGGTCACAAATGAAGACTCCCTTATCCCAGTGGTGTGTTGTACCTTCAAAACGGCAACAGATTACACATCCTCAGAACTGTGCTTCCTCTGGAGAATATGTGATTATAATTACAGAACGTTGCAGTCTTTGCTAGTTTAGTGTCTGTCCTCCCAACAAGAGGAAGTTAAACTGATAAAGTTTACTTTATACTTGATATACCTGATGTACTTCTCCGTGATGTAGAAGGCAAGATGCTTTGCTGAGAGCAAGAAGGAAGGGAGTAAAGGGCTGGGAGAATAAAATTAGGAAATGTATACGACATAGGAGAAGTCAACGGTGCAAGAAGGAAAACTGCAGTAAAATAACCTTGTTGAACCAACCATCTGTGCTAGGTTCTGTTGCACAGGATGCTCATAAAATCCTTTCACATTCTGCAAAGAAATGTGCCCAGCCCACTAATGAGTAACCAGAATTGTAGAGGAGATAGTAACTTGTCCTTGGTTATTCAGGTAGAAAAAGGTATTGTAAAGCTGAGCTTCAAATCCACGTCCATCTATTTCTAAAGGTATGTCCTATCAATCGTCCTTTCTGCCTGCCTTGGGAACAATAGAACAATTTTCAAACAGAAGAGTGCCCCCAGCTATGTAAGAACGTTTTTACATTGAGTTTTTAAATTGCATTCTCCATATATTGACTTTTGTCCCACTCTTGTAATTGAAATATGGTTGACATGTGATATTATGTCCTACTCTTTTCTAATCTCATTTTCATATCAGTGCTTTAAAGATAAGTTCCATGTTCCTCGTATCTACTCTATCCAAGACCAGTTCTGAAGTAATGTGGGCTCTTCCAGCTGTCATTAAATCCTCGTAGAAACACCTAGATCTTTAACATAGTTGGTACTCACTAATGGTGATCTTGGGCATATTACTAAACCTCTGTACCTCATTTTCCCCCATCTGTAAAAGGAAGATAAGCATGGTACTAATTCATAAAGTAGTTATATAAAATGTATGTATGTACACATACACAGAGAGTGTGTACATCTATGTTTGTGTGTGTGTGTGTCTGTGTGTGTGTGTGTGTGTGTGTATGTATATATATATGTAAATGCTTCAAATTGTGCATGGTAAATGGTAAGTGCTACATAATGTATGCATCATCATTATCCTCACCATCATCATCTGTGGTTTAAAATTATATTGAATTGACTCCACAGCATTTGTGTTCCTTATTTTCTAAATTATATTGCTTTAAGTAAGAATTTACTTCTTCTCTAATTTAAAAAAATATAAAAATAAAGCTTATTTATACCACAATTATACTCTTACAGAAAAGAGCCAGTTGTCAATATTTTTTCACTAAAAGAAAGGAAATGTTTCTACATATAAATTAAATGTATAAAAGTATTATCACATTTGTAATAATTTGTTTATAGAATGGAAAGCATAAACCCAAAGAACTGATCCTGACTCCTTTTCTTTTTTGAGAATTTACAGTGAAACGTTTTAATTTGTCTTGGAAAGTTTTCTAAAGGTGATGTTTTACATTTAAACTAGAATGCAGCATAAGGACTTTTTTTTCTCAGGAAGTACAGAGGAAAAGACTTCCCAGACCTGAGGAGTATTGCAAAGTATTATTTTATCACCCATCCAAAAAGTTTTTTTTTAAATTTTTTTTTAATGTTTACTTATTTTTGAGAGAGAGAGAGAGAGAGAGAGAGAATGAGCGGGGGAGAGGCAGAGAGAGAGGGAGACACAGAATCAGAAGCAGGCTCCAGGCTCTGAGCTATCAGCACAGAGCCTGATGCGGGGCTTGAATTCATGAACCTTGAGATCATGACCTGAACTGAAGCCCAAAGCTTAACCGACTTAACCACCCAGGCATCCCACCCATCCAAATAGTTCTAAGGTTGTTTCCCAGGCCAGACTGATACACAAGGACTGCTTTTCTCTTAGTCAGGTGACTAATCAAATGACCTATAGGACCAAGAAGAGCTAGAGTTTCCTCCAGTTAGAATAGGCAGGCTCTTAAAAGGGCAATTATTCAGGGCTCCTGTGTGGCTCAGTGGGTTAAACATCAGACTCTTGATTTTGGTTCAGGTCATGATCTCACGGTCATGAGATAGAGCCCCATGTTTGGCTCAGTGCTGAGTGTGAAACCTGCTTAAGATTCTCTCTCCCTCTGCCTCTGTCTCTACCCCCCAAGCCCACCCCCTGTCTGTCTGTCTGTCTCTCTCTCTCTCAAAAAAAAGGCAATTATTCAAGAATATAAAGGATTTGTGAGGCACCTGGGTGGCTCAGTCAGTTGAGTCTCTGACTCTTGTTTTCGGCTCAGGCCATGATCCCAGGGTCATGGGATTCAGGCCCTGCCTGGGGCCCCAGGTGCAGCATTCAGTCTGCTTGAGAGTCCTTCTCTCCCTGCGCCCTTCTCTCATGTTTGCTCTCTCTCACTCTAACATAAATTAAAAAAAGAGAGAGAGAGAGAATGATGGATTTATATAAGAACTCAGCTCTAAAGCACAGGCACAAGAAATATTTTAATAATAATTCAATAAAGGGGAAAATTGTATCTTAATTTAATCTAAGTAATAACTATTTTTTAGCTTGACACTGATGCTGAACTTCCAGAATACACACTATACATTCAAATAATTTTTGAATCTTGTTAAATGCTTTCTAATGACGATGAGTACTTTGAATCCAGTGCAGTATAATGTTTCTATGTTTAGATGGTGATGATATGACAATGAAAGATAGGAAATCATACTTTACTCTTTTTAGCTATTGAATTAAAAGAATTAAGTTGTCTGAAAGTAATGAATTAAAATGAACTCTTCCTAAGTTATAAGGAGCAAAAATAAACTACATGAAAGACTCTCTTTATTTCTTAAAATTTAAAATTGTTGACTTTCACATTTTAGTTAATGTGTTATATCAGTGCATATATTGGCTTCAACTGGACAGAACTTTTGTTCAGTAACCAGTTTTGTGGATATGCACAAATCATTCAACTTCTCCAAACTCCAAATTCTGTATCTGTAAACTAGGACAGCAATTTCTTCCATCCATAACTGTTTCAAGACATAAATACAATGCAGGTGGTATGCTTATCATCCCACTCAGTATATAAATATTAGTAATTATTATTGTGTTAAAAGAGAAACAGAAAAGTAAAAGCTGTAAATGAAATTATTTTTGCTGATATGCAATTAAAATAGGGAAATATTTTTTAAATTTTGTTAATGTTTATTTATTTTTGAGAAAGAGAGAGAGAGACAGAGCACAAGCAGTGGAGGGGCAGAGAGAGACAGAGACACAGAATCTGAAGCAGGCTCCAGGCTCTGAGCTCTCAGCACGGAGCCGGAAAAGAGGGTCGGACCGACAAAGTGTGAGATCATGACCTGAGCTGAAGTCAGACGCTTAATCCACTGAGCCACCCAGGCGCTCCAGGAAATATTTTTTGAAGAAATTAATGCCTTCTCCCTTTTACTGTTAATTTTGCCTTTACACAATTACATATGGAGATTTCCAAGAAGGAATAAAATTTATTTTCACTTCTACTCTGTTTTCTGATTTGTATTAAAATCTTACTGGACAGAGGCGCCTGGGCGGCTTAGTCGGTTGAGCGTCCGACTTCAGCTCAGGTCATGATCTCACCACTTGTGGGTTCGAGCCCCGTGTCAGGCTCTGTGCTGTCAGCTCAGAGCCTGGAGCCTGCTTCAGATTCTGTGTCTCCCTCTTTCTCTGTCCCTCCCCTGCTCATGCTTTGTCTCTCTCTGTCTCAAAAATAAATTAATAAAAACATTAAAGAATTTAAAAAAGAAATCTTACTGGACAGTGGATGAGAATATTTAGCTTACTCTCATATAGTGTGGTTTAAAAGTCCAAATATAAATCTACAAAGTTCTAATCAAGTATAGAATACAGTGTACCTATCAACCTCCTTTTTTATTCCATCTGACTGTAATCCCTGAGTTAAAAAAGAAAAGAAAAAAGAAGCCTAAGGTAAATCAGCTTGATTGTTCAGAATACTTCATTCACAGGGCAGTGGCGCCCTATTTTCCTTTCCAGTATAGATGGAAAATGTCTTAGTAATATTCTCTAGTCATTGGATAGCATTGTCCCGTGTGACTGAGTACAGAACCAAGGGGAAACCACATACTCCCATTAACTTCCCAAGGTTCATGTATTTGGTTGTATTTGGCTTCAGGCATTCACCCACAGTGCCTTCAGAGCCACTGTTGCATTGGTTCTCAAAATCACCTATACATTTTGGATCCAGGAATCTCACCATGAAATAAGAAAGACAAAATGTGGAATGGGAAAAGAAATGGAAAATCCTGAAGGACCAAACGAAAGGTATGAGTACTGCTGGCTGAAAAGCTGAGAAGTGCCTTTACTTCACATAGCTGTGAACAAATTGAGCACATTTTCACTTCTAACATATCATTTCGTTCTAAGGAGAATCAAGGTACTAAGGAGAAATGGTTAATTGAAGGGTTCTAGAGGAAAAGTGCAAACTAGTCTGGAATATTTTATGGTGCCACAAAGTTTTAAAGTGCTAAAAAGATGACAGAACCATGTCAAACACACAAAGGGCTTTCAATAGCTAAATCTCCAACAATTTGAGCATCAAAATAAATAGTGATGGTAATCCATTTTATATTTAAAAAGTCAATAAGTCTTTGCTAATCCTAAAGAAATAAATGAGAAAAGAGAAAGATATTCCTTACAATAAAATGGAAAAATTAGACTCATAAAATCCTTTTAATAATCATAGAAATAATCAATTCAGGAAAATAAATCATTATCAGCGTATGCTAAAACCAAAAAAAAGCTTGGTGGGGGATAAAATATTTATAGTTTCAGTGTGTGTCATAACTGATTATTATCAATTATAAGGAAGATGGTAACTTTTCAGTGAAGCCTGGCAAACAACACGTTATCAAAAGTCACCAAAGTTAACATTAACAAATAATTGCAAACTGGCATCATGTGTCTTCTGTTGTGATGCACTGAGATGGACAAGAAATCATTTGTATTTCTGATGAAAACACAGAACTTGCATCTATCCATGAGGCAACAACAACAACAGCAACAACGAAACAAATTAAGGAACATTCAACAAAACCATTGGTTAGTGCTTTTAAGAAATGCCAATGTCATAAGTGGCAAAACGTGATGAACAATTCCAGAATAAAGGAGTGCTAACAGACATGAAGCCTCCGTTAAAAGAAAAATTTTATATGGGATTTTATTGGGACAATTGGCAATATTTGTATATGAATAGTAAATTAAATAATAGTATTTAACAATATCAAATATTTTATAATAGCACTGTGTATAAACGAATGCCCTTTTTTATTTTAATATTTATTTCTTTTTGAGAGAGAGAGAGGGAGAGACAGAGCATTCGCAGAGAGAGAGAGAGAGAGGGACAGAATCTGAAACAGGTTCCAGAGAGAGAGGGAGACACAGAATCTGAAACAGGTTCCAGGCTCTGAGCTGTCAGCACAGAGCCCAATGCAGGGTTCAAACTCAGGAACTCATGACCTGAGCCAAAGTCAGACACTTAGCCGACTGAGCCACCCAGGTGCCCCTAAAAGAATGTCCTTTTTATTTTTTTATTTTATTTTTTTAATGTTTATTTATTTTTGAGACAGAGAGAGACACAGCATGAGCAGGGAAGGGGCAGAGAGAGAGGGAGACACAGAATGTGAATCAGGGTCCAGGCTCTGAGATATCAGCACAGAGCCCGACGCGGGGCTCAAACTCACAAACTGTGAGATCGTGACCTGAGCCGAAGTCGGACGCTTAACGGACTGAGCCACCCAGGCGCCCCAAGAATGTCCTTTTTAAAGAACACATGCAAACTGAAATATCTAGAGATAAGCATGTATGATATCTTTAATTTACTCTAAAATTGAACAGAAATATGTACACACACACACACACACACAGAGTAAATGTGACAAAAGCTAACAATTGGTGAATGTGGGTAAAGAAAATAAGAAAGTTCATTAAAGTGTTCTTGAAACTTTTTAATTCATTTGTAATTTTTTAAAATTAAGTTCAAAGAAAAATAGAAAGAACAAAGGAGTGAAGTCCTTTTCATTCATCCTGAATTTACTTTGGTACCTTACCCAAGATTGGGAGTGGAGTCTGTCAAAGGGAAAACTATACATTTTTAATCATGGCACCACAAATACTTCCTGTCCATCTCCTTAAAAGAGGGTTTCTAGTAAAATGTTACTCGTGTATATAGCTGTTAAATTTTTCAACATTTTGTCTTTTTCATGACCCATATTACTATTAAAATAGTAATAATTACTCTAAAAATGAGAGTGCCTAAGAATTTCCTAGCAAGTTTGTAAAAATGAACATTCCTAGCCATATTCCCCAGGAATTTTAGCTCCATAAATGTGCTGTGGGCACAAGCATCTGTGTCATTAATAAGCACTCACTCCGGGTGATTCTGAAAGAGATCATCCCAAACTACCTGGAGAGAGATGCTGAAGTACTTTTGAGCTTCCTCCCAGTGGAAGCCAGCTGAGTCTCGCTTTTGCACAGGAATAAGTGCAAGTGGTTAGCAGGAGACTGAAGAAAGGTTTTTCCTGAAACCCAGAGAGCAACCATTCTGGAGCAGAAAGGAAGAATCTCCTCAGTTTTGATTTTATTCTCCAGGACCCAACAATTAATTACTTCTACCCTCAACAAAACATTTTGAACATTTTCCTTACTAATTCCTCATCATCTTCTTTCCACGGCTAGATATAAATTAGGGTTTAAATGTGTGTTAGAGATTAGAATTTATAGTCATTCCCTTTATAGCAAATCAAAATATTGGATAATTACAAATAATAAATACTTGTGAACCTGCCATTTAACTTCAAGTTATCGACATTTTTGTGATTGTTTTCTTTTTTACCAAAAAAAAAATTGTTTCTGTTGAAGTTAAAATTCTCACTGTTTGACCCTCCAGGTCTCATTCCGATACCTCATTCCCATCCCCAAGAGACAACCATCATTTGCAATGCCGTGTAAACACTTCCAGTTCATTTTCTTTACTATATATATATATATATATATATATATATATGTGTGTAGTATATATACATATATGTGTATACATATATGTACATATATATACATATATATATACATATGTACATATATAGTATATATATATAGTATATATATAATATATATATAGTATATATATATTATATATATATATACATATGTATATATATGTATATATATATATATATGTATTCTCAGAGACAATATATAGCATTTTGAGTGTTTTTCTTATTTACATAAATGACATAATATTATGTGTTACATTTTATTTTAAATTTTTTTTAAGTTTATTTATTTTGAGAGACACAGAGAGCAGAGGAGGGGCAGAGAGAGAGAGGGAGAAAGAGAGAGAGAATCCCATGCAGGCTCCATGCTGTCAGAGTGGAGCCTGATGTGGGGCTTGAACCCACAAACCACGAGCTCATGACCTGAGCCGAAACCAAGAGTCAGATGCTTAACCCACTGAGCCACCCAGGCGCCCCTTATGTGTTACATTTTGATATTTGATTTTCTCAGTCAAAATGGTTTAAACTATACATGTTGATAAAGATAACGCTAGTTCAATCAACGTGGATTTAAAATAAATGTAGCTTAAAACAATGTATATTTATTATTTCATGATTTCCATGAGTCACGAGTCCAGCCATGGTTTACCTGGTGCTCTGCTCAGAGTCTACCGGCCATAATCAAGGTAACAGTGAGAGCTATAGTCTCATCTACAGATTGAGGGGCTCTTCTATGCTGATAAAGCTGTTGGCAGAATTCAGATCCTTCAGCTGTAGTGTTGAGGACAGCAGTTCCCTTCCACGTGACCCTCTCTACTGGCAGTTCACAACAGGACAACTTAATTCTTCAAGGTCAGCATATCTGTCTTCCAGTGTGTGACAGGGAAGACTGAATACCAGATACATAAGCAGTCCTCTCTTTTATATTTTGGCAATAGAAAATATTATATATATATAATATAAAAATGGTAGTACAAGCTAAAACCATGCAGGGTGATCTTAACTAGCAGCAATAAATTATAATTCTCATTATTATTTTCCTGTCCCTCATAAAAAAAATTTGTCAAACTTTTGTCAAAACATTGACAACTCTCTTACTGTATGTTAAAAATATATAAAAAATATTTTAAAATAGTAAAACGAAAATATATTTAGAACTGTAATTTCACAGTAGAAATGTGCAGAATTCATGTTTGATTTCTTTGTAAAAGAATAAATAACAAGCCGTTTGAACAGTGCTTGCCTTCTTCTCATCATATAATTATTATATATAACAAACATCTTTTCCATGCCTTGATGAAATGTCATCGTCCTTTCTAAGTTTGAGTCAGCTTCCAAAATGTTAACCTTTTTACCTTCAATATCATGGGTGGTCTCTCAGAGTTCCTTGAATGCAAGGTGTTCTGTCTGTCTCTTCTTCTGGACATCTTCGTGCCTTCCAGCATGGCCACTTCCATCATCTGTGTCAATCAGTTCACATTTATTAGGTTCTCCATTGTCCATAACAATAGCCTCTCCTTTATGGTCATTTTGCAATTCTGTATCTTCCCTCCAAAAGTTCTTAAGAGGGTTGTGTTGTATATAGTCGACTTTTTAGAAATAATAAGTCAGGAAGTGGGAGAGGAAGATGGCGGTGTAGGAGGACTATGGGCTCACCCAGTCCTGCTGATCACTTAGATTACACCTGCACCTGCCTAAATAACCCAGAAAACCGCCAGAAGACTAGCAGAACGGATTCTCCAGAGCCAAGCGTAGACAAGAGGCCCACGGAAAGGGTAGGAAGGGCGGAGAGGCGGTATGCTCTACACAGACTGGCAGGAGGGAGCCGGGTTGGAGGGGCATCCCGCCGGCAAGGAGAGCCCTGGAGTCTGGCTTGCAAAACCGGAGGGGCCAGACTGAGTGTGTTCTGACAGCAAGCGGTACTTGACATCTGGAAGGTTATAAGCTAACAGTTCTGCTCGGAGAACGGGAGGGCTGGAGGACAATGGGAGGGAGAGTTGTTGAGCCCAGGGCGACAGAGCTCAGCTTGGCCGGGAACAAAGGCACTCGCCAGCGCCATCTCCCTCACCCATCCCCCAGCCAAAATCCCAAAGGGAACCAGTTCCTGCCAGGGAACTTGCTTGCACCAAACACCCAATGCTGTGCTTCTGCGGATCCATCCCTCCAGCTGGCTCAGGGCCCCTCCCGAAGTGGATCTCCAAAGGAAAAGCCAGCTGAGCCTGCCCCTCCCGCCCCCGTGCACCTTGCCGATCCACCCCAGCTAATACGCCAGATCCCCAGCACCACCAGCCTGGCAGTGTGCAAGTAGCCCAGACGGGCCACGCCACCCCACAGTGAATCCCGCCCCTAGGAGAGGGAAAGAGAAGGCACACACCAGTCTGACTGTGGCCCCATCGGTGGGCTGGGGGCAGACAGCAGGTCTAACTGCAGCCCCACCCACCAACTCAAGTTATTCAAGACAGCACAGGGGAAGTGCCCTGCAGTTCTGCACCACTCCAGGGACTATCCAAAATGACGAAACGGAAGAATTCCCCTCAAAAGAATCTCCAGGAAATAACAACAGCTAACAAACTGATCAAAAAGGATTTAAACAATAGAACAGAAAGTGAATTTAGAATAATAGTCATAAAATTAATCGCTGGGCTTGAAAACAGTATAGAGGACAGCAGAGAATCGCTTGCTACAGAGATCAAGGGACTAAGGAACAGTCAGAAGGAGATAAAAAATGCTATAAATGAACTGCAAAATAAAATGGAGATGACCACGGCTCGGATTGAAGAGGCAGAGGAGAGAATAAGTGAACTAGAAGATAAAATTATGGAAAAAGAGGAAGCTGAGAAAAAGATAAAAAAATCCAGGAGTATGAGGGGAAAATTAGAGAACCAAGTGATGCACTAAAGAGAAATAATCTACGCATAATTGGTATTCCAGAGGAGGAAGAGAGAGGGAAAGGTGCTGAAGGTGTACTTGAAGAAATAATAGCTGAGAACTTCCCTGATCTGGGGAAGGAAAAAGGCATTGAAATCCAAGAGGCACAGAGAACTCCCTTCAGACGTAACTTGAATCGATCTTCTGCACGACATATCATAGTGAAACTGGCAAAATACAAGGATAAAGAGAAAATTCTGAAAGCAGCTAGGGATAAATGTGCTCTAATATATAAAGGGAGACCTATAAGACTCGTGACTGATCTCTCTACTGAAACTTGGCAGGCCAGAAAGGAATGGCAGGAGATCTTCAATGTGATGAACAGAAAACATATGCAGCTGAGAATCCTTTATCCAGCAAGTCTGTCATTTAGAATAGAAGGAGAGATAAAGGTCTTCCCAAACAAACAAAAACTGAAGGAATTTGTCACCACTAAACCAGCCCTACAAGAGATCCTAAGGGGGACCCTGTGAGACAAAGTACCAGAGACATCGCTACAAGCATGAAACCTACAGACATCACAATGACTCTAAACCCGTATCTTTCTATAACACTGAACATAAATGGACTAAATGTGCCAACCAAAAGACATAGGGTATCAGAATGTATAGTGGACTATTTAGATCATTTACTATAGTAAATGAAATTTGTGCATGTCAGAACTGTGCAAAGCAAGGACTAACTATATATTGTCACCTGACCACAACAGTGACATTCTATCACCTTTACCACATTTTGTTAGTCACAAGTGATAGGTCCTGCTCAACTCAAGGAGTGGGGATTATACAAAGCATAACACCAGAGTAGGGAGAGGGGATGATTATGGAGGCCTTCTCAGAATTCTGCCTATGATTGTGTTTATAATTTTACTAATTCTGGTTAATTTTGTAGCACAATACATTCCTACCAGGACTATATGACGGTTCCTGACTCTCCACAGTTTCACTGAAACTTGGTATTATCAGATATTTATTTTTGCCAGTTCAATAATTGAAAAGCATGATCATTATTTGAAATTTCACTTTCTTGTCATTAAAATTTAGTAACTTTTATGTTTTTAGACAATCTTCTTCCTCTTTTTCGAATTACTTATATTCATTGATTATTTTCCCATTCTTCATAGTTTTCATTTTATTTCCTAGGAGTAGTTTATGTAATCTAGATAGTAATTCATAGTATATTGCATATGATGAAAATGTATGTTCTCAGTCTGATCTGTGCCTTGAATCTAGTTAATCATGTCTCTTTTAGCATAGAAGTTTTAATTTGAATGCATTAAAATTTATCAGTCTTTCCCTCTGTGCCATTTTAAAAATACTGCCCAAGCCCTAAACCAATGCCATTATTTTTTCTTCATAAAAATAACACCAAAGTATAGAATTAACAATTGGTTGTTAAATCAATGAAAATTATTATAAATGTGTCACAACAACTATTTTCAATTCTAAATATCCAGAGTTAAAATTTAATATCAAAAGCAAACATAAAATTAGGAGGAATTAAAACAAATCATGATTTGCTGTATTAACTGCATTCTCCAAAAAAAAAATAAATAATGCGTTATGACGGCAATCTTTTCCAATAGGACATAGGCAGAAGATACCAAAGACAATTTCAGACTGAGCAAAAAAAGGAATATGACTGAGATATTTTGGAAAATTTACACCCAAAGTTAAATGAAAAGTGCTACTATTTATTTGTAAAATCTCAAATGCATTCGAATGGCAACATTATTATAAAAATTGTCCACTACAAACTCAAAGCATCACTTTGATCTGTTTGGCCCAGACAATTTCTTTCCTAGGATATGAGCTCTGTTTTCTTTTTCTTTTTCTTTCCAAGTAGGTTAATACAAAAGCACTTCAGATAATAAGAAAGCCAAAGGATTGAGTCTTTTCATCAAAACATGAAATGGAAAGGCTGTGAAATTAAAGATAGAGATCTGTTTATTTGTATAGAGACAAATTAAAAATGCATCTGTAAAACAAAACAGTCAGCTTTTTTGTAGTTGGTGTTCATCTGAGCTAATCTAAAGCACGTGTGCACGCGCGCGCGCACACACACACACACACACACACTATATATGAAATCTTCCCATTAAAAAGTAATTAGAAATGACTTTTAAAAATAGCCTCCCAAATTCCCTTTGTATAATTTCCGACAACCCCTTCATCTTATCAAGTTTTTTGTTAAGACTGTCATTATGCTAACTGGATTGTGCTTCTTTTTTGTTTCTACTAAATGGTTCTAGGGGGACAAAATATTCTCTTGTGTTTAAAATAAGTTTAACCTATTTAATACATATTGTTTCACATAGAAAATATGCACACCTTTAAAAATCTATTTCTGTTACTTATGTACTCAGTATCAATATGCAAAGAGAACACTGTAATTCAGCAAGATTCTCCGCAAGGATCCTCTTAACAAATCCAAAGTCTAGATATCTGGTAATATAACCTGAGGCTGAAGAATTCTATAGCCCAACCTACCACCTTGTGGATTGCAGTTTATTCCCTGTGGGTAATACATCAACATCTGAAAACCTGAATGGAAGTTTTAAAAGAAAAAAAATTTTCAGACATGAAAACTTCAAAATCAACCTCCAGATGGTTTCAATGCAGTTTAAAATTTCAGCCTCAGAAATTCTCTGTAGGATTTTCTACCTTTTTAATTCTTTGGTCTAAGAAATATTCAGTATAGTGTTTTCTATTGCTCTTTTTGAATTTTCCTTCTATTTTCATAGCTAGCATTTATTAATGACCATTTATTTTTGAACCCTCATTAAAGGGCAAAAAGCGCAGATTTAAGAAGTCTCTTCTAAGGTATGGTCTCGCACTGAGAGACAGAAATGTCTGAGGAATGAAGAATTGCCATGGGATTGCAATAGTTTAGGAATGGAGACAAGCTCACCGTACTCACTCTAAATATACCCCCCTTCTCCTGGGGTAGGGGGCAACTTAAAGGGACTAAATATGCCCTCAGACCTCCTGTTATGTAGGGCCAAAGGAAATCCCAGCAGAAAATGAGGGAGAGGAAAATGTGTTCAGGGTATTTGACCCCTTGGCTCCCTTATAACACGTGACCAGAAGTCACTGCTTCTGGCAAGGTAGCCAACTTCTTCTCCTCCCAGCTTCCTAGAACTGCTCTCCCCAGCCCCTTTCAGGCTGAGTGTGGTACCAGCTTTGCAGCTACTTGCTCTGTTATTCCACTATCCTTTGTGGTTCCCCTACGCTCACACTTTTTAAATAAATTGCCTTTTGTAAATAAACTCATCTCAAATGATCCTATTTTAAGTATGCCATATTTTATCAGAACTCCTGATACATTTACTATAAGAAATTTATCTAATTTAAAATCAGTGATTCTCGGGGGCCTGGGTGGCTCAGTTGGTTAAGCATCCAACTTCAGCTCAGCTCATGATCTCACAGTTCCTGAGTTCGAGCCCCACATCGGGCTCTGTGCTGACAGCTTGGAGCCTGGAGCCTGCTTCTGATTCTGTGTCTCCTTCTCTCTCTTTCTCTCTCTCTCTCTCTCCTGGTCCCTCCCCCCACTCACTCTCTCTCTCTCTCAAAAATGAATAAACATTAAAAAATTAAAAATCAGTGATTCTATAGGCAAATTATAGGTATATTTTACACACACAATTTTTCTTATTCAATTACTCAGTGGCCACTAACAGCATGACAACTATTTTGAGGCAGTTTAGACTTTTTGTGTGTGTGTGTCTAAAAGATATCTTGAGAGATTCAGATTGTGTATGCCAGTTTGTGCCTGGACCAGTCACATGAACTAAAGGAGCTCATATTTTCTCACATAGGAGCAGAAAAGACAGCATGTGTTGGGAGTGAAATAACAGGGACCAGAAGAATAAGTTGAGTTGTGCTGGAATAATTCACCGGAGGAGCCACCAGGATGGCCACCCCTATAAAAGAGCAGCAGATATGACGTGAGCAGGAGAGGAAGGACGGCTGTGAGAAGGGAACTTTGTGAGCGTTACAGGGACTGTACTGGTATGAAGGGCTAATAAGAGCTGCTGGAAGAGTCTGGCCTGAGGGGTTCAGAACCATTTGAGAAATTTATGTGGACTATGGATCTACTGCTGGAAAAATGTCACCAAGGACTTCCTGAGCCGTTGCAGTTCTGAGAGAACATGGGGAGGAAAGTAAGGAGGTAACTTGTGTTTTCTACACAGAATAAGAGCAACCAGCTTGGCTGTGTGGTGTGTTGGGGAGTAGGAAGTGATGCTTGTCCTTGAAATGCGGTCCTCCATAGGCAAGGACTCAATCAGAGGAGGATAAGCAGATACCTTCTCAATATTTGATCGTGGGCTTCATAACAGACTCGAATCTTGTCCTAAAATGTGCTGGACCCAGCTCGAACGCAAGCACCGTCTCCCAGTTCCTTTCCTTTTTGAACCCTATTTCTAGTATATTTATTACAACAGAGTTGACTGACGCAGACGGGATCAGATGTAGCCTGGCTCTTACTGGGGAATGCCTAGAAGGAATAGGAGACATGAACCTTCTCCAGGTAGAAATCACCTGCCCAAGGTAAAAACTCTCCTAAAAATGGTCTCCCAGTTGAGTTAGCCCAGCCCCCTGGGAAAGGAAATTGGGCGTTGGATTAGGGGAGGAATCTTTGAGTCTTGAAGTGATAGAGGCCTAGATACTACCAGTAAATACCATGTCAATTTTCTCATTGACTCCTTTAAGAAAAGAAGACATCACATACCCACTAATTGAATAAATATTAAAATATCATATAAAATAAGCCAAGTACTATTCTGGGTACAAGGGGCCCAACACTGTGCAATACAGACAATACTGCCTCATGGCACTTAGAGTCTAGTGAGGAAAGAGGGACAACAAACAAGATTAGTGAGTCAGAAATGTAGTGTGTTCTAATGGTGGTAAGTGCTAAGGGGAAACTGAAAAGGGACCAAGGAAGAAGTAAAGGAGGGAAATTGGTCGAATACTGGGAGAAGAGGGTCCCAAGCATAATAAACAAATTCAAAGGCCCTCAATGGAAGTCTTATGTTCCAGGAACAACAAGGGGCCAGTGCAGCTGGAATGGAGTGTACTAGATAGAACACAACAAAAGGAGAGGTCAGGAAGCAAAGGGACCTAGATGTGGTGAGGCCATCGTAAGGACGTGTAGTGAGATGGGGGCAATGACAAAGGGGTGACACTTTGAAGACCATCCTGGCTGCTGTGTTGATCATGGCTGCAGAACGCCAAAGGCTGAAGCAGGAGACCAGTTAGGAGGCCACTCAAATAGCACAGCCAGAGACTTGGTGGCGTGGACAGGGTGTTAGTAGGTGAGGCGGTGAGATCTGGTCCACTTCTGACTGTGTTTTGGATGCAGAGACTGCAGGCTGTGATGGTGCAACCCTTGTTACACTTCCTTCTGTGCCAGAGGGAGACTCTTGCACAATGTCTGACCCACGTCTGGTTGGAAAACGGCCTATGTAGATTTGCCGAGGGTAGCAAATATACACCAGTTGAGAAGGAGGTATTTAATAGGAGGAAAACCATTATTCTTAGAGTTAGCAACCTCTCAAGTAGAAGATTTGCTTTCATCAAATTTATATTTCTTAATGATGTCATGGTATACAGGAGAAAAAAAATTATATAAATCTTTCAAAGGGGCTATGGAGTGCTAATCATCAAGCATTTGTTTTTCTGAGTGCATTATTATTATCTGAGTTGAGGGCTAGTGCTAACAGGATGAGAACGCTGAAGGAATTTTCCCTAGTGCTGTGGATGTTTTATCCACTAGCACTCAAAGGCATTATGCTGAACATCTACAGGGTCCTCTGAAAATATATCAGACCTCAGGGAAGCATTGGCTTCAAATCACAGGAAAAAAACCTACATAGTGGAAAATAAATATTTAATTAAATTTTAATTAAATGTCTACAAATGCATAACCTTATGTCAACTTCATTAATTGTTAAATTTTGAATGCTTTTTTTTTTTGAGAAAGAATGAGCAGGGTGTGGGTGGAGAGAGGGAGACAGAGAGAGACAGAGAGGGAGACAGAGAGAGATTTGTAAGCAGACTCCATGCTCATCACAGAACGCCATGCGGGGCTCCATCCCATGATTCTGGGATCATGACCTGAGCCGAAATCAAGAGTCGGATGTTTAGCCAACTGAGCCACCCAGGAGCCCTATTAAAATTTGAATTCTAAAATAAACGTCATGATATATGAGAACAATTTTAGGTTACAGTTTCTCACTTTGCAAGAATCCGTGAGTTATCATGATTAATACAGTACAATTAGAACCAATTGTAATTTTATTGTAAGTCACTTCTTGCTAAATAACTTAAAAAGCAAAGTTATAACCATCTTTTCAAAATTGCTTATTGAAAAAATATTGAATGTGTTATTTGGGTGTCTTATCACATCTCAGAAAGGGGAGATAAAATATTTAATGGAAGTTTCAGGGGACCTCTGGGGGAAACAGAAACATTGACTGGGGGACTTTATTAAATAAGTGTCTTCCTTCCCCATGGAGTCCTTGGTGAAAAGCCTAATCTCGTGGAGTTAGGATCCACCAAAATGCTGATCCTGCTTCAAGGTAGCATTGGAGCAAGATCAGAGGCTGCCGAGGAGGAGAAAATTAAGTCTGGATAGCACTGAAATATGCCAAATGTTGACTCTGACCATGTTTTAAATTAAACAGGCTAAAAGGAATAAATACAGAGATCATTGTTTTGAAAAAATGTTGTAAACTGAAGTTTTGGTTTTAGTTTGCAAAAGGTATGGATTCATTATGTTCAAGAATTTTTGTGGTATGTTTATAATTTGTAGATTGTCTGGCAGAAAGGAAAATAAAGCTTACTGCTTTAAGAATGAACATACCCTCTTAGAAAAGGGAATAATAAAAATGAATTATCCAGAATATTTTCCCTGGCCTTAAACAAAGGGAAAGCTACAAACCACAGCAGCATGTAACAGTTCCATAACAAGGAAAGGGCTGAATATGCTGATCGGAGTATTTCCAACAGTTAACAAGAGGGGGATAAGAAGTAAAAATAGCTTAAACAAAATTACTTCCAGCAATAAATTGTCATCTTATTAAAATGTAAGTTGCTGGGTGCTGTATGTATTAAATCACAGAAATAAAGGCAAGATTTGCACCAAGATTTATAGCCATTATGAGATAATGATTAGAAATGTTGCCGTTTTTCAAGTTTGATAGCTTGAAATGCCAAACTTGAAACACCTTCCATTCCTATTTTGCACCTGAAATATGCCCACCCCAAACTCCCAATCCAAAGAAAATATAGTGAGGATCTATCTCTGTCTTTTTCTTTGTTGTCCAATATGTTATTTCCTATTTGTCACAAACTCCAAAAAGGTTACCATTTTTATTTTTTATTTATCATTTATCATTAAGTGAAAGGAAGACTAAGTTTAACAAAGGTCTCATGTTCTTCTTCTTCTTTTTTTTAATCCACAATTTCAGAATATAGTGGTCTAATGGGGGTTTTCTTCCTAAACCAATTGCAACAGGGGCAATGGGCTAAAAGCCCATTGAAATCACTGGGCAGGAAGGACAATGGAACATTCAAAGGCACAAATTTGGGATTCAGACAGCTCTGGGTTTGAATCAAAGCTTTGCTTCTTACTGACCAGCCTTCTTACTAACTTCTATCAGACTCAGCTCCTTAATTGGTAACTCAGGGGTTTGTAGAAATTATATTATTAGATATAAGAAAGACATTATCAAACTTACAGTGTTAGAATTCTATGGTGAACCACATCATGTCCAGTTCATTGGCATATATATATGTATATATATATATATTTTAATGTTTTTATTTATTTTTGAGAGACAGAAGGAGAGAGTGCGAGCAGGGGAGGAACAGAAGAGAGGGAGACACAGAATCTGAAGCAGGCTCCAAGCTCTGAGCCACCGCACAGAGCCCAGAGCGGGGCTCATACTCGTGAACTGCGAGATCATGACCTGAGCTCAAGTCGGACCCTTAACCAACTTAACCACCCAGTCACCCCAAATGGCTTATATGTTTAAGAGGAAACTACAAAAGGTAAACTTTCGAAATCACTTATACTTATTTTTGGAATATTTACTATAAAAATGTTCCATTATGAAATTAATTAATCTACTCAGAATAAGCTTTCTAATCAACAAATACAATATACAACCATGTACTAGAGTTGGTATTCAAGGCCACAGTACCTCAAACTTTAGGTTGGATACATTTGATGGCCCATCAGTTACCTGGTCATTAAGGATATTTTCACCATTCCTAGGCTACTGAGTGTGAATCCTATGCCAGACCTCTTCAGGGAGAGGTCCTAAAGCTTCAGCCAGAGACTATGACATTCAAGAGTTAGTAGAGGGACAAAAATGCAACCCAGCTGTGGCAGCAAGTCCCCTTGAGCTATGAGTTGTCATACTTGGTATAGTACAGAGTTATAATCTGCACAGCCTGCTATTCCCTGACTGATTTGTCACCCTGGGACATTCCTTTTCCCTCCCTACTAAAACTGGTTATATTCAAACTAAAGAACTCCAATGTCTTGTTCCTAGATATGATTATTGAACAAATTTGTCTCTGTTGCCCTTGGCCCTCTAGCTACAGGATATTTCTGTTATGCAAAGTAGACATTCCTCATTTATTGATGCTATATAATGCCGAGTCCAGCACTGAAACATAAATCCTCAATTCACAGATTAGATGAGTTACTATATTTTAAGTACTTAGACCTATGCTTGGCACATTATTTTTTATTTATTTATTTATTTATTTATTTATTTATTTATTTATTTATTTATTTTGAGAGACAGAGAATGCGAGCAGGAGAGGGAGAGAGAAAGAGAGAGAGAGAGAGAGAGAGAGAGAGTCCCAAGTAGCAGCTCCGCACTGCCAATGCAGAGCTCAATGCCGGGCTTGAACTAACGAACCATGAGGTCACCACCTGAGTCAAAACCAAGAGTTGGATGCTTAACCGACTGAGCCACCCAGGCATCTCTGGCACATTATTAATATCCTGTTAGTTCTTGCTTTTAAGAGTCAGAGAAAAGCAAAAACCCTCAACTGGTGTAGCCACATGGGGTCAGGGTAAAGAATTTGTTTTGGCTTAAAAAGTAGATAAGACTTTGATTCAAATCTCAGGCATATGAAACATAAGACAATTTTCTTCCTTAAGTCGCTGTTGCAGGCCATGAGTAAGGCTTAGAATTCCTACCTGCACATAGACAGGAGCCCAGTCACACATCAGCTGTGATCTTCTCTTCTTTAGAGGTAGCTTCAGCAAAATGAGAAGGTAACCCCAGAATTGTGTGGGATGATACGTTGTTTCTGTTCCCTCAGAAGGATCTGTCAACCTGAGAAAGATTTAGAATTCAGCATAGGAATGTTTGAGCATATCTACCCCATAACTTTTATATATTTGGATTAAGGAGTTTTTGTATTTTATGTGCTTGAAAGGTTAAAAAAATGTAAACCATAAAAATAAATTTAAGCATACTTGATTTAGGCTTGTGATTTTAAGTTGAAATCTTACCATTTATATACAGTGTTAGAACATTTAATAGTCTTTAGGATTCAACATATTTATATATTAATTAGAAGTTATTTAAGTGCTCAAGAAGATTTTAAGTCAGTGAAATATTTAAAGAGAAATAGAAAATATTCTCTTTATCGATGCTGTTTATAACATTTGCAGGTATCTAATTAAATTGGAAATGTGATCAAATTTTATTCAAAGACCCCCTCCCTTAAAGTGATTGCTAAAATGTGCTAAGCTTATATATATATATATATATATATATATATATATATATATATATATATATATATATATAAAGGATTTCTAAGGACTACACTTTAAAATTTTGTAAGGAATGGATGTTGATTTTTAAAAAACAACCACAGAATTCATTATTATCATCATCACCATTATCATTGTTGCCTATATTAGTCTCCTAGGGTTCCATAACAAAGTTCTGTCAACTGGGTGGCTTAGACAACAGAAATTTTTTGTCTCACAGTTCTGGAGGCCAGAAATCCAAGATCAATATGTCAAAAGCGTTGGCTCCTTCTAAGCTGTGTGAGGAAGATTCTGTTCCATGCCTTTCCCCTAGCTTCTGGGGATTTACTGGCAATCTTTGGTCATAGAAGCTTTATCCCAATCTCTGCCTTTGTTTTCACTTAGTGTTCTCCCTATGTTCAAGTTTCTCCCTATGTAACTATGGCACCTGGGTGGCTTAGTCAGGTAAGTTTCTGACTCTTGGTGTCAGCTCTGGTCATGATCTCACGGTTCGTGAGTTTGAGCCCCACATCGTACTCTGTGCTGACTGTGCAGAGCCTGATTGGGATTCTCTCTCTTTCTCTCTGCCCCTCCCAAACAACAAGTTTCCCTCTGTAACTAAATTTCCCCATTTGATAAGGAATCACACATACTGGATTAGAGAAACTCTAACGACCTCATTTTAACTTTAGTACCTCTGTAAAACTCTATCTCCAAATAAGATCACATTCTGAGGGACTTGGCATTAGGACTCTAATATATTTTTTTTTTGTGAGAGACATTTCAACCTATAATGTTGCTTATTACAGGTTTCCACACTTTTTTCAGTCATGTTTAACTTCTCTTCATAAATTTGTGTTTTGCTTATATAATGTACCAATTCTTAAATTGATACACTAATACTGTGTGATCACAGTCCTGTGTTCAAATCCCACCTCCGCTACTCATTCAGTGTGTAAATTAGTTTCTCTCGTTTTATTTTGGCAAAATGGAAATAGTAATATGCTTTTTGCAGTGCTATTACATGGGCTAAATAAAGTAAACCCCCCAGAGGGATTTCTTGTAAATAAAGGAATCTCAGTAGGTGGAAGCTACGACTACTTACTGCTATTGTTAATACTAAATTGTCTCTGTTTACAGTTATTATCTTGGAGACAAAGACATATTTTTGTGTATATTTGAATTACAGGTCATGTTAGTGTCCTCTACCTGTTATAATAAACCTTAGTGGCTACCAAACCTTAGTGGCTTAAAACAACACAATTCTGGGGCACCCGGGTGGTTCGGTTAAGAGTCCTACTCTTGATTTCATCTCAGGTCATGATCTTGCAGTTCGTGGGTTTGAGCCCCACATCGGGCTCTGTGCTGACAGTGTAGTGACAGTGTAGAGCCTGCTTGGGTTCTCTCTCTTTCTCTCTCTCTCTCTCCCCACCTCTCTCTCTCTCTCCCCACCTCTCTCTCTCTCTGCCCCTCCCCCACTCCCGAGTACTTTCTCTCTCTCTCTCTCTCTAAATAAATAAACATTTAAAGCACACACACGCGCGCGCACGCACGCGCGCACGCGCGCGCGCGCGCACACACACACACACACACACACACACACACACACACACACATTCTCTATAGTTCAGAAGTCTAAAATGAAGCTCACCAGGCTAACATCAAGGTGTTAGCAGGGCTGGTTCCATCTGGAGACTCCAAGGCAGAATCTGTTCCTGCTTCTTCCGGCTTCTAGAGGCTGTTGGTATTCCGTGCCTTATTGCCCACATCACTCCAATCTGTTCTGATTGTTCTCATTCCAGAGCCTTCTCTCTGATTGTAATTCTACTTCCTCCTGCTCATAAAGACCCTTGTGATTATGACGGGGTACTCAGGATAATGTCTTCATCTTTAGACCAATAATTCAATCATGTCTGCAAAGTCCTAACTTTTAACATGTAACGCAACATATATTTACAGGGTGCAGGGATTAGGGCACAGACATCTTTGGGGGCCATTATTTAGCTGATCACATCCTTTTTTGCTTTAAAACATTTCTCTCAACACCTGAGAACTAGGATTCTTGCTGAGTTGTAGCAGACCCCAGGACATGGCAATAATAAATGTTTATATATGTGATTGTGGCATTGGTTAAATTCACTATTGCCTAGTATGGGAAGAGGGAGTATTTTACAGATGGGAATAATGAAGCAGAAAGGGGGAAGGAAAAGCCGGGCATTAGTGGTGTTCTACAGAAAATGTCACTGTACCGCTCAAATGGAATATTGAGTTTCAGCTCAGACTCCAAGAAGAAAATTTTATTTCCTGGAAAGGGGATTTAATTTATTGGCACCCTGCTTCACATGGTGAAACCCAGCAAGCTTGGGAGGAGGAATCCAAGGGACAGAGAAGACTGGTATCCAAGAGCAGGGACAACCAAGGTGCTGCATAGTCCAAATGGGAATGGAGCGCCACATCCCACAGGTGTCTCTCCCACACCTTCCTCAGAAGGGCCTTAGAAAGCAAGAGATGCACACAGGAGACTTCAGATTCAGAAGTTCAGAGCCGTATTCCCTCTTTCTCCTTCCAGAATTTCTTACTGGTTTTAATACTGACCTGGATGTATTCATGTTAAAATTAAAATTCAGGAAGAGTTTGGAGATAGAATTCACAGGATGAAAGTAAAAAGGAGATACTGCTAGAATTAGAAGCAACTGACCAAGATTGTGACTTCTACTAATACGGCAGATATCACTAATATCATCCAGGCAAAACATCAATACATTCTGGATACTATATAACAAACATCTTTTTAAATGTATAGCTTAGCTTTTGAGAAATCAAGCTAAATCCTCCAGGGGCCAAAAATAAAAAGGAAGCTGAAAGCCAGAGAATTATTTGCTGCCTTGGAGGCACCTGGTTTTAAAGGTCTTCCTTGACTTTAAGCATGTTAATTCAATTATGCATGTAAAAGTTTTTGAGGATGAAATAACCACCCCAAAGTAGAACATCTCAACCAAGAGTGGAGAAATTATGCACACGGAGAAAAAACGAAAAGCAGAGACTACTTGAGAGAGACAGTAGAAATCCTTTTCATCTTGGACTTAAAAAATCTTTCTGAGCAATTGACAAAAAAACATCATGCAAAACATAATTTTGAGGTGGGGTGAAAACAAATTTTCTTTTTGTCTTTTACAAGTGGAGGGACACCTTTATTTTTGTTATTTGAAAAAAAATTAACCTAGTTGACACACAATGTTACATTTGTTTCAGGTGTATAGCATCGTGATTCCACATCTCTGATGTTACACTGTGTAACTAGCTACCATTGGTCACCATGCAATGCTGTTATAATACACTGACTACATTCCCTGCAATGTACCTTTCATCCCTGTAACGGACTCATTCCATAACTGATAGCCTGTATCTCTCACTCCCATCCACTAATTTTGCGCACTCTCCTCCGGTTTGGTAACCCTCAGTTTATTCTCTATATTGATGGGGCTGTCTCTGCTGTTTTGTTTTGTTTTTAGATTTCACATATAAATGAAGTCATTGGTTATTTGTCTTCCTCTGTCTGACTTATTTCACTTAGCGCAATGCCCTCTAGGCCCATCCATATTGTTGCAAATGGCAAGACCTCATCCTTTTTTATTGCTGAGTAGTATTGCATTGAATGAATACCACACTTTCTTTATCCATTCATTTATCAATGGACACTTGAGTTGCTCCCACATCTTGGCTACTGTAAATAATGCAGCAATAAACATAGGGGTGCATATATCTTTTCAAATTAGTGCTTTCACTTTCTTTAGGTAAATACCCAGTAGTGGAATTACTGGATCACATGGTAATTATATTTTTTAATTTTTTGAGGAACCTCCATACTGTTACCCACAGGGGCTGCACCAATTTACATTCCCACTAACAGTGCACAAAATTTCCTTTTCATCCACATCCTTACCAACAGTCATTATTTCTTGTCTTTTTGATTCCAGCCATTCTGACAGGTGTAAGGTGATATCTCACTATAGTTTTGATTTGCATTTCCCTGATGATTAGTGATGTGGAGACTCCTTTCATGTACCTGTTTGTCATTTGTTTGTCTTCTTGGGGAAAATGTCTATTCAGGTTCTCTGCTTATTTTTTAATCAGATTATTGGTTTCTTTTAATGTTGACTTGTCTGAGTCCTTTTTGGATATTAACCCCCTATTAGATGCATCATTTGCAAATATCTTCTCCCATTCAGTAGGCTAACTTTTTGTTTCATGGATGGTTTCCTTCACTGTGCAGAAGCTTTTTATTTTGGTATAGTCCTAATACTTTATCTTCGCTTTGGGTTCTTTTGCCTGAGGAAACGTATCTAGAAAAATGTTGCTAAGATCAATGTCAAAGAAATTACTGCCTGTGTTTTCTTCTAGGAGTTTTATAGTTTCAAGTCTCACACTTAGGTCTTAAATTTATTTTGAGTTTATTTTTGTGTTCGTATAAGAAAATGGTCTAATTTCATTCTTTTGCATGTAGCTGTCTAGCTTTCCCAGTACCATTTACTGAGAGGACTGTCTTTTCCTCATGTATATTTTTACTATTTTGATCATAGATTAATTGACCATAAAAGCATGTGTATATTTCTGGGATTCTCTGTTCTATTGATCTATGTGTCTATTTTTGTGCCAGTATCATACTGTTTTGATCACTATGGTTTTGTAGTATATCTTGAAATTTGTAATTATAATATCTTCATCTTTGTTTTCTCTCAATATTGCTTGGATATTCAGGGTCTTTTGTGGTTCTATATAAATTTTAGTATTACTTGTTCTAGTTCTGTGAAAAATGCCATTGGAATTTTGATAGGGATTTCATTGAATCTGTAAACTACTTTGGGTGGTATGGACATTTTAACAATGTTAAATTTTCTAGCTCATGATCATAGAATATCATTCCATTTGTTTGTATCATCTTAAATTTCTTTTATCAACATTTTATAGTGTATTTAGAGTACTGATATTTCACCTCTTTTTTTTTTTAACGTTTTATTTATTTTTGAGACAGGGAGAGACACCATGAACAGGGGAGGGTCAGAGACAGGGAGACACAGGATCTGAAACAGGCTCCAGGCTCTGGGCTGTCAGCACAGAGCCCGACGCGGGGCTTGAACTCACTGACTGCGAGATCATGACCTGAGCCGAAGTCGGCCGCTTAACCCACTGAGACACCCAGGCACCCCTCACCTCTTTAGTTAAGTTTATTCCTAGGTATTTGTTTCTTTTTGGTGCAATTTTAAATGGAACTATTTTCTTAACTTCTCTTTCCACTATTTTGTTATTAGTGTACAGAAATGAAACAGATTTATGTACATTATATCCTGCAACTTTACTGAATTTATCTATTATTTGTAATAGTGTTTTTTGGAGTCTTTAGAATTTTCTTTGTATAGTATCATGTCATCTGTAAATTATTTTCACTTGTGTCTGTGTGATACCACTGTTTCTTATCCCTGTCACTCCTCTGACAAGAGTTTCGCAAAATCTATTACGAGATGAACTTTCATTCTGATATTCTCCAGCAATTTTTCTTATTCTTTTCACATTATCCCTAGGTGATCTCACCCTTCTTCATGGCTTCAATTATAATATATACATGCTGATAAAGTCAATGCTTGATTTTCTCCTTAGCTCAGATCTATGTATTTTATGCCCTACTAGATACTTCCATTGAGTGTCCCATAAGCACCAGGTTTTCTATATTAAAGATGAGCTCATTATCCTCCCCATAAAATATTCTGTTATTCCTTATATCAGATATAAACATCACCTTTTACCTAATTGCCCACGTTAGGGATCTAACTGTCATCCTCTACTCTTCCTTCTCTCCTACATACTCAGGCATGGAAAGCCACTGGACCATGTGCAAGTCATTGATTATGATACTGACTTTGAAATATTTCAAATATTCTTTATCATCCTAGTCTCATTAGAGTCTTGCTGGAGAGGTGTTGTATAATTATTAGCTATCAGGTATTATAGATTACACATCCAGAATTGTCTCTATCTAATAATTGGGAGGTAAATTAGAAGTATGAGAGTACATTCTAGAATAAAAATTTATAATTTTTGAAAATTTGAGGTGTATGTTTATTAAACTTTGGCGTATGGATTTTTAAAAATTTGATTCTTGAGAAAGTCCATGTTGTATTCAATGGTGGCACTTTGCATATAATTTTTTAAGTGTGAGTTGACAAATTGTAACATGAGTTAACTGAAATAAAGTCCTCAATGGTATTTAAATCCAAAACATATAATTAGGACAATGTAAAAATTAATAAAATGATTCAAAAAGAGAAAATGAAAAGAACAATAATCAATCATTTAAATTTAAATTTCACCATCTTGTATTCACAGTGTTTCTGTTCCTACTTAGGGAAAGAAAAGAATATAAGAAGAAGAGAATAAATTTTTTAATGTGTTTTTCTTCACTATTTTATTTTTTTCTTTGGTTTTTAAAATATAGATATGAATTATTTTATTTGAGAGAGGTACTTTGTATTTGATAATAAAAACTAATAATAACATCTAGATGATTCTATTTTTTTGATAGAAATTCTAATTTTGTATACTTATCTTTTTTCTTTGGAATTTAATTAAAAAATCAAGAAGAGGTATAGAAAGGAGCATACATGGCAAAGAAAACTTTCTCAATTTCATCATTATATTTGTATACGATAGCTCATTTATAATATAAAAAAGTATTTAAAATCACCATTTTTATTTTTGATAGGCTTATTTTAAAATTTTTGGAATATATTGTTCAATTTGGTAAGATATAACCTCAAAGCTGAGTAAAAATGTGTCTGCAGAATGAGACTTTTTTTTACATTTCTTTGAAGTTCCTTTAATAATAGAATAGGTAGTAGGAATAAACAAGAAAATTAGCATTATAAAAAATTACCATTGAAAAATCACCAAAGTATAGAAAACAATAGATGTTTATAAACATTGTTTAGGGAAAACATGTTTAAAAAATATTCACTTGTGCTAAATAACAAAAGAAAGTTGAAGTAAAAATCTATCAATACCAGTAAGGAAAAAAAATTGGTAATGCCCAATCCTCACATCATTTAAAGCACTAAAGAAAGGAATTCCTCTCCCAATCAGAAAATTTTAAAAGCCTATTGGGGAATTCTATGACTTTCACAAAACTGTGGCAAGTAAACATTTATTAGTAGACTTGATTTTGAAATCATGCATGGCTAAAATACTCATGTTTTCTGTTTTTCATGCTTTTATTATTTTCATTGCCCTAATGGTCTTTTTGATCATTCATTTACTTGAGAATGTCTTCATCCTTTGTTCCTAGTAAAGAGCTCCTAAAACCTTTGTCATTTCTTGAGTGATAGGAGTCAGAGGAGCATCTTTTATTTTGCATGACAAGCCCTTTTCAACCATACCTGTGTTTGTACTAACTAATTGACTCTCAGAAGATGGGGGCTGGTTACTAGAGGAACTAACCAAGTGATTACAAGGTTGAACCTTTCAACCCCCACCCCCCCCCCCAACTTCCAGGGAGGGGAGAGGGGTGAGGAGTGATTTAATCACAATGGCCAATGATACAATCAATCATGTCCACATAATGGGATCTCCATAAAAACCTAAAGAAAGAGTTTGAAGAGCTTCCAAATTAGTGAACACATGTATATGCTGAGAGGGTGGCATACCCTAATTCCAAAGGGAAAGAAGTTCCTGTTCTCAGGACCCTTGCAGACTTTACTTTATGTACCTCTTCATCTGGTCATTCATCTTTATCCTTTACAATATCCTTCGTAATAGACTTGTCAACATAAGTAAAATATTTGCCTGAGTTTCATGGGCCATTATAACAAATTATTGAATGGATGAGGAGGGGAGCCCTGGACTTTGTAGCCAAGCTGAATACAAGTGGGTACTTTGGGGATATGTTACTTGTTGCTGGCCTCTGAAGGGAAGGCAGTCTTGTAGGACTGAGTCCTTAAATCTGTGGAGTCTGACACTAATTCTGAGTAAATAAGATATTTCAAATTAGGAGCAATTATTTAATATAGTACATTTGAAATTATAATGAATGGGGCATAAATGTATACGGTAACCTATCATTCTGCTAGTACAGAGATAACTACGATGTTCACACAGATCTTCTGAGTTTCTTAAATTTTATTTTAATTCAGCAAAGGGTCCTCAATCAGATTTTGTTAGAAAACAATCAGTATTGGGTCCATGAATTTTGATGCTCCAACATAAAAAGACCATGTTGATGTAAAGGTTACTGAATCCCTCAATTCATCCATGGAGCTGTCTTCTACTAACACAATAACTTCAAGTGAACCCTGAATTTCATGGCAAACTATATCCTAGTTGAACATCGTATTGCATACATCGGGCTGTGTATTGGTGGTTATAAAAATGTTTAAGGAATAAATATCAAGAGCCAAGTGTGTTTCTAAATTGATTCCAAAACACAGAAATTATTTTTGTAAATGACTCTCTTAATCCCTTGCTACTTCAGATAGTTTTGGTTTCTTTGTTTTTGCTTGATACAGTGTTGTGCTACAGCACAGTGAAGATGACAGGATTGAATTTGATGGTATGTCTCACTACAAAGAGATGGAATGCAGAGTTCTTAATGATTCAGCTAAGGCATAGGAAGAAAGCTATGCATTCACCGATACTCTATAAAACTGACAGAATTACCCCCAATGAGCACAGCAAATGGCTAGACCCTCTGCCTCTTAGAGAAACTCATTAAAACTTGAAGAATCCTATTGTTCTTAGAAATAGTCTTTGATGGCCCTACAGTATCACAGTATTGCGTATAAAGTCTCCCAAGAACAAAGTTTAAAACTTCTGGCAAGCTGACTCTCCTCCAATTGTCAGCTAGAGAAGCTAAAATGCCAACTAAACATTACCAAATTGTATTTCTAAAAAAAAAAAAAAAAAAAAAAAGGTGGGTGGGGGGCGCCTGGGTGGCTCAGTTGGTTGGGCGACTGATGACTGACTTCAGCTCAGGTCATGATCTCAGAGTTCGTGAGTTCGAGCCCCACGTCGGGCTCTGTGCTGACAGCTCAGAGCCTGGAGCCTGCTTCGTCTTCTGTGTCTCCCCCTCTCTCTAGCCCTCCCCTGCTCACACTCTGTGTCTCTCTGTCTCTCAATAATAAAACATGTTTTCTAAAGTCATTGGTGAGAAACAAGAGAATGAGCTAGTTAGTTGACACATGCATCAGTTACAAACAGCACCTATTGCTGTCTTCTTTCTATATCAGTACAAAGCTGTATTCAGTATCAGAACCCAAACTGGAAAATAGGACCCTGTATTAAATTATAAAGAACAAATTATTTAGTGTAAAATCATTGCATGCTTGCTGCACTGTAATGCTGGATGGAATATCGATAGGGGTGTAGAGAAATAGTTTACACAGCAACTGACCTCAAGAGGCTTACAATTTAGTACAGGCAAAGTAATATGCATGCATGCATGACTAAAACACAAATATGAATGAAGTTTTATAATAGAAAGGCAAGCAAAGTGCTTTGGCAGCAAAGAGGAAGGAAACTTTTTGGACAAAGTAACTTTTTAGTGAAGCATAGAAAATTTACTGGGATTTCACAGGAATATGGAATTCTAAGATGAAGGACTCTCATTAGCAAAAACAGAAAAATTCATGAAAGTGCATCTGGCAATACAGGAGTCAGCATATTATGTGTTTGGACTTGAACAATACAAATGTGTAAAATTGTGAAGGGAAATGTCACAGTTAAGGTGATGCACACCAAAGTAGGACTATTTTCCATTGAAAATTGACAGTCATTGAAAATTAAATTTTAAATTTTTGAGGTTAAATATATTATGAACTGAACAAACTTCGCATTTTAGGAAAAGGTAACTAATGGTTATATTAAAAAAAAGGACACAGTGTGCACTCAATAGCATTTAATAAACAGATGCATTGCTGCATAGTGGTTATGCATACAAACACAAGGTAAAAGGCTAAACGGTTACATTTTTGAAAATCCTGCTTTTAAGTATTTGTAGTCCAGTTAAGGAGATAAATAGAGAGCTACATATGCCCAATGAGTGATGGGAAGTGTGAGAATTAAGTGACATGATTCATTTTCAGAAATACCAAATAAAAACTGTGCTGTCTAGTTAACAATAGGTTCACACCCCATTGGAAATACGTATGAATCCCTGCCCCCCACTTCCACAGTGGAGTCCCAAACACTTAGCCACTTTACTTCCTGGTTCTTCTTCCCCTCTCCATTTTGTGAGCTTATTTTTCACAGGCTTTGCACATGAGCATGCACCAAAGAACTGAAGTCTCTGCGTCACCTCAAGGAATGTACATTTGTTCCAATCAGACTACTTTTTGGCTTTACATGACCATAGGCGACTTCTGGGTAAGGCTGTAACTTCTGTAGTACTCAGCCAATGAGGAATCAGGGAAGGGACTCGTGCTAGAAGATAAATTGTCTGCTGTAACTGCCCTGAGTGAGCCTGCCTATCAGACACCTGTTTTTGCTAGAACGTTGGTTAAAGCCTCGCTTCACTGTGCTCCAAGCCCCTGTGTCCCTCCTTTGATTGGGTCAGTGAGCTTATTTCTCACAGAAAGTAAGTGCGAAAGAGAAGAGATATGATAGGATGGTTGTGAGAGCATTATGGAGGTGGTGGGGCTCGAGTTAGGCACTGAGGACAAAATGACGCCCGTGGTATGGCAAGAAAAAAGAGAGGAGGTCTGACACTTTAGACAACAAAACTAAGGGGGAATAAAATGAACAACTGGAGGGGCGCCTGGGTGGCGCAGTTGGTTAAGCGTCCGACTTCAGCCAGGTCACGATCTCGCGGTCCGTGAGTTCGAGCCCCGCGTCGGGCTCTGGGCTGATGGCTCGGAGCCTGGAGCCCGTTTTCGATTCTGTGTCTCCCTCTCTCTCTGCCCCTCCCCCATTCATGCTCTGTCTCTCTCTGTCCCAAAAATAAATAAACGTTGAAAAAAAAAAAATGAACAACTGGAAATGTGATTAAGATGAACAAAAGAATAATTGTTGGGAGAGTATAGATGAGGATATGTTTAGAGAGATAAGAAATGGAGAAAGAGCTAATAGCCAAATATGCTAAACAGCAAACAAAAAAATGGAATGTCATTTAATTGGCTATATACCATTTAAATGTTTAGGAAAGATGTGTCAAAGCAGTTTTCAGGAACGTCAATGTGCATTTCCAGTGATAGTCTCTGCTGCTGTAGTAGGATCTGGATCAAGGTAGGTCAAGTGGGAAAGAAAAGGAAAATATAGAAGTCAATAGAGAAAGGGCATGGTGATTTAATGTCTGTAGAGAGAGTGATTGAGAATGAAGTCAGGCATAACTCCAAGGTTTCAAGCTAGGACCTTGGGAGAATTATTATGTCAATGATAGGAAGAAAGCCATCTGAGGTGTGAACTATATTGGGAAAAAGATAATGAATGTGTTTTTGGATAACTAAAAAATAGGTTATGGTTGAATATCTCTGGAGAGATCCAGCTGGCAATTGAAGACTTAGGGTGAAAGCCCAGGGACCAAGTCAGGGCTGCAAATGTATGTAGTAAATATATTGCAATATGTAACAAAGTTCAAAATAATATAACTACTGGCATGTATAAAATTTGAAATAGTTAACTTCCAAGAGGTACAAAAGGATAATAAATTATGCACTGGTTATTAAAAAAGTCTCAATATGATATGAGGTGTAGCTAAAAACATTATTTTAATATTAATATTAGCTAAAATTTAATTAATCATTTTTTTCTTGCTTTCTTAAAATATAGAAGACTTTTTTTTTTTAAAGGATTGTGGTGAAGAAGCATAGATTCACATATGAAAGTCCGGTTAAAATGAGAAGAGTGATTTTTTCCCCCTGTTTCAAATACTAATCATTCTATTGACTTTAAAGTTGAACTCAGAAATAAGATCAGTTATTGCAAAAATAGCTAATGGCATATGTAAATATGGAGGATTCACTGAGGAATTTGTGTTGTTGATATGTGAAAAACAAGTTTCATACTTTCTCAAGTAAATTTCCTATGACTTAGTTTTCTTATGTGCTCGCTAATTAGCAATGTGACCTTGGGCAACTACCTGTGTTTCAGTTTCTTTGTCTACAAATGGGCTTAAAACACTTGCCTTCATAAATTGCTGAGATAAAGGAGATAGTACATATAAAGAATCTACAACAGTGCCTGGCACAAAGTGAGAGCTCACTAATGTTTAGCTGTTATTATAAAGAAATGATATGTGTATATCTTGTTTGGGAGCCTTGTAACTTTGCAGCATTAGCTAATAAAGCAATTTAGTTTTCCTGCTGTCTTAGAGATTGTTAGCAGAATGCGCTTGAATGAATAGATAGAAAGCTGCGAGTAGGTAACTTTTATAATCATGGAACTCAAGTGGTCCAGTCAAAAAGCAGTTATGTACAGAGAAAAATACAATCCAGTTGATTAAAGTGTTTGAGAAAATAATATATCTTCTGTGCACTTTAATGTTTTTTAATGTTTCTTTAATTCTGAGAGAGAGAGAGAGAGAGACAGAGTGTGAGTGGGGGAGGGGCAGAGAGAGAGGGAGACACAGAATCTGAAGCAGGCTCCAGACTCCAAGTTGTCAGCACAGAGCCCCACACCAGGCTTGAACCCATGAACTGGGAGATCACGACCTGAGCCGACTGAGCCACACTCAACCAACTGAGCCATCTAGGCACCCACTTCTGTGCACTTTTAAAAAATATGCAAGTGGATTCAAATACTAGATTACCACATCTATGATTTTAATCCCTTTTATTTTTAATGGTTATTTTAATCCCTTTTTTTTCTTAATGTTTATTTTTGAGAGAGTGAGTGCTGGTGGGGGAGGGGCAGAGAGAGAGGGGACAGAAGATCTGAAGCTGACTGCAGTGAGCCCAATGTGGGTCTCAACCAAACTCACAAACTGTGAGATCATTACCTGAGCCTAAGTCAGACGCTCAACTGACTGAGCCACCCAGGTGGCCCCCTCTTCTTCTTCTTTTTTTTTTTTTTTAAACCGTTCTTTTTTTTTTTTTTTTTTTTTTTTCAACGTTTATTTATTTTTGGGACAGAGAGAGACAGAGCATGAACGGGGGAGGGGCAGAGAGAGAGGGAGACACAGAATCGGAAACAGGCTCCAGGCTCTGAGCCATCAGCCCAGAGCCCGACGCGGGGCTCGAACTCACGGACCGCGAGATCGTGACCTGGCTGAAGTCGGACGCTCAACCGACTGCGCCACCCAGGCGCCCCCCCCCCTTCTTTTCTATCATCTCTAATATTTTTTTTCATAGTACCCTCAAAGAATATCTTAAGCAGTAGAAAATAAATATAACAGTGAAACAAAATGTCTAATTCTGTTTTTTATTAGTTACTTGGTAATGCCCCTAACTGGTAGTACCTAAGCAAATATCCTTCCATTATCCACTCATTTATTCACCAAGAATTCATTCTATCTGTACCACATATCATGTATTATGTTAGGAACCAGAGGTATAGGAAATAAGTTAATTTTTGTTCTAGTAAGGAGTTTAAAGCCTAGGAGGTAGAAAAGATATGCATAAATATTTGTAATACACTTTGAGAAATATAATAAAAATCCATACAAATTATAATGGTGGCATAAAGTACAAAATATAAATCAGACAAGATATCCACCCCCCCACCCCCTCTACCCCCCCCCCGCCGTCACCCCCGGTGACAGGTTAGCTGACTCAGAGGTGAGTTGAAGTTCCTGATAGGCTAGGAAGTAAAGGGCATTTCAAACATGGGGCCAAGGATGTGCAAAGCTGTAGATGCAGCTTACACTCAAGGATCTATAAGCAGTTAAGATATAGGTTTATTGGGGGAAATGGTGAGCAGTTAGAGAAATAATTAAAGAGCAGAATGTAGAAAGTATGTTAGATCTAGGAATTAGGAAGACATCAAAGACTTTTAAAGAGCAGAATAGCAACGATCAGATACTCTTTTCTCCAAAATCTGGTACAAATTCTTCTATTCTGCCCTTTCCTGGGTTCTGCTTCTCTGATTTCCTTATTCATTCCACACAGATTCTACCCATGTAGAAGTCCTGGGCCTCACTGAAATATCTTCTCTCTCTGACATCGCTCAATCTTTGCCTTTGAAGCTTTGAGACATTGTGTCTCAGATGTGATTGGTCTCTTTATTATAAATGCTATTTTTTTTTTCTGTTTCTGTTTTCTGATGGTACAAACCAATTCCATAAAATATTCTTAAGAGATGGGACCCTTCTCTAATGTGAACACATTCACAAAATATCCTCTGTAAGAGTGCCTACAAAATGTCTACCAATTATTTGTTTTCTGGTCTCATATGAAAAAGGAACATTTGAAGAGTCCACTTAGATGATCTTCCTTCATTATTCAAAAATATAAAAATTACTTATACTTTTTTTGCTGTCCCTCAAATATAGTCTGGCTTCGGAAATTGGAGTTAAAAATCTTTAGTACACCTATTTCTGAGATTTTTTATCTGACCGTTTCCTGCTTACCACACAAGAGTTGCAACAACCCTCCATTTAATGGAATTGGGATGATCAGTGCTCCTCCATTTGACATATAATTGGGATGTATACAGAATTACAATTTAAAACTCAAATGATTTATAAGTAGGAGAAAAAAGGAAATGTAAAAATAGTGTTTTGTTAACAGAGATGTGAATTTTTAAACATGCCTAAAATTTACAACTAAATTGAACAGCAGTTTTATGTAGCAGACATGAGAACAATATAAGACCTCAATTTACAAACCACCAGAATTTCTATTTGTGTAAGGAATGGATTGTCTCTGAAAATGAAAACTCCTTGTATTAATAATGGAAAGGGGGTTAGTAACAAAAAAGTATGTATACTCTTGTGTTATGTTCATTGTTGACTTTATGTATCATGTTTCATTAATTATTTCATGGCATTGGCATTAGGATTTTAAAATTCCCAAATTACATTCCAGAAAAGTTGATTTATATATCTTTATTACTGAAGGAATAGTGTGAAATGTCACAGGCTCCAAAACCACTTTCCCTTTTATATTTCACTTCACAACTTCAGGCTAATATTAAAATATTTAGTAGAGTCTGATCATTTCCTGCTGGTTGAATTGTATTAAAAATATATGGCTTTATGGGCATAGAAATTAAATATGTGAACAATCAGGCTTTGTAAAAATGTACCACATGTTAACCTAAGTAAAAGCAATAAAATATAAACAAAATGTGAAAATTTAGAACATTCTTATAATGTATGTTCTTTTTATGAGCTAACTGCTCTGTTGTGGGTTGTATTGCTCAGAGCAGGGAAAAAAAAGATACAATTTAAAAGATCTTCTCCGGCAGTTTTCAAAATGATAAAACCAAACTAATCTTTAGTTGTGTTTTTGAGGCATAAATCATTTTTAAGGTTAGTGGCTACCTAATGTAGTATTCTGACACCTTGACAATAAAGAAGAGTTTAGGACAGTCCTGGGGGTGTTGTTTCCAGTGTTTTCCTGCAGTTGTACCATAAAACAATGACTGACAAGATTCCCAACCTGCCCCATTTTACCATGGTGACACGAAATCTACATTACAGTATAAAATGTAATTTCTCCTGATTCTCAGTTGAATGAAAGTTACTCCTAGAAATCTGCATTTGAAAATCCTGCACGAAGTCTTGTTTGCAGGTAACCCTGTAATTTCTAAGAGAATGCAGCAACTATTTCAGTAATTGCTTTGCTGAAGGCCCAGGAAGTGTTATTTCCAGAAAAAGTAGTGGTAGGGTTGATTTTTTCCCCCTTTAATGAATGTGTTTGTTCATTTGCCCAGACTTATTGGCCATGAATAAATTTAATAAATCTACTAAAATAATGAAATTATTGTCCTAATTTTGAAAGGAAATACAATGTAATACTTTTAAACACAGGCTAGCCTTAACTGTGTGTGTTACGGAGTGATACAATAAAGAGTATAAGAGAATTGGGACTTTATTTAGTACATCCAAAATTACCTGATTTATCTGCAGATCCACTACAACCTATCCATTAAACTGAATTTCTTGTAGAAAAGCTGTGACCAATTTCAAAGGAAACTGAATTATGCTCAATATTTGCAAATGTCACTCATGTAACAGTAATACCATATAGGTTTTCCTGGAAAGTTTCACTTGTAAAAGAGTAAGTAAGAGTTCCCTTAAAATTAAAAAAAAAAAAAATTAAAGAAAAAGAAAATTCAGGCACATACTTTCACCTGGAAGAATTATAGAAAGAGAGAATGAAGATACCCTTATAATACCATATTCTATAATGTCAACATATGTCTATGATATATGAGCCAATTTTTAAGGACATAGGGTTCAGGTGCTTTCATTTCCGTTTTATTTTTATTTCAGTTCACTCACAAAGTTACTGTTACTATAAGGGGATCAGATTCTTCTTTAAACAGCATTGCATGGATTCCATTGCTATCGATATAAAATACAAATAATTAAAATAATTAAAATGTATCAGTTTATGGATTGGGTTTGATATAATTCAGACTAAGCTTCCGCGAAAACAGAGCAGCCATCAAATATGAGTTAGCATATGCTGGATGAGATATTTTAGCGGAAGCCTTCATTGGTCTTTATACTTTCCAGTCCCAAGGTTTAAATCAGGTCAAAAATCTCTTAGGATCACAGAACCTACAGTTTTTCTTGGTAAGGTCTGCTGTAGACAGGTGTTGTAAAAGAGACACTGAAAATTAAATTTGTTTTAATTTTGAAATTTAATTTGCTTCTGAAATTAGAACAGAAGTAGTGTACCAGTGTCATTTATTATGCGGGAGAACATAAATGCTGAGGAACCACAGGTTCACACTGTAAGTGGTAGCTGCTCAGATCCCCAGCTCCCGCCTACATGCTGGAACAGTAGCATTCCATTGTAGGATACTATTGTTCTTTTTATTTTTCATGCTATTTATTTATTCACTTGTTTATTTATTTACCTATCTGAATCACCGATAAGTGTACCTAACTCATCTGGTCCATCATGGTAAAGTGAATAACAAATTGGTGTTTGGGGGGCGATGTACCATGCAAAATGCAAATGGGATTCCTGAATGGACGACATCCAGCATGGATCAAGACCTTGCCCATATGTGGGGGTTTTGTCTAGGCAATCTTTTTATAAGCTTTTTAATGCTTGAACAGCTACTGAAGCAAACAGAGACATATTATTTATTAATTGTGCACCGTTAATAGCGAGGTCTCACCAACTGCCAATCCATATGGACATAAAGCCCTCAGTCCTAAATCTGCTCAGATTAATTTCTTTCAACGGCGTCCAACAGCGTGAGGGTAAAGTGAGAACCAGGTTTTGCTCCTGCCTTTTCATGCCATGCTTGGCAGATTAGTTGAGTAGGCCTTCTTTCTAAGCCAGAAAAGCTGCCATACTTCTTCGTCCTGTCCAGGCTAGAGATTTACTAAGGATGGAGAGGAAAGAACTTTAGATCTGTTGTGTTTCTCCCAGATCCCCTCCAAAGCCTTCCTAATCCCTGTGTCCCACCTCCCCCCCCCCCCCGACAAAGAAAAGGTAATAAAAAAGACAAGAAACGCGCTTCGACAAATGCAAATAGCGACAATATGTAATTGTATTAAGGGAAACTCTTACTTGAAAAAATTAAAACTTTAAAAAATAATGAGGCAGGGTTGTAGTTTCAAGTTGTTTGTGTCTGTGGTTACTGGTTACTCCCAGTAATCCAACTCTTCATGTAAAATGTAAAAACTGCCTAATCTAATCATCTACACTCCCACACACATTGTATGCCAAATTTCATTATGTTAATGTTTTTAAATTAGGACACATTCTGGTCTTTCCTAAATTTGCAAGCTAGCTCAATATTCCTGGATGAATATCCGTCCGGAGAAAGAACCCAAATTTAGCTACTTCTAGAGTTATTTTCTGCTGGAGGCCCACTCCCATTCTTAAAAAGCAGACATGGTCATTTTGAGGAGTTTGATTTTCCCTGCGTGCTGTCTTCTATGTGCCTGCTTCTATTGGGTTCAGCACAAGGTGACTCTTTACTTTTCTTCCTCCTGTCGTCTTGCCTCAATCTGTTTAAATGACTTAAAAACACTTCTGTGGTGCATTTCCTCCCAGAGACGCACACAAGATAGAAATTAGGAAGGGTTTTGTTTAACAAATTAAAATGTAAAGGCTGCAGATTTCAGATGCATGTGTGCCTGCGTGTGCTTTAATAACAGATTCCACTACAAACTCCATTATTTTTTTGTCATTCTTTAGGGCAGTATCTTTTACTGGGTTAACCAGTTGTTCTGTAAATTGTTAGAAAAGCTAACCTGCTGACCTCGTGGGACTGCACTGTTTAAACAGGAACTCTGAATTCTGACCTCCACTCTCTGCTGGGAAAGAGCTAAAGCAAGGTTCCCAAAGGAAGGCCACCTTAGAGAAGCTAGGACTCAGAGCAACAACTATAGATGCTTTATTTTTTAATCTGGAAGACGAGCTATTTTAATCTTTCCTATCCAGTGCTTAAAGCAGTTAAGTAGGCACATACCCTATGAGAAATATGCTCGAAGAGACCTATTATTCAAAGATAAGTAGGGAAACGGTGTCTTTACGGTCACCTTCGCTGCACACGGTGAGCCCTCAGCCAGGGCACTTTGCCCAGTTTCTGCAGGGGGCTCTCAGGGCAGGCAAGGGAATTTTCCTTAAGAAACAGCTGGCTCTTCAAGCAGGGGCTAGACTAGGGCCTATGGAAATTACTAATTTTCCACTGAAACAATATTTTTTAAAAAGTGTTTACCCTTGGCAGTGATAACACTCCCTTTCTATTACTTTTGTTTTCAAACAAGTCCTTTTGGAAAGTAACCACTGCTTCCTGAGCAATGTTTTCATATTTTAAGTCGCTTCACATGTAGTGACTTTACAAGTAAGCTCATCAGAGAAAAGCCTGACCGAAAACATATTTCTTTTCCTTTTCTTATCTTTCTCTTCTTTCATCTTTAATTCTTAAATCCAGAGGGGTCAACTAACATTTTATTAATCTTGAAGATGTCTTCTAGACCATTTGAGAAGGGTCTATTCTTTGACTTTAAGATCTCAGGAAGCAGCTTGCTGTAGCTCTAATGAAAATCTGTCTGTGCATATGCACAAATTGACAAAAGAGAGTACATCAAATGTTAATTCATAGATGCAGAAGTAATATGCAAATAGAGAATCTAAACTTACTGCACTATCATTTTTAATGAAATAAGTTATTCAGCCCTTACATTTAAGGAAATAATAAAATAATGCTTTGGCTCAGTGCACTGGAATATAGTCTCTTCCTCTTAATTCAATGATTGCCAATTCACTTCTCTTTGCCACCAGATGGATTTGAACTTATTGAACTGAAAAGACTTTTATTTTTTATTTTATTTTAGTTTAGGTAAGTTTGACAACGAAGACGCTTAGTTGTGTTCAGATTATGTGCCAGTATGTTTTTGTTAGTATGTAAATATGCACATAAATATATACTCCTGAGATAGGTTGCTAATTTGATATAATATTGATGCAAATTCAATAAATGTATTACTGCCTTTCCAAGATTAAAGCCATAAACGGATAAATCTCACTTGTACCTATATTTTAAAAATTGAATATTTATAAAAATTACGAGATTATATTTGAATTAAAAATTAGTTACATGGATACATGTACCATAGCCTTGTTATTTTATATTATTTTCAGCTAAAATATCTCATTGAGAAAGTAGTGTACTCAATAAATTTTATCATAATTGAGGATATTTACTACAGTTGGAAAATATTTATTAGCAATAATTGTACAACTGATGTTCTACCAGAAAATTTTGAAATCAAAGGGACTTTCTATTGGGCAGCAGAACATTCCTATAGAATTCTACCAAAGAGACATTTTTTTCCAATAAAGAATGTAGACCTTTCATTATTAAAGCTTTTTTTTTTTTTTTTTTTTTTGCTTTCAAGAAGCAAAACATGATGGTTTGAAAAAAAAAAAAAAACCTGAAAATTATCATGGGATGAGTTAGCATGGATGTTGAGTCAATTCTTCAAGATTCTGTCCATCCTGACCATCGTTTCCCTGTACATGTTGACATATAGACTTACTTCCACTGAAGCACCTATCATGCACCATATAAGTGCTAGAAGAGGTTACGAGTCAAGGAAAAATTATGCAAATATGTGAAAAACAGGAAGTAGAAGACAAGCAAAATGTATATACTGCAGAGAGGAAAAAAATCTTGGAAATTTAAGAGCTTGTAAGACAGAATATCAATGGGAGCAGACAAAAGGAATAAGATGTTTTCACTTTGCCAGCTAGTTACACACAGCTAATCAAGCCGCCCCTGGCATCAGGCCGAAGGAGGACTTGCTTTGTTTTCTTAAAAGAGCAAAGCTTTTGCTGTAGATATATTAGTTATACCATATAGCCTCCGATAGGTGGTAGATGTACTGAACTGTTTTATTTATTTATTCATCCATGTACTCTTTAAACGAGAGGCTCAGGACCTTCGTGTATCAGATTCTCTCCTTAGGTATGTATTTTAATGGTAGGGGCAGACATGTGAATTACTGATTGTATAGAATAAGATCATTGTTAAGAAAAGCATGCCACAGACAGAAGAAAAATATATAACAGTGATTAATAATGATTCTGAGGTTATTAATATAAATTCCTTTTTTAAATGATCCACCTGAGAATCATAATGTAGCCTTAATCTCAGTGATATAGTTAATTGGAAGGTGACTCTTATTTAAGTAAAATCTACAGAAATTTTATAATTAAATATCCAAAGTATACATTTTTGTGGAGAAAATAAATAACAGCAAGGCATTGCATAAAAGCCTTTGGAAGAATGGTAATATTAAGTTAATTACTTTTGGCCATTTAATATTGGGAGAATTTCAAAGCTTTGGTTATTGTACACTTTTAAAAGTTATTTCCATTTAAGAATAAGCTGCTTGTATATTTAGATGCATTAAAGCATAAGATATTACTGTAATAAAAGTATGAATTCTAAAGTCATGCCCTTTTCTGAGGTATTAACTTCAATTCTGTAATGGGTTTTTAGCCTGTCAAATTTAAAAACAACTGAAGTAAGAAAGATAAGTGAACAATGCACATGAATAGAAGCTTAATGGAAATTAAAAAGTGAGAAATTTTGGTCAATGGAAGAGAAAAAATAAGAGTCTTGACAGAGAAATAAATAGACCATAAGCAGTTCTTAATGACATGCTTATGGGACGTAGCGATGTGTGTATACCCACAAAGCCAAATACAGAACACTGTGCAATTGTAGTGGCCGTTGTGGAAAGGGAATGTGCTGTTGTAACGTGTGAACACAAAAATATGATCTATGATTGTTAATGCAATGTTTTGTAAGGGTGTGACAATTTTTAATACAATTATAACTTCCACCATTCTTAGTATCTACCAGATATAAGTCCAGATTTTATAAACATTATGTGTGTGTGTGTGTGTGTGTGTGTGTGTATGAGAATGAGAGCACAAAGAGAGAGAGAGGAGAGAGAGACACAGGAGAGAGAGAGAGAGAGAGAGAGAGTATGTGGGAATCTACTAGTGAATTGGATTATATTGAATATAGAACTAACCTGGACATAACAAGATTCAACAGCTTTTAAGTTTCTACATGGACCTTTTTTTTCCCTTAAGTTTCTGCATGGTGCTATTATCCGTTTCTACTCTCAAGGAAGTGAGAAAAACTGGATGAAGTTGTCCTGATTTGGTACGAATTCCTCTTGTTTTATTTTGCAGCTTTAGCTTAATCCTATTACTTGCCTTCCACACTATTCATGTACCATTCTATTCTGTCCTGGTTCAGTCATCATCCCTTTTAGGACACATATCATCTGTCTTTACTAAGTGTTCATTTTAAGACATGTTGTTATTACCAAAGAAGCTTTGCTCCTCCCCAACACACACTGCAAAATGCCAATAGCTTGAATGCTTACTTAGTGGATGGATAGCTTTTGTGTTACATATTCAGTCAGGCATGCTCTCTAATCTGGAAAAGCCCTGCTTGCTTTCTCTATGCTTGATTCTTTGTTTGAGAGTTTGAAGTAACCCTTGGACAAAGTGTTGGGTAAGGGGAAGCTGTTGCCTGATTAAAATCTATAGAAGGCATATTCCTCCTTTCTAACCAAACTCTAATTTTCTTCAGATTACACCCATGTTCTTCGTATCTTTCATGGGAGATGGTCACTGTCCTCTGGCCCAGGAACAAGTCATTATTTGTCTAAATGGGTCACGGTAGTCTCATTCCATTTGCAGTGATTATTTTCGTGCTGGCACACAACAGGGCTCTGGCCAATGTTACTTGAGGAGAACTCTATTGGATGTCCTTTGGGAAAGGTTTTCCACTCTGATAAAAACTCTTTCTGATCTGAGATGTTATCATGATAATAAAATCCACAGATTCTTTCAACCAAGAGAAAACTTAGCACGATAATGGTGGAGCAGAAACATGGAAAAGGCCTAGGTCTGTGTACAGCTGTATATCCCTCTGCAATCAGTTTAGTTAACAAATCTGGTAGTTGCCCAGTGTCGGTCCCAAGCTCCACAGAAAGCAAAGGTTAGTGAAAACATATACTATTAATCCATTAAGAAGTACAGTTTCCATTTTCATAAATAATGAAAGGGAGAGTAGAGGGAGAAAGGAAGAAAGACTTTTTAGGATATAATATCAAACTGGTTACCCCTTGTATCATATGTGGCTGATTCTCCACCTAGAACTACTCTTTTACAAGAATCTAAATAGAGGACTACTTAGGACAGCTCTAGAACTTGTTATTATCATGTGAACTGGGAAGAAAATAAAAATTTATCCAGGCACTTCTTCCTCCACCATGCAAATTAGTGTTGTAGAAAAAGAAGAGAGAGATAAAGACAAAGGATCTAGGGTAGGAGAAAGTGACACATAGTGGTACATATATGTGCCTTCCTTTTTACTCTTTCTTGAGCACTTCATTTCTTTGTGTAGAAAGAAGTCCTTTCTGGTACCATATTTTGTCTACATTAAGAGCATTCCTTGTAGTATTGGCCTGCTAGAAAAGAATTTTTTTTTCTCTCTCTTTCTCCTTCTTCTTCTTCTCCTGTTTTAAAAAATCTTTAATCTGAGATGCCTGGGAGGCTCAGTTGGTTAAGCATCTGACTCTTGATCTTGGCTCAGGTAATGAGATCGAGCCTTGCATCAGGCTTTACACTGACAGCATGGACCCTGCTTGGGATTCTTTCTCTCCCTCTCTCTATGCCCCTCCCATCTCATGCTGTCTCTCTCTCAAAATAAATAAATAAACTTTAAAAAATCTTTCATTTGTTTTTATTTTTGAAAAATCTTTCAACCGGATATAGAATTCTGGGTTGATACTTCTTTCACCACTTCTAAAATGTCACTTCATTGTCATCCAGCTTATGTAGTTTCTGAAGACGTCTGCTATAATTCTTAACATCCCCAATTCTTAACATCCTCACTACCCACCTCTGTTCATTATGTTATTTTTCTCTGGCTCCTTGAAAATACTCTCTGCACCTTTGCTTTTTACCTGTTTTACCCTAATGTGTCTAGAGGTCTCTTTTTGTTGTAGTGCTGTGGTAGTTTTGTTGTAGTGCTGTGTAGTGCTGTGTTCCATTTATCCTATATAGTGTTCTCTGTTTTTTTTGGATTTGTGATATGATGCATTTTATCACATTTGGAACATCTTCAGTCATTATTTCTTCACATATTTTATCTGCATCACTCTCTATTTCTTCTCCTTCTGTGAAACCAAATTATATATGTGGTAGGATATCTGGTATTGTCCTGCAGATTTTGGATTTTTTGGCTTCATTTATTTACCTTTTGTTTTTCTCTTACTGCTTTAGTTTTGGTTATTGCTAGTTAACTATCTGCAAGTTCATTAATTCTTTCTTCAACTATGTCAACTCTACTGATGCACACAATGAAGAAATTTTCATCTGAGACACTGTTTTATTTTTTTCTAGCACCTCCACTAGGTTCCTTATTTTTCCCATCTCTCTGTGAAATTCCCCATCTGCTCATACACGTTGTCTACCTTTTCCACTAGATCCTTTAACATTCTAATCATAGTTCTTTTAAATTTCCAACATCATAGTCATCTCTGGGTTTTAACATCTGAGTCATGTCTGAATCTTATCCTATTGATTACTTATCACTTGACAATAGGAATTTTTCATACTTTTTCTGTATGTCTTGTAACTTTTCATTGAATTCTAGACATTGTCTTTAGCTCTGTAGCATGAGGTAAGTAGTATTTAACCTAAATATGAGCATTTATCTTCTTCCTTCATGCCATTAGAGTGGGTGTTGAGTCAGTCTAATCAGAAACTGAGCTGAGTTTCAATTCTGTTGCTTCTATAGTTAATGTCAGTATATCACAAGCTTTAGTTCCTCCAGTTGTCAACTGCAATTGTGTTACATGTATGGGAGGGCAGATTGGGGGAGACAATTTTTTTTAGAGTGTTTGTGTTTCACCTTCAGCTTTTACCATCTACACTTGCCTATACCACAGAAAAGGTCTCTCTCCACATCCTTGTTCATCCTTCAATAGTTGGCTGATACTGCTTGTTAATATGTGCTACCTTTGTTTTTGTTGTTTTTTGTTTTATTTTGTTTTTTGTTTTGTTTTGTTTTGTTTTTGAGGTGGGCAGGTTATATGTTATTCTGATCTCACTTTAGTCTTACAGAGGAGGGCATATGCACCTGGATCTTGGGTGGGATTTTTTTTTTTTTTAGCACTTTCCCACAGTAGCCTAACTCAACCTTGTGTCTGTAGTTGGAATTAGGGCAATTTTCTACCACTACTCTAGTATTAATAAACCTCTTCTTGGTGTTTGTATAAGGCCAAAGAGCATTTTCCTTTCCCCCAGAGGCTATTGTTTCATCAAAGAGAACCTCTATTCCCTTGTGCTACTGCTTATCATTCCATTTTCACTTTGCGGATAAGAGTGTTTGCTGGCTCTCCCCAAGCAACTTAAGGTTTTGTTTCATATACAGAAGGGTCCACAGAAGTGCCTGTCCCCAATATCCAGCAATCATTTCCTACATGCTGCCATCATGGATAAGCTCTCTCTAGTCTCTGATCCTGCTCCGAAATTGCTACAATGACGATGTGTCAGTTATCTACTGCTGTGGACAGAATAACACTTGCTGGTTTAAGATTAATTTTTAGTATCTTTCATAGTTCTCTCTGTTGACAGGCTCACCTTGGTAGTCCTTGCTTGAGGTCTTCCTTGTAGTTGCCATCAGAAGAAGGCTGTGACTGGTGTCACCTGAAGGCTTAATGTCCAAAATAGCTCATTCATTCCCATGGCTGATCATTGATTATGATTATCTCAACTGAAACTCAGATTGATTTTTTCAGGGAGTGGCTACACTTGTGGCTTATGCTTCTTATACTGTGGTAGGTGCTTTCTAAGGTGAATTTTAAGAGTCAGCTTCTTAAGGTATCCAAATGGACCACAAGTCCAAAACTTAGCCTCAGAATGTCATTTTCACCATATTACAGTAGTCAAATAAGTTGCTAAATCCAATTCATGTTTAGGGGGAGAAGTAACTGACCTCTTGATATGAGAAGTAGACATATATACCAGGGAAAGGAACTGATGATGAGCATCTTTGAGACTGTTCTCCACAGACTACACTGTAGAAACAATAATTTATGTTCCTTCCACTTGTAACATCCACTTATTTTCCAACCAAGAACTCAAAACTCATCTCATTACATTACTGGCTCTAAATCTAGTGTTTTAGCATCTAACTTGGGTTTGAATCCAAGTCTTCAGCTATCTCAGACTCATCTCAGTCTGAGAATCTGTGAAAAGGTAACTTCTTTGCCTCTTCCACCCCACATTCCAAACTCAATATAAAATGGTGATGCAGGGATAAGATAATTGCAATAGACATTCCATTTCAACAGTGAGAGAAAGGACAGATAGTACATAGCCACCACCAGTGTAGAGCAATTTGAAGTCCATTCTATACATATTACCAGTTGCCTCATTAGCTTAAAATCTCCTTAGGAATTATTCTCCGTGGCTCTTGACTCTATCTTTTGGACCCTTGGTTTTGAAGTCTAAGTCATCCATGAGACTATGTGTGCAGCTAAATACCTCTTCTCTTGCTTTCTGCCCACAGAAAGTGGAAGGCCCCAAAGGCTTTCATGTTTAACTACCTCTGCCTTTTTTACTCTGCAGCATGACATTTTTGTTAATCCAATATTCCTAAGAAGTTAGATATTTCTAATAAATCTTATTGAAATTCAATTTACTTGACTGAAGGCATAGTCAATAATTTCTTTGAGGGCTGGGAGTCATGGTGCTATGGCATAGTGTTACTAAGATTTTAGAAATCTTTTTGCCTTGAGAGAGAATCTAAAAGATACATCATTATTAGACTTCCCAGCTGGAAATGTCTAGGAAGTATACCCTTAAGATTCTTAGAGTCTTTTCATCTAGCTGAGATGGTACACAAAGCACTGCCTTAAATATTTCTGAGGTCTTAACAAAAGGTCGTATAACCACACCCTCAGTCTGAACATTGTTACCTTGTAGCCTCATTTTACTGGTAACACCTTGTATTTGATCTTTTCCCTGAGTCCATTCCTTATTTTGAAAGCTTTTTTGTCATCATGAAAGTCCGAGAATGAGAAACAGTTTAGTTTTGAACCAGAATTTCCAGGCTCCGTTATATTTCCTCAAAGTTCTTCCCGAAACGGAACAATTCACTTTTTATCTCTTCTCTACATGTACTTAATTATATATGGCTTTCAAAAAACAATTGGACTTTTATGGTGTTCGAAATCTTAATCAAAATTCATTTTGATGTATTCATTTTGATGTATTTTCTATTTTCTTTCAAATCCCTAGCAATACTGTTGCAGACACTTTGCTGCTGCATAAAATGGGTCACTTTTATCCATGCTCTAACAAAATTACCTCTTTGCCTTTCAAGACTACCATAATCTCCTCGAGATCCCTCCAGTTTGTGCCTGCCTTTTAGTTACAAAGAATGTTTTAGGTTTTTTTTTTAATTAAAAAAAAATGTTTATTTAGTTTTGAGAGAGAGAGAGACAGAACCCGAGTGGGGGAGGGGCACAGAAAGAGGGAGACATAGAATCCAAAGTAGGCTCCAGGCTGTGAGCTGTCAGCACAGAGCCTGACACAGGGCTTGAACCCATGAACCGCAAGATCATGACCTGAGCTGAGGTCGGACGCTTAACCAACTGAGCCACCCAGGTGCCCCGAATGTTTTAGGTTTTTGTGTTGGCAGCAGCTAACTTCTGGTACTAATTTTTGTTCTAGTTATTTATTACTGTGAAGAAAATACTCTCAAACTCAATGGTTTGAAACAACAATTTATTGTGATTTCCCCTGGTTTTGTAAGTTGGTTGGTCTCAACTATTTGATTGTCACTATGGATTTCTCATGAAGTGACAGTAAGTTGGAAGCTGGGGCTGGAGTATATAAAGGCTCTACTGGGCTAGATATCTAAGATGGCTCATTCATATTGTTGTCAGTGATGCTAACTCTTTCCTAGGAGCTCATCTTTATTGCCTACCAGAGAGTGACACATGGTCTCTCAACATGGCTTCCACTAACTTCTCACAGCCTAGGGACTGGTTTCCAGTGAAAACATCCCAAAAACAGGCATTCAAGAGGCCTAGATAGAAGCTGCAAGACTTCTTTTGATCTGATCCTGTAAAACCAGGGAATGTTACTTGTACTGCATGCTGTGGGGTAAACAAATCACTAAGGCTAGACCAGGAACAAATGAGAAGCAGTACATGCATACAGAGAGGGAAGGAAATGATGGCCCTCATTTAAATACCTATCTACCACAGAAGGCATGTGCAAATTCAATGAAGAAATAATGCCCAGAATGGGAAGACTTGAGAAGTAGATCTTTAGTAAAGTTGCTCTCTGTATCTGTGTACCATACATGAAACATACACACAAAAGCCATATCATCTCAGTCCTCTACTAATTTCCTTGTCTTCACTAATCTTTATCTTACCTTTAGTAATCATGTTAGAGAAAGAAATACCATACTATTTTGTCAACTGCTAAATTTTATTTTTGTTGTTTTATAAAAACTACCACTCATATACGAGCCTCATTGTATGCCTATGCACACACACACACAAGCATACCTATCAGGAAGGCATAGATTAATGCTGTCACTCCCCTAGTAAGTGCCCATATACCAAATAAAATATAGCATTTAACTTTTATTTAGTTTGGTTTGGATTTTCAGAGATTAATCTGCTTTGGAATTTTGATTCCCAAAGACTGTTTTAACTAACCCATATTTACTTTTCTTTACACTGTGCTGATTTATAATTAACCTCCATTACTCAGTTCATCTAAATAATGACTACAATTACATATCACTAGGCCATTTTAGTAGACAGAGATTGTAATGATTGTTGGTGATTTTTTTTCTTTTTCACCACAAACTTGTTGGCTCTTTACCTTCTGAATCATCAGGTTGCTAGCTTTTGAACCACATGTACATTCATAAAAATTTTAGGAGTAAATTGGACAGGTAATTTAAGATGCTTAATTAAAAATACAGTATGTAAATGTTCTGCTTTCAAGAAAATTACCTAACCTCTAAGTGCCATCTTTAAAAATAGCACAAAATAATTACCCTGTATTATTTCATTGACATGTTTTAAGGGCTGCTTAGAGAATCTTTTAGCTTGCTGAAGGCCTTCAATTTGTTATAGTTCAATATAAAGGAAGAGAAGCAACTGTATTAGTAACTCCTTTACAGAAACAAAAAAGACTCTTACTTTCAAAATGCACACACACAAACATACATTCTTATCAAAGTTGTATAAACCCAAATATTTATCATCCAGTGTTCATCAGGACATGAATAAATGAGCACTATATTAAAACTTGAGAGATTTATTTTTTTAAAGTAGTTATAACCACAGGAGCTAATTGCAGGGATAAAAGATATATAGAAAATCAGCATTTAAGTAGTCGATATAAGAAAAAGAATCACAGATTTCAGCTAATACATCTTGCACGGAATTATTGCATGAATAACTACTGAGGAACACTGCAGGAGTAGTTGGAGGACTTTTGTAAAATTTTTTGAAAGATAGAAAATAAGATAAAGAATATGACTACTAATCTTGGAGTCTCCATGTATTATCTTTGAGAATTTACCTGTTTCCTAATTTGTAAAGTGGAAAATAGTTGTTCCTACATTACAGAGTTGTTTTTAGGATGAAATGTGTTAATGTGTTTAATGAATCTGTAAATTTACATAGTACATAAAAATATTAAAAAAAATAGCCATTATTATGTAAATTAATTTAAAAAATTTGCTGTAAGTTTGTTATGCAGTGTGGACGGGATAAACCTAACTGAGCAAGTTAATTTGAGTAAAGACTCAAAGGACGTGACAGAGTGAACCATGTAAAACACATGGTGCAAAGGTCCTGAAAACACAGTTGTCCCTGAGGGGTTCAAGGAATAGCATGCAGGTCTGGCTAGAGCAAACCAAGTGAGGGAAATGGTGACAGAGATGTGGTCAGAGAGAAAAATGAAGAGCCTGTCATGGAGGGACTTGTAGGTCTATGGCTTTTAATCTGTGTAAAAAGAGGAGTTGTCAGAGGATTTTGAGTAGTCATGACCTGATGGATGTTTTCAAAGGATCTTGTTTGCAGCTTTGTTGAGACTAGACCATAAGAAGACAAGGGTGGAGTCAGGGGAGCCAGTTGGGGGCATATCACAGTCGGAGAGGAAAGAGATGATTATGACTCAGGTTAGTATGGTAGCAAGAAATGACAGTGGTGAGGGAAATGCTGGTGATGCAGGACAGAGAGGACAAATTTCTCAAATAAAACCAGCAATTAGGAAAAAGTGATGGATAGGTTTGCTTTAGATTGGAACCTAGATGGTTCATACAGTAATAGGAGGGATGACAGGAAGGTATGATATTGGGAATGTATAAGATTCTTTTATAAATACTATTACTCTTAGTGTCTTTAACTTCAGAGATAAGTACCATTAATATTTGATGTTAGTACCCAGACTCTCCTCTCTATATCACATGAGAAGATAAAGGCAGGGATTAGGGTGATGCATCCATAAACTAAGAGATACAAAAGATTGCCAGCAAATTACCAGTAGTTACTGGAGAGGCATGGAACAGATTCTCCCTCACAGCCTTAGAAGGAAGTAAACTGGCTGACACCTTGATCTTGTACTTCTAGCCTTTAGAACCAAGAGACAATACATTTCTGTTATTTAAGGCATTTAATGTATGCCACATTGTTATGCAAGCAATAACAAGTTAATGTATTACCTTAGTCAAGTGATCAAGGTCAACATCAACAGTGATAAGTCACGTTGTGGTATGTACTATTGATATAATGTCGTGAAAATGGCAATTTATGGATGTGAGGGTGATCTGGCTGCAACATCTGTCACCCCATTGATCACCAGGATTGATTCAGCTGATTGGCAGGCTAGGCAGATGTTCCCTTCCCTCTTTACCACTCCATGTGTGACTCTCCTGAAGTGCCCACTGGGTGGAAGAGGATGACCTTCCTGGATAGAGGAGGACCATTCTTTGGTCAAGGGTATATGAGTAGCTGTGCTCCCCAGATAAACTCTCAAGGTCCATTTGTAGGAGAATGTAGGGTAGTCAAGCTTACAAAAAGAAGAAGAAGAAGAAGAAGAAGAAGAAGAAGAAGAAGAAGAAGAAGAATAGAAAATGACAATTTATATCCATGGTCTTCCTTCCAAGCACCATAATTCCAGTAAGATCTTGAGAAAAATATCAGAGAAATCCCAGTGGTGGGACATTCTATAAAATACCTGACCAGAAAGTATCACAACTGTCAGTCATCAAAAACAAGGAAAAATGTGAGAAACTGTCACAGCCAAGAGGCATCTAAGAAGACATGATAATTAAAAGCAGTGTGGATAGAGTGGATTAAATCCTGGAAGAAAGAAAGAACATTAGGTAAAAACTGAGGAACTCTAAATAAAGCATGAATTTGAGTTAATAATAATATATTAATATCAGTTCATTAATTGTAATTCATGTACCATACTAAGAAGCATGAGGTACTGGGGAAATTAGATGTAGACTATATGGGAGCTCTGTAATATCTAATATCTCTCATAACTTTATAATTTTAATTTTTTGTAAATTTAATACCTTTTGTTACTTTTCTGTAAAGCTGTCTATTCTTTGTTGTTGTTGTTGTTGTTGTTTTGAGAGAGAGAGGGCACAAGTGAGTGAGGGACACAGAGAGAAAATCACAGGAGGGACAGATGAAGAGAGAGAAGGAGAGAGAGAAGAGGGGCTCACCCAAAGCAGGGCTTGAGCTCACCCACTGTGAGACTCTAACTCACAAACTGTGACATCATGACCTGAGCCAAAGTCAAATGCTTAAGGACTGAGCCACCCAGCTGCCTGATTCATTTTTTTTAATGTTTATTTGTTTTATTTTGAGAGAGAGGGAGGGAGAGAGACACAAGAGGGGGAGGGGCAGAAAGAAAGGGAGAGAGAGATTCTCAATCAGGCTCCACCTGAAGCCAAGCCCTACACAGGGCTCAATCCCACAAAACAAAATATCATTACCTGAGCCAAAATCAAGAGTCTGATGTTTAATTGATTGAGCCACTCAGGAGCCCCAAGCTAAGTCTATTCTAAAGATAAAATTTATTTTAAAAAATTAAAAATTCATTCGCTTGTCCCTACACTATTTATCTAGACATAGTCCTTTCTGACTGTGCAGTCCTAAATCTCATTTTACCCAGATTCTTTCCATAGTTGTGGTTAAAACATAGTTGTTTTTTTTGTTTGTTCGTTTTGTTTTTTTATCAGTTTAATTTACAGTGACATTCATGATAAGATAGTGGGTTCACAAGCTTGATGAAAGCTTTGTTTCCTTCCTTCACTAGAGATTTGAGACAAGGCAAACGAAAAAAGCTGTTTGATAATGATGAAATTAAAACCTTTTGGGGTTGCCCCTGGGTGGCTCTGTTGGTTAAGCACTAGACTTTGGCTCAGGTCAAGATCAAGCCCTGCATTGGACTCTCTGCTGTCAGTGTGGAGCCACTTTGGATAATCTCTCTCCCCTCTCCCTGCCCGTTCCCCCTTTGTTTTTTTTTTCTCTCTCTGTTTTACTCTCTCCCTCTCTGTCTCTCTCAAAAATAAATAAATAAACTTAAATAAATTTTTTTTGAAAAATATTTAAGTTTAACTTTCAAATCTGATACACAATCTAACAGAGGCTAAGATAAAGAGAGAAGATTATAAAGAGGAAGAATATATTCAAGTATTTCTTTGTGAAGACCAGAGAATAATTTTGTAATTGAATTGCATGACAAATGTAGTGCTCACAAATATGTTGATTATAGAAGAGGAAATACAAAAAGATGTTACGCATTAGCTTGTTCACTGTATTTTTAAAGCAACCAAATAGATTAAATAGAAAATGAATTTTTTGTATTCCAAAATCATTGGTTAAATAAAGAGCAATATCTAAAATACATTCAAATATAGAGAAATATTTTAAAAATTGTTAGAAAGCAAAAAGAATTCCATGAGGGCAAGGGACTCCACAAAAGCAAAACAAACAACAATGAAATCTACTTATAATACTTCTCAATACAAATAAAATACATAATATTTTAAAAACTTATCTTACTTGACTTTTAAGCATGGAAATAATCTTTAAGTAATCTCAATTTACCTTAGAATGAATATGAGATTTTCCAGTCTCTTTGAGCAATGTTAATGACTTAGTGGATCTAAATGAAGAGAAAAGAAGTGAAATCAAATGAAAATTGAGGTAAAACCCTAACTCGAATTTCAACATAAAAATTATGTTAATCTTCTGGATAAATATAAATATTTATAATATATATATTATATATATTTATAATATATATATTATATTTATATATATATAAATTTATATATATATTGTATATATTTATATATATATTTATATAATATATATATAAATATAAAAATAAAATATAATATAAATATTTATATATAAATATAAATATAAATTATATATATATTATATATATATTATATTTATAATATAAATGTTTTTATGTATTGCAATGATAAATGATATTATTTAACTATAGATGTTCTAATCACGTTAAATGGTAGAAAATAAGATTTTTGAATTGCTACAATATTTTTATCTGTAAGTGAATTCCTTCAGTTTGCTAATTTAGAAGCTTTGACTTGGCATAATGCTTTCTTTACATCAAGTTTTATGTTTTCTTCTTTAAGAATACATAACAAAAATTAGGAGTCCAAATAGAATATTTTATAAACAAGCATGGCATAACTGATGTCTGTCCATTGAATGTGCTTTGGGGTTGTTTTTCTCACAGAACTATTCTTTCATCTGCTCCCCTTTTTAGAAAGAAAGACAACTTGTCAGGGTTTGGGATATGAGCTGTGACTATAGATTAGCACCAAGTTAATTATTCTGTGGAAGCATCAAACCAAGACTTTGACCTCAAGAATGTCATGCTTGAGGCAATTGGGCTAACTTGAGCACAGATAAATTAGTTAAACACTTTAAAGCAAAATAAAGTTGCAGACCAGCTAACATTTGAACCAGTGTTGGTAGGGTGAGGGTGGGAGTTCTTTTTTCCACAGAGTTTTGATTTTACCTTTGAGTAAATTAATCCATTCCCCAGAGCCTGCTGCACTTGCCCTCTCTTTCTGTCCTCTTGGTTTACTTTTGTCCTTCTCTGTCCACAGATCTCCAAAACCAGCACAGAGTCCTAAGAGTTAAGAGAGAGGATGAAACAATCCACTTTTTCATCATCCTTGAATTTCTAATCATCTATACTCTTAACCATTCATCAACCAGTGAGTTTTTCTATCAATTGGGATTGCTTTCCTAATGTACATAATTTGTAGTTTAAAAGGAAAAAGTCTCATTTTCATATCTGCAACATTGATATGTGTATTAGCCCTAATATTTTTTCACTCCTCTTGCAAAGAAGATTAATCAAGATGTTATGCCTATTTTGCCCTACAATTATCTCTTGGTTTTATACTCCTCTGCCTTGATAGAGTTTCTACTGTAGCGCATGCTCTCCACGGCTGATCCCTAACTTAATGAACACTCTTAATGACTGACCCCTCTGACATGAATCTATATCCTTTTCAGTATATTCCACTCATAATCATTATAATATTCTCCCTCAGATCCCTACATAATTACTTACCTCCCATCACCAAGCATATACTCAAATGCTTCTCACTAATCTCAGGTGTGCATATATATTTCTTATTTGCGTCTAAATTAGTTTCTCATTTCCATCCAATGTTCCCTCCTTTTCAGCACGGGACCAGCAAGTTATAAATAACGGAGAAAATCAACCTCTGTTTCTCTGTTTTCAACTCACTGAATCCAAAATGGCTCTCCTTTTACCCCTCATGCCCTTCATGGAGTTCATGCCCCATTCTGTGTGCCAGTCCGTAACCACCCCAGTTACAAGAACCAACTCCAAACATAGCTGAGGAACGCTGACACCTTCTGACCAGATTTTCAGTGACCTTCTCCGAGTACTCAGTCTATGCTATTTTTGTTTTTACCTTTTCAAAGTTAGATCTCACAAATGAGAACTCCATACAAAGCATTGATGAGTCATAAAATGTAAGGTAAAAAAATGTAGAAGAATATAGCTTGACATCATTTTAAATAGAAATTTTTAACACTGAAAACAATGTTATAAATATAAATACAAATATTAAAAATTTTTATAGATATGTTGAGGCATGATAAAAATATAAAGAAATGTATGGAAGTGACAAATCTGTAATTCGGGGTTGGAAGTAAGTTCTGTGTAGGAACCAGAGGAAGAGAGATCTTCAATCATATAGAAAACACTTTATTTCTTAAGCTGACTGGTAGGTACATTAAAATGTGTTATATTCTTTCTCTTTTTTATATATTTCACATTTTCTATACTTAATTCAATGGTTGGATAATATCCTTAATATTACACCTCAAATTCATAAGTACATACATCTTTCTCTCCATTGACTTGTAACATTGGATGCATAATTGCATAAGGGACTTACAAAGTTATGTATTGCAAACTCCCCTCAAATTAAAATCTACTACCTAATATTGTAATCATTTATTTATTTAGTTATTCATTAAAAAATTTAAAAAAGCACATTTAAAAAGATCTCTTTGCGGTAAGCACCAGATTATCAGTGGAAGACAGAGAGGGGAATAAAAATCTTTCTATTAACTATGGGAATTTAGATCGTAGAGGGAGATATAAATCTGTAAAACATAAGTAGAATGACTTGTAGATGCTCAAACAGAAGGATCCAGACAGAAGGCAAAGCCTGATAATGTGAAACCGGAGGTATCCTTGGATTTGGGGTGGGAAGAAAGGTCCAGAGAAGAATAAGGCAACCTCTTAAATATTAGGATAGGTTTTCAACCCTGCTGCTTCCCACCTTATAATCATTCTCTATACATTTAATATTTATAATATAAATCTATTTAAGCTAAATACATAAATAATGTAATAATATCCTCCAAATTTCCAATTGGTAAGATCTATAGCATAGCTAAAATGCATAACCTGTGTCCCTGAAAGCCAACTTCAATGAGGTGAGGAAAGCATCTGAAATAAAGAGAAGGATCAGCAATAATGCTAAAATTGTGATTCTAGAGAAAATGTCAAAAACATTCCTTTTGCTTTTAGGGTTATTTTTATAATTTTTTTCATTTACTTATTTTTGAGAGACACAGAGAGACAAACATGAGTGGGGTAGGTGCAGAGAGAGAGGGAGACACAGAATCTGAAGCAGGCTCCAGGCTCCAGGCTCCGAGCTGCCAGCACAGAGCCAGTCACGGGGCTTTGAACTCACAAGCCATGAGACCCTGACCTGAGCCGAAGTCAGATGCTTAACCAACTGAGCCACACAGGCACCCCACTTTTGGGATTGCTTTTAAATCTTGATTGCAAATATTGTTTCGTTCACCTGAGTGGTTACTTTTACCTTCATTTTAAGTAGTGGTTAGAAGCACAGATATTGTCATCAGAAAGACTGTCACAAAAGAGATCTCTATCCTTAGGGAAATTTCCTAACCTAAGACCTAATTTTCTTTTATGGAAAATAGAAATGATAGGAAAATTGCTCCCAGATTGTTATGAGATTTAAAACAGGTAGTTCACCTAATATTCTTAACACATTGCCTGGCACACCATAAGCACTCAAAAATGTTCATTGGTTTGTTATTATTATTTCAAATTGCCTTTAAGGAAATGACCATATGCTATCTTTTATCAGACATTTGAAACTCAATTATAGATAATTTCTTCCTAATTCCCTCTTAGTTCTTTGAATGCACCTTTGCTAAGATGAGATGCTTTCAACTCTATATAAATATGAGTAAAGCTACAAACGAGAGACTTATGAATTATGTCTACTGCTCCAATCAGGAATTGTCTATGTGCTTTTCAGCAAACATCGTCGTGCATTCACTTCTTTCTATTTTCTTTAAAAAGGAACAGTTGATTTTAATTTGCAGCATTGAACAGTTGTGAGAAATTAGGGAAATTACTCCAAAAAAATATGGCACGAAATTACACACCACTAAGTGCAACATAACTTCTAATGGCAATTTAAATCTTGGTTTTTATCTCCAAGTGTTATAATAATTGTTTGCTGGAGAATTCAGCATAATTTGTATTTAAAATATTTGTATGCTAACACTGGTATTACCTTAGGTTATTTTGTTTTGTGAAGTTTGCCTTTCTATAATTTGCAACTATGATAAAACTAATTATTAGAAAGTTGTAGGTTTTATCTGGTAGGTTTTATTTCTTGGAAAGATTTTAGAACAATAAAAGAATGATAATAAGTGTTTATTCACAAGTGATTATTCTTGTCATTCTTTTTTTTTTTTCTGTTTCAAAATGCATTTCCACAAATATACTTTTTATTTGTACTTTCAAAGTCTACGCAGTTACTACTGAGGAAGAAATTGAAAATATTTTTATAACCTGCACCAACTCATATCTGAAGCCTTTAATTCCTGTAGTTCTTGGGAAATAAAAATTAGGGAGGATGTAGTTTTGTGAAAAGTGAAGCACTATATGGAAAACTTTACATATGTATTTATATAGAAACATTTATGTATGTGTTTAATTTTTATATTATTATTTTAAAAGATATTAATTTAGAAACAATAGAAAGAAAACTCAATGTATTTAAAAAACGTTTTATAGGGGCGCCTGGGTGGCTCAGTCGGTTAAGCGTCCGACTTCAGCTCAGGTCATGCTCTCGCGGTCAGTGAGTTCAAGCCCGGCGTCGGGCTCTGGGCTGATGGCCCAGAGCCTGGAGCCTGCTTCGGATTCTGTGTCTCCTTCTCTCTCTGCCCCTCCCCCGTTCATGCTCTGTCTCTCTCTCTCTCTCTCTGTCAAAAATAAATAAACGTTAAAAAAAAAATTAAAAAAAAAACCCAAAACGTTTTATAGAGTCTTTAAAGTAAGAACAGCATCGCTTTCATACACACAGTGGGACCTCTTTAGAAACACTACATAAAAATTTGTAACCATTTACCACAAATGAATCAACTTTAAAAAAATGTGTAAAATGACTGGTGCTAAATTAATGGCATATTGTTTTAAATGCGATATTATCTTTGGCATTACTTCCTGTAGGTGATTAGTATATACATTAGCCTTTATGTGGGAATGCAAAGCACCTCACATAATTTAGTATTCAGATGCGGCAATATCTGAAACTACGGTCAAGAGACAGTGTGTGGTAAAGGATAGGTGCAGCCCGTTTATCCTCATTGTCTCTTTTATTGGTTATACCTATTCAAGATTTTAAGGTGGTGGAATATGCCATCCCCCACTTTAAAAAATAAAGCTTCCTTTTTCTGTTAACAAGGAAACTTTCGATTTTTAACGTAACAGGGTTAATGATCCTTTTAAAAAATTGCTCTAACGGGAAATCATATGGAGGACATGTGGAGAGTCAGGAGAGGTGGGTGGTAGTCAGTGAGGAGCCCTCCTGGTTCATGGACAGATCGCGGGAGAACAAGAGGACTTGTGCTTAGCAGAGCCTGACAGCCTCCAGGAAGGAGAAGTCCTCTGCCAGCACTCAGCCCAACACTTGACTAGTGTGTAGTTAGCCACACTACAATGATCACAGCGTTGGATGCAGTCAGAATTTAATACCCTGGCAGCTGTGGCAACAGTAAGACGATCCACCTTGCTGTCGTGGGATCGAGTAACGTTCACAGGCTTCACCCGGGGTTCAAAAAAGCACAGCGGTGCTTGGTCCACAGAGCTTCTTCTAATTCTCTAGGAGTTTGAAATTTTTTCTGCTTCTAAAGGGACGTTAGCTGAAGGTCATTTCTTCTGACTGAGGTTTCAGTGATTAATTTCATTTCCCTTGTTCAAGTGGCCTGTGTATCCCTTACAGAATTGCACCAACAAATTGGGTTAGTAGCCTATTAGGCTAAGAAAAATAAAATTATCACTCCTCATCTTCTCTGCGTACTATTTACTGTAGCACAAGTGTGTCTCCCTAGGTCTTGGACGTGTTCACATGATAAGATGAATTTTAATAGAAAAATTCTAAGTAAGCAGAATACTGCTAATCCAATTTTCCTCGAGTATGAAATAATTAGGAATCGGGGAAATAGGCATTACTTCAGTTTCTGGATTCCTGTATGATAGTTTAGGAATCCAGCAATGCCTTTGGTTTTTTAGTTTAGTTTAGTTTAGTTTTTTTTTAATTGTGGTATTATCCATACATAACATCATAGTAGTTTTAGGTGTATAACATAATTTTAATATGTGTATATACTGCAAAATGATCACCATAATAAGTTTAGTTAACGTCCATCATTACATAGTTAAAACTTCTTTTACTTGTGATGAAAACTTTTAGGATCTATTTTCTTACCAATTTTCAAATCTACAGCACAGTATAGTTAACTGTAGTCACGATAGTCTACATCATATCCCCAAGACTTATTTATCTTATAGCTGGACAGCGGTGTTTTTGAATTATAGGTTTGCTCAGTTTGGTGGGCTATTGCATGCATCTCTGTGGACACTTGTTTTTTCTTCGAATGAATGCAACCATTTGTTACATTTCCATATTTTCTGTTCTGTTACAGATTCTTAAATATTTTTTCTCATACTAATTAACACCTTTATTCTGTTCAAAACTCTAAGAAATATTTTTAAAAATAGCAATACTCAGTTCTCCGAAGAGCATAATTCACGATCTTTATGCGAGGAGATAAAATAAACAATACAAAACTGGATCTCTTGGATGTGATGGGAAGCGAATAGAAATGGACTCAAGCAGGAAGCACGTGTGTGAGGGAGTGTGGTTGCTCCGTCTGTGTGTCTGTGTTTTGTTGTTGTTTCTCCCACTCCGTTGCTCAAGATGGAGAAAACAAAGAGAGCAGGTGAGAGGTATGGGTGAGGAATTTTTCACAGGAATAAATGAAGAAAAACAGAGCTCTGTGAAAGTTAGTGGAAGACTATTTAAAAAAAAAAATGAGCAGCTGTTTAAAAAACAAAAAACAAAGCCTTAGGCTACCATTTCGAAGCACTTTGTCTTCCCATCAGTAAGCATAGCAATCAATTTTTCTTTAACTTTTCCTGGCAAAATTTAAAGTATAAGTATGTTGATTATTTTTTAAAAAGAGATTTGTTTGGGGGGCACCTGGGTGGCTCAGTCGGTTAAGAGTCTGGCTTAGGCTCAGGTCATGATCTCACAGTTTGCGAGTTCCAGCCCTGCTTTGGGCTCTGTGCTGACAGCTCAGAGGCTGACAGCCTGCTTGGTTTCTGTGTCTCCCTCTCTCTCTGCCACACCCCCGCTTGCTCTCTGTCTCTCAAAACTGAATCAAAGTTTAAAAAAAAACTGTATATGAAAGAAAAAGATTTGCTTGGTATGTTGGACATCCCGGAATTTGGGACTAGTGATTTGGTTCATCATGATTCAGACTTGCGGTTGTGTAGCACAGAGCTGAAGTAGGAACTGAGGCTGTTTCGGAAACCAATAATACAGTCACAACTAATGGGGTCATTTAGTCCTTGTTTCGATGTGAGGTTCTTAGAACATCTATCTGGAACATTTGGGGTTCCTGGTGGAGACACAAATCAATGCTCCCAAAGGATTTCTTTTACAAAGGAGACATTGCAGGCAAAAAGAAACAGATACAAATTAGTGGTTATTTATGTTGGCTTAGATAAAGAATGTTTTTTTGATGGTGGTCGTGGGTTGTTTTTGTTGTTTAGAGACTATATTAATTTGATTGTTTGCTCTCAGACCTAGATATTGTTTACACATAAATTCTTCATGTGAGTGTTGGCAATCCTTTTTCCTAAAGGGATATCTATCTATCTCTCTATCTCTCTATCATCTATCTCTCTATCATCTATCATCTCTCTCTCTCTCTCTCTTTCTCTATCTACCTCTATCTATCTACCATCTATCTATCATCTATCTATCTATCTATCTATCTATCTATCTATCTATCTTTATGGACCATGTACAGACTCTGTCCTGGCTGTTGCTTCTCCTTTTTTTAACCCCCTCTTTTTCCTCCCTTTCTTTCCTCCTCTCCCCCCGCCTCTCCTCCTAAAATGCCCAAGCTCTTCCCTCCATGCAATTAAGTGATGCAGCACTAAGGAACTACTTATTTAAGAACATTAGAGGGATACTAACCACAGGACCTCGAGCCATTGGTATTCGAAATGACCTTAAGATCATTTAACGCTATTTGTTTCCCAAGTTGCTTTATATTCCTGATGAGGAAACTTAGAGAAAAAAGTGACTGTATGTTACCTTCTATAATTCTCTACTGAGATACCTGGTAGGTTTTAAGTGACCAAACTTTAAATCAATCCCAGTTCTCTTTCCAAGATTTCTGAAGTGTTTGCATCTCATTAAAGTACCGACTCTGTAGACATAATTAATGACAAAGTTGAAAGGTAGATGATGGTGTACCACACGTTCACATAGTACAAATCTTAGTGTTTATGTTAAATACCTGTTATCTTTCAAGGAACATCTTATAAAGGGTCTTTACTTTCTTCCTAACTCCAGAACTGTCCTTAACCAGCAAACTGGGGATTCATTTTTCATGAGCCTTCCATGGTTCTGCCTCAGTCATCTTCCTTTTCTACTTTTCACAGATTTCTTGAATGTTCTTATCAACACTGATAATTTATATCTAGCTTCCCATGTCCCTAGCTTTCACTGCAGCCCTGACTTCTAATTTCTCTCTTGATCCACCTATCTAAATGCCTGTTAGGCATCTTTTTTCCTGGGGCTACCAATGTGTCCTAAGTGCTACTTGCTCAAAATATAACTAACTCTCCTTTTCCCCAAACCTCTTCCATCTGTATTACAGTATCGGTTCCGCTGTGGTCCCCAGGCCTGAACGCTGGGCATCCTGCTTAGTTTATCTAACCCTCTGCCCCTTATCCCCATGCCAAACCACTTATTGGATTCTGTTGATTCTATCTCTTTTGTATCTTTTATATCCATCTCTTTTCCATTTCCACCACTCCTGACTTAGTGCGGGACCTCATTATCCTGGCTTATAATGGTTCAATAATCTCCCTGCCAGCAGCCTTGACCCTCTCTAATCCATACCTGACACGGCAGCTAGAGTAATCTTTTAAAATGCAAATTTAATCATCTTATTTCCCTGTTTAAATCCTTCAAATGGCTTCTCATTTCCTATAGGTTAAAGTCCAAATGCTTCTCTATGGCACACAAGACACTTCGATGATCTCGCACCCAAACTCATCGCTTGCCTCCGCACCCTCCTTCCACTCACGCTAACCCCCAGACTTGATGCTCACACTGAACTTCTTAGAGTTTCCACACAATCCAGTTCTAATTTCTGATATTCTGCTTTCTCTTTTCATGAAGTCCTTTACCTCTTCATCTACTTCTCAAACTCCTATTGACTCTAATACTCAGAGTAAATGGCATGCTCTGTAATACGCTTCTCAAGAGAAACAAAATCAGTTATGTGATCTATTGTAAGGAATTTGTTCATGCAGTTATGGAGGCTGCTAAGTCCAAAATCTGCAGAGTAGGCCAGCCATACAGGAGACCCAAGGAGAGCTGATGTTCCAGTTTAAAGGCCATCAGGCAGGAAAAGCCAGTGTTGCAGATGAAGTCTGAAGGCATTCAGCTGGAGAATTCTCTCTTATTTGGGAGAGGGTTGTCTTTTTGTTCTGGTCAGGTCTTTGGATGAACTGGATGAGGCCCACCCACAAAGGGAGGGCAATCTGCTTTACTCAAATCCACTGATTTAAATACCAATCTCATTCAAAAACACCCTCACAGAAACAGCCAAAATAATGTTTGATCATCTATCTGGAATCTTGTGGCCCAGTCAAATGGATGCATAAAATTAACCATCATACTCTCTATGAAGCAATTCTCCACTCCTCCCAAAGGAGTTAGTTGATTATTCTCTCAATGTGGCATTAACATCTATTATATGTCTGTGTTTCTATTTACATTTTTTTTTTACAATTATCTGTATCAATGTCTCCTACCAGATATGAGATCCATGAGGAAGGGAACCATGGTTGACATATTTATGACAAATTCAATATATGATAAATGAATGCATGAAGGGATAATACAAAAGATATATTTGAGCACTATATATGAAAAAGTATATTAATAATTACATTAATGAAATCAGATTGCACTGTCCAATAGTAATGGTCAGTGCAACAAAGATGATAATGAAACCAGATATCATAGACCTCTCTTCCATGTTCATATTCTGTTATCTCATCTGATTCTTACATTAATGATGCTTATATGCAACGGCTGGTATTTTCCCCATCCAACAGAAGTGGCAACTGAGGCTGAAAGAAAATATGGATTTGACCAATGTCACAGAATTTGCAAGTGTCACTGCAAAATTTGCAAATGTCACTGCCAAGACTTCTGGATTCTATCTATTTAGCACTTTTCCCCAAAACAGTCGGGTTTTAATAAAAGCCTGTCTTAGTCTCTTATTTTGTGTGTGTGTGGTTTTTTGTTTTTTGTTTTTTTGTTTTTAGCTAAATGTCTTTTACTTGGTTATTAATTTTCAGACTCTCACTGTACATGGTGAAGCGATATGCTGTTACTTGGAGCAGTATGTTGGAACATGCTACTGCCTGACTCATTTCCAATTTTCAATATCTGTAAAAAATGGAAGTGGTTCAAATAGCTGCAAATTAAAGCACAGTTTAAAACCACTGTATCATATCAAACCTATCTGTGCTTGGGTTTATAAGTGCAGGCTGCCTGTGCATGGATAATCCATCACAGCTTAAAATTAGAAAAAGGCTCACAGCAGGTCACTGATTTTTCTGACAACATGACCTTCTAAATACTTCTTAAACTAAATAGATGTGTTTTCCTCTCAATGTTTTCAAATCCAGATACTTTCAATGGAGGCTCATTTCTGTCTGGGAAGCCTATTCAAGTCCATCATTTAATTAAACTGGTATTTGCATGTATAAAGCAGAAGTAACCGAGGGCAAGGGCATCTACTCATACGTGTGCCCTAGTTCTCTAATGGAGATGTGCACATCTGTCAAGGTTGTGGAAACTGAAGCCGTGTGTCCTCTAATGTTGGCTGGTATTCTGGACACACCGCTGTAGCTTGCCTGCTGAGCAGTGTCAGATTTCACAGACCCTCCAGGGATAAAAGGAATCTGTACAGAGATGTGGTCACATTGAATTTGGTCACTATTTCTCATCTTTTCAGAAACTGTTTTTATTATGTTTACTTTCAGTAAATACTTAGGAAGTCTGGGGATAACTATAAATGTAACTGTTCACAATACACACTCAATATCAAATACCCAGCTAGCATGTGGATGACTGACTGAAGTTTTGCCCTTCACAAAGCTGTGTAGAATTGTGCAAATACAGCCTTCTTTCTAGATTCAATATCCATGTTAGTCCATTAAACCAATGTTCCTCTCTTTGTTTAGATGAGTGGCATTTCCTCAGCATGCATTATTTTATACAACCACTTCTCCAAATTTGTTTCTCCCCTGTCCCCCCACCCCCACTCAGAACAGTTTAAGTCTTTATAACATTAAGTTAAAGACACACTGGGCAATGTTTTTATAAGGCATTGTGGGCTTTTGACAGGACAAGGATAGTAATATTTCGTTTAGCCAGGATCACCATATCCTTAGCTGTGAATGGAAGAATGCTTCTTTAGGGTACAAGGTAGGTGTCCCAGTCTGCCTGTGGTGGGGAGGGTTTAAAATTGCGCAGCTGAAGGAGGAAGCTTTAGTGTCTTTATTGGGAGCTATTCCAGGAAGTTGTGCAGCTGAGAGTGAGAATATATTAGTGGGCTTCTCATCACAGGGAGGTAGTGTAAAAATGAGAGATTTGAGAGTGGAATGGGGGGTGGGGTGGGGTTGGAGCCTGCCACAGCTGCAGGGAATTGCAGACTTCTTTTTGGTTAATGAGAGGGATCTAGAGGAAGCATCTGGTGGCAGGGAGGAGGCTATGTTTTATTATAGACAAGAATAGAAGATAAAAGAATATAGTAGATGGAATACATGCACTTTCATAAAGCATTTGATACAGTGACTGGTGAAATTGCATTTTAAAATACTTCTAGTACATATACTTACTCAAACAGATGAAAACCCCATGAGAACTACACATAAAAGTAAGGGCATCATAGCCAGGCATGGCTGGTGTGGCTAGGAGGGCTCTGAGCCTGCTCCAAAGAGTCTGACAGTGAATGGTGGGAGCTTGCCTGGTTCATCACCTGCTCCAGTGACTAGAAGGAGGACTGGAGGGGGTTTGCAGGTAATTCATTGATGATGCTGAGGAGAGACATCGTATGTACACCTATAAGTTCTATAATAGGACTTAAGGAATCAAGGGATGGTGTATCATATATACATATAGAGATATAGAGACAGTATCTATAGATACTATATAGACTATCTCTCTCTCTCTCTCTCTATCTCTATCTCTATCTATCTATCTATCTGAGTCCAGAAGGTCATGGAAAGTAGGATTTGTGCTCTTTATTTAAAAAAAAAATTTTTAATGTTTTATTTATTTTTGAGGAAAAGACAGAGCATGAGTGGGGGAGGGGCAGAGATGGAGACACAGAATCTGAAGCAGGTTCCAGACTTTGAGCTGTCAGCACAGAGCCCTAAGCGAGTCTCAAAGTCAGAACCGCGGTGTCATGATCTGAGCCGAAGTCGGATGCTCAGCCACTGAATCACCCAGGCGCCCTACTTCCACGGTCCCCAGTTCACTTTTTGGATTCCGCACTCATTCGTTTAGCCCAAAGTGTCAAAATCCATCCTGAATAAACATTTATTTTTGTTCATCTATCTTCACAAAAATAGCAAGAGCCAACAATAGTAACTGGAAACTGCTACTGTAGTATGAAAAACAAAATAAACTGAAATAAATAAAAAGTAAATATAGTAAATATGAAAATAAAAGCCACAGAAATGTAAATTTATATATAAAATGCAATAAAAAGTCATCATTACATTACAGAGTAAAAGTTATGTGTTATATTTTTAAACTGTTAATGTGAAAATTATATTCTATACTTAGTAACTAGAATATCTTCTACTTAATAAAGGGAAAGATACAAAAGCTGAATTTAAGTGAACAGAAATTATAGTTTTGTTACAGTACCAATCATTTAAAATGCAAAATAATTGTAACCTTGAATAACTGCAGAGTATTTTTCTCACTAAGAGGAAGTCAGTATATGCTAATGAATGAGATAGGGTGCGATAAGATATTTCGATAGCTTCACAAAGCTAGGACAAAGGCCATATGGGAAAATCAATGTATATCTCAGTTTCTAAATCTTGTTATGTTTAAAAGTGATTTTAAAAATTATTTGTCTTCTAAAAAGACACATGTCCCTTTAATTGAAAGCAGTGTGCATCTGAGCACAATTTGTGACTTTAATCTGATTGCTAATAAGAAAAAAGTTGACGTAAATATAAGGCAAGTAATTGATGACAGAGAAAGAAGGAGTAAATCTAACACAAATTTTCTTCTCCTTTAGCCCTGGAAAAGAAAAGATGCAGAAGTTATCAAGCTGCATGGAAAATGTTAGAAAGGCAGAGTAAGGCTTTATCTCTAATTTACAGAAAGCTGTCATGGATGAGACTCGCACTCAACCGAAAGAGCAAAGCAATTGATGGATATTGGCCTAAAGCCCTGGAGCAGTGCATGCACTTTGAAAACATTTTAACTTTAATTTAAAATATTCAAGATGGTTGAAAGTGCCATCTATTCAAAACGGAGTGTAAACTACTACTAGAAGGATCAGTCATTATTAACAATTAAAGACCAAAGTCAAAATGTAATGACATTGTATGTAAGTATTACTTTTGGTATAAAAAAGATACATCTTTTCCAAGACTAAGAACTCTATTTTCATAGTTATGCTTACCTTTTAAAGCGAATAGTGGCTATTATTTTCCTACAACCAGTCCAGAAAAAAAAAATATTATCTATTAAGTATGTCTTTAGGAAAGCTTGATGTCCCAAATATTAGAGCATGCCCAGTGAACCACTGCTGTCAATATACTCTCACTTACTAAGTTCAGTATTGACTTTACAATGCTAAACCTATAAATTGTGCCTAGATACAAAGGGTTTGAATTTTAACCATAGAGTAGAATTTGTGATTAAGTTATAATTAGCCTTAAAAATATTATGTATTTTTATCTTTTAAAAAATTATATCTCTTCTACTTCGTTCATTCTTTATTATTAACAATTATTATTATACTCATTATTATCATGACTTTATTCTATCCTTATTTTGTTCTTTTATTGCTTTTATCCTCGATGGAGACGAAGCAAAGTGAACAAGTTAACAGTTGAAGGTGGGTGAAGCGGGACTCGGCACTGATTGAGGGCCTGGCCTCCTGCTCATAGTTTTGCATATACTTGGATTCTTCCATTCCACCCTCTTTCCTCCTCTATCCAGAAAACTTCCCTGAGTCAGGAATCACACACCCAAAGGGGCTCTCTAATGCTTTTTCCGGGCAATGATAAAGTCACATTATTACATTCACTTTTGGTTTCCAATGTATTCTTTAATAGTTCGTATGAGGATTCATGATTTTGAGAGAACATAGTAGGAGGAGAGAGGTGTTTGATATAGAAAGAGCTAAGGTCTTATTTGTGGCCGTTGTTTAGCCTGATACTCTTCCTCAAGCTGGCAGGAATCAGGTTATACCATGAATGGTTGTTCTCAATAATACTCCTCTGCCCTGAAGAAGCCCAATCTGTGTAGACTTCCTGACATATTTATCTCTCCTCTTCTGGAGCATTCCATATCCCTTTTACAAAGGCTAAAGTATTTACATTATAAAAGGAAAGTTTAAAAAAATTAATGTTTATTCATTTTTGAGAGAGAGAGAGAGAGAAAGCATGAGTTGGGGAGGAGCAGAGAGTAGGGGAACACAGATTATGAAGCAGGCTCCAGGCTCTGAGCTGTCACCCCCAACACACGGGTCGAACTCATGAACCATGAGATCATGACCTAAGCCAAAGTTGGGCGCTTAATCGACTGAGCCACCCAGATGCCTCTTAAAGGGAAAATTTTAAACTAATTTCAAAGGAATGTATTAAATGTATTCAAACTACATTTAAAAGGAATGTATTGATTATCAATTCAATTTTGCCATGGAATAATATACCTTGCAGAATTAAAATTATATAAATATGACATATATTCATATAATACAGATTTATGTAAACTTTACTGTTTAAAAATGATGTTATTGATGGGTATTGATAGGTAAATATCATTATCAATGATACATTAACTGGAAGTGGGAGTATCTGGAAAGAGCAAAGCAAAATGAATTATATTTTCTACTCAGAATCTGGGAATCATATAGCATAATCCACAATTGAACTGCCTTTTGCAATAAAACACTAAATTATTGGAAAGTGAATATATTTAACATTAGATTATGTCAATTAGTAAATAACAATATTGCTGACATAAAATTTAAGTAGAGAATGTCAATCTCAGAGATAAATTCAATTTTCCATTACTACTTCATTCTTGAACATTTATATATGTGTATATATGTATATATAAAAGAATTTCACACCCTTATTTTCCAGTCATATAAGACATTTGAATAACAATTGTTAATTGCTTTGGCAATAACTTTTATGATGCTTATAATGTCAAATTGTTTGGAAACACACTCATTGCAAGATAAAAGAATCCAGTAGAATCAGAAGACAAAGTTGTCTGGGATCTGAAAGACTCAGCGATTTATCCATTAATTCAATAAATACTTACTGATATCTATCATATACTCAACAAATGTGCAAAGTGCTAGAAATTCAAAGATTAGAGATAATCCTTGCAGTTAGTAGTCTAGCCAGATGTGGCAGTTTTTAGCCATCTTAGTTTACTGGGGATTAAAAAAAGGCAGCTTCAGTGTTCTTTGACAGATTAAGGCCCTGGTTGGGCATTATTTTTTGTCTTTGCATTTCACTCTTGATCCCTCCCTCATTTATATCCTCTAGACTTAAACACTCTACTATCCTAACATTTTGCTTTTGATTTATCTTGAGCTTGAGTCTGAAAAGAAACCTTTTTTTTTTTTTTTTTTTAAACTAACTATGGATCCTCCCAACCAATGGTTCCAGTTCTTCTTCTGGCTGTACTGTTTCATAGTTCAGCCATCTTGAGCAAATATTCCTTTTTGTTTGCCAGGTCTCAGCCCAGAGTTCCTCCTTCTAGATACTGTACTTCTCCCGGGCACTCTTCCCTCAGATCCCTGAGCAAGATCTGGAGGTTAAACAAGAGAAACAAATAGGGAAACCATGCAATGAGGGATATTTCGTAGAAGTCTATAAAGTAAATTTATGGCACAGAGATAAGAACGACATCAATTTTTTTTTTTTAAACTAGGTTACCAGTTTATTATTACAAAATGCAGCTTAGGAACAGCCAGATGGAAGACAGGCACAGGGTGAGGGGTGGAAGAAGAGGCAGGGAGGAAGAAGGGTGGGGGAAGAGGGGTGGAGGTTCCATGCACCTCCACTTGTCCGCCAATCAGGAAGTTCCATCATTTTGTTTTAAATGTGTAAACTAAGATAATTTGCTACAATTTTGAAAGTGTTTTCCATGTCTTCTAACATAGTTTTTCATTATCCATTTACTAAGGAAATATTCATTTACTTAGTATAGCTCTGGGTATGAAGTAGTAAAGAAGGCTTTACTGTCATAGACATCATAGTTTAGTTAGCAATGACTAAGAATCACCCTTAGGAGTAAGAATCACAAGGGTGTCATGTACTATAAAGGAGAGGGCTAAGATCGTTAGCACTCACAGTAGGTAGACCTTAGCTAGCCAGTTTTCTGGGAAGAAGTGAGGATCAAACAGTGACTTCACATAATAATATGCTAATTTCTTGAGCATCATAATCCATTTCTGTAAGTTTACCTATAATTCATTGGAGAGAAAGTGATCAACATGATATCCATTTTAATTCTCTTTTAGGACACAACACTATATTATTAAAAAGTAAATACATTTAATGTTTGATTGCGTTGATTAATATACACCTATCTTGATGATTATCTTCTGTTACCATAAATGCTACAGCAAAAAAAAAAAAAAAAACCAAAAAACAAAAAACAAATGAACCAAAATGTTAATGGACAGAAATACATTCAGCTCTTTCTATAACATGTTCCCCAAACTACTGACATGGTAAAGAATTTGACATTATACCTGGAGAAATCCACAGATATTTTGTTTTATACACATATACTTAGGAATAAGTAGATAAATAAATTTATTTTATTTTTTTCAAATTTTTATTTAAATTCCAGTCAGTTAACATATACTGCAATATTGGTTTGGGGAATATAATTTAGTGATTCATCACTTATCATAATACCCAGTGCTCATTACAAGTGCCCTCCTTAATCCCCATCACCCATCTAGCCCATGCCATGTCTACCTCCCCTCCAGCAACCCTCAGTTTGTTCTCTAGAGTTAAGAGCCTCTTATGGTTTGCTTTTCTCTCAACCCCCCTCCCCCACCCCCAACTTCATTCAGGTGCCCAAGATGCTATATACATAACGTATTTTTACAACAAAGTACTGAATTCCTCAAGTCTCTCCTTTCCCATTAAACCAGCAATCTGCAATTTGAATAAATCAATCTTCAATTACTTTTATCTATTGCATATCACATTCTCTTTCTGTATCAGAGTTTTTCCTTGGGTGTGGTTCAGTCTACACCATTGGAGGATTTCTGGTCTACTGTGTTTTTACTTATTTCCCCTTAAAATTTCCCACATAAGCCCTAATATAGTATCTGTTCTATAGTCAGAATTTAACAAATTTTGGGTAGATTAAATGCAGCTTAATGGAAGTGAAATATCTATAAAATACGCCATATGAATAGTTTTTAAAATTTTTAACATTTATTTAATATTGAGAAACAGAGAGAGACAAAGCATGAGCATGTGAAGGGCAGAGAAAAAGGGAGACACAGAATCCGAAGCAGGCTCCAGGTTCTGAGCTGTCAGCACAGAGACCAACATGGGGCTTGAACTCACAAACCACAAGATCATGACCTGAGCTGAAGTCAGACACTTAACTGATTGAGCCACCCAGGTGCCCCTGAATAGTTTTGAAGTAACTTATCTCAAAAAGAAACCATGTCTGAATGCTGAACAGAAGGTCCACAATTGTATAAACATCCTAACCATGATTATAATTATTTTTCTACAGAACACAGAGATGTGAAAAATTGAAATCACTAAATTATTTATTTCAGTTGCTTTTTTTCAACCAATCTTTTTATTAGACTTGCTAACTAATTGTCTGATTTGAGAATTTCTTTTCTCCAACTAATTTCTGTTATGAAGAGAACAACATCCGTGGAATGATTAAATACTGGAGAAACAAAAGACGTAGGCAGCCCAGAGATGACAAGTCCTGAATCATCAAGGTTCTCTTGCTAATTGCAGCCCAATTACAATAGATTGGGATGTTACTGTGTCAGAACAAGGAGGGTAAAAAACCAAAGATTTCAATATTCAACAGACTAGAGACCCAACAGTCCACAGGGAAAATTCATATTAATACAGTTCTTTTCCCTGTGGAAAATATTTTGGTAACTAGCATTAGTTTACAGACAGTAGCTTTCCTAGAAGAAATAGGGATTCAAAAAATGCCCCAGACTAAGAAGGACACTAAATGCGATGAAGAGGTCATTGAGCAGAGTTCAAAGGGAGTCCGCAGCTGTTTTGTGCCGGTTGTCCTGGGGTGTTCTTTGATGTCTATATAACTGTTTAGGTTGAAATCAGAACCCTGTGGAGAAAGAACCACTCCCATTTCTCCCACCTACTTTTACCAGTCTTACCCGGAAGTTGAGAATGGGGTAAACACCGGGCATATTGGCTATTTAAGCATTTAGAGTTACGGGAACACTCTTATTTTAGAGGAGAAGTATGGTAAGTAATTAAATAGAAAGTGTACACAAGTTAATTTTTTTTTTTTTTTGGTTTAAATCCCTCCCTGATAGTATAATATTTCATGAGTGAAAACCTCAGACTTCCAGTGATAAATCTGGTCCCTCTTTTAAGGTGCGTAGGTAGTATCTCATTACTTAACAAATGAGCTAATCTTTGTATATCTTTTGACATGTTCCTAAAAATTATGAGGTTCATGTTGAACTAGATAAATATATCAGCCACCACTAATGCTGAATGTTATGATGTCATTATGCTTTGTCTTGCTAATGTTTTGTATATACAGTTTTAGAACTTGGCAATTATTTCATTTAGACATATTTCTTCTGGTAATGGTCCCTAAAATATAAAAGGTTTAATTGAGAGAGGAGAAGAGTGCCTACATGGGTTTGGGTTTAAGGATCAATTAAAAATCCACCCCCCCCCTTTTTTTACCAAGCCGTTGAGTGCACATTTCCTACATCGTTCACTATGGCAACAGTGCCAGTGGGTTCACTTAGACCAAAATGACACAAGTCTGGTATCCACTGGCACATTTTCATAGCCAAAGTGAAACTGAAAGTAATTATTGAATAACTGAAGCAAGAAACCCCTATCCCATAATCCCTTTCACTGTTAGGCTAATAGGTTTCTGTCTGGAACATCCCAATTAATTACAGCACTTCGCATTTCAGTCCGACTGTGGAGACTTGCCAATTCAGTGACATTAGTCCGTCCTCTGTGCATGCAAGTGTCCCCATAGCAAAAAAAAAAAAAAAAAAAAAAAAAAAAAAGTGCCTTCTAAGGAGTAACTATCTCAGGTACCTTAGAACACGAGGGAGACAATCCAAACAACAGCCTTCCAAAGTGGGTCTGTTTTATTTCTGTTTAAAAGCCAGAGAGACTCAGCACTAAGGAACCAACCTGTTTCCTCAACTGGGATATTTCACTTAATCTCTGTGACATGAAAGGAGCATAGTATTTAGAAAGTGTCTGATTAATGGGAGCAGTGAAGACCTCCGATATAGACCATATATGAAAAAGCTGACCTAAGGGACCATGCTTGTAGTTTACTCTGTAACTCACTGTGTCTGCATTTATGCTCGATGAGCAAGGTCTGGAGTCTGGCTGACTACATAGATAACACACGGACCCACAGACAAGACAAAAGCAATATTTGCTTTTTGATTGAAGACCCTGAAGATAAGGAAATAACACATTTTAAAAGTGGCTTTTTAAAAAAAATCTTTATTGCAATTCAGGCATACTTCATCTCCTAATTGTGAATTATCAATATCCATTTTATAACACAATTTCTGGACAGACTTTTGCTTCTAGAATAATAGTAAAAGGAAAGCTTACGTCATTTCAGCTGAATTCTTGTCTTTTTCTGTTTTCCTCAGAAAGCAAGCAAGAAATTATAAGGTTAAACATTCATGTTTCTTAAAAGCTTTTGATGCATCCATTTCCTCTCAAGGTTTTATTTTGAGAAGTTATTTTAGGGATAGGAAAATTAATTACAATTATAGCAATTACAAAATGGAAGGGAGAAAGAAACTGTGTTAATATATCATATATAAAGCATGGGGCCTGGTTTGTGTAAGATTTTCATAAAATATGCCTGCATTACTGATCACACCAAGCAGAAGTAGCTATAGAGTGGCCAGCAGAGGGGACCTAGGGATCAGAGGCATATTCCATTGCTGTGAGGTCCACCATGGGTGGTGCCTGCTGCAATGCTGCTTTTGTTCTTGGTTTCGAGGGGAGCCTCGGCACAGAGTTGGCCCTGGAGAAGGTTTTGTGGTGAGACAACATACTGAACACTCTGGCCCGCGTGTTCAGTATCTCCAGTGGGAGCTAGCCGGATGGCCATGCCTGTGGCATTCTCTTGTCCTGTCTACGTAATCTGTCCCCGCAGGGACAGAAGGTGAGGACACAGAGGAGGAGTTTCCAGGGAAGTAAGAGGTGCCTGAAAGAGCCCAGGGGCACAGCAGCACTGCGGTCAGGCATGACAATTTCCCCAGCTGTCAATTTGGACCCCAGATGCTAGTTTTAAAGGAGAAAGAGAAGCCTTAGCAAGTTGTATGCCTTCCCCAAGCGAATTTATTTCAGAATGACAAGACTCGTGCTTACAAAAACGGACAAATGAAAGCTTATGCTTGTTATTTACATCTAATAAAGAGAAAAATTAGCAAAATCATGCACTACTCTTACACTGTTTTGTGGTAATTTCAATCCTTTCATACGCTCATGCATGGGTTTCTCCAAGTGTCATACAAATATTTGTTTGTATATCAATCATTGGCACTTATTTTTTAAATGATGTATTGTACCAACGGTTTCACTTCAGTTTTTAATTCCGTTCAAAGGCAGCATCTTTTTTTTTTTTTTTTTTTTGCTTCCATGTGTGTTTCTTTAAAACACCCAAAACATAAAACGGAATTTCTCCAGATGGATGAAAATTAAAATATAACATTTTAGTGCAAAAGAAATCACCACCCCATCCCCAATTACTTAGGGCATATTTGGTGATGAGTTAAAGAACCCACCGTTCTGCGAGGCTGGGAAACCTATCTGCTTAGAAACCTATTTGAATCTTCACTCTTAACCATCTCTACTTTTGAGCCTCTGAAAGTACGGGCCACAGTACTTGCTACGGTTTAATACAGTGGGATCACTGTTTCTCTCTGGTAGTTTGGATATACAGACTGTACCTTGATCTCTGGGACACTCATTCAGCAGAACTTCATTCAACAAATATTTATTGAGTGCCTCCTATGTGCTCAGCATTTTATGTTCCAGTCAGACTAAACTACTTGCCATTCCTTCCACACGTCACCCTTTCTAGTCTTCCTTCCTTTGATCGCACCAACCCATCTGCCCAGATTGCTCTCCCCAATCATTTCGCCACATAAACCTCTGTTTACATCTTGCCCATTCTTTTTTATTTTTGTATTTATTAAATTTTTTTAATGTTTATTTATTTTGGAGAGAGACAGAGTGTGACAGGGTACGGGCAGAGAGAGAGGGAGACAGAATCCGAAGCAGGCTCCAGGCTCCGAGCTGTCAGCACAGAGCCCGATGCAGGCCTCGAAACCACAGACCGCAAGATCGTGACCTGAGCCGAAGTCAGATGTTCAACCGACTGAGCCACCCAGGGGCCCCACATCTTGCCCATTCTTTAAGGTAGGACTCAACTGCCTCCTCCTTTTGAAACTACTTCTTATTCTTTTCAGTGGGAGGTGATTTCACCCAATTTCATGCTCCATAGGACCTTATCTGTACCCAGTTACATAGTTTGTGGGTTCCAGTACAAAATGAAAATGAAATGCCCCTTGTTCAAAACTTAGTAAGAATTTCTAGACAGTGACAGCAGAACATTAAACCAAGCGTGGGCCCTTCTAAGCGCAGGGCCCCGTAAGACTGCACAGGTCACACACCCATGAAGCCAACCTTGTCTGTACCTCCCCAGTGAACTAATTGCTATCAATTTTGTTAATGCATGAGCTATTTTTACACGCAGATTGACTTTTCTTTTTGAATATACTCCTTGAGAACTGTGTCTGCATATATTTCCACAGTAACGAACACAGAGAGACTTACAACCTATCAGATCTTCTAATTCTTGCTACTAAAATGCAGTTCGTGGACTGACATCACTTGGGAGCTTGTTAGAAATGCAGAATCTCAGACCCCCACCCAGACCAACAGAATCAAATCCACATTTTACAAGATCTCCATGTCATCTGTATGCATAGTCAAGTTTGAGAAGCACTGTTGAATGAGTAAAAGAGTATCTCTCTGGAACAGAAGGCCATTCTTCCCACATGAGGTGGGGAGAATTATCTGTGAAGGGTATTACTTATTCCTTCGTACTCTAACAGAAACGAGATTTCTGCTTTTCTCAACAAGAGGGAAATCCCTCTTTTCAACCCACCCAGTTCCTCTTCTCTTTGAGAAGGAGTAACTTTTCTCACTGGTAGTATATGGTACAGCCTAGTAGCTCCTGAAGTGTTGCCCTGTAACACATAGGTGTGGAGACACAGGTCTGGATATTCCAATCTCTCTCTCTCTCTCTCTCTCTCTCTGTCTCATCTATCTCTTTTTCCTGTGTTTTCTAGTATTCTGATTTACCAAGGGCTCATAGTATTACATGGACAAACCAAACAGGCTTACAGATTGATGTTACTAAGATTTCCCCAACACTCAAAAAGTGTCATGTCTGCTATAACCATGTGTAGCCTGTGATTCTGATTCCTATCTGAACTTTCCACAGGAAGACTCTCTCAGAGCAGCCAACATAGCAGTTATGTGGTAAGATGGAATATTTTGGGAATTCTCTAGAAGTTCCAGGTCCTGGAATATACTTTCAGGAGATCCTGGAATATACTTTCTTGAAAGGGTCACAAGTTGATTTGTGCAATCATGTAGATCACTCTCATGATGGCAGCTCTGTGACCCGGGCTTTAAAGAAAAATAAATAAATAAATAAATAAATAAATAAATAAATAAATAAGTAAATAAATAAATAAGAAATGTAGGATAAAACAATTAATCTAACCACATTAAAACTATACTAGAGGATCTAAATTCCTCAATTTAGGGGAGGGGATTCTATTAAATAAGTAGTTGTTTCAAAGATGTCAAAAAGGAAACAAGATTTTGTTCAAAGTATATGCTGACATTTTCTTTCTGCTACTACTTGCTTCTTTGCTCCCAAAATAGTTTATTTTCCCAGGATTAGATCTTAGGTCTCTGAATTCTCAGATACATAATCAAAGTTTAGAAGCTCAATGCACATGAACTTTAAGAATATTCACAAGACCTTTATAAAATTTCAACTCCAAAAGTGAGTGTATGTAACAGCATCTTTGTGCATCAAACTTCTAGTGGGAACTTTCAGCAAATTTTTACCTGGATAGCCTTGAAATTTTTCAGCCTTCATTTCATTTGTTCTTGTTCACAGAAGTGAAGTTTCTTTGTAATTATTTTTCAGAACCTGTTTATGCTTTAAAGGTAGCAATTGCAGACTACACAATAGTGAGTTCTACTCAAATTCCAAAATGTTAAATAAAATCACATAGTGGCAGACTGACATGGTGGGTAGAGTTTGCCCAAAAGACAGAACTTTATTCAAGTCCTTCATGGTGATTGTAGTGGTAGATTTCAGGTGAAACTGAAAGAAGCCAAATTTTCTGAGGCTGGTTCCTTTTTGCTAATTGGCGCATACAGAGATGGCTACAGTTTTCTGATAGAAATTTTGGTTCCACTGTATTGTCACTGATCCTGTTTCTACTACTATATATTGTTATTTCTGTGAAGTACAGTTTTTTTGTGTTTTTTTTTTTTGTTTCTAATTTTTTTTAATGTTTCTTTATTTTTGAGATAGAGACACAGAGAATGAGCAGGGGAAGGGGCAGAGAGAGACACACACAAAATCCGAAGCAGGCTCCAGGCCCTGAGCTGTCAGCACAGAGCCCGATGGGGGCTCAAACCCACAAACTGTGAGATCATGACCTGAACCAAAGTTGAATGGTTAACCGACAGAGCTACCCAGGCGCCCCTAAAGTACACTGTTGTAAGATTAGCAACTTAAAACAATACCCATTTGCTATCTCACATTTCCTGTGGTCTATGTGCCTATGCCACCAGCTGTCTCATGAGGTTGCAATCAACCTACAATCTGGAGTCTACTCTCACTCCCATGGAGCCCCACTCCCCACACAGGACAGCTTCATGATGAGAAATCCAAGAGAGAGTAAAAGATCTTTAAGAGAAAGCCACTATCTCATTAAAACCTAACTGCAGAAGTGACATTTTATCTCTTCTTCGGGTTTCTTTGCTTAAACATGAGACACTAAACCAAGGCCATGCTCAGGGGGAGGGGATTATACAAAGGCATGGATACCAGGCGTGGAATCACTGGGGCATTTTAGGGACCCGCCTATTACTCCGACCATTTAAGAGGAAATAAGAGCTTTCTGACATTCTTTAAGGCATTTTTATTTGATCAGCCTAAAGAAATTTATGTGAAACTCCCCCTTCCCATCCTAGAAATATGACATATTCCATTTGGCTCACTTTTGTTTCATGAATGAAACACACTTCACTTTGGGAGGAATAGGAAACCATTAAAAATGTATTAATCAGAATTCTTTCATTTGCAAGTAACCAGAACCCAATTCAGATAAATAGAAATAAAAAATTTGATTGCCTGCCTAAAAAATACAGAAATGTATTTGGCTTTAGTTATGGCAGCATACAGGAATTCAGCCAATTTTATCAGGTCTCTCTTTCCTGCTCTCGCTCTCTCTCTTTCTCTCTTTCTGACTTTTTCTTGTTTTGAACTCTCTCCCAAACAGACATTGTTGATGCAGAGAAACCTGACATTTCCAGACTCATGTCATTTTTACAGTCAGAATTTGTTTTAGAAAGCAAGTTTTTTCCCCCAAATTCCAACTGACATCTTAGAATTGAGTGTCTATCATCCTAGTTGAAGTTACATTCTCCCTTTGGCCAGGAAGGGGCATATGTAACATACGTGAAGCACCAGACCTGGAGAGCATGTCTATACTTTAGGTTAGGAAGCAGGGTCAGTCTTACTCAGATAACACGTCCTGAATGTGAAGAAGGACAGGATCCCTTTAAAAAAAAAAAATGGTACTACAAGTTGGAACAGGTGCTGGTCCAGCTACAACGTGCATACGTCTACTATACATATTTGTCTACAGTAAATATTTATTCGATGCCTATACTGTGCCAGGCATGATGTTGATATTAGGTGCAGTGCTACTACTAACTTGTATAATTTCCTTCAATTCATGGGTGAAAGGCACAAGAGAACTGGGTAAATGGTGAGAGAGTACACCCATAGTTCAGAGAGGTAAAATCAGTCTAAGTGACTGTTTTGCATCATAGAAATTTCTATAACTATGTATGATTTTAAACAATCACTTGTATTAACAGAATTGACTTATAATAAAGAGAAAATATTTTTGAAGCAGTATCTTAAGGTAAAAATTAGAATCCTATATTATAAATCCTACATCATAAATTATTTTCCCCTCTTCTGCCTCTTTGCTATAGAGTCATGGAAAGAGCAGAGGGACTGCTCTGCCAGTGTCACACCTGTCTTGATTTGAGCTCTTTTTGAGAGCTTGGAGTCCTCCACAGGAACCCTATTGAGACCAGGTTGGGATTACAATGATCAAACATTATAGTGATTATTTTTACTCATGAATATAGTCCTTACGTAAATCTTATACAATTCCTTTTTTTAATTTTTATTTTTTTAATGTTTATTTTTGAGAGAGAGAGAGAGAGAGAGAGCACACACGCGAGTGGGGGAGGGGCAGAGACAGAGAGAGAGGGAGACACAGAATCTGAAGCAGGCTCCAGGCTCTGAGTTGTCAGCACAGAGCCCATCACAGGCTCAAACTCACGAACCACGAGATCATGACCTGAGCTGAAGTTGGACACTCAACCGACTGAGCCACCCAGGCGCCCCTAAATCTTATACATTTCCAAATTCATCTTTGTCAGGGATGTGAATTCAAGTGATAGAATAGAGTGAACCTTTATAGAACATGTTTTAGGGCAGTCACATTACCCACGTTTGGAGTTTTCTTAAACTTTGTTAGAGGATAAAGCTCTAAAGGAACACTGTAAGGATACTAAAAATTACCAAAATCAAGATGTTGTTTTTCTGGTTGTAACCAAAAAAAAAAAAAAAAAAAAAAAAAAAAAAATCAAACTGGGGAAGAACTCAGGGTCCGTGTAGGCCTGCATTTGTCTGGGGGACAGACATATGTTCATTTTTATTTGTTTAAGATTATGAACTGTTAGATGACTGCAGCCATTGTAAATGATTTCTAGAATGAGACACACCCCTGCTTAGTGCACAAAGACTATCAATTATGCTACCAATTAGAGATATGGTACTATTTTTAGTGGTACAGTTACACAGGAACCACATTATTATTATATAAAATATCATGAAATATAAACTAAGCTTCTCTCACAATGGAGTTCTTATGAAGATATGCCTCATAGAAAATTAGTGAGGGAATGATTATATTTCTTTGCATTCTGTGTGTATGCTTACAAAATAAAATGATTAACAGAGATATACATAATTTTAGCTACAGCTTTTTGCTGTGCAGAGGACCTTTGTAGTCACATGCTGTATGTAATCCAAATGTCTTCCTTCAAGGGTAACAATCCTCTAAAATTTTGGGCAAAGTAGAAGAGTCTTGTCTCCACTTCCCAGCCATGCATTGGCCAGCGGCCTGTGTGCCCCCACCGTCTTCCAGGCACGATGTTCATTTCTATATTATTGTACCTCCAGGTTATAACCTTGAACATTTCATTCTCTAAGGCACCACCAATTCATGAATGTGTGTGACAAACATTATGTGTGGATTTGGGACAGTGGAGGAGGTAGTTTTCACAGAATTAGAGCCCAGGAAAATGTTTAAGTAGATGGTAAGAAGTTCCTTTTCATAAATATCCTTTAACATTTCTGCCATGGAATGTTCACACTTACTGTCTCTTACCCTCAGGATCTAGCGTCACTCCCAGATTTCTGACCTTTCCTTTTGCACTTGACCTCTTTCCCACTCTTCCCAAGCATTCTTTCCCCCATACCCCAGATCTCTGTTAACTAATGTGTTCTGCATATAAAATTATCATTTTGTTAAGTCCTAGTTCATGGGGCTGCAGACCCATTAAAGTGTTTCCCTGAAACATAAACAATTAGTTGCACAGATGCATAAAATACACACAGATAGAAAGCAAGTGTGAGTGATACAGAAAGATGCATATACAGACACAACAGATGATAAGGTACAGAGAAATATATAGGCATGGACATGATATATATACATTATATATATAGTATAGACATAATACACACACACACACACGCACACAGTCAACGTATGAGTAACAGGTGAGAGTAGAAAAGAGTGCTTTTATTTTGGTTACCACTCATTTATTTGAATGAACCTTTTAAGTATAATTTATGGAAGAGTTCATTGTAATTTAGAGATAAAAAATGGAATGTCATAGACACATAAAATATAATGGTTCTAAATAAATGGGGATTAAAAGATCAAAATGATTACTAAATAAACAGGATTCAAGCCAGGGCAGCAATCTGTGCAATTCAGTGGAATACTGCTTACAAGTTGCCAAATGTGCATTTTCACGATAAGCATGATAGAAGGATTTTTGTAACTTAAGCAGCCATTGTCTTGTCCCTACTCCTTTTGATGACTTTGTACTGTCATTTTTATTCTGGCTTTTGAAAACCATCATCATTCTGTGAGTAAAGAAAGGATCCTGTGAGCAAGGGAGGTTTGTTAAATATGTGCAGGAATAGGAATAAAGCTATCCGGTTTCTTGCCCTGGTTTTATTTCTAGGCTGTAAGATCATAGAAAATCCACCTAATCTCTTTGTACTCATGTACTTTCCTATTGTATAAAGTGAGACAACTATATGTTATTTATGATTTCTCACACCTAAAATGTCTGTAATTCTATGAAAACGTAATTAGTCATATTTCACATTCAGGATCACATACTGATCATAATACTGAAAATTTTATACACAGGGTAAGTCCATCAGTGAATAGCTAATGTGTGTGAGACTGGATAACCCTTCCCAGGCAAGTGGTAGATGATAAATCCAGGAAGGAAGTGCCAGTATTCCTTTGGCAGGATGCTCTTTGCCATCTATGTGGATATAGACCAAGCCAACACAGTTCTTCCACTGTGCAAGGTCAGTGGACTTCTTACTGATCCAGGCATCATTTCTATGAAATTTCCTAGTTAGGTTTTAAAAATTGAAACCATACAAAAACAAAAAAACAGAACTGAAACTTGTTTAATGAGAACAATATGGCTAAGAAATCATAACCTGCTTTATCAAGCTATTTTGTTAGTTATATGCAACTAATTCAGACATCTTTATATGAAATATACAAACGAGTTCAGCGGAGGCTGCTTGTGTGTGGCTCCTTGCTAAGGATTGGTGAAGGAAACTCAGTTCCAGGTCTGAGCCTTCTTTTGTGTGTTTTTTCTTGAGCTTATTTCTTATTTCTTTTTTTTTTAAGCTAATTTCTTATATGTCACAAGTTGTCCTCATGAATCAACTTGTTCCAAGTCGCTGTTCTGTTGCCTTCTTTCTTTTCCAGTAATTTTATATTGCAGTGGTTTACTTATATAAGTAGTTACTATATTTCACTATTATCATGATTAGAAATCTGTTATTATTAATATTAGTAACTAAAATGTATTGAGTGCTCATTCTAAGCACAATTCTAAATGCTTTATGTAGATTAACTTCTGCAGTCCTTGTAGCCCAAGGAGGAAGGAATGCCATCAGTATCCCCATCACACAGTTGAAAAAACCGAGGTGCAGAGGTTAAGTATCGTGCCCAAGGTGACAAGTAGTGAGAGCGTCAGAATTTGAACCCAAGGGTGCTGGTTCTGGAGTTTATGCTTTTCACTGCTACCATACCTCTTGCTTTAATTATTTTTACTGTATCTTAGTTCAGATATTACTGTTATTGCAATACTTTGCTCCCTTTGCTGCACATATTGATATGTTCTGCTCTTCTCCCTTCTCTCATATTTTTAACCCTTTTGTGTTCTCTTTGGGACAGACTCCTTGCAATGATCTATTCAAATTCACCAGGGTCCTCCTTGCTTCTCTCTGACTGCTGTCACTGCTTTCTCTGTTTTTCCTCCCTTCACATACCACTCATCCAGCTTTAACACAAGACCACTTCCTACCATCTCTCTGCTGACATTTCTATTCTATGCTCTCAAGGTGGTTGGATCACAGATTTCCTCTACCCAAAACAGCTCGTTCCCTGATTTATTTTGATTATATGTGGTTTAATTGAGTATCTTTCCTTTAGAAAAATCCATTCCTTCAATGAAAACATCCTTTGAGGTTTTTGTTGTTCTTGATGTTGTTTTGTTTTATTTTTTAACAATGTTCCCAGGGAGAGCAATACTCTGAAATTCCTTTCCATTTACTTGAAAGAGTCCTTCCCACCTAAAAAAAATCTGTATGTCAACAATTGTCAGCTCTTTGTGAATAGCAAAAGTATTACTTGAAGGCTAACCCACTTAAGCTTTGATTGGCTAGTTTATTATGTGTGTAAAACTCGGCTAGACCCTAAGGAAATGGTGATCCAAATGTCTTTTGATGAAGCTTACAAAGAGACAGGGAATTTTTCTTAATCTTAACAATGGCTACTCCTACCACTACCAAACTGAAGGCTATTGTTTTTGCTTATATCATCAAAGACATTTGAAATATTATGTAACCCGTTTAATGCAAATGTCAGCTAAAACCTGTTTCTTTGGATCTTAATGAAATTGTTTCAAAGCTCTCTGCTACAGTTTATGGAGAAGCAAATATCTGCCTCAAGATTTCTATGGATTTCTGCAGCTATTTTTTTGCTTTTCAAGTGCTCTCTTATTTATATTTAGAGATTGACTAAATGTCTAGATTGTCTTAGCCCATTTTTCAATGCTAACACTAAAGTGGAACTCAGTATACTTCGTCTATAAAGCTTTATTAAGGGTTAGAGGGATAGAAGTGTGTAGCAAGACCCACAACTTAAAATCCCACAGCAGGTGGTTAGGGGAAGGAAGGGAGGGATCAATAGGCAGAGCATAAAGGATACCTAGGGCACTGAAACTACTCTGTTTGATACTATAATTGTGGCTACATATGTTTACACATTTGTCAAAATGCATACAATGTACAAAACCAAGAGTGAACCCTAATGTGAAGTAAAGTCTTTGGGTGATAACAATGTGTCAATGTACATTTTTCAGTTGTAACAAACATTCCAGTCTGGTATGGAGTGTTGACAGCTGTAGAGTGTAGGGTGGGAAGTCCCAGCAAGTGCAACCTCTTTTCACTTTCACTGTGAACCTAAAACTGCTCTAAAAAGTAAAGTCAATTAACAAACAAACAAACAAACAAACACCACATTGGAAATACTACTGCTCCTAAAGCTTCATAGTCATTTCCTTGGTTCAGGTTTTATCCTCCTACCACACTGGCCGGCCATTTCCTTTCTCCCTATTCTCTCTACTCTCGCATACACCTGCATGAACATTTCTACTTAACATCCAGCGCAGGGAAGCATTACAATTGCCTTTACCACTATGGTTTCTACAGAGTCTCACCTACTACTTCCAAGTGACTTCAAAAAATATTTTCCCCCAAGAATGTTCTCTTCCTAAAGTAAGAATTCTAGAGGCAGCTGTTTAGGTAATTAAATTCTCAAACTACTCTGTATAAATTGTGACCAAAGTGCAGATTGCTTAAAAGCAGCCTGGCGCTCCTACATGGTTGTGAATATTTTAATGCCTAAAATAATGATGATAAACACATTTTGATTCTACCTCTTGTCTTCTCATCTTGCAATATGAAGGTGCATTTCCCAAGCCCTTTCTTTCTCTCATGGTTGTTAGAAAGGGTGAATTACTTGACATCCTGAGAAATTCCCAGCCATTTAATTTTTGAGATTGTCTCTGTTAGAGTCAAAGTTACACATTTCAGAGGTTGATTACTTCCCTTAGTTTGCTTATGCCTCTTAAGGTTCCCAATAGTCAGTGTTCATCTGGGCACTCTGAGCCAAGAATTCCAACACCATAATTTGTATTCAATAGACATATAAAATCAGGAGAGTTATACCATAGTTTGTTTCCAGTTCACCTCTATTATCTTCATATGAGTGATGCTGACTTTTGATCCAAAGTGATATCCAAACAGTGAATAAATTAGCTTTACTATTGATCTACTGCCTTTTTGTCATTGACTTTTCTACTTAGTACGGACTTATTTAATCCTGAAAATGTAGGTAACATGATTCTCAGTCGAATTGGTATATACAGGAACATATGCATGGTCTGTTTATTTTGGGCAGTTTCAATTCACTTGTCAGACACAGTGGTCAGGAGTACATGAATTTAAAATTAATATACTAATATTACCATTGTCATAATTATCTGTACAGAGTTTTAAAAAATATTTTCTCAATTCTGTATATGACTACACTTTGAAGGAAAGAAATTATCATAAGTTTAAAGCAAAGTTTAAACCATTATTCTTCTCTTGCTACTTGGTAATTAAATGTACTTAATTATAATTCACCTTTAATCAGTTATTATAAAAGAGTACTTAATTATTCCATATTATGGCAGATTTAGATATAAAAAACATATTCAAAGAGTTGAAATATTATATGGAAGTAAATATTTTCCAAAGTTTAGGTAATTATTACCCTCTACTGTTGAAAACTCTATGAAATGACTCATTTGCAATACATATATATATATATAATTGCATATATATATACATATATATATTATTGTATATATACACAAATATATACATACATATATACATATATACATGTATATAATTACATATTATACATACATATATATAATTACATATTCTATATATACATATTATATATATATATATATATATATATATATATATATATATAATTACAAGACCAAACTAAAAATCATTGAACTAAAGGTTTTATAATATATATTTCATATATGGACTTTCATTTTTTTTCTGCAAAATATATGCATACATTTACAAAAAAATGATGATTGAAATATAGTTGAGCTATCCAATGATGCAAATTGAATAAAAATGAGAAAAGAATGTGATAAATCATGACTTTTTAATGACTTTAATTAAAATGGAAAAAGAGATATTGCTGAAATTCTTTTATTAGAACTGAGATCATACATAGGAAAGGTTAAAATATATTGTGAAAGTCTCTGTCTTGTATTTATCTTATGTCACTGTTTCAGTTGTTAATAAGTGTTGCATAACAAACCACCCCAAAACTTAGTGATTTAAGATAAGATGACAATTACCATTTTTTATTTTTCATCTTTCTGCAACTTGGGGGCATCTTTTTTCTCCGCTCTCCGTGGCCTTGTCTGGAGTAGCTTGACTAGGGCTTGAGGACCAGAGATGGCTTTGCTCACATGTCTGGCGCCTCAGATAAAGTAGAAGAGCTGTGGGGCTGGCTGGGACTTTTCCTGTACTCATAGTCTTTCATCACTCAGAAGTCTTGCCCACGCTTCCTTACAGGGAAGCTGGATGCCAAGAGAGCAAAACCAAAAGCAACCAGCTTTCTTAAGGCCTTGATCTGTAACTGGTATCGTGTCACTTCTGCCACAGTCTGTTGGTCCAAGCAGATCAGAAAGTCCACTAGGATTCGAAGAGAGGGAATATGGGTCCACTCGTGGGTGGGAGGTAGGATATGCACGCAGGTGAAGGTGACAGATTCTTGGCAGCCATCTTTGCAGCCATCTCCACAATCACTATCAAGCTAGCACTTAAGGAAAGAGAAGTGGTAGCTAACAGGAATTTCAGTGTGTGACATTTCAGATGTCAAATGAAAAACCAACGTTTTCGACAAGGTTGCTGCTATTTAAGAATTTTGGGACTTGAAAATAAAATTTTAAAACGATAATGAACATGCTGAGATGTTAGCAAAGTGAGATGCCAGCCAGAAACTACTAGTTAGCACTGGTTAATCCAATACCATGGGTTCAAGCCAGTACGTTTGTGTTAGTAATCTATTCTAGGCACTCCGTATTTTCATCAGAAGGACGTACAAATATTATAAGCATTGAATGATGTGCTAATAGCCAAAATTATATGTCAATTATCACATTTTCAATTACCTACCACATTTGGCAATTAACATTTTGTTAATCATCCACTCTCCAATTTGATGGGAATTTCTAAAGTAAGTAGCTTATCCTCTACCTCTGAAAAATTAGTGTTTACCATTGGTGAATATATAATCAGTTCCTAAACTTTCTATTTGATTTAGAACTATCTTGTGGTAATGAATTCACCTCTAGCAGGATTTGTTTAGAGTAGTGTACATGTGTGAGAGCAGACATTTGAAGCAGTTTTGTGGTTTGGATGTCTCGCTGTACAAATAGTATGCCAAAAATGGATTCACAGACATTAGGAAAGGATTTTTAATGACATTCATTTTGACAATCAGTGTGCTTTTCATAGAAGTATTCTTGTAGCAATGTAAGGAAAGCAGAACGTTATTTTGATCAATATGAAATCATATAAGCTGAGATTTTGAATAACTTTCCAAATGCAGTCCTTCAGTGTGCATTTTGGCTACTGAAGCATGGGATAGTAGAAAGTACATGGATTTAGAAAGATCTGAGTTCAAATCTTGGCTCTTCCAATTATTAGTGGATATGTCATCTATTTATTGCCATGCTACCTAACAAACCACCCCCAACTCTATAATGGCAAACATTTGATTTTCCAGCTAATGGGTCTGTAGGTGAAGGCAGTTTGACCCTATAGGCTATGCTTGAGTGGGCAACTTTGCTTCTAGCAGTGGTCAGGGTGGGCTTGATTTCTCACTACACGTCAGGTTTATGTACATCCCCCATGGATCAGTGGCCACCCAGGGTATACTCTTATCATACTAAATAACAGAAAGGCAAAAGGCAACACATCTAAAGTCTCTGCTTATATAATATTCAATTATTTGGCAACATGCATTGCCAAAGTCATGTGGCCAGATGAAAATGAGGTATAGAATATATTGCCTCCCAAGAAGGGATCAGGAATGTGAGTGAATATTTGCTGAATATTAAGGCTATCAAAGTAGTTTTAATCTACTATCTACTATCAAAGTAGCTCCCCACATTTGAACACTTTCCTTATTGTCTCTGAGTCTTAGTGTTATCATCTGTAAAATGGGAATAATAATATAACATATTCAGGAATATGTAGGGATTAGCATGTTCCTGGCACAAAGTAGATCAGATGAAATAAGTTGCTAGTGTCATTCAGTTCAACAAGTATCTGGGTGATGTAACGAAGTTAGCTGAAATTGAAAGAAGTGAAATCTTGGCTATTTTGAAATTGCTGTCACTAACTGGTAAATTGCATTTATTTCCCGTAGAGTTGAACTCAGGCTATTAGTGAAAGTTCACATAAAAATATTAAGTTCCATTTAATACAGCCACAAAGCCATATTCCTTAGATGTATGGCATTGACTCTGTAATACATCAGATAAATTAACCAACAAATCTGCATTAAATGCTCTGCAAAATTGTGAGACTGCCATTGTAGCAAAGAACTGACAACAGATATAACATAAGGGATTTCCCTTCTAGCAGCTTCCAATCTTGATATGGAAAATAAAACAAGAGAGTTTAAAACACAAATTAATGATGCAGATAATTAGATTGTTAGAACGAAGGAGGGCAAAAATCTAGTAGCTGGATAATAATCATTTAAAAACCCCTCATGAAACAAGAAGGAAAATTGTTGCCACTTCACTGAAGGATTGGAGTTGAGTAACAAAAAGGGCTGGGAAGTACTGGCGGGGAGAATCTGCCACCACTATTGGTATTTACCACAAGCTTCCTTTACAGAGTAGCCCCATGCCTGAAGCTGCATGCAATCACTTCACCTTCATTAATTCGTTATCCAGCAAAATCGGTGGTTGTCCCCAGTGAAGGAGAGACTCAAAATTCAATAATCTTTAGAAATGCATCCTAAGAGGTAAGACCAGTGTTAAAACTAGAGGCCTTGGGGCGCCTGGGTGGCTCAGTCGGTTAAGCGTCCGACTTTGGCTCAGGTCATGATCTCATGGTCTGTGAGTTCGAGCCCCGCGTCGGGCTCTGTGCTGACAGCTCAGAGCCTGGAGCCTGTTTCAGATTCTGTGTCTCCCTCTCTCTCTGACCCTCCCCTGTTCATGCTCTGTCTCTCTCTGTCTCAAAAATAAATAAAAACGTTAAACAAAAATTAAAAAACAAACAAACAAACAAACAAAAAAAAACTACAGGCCCATTCACCTCTATATCCTAGGCATTGCCCATGCAACAGTCTCTCGTGGTGTGACTTACTGGGCTAAAGAAGAGAGTATAGTAGCATAGCAGGGAGAAATGATAATTAAAAGGCAGGCTTAGCTCATATTATAAAGAACTCTGAATATCAGGCTGAAGAATTTGAATGCTTTGTGTCAATAAGGGGCCATTGATGGATTTTGAGCAGGAGGTTGATGAGAACAAAGAAGTGCTATTAACAAGCCAATATGACACAGACGTGTGAAACCATTACAAATGTGGACATAAGATGAAAGCCTGTGCAGTAGTCCAGCACTGTGAACAAAGGGTATGCAGTAGGAAATGAGGGAAGTGAAAGGGAAGAGGGACATTATAAAGGCTGCATTAGTAGGATCTCAAGAAAAGGGGTTCTACTTTTTTGAATTATTTGTTCAGTCATGTTGTTTTGTATACAGCGTACAAGGGAAAATATTTCTTGTGATGATTATATAATGTATAGCCATTACCATTTCCTGCGTCTGTGTGTGCAAAGATGCCTGTAAAGCAGGGCCAATAAATTTGTTACCTTTCCCCTGTTAAGACATTCCATTGGCTCACATACATTATTGTTGAAAGACAGAAGCAGATGTTAATGGAAGTGATGTTTAATGATCTGTGACCCTATATACAAAGAATACAGGCATCATAGTCATCTGCTAACCACATCCATGAAACCTGCCAGTGCGATAGAATTCATGACCTTCAGATCTCAAGCACCAGCCTCTTCCCAGTGAGTTGAAAGAACTCAGCTGGAAGAAGAATAAAAAAGAAAGTAAACATTTGAACAAGTGTGACATCCCCTTGTATTGGGGGTAAGTGATATATACACAGCCTTCTCTTTACCTCTCATTTCCCCTGCAATTAGGGTGAAGCTTGTTCTCAAGGTGCATGGCAGCTGGGGTTCACAGGAGGGCATTACCACAGTTGGGTGCCAATCTTTAATGATGCAGCACTGCCTATGTACACAGACATCAAGGTCATCAGCAAATATGTGGAAAATATCACAACAAGTTTCTATTAAAAGCATCAGTAAGGATTCAACAACCAAAAGAAAAGATTTACTTTCTAATCAAAGAGAATCTATAGACAGCTGAGCACATTTGCAGCATTGTACATGAGAGAAAGGGCAACATACACATCATTTGGAGGGGAAATCTCCAAAATAAGTTTTGTAGGTTTTGTTAATTATCATTACTGAAATGAAAGTTTCACTTTGACACTGAGAGTCACCAAGAGAGAAACAGTTCCAAATTCTTAGGCATCCTGCCATGTTATGATTAATTTTACAGTCCATGCATGGATGTTTAGTTAGAGAAGAGAACTGTAGATATCTTGTACAATCCATCAAAATAGTAGGAATAAACTGTCACTCCCAACCTGAGCCGTGAACATGTTTATTTATGAGCCACTCTGCTGAAATTGAAAAAAAAGAAAATCAAGACAGCAATGCAAAGAGAGGCTTCTGAAATGTTCTCTGTTAAGCAACAGCTAGTGGAAAGCAGGCAACAAAGAAAGCCTGGCTTATTTTCAGTTTTCAAAAAGGTTGGGGACACTGGTTCAAGTGGTTTAGGTTTCTTTCTTGACCCATGTAAGACCCTTAAAATCCAATGTGATTGTCTTCAGAGTTTGGCTTGTTATTTTTAAAAGAGGAATGACATCTCTTCTCCAAATCTTTCATGTTAAACCTCGTTAAGAAAAACAGAAAATAAATACACCACCATGGTAAGTGGTCATCTTTGTGCAACAGTATTGTAGGTGGTTTCATATCTTTCTATTTATGTGTACTTTTCCCCACCATTTTTACATTATAAAATTATAATGACACACAAAGCAAAGATCTTCCTTCTCTTCCATGTATCTTTATCCTCATTTCTTGGGCCAACAGTTAGTTCCAGGTAGGGGCTCAATAAATATCCGTTAAGTGAAGGAATGAATGTGTTAATTAATGTCAGGGTACGACCTCACAAGCAACTTACTTTTAGATTCCCATGGGTATAATTATAGATATAAATAAAAGTACACAGGCACTCTTGAGTGGCTCAGTCAGATGAGCGCCCAACTCTTCATTTGGCTCAGGATGGTGGTGAGATTGAGCCCCACAACAGGCTCTGCACTGAGCATGGAGCCTGCTTGGGGTTCTCCCTTTCCCTCTGCCTCTCTCCCACACTCTCTCACTCTCTATAGATAAATAAGTAAATAAATGTGTACAGATTTATTTAAGCTTTGAAAAATTTAGCTACAAAAATTTACGTATTAACACCCAGAAGAAATTTCTACAAATGACAAGGCCAATCAGACCAGAAATGAGTAAAAGTTAATTGGTGGCTCCAATGTGTTATGCAAAAATAAGAGCCAAGAAAACTTTAAAAATATTTGATCCTCTTATTATGTAATATTGGGTCGAAGAGGAAACTTTGATTACTGCAGTACTATGCATACAAACTTACGGGATGTTGTCAAAGAGTGTTTTTGATGGGAAGGACGATTTACTAGTTAAAGTTTTTGATCTAAGATGCTAAAAAAAAGGACAAGAAGGTAATACCCAAAGACATAACTTAAGGAATTAGGAAGCAAAAGAGAGAGAGGGAGTAGCTGATGATTCATAGTCTGACTGATACTTTGTAAAAAGATGACAACTAGAAACAGTAACAACAAAAACAACAACCTTGGAAACAGTTTCAGGGGAAATAAAGAAAATTACTTGACAAGAATAATTAAAAAGAACTAGTCATCACAGAAGATACTTAAAAATCATGAGATAAAATATTCCATACACAACGGAAATAAATTTAAAAACAAGTAATTGTTTTAAATAAGTATTAAAATGGTAGAAAACCAAGGAGCTAGCCAATAACCAGAAACACAAATAGAAAAGAACACAAAGAAACTCTGAACCAGGTGCAGCCAGATTCTTATGTTACAGCAAATGTTACATTACCTTCAGCAAGTAAATAATCTTCATTTCACTGAAATTTTCCAGAACATATCCCTAACATTTCTCCCAATAATTTTATAATACCAGCATTACCAAATCTGAAAAGAGTTCATAAAAAACTAAAACTTTCCTGGGACTTTTTGTGTCTTGCCTTCTCTTTGGACCATTCTTCCTTAAGATGTGAAAGCCTCTCATCACCAAGGTTTCCATGACAACTTTTCCAGGTCCTTCCCTGAATACTCCCTTCAAGACTGTGCTGCTCCAGGCACTTGCTATCCAATTCAACCAATTTTATTCTACTTATTGAATCACAATGTGAATTTATTTTACCTTTTTTTTTTTTCTTTTTTTTAACACACGCATTGTTTATTTCTGCCCACTGGAGGGTAAACTCCATGAAGACAGAGCTGAAATCTCAATGTTTTGAGCACTGCTAACCAGATAGTACACAGTTTGTTATTTCTCACTTAGGAATAGACATGTAAGCATCTGATATATATAAGTTAGATACAAATAAACAATTTCATTTCAGGTATCATAATTATATGTATTTTTATCTGACTGTCCATTAAGTACAGCAGTGTACTACAAGGATAATAGATGATAAACTGATTATAATTTATCCTACAAAAGCAGGGATGGTTGGTTCAACATTAGCAAGTCCATAATGTAATTGCTTACATACACTTAAGCATTTTATAAAACTCAGCAAATATTCCTAATTGAAACGTTTAGTAAAATAGCATATTATGATTCAGATAACTAAGTAAAAGTGAGGTTTTGTGTGATGTTTCGTTATAGGCCCATGGAACATACCAATAGATTATGGAAGTTGGTGTGGTCTTGGGAACTTCTACACCTGAGAGGGAAGCTTGAATTCTAATTTGGCTGAGGTATCGCTCCCTTCTGATATCCCTGAAATAGCTCTGCACTCTGTAAATATTAGCAAGTGGAATCAATGGGGAAAGTTGTTATTATTAGTTTGATTCTCTAGAAACCCCTACAAGTTGGGCTAGACTGTGTGGCCTGGCTTACAGGAGTTTGAAGTCCTCAAACTCGGAGAAAGTACAAGGTCCATGAAACTCAGGTAAGGTCAAGAATGTTTCCATGCAAATGGAAGAAAAAGAAACAAACAAACAAAAAGAAAATTATCCAGGCCTCCTGAGAGAAAGGACTTAAGTTTTAATCCCAAATTAAAAAATAAATTATTAATGGGAACATAATTGGTAATAATATTAAAATATTTTCAGAACCTGGTGTAATTTAAAACTTAGAACAAAGATAGAAATATAGCTTGCTAAAGCAGAATTGAATCCAGAAACAGAACCAAGGTTTAAAATAATATTTCAAATCTGAGGAGAAAATATGGCATTAAGATAAATGACTAGTCATTTGTGAAAAATGCTAAATTCTTACTTAATTCCTTATACCTGAAAAAATTCCATATTCATTTCTAAATAAAATATGAAAATGGAATTGTTAAAGTTCTAGAAGAAAATGAAAATGGAAATAAAACAAATCTTATGCACGTCAAACCCATTCTAATAGTGATCTAAAACCAGAAAAAAAGGTCCCACAAAATTAATTTTAAAAATATAAACGCTACTTGTGGTAAAAACATGAAAGCAAGTTTAACAGACGAATGACAAACTGAGAGAAAATGTGCAACATTTGACAGTCAACTATAAGCTGCCTCTACACATCATTATGAAAAAGTTACGGTCTAATAGAAATAGAAAAATAATGTAAACATGTAATTTAAAAATAAACACATATCACTCATAATCAAATAGGTATAAATTATAATAAAGATGAAATATCATTTTTGCCAATAAGAAACTTTTCCTTTTTCTAACCATAGTAACAATGACATAATGACAATAATAATGATGATGGAGAAAATCAGGGCTTTTAATAGACTATTAGTAAAACATTTGACATAAATTCATAAACTGTCATTTGAAACTACCTGTTTATCACTATTACGAAATGGGCATATATTGAAATTCTACATACAAGACTCTGTATTAATTAAATAATCTAGTAAGTGCGAAGATATGCATGTAAGGATATACATAGCAGCACTATTTTTTAATAGAATTGAAGTGTCCATCAGTTTGAACCATGGACACAGATGTTGGACATAATTGCAAGGGAATTCTATGCAGTCATGATACACAGAGTGATGAATGTGTACAGTTTCTCTTGTGACTCTATAAACACAAAAATAGAAGCTACACATGAAATATTAACATTTTGTGCCTATTAAAGCATTGCGTTGATCTCCATTTTCCTCTTATATACAGAACTTTTAACAATTATTATAATAACTGATTGTAATTTATAATGACAATCTTTATATATATAAAGATATATAAATGTGTTTAATCAGAAAAGAAATGCGTAGTAATAAAATCTATAAGAAAAGAAGGCTTGTCTTCAAGATATTAAATCATAGTACAAAGTTTCAGTGATTTATGTAATTTAGTCCTGGTATAAGAATCAACAGACAGGTCAAGCAGAATTGACATTGTTGATATTTAAATAGAGATAGCTGATGTTTATGTATATGATAGTTATGCCACAGGACATATCACAGATCAATTAGGGGAAAGGATGGATTATTCACCAAATGGTATAGAGAAGTGTGTGAATTTTGATCCTTTTTTTTTTTTTACCGTATACTATATACCACATTTTGGAATAAAAAATTAATTCTGAAAATGAAATAACAGGAAATTGAGTGACTTTTGATCTGTTTGGAGGATTATGAATTATTTACTTAATCATGAATCATGGGAATCTACTCCCAAAGCCAAGAGCACACTGTATATACTGTATGTTAGCTAAGTTGACAATGAATTATATTTAAAAATATAATTTCATTAATTTCATTAATATGAAAGCAGTGGAAATTATCATAGAGGAAAATAAGTTTATCTAAGTACATCAAATTTTAAAGCAATGTGTGCAGAAAACATACTTTTAGACATAGATTTCTTCATTTATTTTAACAATCAAATGTGAAATCAGAACAAAGGCAGCTCATTCATGAGAAAACTCACTTCCCAGGTGTCCTCCATGGAGGATAGACTTGAAAACAAAATGTATGAGTACAGCAGATAAGAAGCAGTAAAGAGATCCAAGATTAAGTTGATCGAACTGTTTAGATCTGCAGTAGGCCAACAAAAGGTAAGGCTTGAGAGAAAGATGCTCCACAGAATAAGTACTATGATGGAGACTTTAGAAGAAATAAGATGTGAAAAAGGCACAAAACACCAGGAAGAAAAAACAAGCAATCATAAACTTCAGGAAAAACAAACAAGTGTAATTGAAAGCCACAGATCAATTGTAAAGAAGCTAGTCCAAGACAAAGCAAGAAGACTTTAGGGTTCAAAAAGAAAAATAGAATAAAATGGTATAGGGGAAATAAAAATAGAATTGCATCACAAACATGAGTATTATGAGAGTTATGGACTAAAAATCATGGATTAATTTTTCCCAACAAAATGAAAGAAAAGCAATTAGCAACCCCAGAAGAAAAGTACAATTCAGGAAAAGCCTGATACAAATATGCAAGAGAAGAAAAACAGTATAATTTTAGACACCTACTAGGCTTTAACAAAGAAGAATACTTTGAGTGGCACTGGAGTTGTGACACTGAAAGTATAGAAAAGGAGATATAATTATAAAACACTGCATGATTTTGTAGTGAATTTTATTTACCTAGTCATAATCGCATCAATGTTTATTTCATTTTTAGAGCCAACCTATAGGTAAAGCAAGAAACATTTAATGATGTGTGCAAAATATACAAGTAAGAAAGTGGAGAAAGAGAATGAGATAGGATGACAGAGTCCTTGGTAAGTTCATTTACAAGTTACAATGGAAGCAAGAAGTATTTATTACCTACAGGTTTAAGGAAATGACTTAAAGATTTAATAAAAAGCAATAGAGGAATTAAAGATGGGTTTACAAAACTAATTGGATGTAGAGATAGAAGCGGAGGAAGATATGAATTAGCAAATTCCTCACTTATCAAGGATTCAATTGATGAGATCTTTTATTATGAGTGAATTATTTAGACATTTATATGTGAATGCCTGAAGAAATAAAAATAGGAATGGCAAAATGGAGTTAACTCAGGAAAGTGCCCTTGAGATGGGCAGAATGAAAATGAAACTGTTGGTACTCAGGTTAAAAAGTGTAAATTTCTATATTATGATAGCCTTATAAATGAAGTAAAATGCAAAAAGCATACTGGAAGTATTTGCAACATGATATTTTCTGGGTTAAAAATGCAAATATTTTCTAAATAAATAAAAATAAATAAATATACCAATTTTCAAGAGAAATGAATCCAAACTGATAATTAAAGAGCAAAAACGTAAATACATATAAAAATATTTTATCCACCAAATAAGTCAATACATCAAATAAGCAAAAATATGGTACTCTTTTTAAGTAATTATGTTTTCAAAGTATTTTTAAAATATTGTAATACCTATATTGTGGTAGGGACAGTGTGTATTTCTACACATTGCAGTTGGGAGTGTTAAAAGGTGAAAGTTTACAGGTCAAAAAAGAATAATTTTATCTAGTGGCTTGACCTAATAAATTTAGTTTCAGAAATTTATCTTAAAAGTATAATGCTATCCATTCAAAAATTCATAAATGAACATATTCATATCAATATTGTTTAAAAAGTTTAATGTTTTAAAGCAATGACCAGCTAAATAAATAAAAATGGATGAAGGCCTAATGGATGTTTTCTTAGATCACATAAATAGTGAAAAAAAAAAAAAAAAACACATACAGGGGCGCCTGGGTGATTCAGTTGGTGAAGAGTCCCACCGGCTCAGGTCACAATCTTATGGTTTGTGAGTTTGAGCCCTGCATCAGGCTATCTGTGGTCAGCACAGAGCCTGCTTTGGATCCTCTGTCCCCCTCTCATTCCATCCCTCCCCTGCTTGTTCATGCACTCTCTCTCTCTCTCTATCTCTCTCTCAAAAATTAAATATTTTTTAAAAATTTACAACAAAAAAGAAAAAAAACCATGTAAGATTGAGAAATGCTGCTTACAATCTCAATTTTAATGTATTTCTATTATCCATACATATTTAAGTAATTCACTTACATAATGTATACATTATATATAATTAAACTTATATGTATGAATGTGTGTATAAACTTAGAAACAATTGTAAAATGCTACCTTTCTGAGTGGCTTGCTTATGGTTGATACTTATCATGTTTATATTATTATGCTTCAAATTTTTAAATGTGCCCTTTTATATCATATCAGACAGAATACCTATTATTTATAATTGATAAACTAAACTTAAATAAAATAAAGTTATTTTTATTTCATAAAGCCAATTATAAATTACCAGGTAACTCTGTACTTAGCTTAAATTATATCACTCAAATGAAGCTGCAAATAATTTTCAAGGACTTTATGAGACTGATCAGTGACTACTGATCAGTGACTAGATATAACTAATTCATCATTTATATAACAAACCCCTTATTCATTCAATTGAGTGGTCTCTGAACACATGATCAAAAATTAGGAGAGGTTTAATTAATGAAGTTTCATTGGCTCCATAGAAAGTTTTGGTTACCTTTTTTATGCTTAATTCCAGATATAAAATTTCTCCAGAGACAGGTAACACATATATTTACAGACTTTAAAATTAAATACATTTATGTTACTTTATTTTCATGACAATTTAACATTATGATGCTGTTAATTTTGTTTCAGGACCTATTCTGAGAACTTTATCAAGCAAAAAAACAAAAAAAGGCAATAGGGATTTTTAAAATTAAATTTCAGTGTATCATAATTAAATCCGTAGAATATATCAGTTACACACACACACACACATAAACTACATTTTTGCTGTAATATTTATTGTGGTAAAGAATATTATACAGGCATATCTATTGAACTTAAAAACTTCAACCAAACAGCCTTAGATGGTAGTCTCAGACCATGTACCTTGACAGAAATTTTATTCTAAGCTTACTTTGTACAACAAGTTCTTCACATAAAAGACAAAAGTTAGTTATTCAGTAAACAGGAGGCACAAGTAGCTGAATTACTTGAAAATGAAGATTTTCCATTTTCTTCTAGTGGAAAGGGGGAGGAAAATAGAGGGTGTCTGTACATGAAGAATTAAAATAGAAGGGGCCAATTTCAATAGGCAATTATAAACTGGACTAGAATTTGAATTCTATTTTATAGACCAAAGGGATATATTGTGAGTTGTTTGAGAGAGGTATGACCAGATTGGGCCCATGCTTTGGACAAAATATCCCACAGAGATTCTCTGTGAATGAAACTTTCTTAATTTTAAAATTTAGGAAATGCATGCTAAGTACAGACATCCATTTGGATAATCACAGTGAGTTTTATCATAGGAAAGGCTCTGAGAAGTCCTGTGGTAAAATGTAACCTCTGGGGGGAAAAACGTAAAATCTGTTTAAATTTGCTGAACTCAGTTCTGGCTAAATATATTTCATCAAAAATTAGTTTGGATAACACCTAATCTTCTAAATTGTCTTTGAAAACAGCTGCTTTATAATGACATCAATGTATTCTACAATGTAGAGTGTGATATAAACAATAGAAGTTTTTATATTACTCATTGTTGTTATGATTTACCGGAGGTATTTATTTTTTAAAATTTCCTGTGTTATCTCTCACTTCTTGATTTTAAGCTTGTCTTTTCATGTAAAAAATTAATAAGTTTGGTTATTAAATATGTAAAAAAGTAAATTTCAAGAAATATCTAAAAAGTATAAGAATTATTATTTTAAAACAGTAAATAGGTTTTCTTTATGAGATTTACTATCACCTATGAATTCCCTTATAAGAATTAATAATTAAATTTCAACATCAAAACTCAAAAAGAATTTTTTTATTTTACTATTACTATGCATGTAAATCCATGGGAATTATTTTCAAATCTTAAGTCAAACCCTGTAATCACCACTTCCCCCCTCCAAAAAAAACCCAAAACAACTGTAAACACCTATCCCATCTAAACTAAACTACAATTTAGGATTTCTGAAGGATTTAATTCATATTTTATACACAGAATTGATTTTGTGGGACTAAAAGAGTATTTTACCAAATCACATGCTCTGAGCAGAGCACTGTTCACACAGGCAACATCAGAAAAAAGAAATATTAACATCTTTGAATGTCGCTGTTTGAAATACATCTTAGACTATTGACAATTCTGTCTGACAGAGCTTTCTGACCACCTCATGAATTAGGAGAATGAATGTGGCCTTGAAAAGTTAGACTTTCTTTTGGAAAGTCATATTCACGGCGACTTGTCATCTCCTATTGTAAAACTCCCTCTCCGTGGAAGTTCTCTTGGGTCTTTATTTTCAGTATTAGAAGAGACCAAACTCATTATGCTATTTAACACCTTGAACTAGACAGCAACTTGGCACCGAAAAGGAGCAGCCAGTGTTATATTTGCCATTAAATGCAGGCACCTTTTAAACTATTCAGAGTGCGATTTTATTAAGCAAAAGGCATATTATTGGCCCAGGTCCATTTACTATAAATATTTCCTGGTCAAGATCAATTGATGTAGAACATCTTGAATAATGCTAAAAGAAATATAAAACAAGGCCTAAATGTCAGATGATATAAAGATTACATAAATATTAGAAATTAAATTATTTCTAAGTCATGTTTTTTGTATAATCTGGATATTGTTGACATGGGTATATAGAAGCCAATCCTAGATATAAAAAGAATGTTGAATTTATACAATATAGAAAATATGCAAATTTACCTCTTGTCTAGTGCCTTCAAAGTAGAAGCCCTGAAAAGCAAATCAATTTTTGGCTTAGAGAGAATGTGCCTTTCCCTTCAAATTTGGGAACACTAACCAATCAATATCATTTTGGATGTCCTTTTTTGTCTTCATTACTCTAAACCAAGAGTCCTAAAAGTTAAACAATGGTAAAGGAGAAAAATTGAACACACTGTAATGAAATTTTACTGAAGCCATATTTCAGTGGTTTCTAAGTGGTTAACATCAATTTGTTTGAAGATAGTAACTTAGTTATTCTTGCTATGTTCCCAAAAGGATACAGAAGAGCAATAGGACTTCATGAGAATATGGAAAAAAAAAAAAAAAAAAAGAAAAGAAAAAAGAAAAAAAGAAAGAGAGAGAAGTAACTATAATGGGTGAATAAGAAACTGACAGTTCTTATTTTAAAAGAATCTGAAAGCAAATCTCTGAAAGCAAAGATATAACTTTTATAAATAATATTTTGTGTTAGATATCATCTCTTCCTTGCCAATGCAGTTTTAGCATTGGTGTTTAAAGAAAAAAAAGCATATTTTGGACTCACATAATACATACATTGTATAGGCATATATGAAAATTATTTTGATTTGTGAATATGTTTTTGATGTAACAAACTTGTATTAGCAGATATTTGCTGTATTTCTCCTAACTAGGTCCAAAAATTTGTGTAATGTGTTCAAAAAATTTGATTTTTGATGAATAATTTTTTTTTGTTTGTAATTTGATGACTCTGAAGCCACAATCTCTTCCCACTAAGCAAGTTTTGGGTTTTTGTTTTTATTTTGTTTTTCTGGATACAGAAAGTACACAATGTAGAAACAATAAAAAATAGTAGGAAATGAGGAATCTGTAGTATAAATACCTTCCTCCTCATGTACCTCCTCACCAAGATCAGCATACATGTGTCGTCATTTCCTAAATAGAATACCAATTCCCTCAGAACACCAAGATAATCCTTCTAAGTTGATTTTGGACAGAAATCATCAAAAGTTATCTCTAAGAATAACTTATTGATCTGCCAATGAAATTAAAGTTAAAATAAAGTCTAATAAAAACTAGTACTTATATATGGATCCCCAAACTTCAACTTAATTGATTGAATGGACATAACACAGGAGAGGAAGTATGATTAGTATTTAGGTTGGTTCTTCCAGCTTATCAAGTGAAGCCTACATTTGGACCCTGGGGAAGTTACCTAACCTCTCTACAACTCAGTCTTGTCAAAAGTAAAATGATAGTAAAACTATGCCTACTACAGGGTTGGTGTGAGACTGTCAAAGTTTTCTGTCAACTAAGAACACTATACAAATTAAAGCATGTGTTATTTACACACACACACACACACACACACACACACACACACACACACAAATAAATAAGGGGCAAATCAGGTTTCACCTGTATACTCTTCAATAAAAATCAAGGTAAGTAATGATTATCATTACCTCTATTTTAGAAAGAAAATGGGAGTTTTGTATTGAGAACACTTGAACAAGAGACTATAGGGTTAAACATGTACCATCAAACCTAGCCAAGTATATATATTTATGTTACATATTCCTGGAAAAGATTTGTAGGAGTTTACACAACTAAATACAATTTGAAAAAGGGACAATTAAAAGTAAAAATGGAAGCACAGTCGCTCCGAAGGAGCAGGGAAATAGTAATATTTTCAGAACCTGTTATGACTCATTTAGTGTAGGTGGCATTCAAATGCTATCTGAGCTGTAGCAAAAAAAGGTTGATACGGATGGATTGAGTGAGACCAATTTCCTACAGCTGGTGTGAACTTCTTCATGAAGGGTATGCAGCTGTAAGCTCTTGTACGTGATGTTGTTGGGTCTTGCACACTCCCCAGTGAGTTTTCTCCACTTTACCTACACTCTTCTGTTTCAGCCTCAATCATAGATCCCTAACGATGAAAAAATCACCTCACGCTGGACTTTATTCTGATCTAGGGTATTTAAGTCTATGTCCTTCAAATTCACCCTATCCCACCTGAAATTATCTGTATGTTTTCATCTGTTCTTTCCTGCTTCCTTTACTGAGTTAGAGAAACATAAAACCCCTCCTGTGTTTTGAGGCCAACCATCCTCCTGTGATCTGATTGTCTTCAATCAATGTCCTCTCTCTTCATTGTGTTTCAAGCTCTCTCTCCACTGGTCACTTCCTCCCTACTCAGTAAAATATTGAAATTTTTATCTTCTTTAAATTTTTTTTTTAACATTTATTCATTTTCGAAAGACAGAGAGATAAAGAGTGCCAGTGGGGGAGGGGAAGAGAGAGAGGGAGACAAAGAATCTGAAGCAGGTTCCAGGCTCTGAGCACAGAGCCTGGCATGGGGTTTGAAGTCATGAACTGAGAGATCATGACCTGAACTGAAGTTGAACGCCCAACCAACTGAGCCACCCAAGCGCCCCTTGATTTTTTTTATCTTAAAAACTGCATTTCTTGATTCCTGCTCACCCTAAACTACAGAGAATACAACCTGGGAGATAAACTGGATTAACCTCAAATACCGGTTACCTATTAGCTACATAGATTCTCCACCCCACCCCAAATATTCAGCTTGTATCTGATTTTTTATTTTTCTTCCTTTCCAGCCACGTTTGAATCTAGCACATTATATCACTGGGAAGATTTTCTCTGCAACGTTTTTGATTTGTTATCTTTCTGTTGGTTCCTTCTACAATCATACAAATGTATATTTTGACTGCTTCTTTTCTGAATTGTCATGGCTTACTAATTGGTCTTCCCACACTTAACTTCCCTGTCTCTGATCTATATTTTATATTATTATACTTTCTCCAAATCAACTTCACATCTAATTTTTGTTTTTAAAATCTCAGTGATATGCATTGCCTTAGAAATACATTATCCACTAAGCAAGGCATTTGAGGGATCCTACAACATACCCCAAATGAGTTTTCCAATTCTCCCTACAACTGAGCTCCACACATCCTTACTTTACAGTTGCAGTTGCAATTCAGTAAAATTGGTCTGCGCTTTCCTGCCTCTGTATCTGTGATCATAATTTTTGATAACTAAGATCACCGTTTTAAACCGCAAATGCCAGAGTTATCTTTGATGCATCTTTAAAGACTCCCTTTAAAGTCTTCCTCTTCCAGTAAGTGTTCTGGATTCCTCAGCTAGAGCTTTCCCCCATTTAAAAATTTTTCAGAAGCCTTTATGTTTTTCTTTTGACATTTACCTTCTATCTTATCTTGTATTCTTTTCTTGGCTGGTAGACTCACGCTCATCAATATCAGTCATCATGTCAATTTTGTCTCTGCCCCAGTTCTCATCAAATTCTTTTGCTTTGAGAGTACTTGGCGTTCAATTAAAAGTAAATGAATGTTGACTCTGCACGTATCTACAGAATAAAGAATAAAGAATCAATTCTTCCTTTCCTCTCACATCAAAAGAGATGTTCACATCTTGCAGCCTGTTTGTGCACACCTATACACGCAAAAAGCCCATGAGGTCTCATCAACTTAAGAAGTGAAATCTTGTGCCAAAGTGATGTTTACATGGTGGGTGAGAAGAGAGTACTGGATGACAGGAAGGATGACAAGTCAAGTGAACCAAATCTGAAGTGGTAATTTTTACAACCTGAATAATCTGCTCTCCATATGTTTCCTGCAAATCCTAGTAAAGGTACCATACCCATGATCTTTGCATTAGAGTAGAGCATATAAAGATTCACCTCATAGCAGGAATAAATTTAGAAATAGAGAAAGAAGAGGAAAGCTTTTTGGCAACCTTTCCAGAAAGTGTGGGCAAAGCTGAAACCAAATGGAGAGAGGAGTCTGTTAACCTTTATCACACACCACATGCAAAGTAATCACACATCATAATGCTTTCATATCATATGTTTGTTTCACATTCTCGGACAGGGCACCACGTAGTTAAGCTTCCAGCAGCTGGAAAAATCATAAAGCAGCAATCGTCTACCCATAGAGTTCAGTCCTTCCTTTAGAGTTCTTGGTTTACATAGCTTGGGACAAATAGAGTATTTTGCTTATAAGCAGAATCTAGACCATGACCTAAGTTAATTTTTCTTACATAATTTTTTTTAAAAGGTTCAACTATCATTAGGTCAGAGAAATTCTATTCACTCTAAAGTGGGGGAGGGAAGGTGAATTCATCTTCCTATGGTGGTATTAATCCAAATTTTCAAATTCCTAATACGTGATCTTGTCTTTCTCTTTTGTCTCCTTATGTTCTCATTGTCCCTCATGTGTCCCATCATAAGCAGAGGGATGTGGGCTACCATATGGGGAAGAGATATTTTGATTTGTTCACATCTTCAGGAATGATTTTATTATCGTCACAGATACATATATTTTTGGTAATTTTCTTGTGACTGTGTCCCCCATTATTGGAAAACAGGAGTACTTTTTTTGTAGTCTTGTAGAGGGCTTTAGTTATTGGTTCCCATATATTGTCACAAAAACACATCAAAGGTGTCAATATTTGGACTTCTTGTTAATGACAATCTATTTTCCTTAGGGATTGTACTCCAGATCACACAGAGGCCATTATCCTTGCCCCTTTGTTTGTCTTATTAGCTAACAGAAGACCTAATAAAAGAATAAGCAAATTGCTTATATGTCTGCCTGCCATTTTCTGGTTGTATTGGAGTAGTGGTATGGCAGCAGAACATGCTCTTGGCATGATGGTCTGCGTTTGATTGATTCCCAGCTTCTCCTCTTCATTTGCTATATGATATCGAACAAGTTACTTAGAACATTTATTTTGCATCTATTTAATCACCTGTGAAATGAGGATAATAAAACTTACCTTCAAGTTGTTCTAAGGATTTAATAACATGACATGACTAAAAGTGTCCAATACGCCCATTAAATAGTAAATCCCGTTTTTTCTTTTGCTTCCCCAAACCCATTATAAAGTTAATTCTAGCACTTTTTTGCCTTATAGATAGATTATAAGTGAAGACCCAATTTTCAATTTTACCTCACCTCTGGTCCCTGTAACCATCTCTGTGCTGTGTCTATTTCTAAAGCACTCCACTGTCTTTCACCATTTAAAAAAGAAAAGCTTATCTAAAAAACAAACAAACAAACAACAACAAAAAAAAAACAAGAAAATATACCGCCAGTATACAAACCACTTAAACCTACCATACCTCGATTAATTCTTATAAGAACTATTCAAAATAGATTTTATTTATCTTTAATCTATGAATGAGGTAACGAAGGTTAAAAAGGCTAAGTGACTTTCATAATACCACAAAAGCGGAGCAAGGTTAAGTGGTTTCTCTAATACCCAAACATGAGTAAATAGCAATTCTGGGAATCAAACCCTGGTTTTCCAATCTCAAACTGAGTGATAGTTTCCCCTTTTCATTCTGGCAGAACTACTGCAGACAGTTTCCACCCTACCCTTTAATATACTTCTATAATTTCCATACTAAACTCAGTATTTCGCCTTAACTTCTTTCTGCTTTCCTCTAGGAACCTGAAGAAAACTTTGCCTATTTCTGTAAATAGGAATCTTCAATCAGTCATAGGTTAAAACAGACTTTTAACTGAGGAAAAATATTTCAGGCCGTGGTATTTGATTAAAACCAAAAGGAAAACAAGATGTTTGTTAATTATCTGAAATCACCTATTGGATAAATGTCAGAATATTATATTTTTAAAAACCATACCACTTTGGGGTATTATATGATCATTAACTGCAAAGAAAATACATTAAGTCAATATGGCAGAAGGAGCATAACTATTTGTACAATTAACAACAGTAGCAAACTTGGATATAAAGTTGTAGTAAATATTGTTAAAGAGAGAGAGACAGAAGGAAGGGAGGGAGCAAGGGAGAAAAAAGAAAAAGAAAGAAAGAAAGAAAGAAAGAAATAAAGAAAGAGAAAGAAAGAAAGAAGAAAAATAAGGATCATGCTCATCATGGACAGCATGAATAGAAATGAATTGCCAGTTATATTACTATCTATAATTTTTTGAGTATCTGTCATTTACCGGGGCAAATTTATATATAGATATAGTAATAAACAGCTATCACTAAACTTCTTAAAATTTTTAGAACATAGATTTTATTATCTCTCTTCCTAAAAACTGTATAAAATAGGGTTCATTATTTCAGATAAGGAAACAATCAATCTCAATAACGTTAAGTAATTTGCCTAAGATCACGCTATTTATTGGCATTGCAATGGTTTGAAGCTTCCTCAATATTGATGAAAAATGAATGTTTTCACACAATGCCGGGTACTCTTGTCACAAAAATAAAGAATGTATCCCCTTAATAAGTAGCAGGAACACTGAGAACTTTTTTTTAAGTTTATTTATTTATTTTGAGAGAGAGAACATGGCAGGGGAGGGGGGTGCAGAGAGAGCAGAGAGGGAAGGAGCCCTATGTAGGGCTCCATCCCACAGTGAGATCATGACCTAAACCGAAATTAAAAGTGTGACGCTTAACCCACTGAGCCACCCAGGTGCCCCAGTAAGAACTTTTCTTGAGCTATCACCAGCCATCAAATACTAAAGCATATTATTTGTAAGTGTCTCTATTAAAAATAAATTTTCTCTTTTTTTTCAGATGATACCTTAATAAAATTAGCAGCAAGATATTATAAAAGGTCATGGTACAGAGTGACCTTAGAATGAAAGAAGAGAATATACATCTGATCCTTTTTGAAATGAGAGCTAGAAAACCACACAATAAAGTATAATGTTATGGAATACAAAAGGCAGAAATCTGAGTGAGTTGAGCAAATAGAACCAAAAAAAAAAAAAAAAAAAAAAAGGAAAAGAAAATGAGTAAGTTTCCACTTACCACCAAAATCTTTATAGTTTCAGACATTTTTATTCTTTACCTTAAGAAATAAAGTAATTTTAATGAATATGATGTAAAAATAAACTCTGGGACATCCATAAGATTGAGTTGCAAAACCATGAATATGAACATAGAGAAGAAGCTTTAAAACAATGGAGAACTGTTAGTGATATATGAGTTAAAAATGGCATGTACTGAAAATACAGACTGTCTCCAACTGTGTCCAAAATTGTTAAATTTAGACATATGACTGACAAGTTGATAATTTTTTGGGAAGATATAAACAAAACATTAACAGAGGCTAATTACCTTTGGATAATATGGGTATGCATAATTTTAAATTTCATTTTGTGCTAGTTTGACTTTTCTAAAATGGATATATATTAATTTTGTGTAACAAAAAAGACAATAAAGCTTACATCAAAAGTCAAAGTTTACTTAGTTCTATTTTGGATGCTGATCATTCAGATATGGCTCATGCATTTTCTTCAGTCAGAGAGATGCCACTATCAAGTGACTGACAATGGAAAATAAAAAGAAACTCCTTTTTCAAAGAAAAAAAAGCAGCCCCTTTTTGGTTGTCAGTATGATCACGTCAGACTCTAAGACCCATGGAGAGAGACATTTCATTTAGACTCTGTGCTGTGCACAGAACTACTGGTGCTATGCACACAATTATGATCATTGACAGTCACTCAATCTCTTTCCTTCTCTTCTGCGCCATTGCTGCCCTGGTGCTGCCTCGGCAGCATATTTAGGTTTTAAGTTGTCAATCATGATTCTTTTATATTCCTGCAAAATGATAAAAATTCATAATATAAAAAGATGCCTGGTGGGACAAAGTTTTTGCTGGACAATTGCATTTCTTTCCCATGTGAGTTACTCTGCAAATGTCTAATACACCAAATGTTCCACAATTCAATCAAAGCAAGTTTCCTTGTTTTAGTTTCTGTATAATGTATGTCGAAAACTGGGCTCATTTTTGTAGAATATTCAACGATTGCTACACAACTTCATAAGACTGTCTGAGATTAAATGGGGAACCCAATCAGAACAAAACAAGATCTCCTTTGCCCTTCTACATCAAAACACTACAATCCGTTCTCTAACTGTTCCTAAGAGTAAAATCTTCATTAAGCTGAAATACACACATTGCCATAAATCAAAGCAAATATATCTCTCTGCTTTGCACATTCTATTTTAGGCTGAGTTAATCAATCCTACTTACCACTTTCCAAAAGAAAATAGGTGTGTGTTTTGTTTTGTTTTTTTTTTTCAGTATTTCAAATGGAATTTTCAGAGAATCTAAAAGCTGAAGAAAAGCTAAACAAGCACTGGATTAGCATTACAATGGATAGACTTTTAGTGAACTTAAAATTAAATTCTAAAGGCAGGGTGAGTGCGTGTGTGTGTGTGTGTGTGTGTGTGTACATGTGTTTTCCCTTCATGAACCAAACAACCTAGCAAATGTTTATCACCCAAGAGATCACCTTTGAAAATCTGTAATCTTGGCATTTTCGAAACAACTACTTAAGATATAAACAATAGGCTGTTTCATGAAGTTCCCATCCCACTGCCAAGGCCAGCTAGCCAGCTCCAGCTATGGTGCGTGGCTATGTTGAATAGTAAAGTTTGGGTCTAGGTTGTCCCCTTGAGGAATATGAACTGCTTGGCCTTCAATTTCATTAGCAGAGTTCTTCATGCACACACCTCTCAGTAAACTTGAACAATTTACTATACCTAGAATTATATGAAACATTTATCTCAATGGAAAACAAGAAATATTTCATTTTACGCTAGAATTTTGTTTTACAGAATTAATCATCTTGTGCAAAATCAACAACAACAAATACACATCATCAATTATCTTTGCATGATTTAGAGGGGGTTTTTTGTGCCTTTTCAGTCTTATATTTATAGACTCAAATGTAGTGTTTAATAAAAGTTTACTCCTGGAAAAATGAGCCAAATATTCATAATAATATTGTTTGTTGTTGAAAATAAATGCTTAAAATTTCTGATATGTTTAAGTGCAGAAATATTCATGTACAATGTATTTCAATAAGTGCTGTGAATAGAAGTAGTTAGGACTTTGATTATATGTCTCATCTCAGAAAATCACCTTCAGAAACCTAGAATGCCCTAACTTGAGTATAGGGCACTACTGAAATTACATTAAAAAGGCAGGGAAAATGTAGTTACAAGGTAAAAATGTAAGAGTAGTAATTACTTGGTCTGTGTTAGGGCAAAGTCATGAGACAGAGTCACAGAATGAAACCCGATTAGTAGAGGTTATAAAAAGAAATAAGGAAACACTTATTGTAAGTGCCTGAGAATCAAAAGAATGTCACTGAAGAGTGTAAGTCCACTACTTAATAGGAAAAGGGAAAATTACAGACTACAAGAAGGGCAACACATTTAATTGCTCCTTGGGTTATTCTTTTCTAAATACTAATAATTGTAAAAGGTTGCTTAATGTGATAATAGTTACCAAGGTTGAAGAGATCAAAAGGCAATGTCAGAAAGTAATAGATGGAGGTGACTAAACATTATTGTGAATGTATTCCTATTAATGGTATCCTGAAATGTACCAAAGAAGGAGATACATCTGATGCTGAGGTTACTGTGAAAATATAGGATGACCAAATAAATAGAAAATTTTAATTTCTCTTTGAGTGATCAAAAGACAAACATTATTCCAGTATATAGCTTTTAAAATTGATGATCGTAAAATCAGTCAATTAGCAATGCCAGTTGCTCGAGTGAATCTCTAATACATATGTGACTTATCTCTACTTAAGAGGATTCACTCCAACTTTTGGTGAGTAGCTAATTGTATATAGTAAGTAAAGAACAGTTATGATACATTTGAAAAACAATAATGAAGACATTCTAATCCACATATGGCCGATGATCTATGGTATCAAACTTTTTTAAAAATATTAACTCTAGGGGCGCCTGGGTGGCTCAGTCAGTTAAGCGTCAGACTTCAGCTCAGGTCACGATCTCACGGTCCATGAGTTTGAGCCCTGCGTCGGGCTCTGGGCTGATGGCTCGGAGCCTGGAGCCTGCTTCCGATTCTGTGTCTCCCTCTCTCTCTGCCCCTCCCCTGTTCATGCTCAGTCTCTCTCTGTCTCAAAAATAAATAAACGTTAAAAAAAAATATTAACTCTAATCACATCAACATTCACTGGGTATAACAACTCTATTTTGCATTATTTTATTTTATTTTTTAAAGTTGATTTATTTATTTTGACAGTGACAGTGTGTGCATGCATGGGTAAGCAGGGGAAGGGCAGAGAGACAAGGAGAGAGAGAATCTCAAGCAGGTTCCACACTGACAGAACCCAACCTCAAGCAGGTTCCACACTGACAGAGCTCAACCTGGGGTTCGATCCCACAAACCTCAAGATCATGACTTAAGCTGAAATCAAGAGTTGGACACTTACCCCCTCAGCCACCCAGGTGCCCCATATCTATTTTGCATCCTAAGACCATTATACATTTTTTTTTGAAGAGAGTTTGTTTCAAAGTTCAATTCCCTGTGGGAAAAAACAATGATTTGTAAATAACTATTCTATCAAGGGAGCAGAATGTGTGTGTGTGTGTGTGTGTGTGTGTGTGTGTGTGTGTGTGTACACATTCTGACATCCTTAGATCACAAAGTATTTTGCTTTATTAAAGGAATAATGAAAAGATGCCTTTTTATTTCATCTAACTGCTTTCCTTTAAACTGTTCAAAGGACCAGAAATCTTAAAAGGAACTTCAAACACTGTGACCCAACTATCACATCTTATAGAGGATTCATGTATATTTTTTCTTTAAAACAGTCCTTAATTATAGCTCCTTAAGCCAATAATTAATAATCGTGTATTTATAGTATTTCTAAAACTCAACTTCTTTACCTTCCTGTTGTACAACCTGTAATTGAGTGTAAAGCAGACCATGCTGATACTAATTATCAATGTTTTGATTTCTTAGGACTACAGTGAAACAACATTGAATAAGTCATAAAGCTTCAGGTAAAATAAAGGTGAAAGGTCTATATAGCCAATAAATAAATGAAAACAAATTTAGAAGCAAAGATAGTTCCCACTTTTGCCAAAAGCAGTGTCACTATTTATTTAAAAATCACACAAGTATTTAAAGAGGAAAATAGACAAGAAGAAATAATAGGAACAGACCAAATCCGGAAAACAATATTAAAAAGACTTCTAGACTAGATAGTTTAGTCTAGATAGGTGAGTTGTATCCTACTTCCAAAATCAGTAAAGAACAGAATTTATTCTAAGAGTAGGTGATTTAATTTAATAAATTTGTTAGTAAAATACATTTTATATCTTTGTCAAAATAAACAAAAATTGTATGCACATTAACTAATGTATAAATGTAAAATATTTTAAGAAATCCCAAAAAAACTGTTCTGGTTTTTACAATCAAATCCTTATAGCAGATTAGAAATAAAAAGATAATATTGTAATGGTGAACCACTAAAAGAAGTCTCGTTATAATTAGGAGAAAAAGAAGCATGTTAGTCACTATTACTATTATTCAAAATTATTCTGGCCAATCCGTGATCCTTAAATGCTGAATATGTTTGTGCAGCTGTAGTCATTACTTGTTTTGATGCTTAAATTGTCTCAATTTTGACAACTAGTAGTTTCTTTCTAGTTGTCTTCTATGTCATTTTGACTGGCCATATTAGTTTTTGAGCATATTTATTTTCTGGCAGAAAAAGATGTTCTAGACCTATCTTGTACATTTCTTGTCTTAAAACTAGAAGCAATCGATTTTCCATGAATCCTAATTCCTTTAAGAGGGAAAGGTAAAGTGTTGTCAGTTCTTCTATACTTTTATATACATGCACATACGTACCAACATAGACATCCCTCCCACAGCTTTCACCATGTGTGATCTACTCTTCAGGAAAGTGTATAATGTTGTTTTCTTGGGTATATTTATACTAATTTCCTATTATATATAATCTTTTGTTCCCTCTCTTTTTAGACACCACTGAGTCACAATAAGCTCCTGTAATTTTCTTCCTGTACCAAATCTAAACTGATTACCTTTTAGTCCCATTTATACCTGTGAGATAACAAGTGAGCTTTTCCAATTTCCATGGACTCTCCCCATTTTCTTATATTTGCTGGTGGCATTAATTCTACATTAACATATATTTCTGTCATTCTCATGCCCACTGGGTAGTCTAGATATGACATTAAATATTATGTATGCTCATCAATGTACCCATGGCAAAGCTTCATCAACCATGTGTTGGATAACTGAATCTTATTTTCTAGTTGGTTTTTCAGGCCAGCGCCATGGAATAATACTCTCAATGTTCTTCCATGCCCATAAATGCTGTCCTATGATCGAAGAACAACATGGAAAAATTTAGAATACCTGACTCACATTTTCTAAATGTATAAATAATGTTACAGAGGTCCAAGTTTTTCTGGCATAAAATATTACAGCCAAAAATCTGATACAATTTGATATTCTTTCCTTTACATAATGGATATTTTTTTTAACTAATGGCTGGTGAAAGTTAGTCGTTTTTCTGGAAACACAAAACATGCTATTTAAATCTTTAAAGTTAAAGTCATTTTGTTAGGGTACATCTCAGAGTTTGACATTCAGGTCCAAGCGACCAGGTATACATTTTCCTTTTCAGTTTATAATCATAATTATTTTGGGAAAGTTTTACTTGAATTATAATTTAAAACATTTATTCAACCTCAGGGCTTTCCTTGTCTTGTTAGCATACTATGACCACACATATCATTCATTTCCTTTGCCTGTCTTCTATGTTTACCACTTTTTCTGTTCTCTAATGACTTACACCCATTTAATTTCAATCCCTTTACTCTGCTTTACATGATATCTGTGTGTTTTTATTTTTCTTCTCGATTTGTCTATAATTTTTAGAAATGTTTTTTTTCCAGTTTTCGACTCTTATTCCTGAATTCTGCCAGTTCTCCTTTTATTTCTGCTACTAAGCCACTTTAGCCCTGAACTGTTCTGATTTATGTTATCCTTTCCAGACTTTGAGAATTTGCCTAGTGTCTTTTAAGTTATTTTGAAATATAAGGATTCTGTGTTCATCTTCTGTGTGGCAATAACTCAATAGCATTTTCCTCTACTGTTTGGATAACGTTTGGTTAATTTTTACCTTTTTATTACAATATTTGTGTGTGAGAGATTTGATCAAATTCTTGCCAGGGCTTTCTAAAAATGGCTTCCTGTGTGGCTACAGAGATAGGTCATCGTGGCTTTCCAAGCCTCAGAGCCCAAGTGCTCCCTCCCTCCACTTGGATAACGGGAAGCACTCATACGTCCACTTTGCACTGCCATTTGTCTGATTCAGGACAGCTTTGACTCTTTCTTTTTTTTTTAATGTTTATTTATTTATCTTGAGAAACAGAGAGAGCAAGGAGAAGAGAGGGAGAGAGAGAATTCCATGTAGGCTCCACGCTGTCAGTGCAGAGCCCGACACGGGACTCGATCCCACCAACCATGAGATCATGACCCAAACCGAAATGAAGAGTTAGACACTCAACTGACTGAGCCACCCAGGAGCCCTGATTCAGGGTAGCTTTGACCTAGACATTTCTCTAGCTCGATCAGATTTCCAAGAACCTACCCTCCGAAACTGTGTTCTGACTTTCAGCTTTGTATTTTACTGTTACAATAATGTCTTAGGTGTGCCTTCTCTGTTGTTTTTCTATTTCTAAAACTACTTTAAAATGTGTATGGAGGAGTAAAGATACGTGAATGGCAAAGTCCTAAGAGATGAGGAAAGTAGAGGGCTTGCTCTATCATATATCAAGGTACCTCACAACCATGGTAGTAAAAATATAGAGATGGACAAAGAAGCCAGTGAAAAAGAGTAGGGATTAATCCCTATATATGAGAATTCGACATAAAATTAGAGTAGCACTACAATGAAATGGGAAAGGACAGGTCATCTGATAGATGGAAATGAGATAGAATCCTCACCTAATCCACATGTAATGTGAAGTGCAGATGAAAGTATAGAGTGCTAGTCACAAAGTATCATTAAAAAAAAAAAAAAAACTTCTAAACCTCGAACCTTAAGACAAGAAATTTATATACATTAATGGATAAGAGCTCCAACACATATTGCCTGAGTGAATGTGGACAATCCTTAACTTCTTTGTACCTCTTCTCCTCATCTTTAAAATGCGTATTAAATGATCAATATATGCAAAAATTTTAAAACAATACCTGGTATGCTGTAAATGCTAAATAAGGGCCTACTGTTATTATCCCTACCACTGTGTCCAAATCAAGCATTTTCTGATCAAAGAGTAATACCATGAACAAGGTAATAGGAGAGAGAGAGAGAGAAGAGGAGAGGATATTTGCTAGTGTCTAAAAATAAAAATCATAAAGCATTAAATTTAGAATATAAGAAATTTCTGCAAAAAAGAAAAAAAGGAAAGCAACTTAATAGAAAAATGAGCAATAGAATACAACAGGTTATCTATAGAAGAAAAATCCCAAAAGCTATTAGGTTGAACCATATTTAGCTGCCATATTTTGTAAATCAAAAATATTTGGATATCAGCAATTTTACATGCTTCATTTTAATTAGTAATTGATGAGACACAGAAAATAATTAATAATAAAAAATTTAAATTTAAACTGCAGGTGGGGGGAGAAATATAAAAGGTTTCATAATGCTAAGTTTGGCTGAGATGTCAAGACATAGGAACCTTCATACTCTGCTGGTGAAGGTGTCGAGTGATACAGTCATCCTGGAAAGCCTTCAAGTGACACATAAATTATGCGTATACATATCCTATAAAACATCAGGGATATGTATACCCAGGAAAACCTCACGTTGGTTCTTAAAGGGATATATATGTATGAAGATGGTTCTCCAAGTGTGTAGTGGAAAGAAGGTAAAAACAACTTTTGTATTCATCGCTGAAAAAGTGGTCTAGTAAAACATGGTAAATGTCCACCATGGAGTAATATGCAAAATTTAGCAGCATTAACTAAATGCACAATGCATACTTATCAATAATGATGGATGTTATTAATAGTGCCTCATTTTTCTTAAATTTAAGTATGGTTAACATAGTGTTATATTAGTTTCAGGTGTACAATATAATGATTCAACAATTCTATACATTAGTCAGTACACATCATGACAACTGTATTCTTAATCTCTTCATCTGTTTCACCCATTCCCACTACCCCCCACCCCCCACCCCCAGCAACCAGCAGTTTGTTCTCTGCATTTTAAGAGTATGATTTATCTTTTTTCTTTGTTTTGTTCCATATATGAAATTCTATATATGAGACAAATCATATGGTATTTGTCTTTGTCTGACTTATTCCACTTAGCATAATACCCTCTAGGCCCAGCCATGCTATTGCAAATGGCAGGATCTCATCATTTTTAATGGCTGAGTTATAATCCATGGTAAATATATGTCACATCTTCCTTATCCATTCATCTATCAAAGGACACTTGGGTTGCTTCCAAATCTTGGCTGTTGTAAATAATGCTGCAATAAATGCAGGTATTCATATATCTTTTAAAATTAGTGTTTCCATTTTCTTTGGGTAAATACCCTTAACGGAATTGCTGAATCATACAGTAGTTGTATTTTTAATTTTCCAAGGAATCTCTGTAATGTTCTCACAGTGTCTGTACCAATTTGTATTCTTACCAACAGTGCACAAATGTTCCTTTTCTCCACATCCTCACCGACACTTGTTATTTCTTGTCTTTTTGATTTTAACCATTCTGACATGTATAAGGTGATACCTCATTGTAGTTTTGATTTGCATTACCTTGATGTTTGGTGATGTTGAAAATATTTTCATGGGTCTGTTAGCCATTTGTATGTTTTCTTTAGAATGTCTATTCAGGTCCTCTGCCCATTTTTTTAATTGTATTATATGTTTTTTTGGTGTTGAGTTGTATAAGTTCTTTATATATAACAGTGATTCATTTTTTAAAATAAAGAAACAGAATGTGATTTATAATATAACACTATTTACCCAGATAATTCAATGCTATTTATGCATATGCAAAATACTGCATACTTGGCAATGCATTCAAATAAAAAAATATATATGAAACATTAAAGTGGTTGATTAGGCAGAGAAGGAAATAGTATTGTGGTTTCTAGTGGAAATTAATAAAAGAAAAACAAAAAAGGAAGTGAATTCAAGCCAAAAGCAAATGCAAAATTAAAAGGCAAGTGCAAAGTGGAAAAAAAAGATGTTGCAACAAATATAACAAAGGTTTAACATCCTTTGATTTAAAAAGGAGTTTTCAACAATGAAAGGAAAAACAGTAGGAAAATGGAAAAGAATAGCTTTATATTTTCAACAGAAAAGTGGGCACAAAGAGAAAGAGAGTTTCCAAGAATAAATAAAAATGGATAATATGGAGAAATTCACACCTCTTAGTAATGAAGTTAATTCAAATTAAAAGAAGGCGGTTTTAATTTTTGCACAAATATGAACATGTAAGAAACAGTACTCAGTGCTGGGGAGAGGGTCGTGACATAGGCACACACACCCAGTGTTTATTAAAACAGTTTATATTTGTAGAAAACTATCTGGCAACGTACATCATCCTACTGTTGAGTAGTAATTCTGTTTGAGGGGATCTGTTTTAAGGAAATAAATAGATGTGAGAAAGAACATTGATGTGCACAGGCATTTGTTACAGTGTAAGATATAATAAGAGAAATTAGAAAGAACCTAGTAAAAACAGATGGTTTGTTCATGAGAAATACTAATAAAATTTTATGTTTTCCAAGATTAAAATGTAAAAATGATTGCTTTAAATTATTAAGAAACATTATGATAAAAGGTATGTAAGTATGTGTGTGTATATATATATATATATGTATATATATATATATATATATAGTGGGCTTTAGTATGCCATTATTTTGACATTAATATTGACCACTTAAAATTTACTCACCTGTCCTATAAGACATAGAGCATATTGCTTAATTTGTTCAGCAAGTCAGTGTCACTAAAAAAAAAAAGTGGAGAATAGGGAAGGAGAGTTCTATATTAACAGAAACTTAAAAAACCCCCACCCCAAATGCAAATCATAGTCTTTGATTACACACTGATTTGAACAAATTAGAAGTCAAAGATGGTTTTTACATTATATTACAGATTTATGGTTAACTATTTATAGTTTTAATAATGCTTTTGTAGGAAATGTCCTTACTATTTAGAGCTGCATTGTGAAGTATTTAAGATGAAAATATAATAATTTCTATAGTTTGTTTGAAAGAATTCATCAAAAATAAATAAATAAAATAATTCATAAAAATAAGATAATATAAATACGACAAAATTGCAGTTGTAAAATCTCAGTCATGACTATATGAGTGTTCCTCATGTTATTTTAATTTTCTCTGAGTTCTAAATTAAAAAAAAATATTTTATTGTTTATTTAGTTTTGAGAAAGAGAGAGAGCAGGGGAAGGGCAGAGAGAGGGAGATAGAGGATCTGAAGTGGGCTCCATACTGACAATGGAGAGCCCGAAATGGGGCTCGAAACCACAGAACTGCGAGGTCATGACCTGAGCCTAAGTTGGAGGCTTAACCAACTGAGCCACCCAGGTGCTCCAAGTTCTAAAATTTTTATAATACAGAATTCAATAAAAACTCCTCATACATTTCCCCCTAGAGATGAGTCTACCAAGTCAGTATAGAAATAGATTTTAGTTTTAAAAGATAAATGATAAAGTTAGTTTTTATAAAATTATTAGTCTTCACCCAATTTCCATTAGAAAATACTAATTTTAAGCTCACTATAAACCTGAATTCCAATGATTTAGACTGCATTGGTCAGATTTATATTTAAATGTTTACACAAAGTAGAGGTGCCTGGGTGGCTCAGTCAGTTAAGTGTTGGACTTAGGTTCAGGTTATCATCTCTCAGTTGACGAATTCAAGCCTTGTGTCGGGCTCTGTGCTGACAGCTCAGAGCCTAGAGCCTGCTTCCGGTTCTGTGTCTCCCTCTCTCTCTCTCTGCCCTTCCCCCACTCGTGCTCTGTCTCTGTCTCTTTCTCTCAGAAATAAACATTAAAAAAAGGTTGGTTTTTTTTTTTTTTTTACTTTTACACAAATCAAGTCTATCTTTAGTAGAATGGTGCACTTGCAAATTAAAGAAATGAATTACTTGTATTTGTTTCCATAAATACGTATGCATTACTCCAGAAAATTATTTGTTTGAGGGAAACAAGTGTGTCTTTTGTTTCGAATACTTGCATAGATGATATAGGATTCCACTGAATGCTGAAGCAAAGGCTGAAATAAGAAGTGGGCTGGGCTACTGTTTCCATGTGTGCATCTACCAGCAATAACAAATGTATTCTTGTGTTATTAACACAAACGGTAGGTTACTCCGTACACTCTTCTACACCATGCTTGTTTTGCTCAGCTCTGTATTCTAGAGATCTTTTCATATCAAAACGTAAAGAGCCTTCTGCATCTCTTTTATTTGGCTGCATGATATGATGTACAATATGTATGAATATACCACAATTTAACACGGTCCCTATCAATTTACACATGACGGTATTCCTAATAATCTCCTATTTGCTGAACTTCTCTTGAAGTCAAGATTTTATTATATCCTCTTCTTATGTGTTTTTAGAAACATTAAAGGGATGAGGTAAGTGGGCTCTAAACATGCTTGAAGCAAAAACAATGAAGAGAACAGAACAAAACATTGGAAAGACAGTTGAAGAACAGACAAGAGTTTCAGAATTCTGGGACATGTACATTTCAAAGCAAAGGAAAAAAATGGAGGTGAAACCACATTTAAAATGGATTTGTGGGACATCCAGGCAATCATTAGGGAGTCCAAGTACTACTCAGAAAAACTAGTTAGGTAAAAGAATAATCTTATTCATTTTTTCCTGTGGTATGAGAGGTCAGACATATATGTGCACCCTGGGCATGGTTGAATATTGCCGTAAATTACTAATAGATTGTTGTGAATCTATCCTCATCCATCCACCGTTTATTATCAATAGAGCAGCCATAGCATCCACTTAAAATATAAATATGTTGGGGCACCTGGGTGACTCAGCTGAGCTCCTGACTTCGGCTCAGGTCCTGTTCTCACAGTTTGTGAGCCTGAGACCCCATGGGGCTCTCTGCTGTCAGCACCCAGCCTGCTTTGGATTCTCTGTCCCCCTCTCTCTCTGCCCTTCCCCCTCTCACTCCCTCTCGCTCTCTCAAGAATAAAAAACAAACATTTAAAAAAATTTAAAAAAATAAAATATAAATGTGTTTCTGTCAATATACTTCTCAAAACCCTTCAATGATTAGTAGAGACAGAAGCAGGCTCCAAAACTCAAGGGTAATTTTTTTAAAGCTGTAGGTGCTGGCTGTTGAAAGGGAAATTACACTGAAGCTTCTCCCCCACCCGCCACATGCCTCCAAACACATTAATGTAATAAAAAAGAAGCTAAACTGATCTCACCAGTACAAAATGCATGTGGAGGGAAAAAAAAAATCAAAGACCAATATTAAGCATTAATCCAATGTTAAGAAGAACTAATAAAGATGACTGAAAAACAGTGACCAGTGAGGAACAAGTAAAACCAAAAGAGCGAGTGCATTAACTTCCCGGGACTATTATAACAAATGACCATAAACTGGGTTCCTTAAAACAACAGAAATTTCTCTTCTCACATTTCTGACAGATAGAGGTCGACAATCAAGATGTCAGTAAGGCTCTCTCCCAAGGCTTTAGAGAAGAATCCTCCCTTGCCTCTTCTACCTTTTCGTGGTTGCCAGCCCTACTTGGCGTTACTTGACTTGTAGATACATCAGTCCAGCCTATTCCTCCGTCTTCACATAGCCTCCTCTCCCGTGTGTCTGTGTCTTCACATTTTCCTTCTGTCCCTGTCTTCGTGTCCAAATGTCCCTCTTTTTATAAGGACACCAGTCATATTGGGTTTTGTGTGTACCCTAATCCAGTGTTACTTCACCTTAACTTGCTTACATCTGTAAAAGACTCATTTCCAAATAACATCACATTCACAGGTTTCAGATGGATGTGAATTATATGGGGGCACTATTGAAGCCAGTACAAGTTGTCTCAAAAGCCAATGAAGAAAGCTTATCAGAGAGGGAGTAATGATCAGCTAGCTGGTCAAGTACTGCTGTAAGAAATGTCCTTTTGCTTTAGCTACCTCAAATTTGGTGATGACGTTCAAAAAAGCAATTTCAGTGGAAAGTTGGAAGCAAAATTCTAGTTTACGTGGCTCAAGAGAGAATGAATATTGAAGAATTAGAACAACTAGCAGAATTTTGCTAACAAAAGAGAAAGACATATAGTATCAGATGGGTGATAAGTAAAGTTTTTTGTGTTTGTTTTGTTTGCTTTAAGGTAAGTTAGACAGTAAGTAAAATGTTGTTTTTGTTGTTTTTTAATGTTTAAGCAAGAGGAAATAGCAACAATTTTTAGACTTAAGAGAGTGATTAAGTAGAGAACAAGTAGTGATGATTAAAGGATAAAAATTAGGTCTACTGATGTCTTTGGTGAGCAATAAAGGATGGAGAAATTGACTTTTGGACTTACTTTCTTCATGTTCTTTATAAACCTGTGTATGTATCAAAGATAATTTGTCATAAATAATATTGTCCATGATTTTAAAAAGTTGTCTTCCTCATAAAATTTGAATTAGAAAGCTCTGCTTCAATTTCAGTTCATCTTCACATGACGAGAAATTTTCAAACAGAGCTTTTTCTTGCAAAACTTGTACCCTTGATGAATATGTACAAATGAAATAGTTATTAAATGATATTTTATTGAATATTATGAATACTGGTACAACAAACAATCCACAAAGATTATAATTATGGTTTAATATAACCTCCATTATCCTGCTTTGTATCATTTAAATTTGTATTAGCATTTTTTTGCTAAAAGAAGGTATCTCTCTCTCTAGCTATCTAGCTAAGACCTTCATAACATTCCTTTTTAATCATCAATCTATTTTCTTGTTCTTGTAAATATTTGAAAGATTTTGATAATTACTTTTGTGTATATAAGAAACTTCCATGTGTCTAATTAACTACTAGGGCATTTTGCTTTTGTAATCATAAACTAAAAATGAATTAAAAGGAGTGATAGAATTTCAACACATAGCACATAAAGAAATTTTCACTTCAAGCTTCATATGAAATGCTTGACTATATTTGATTGTTAATATTCAGAAATTAAAAATAAATCTGAAGCACTTGACTTCTTCATACTACTGTTATTAATATATACTGATTACACACAAATGATGCCAGGAATCATGCTAGCAATTCCACACTGGATGTCTGATCTTACTAAGAAAATTTGGGAGAATACCAAGGTTAAGCCAAACCTCAGTCACAACTTAAATCAAGTATATTAATTATGCTTTCTAAATCTAAATCTTGGCTTGATCTTGTTCTGCTTTGTCTATCATGTCACAGAAGTATGTATTAAAATCTCCAAGTACACTGTTGATTTAACTAATTTCCCCCATTGTCCTAGCATTTGTTGCTTTAAACAGTTGCAACTTAGGACTATAAACATTCATGAATGTTATATGGTTTTAACTGATTGTTATAACTAAATATATTTGTCCCACTCTATCTCATATTTTTGTTGAATCCTCATATTTCTTCGCTAGTTTTTTGGCTGGTGGTATTTATGGTACTTACTGGTTTCCAATATTTCGTGTTTTATTTTTACCCTATTACCTACCCTATGTTCACTAAGCAAATTTTTCCTATTGCTATGAAATAACATAGCCTCTATGATTGTTTTTCTGGTTGTGCTCTTTAGCTTACCAAGACTTTCTGTTTAATTTTTCCCATCAATTTCATAAGCACATTAGTACTTCATAAGCACCTCATAAGCACTGCATCTCCCTTCCAAACAAGATAACGTAAATGAACAAGCTTCCAATTCCCTCTCACTCTGGGATTCTTCCCTGTTGACTCATGTTATAATTCTGTCCTACATTTGTATTTGTTTTCTTGGTAGGAGTTTCTTCCAAAATTGTGTTTTTAAAAGGTCTCTCTGTATTTTACAAATCATGTGCCTAAAACTATCTTCATTTTCTCTCATACATAAAAAAACAGTTAAAATTCTAGGCTCTGATTTCACATTGTTTGCAATTAGAAAATACAGTTTGAGGGGCGCGTGGTAGGCTCAGTTGGTAAGGGTCCGACTCTTGATTTTGGCTCAGGTTATGACCTCACAGTTTATGAGATCGAGCCCCCATATTAGGCTCTGTGCCAACAGTGTGGAGACTGCTTGGGATTCCCTCTCCCTCTCTCTGTGTCCCTCTCTTACTCGTGTTGTCTCTCTCTCTCTCTCTAAAATAAAATAAACAGTTTAAAAAAGAAAATATAATTTTGTTGCTTTTTTTTGGTCATATATTTCTTGTGTGGTGATATATGAAGTCAAAACAATGTTTGTTCTTCTCTTGGTAACCTGCTTTTCTCTCTGAAAAACATTAGAATCTCTTTTTGTTTTGAAATTTCCTACACTTGACTAATATATTAACTCACTCTGTTATTAATGACATTAAGATTCTTTCTATTTTATGTCTGTTATAAGCAGTATGCCTTACATATTCAGGTACACATCTTCTACTGTACAAATACAAATTTTTCTTAAGCTCATGCCATAATACCTTACTGTTGTATAATACTTAACTGATTTTCTTTCATAGATTTCACAAGTTCATACGAGTTCCTCTTGTTGCTCATCTTCAGTGACAATAGTGTTAGATTTTTCTTTACATTTTTGTTAAAGAAAGTAATGTCTAATTTTCATTTTCCTAATTATAATGTATATGTTTTCATATTTTCATCAAATATTTGTTTCCTGTACTGTGAAATACCTCTTCATATCATTTGTCCATTTTTATTAAATTTTTAAAATCCATTCATAGGAACTTTTTATATATTCTAGTCACTAATAAACTGTAAATTATATGTTTTGCAAACAACTTCTTACAGTTTGTGGCTTTTACAAGATTATAGTATCATTAGCTCTATTTTGTGATTTCTTTGTCTTGTTAAAAATTCCTTCCCTACCTTAATGTTTCAAAAGATATTCTCTTAGGTATTTTTTCTTAATACTTATGATTTGCCTTCTCCTTCATCATTGATGCACATGGCCATCTTGGTCATATATCAAGTTCCAATATATGGCTGAGCTTGCATCTGGAATCTCTTTACTGTACCATTGGTGATTTTCTCTACTCTAGTACCAATATTACATTATCTCAATAATTTTGCTTTAATATAAATCTAAATTTATGACAGGCTATAGCTCCTCACCTTTGTTTTTACAAACCTTTCATAGTAATCTAAGTGGCCAAGATGCACCCACAATATATAAGGGCACAAATTTAAAAATTCCCTATTTTACGGTACTTAGATTGGGCTTATGTTCCTGGTTTATCAGCAACACCTCTCCCTCTCATACACATAATAACATTTGCCCCAGGAATTTGGCACAGTTTCCAGAAACTTTATGAGTCTGCTGATAATTTGATATCCTACTGGATAAGCAATATTATTTTGCCCACTTCACAGCTGAGAAAACTGAAGTTAATTGAAATTTTAAACAATTGACCAACTAGATATAAATTTATCAAATATGTCTTTGTATATTTCAGAATATCCAAAATTACTTGACTCTAAAGAACACAAAAATTTGGTCATTGATTTATTATCCACTCTTAAGGAAATTCGTTATTACAGACTATAGAATTTATTGTGGAGAGGAAATCCAGAGAACACTCTTATTATTTTGACAGATAATTGTTAGCAAACATTAGAAAGTAGCATCCTCTGTTCTTTAGTTTGGGCATATAAAGTTAAATGTTGCCAAAATCTTCTACTAATTGTCTTCTAGACAACAGCTGAGACTTGGCCACCTCATATGTATGGTAATTGTCACTGTCACGTGCAAGCCATTATAAATCAGTAATAATGCACGACGTCAAATATGCACAAAATAATGCCCTCCTGTGGACTGTCAAAGCACGCCCATAATTTTGCTGCATGGCACACCTGTGAAGGTTGATTTTGGTTTGAAGCTCCAACCACTGGACTGTTTTCATCAAACTGTTCTGGATCCTGTTCTAAGTGATTATTCTTGTTGAAAAATGTATCTTATCTCTGATTATTGCATGCCTACTTGTGCTCTCTGCCCTTGTTTTTTGCCAGCAATTTATCTAGGAATGCTTCATGTGAATTTGTACTCAAATATGTTTTTAAAGTTTCTTTCCCATATCTCTTATACAATATAATTAAAGTGAAATTGTAAAAGACCACTTATTGGAGATGAACCCCTTCAGAAATTTCCCTGAAGCAGCAGCCACAGAGTACTGGAGAGAATTCCTTACTGCAGTTTCTCTATTGCATCAAATTTCAGTAAAATGACTAGTGTAGAGATGATAAGCTCACTAAAATATCAGGAACATAAAAATTCCACTCATATGTAACAGACCACAGTATGTTTAAAGTGTTTCTACTAAAAAATATAGCTTGGAATTAAAAATAAGAGTTACTCATCTAACTATCCTGCATATAAATACATATTCAATTCAGATTTCTTTACACCATATGACCTTGTTTTTCGTAATAAGATTTTTATAATGCACAGAGTAATTGTTATGTACTTAAAATAATTCAGTCAAATGCATATATTCCAGATCATATGAGAAATATTTTGGCCCCCGATTCCCCTTAAGATAACACCCAGTCATGATCTAATGCCTGGGTTTTTCCCCCTTTTTTAAATCACTGTTTATTAAACTACTTACTGATAGTGGACCTCACAATACATATATGTCCTCTCTCATTATTTAATCTGCCATTTGAGATTATAACACTGACTATTAACTATTATTTAATATTGTTATAGTCAAATCAATTACAATACACTTCTTCATTATCCAACCATATGAGTCTTCCTAATTTTATCCTATCCCTCAATTCATCTATTTTAATAATAAAATAGGGCACCCTAAAAAGACAAAAATATTTACATCACTGTTGACATCAGCCTAACACTCACAAGTGAATAAAATTAGATACATAAGAAATATGTACAGCAAATATCAGTAAGATTATTTCTATATAAAATTATGTAGTTGATGATGACGATAATGATGATGATGATAATTTGTTTACCACTTGTTGTATGGGATAACTGCTAGTAAGATATACATTTTACTGAGAAAGGAATAAGATGAGACTATTACATGACTTAAAAGAAAAATTTTTTTCATGTTTATTTATTTATTTTGAGAGAGAGAAAGCAAGCACCCACATGAATGGAGAGGGGTAGAGAGAGAGAGGGAGAGAGAGAATTCCAACCAGGTTTTGCACTATAAGCACAGAGCCTGAGGTGGGGCTCTAGCCTACGAACCATAAGCTCCAGCCTATGAACCATAATCATGACCTGAGCCACAATCAAGAGGCAGATATTTTAACTGACTGAGCCACCCAGACACCACACACAATTACGTGACTCAATGAAGATCATGCACGTAAGTAGTGGGAGAGTTTGGAATAAAAATCATCTTTGATTCCCAAACCATAATCATTATGCTATGCTATCTTGGAAGTTGGGAGAATGAGAAAGTGAAGTCCTGTCAAGGTATGAAAATCCTGCATGACAACACTAAGTATATCTTGGCCTGTGCACCTAGCCTTTGTAAGAGCAGTGAAGAACATAGTTTGTTCTTATCCACTGCTACAACATGGCTAGAATAAGGTATATAAATTGTGCATTATCAGACACAAATGAACAAAAACCAAAATAACTTTTGTATCTTTCGTGGTACACATGTGTTTAGTTGGGTGGCTGGTGGGAGGGAGCTCTTTTTTTCCCAAGATGAAAAAGAATAGTTGTAAACCCCATGTCGATCTGCCAAAGCCTAAATTCAAGGTTCTTAAGTCTTGACATGGTGTTTGACACATCAGGGGCAGATTTAGGTTCTTCTGTACTCTGGTAAAATTAACATTGTGGATCCAGCAGAAATTTGTCAAGACTCAACAGATAATAGAAATGACTAACCATAAAATGTATTGGGAATTATAGATTACCAAATTACATTTTCTCTTCCCAGAATAACTTTTGTCATATAAGGGAGCCCACTACAGTATCCTCTACATCATATTCATAGGAGTCTTTTTGGTCATGGTGATTTCTAAAAAGAATGAACAATAGTGTTAATTACAAAGCACTCAAGGCCTACCAGGCAGGCCAGCCCTCTTGATCCTGTCTTGGAGGATGTGTTCTGTCGCTTCTAATCTCCTTTTATACGGACATAGCTAAGAATACATTTTGTACCTGTGTCCACAAAGAATCAAGTAATACCATGCAGCATTGGTCAGTGAGTTAAGTTGGTATCTAGTAAACACCACCAGACTAGAGGCCAGAAAGCATACAGTCTGGAAAAGAATATTTTTACCTTCTAGTCAGGGTCTGGTTTGTATTGATCAGACTTTACACTGTATTTTTCCAATATAACTATTAATTAATAGGATAATAATAAATAAGTAGCATCATTTTTACTAGAACGTTAAGGTTAGGTGCAATTAAGCATTTTAGAATATGGCTGAGAATTCCACCTAAAACAAGCAAACTAAAAACAAATCTGAGATTCTTTGGAATTTATTTATGAGAAACCTCCTCTAATTCCAAATGTAACAAGAAACAGAACGTCAGGAGCTAATCTGGATACACTGCTGGAATGACTCCTTGAAGTTTGGAAAACATGATGACTCCTAGTAAAAATGAAAGGTAGATGCGGAAATTGCCTTGGCATAGGTATTGAAGAGGGGGTTAAGAAGTTCAGAGAGGTTGGAATGCTAGAATGGATTTATTACATGTTATCAGCAACCCCATAAGTTACTGATCAGTGATCCCCATAAGCTGCCTATGTTCCCCAGGAGAACCTAGTGGACACTTCATTTATTAAAGCAATAAAGAATGATCGAGTGGTGAGGGCACGGGCATTACTGAGGAGCTCAGTTTCAGCTTTCTTTTGTAGGTCAGAGTTGATAGTAGGAAAAGCTATTGGGTTCTTTAGAGGAAAGAGAAAGAACAAGGTTCTGAATGGTCCTAGTCAGATGAAAGCAACTGTCAGAGGTTAGGTGTTCATAATTATCATAACAGGTAATAAATCCAAAATGGCACCTGGAAGTCCTGACTTGCAGGGATCTGTGCTGATGGCTAATAGACTATGGTGATCCTATGAGTGAGATATATGGATATCCAACAAGGGTATCATTGACCTATATAATTACAAAGATCAAGTGAGAATGAGCTGAAAGTTGGTGTCAGCTAATGTGGTTGAAAATCCCAATCTTTCATCCAGCTCCTGTGGGAGTAGATGCAAAGGCACAAATTTTTATATCTTATACCTCAGTGCCAGCTAACGAGTTTCTGGCTTAGAAGAGACACTAAATAATAAGAAGGATAAAATGACTCATTCAATGGTCAGTCACCTTTTTCCTTGACTGTTCAATGTTTGTATAAGACACCCATGGGGCACCTGGGTGGTTCAGTCGGTTAAGTGTCTGACTATTGATTTGGCTCAGGTCATGATCTCCTGGTTTGTGAGATAGAGCCCCTTGTCATACTCTGGGCTGACAGCATGGAGACTGCTTGGGATTCTCTCTCTCCCCCCCCCTTCTCTGCCCCTCTCCTGCTCTCTCTCTCTCCAAATAAATAAATAAACATTAGAAAAGAAAAGAGAGACCCAAGAATAGAGTCACTATTGGTGCTTTGGCCAATGGGATAAAAGTGGAAGTGATATGTGCCACTTTTGAGCAGAAGTTTTAAAAGTTACTACATTTTCTGGTACCTTGCTTTTTCCTTTCTATTATTAGCATAGAAATATCCTTGAAAGGAGCTGCTTTATGATGCTTGATTCCAATGTAAAAAAGAGAGAGAGTAGAGGATACAGCCTACCTATGATAGACCTACAACATGGGCAAGAAATAAACCATTGTTTTTAAAACCAGTGAGGTTTTTGAGGTCATTTGCCACCACAGTGCCACTTAACCTATCCTGACTAATGTAACTATCAACTCAGTAATTATAGCAATAACTTGTCAAAAAAGAATTAACTATTCCTCTTTTATAACCTATAATTCTTAGTGCTCAATTTTCACATGGCCCAGAAGTCCCTCTCACAGGGACAAAGACAGACAGGAGGACTTGCCCATATTTCTGGATCGTGGTCTGATATCTCTAGTTATAAAGAATGAGTTTGTTTTCCTTGTGGCAGAGCCTAAGTGTGTGCAGGGCTCATTTCAAGAGCAATCCTTGACAGGTGTTCAGCCAAGTTAACTAATAGCTTCCTTATCACCATGTACAATGGGCTCCCCATGTAATAGTGCTTTCCATTTCAATATATGCCACTTCAAATGAATTCATGAGGCAATAAGTCAGTAATTTTCAACCTTTGCCTTCAAAATTTCATAAGGGAAGAAAGAGCAGCACATTCGTTGCAGATTATCTTTTCAGGTCTAAATCAGGATCTCCACCATTCATAGACTGTCATTTGGAGGGAATATTCAGTTTCCTATAAATTTTCATCACCTTTGTAGACCTATCATTATTACCCAATGCAAATGCAGCCTCCAGTGTGATTTAACCACATAGGAATCTGTTCATTTGCAAAAACAAAGCAAAACAAAATCCACAACAATAATGTGCTGTATAGTTCACATTTTTGAGATTGAAAAGATAGTTTCTTACCACAAGGTGGAAATAACACTGACAATAAGGATAAATCTCTTTCCTTACAAATATGAAGCCTGATGAATTCAACGTGGACTTGAACTTGTGGCCTCAAGTGTTTACATCATCCTAGGTGCCTTGGCAGCCCACAGGCCATTGAACAAGCATTAATGTTTGTCATGAAACCATTGATTCTTGTGTGTATTTCACGGCAGGGAAGCATTAATTTAAGGATTCTTCCTGACAGGTTTCTACCCATGGGTTGGGTATGCACAGAGGCACAGCATTTAAACATAAACATAGGACTAACCCCTTCCTTTCCTTCTAGTGAATCACTACTATATATTCTTCTATCATTTTTCTGAGGGAGGAGGTGATGGGAATAGTCATTTATCCTGGGGCAAATCTCTGCCCTTGTTTATAAAAACAAAGCCTTTGTTATTCTAAGATACAAAGAAACACAGTGTACCTTCCACAGGTTCCTTTTTTCCATCACATCTTTGTGGCCCTAGATCAAAATCAATTGTTGATTTTAAAAATTAAAACAGCTGGTGGTCTGACTTCCAGAGGGTAATAGCAGTACATTCTTAGTTGCACATTGCCTAAATTAAAGGAATAGCATTTTGTTCATCTGGTCATAGGTATATTACCACTTCAACCATCAGGTTGCATTTTGAAAGACATGGGAAGATTGGTTTGCTGATAGACCTCTGATGTCAGTCTTTGAAATGCCCACTCAGATGTATCTGAGTGAGTCTTTAGCATATTATGAGATATATTTTGGTGGGCTGGTGCCACTTCTTAGTATCACAGGCTATTTGGTGGTTTTCCCTAATTAAGATAGCTATACACTCCTACTCTTTTTCCAGATATATAATGCAAGAATTCTTTAGGGTCAGTGTTAATAGTAACACCAGATACTGATTGTGTATTTTGATGAGGATCTCACAGTTGTCCACATAAGTATTTAAAGTATTGCATGGTCCAGTAGGTGGCAAGAACACTGATTTTATGGGCTTGAAATTATTACCTATGCTCTTATATATAATGATTTTGGCAATTAGAAATTACTAGACATTTTGGAAAACAGCTGCAGTGGAGGTGAGTAATCAAAGCAGAAGGTTTTACTCAAGAGCATTCTTTCCACTAATAAGGAAAGTCCAACATATTTAGAATACTTGAGAACAGAAAAAATAATCCATGTGTTACACAAATATTATTTCATCATTTTCTTTATTAATTTACAGAGTTATTTAATGCTATTATATTCTACTATGTCATATTTGTCACTTAAAGTGGTCAGTTTTGCACTTTGCTATGTTTGCAATTAAGTAGCTTTATATTATTGAACAAAAGGCGTTTCCAAATATCCTAATGTAAATTAATAATTTGTGAAAATGTAGTATTCTATGCCCCAATTTCTTCACATATGCTTTTCAACCAATTCTTTATTTTCAAAATTACTATTGTGCTTTTTTGTGTGTCTTGCGTCCATGAAATACAGCTAAACCAACACTAAACCATCCTACACACTTAGAAAAATGGAGGATTAACATAACCATCTGCACAACCTGAACCACAGAATTCAGCAAGTACGCGGTGCGGAGACGTGAATTTGGGGAGCGAGAAGCCGCAGACGGTAGAGAACCGCTTTTGTGGGTGGAGAGAGGAAGGAGACTGGGGAGTGAGGGAGAATACAGGAAAAGGACCCCTCTCCAAAAAGAGCTGGAGAGAAAGTGGAAAATTGGAAACAGCCTCAGGGACTAAACTAAAAAGGGAGAAAGGAGAAAGGAGAGGGTTTAAATTCCATTAAGACAGTAAACAAGGGGAGCGCAAAGGCTGCAACTCCGCAGCTCCATACCTGGCGGTGCTCTGGTGGGAAGGGCGAATCCCCAGGAGCAGAGTGGGGTCCGGGAGGTTCTTGGGCCTCAAGGGAAAAACGGTTCCACTGCTGGAAGGACAATTGGTAGAGACTGTTGAAGCCACCTGGTCCCAGCAGACCCAGAGAACAGCCACATTCGCTGGTGCTGGAACAAGGTCATTAAGGGTGAAGCCTGGTGCCAGATGTGTGTTGTGATTTTCCATAATCCCTGAAACGCTGCTGCTACACTATCTTGCAAACTTTTTCTGGGGCAGGCTGGTACCTGGCCACAGTCTCAGGGCACAGGCAGCAGCAGGGTCCAGCAAGTATTCCTGGGTGGAGCCGACATTGGGCCATTGCTCATTCGGCCATTGCTCAGTGAGACCTTCCCACAGAGGAGCAGAAAGGGTCAAAGCCGCAGTCCTTCAGAGGTAAGGGGCCGGGGAAAACAGCCGCATCCGAGACAAAACTCGGGAGAGAGGTACTGCCTGGAGCCTGGTCACAGGGAGTGAAAAAGTGGGAAGTGGACGAGAGCTGAAGACAGAGGACGGGTGCACGATTGCTGATCTGGGAGAACAGACTGGGTAACTGCGTGGTGCCATTTTCACTCCCGCGCTCCCACGCAGGCGCATACGCGCCTACAAGCACCCAAACAATCCACCCCAGTAGGATAGCAGTGCCATCTAATGGAGAGCGGAGCTGTTACACTGAGCCCCGCCCAAATGAGCCAACTTCACTCTTCAAGAACACAAGCCTCACTGCCGGCTTAGTTTATGGACTATAAAGAGCTACATAGACTAACTTCTAGGGGAAAATGAAGTAATTTCAGTCCTATTTCAATCTGTTAGCAGGTTCATCTATTCAAATTTCTTTCTTTTTTTCTGTCTCTTTTACACTTCTTTTTCTTGAATACAGAAAGAAAAAAATTCATTTTTATTTTCAATTTTTATTAAAGACATTTCTCTTTAATTTTTGTTACTGTATTTTTTATTTTTGTGTAATTTTTTTCAAATTCTATTTTACTTCCATCATTTTATTTTAGTCTACTACAGTGTATTAACTTCTCCAAATTTTCAAACGATTTCCTTTTTTTTTCTCTTTTTTGTTTCTTTTCTTTTTTTGAATGCAAAATGAGAAAAACTTCATTTTTTTTAATTTCTATTAAAAATATTTTTCTTTAATTTTTTTACTATATTTTTTGCTTTTATGTAAATTTTTTCAAATTCTATTTTATTTCCATCATTTTATTTTAGTCTACTACAGTGTATTCACTTTTTCAAATTTTCAAAAGATTCTTTTTTTTCTTTTTTTCTCTTTTTTCTCTTTTTTGTTTCTTTTCTTTTTTCCTGAATACAGAAAAAGAAAACATTCATATTTATTTTTAATTTTATTAAAAATATTTTTCTTTAATTTTTTTCTACTATATTCTTTACTTTTGTGTATATTTTTTCAAATTCTATTTTACCTTTATCATCTCATTTTAGTCTACTTCAGTGTATTCATTTTTTCAAATTCTCAATTTCCTTTTTTTCTCCCCCCCTTTTTTTCTCTAATCTGTCAAATCACTTTCAACACCCAGACCAAAACACACCTAGGATCTAGCATCATCTACTCAATTTGTGTGTGTGTGTGTGTTTAATTTTCAACGTTAACATTTTTTTAATTTTAATTTTTTTTAATTTCAATTTTTCTACCTCATTAATTCCTTTTCTCCCTTCAAAATGACGAAACGAAGGAATTCACCCCAAAAGAAAGAGCATGAAGAGACAACAGCCAGGGATTTAACCAACACAGATACAAGCAAGATGTCTGAACCAGAATTTAGAATCACAATAATAAGAATACTAGCTGGAGTCGAAAATAGATTAGAATCCCTCTCTGCAGAGATAAAAGAAGTAAAAAATAGCCAGAATGAAATTAAAAATGTTATAAATGAGCTGCAATCACAGATGGATGCAGCGGCGGTAAGGATGGATGAGGCAGAACAGAGAATCTGCAACATAGAAGACAAACTTATGGAGAATAATGAAGCAGATAAAAAGAGGGAGATTAAGGCAAACTAGCACGATTTAAGAATTAGAGAAATCAATGACTCATTACAAAGGAATAACATCAGAATCATAGGGGTCCAAGATGAAGAAGAGAGAAATAGGGGTAGAAGGGTTATGTGAGCAAATCATAGCAGAAAACATTCCTAACCTGGGGAAAGACACAGACATCAAACTCCAGGAAGCACAGAGGACCCCCATTAGATTCATCAAAAATCAACCATCAACATGGCATATCATAGTCAAATTCACAAAATATCAGGCAAGGAGAGAATCATGAAAGCAGCAAGGGAAAAATAGTCCCTAACATACAAGGGAAGAAAAATCAGGTTTTCAGCAGACCTATCCAAACAAACTTGGCAGGCCAGAAAGGAGTGGCAGGATATATTCAGTGTGCTGAATCAGAAAAAAATGCAGCCAAGAATTCTTTATTCAGCAACGCTGTAATTCAAAATAGAAGGAGAGATAAAAAGTTTCCCAGACAAACAAAAATTAAAGGAGTTTGGGACCACTAAACCAGCCCTGCAAAAAATTTTAAGGGGGACGCTCTGAGGGGACAAAAGATGAAAATACATATATATAAATAAATAAATACCAAAAGCAACAAAAGATTAGAAAGGACCAGAGAATACCACCAGAAACTCCAACTCTACAAGCATCATAATGGCAATAAATTCATATCTTTCAGTACTCACTCTAAACGTCAATGGACTAATGCTCCAATCGAAAGATGTAGTATAACAGAATGGATAAGAAAACAAGACCCATCTATATGCTGTTTACAAGAGACCCACTTTAGACCCACTTTCAATTTTCAGATTGAAAATAAGGGGATGGAGAACCATCTATCATGCTAATGGTCAACAAAAGAAAGCCAGAATAGCCATACTTATATCAGACAATCTAGACTTTAAAATAAAGACTGTATCAAGAGATGCAGAAGGGCATTATATCATAGTCAAGGTGTCTATAGACCAAGAAGACCTAACAATAGTAAACATTTATGCAAAGCTCCAAATGTGCAAGCACCCAAATGTGCAAGCACCCAAATATATAAATCAATCACAAACATAAAGAAACTCATCGATAGCAATACCATAATAGTACAAGACTTCAACACCCCACTCACAGCAATGGACAGATCATCTAATCAAAAAATCAACAAGGAAACAATGGCTTTGAATGACACACTGGACCAGATGGACTTAACAGATATATTCAGAACATTTCATCCTAAAGCAGTGGAATATACATTCTTCTTCAGTGCACATGGAATGGTCTCCAGAATAGACCATATACTGGGACACAAATCAGCCCTAAGTAAGTAGAAAAAGATCGAGATCATACCGTGCATATTTTCAGACCACAACACTATGACACTTGAAATCAACCACAAGAAAAAATTTGGAAAGGTAACAAACACTTGGAGACTGAAGATCATCCTACTAAAGAATGAATGGGCTAACCACGCAGTTAAAGAGGAAATTAAAAAGTATATGGAAGTCAATGAAAATGATAACACCACAACCCAAAACCTCTGGGACGCAGCAAAGGTAGTCATAAGAGGAAAGTAGATAGCAATCCAGGCCTTCCTAAAGAAGGAAGAAAGACCTCAGATACACAACCTAACCTTACACCTTAAGTAGCTGGAAAAAGAACAGTAAATAAAACCCAAACCCAGCAGAATATAGGGAATAATAAAGATTAGAGCAGAAATTAATGCTATTGAAACCAAAAAAAACAGTAGAACAGATCAATGAAACCAGAAGCTGGTTCTATGAAAGAATTAACAAAATTGATAAACCACTAGCCAGTTTGATCAGAAAGAAAAAGAAAAGGACCCAAATAAATAAAATCAAGAATGAAAGAGGAGAGATCACAACCAACACAACAGAAATAAAAATAATAAGAGAATATTATGAGCAATTATATGCCAATAAAATGGGCAATCTGGAAGAAATGGACAAATTCCTAGAAATATATACACTACCAAAACTGAAACAGGAAGAAATACAAAATTTGAACAGACCAATAACCAGTAAGGAAACCGAATTAGTAATCAAAAATCTGCTAAAAAACAAGACTCCAGGGCCAGATGGCTTTCCAGGGGAATTCTACCAAACATTTAAGGAAGAGTTAACACCTATTCTCTTGAAACTGTTCCAAAAAATAGATATGGAAGGAAACCTTCCAAACTCTTTCTATGAAGCCAGCATTACCTTGATTCCAAAACCAGACAGAGACCCCACTAAAAAGGAGAACTATAGACCAATTTCCCTGATGAACATGGATGCAAAAATCCTCAACATGATATTAGCCAACTGGATCCAACAATACGTTTAAAAAATTATTACGACCAAGCGGGATTTATACCTGGGATGCAGGGCTGGTTCAATATCCACAAAACAATTAACGTGATTCATCACATCAATAAAAGAAAGGACAAGATCCCCTCAATAGATGCAGAGAAAGCATGTGACAAAATATAGCATCCTTTCTTGATAAAAGCCCTCAAGAAAGTAGGGATGGAAGGATCATACCTCAAGATCATAAAAGCCATATATGAATGACCCAACACTAATATCATCCTCAATGGGGAAAAACTGACAGCTTTCCCCCTAAGGTCAGAAACAAGACAGGGATGACCAGTCTCGCCACTGTTATTCAACATAGTATTGGAAGTCTTAGCCTCTGCAATCAGACAACACAAAGAAATAAAAGGCATCCAAATCGGCCAGGAGGAGGTCAAACTTTCACTCTTCACAGATGACATGATACTCTATATGGAAAACCCAAAAGATTCCACCAAAAAACCGCTAGAATTGCTTCATGAATTCAGCAAAGTTGCAGGGTATAAAATCAATGCACAAAAATCGGTTGCATTCCTATACACCAACAATGAAGCAACAGAGAAATCAAGGAATCGATCCCATTTACAGTTGCACAAAAAACCATAAGATACCTAGGAATAAATCTAACCAAAGAGGTGAAAAATCTATACACTGAAAACTATAGAAAGCTCATGAAAGAAATTGAAGAAGACACACAAAAAAAAAAAAAAATGGAAAAAGATTCCATGCTCCTGGACAGGAAGAACAAATACTGTTAAAATGTCAATACTACCCAAAGCAATCTACATATTCAATGCAATCGCTATCAAAGTAACACCAGCATTCTTCACAGAGCTGGAACAAATAATCCTAACATTTGTATGTAACCAGAAAAGACCGCATATAGCCAAAGCGATCTTGAAAAAGAAAACCAAAGCAGGAGGCATCACAATCCCAGATTTCAAGCTATACTACAAAACTGTAACATCAATACAGTATGGTACTGGCACAAGAACAGACACTCAGATCAACGGAACAGAATAGAGAACCCAGAAATGGACCCACAAACATGGCCAACTAATCTTTGACAAAGCAGGAAAGAATATCCAATGGAATAAAGACAGTCTCTTCAGCAAGTGATGCTGGGAAAACTGGACAGTGACATGCAGAAGAATGAACCTGGACCACTTTCTTATACCATACACAAAAATAAACTCAAAATGGATAAGAGACCTAAAAGTAAGACAGGAAGCCATCAAAATCCTCAAGGAAAAAGCAGGCAAAAACCCCTTTGATCTTGGCCGCAACAACTTCTTACTCAACACGTCTCTGGAGGCAAGGGAAATAAAAGCAAAAATGAACTATTGGGACCTCATCACAATAAAAAGCTTCTGCACAGTGAAGGAAACAATCAGCAAAACTAAAAGGCAACCGACAGAATGGGAGAAGATATTTGTAAATGACATATCAGATAAAGGGTTAGTATCCAAAATCTATAAAGAACTTGTGAAACTCAACACCCAAAAAACAAATAATCCAGTGAAGAAATGGGCAGAAGACATGAATAGACACTTCTCCAAGGAAGACATCTAGATGGCCAACCAACACATGAAAAAATGCTCAATATCACTCATCATCAGGGAAATACAAATCAAAACCACAATGAGATACCACCTTACACCTGTCAGAATGGCTAACATTAACAACTCAGTCAACAACAGATGTTGGTGAGGATACGAAGAAAGAGGATCTCTTTTGCATTGTTGATGGGATGCGAGCTGGTGCAGCCACTCTGGAACACAGTACGGAGGTTCCTCAAAAAACTAAAAATAGAACTACCCTATGACCCAGCAATTGCACTACTAGGCATTTATCCACGGGATACAGGTGTGCTGTTTTGAAGGGACACATGCACCCCCATGTTTATGGTGGCACTATCAACAATAGCCAAAGTATGGAAAGAGCCCAAATGTTCATCGATGGATGAATGAGTAAAGAAAATGTGGTGTATATATATATATATATATATATAATGGAGTATTACTTGGCAATCAAAAAGAATGAAATCTTGCTATTTGCATTTACGTGGATGGAACTGGGCGGTATTATGCTAAGTGAAATTAGTCAGTCAGAGAAAGACAAAAATCATAGGACTTCACTCATATGAGGACTTTAAGACATAAACAGATTAACATAATGGAAGGGAAAAAAATAATATAACACAGGGAGGGGGACAAAACATAAGAGACTCATAAATATGGAGAACAAACTGAGGGTTGTTGGAGGGGTTCTGGGAGGGGGGATGGGCTAAATGGGCAAGGAGCACTAAGGAATCTACTCCTGAAATCATTGTTGCACTATATGCTAACTAATTTGGATGTAAATTTTTAAAAATAAAAAATAAAATTAAAAAATTACTATTGTGTCCTTTCTCAAAAAAATAACTAAAAAATCATAAATATAAACTTATGACTCATAGTCAGAATGTGATTTTTTTTTTTAAAGTTTATTTATTTTTGGGACAGAGAGAGACAGAGCATGAACGGGGGAGGGGCAGAGAGAGAGGGAGACACAGAATCGGAAACAGGCTCCAGGCTCCGAGCCATCAGCCCAGAGCCCGACGCGGGGCGCGAACTCACGGACCGCGAGATCGTGACCTGGCTGAAGTTGGACGCTTAACCGACTGCGCCACCCAGGCGCCCCAGAATGTGATTTTTTTAATGTTTATTTATTTTGAGAAGGAAAGAGAGTATATGTGTATGTCATGTGCAAGTGGAGGAGGGCCGAGAGAGAGGGAGAGAAAGAATCCCAAGCAGGCTCTGTGCTGTTAGTGCAGAGCTCGATGTGGGGCTTGATCTCACGAACCATGAGATCATGACCCGAGCCAAAATCAATAGTAGACACTCAACCCAACTGAGCCAAGCAGGCACCCCAGTGATTTCTCTTAAACAAAAATTAATTGTGTACAACTGTCATGTCTAGAACTCTATGACAAACATTTTTCACAGGCTTTCATCTTCTCAACAGAAATACATATAAACATAATATCGTGGTCATTATAACTATTTAAGATTATTTGTCTTGCCAAGTGCATATTTATTCAATGGAAACAAACTTTATTTGTGTTTTTCAAAAAAAAAAAGGAGTACTTGGGTGGCTCAGTCCAACTCTTAATTTTGGCTCAGGTCATTTCTCAGTTCGTATGTTTGAGCCCCGCATCGGGTTCTGTGCTGACAGTGCAGAGCCTGCTTGAAATTATCTCTTTCCCTCTCTCCCTGGCCCTCCCCAGCTTGTACTCTCTCTCTGTCAAATAAACTTAAAAAAAAATAAATAAATAAATATCCATCCAAAGGTGATATTTAGGTTGGTCAACTGTCGAGTAGTTGTGTAGTTTTCAAATAATTCTTATTAATTGTTTTGATCAATATTGAAGAGAAATTAGTATGTTTATTTTTTCTTTAATTGTTAATGAGGTAATTTGCATTTTATTTATACAACATATATGGATTGTTTATAATTTATCATATACAGTATGGCAATGTGCTTTCTTACAAGTCTGCATGTTAATAATCAGCTAATGCCTATTTTTATTATCTAACAAGCATGACCTCTTGATATTTTAGGAAGCAGTTATATGGATCTAGAGTAGAAATTGTTTGTATGTAGACTTCCGTACATTTAAATGGTAATCAGTACTTTTCTTCTTAAACCAATGAAATCATTTTCATTTAAACTGGCAGAAGAAAACCAGCTTCCTTTTCAGCAAACTATGGTATAGGCTTAGATATGGCCATAATACATTTATGTAATAGTTATAGAATTATTAATTATGATACGTTAATTTTTGTGTATCAATGGAGATCTAGTCAGGAAAAGAGAAACACTATTTGTTATTTCAACATAGGGAAGTCAGTATAAGGAATTGTTGTAGTATATGCTAGAGAACTAGAAATATATAAAGGAAATACTGAGGTAACACAGACAGTATCTGCTGGAGGCAGCCTACTGCCTCTGGGCCTGGGGAGCAGTAAAAGGAGATGGGTAGAGAGCCCCAAGAGCAAGACTCCAACTTCTGACGCAGGAGCATGACTCCTTGTACCTCTGAGGGGTGTGGGAGTGGACAAAAATCAGGCACTGGAATCCACTGGCACTGCCAGGGAAGGTTTATCAGGTCCAACAACCAAAGAGGAGAGAGCAACCCTCCCAACCCCCAGACCTCTATGCCTTTTCTTGTGATACTACCACTGGAACCTATGTGGAATCACCTGGCGATGTGGTTTGCAAGGATTCCCCACCACCCCCAGCATCATGGTATAGAAAGATGTGTTTGGAGTTAGGAGAAAGTGTAGCTCAGTAATCAACACTTAATCTTTCTTGTAGTCATTATTGTGAAAGTCTCCTTAAAATTTGAGGATTTGGATTTCACGATATGACATATGCTTTTAAAAGATCAAGATGGATTACATTATATGTGTATATTTTCTCTAAATGTTAGTATTTACTGCTTTTTAATTAGCAGGATTACATAAAATCCTTGGTGCTTCTTAACCCCCTTTTCAGTTCCCTCTGGATTTCTTCACCTGAGGGAAAGTGACAGAAGTGTTTCATATCCATGTTCCCACCTGTGCTCTTCCCCATCAAGAAGAGCAGGTTGACTGGCCAGGCTGTGCCACTTATGAAGTTTGTCAAGGAAGGGATGAGTAGTCCCTCTTGATGTAAGCCATTCCTCTCTTATCCATGAAATAATGTATTTATAGATGCGTGTTGTTATTGGATGACTAGTACGCATTTAATGATTGATTGTTCTATTAATGTCATGTGCATTGTTTATATTTCCATTAAAAGCATAATATTAATTTTAAAAGGCGAAAGATTTATGCGATCTGAAGAGAAAACAGAGTATAGCATAATATTAATTTTAAAGTACAAATGAAAATGTTTTCTGTCTCACTATTTATATGTGGCAAAAATATATCATCAGTTGAACTTTTTTTTTCCCATTCAGTCAGTACTGGCAATTTTCACGAAATATAAAAAGAAAATTTTTATTTTGAAATTTAGAAAATTACAGTGAAAGTATTGTGATCAGGAAAGTTTTTTTTTTAAATGTTTTTATTTATTTTTGAGACAGAGAGAGACAGAGCATGAACGGGGGAGGGTCACAGAGAGAAGGAGACACAGAATCTGAAACAGGCTCCAGGCTCTGAGCTGTCAGCACAGAGCCCGACGCAGGGCTCGAACTCACGGACCGCGAGATCATGACCTGAGCTGAAGTCGGACACTCAACCGACCAAGCCACCCAGGAGCCCCGATCAGGAAAGTTTTTAAGTTCATACTGAGAGTGGCTTTTGTGGCAAAATTGAAATTTGAGACTTTCTCTTAAATATAATTTTCCACGACCAGCTGAAAAAAGTGCTAAATAACAAATGCTGAGACAAGGGTCTTGAGGACAATTGCTTCCCAAGTAAAAGAACAGTCAACTTAATTTATCAATTTCTATTTTGAATATTAATGGGTTTACCTATTTGTAAGTGGGAAACTTAGTCAAAATTCCCAAATATTCTTAAATCAGTTCATGTATCTAGGTAAGTAGGTGGAAAAGTTCTTTGGAGTTGTACAGCATTTCAATTCCATTCCATGAGGACGTGTAGCTTGAGGAAATTTCTATGACTGTATATTTTTTAATTAAACAATATTTCTATTATAAAAGATAACAAATATATGCATCGAAGATATACAGTTCCATGAATAATCATAAAGCAATTACTCATGCAACTCCATCAATGTCAAGAAATTGAACATTACCAGCTATGGTGGGCAACCTGCTGAATGATGCTCGCTTCCTGTTTATTCATGCCCTTGTATAGACTGGGTTTAGTAACTTGCTTCTAGAAAATAAAATGAGGCAGAGGTGATAGGATGTTATTTCTGAGATTAGGTAATAAAAAGATAGTGGTGTTCCTCTGGGCATTAGTTCTCTTGTTCTCCCTTAAATCACTCACATTGAGGGGAACCCAGGTGGCTCAGTCGGTTAAGCATCCAACTTTGGCTCATGATCTCGTGGTTCGTGGGTTCAAGCTTCGCACTGGGCTCTGTGCTGACAGCTTGGAGCCTGGAGCCTACTTCAGACTCTCTGTCTCCCTTTCTCTCTTCCCCTCCCCCGCTTGTGCGTGTGCTCTCTCTCTGTCTCTGTCTCTCTCTCTCAAAAATAAATAAACATGAAAAGTTTCTTTTTTTTTTTTTTTAAATTTTTTTTTTCAACGTTTATTTATTTTTGGGACAGAGAGAGACACAGCATGAACGGGGGAAGGGCAGAGAGAGAGGGAGACACAGAATTGGAAACAGGCTCCAGGCTCTGAGCCATCAGCCCAGAGCCCGACGCGGGGCTCGAACTCACGGACCGCGAGATTGTGACCTGGCTGAAGTCGGACGCTTAACCGACTGCGCCACCCAGGCGCCCCGAAAAGTTTCTTTTTAAAAATCACTCACACTGAAGGAACCTCAAAGTCATGAGGCAGCCCTTTGAAGAGATTCACATGACCAAGCTTAGAAGCAGATTTCAGAGGACTGCCAAAATCCTATCAGTGAGCTTGGAATAAGACACTTCAGCCCCAGTGGAGGCTTGAGATAGCTGTCCTGGCAGACACTTTAATTTCACCCTCATGAAAGACATTGAGCAAAAAGCACCTGTTGCATCCTGATTCCTGACCCATAGAAACCGGTATAACAAATATTTGTTGTTTTAAGCCACTGAGTTTTGTAGTAATTTGTTGTGCAGCAATAGATAACTAATGCCATCACCTAAAAGGCTCTTCTGTGTTCCCTCTTAAATATTTCCCCTTTCTCCTCACCATCCCCCAAAGTAACCACTATTCCTACTTCTAACAATAGCTTTGTTTTCCCTGCTTTTGAAATTTTTCTGAATCCAATCATATAATTTATATTCTTTTATGTCCAGCTTCCTTTGCTCCAAATTATATCCATGAAATTCGTTTTTATTAATGTATAGTTTGGGGTTCTTGTGATTATTGTTGTTGTGAAAATTCTTATGCGTGTCTCCTGGAGCTCAGGTTTACGTATTTCTTTTTTTTTTAATTTTTTTAAATGTTTATTTATTTTTGAGAGAGAGAGAGTGAGAGAAAGAGAGAGTGTGTCTGTCAGAGCACGAGACAGGAAGGGACAGAGAGAGAAGGAGACACAGAATCCCAGGCAGGTTCCACACTCCAAGCTGCCAGCACAGAGCCTGATGCCAGGCTTGAATTCACATGAGATCATGACCTGAGCCAAAGCCAGACACTTAACCAACTGAACCACCCAGGAGCTCCGGTTAACATATTGCTGATTACTATAAACTTTCAATTAAAATTTCTATATCAAAAAGCACACATGTTTTCAATGTTGGTATTAAATGACAAATTGTTTTCTGGAGTGTTTGCACCAGTTTATATTCCCAACAACAATGTATTAGAGTTCCCACTACTCCACATCCTCACCCAATTTTGCTATTTTAGTTTTTAAATTTTAGCCCTTCTGTCATGGGAGTAGTGATGTTTCAGTGGGAGTTGAACTTACATCTTCCTGGTGACTAATGTGGTTGAGCAATTTCTGATTTCCTTGCAGGGTTCTCCTTCAAATATTCTGTGGATTTGTCCTTCTCTTAATAATTTTAGTAGCCCTTTACAAGTTCTAGACACAAATCTTCTCTTAGTTATATGTATTTAAAATCATTTCATCCATATTGGGGGGTTTGCACTTCTATTCTTCAAATGGTGTCTTCTGATAAACAGAATAGTTTTTATTTTAATCTGATTTCTTAGTCTGTTCCTTATGGTTAGCACTTTCATAACTAATATAAAAAGTCTTTCCCTTTCCCAAGGTCAACATGATTTCACCCATAGTATCTTTTATAAACTTTATTGCTTTATTTTTCATATCTACAATCCACCAGGAATTGATTTTTATGTAAGTGTGAGGTAAGTGTCAGATTTCATTTTTTCCCATATGGATGTACAGTTGACACAAGATAATTTATTGAAAAGACCATCTTTGCTCCTCGGCATTGTGGTGTTACCTATGTCATAAATCAGGTAATATGTTTTCAGACTCTTGATTTCATTTCATTGGCCTATATTCCTGTCCCTATGCCAGTATATACTGTCTTAATTACTATAGGTTTTTAATAGGTCTTGAATTTTGATATCAGTTTATCAATTTTTCCCTAAAAATAAATACCCTTCAGGATTCTGGTTGGGATTGCACTTAATACTTAAATAAGCTTAGGGAAAATTGACATATTCACAGTAATTACTCCTTCAATTTAAAACTATAGTATATTCCCTTGTCTTTTAGGCATTTAATCTTTGGTCTTAGTTCTTTGGCCTCTAGTTCTGTGCAGCATTAGAGTTCAGGACACACACTGTGGGGGAGACCAGCCATGTTTGAGCTCCCTGAAACCTCTAACTATGTCAATCCAGGTCCATGTGACCCCCCCAAATCCACTCCTTCTCTCTAGTAGCAGCCTTATGTGCAGGTAAACTTACGGGTCTCTGCTTTTATCCCAAACCTATGACCAACAAGTGCCTGCAAGGATAACTGCAGATCCTTAGCTCTTGTCCATAACCTTACGTACTCACTAGAATTCTTTCTAGTCTTTGCGGCTTCTGGGGTATTATGGTCCCTTTAAATCAATGAGTTTGTAAATTTCCCAGATTTTCTACTTTGTAACTGTTTTTGATCTGTTTTAAAATGCTTCATCTTACCGAGAAATGGACCTCTTTGAGGGTTTATATTTGACTTAGACAAGAAGCCAGAGCCATTAGCGATTGGTTAGCACCTTAATCCAGTTACTGAGATTAAGATGGTTCAAATTTGGGCTTCAGTCCCTATTTAGGTGAAGATATTGATTTCTTCTTTCTGGATTACCTTTTCTTCTGCAGTGTAACTCTTTGGAGATTCTAATTCAAATGATAGGGCTTTTCTCATCTGGCCAGCATAGATTTGACTTTCTGCTCTTCAGTATTGCTAATTTATCACAAGTTCTACTCAGTTTGTCTCTAATGGAATTTATAGGTGCCTCCAAACTTAGGAGAAGGGTGCCTGGGTGACTCAGTTGGTTAAGCCTCTGACTCCGGCTTGGGTCATGATCTCATATTCATGGGTTCGATCACTGCATCAGGCTCTGGGATCACAGCTCAGAGCCTAGAGCCTGTTTTGGATTCTGTGTCTTCCCCTCTCTCTGCCCATTCTCTGCTCATGCTGTCTCTCTCTCTCAAAAAAATTAAGAAGATAAATATTAAAAAAAAGTTAAATTTAGGAGAAAAGCAGCCCTAAATATTGGGATTACTTCTTAGGGTTTCTATCTCTTCCTGGATCATAGCCCCGTAATTCTTCCCATCTTGTTAGATCTCTGGTGTCTCAGCAGAATTGTTCTCATATATTTTTCCTCGGCATTTTGGTTCTCTCAATGAGGAAACCTGATTAGCTAGTCAATATTTCTTTACCAAACGTAATATCATAGAAAAACTCATTAAGGGTTGTTTTCACCACAAGGAAGGTTGCAATTTTTGGAGGAGGCAGAATAAAATAAAGTAGTCTGATTTGATTTGACAGCACTTCATTTTGTTGGTGTTGTTCTTGTTTTAGTTTTTCTGTTTTTGAGTACAGTGCCAAAGATCTGCTCTGTAAGTTCAAGTACTTGGAATGAATGTTTTACTTGACAAAATGGTAGCAAGAACACATTAAAACATGGGGCTAGCCCGTGCTTTAATTTTTAAGGTTCCATTTAGAGACTTCATTTGGCTGGTCTTCTGCCAGCTTAAAAAAAACACTTGAACATTTTAGCCTTGCACATGCTTTGCATTTACAAAATTGCTTATAAAAATGTATAAAGGCTGCTCTTTAGGGACACAGAAGTATTCTCTCTTACTGTCAGCAATATCTCAATCCAGATGATACAGCTCTATGTTTTATTGTTGAACATGAATGAACTTTATGGAATTACATGTACCAGAACCCCAAAAACCATAGTTGAAATATTTGTAATCCCTCATTATTTGGGTATCACTATACTCTTGTTCACAACATTTGCATCCTCACAACCATGCATTAGATTAAGCTCCAGCAGCTTACTCAGTTTACTAGTGCTTGGTGCATTAGCATTATGCTTTCAAAATAACACACGTGTACCCCTGTATTAGTTATCCATTGCTGTGTAATAACTTAGTACAAAAAGTTAGAAGTTTAAAACAACACACATTTATTACCTAAGTTTCTTAGGTCAGGAATCAAGGCATGGCTAAGCTAGGCCCTCTATTTTAGCGTCTTCTGTAGGCTGCAATCCATGAGTCAGCTGGGATGGAGTCATCTCAAGGCTTAACTTAGGGCAAGATCCACTTTCAGGTTCACATGGTTGTTGGCAGGATTCAGTTCTTTGCAAGCTGTTGAACTGAGAGCTTCAGTTTCTCACTGGCCAGAGGGAACTCTTTGTTCTTATACATGGACCTTTGCAAGGTGCCAGCTTGCTTTATGAAACCATGCAACCTGAGAAGGCAATACAGAGAGCCAACTATCACAATGGAAGTCAGTGTTTTGTAATCTAATCAAGTGACATCCCAGCATTTTTACCATTTCCTGTTGGCTAGAATCTAGATGCGAAGTCCAGGCCACAGTCAAGAGAAGGGGATTACAAAAGAACTGGAATGCAGGAAAGCTAACCTATGGAGGGAAGAACTGACCAAAAGTTCATATGCAACTGGAAATCATGCTCTATGTGATTAGTGATATACTGCAATCAATCTTCCTGAAGTAAATCTCTGATGATATCACTACACTGCCTAATGAAAACATCAAAGATTTTATTGCCTACAGTTATTTACAATCAAACCTCAGTCTTCATTTCCAACTTTTCTATTTTTTTTTTTTTTTTTTTACCATTCCTCAAGAATTCCATGCTCTAGCCAATGTTGTTAGTTTAATTCATAAGGTGCTTGCTCTGCATGTTTGTTCGTGTTGTTCCCCTTGCCTGAAATAACATGCCCTTCTCTTGCCGTAAAGTAAAGGTTTCAGTCTGGAAAAGAGAAGGGACAGTGGAAGACACATTATTTTTTCACTTCAAATATTTAAATACATAACACTAAACAAGCCAATATATAGAAGACTAAGAAGGCAGGATTTCAGGAATAATGGAGAATTCCTGACAGCTATCAAGCCTGCCCAACAGTGAAATGAACCGCCTCAAAAACAGTGAATTTTCCACTTTTTTAGGGGTTCAAATAAAGAGAAAAACCTGTCCATTATTGGGATAAAGGGATTTTAGCATTCAGTGGGAGTTAAAATGAAAAGACTTCTAAGGCACCTTCCAACTCTTAAGATTCCATGAATCCATGAATTTATTTTAAAAAAATAAAGCAAAATTATTCTCTTTGGCATACAAAGATGAGAAAAAATTATTTCCATGATAAAATTTAAAAATAAATCATACTTTCTACTTAATTTTAAGCTCTGGGTGTTGAACAAACTCAGGAAACACCATTTTTCCATAGTTCCCTTATTTCTAATTCATAATTGTCATAATAAAGTATGAAATTACCTAACATTTCAAATTTTAAAATAAATGTTGGTAATCTATGTGCAAAAATGAAATGTAATATTTGGTCTTTATATATTGTGTTCTTTATATATCTTCTCCTATTCTGTAGGGTGCCTTTTAACTTTGTTGATAGTTTTCTTCACTGTGTGGAAGAAGTTCCCAATAGTTCGTCTTCTTGATGAAGTTCCAATAGTTTATGTTTGCTTTTGTTTCCCTTGCGGCGCTTAGTGTTTAGTAAGGAGTTGCTCCAGCCAAGGTCAAAGAGACTGCTGCCTGTGTTCTCCTTTAGGATTTTGATGGTGTCCTGTCTCACATGTAGGTCTTTCATCCATTTTGAATGTATTCTCTGTGTGGAGTAAGAAAGAGGTCAAGGTTCGTTCTTTGGCATGTTGTCATCCAGGTTTCCCAACACCATTTGTTGAAGAGACTGTCTTTTTTTTCCACTGGATATTCTTTCCTCCTTTGTCAAAGATGAGTTGGCCATATAGTTGTGCGTCCATTTCTGGGTTTTTTACTCTGTTGCACTGATCCATGTGTCTATTTTTGTGCCAGTACCCTACAGCCTTGAAAACTACAGCTTTGTAATATAGCTTGAAATCTGGAATTGTGACACCTCCAGTTTTATTTTTCTTTAGTTTTCTTTAGTTTCATAATTGCTTTGGCTACTCAGGGTCTTTTGTGGTTCCTTACAAATTTTAGGATTGTTTGATCCAGCTCTGCAAAGAATGCTGGTAAAGAGAAAAGATAGTGCCATTTGAAAGCCCTTTCCCATCAAGTATTTCTTTTTTTTTTTTTTAATTTTTTTTTTCAACGTTTATTTATTTTTGGGACAGAGAGAGACAGAGCATGAACGGGGGAGGGGCAGAGAGAGAGGGAGACACAGAATCGGAAACAGGCTCCAGGCTCCGAGCCATCAGCCCAGAGCCTGACGCGGGGCTCGAACTCACGGACCGCGAGATCGTGACCTGGCTGAAGTCGGACGCTTAACCGACTGCGCCACCCAGGCGCCCCTCCCATCAAGTATTTCTTAAGAATTTCCATAAAAGGAATCCAGTCTGTGTTTTCACATAATCCTTAGTTATTGTTCATTTTAGGTTGATGAATGAGACTGAACTTCAGAAAAATATTTATCTTGCTTTAGAAAAATTCATAGATGAATCAGCTGCCCAAACTCTTGTTGCTATTTCTCTGGATAAGTTGAAGCAAGTGGGCTATGAATGATGCTATGAATCATCACACGACTAAAGACACTTTTAGAAGCATGACTTTGAGTGCTTTGAGAGAGACAGAGGGGAGCAGAGATTAAAGGGGCAAGTGGTGTCCATTCCATATTGGAGCACCTGATTAACCGTCCCTCCAGACGGTGTCCAGTAGAAAAGAGCTAATCTGTAGATGGAAATCGGAATACTTTTTTTTAAAAGGAAAATCTTTGGCAGTTGCTTATATTTTGTTTTCTCTAAACTATAAGATGGCTGCAGGCAGGGGCCCTGTCTAATTTGTTTTAATGGCATGTCTCCATTACCATCACATTCACACAGACAAACATTTATATTAATCAATGATTGAGTGAGTGAACACAGTGACTGATACGTGAGACTCAGACGAGGTGCCAGTGTTTTGGCGAGCCCTAGAACGTAGATTCTGCTGAATGGTGTGGTATCATGCAGCCGAGGATTGTATCTCATAGAAACAAGGGGGCTTGAACACCAGTATATCCTGACTCCTTCATGAGGAGAAATAGAGTTAGGTGCAGCCCCGTCTGGCCAGGCTCTTTCTGTCACATATATGATATTATTCAGGGGAAATAAACCAGACAAAATAAATTGGACTACTTTGTAAAATTAGTAGTATGGCCATAAGACAAAACATATCCCTATAGAGGAGGATGGAGTTTTCTTTAAGACAAATGGAGACTTCCATCAAGGGAGAAAGTTTGTTCTGGGACCTAGGGAAGCAGATTTTAAATTAGGGAAAGAGAATTTGTTCTGCTTTTAGTGGAACCAAACGAGATGTGGCAAGAGATGATGGTAAGAGATTCAGATGTGGTAAGAGATTGATTGTCTTGGCCACAAAGAAAAGGGTTAAGAGTAGGAGAGGAGGCAGGCCAATAAAGGATTTTTATGATGGGTCTGGACCTGGGCAGTTGTCGAAAGTTGTTTTTTTGCTTTTTGTTTTGCATACACATTTTACTTTCCAAAATGAATGGCAAAACTTCGTTACAATTTGCTGTGTGGACTCTGTCTTGTGTTTGGGAAGAACTGAATACTTTCCTTAGTGTTCTAGTCACAGTAGCGGGGGCAGGCACCAGAGTGGTGACCCTGATGGTCAACAATAACAGAAACAGCTCAGTGCACACACGGTGTGGAAGGCCAGGGGAAAATGTCCCTGACAAATTGCCTGAAAATATTCTGAATGTACTTAGAGAGTGGCCATTTGGTAATCAGTTACCTCATCTGTAAAATGGGGCAATAATATTTGTCCCTGCTTCCCTCCAGGGAAGTTATGAAATGTAAAATAATAAATGACTGTAATGTATTTGAACACCTTGGAAGAAATATGATATATAAGCATATGATATCATGATTACCTCCCTAATAAAAAAGGAAAGAAAATATTAAAATAACAATAATATGTACATTTTCACCACCTGCAGTTGTATATGAAATATATAACTCTTTTTATTGTTTTCTGTCTAATCCACTGCACCTGCATTAAAAATGTACCCCAATGGCCTAATTTTTAAAAATAAATAAAATTTAGACAGGTACTTATTCTTTTATTCACCCCATTGTGCCTAGGTCTCACAGAACATATTTTAAATAATATACTACCACAAAGAGACCACTTCAATACAAATCTCAATAGTGTGGGTTAGTAAAAATTACTTTTAAAGGCAAACATCTGGCACCTCATAAATATATATCACCTTTCATCAAGAGTTTTTCAAACTCTCTCCATATATATTACACTTATAAGCATTATTAATTCAGCATATTGTACATTGGTTTTAAGTAGTCCCAAAGCAGAATTATATATGTAAAATATGTGCTGCAATATCTAGGCCCGTGCAGATCATAAAGAACAAGACATTAACCACAATGCTAAATCCTTTTGATTTAATGTGTTCTGTTAGCTAACAGGGGTGATTTTTAAAGCACAGATACAAGAAAATACTAGTTAAGCTTAAAGGCAGCTATTTATTCTGTCTAATTTTTTTCCCTCTCTTGTGACATTTAGCAAATTATTCTAGGCTTACATTTAGCTTGTGTCAAAAATATGTCTAAAATATTTTACTCTGGTTTATTTCTACATCTGAAAGAAATCCTAAGACGACTTTGCCTTTACAAAGGCTGAATCTGCAACACCTAACTGGTGCCTCTTTTCCAGGGGATATTGGAAAAAAAGGGAAAAAAAAAAGGATATTCTGTAATGCCCTTTGGCATTTTTTTCCTGTCATTAATGATCTTACTGTGAAGTTATTTGTTGTAGTTCAGTTTTTATTTTTTCTAAACAAGTAAATGCCAATACCTCTTGCTGTGTCTTTAATAATGTTGAAGAAAATGCAGTCAGTTTTATTGTTATATTTTTATAATGGTGCATATATTTATTTCATCAATCTTACTATTTTGCCAAATTTAATAACACTAGCTCCTTTAGCTGTTCCTGACAAGTTAAAGTTAGATGAATTTCCTTCTATTTTCATATTTCTCTCTACCCCTTTAAGAAATGAATACCACAAAATAGGTACATTTAAAGGTAAAAGTTGTGCAAGTCTATGGCCTAATCTGGAATCCACAAAATAGGCTGTTTCCCTCACTCATCTTGTACACCTGGAATTTTATGTAAAATTATAATCATCCCTTTATTCTACATATGTGTATGTTTTAAATTCCTATTGACTTCCAGGCGCTATGTCAGGCAGGAGACAAGCAAAAGAGACAGCATTTCTAACCATGTAGAGCTTTCAAAATAAAAGAGAGAGCAAAGAATAAGTAAACAAGTAACTAAATAACTTAAAATTATTTAAGTGCTCTGAGGGAAAATAAAATGGTTATGCCCAAAAACTAAAAGGGAGGATCTTCTTTGGATAAGGTGGTCAGAGATACCCTCCCTAAGTACCTAAGACTAAGTATATCATACTGGTTTCCTGATTAAATAATGAATAGAACACATATATGTAACTTCTTTCCCAAGTCATATTAAAATGACTATCCAAATATTCAGTGTATACACAGAAAATTCTGTCCTAGTTTATAAAACATGGAAGAATAATAGTTACATACCAGAAACTTTAAGAAAATTCTCTGCATAAGGACAATCTGTACAATGATTGCTTGTTTGGAAAATAAGTGTAGAGATTTCAAAACAATTCACTAGCAGCAACATGTAGAAGGCCAAATGGACGTTAGGACAGTAAGACAGCAATATGTGATTCCATCAGAGTCCCAGTAAGTGCTCAAGTACTGTTTGCTTTGTGTCTGGATCCCACAGCAATTGCTCACAGTGCATCCTTGGTACTGCCCTTGATAAATAACGGCTGCCATGATAAATGCAAAAAGGTGGCCTTTGATACAGAGGGAAGCTCCCTGCTGCAAAGCCTACAGCATTGGTTCTCTCTCTATAAACATGTAATATTGGAGCTCTAAACTGGCAAAGTAAAACCATGAAATATGCGAACTTGATCTTTCTCCCTTTGTTTGAGCTTAAAAAGCTTAGTCTCACAACCTCTAATACGTTCCATTTCACACCAGAGCAGAATGATCCTAGATAGGTCTCCATAAGGATAAACTAATGTAGAAAAATCATGGGTACGTAAAATTATATAGAAGTTCAAAAGACTAACTCAGAAGTGCAGTCAGAAGAGTTAAATTTTCTTACAATACACTAAACATTTTAAAAAATATATAATCAATGTTTTTTTATAAGAGCCAAGGCAATAGTCAAAGCAGCTATGAATCAGAGAACCAGAGGGAAAATATAAACCAGAAGAAACTACATAAAGAACAATATAACCACCAAATTAAAATCTTCAGTAAGGCAGACACTAGCAGATGGAAAGGGCAGAAACTAATCACAAATTTCTACTATGAGCCACACAGTCTTCTAGGCACTGTGGATGCAGCAATGAAGAGCACAAAGTCTCTGTTTTCATATAGTTTACAATCCACTCTGGAGAGACAGCCAGAGACAAAATGAACAATTAAACATCTGCTATATGGGAAAATAAAAAGTGGGATTGAAATCCATAAAAAAGGGAAAGGGAATGGGGATCAAATTTGGTAGTGAGGTTGCAGTTTAGACTTGAAGGTCAAAGAAGGTCTTACTGAGAAGGTGACACTGGAGGGACTTGACGTTGTAGGAAAGACAGTGTGTGACATCTAAGGCCAAGTTGTAAAAGACATTGTAGCTTGTCTTGATTTCTTTCTAGAGACAGCCATCTGTCATGTCAAAAGGACACTCAACAGGTATGGAGAGGTTATCATGGAGACAAAGTGAGCCTTCCCATCAATAGACAATACCAACTTGCCATACGTGTCAGTAGCCACTTTGGAATGGATCTATCTCCCAGGTCCGGTAAAGACAAAGGATAGCTGCAGTCCCACCCAACTTCTGACTGAATCCCATAAGAGACAAAATTTCTCAGCTGAGATGCCCCAGAATTTTGGACACAAAGAGTCTGTGTGAGATAATACATATTTAAAGTTTTAAGCTACTATGTTTGGGGATAATTTGTTATGCAGCAGATAATCACTACACATACAGTTATCCAGAGAAAGAGCATTCCCAATGGAAAGACAGCAAGGGCAAGGCTCTGAGGTAAGATATATTGGATATGTTTTGGGAAAAGTGAGGAGGCCAATGGGGCTGGAGCCAAGGGAGTAAGGAAAAGAATGTAAGAATTAGAGTTAAGGTGAAGAGATAGAAGCCAGACAAGATAGGGCTGAATAAACAATAGAAAGGAGCGTGGTTTTTACATAGAGAAAAATGGGGATCAGATAGAGATTTTAACCTCAGAAGCAACAGAATCTGACTTATGGTTTAAAGCATTCACTCTGGCTGAGGTTCAGAATACACTGGGGGGCGGTGAACAAGCTCAGAAGCAAAGAGACTAGTTAGGAAATTGCTGCAATAATCCAAGCATACTTGATAGAGACCTGATACCAGTGAGAGTGGTAGAAAGTGGACAGGTTCCAGATATATATGGAAGACAGAGTCAAGAATTAGGTGTCAGGTGAACAAAAAAGGGGAATCAATGATGACACCAACATTTTAGCCTTAACAAGTAGTGTTATAGAGTTAAATCTGAAAGGTATTATAAAATGAATGTCTGTAATATTTCATGTGGAACTACATGGTGGTATGGAAAAATATGTAGATTAGGAAGAGATCAAATAGATCAAATTGTACTTCCACAAATGAAAATTTTAGTTTGAAATTAAAAATATCTCTAGAAAAAAAGCAGAAAGAGATGAAGACAGAATTAATGGGTAGGAAAAATAAAAAAGAATGTGGCAAAGTAATCCAGAATAGCACAAAGAACTCAATAGATAATTTCGCATAGATAATATAAGAGATAAGTTATGAGATAAGGAGAATGGAATAATAATGTTCAACATGAATACAAGGCTGGTAGTTCCGTAATTCCTAGAAAACTACTTAAAACATAGTAGCTTTCAATAAATATTGACATTTTTTTAACCGAATTGATAATAATCCTACAAGAAAAGTGTCAGGAGAATGAGAGAGAAGATTCCAGGTGAGGGATTCCAGTTGAGGGACTCCAGCACTTGGGTAAAGCACAGAAATAGAAAAAAATGGATTGAGGAGGGTGGGAAACATCAATCCACACTACCCTCATCATCCCTTCCTCAGGTCTGGGCAGCACAGAGCAAACAAGGACATGCTCTCTATGGGAGAAGGAGAGTGAAGTGAGCACTTGACTTTACCATGGACCCCAGAAAAGGCCTGTCTTTCACTAGATGAACTCCTGTGGCCATAGATAGTTCCTGTAGGCTCCCACAAACCCAGGCCACTGACCTACACTTGGCACCTGCCAGCACCCGCACCCTCAGGTAGCTCCTATGTCCCCAGCATATGTGGCACCAGGCTCCTGTCAGGCTCCCACAAATCCTGAACCCCAGCTCACCCCAGTCCTACCAGCTCCTGCAGCTCTGGGCAATCCTCAATGTCCCAGGAGGCTCCCATGACACTGGTAAGTTAATTGTAAAAGATATGTTTATGAAAAATATCACAAAACTTCACTAAGGAACAAAAAATATTTTAAAAGATAAATAAGAGGAGAGATACATACCAGATTTCTGAATGAAAGATAGGATGTTAGGGGCACCTGGGTGGTTCAGTCAGTTAAGCATCCGACTCTTGATCCCAGCTCAGATCATGATCTCACAGTTCGTGAGTTCGAGCCCCACATCAGGCTCTGAACTGATGGCACAGAGCCTGCTTTCAATCCTTCTCTCTGCCCCTCCCCAATGTGTGTGTTTTCTCCCTCCCTCCCTCTCTGTCTCTCAATGTAAGTTAGTAAACTTTAAAAAACAAAGAAAGATAAGATGTTGTAAAGGTGTCCATTTTTCAAAAATTATCTGTAAATTATCTGTAAATATAATGAGAATCTAACCAATATCCCAAAAGGATGTATTTTAAATTTGACAAAAATAATTCTAAGCTATATCTGGAAACATAGATGGTGCTGTCCTTGTACCCTCTTGCTTAGAGATGGCCATGCTCTCGAGGGAAGCATTAGACTGTATTTTACACCTCCTGAAGAAGATGTTACATATAAAGGTGGACAGAAAATTAGTATGTGACTATTTTAAGTTAATTTCCTATCTTTGATAGGTGCCTTATTCCACACTAATTTCTTACAATGCTTCTAAGAAGGAAATCTGTGTTTCAAAATTGTATGTCCATCAAATCGATTTTAGTGCACAGATTTGCAAATAAAGGTTCACCAAGCTTCAATTGCTAATCTTTTCTTTCATAAATGGTAAGATAAACACTAATATGTATTGAGTACCTCAATTTTCTAAGAATTTTATATGCATTTTCTCATTCAATCTTTATACAAATGCCATGAGATAGATAGTTCAGAGAAATTAAATACCAGTTGTTGAAGTACTTATTGATAAACTCAGTCAATCTCAGGACTTTGGGGCTCTAAATTCAGGCCCCTTCTTTTTGTTGTTATTTTCTTATGGTATTAGTGCTTTTTAAAAATCTCCTTAATCATTTTGAATATTCCTATTGCAAATGTTATTATTTCTAGTTTGGTCTTTCTTCTCCATTGTATCTGCCAGTTCTCATTAGTAATGCTACACATTAGTAATTTGTTGTGCATTAGTAATTTTGTTTAATTTAAACTTAGTCTATTTTATTTATTATTTTCTATTGGATGCCCTAAAGTTGTTGAGGAACTGTATGTCACTTCAAAGATGTTTTGGCTTGTTTATTCTGGGAGTTTCAAGGAGTTCAATGATCCTGGACCAATTTTTATGTTGAATATTTGCCATATATGCCTCAGCCATGGAGGGTATGTTCATGGTCACCTTCTTCCTGCATGTTAAGTAGGCTTGGGATTTTAATTTCTCTTCAGCGACATTTTCTCCCAAGAGATAGAGACCAGAAATTCCCTTATGCTTTTCAGGAAGAGAGAGTAGAGAGAGAAGTGCTGAGTTTTCTATAGGTCCTTTCCTCTTGCAGCCCTGAGGTCATGTTGTCCATTCTTGAATGCCTTCATACATTTTAAAGCCCACTTCTCCAGCTCCTCCAGGACCTTCTAGAACTCCAATCCCTCAGTCACCTGGGTATCAACTTCGACCTATTACTTTTGCATTGATTTTGTAATTGATTTCAGGCAAATGTGGATTCACTTTTAATTTTTTATGTCAGATATTTGACTTTTTAAATCTAGCATTTCTCTGTGTGTGTGTGTGTGTGTGTGTGTGTGTGTGTGTGTGTACAGAGAGAGAGAGAGGGCACAAGCAGAGGAGGGGCAGAGGAAGAGGGAGAGAGAACCACAAGCAGGCTCCCTGCCCAGCATAGAACCTGATGTGGGATGGGGCTCAATCTCAGGAAATCACGAATCCAACATTTAACTGACTGAGCCACCCAGGAGCCCTCCATCCATATTTTTAAAGGAACATTTCCTAATCCTCATTCACATAAGGTGTCTTGGAACCCATGCTCTACCTTCCCTCAGTTTGTAGCTCTATTGACTGAGAGTTGTTTCTCTCTATCCTTGTTTAGTTGTTGTTTTGTTTTAATCCCATATATTTTCTATTCCTGTATCACTTCCTTATTTCTTGATTTCTTCTATCTTCTCTACTTCTTTCTTCTCTACTTTTCCTCTTTACTTATCCACAACATCAGCCAGCTCCTTTTCCCATTTTTTTCCCACTTCATGTAACTTGTTATCTATTAGCTATAAATTTTGTTTGGTTGTCTCTTGTTACACAAGGATATAAGTCACAGCTGGAATATTATGCTATATTTTGTGTGCTTCATTGGTTAGCTCAGAACACTACAAGAAATTACAACCAAAATGGGACTTTAGGGATCAAATTATGATGAAAAATTAATTAAGTTAATTAACTGCAACTTGGAGTTTGAATGTACAGAACTCTTTCAGGTAATTAGCACTCCTATAGGCGAGGGACTCTATTATTTAGGATGTAACAAAGTGTGAAGTTTAAACTGAAATTAGGTTATTTATGGAAAAACTCTATCTCAACTATAAGTTCTAAATAAATATCAGACATATTTAAAGGTAAGATCTGTTAAATATGCCAAGACAACTTTAGAATGAAGATATTCTGTAAGTGTGGCTAATTCTCATTCTAATGTAGAAAGGCAGGTAAAAACATTTCATTGATTGATGTAAGGATGGAGTTTCTCTATCATTTTAGATCATCTCTTAGCAGGATATCAGTTTGTATAGTAGAAATAATATTAGCTCGCACTTACTGGTTATCCACCATGTGATACATTTGGATACATTTAATTACTCATCTCCTTCTAAAATGACCCTAAGAGATAGTACATATCATTATTTCATCTTACATATGAGCAACTAAGACACAGACAGTTTAAGTAACTTGTTCAAGGTGACACAGATACTAAGTTAGGGAATTGGGATTTAAAATTAGGCAGGTTGACTCCATTCTAGGCTTTTAAGAATCACTACACTTTAAGAACTATACTCAAAGTCTAAAGCAGCCACATTACAAGAACCATGGAGTCCTTGGATAATTAATATTAACTGAAACATATCTATGTATTTTTCACCTAAGTACATATTAATGTTTTAATTCCTAAATATCTATACTTCACATGAAGAGCTAATACTTGGACTTTTTTTTTTTTAACTGAAAAGGAATTCCTTAATATGTTGCCATTATGGGTGTGTGTTATCCAACTTGAATTGAGTTTACTTTTATGGTATTACTATTTTAATAATACCATAAGAAGAGAAGCACAAATCATTAGGATAATCTATAAAGAAGAGTTCGAGAAAACATTCATCACAGGGCCATCCTTACCTTACTTTGGTCCAAGGATTCATAATAGCCACCTGTGACTTTATTCAGATAAAGACAATAGAAAAGAATATAATCACAAATTAAAAAAAAATCATTTTGACAATCTCTGCTCTCAGGCACTAAAATAAAAATAAAGGTTTTCAATTTTTCTTATGCAACATGTTTTAATTTGTGAGTTTTATAAATATTGTATGATTTCTCTTGATTATAAACAACATATAGGAATTGTACAAAATTTGGAAAGCACAGTAGAGTAAAAAGACAAAAGAAAGAAACAAAGAGACAAAGGACGGGAGGAAGAAATGAAAGAAGAGGAAAAGGAAAGAGGGAAGAAAGGAAGGAAAGAAGGAGGGAGGGAGGGAAGAAAAGAAAGAAAAAGACAAGAGAAAGAGAAAGAAATAAAGAAAAGAAAAATTACCTATAATCCAACATCTCAGAAGTAATTTCTCTCAATATTTTGGTGTACACTATTTCTAATACATATATATATATATATATATATATATATATATATATATAATGGTATATAAATTATATATATGTATATATATATATATATATATACATATATATATTTAAAATATTCACACACGAAATGCAATGTACATACTCATTTGTGCTCTGCTTCTTTTTCAGGTAGCAGTATATTATGAAGAAAACATACCCTGTGCCATTAGTCAATCTTTTCACTTTTTGTTTTGAAATTATTCCAGATATACAAAAACATTTTGTTTTTAATTTTGTTTTTAATTTTTTAATGTTTATTTACTTTTGATAGAGAGCATGAGCAAGGGTGGGGCAGAGAGAGAGGGAGACACAGAACCCAAAGTAGGCTCCAAGCTCTGAGTTGTCACCACAGAGCCCAACACGGACTTGAATTCACAAACCGTGAGATTATGACCTGAATTGAAGTCGGCACTTAACCAACTGAGCCACCCAAGTGCCCCCATACAAAAATATTTTGTATCTTTCACCCATCTTCTCCAAATGTTAACATCTTTCAAAACACAGTAAGATTATCAAAACTAGTAAATTAACATTGATACAATACTAGTACTAATCTAGAGACCTCACTGAAATTTCATCAATTGTCCCACTAACCTCTTTTTCTGGTATACGATTCAATCATGATCACATACAGCATTTAGATAATCATGTTTCTTTGGATTTCTTTAATCTGGAACAATTCCTCAGTTTTGATCTTTCATGATTTTGAATCTTTTGAAGAGTGCTGGCCACTTATCCTTTAGAAGGTCCCTCAATTTAAGTTGCTCTGGTAGTTGACGTTATGCATTTTGGGCACATATATCACAGAAGTAATGTGTCCTTCTTAGTGCATCATATCAGGAAGCTCAAGTTATTGATATGTCTGATTCCTGGTGACATTAGCTTTGTTCACTGAGATGGATCTACTAGGTTGTTCTACCATGAAGCTACCATTTTAATCCCTTTGTAGTCCATAAGTATCTTTGGGAAGATACTTGAGATTACGTAAATACCCTATTTCCCATGAAACTTTCACCTACTAATTTTAGCATTGATAATTCTTGCCTAAAACAGTTATAACTGCAGTGTATACTAAATGGCAATTTTCTTTTTCCACCATCCCTCTACAATTATTAATTTGAATTTTGCTGTTAAAAAAGGGCTTTTCCCATTTATTTATTTATTTATTCAATTATATATATATATATATATATATAATATATGACATATATACATGTCATACCAATATATATATATGACATATACATATGTCAGTATGGACTCACAGATATTTGTTTCCTTTTGTGTTTTATAATCCATTACTATTGTTTATTTTCCTGCTCCAATTGTACCAGATTGGCCATTGGAACATATCCCTATAATTTTTCAACTACTCTCTTACTTTCTAGCACCACAAGATATTCCTGTCTTATCATATACTTTCTCTGCCCTAGAATCTGCCATTTCTCCAAGGAAATGGTTACATCTATTGGAGAGTAGCATTAAGAAACCAAGATCCAGGCACTAGGCATGTTGATTACTGGTTGGTTTTGTTGTTTCTAGACCCTTTTAGTAGACAAAACTAGGAAATATATGTATGTATGTACACTAATATACACACATTTATTTTTTTATCTGTATGTAGGTATATATGTCTATATTAAAAATCATGAATTTATATGAATTTTTAAAATGTTTTTAACGTTTATGATTTTTGAGAGAGAGAAAGGGACAGCAAGCAGGGGAGGGGAAGAGAGAGAGGAGATACAGAATCTGAAGTAGGCTCCAGCCTCTGAGATGTTAGCACAGAGCCTGACGTGGAGCTTGAACTCATGAGCTATGAGTTCATGACCTGAGCTGAAGTTGGATGCTCAACAGACTGAGCCACCCAGGTGCCCCTATATGGATTTTTAAAGTTTATTTATTTATTTATTTATTTATTTATTTGAGAGAGACAGAGACAGCATGAGTGGGGGAAGGGCAAAGAGAGAAAGAGAGACAGAACCCCAAGCAGGCTCCATGCTGTCAGCACAGAGCCCGATGCAGGGCTCGATCTCACAGAACTTTGAGATCATTACCTGAGCCAAAACTGAGTTGGACACTTAACCAATTGAGATACCAGGCTCCCTTTAATTGATACTTTTTAATTCCACTCCAACAACTTCTAGTCTCCTATCTTTCCTGACTTACAATTCTTTTCCTCCACAATAGGAAACCTGGCACTTATTACCCACAATATCTACATATGTGCTCAATTGAGAATATACATAAAGTCGTTTCCCAATTACTAACCCACTCTCCTACTGAAATATGATAGTTATTATATATGAAAGTTATTTTGTCTATGTTCTTGAATCATATAATTAAAATATTGTTTTGCAAAGTTACTTATTTTAGTTTTTATTCTTCATCCCTCCAGTACAGTTATGTTATTCATTTGTAATACTATGAAGCTCATTTATACTTTATGTATTATATTAAGCTCCCTTCCTAAATCCCAGTCTTAATTAATTAGGAATATGTTAAACTCAGAAGGGCCCATGCTTGGCTTAATGCTATGCTGTTGCTGTCCTGAAATTCCTAATTTTTGAACCATAGGCACCTCATTTTAATTTTGCACTTGGCCACCCAAATTACGTACCAGGTTCTGTGTCCTAACAGAGCTTTCGGTATACTCTTATAGTAGCTTCCATGTCCACCTGCTTCGTCACTTCAAAATAACATAGCCTCCATCATCCTTTATTTCTTATTCACTTCTCCTTTTCCAAGGAAAGTTTATTGTTGAATTATTAATTCCGTGATCTCCTAGTTCTTAAGAAATAGTCATTTTACTTGTTCACTCTTCAACTCCCTCAAACATGGTTATATATCTGCAACTTAAGCGAGGAACCCCATCACGACTTGTTAACTCATCAAGCTAAAATTGTATTTATTTTATACCAAACATCTCAAAAGTGGTTTTATTTTTTTCTCTACTCACATTACTCCTTAAGTTTTAACACCATAGTTCTTTTTCCTTGAAACTTCATTTTCAAAGTTGCACAATGATCGACCAATTGCCAAAATCAGTACACTTTCCCTAGTTTTTCACAATTCCTTAACAATGTCTTCATTGTCGACCACTTTTCCCTACTTGCAATTTTCTCCTTAACTGCCTTTCATTATGTAACACATCATTTCCCCTCCTCTTCTCTGGTGGTTTTTCTCTCCCTCAGTCTGCCTTTTGTGGATCTAAATAAGGCTCAGTCTTCAATCAAAAGAAAAACAGGGGTAGGAGAAGTTAAAGGCAGGATGCAGAGGTACAGTACAGAACCAAAAGAGTTCTGGAGAAGAGCAGAAAACTGAGTTGTCAGAACTGAACTACAGAAATCTGGAAACCTTTCCCCAGGGTTTTACTATTAAAGTGTTTTAGTCCAGTGATTTTTAACATTCTGGGAGGTTTCAATTCCCAAAAGAGAGGATCAGATTGAGGCATCATCTGCCTTGGATCAATCATCTTCGGCCCTGCATAAAACTGGAAATAGAGTCATGGTCAGAAGCTGGAAAAGACCGCAGTTGGTACGCACTGAAAATATTCACTGTCTCCTACATTCCCGTACTGAAGAGAATATTCTTGGTTTTTTTTTCTTCCATTCTGAGTGATATAGTTTAAAACAGACAATAAAAATCCAGCCAGTAAGTACCCAGGGAAGAGTGGCTGAATGAGGATAGTCTAAAAACATATATATCTTGGATATAAGAAGAGTTACAGGGAAGAAAATATGTGACAATAGTTTTCAAATATTTTAAATTTATCAAATCATAGGGACCCCTGGGTGGCTCAGTCTGTCAAGCATCTAACTTTTGATTTCGGCTCAGGTCAGGATCTCAAGGTTTGTGAGATCGAGCCCCAAGTCCCGCATTGGGCTCTGAGCTGACAGTGCAGAGCCTGCTTGGGATTCTGTCTCCTGTTCTCTCTGCCTCCCCTCTGCCCCACTTGCTCTCTGTATCTTTCTCAAATTAAATAAAAATAAACTTTAAACCTATCATAATCAGAAATCATCTGCTAATTTCATAGCCCCAGGGAAGAGAAATGAGTATCACAATGTAAAGTATGGGTGATCATATTTCTGAAGCTCAAAGTAAGGAGGAATATTTTTAAATTATAAAGTTTTTCATTAACAGTATTATGAGAATTTGAATACCCAATATATGTTATGAGAAAACTCAAATTTTTCCCTCACTGGAGATGTTCAAATTGAAAATTAACAATCATCTATGAGGAATATTCTGGAGAAATATGCTGATACTATTTGCAAATCCACAGTAACCATTTTCCAGGAATATAATTATGTAACATTGGCATTGGGATAGATTTTAGCTCATCTAGTCTACTTGCATCACTCTATAAGTGAACAATAGAGACTATGAGTTATGTGGCTACAAGGTTGGTTAGTGATGGAACCAGACCAGAAACGCCATGATGAATACTCCACTAACCTGTGGAGAGCACAGTATCTACAATGAGCAGAAGAACATAATAGGTCACAAACAGAATACTGGTTAATCTTAGCCCTTAATGCCAAAAGTTATTCTGACAGCCTAAAGCTATAAAGTTTAACAGAGCACTCTGTTATTATGTGGCAAATAGCTTAAGCTGGCAGTTTTTTCCACCCATGATGATGAAAAATGTTTGCATAATTTTTTAATGTTTATTTATTTTTGAAAGAGAGAAAGAGAGAGAGAGAGAGAGAGGCAGAGAGAGAGGGAGACAGAGATTCCGAAGCAGACTCCAGGCTCTGAATTACCAGCACAGAGCCCATCTCAGGGCTGGAACTCAGGAACCATGAGATCATGACCTAGGACGAAGTTAGATGCTTAACTAACTGAGCCACCCAGGCACCCCTGCATATATATTTTTTTAATGTAAAAGTAATATAAAACAAAACCAAAAAAAAGATAAATAAAGTAGGAAGCAGAGTGAAGAAAAATCACTGGTGGTCCTATTCAAACAAAATTATTTGGGTACTTTGGCTTATTTAATTCCAATATTTATTACTGATGTATATGCTTGTACATGACTTATACACACACATTTCCCATGTATAAAATTTCACACTTTTATTTTTACTCTTCTCCTAAACATCATCACATACTGTTAAACAGTTCTCTACTTTTTCTTTAAAGGAATCTTTTTAAAAAATTGTATCTTAATAAAGTGTTTTTTAAAGGAAGTAGTTGAATACAGTAGCATCTTTTTTTCTCATATTACAGCAACATTCAGGTCTTTCCAGATCTCCATATTTAACTTTTTTTAAGTTTATTTATTTATTTTGAGAGAGGGCATGCAAGGGGGGGGGGGGGGCGGGGAGGGGCAAAGTGGAAGGAGAGAGAGAGAGAATCCCAAGCAGGAAAGAGAGAGAATCCCAAGACCCTGGGCTGGATGCAGGGCTCCATCTCATGACCCTGAGATCATGACCTGGGCCGATATCAAGAGTTGGACACTTAACTGACTGAGTCATCCAGGTACCCCTTCATATTTAACTTGAAAAGACTCTCTAATCACTGGGACAAAGGGCTGTGTCTTACCTCCACAGTCATTCTCATCTGTGAATAATTTAAGGCAGAGCAAATTTGCGACTATACTTCAACAAGTATCTTGGCCATCTATCCCATATATCATCATAGGTAATGCTTCTCCTCTCCAGAGTGCTATGAATGGTGCATGACTGTTTTCCCCTCAAATAAATACAGTGACTTAACGCAAAATATCCCAGGTAAACATGCATGTGCTCTTAAGGCTTATGTAATATTCTTGTTTTTTCTGTTTGGAGAAAGAGAACTTTTTCTTTCAGAGGTAAGCATGCATCTTGCCAGAATATTATCCTTTTAAAATTAATTCCTTGTGATAATTGAGCAAGAAATGTTGGAGAATTCTCATCATGGTGAAAATGAGCATAGGAACTATGTGAATGAAGGACTATGAGAGTTCAGAATAGCAGAAAGAGTGAGCATTCAGGTTAATATTAGAGAAAGGGAGACGAAGATACAGAAGAATATTTTCATTTTGAATAATATTTCTGATCATATTTGAATTCTAAAACCAACTGGAAACAGAAATATCCAACCCTTCATCCTTTATTAAACATCAGCTGTCACCTGTGTGTGTGACAATGATCAAATTGTTTTGGAGTCTCAGTTTACTCTTCTGTTATTAGTGCATTAAATGATACAGTTTCCAAGATTCCTTCCTATTCTTCAAATCTAGTCTGTTAATCTGTTATTCAGTGACTGTCACTATTACCATCACCATCACCAACATCTCTAGCAATGTTTATTAAAACCACAAGATTACCTTAGTGAGGATACAAAAGCTTATTAACCATGATCCCTGCTGTCAACGTCCATCTACAGTAGTGAAATATAGTTAAATCAGGATTATAAATAATGATAATATACAGATTAAACATTCTATTTTAACTTAAAATATATTAATGACTACTCATCCACCAGCCTTTTTGACATAAAGAGCTTTAAAAAAAACATATGTCGAGTGATTGGACAATAATAATATATTGTTTATAATTTCTAGTCTTTATTTCTTTGGAGTAAGAACTTAAAGTTTTCTGAAGATCTATGTTTGCAAAATCCTTTTTGGATTATTTTTCTTTTTCTAATCTGTTATTATGGTCTCACTTATATAACCTTAAGGTTTTCTTTTTTGAGCCTTTTGAAGGCATTTGGCTTAGTTTTCCTATATCCAACTCTTGCTACACTTACATTTTGTTACTTTTATAATATGTAATTACATTAAATAATTACAATTTTATTTAAACTGTTATAAAAAAATTTGAAAACAAATTCACCTTTAAAACAACCAAATTCATCTTACTTTTGATAAGCATATAAGTATCTGGTGACATTTATATGTACAGAAGTGCACAGGTATGCTGGAGTGTGGCCTTCAAGTAACCAATATTCATTGTGCCTTGGGCAGCAGTTGGTGTCATTTACAGAGGGATAGTTGAGTGCCTGTTAATCCAGCAGTTGTGGAAACTGGGTAAGAGAGCTTTACTATATTTGGGGATAAAAGATAAGCAAATAAACAAGTGTGTAGAAACATGGTAGATATCACTATAGAACAAGGGAGTGAATATATAAATACATGAAATAACATAAGTCTAACAACTGAGTGGACATTATATGGTAAATAATGAGTCCAGAAAAATGTTTTCAAGACACGGACTGTTAGGAGGTAATAATAGACTTTCCCCCCCACACGTGAATATTTCCTTTCATGTCATAGTAAATAAAATTAGTGGAACACTCCTGTCCTCCCTCTGCCTCTTTAGTCCTCTTTAATTCAGGAGAATACAATGTCTTTCCCATTGAAAACTTGAACTTAACATTTCCCTTCTTCTCTTTTGGGAATGACCTGCTGTCTGGAGTGGGCCTGTACTCCCAAGATTAGGTGCTGCCCCAGGGAGTAGAGGGATCTTGCCCCAGCCCAGAGGTGACTGTGGTTTGGGGTTTGGTATTAGGAAGCATGCTTGCCTACAGATATAAGCCACATTTTCCAACACAGACTTTAGCAGTAATATAAGGTAATATTTTGGCTCTTCCTGTTTATCACCTATTTCTTTCATTTGGTTCAGAACTTGAGTGAAGACAGGTCTAGGTAGTGGCTAGCCTCTTCAAGGAATCTAACAAGGAGATCAAAGAAGGCTGTCTGAAGGATATGGAACTTTGGGTGAAGACTGAGAGACATAAAGTCCCTAGTACTTACCTGTTTCATTGACATTACCTTTTAATGGGTCTGTCATTCCCAATTCTTTGCTGATATGTCTTAGACTCTACAGCCAAAATAATCTGTCTTAAAAATGTGCCTCTGCTTAAAAATCTCAGTTACTTTCTTAGCATGACATTCAAGGCTCTTTATGACCAGGGTGGCCATTTATCCTTTTTTGTCCAGGAAAGTTCCAGTTTATATTCATTGTTGTGTGTCATTATTTATAGCACCCCCTTCTATTCTCAGAGTATTCTACTTCAAAAAAATGTTATTGTCACCATTCATGATCAACATTTATGTCATTTATGATCAACATGACACCTAATTTTTCAATTTGTTATCCTGCTACTCTCTAACCTATTCTTTTAGCTCTACCCAGTACAACCACTCAGCAATTCCAAACAACGCCTATGCTTGTCTCTTCTGGCCCTTCATCAAAGCAGCTCATCTTATATGGAATGCCTTTCCTCCCTTCTTCATTTGTTAAAAGCCTACTTATTCTTTATGGCCCAGATCTGAGGTCACTGCTTCTGTCATCCATGACCTCTCTCTCTGCTCATGCGAATTCACACTTTGTTTGTGTCTACCACTGGAACGAAATGTACTTTCAGGTTCTAATGCACCAGTATATTTTGATCAATGTATACTATTTAATTTTTGCTAAAACAGAATATACGTAATATTAAACAGTGCCTAATGAGGGAACATCAAGATGAGAGAGTCCTTTATTACAGTTTAGAGCTGGGTACAAGATGCTCCAGGCAAGAGTTAAGCACAGTTTAATGTTAAGCGGGTGACAGAGAACAAACTCAGATTAAGGGTGACGTGTGAGAACTCTCCCTGGTGAGTATATAGCAGTGCTTGTTTAAATGGGCAGTAAACAGTCCAGCTCCAACAGTGGCCTGTGCTCAGAAGCATGGATCTTTTTATAGATACTGTGAAACACTGTTATGCTGTGGTAGTGATTGCATTATAATTATTGCTAACCTGTTTAGTGTTCTTTTGAGTCTTTTAATCACTTGATTCAAGTGTACTATCAAAAATTCTAGGATTCACAACTGTGCTGTGATGACCAGAGAGAAAGAGAGCTACTAAAATAGGCACTAAGAGCAAAGGTTTTTGAATAAAAGAAGATGTGGGGACCTGTTCTGCTGCACCCTATATGTGACCTTAGACAAATCACTTAAACTCTCTAAACTAAGTTTTTTCACCATTTATAGAGGGGAAAAAAACACCTGTCCTATAAATGTTGATGTGTGGATTACATAAAATCATGCTTGTAAAGGGCATACAGAGTAAGTACTCAGTAAATGTTAGCCACCTCTGCCTAGAAAACATTAACGTGCTCTAGTATATTAGGTTATGGTACTGTGGGAACCAGTCAACTGGTACAACTTTGTGTATGTGGGGAAAAGTATGCAGAAGAAAACTCAGATGTTTAGAAGTCTCCTCTAAACAGCTTTTCAGCTAAGCTGATTCTGAGCCACCCATTGCAATTTTCATAAACTGGTTCAAATGTGTTGGTCCTTGAGGGACTGACAGAGAGGCCAGGACTTCCTGTTGGTGTATATCCTTGGGGATAACTTTCAAACTCGAATACCTTTACATCAGTTCTCTCTCTCTCTCTCTCTCTCTCTCTCTCCCTAGCTCTTGTTTTCTCTGTCTCTCTCTTTCTCTCACTGTCTCTCTCTCTCGCCTTGTATTTTTTTTGCTTTTGGTTTTTAAGAAACCTAAGTGTTGGGGTGCCTGGGTGGCTCAGTCGGTTAAGTGTCCGACTTCAGTGCAGGTCATAATCTCACGGTTGATGGGTTCGAGCCCTGCATCGGACTCTGTGCTGATAGCTTGGAGCCTAGAGGCTGCTTCAGATTCTGTGTCTCCCTTTCTCTCTCTCTGCCCTTCCCTGCTTGTGCTCTCTCTCTCTCTCTCTCTTTCTCTCTCTCTCAAAAATGAATAAACATTAAAAAAAGAACACTTAAAAAGCAATCTGTTTGCCTGGCAAGACTGTTTTTTGCAACTATTTTCCCAACAAAGGTTTCTATACCTTCTGACTCATGATAGGATAGAAAATAATTTCCTGTCTTCTTTCCTTACTCTATTCCTAAACCAAGTGTACATCACATTAAATGTTTTATTATAATGTCATTGCCATTAATGAAGGCAAAAAAGAATAAAGAAACTTATTCTACTACCCTCTTCCCCCTTATTATATTCTATAAAAAATAAAAATCAAGAAAATATCCTTCTGTAAGGGCTAGTGGTAGATTTAGGTACACAAACAGCAGATATAAGTCCTATCCACTTTTGAGAGAAAAATCATTCTGAGAATATCTGAGCATTTCTTCTCTCGTAGGGCTGGGAGTCAGTGCATGAGAGAGTCTCTGGATAAAGTGCAGAAGAGAGGAGGGAGGGAAAGATGGGAAGACAGCAGCTACACTTACTAGAAGTAGTAGCAGAAGGTTAATAGAAGATCAACTTTAGAGAGTTATTTCTTTTCTTCCCATTCCATTGTTCTCACCCAGATCAATATTAATCTTGCCTCACAAATTGTTCTTTAGTTTTCTTATGATAGGGATAATATCAACTTTATAAAGTTGTGTGGGAATTAAACATGATAATAAAACACTAGAAAACACTAGAAACAATACATTGCACATGTAAGAATTCAATGGTGTTAATCATTATTATTATCATTATTTTTAACTTTTATTGTTGGTCCTACCCAAGAGTGATACGAAGGCAGAACAAAACATCAGATGGATTGTGTGATATGTGTGAGATGGGAAGAAGAGAAGGCAATGTTTTCTGTACTGGGATAGGAGTTTGCAAATGAATGGAGAACACAGAAAATGCAAAAAGCATTTTACTAACAGGAAAGGGGAGGCCCCATATCCATAAACATAGGGTCATAGGGACATATATGTTCAGTATTTGATTTCAGCCTGGAAGTCAAAAATGCACAGACTGTAATGTGGTGAGACAGCAAGAAAGGAGGATTGTGTCAGGACAGAAGTGGAATCAGTAAGTAGGAAAGTAAGATGGCAGAGGGATGGTCATGGAGGATGACCTGAGAAATGGGCACAGATCATTAAGACAGTTTCAAGCCAAGCTCCTAAGATTGGAAAAGGGAAGGGTGTAAGAACAAATGGCTCCTTTCTGACTGGAATGTGGTGGCAGAGCAGCAGTCAGTGAACATATCAGAAGAAATTCAGGTCATCCCAGGAGACGTGTCAGCAAATTGAAAGAGATTATAAGCAGAAAAGTATTCAGGGTTCTGTCCATCGGAAATGAATCAAGATAAATTAGAGAAAAGTATGACCTTGGTCAAAAGGGGGTCAGACATCAATATTCTCCAGGAACCAATATGATATGAGCTCATAAAAGAATGGGATCAAGTAATTAGCCTAATCTCCCAGGGAGAGTTTTTGAGACAGACTGTTGCCACCAATCAGGTAGTGAGGTATTTCCAAGAACACCTAATGAGTAAATTAATTAACTAGGCTTTTATCTCCTAAGAAAATGAAAAGGACATCCCTCACATAGTGGAATGCCTGTTTGACACACTGGATTGGGGCAAAGACAATGTAGGCCCTCTTACATGCGGAAGCATTTACATTTATGTAAACCAATTTACTACAACACTTAAGTCAGTATAAATGCAAATAAATGTTGACTATATCTAACAAAGAGTTTATTTGCATTTTAACCATATCTTTTAATCCCAGTATAGAGTAGTGATTGATGGAGGACTTTCTAGGACATTGGCAGGACTATGGATGGAGATATTTTGGAGCAAAGAAGACTTTTGCACCTTTTAAAATCCCATCGGAAACCTGTATATACCTGGGGCCATTCTTAACCCAGGCAGTTTTTATAGAAGGTTCTGGGAGTTGTCAAGGATGCCACAAAGAAGTAATGTAAACATTGCTGTCCACATTCCTCAGTAAGTCAAATCACTTAACCATTTCTGTTGAAAACAGTCTGAAATTATGAGTTCTTCAGAAAATCACACAAGTTCTGTCATGGGACCAAGTGAGCTCTTAAGATTTTGTAATTTGGGGGCTAGAGGATATGTTAAAATTCTTATTAGCTAAAGTGAGGGTAAAGGAAGCAGGGTACAAAACTGTACATGTTTATACAGAAATTAAATATATATGCAATTTGGCTAACAATGTACTTGGAAGAACTTTAAACTTGTGGTTAAGTTTAGAAAGTGAAGTTGAGGGTTACCTGAGAATAAAGGGCTAGCTTTATTTTACCCATCACTGTAATGCAGCTATCAATATTTTTTCACATAACCTCAAGTTCTCTGAAGTCTCCTGGATTTAACTCAGATTTCTAATACCATTTTAACATTTTACACAGTGGTTTAATAATACAGAGTCTTCCACTCAAAAAAAATTAGGAACAGATGGTGAGAATGGACTCATTCCCATTCCTGATGTGCACTTTATTATACTACTTTCAAAGAGTGACTTAAAGCACATTCCAAAAATGTACAGTAGGTGTGTGGATTGTGTCTCTTGAGAAATGACTACTTTGTGCTGTATTCCTTTAACTATTGCTGTTCCTAGCTCTGTTTCAGACTGTAATGGGACAATTTTAGATAAAAAATAAAGCAAATTTATATCTGGTGATGCAAATGCACACCACAATAATTATTTTATAACCTATAAAGGAATTTTAATATTTGAGTCTCTTTTTAAAATAAAAACTCTATTCTCTAATATTTAAAAAGGATCTTTATAGCTCTCAGTATCACACCATAATAGGATATTTTTAAAATTTTAATTAAAAATTTTTTGTTGAGGTATAATCAATATATAACATTATATTACTTTCAAATGTAGAACACAATGATTCAATATATGTGTATAATGTAAAATGATTAGTACCATAAATGAGATATTTTTTAAATTCCTGATTTTAGAAATTAATTATCAAATTTTAAGCTAAAAATAAAAATAATGATAGTTAATATGAAGTGAGTAGTTTTTACTTGCCAGGCATTATTTTAAGTGCTGTACATTTTTAAATCTCACTGTTTGCTCAAGATTACCCCAATTTTAGCAAATAAATTTTTAGACATAAATTTATCCCCAATCATAGATGAGAAAACTGAAATATAAAGAAATAAAGTGTTTTATGTTCCTAAGATTTATAAATACATACTCTGTTAGATGGCAATCAATAGTAACATTGGACTAATAGCAGAATAAGAAAAATTAAATGCATACCTACAGAGTAAAAACTTAGTTGATTGTTGAATGTATTTACTACTAGATTGTAGTATAGTTTGTGTCTACCAGAAATATAGATAGCAATGAGTAAGTTTTCTACAAATATACCATTGGCTCAATGTACCTCAACTATGTTCCTAAACACTAGAATTGTGTTCAAAATTTGATATTCTGCTTCATATGTCATAGCTACTTTACTAGAATAATAAACAGAATGCAGAGTTTGGGAGAGGCCAATGCATCTTTATAGTGATAATGACTTGGTATGAGCACACTGCTTGGGGGTGAGGGTTGCTATGTAACAAAACAATGATCCAGGTCTGATGCTGTAATAAAATTCACCACCAATCTATCAAAGTGATTGAATGAAATATACTTTGGTGTCCTTGAGTCACATTTCCTTTTAGAGAGATTTCAAAATAACATCCTGTCTTTGAATAGTAAATATTTTCTTCATGTGAATTCCAAAAGATCATGCTTGCTTAAGAAGTACAAGATGAATAATGAAACAAGAGATCCCTATCTTCATTTTATCAAGTGACCAAGTGTTGACTTGCATTTCCCCTGGATTTACAGTTTAGAAAGACTACTGATTTAGGATCAGAATTAGCTCTTGCCAACCTTATAAGCCACATGAAGCAGTGGTTTTCAAACATTAGAGGATATCGGAATCACGTGGAGCGTTGTTAAAATTCAGTTTATTGGGAACACCATCCCAGAATTTTGGATTCACTAGGCCTAGAATGGGGCTAAAGAATTTGATCTCTAACAAGTTCCAAGTGATGTTGATATTGCTAGTTGAGAGACCACACTTTGAGAATCATATTCAGTGTGTGCGACATGAGTCTCAAAACCAAGCATTAACCATTTTGATTTGCATATGATTTTTATGACTTTGAATGTTCTCTTGGAGCTAATTCTAATATTTAATATTTTATAGTTAGTTGTGTGTGTGTGTTTGTGTGTATACACATATATTTAAATTTCATAACTCCCTTTTTTCAAAGATGATTGCCCTAAATATCCTTCTCTTCTGGGTACTTAGATCCTAAACAAATTTTAAAAATGTAAAATTTTGTGAAGGGATATATTCATGTATATAAATCTTCCTTCCTATATTACCACCAATTTTAGGTGGCAGTTTTGCATAAATGAAAGGATTTTTTAAATCAAGAAAATGGTAATATGCTTCAAGTTGATCTTTCTAAATAGACAATATTACAAAGAATTATTGTCTGCAGCTTTCCAGAGTATATACAGACCATATAAAGTAACCGAGGCCTTGTGTTAGATAGGTCCCATTATTTTCTCTTTAACAGAGAAAATCACTTCTTTTAACAGGCTTAGAATAGTATATATAAAATTTTGCATAGCACAATTCCTATCAGGTTTGGAGAACAAATTTTTGGTGCTACTTAGATATGCCTTCCCTTTTCAATAAGTTTACTCTACAAACCTAATTTTGAAATTAAAAATTGACTAATATTATAAAAGGGAAACACATTAAAAGTTGGTCAGAAATGTAAGTAATTTATTAAATTCTAGTTTCCACTCACTCACATTTGTGGCTTAATATGGAATTCAATTTACAGATTGTTGACATGTTTTTAATGGAACAAATGCAATATTCCCTTTATCTGATAACTCTACACACAACTATGTTATTAAGATGCGGTATTTAAAGAAATGCTTACAAACTTAAAAAAAAAAAGCTAACATCTGTTTGCAAAGTAATCTTGCAGTCACTAAGAGTAAAACTATATTACTATCAGGAGACACAAAAGAAGGCCAGAGGAGTTGTATTTTCTCCGCTTGTTTGTATTGTGAAGCACAGTTAAACAAATAGTGTCTCCCTTTCATGGCTCAGAACCCCAGCCAATAATACAGCTGAAGGCTGAAACTATTCGAAAGGGCGATGTGGCTTTTGTTGGGATCTGGCTGGATGACATTGCTTAGTGGAAAGCAAAAGCACTGTTTCTCTACCACAAATACTTTACAAGGCAAGGAACTTTAGAGAGGGACGACAGCAGAAACTATTAGAAGATTAATGAGGATCCCCACAGCCTGTTCTTTTATGGATTGCCAGGAACTCTTTCATCAACTATATTTACTGAGCAAGTGAATCTACTGGAAAAAATATATATACATAAATATATTTATATATAAAAGGGGTTCCTATGAGCTTGCTTTAAGGTAAGAGACCCTAAACAAAAGAGTTAACATTTTATTAACAATGCACGACTCAAGGTAAAAAAAAAATACAGAAAAGAAAAAAAAACAGGGGGAAGCTAAGAAAACTTTCATTGTGCATGACAATTAGACATTTTGCTCTTCAATGCCAACGAGCTGCTTTTGGGTTTTCTCACAAATGTAAAGAAGGTAATGTAGGATGAAAGTAAAATATATCACACTAACAGGTATTAATGTACATGATAAATCATTTTAAACCTGCCTTACCAATAGTATTTGGTATCTCAACAATAACATAAATATTTATGAGTTCATTACATAAAATTAACAAGAAAAATGACTATTTTTTAAATTGCAACAGGTTTGATATCAAGTTTATATACCACCTATATAAAACTTATGTATTTTTTATTTTTATTTTTTTCATGTTTTTGTTTAAATTCCAGCTGGCTGACATAGTGTATTTTTTTTTAAATACAGAGTGAACACGTTTTAATCTATTAATGGTTTAGATGAGCAGAAGAAGTTTAAACTTCAGATTCCAAGTAAAATGTCAAAATAATTCGTGCAATTCTGTATTAGTTTTAAAATAAACGCATCTCCAGTGAAGAGAGCTCCCTTGTTTTATAGCTTACCCTTTCCCTTCTTTACCTCCTCCCAACACGGTAAGCACATATAGTTCCAGCAGAAAATATGCAAGTTAACCGAAAAAGCACATATGATAACTCTGCTAAGAAATGGTGCTCTATTCCATTGACAGGGACAATTGCAACAAAATTAATTAAGCTTTTTTTATATAACTGTTTTTGGTAACCAGATTTTATAAAATTTAACATAGGTATTATGTGGTCTCCATACAATTTTGGATCACTTTATAACATTCCCAAACAAAACAGTATCCTAAACATAGATGTACATTGATCCAAGTTATAGTTCATTTAAGAAAAGAAACCAGATTAGTGTAATGGAGTCAGAGCACCATCAAAACTCATGATGTCACCCCAGCTACATATCCCTAGTAAACAACACCATAGTAAGAAGGATGTACATAAGTAGAAGACGATTACAAATGTCAACTATTAGGGGATTTAGAACAAAATTAAACATTTATATTTAAATATGATCTCAAAATATTATATTTCAGAAATACTATTGCCTCCGCTGTCTTATTATATCCATTTGCTTCTTGTTTGACCAAACCCTAAGACCTTCTTCCCATTAGGCGAACGAATCTGCCATCATTTACCAGATTAATGAAAAGTATAAACTAGCAGATCGGTCCTCTCCCTTTCTGAACCAATCCTTCTTTAAAACATAGCAATAAATAAAATGCTTAGGCTTCAAAGACGTTCCCTGTTAGGCAGCAGGCAAACCACAAAAGTAATTACATTTACAAAGAAGAATTGAAAGTAAGGCATCGTTCTAAAAAATAAGAATAAAGATAAATTCATTTATTGAATTAGAGCTACTTTAAGGACACTATTTCTACTACTGTTTGGCACTCTATGTGTTTTGGAAAAAAAGATTTAACCCCAAAGAGGATATATTAAATTGTATTATGCTGAATTCATGACAAAATATTTCAACAATATGAAAAAGTATAAAAAAAAGCCCAGGAACCTACCACCTAGATTTAAGTTATCAGTTTGCTGTACTATTTGCCTCAGATAGTTTTCCTTCCTTCTTCCCTCTATTCTCTTCTTAATTAGACATTATAATTTAATCTCAAGGCTATTTACCACATTGGCTAATCTCATTTCCTTCTCTCCTTCCCAGTAGTAGCCTCTATCCAGAATTCAGTGTGTATTAATTAGCCTTATTCATGTTTTAATTATTTTATTACACATGTATGTATTCACAAACAAGATGCAGCATTATTCTATATTGTTCCATGTATTTGTACACTTCACATAAATGACATCATACATTTGGTATTATTCTGCAACTTGAACATTTTTGCCAGATGTTATATTTTTGAAATTTAATCACTTTGGTACATATCTATTGAACTCATTTGTTTTAGCTCTGAATAACGTTTTATTATATATATGTAATATCATTTATTTCCTCATTTCTCCCATTGATTAGAGTTTGGGTTGCTTTCACTTTCTTTTTCAATTTCTACCCTACGAATAATAATAAAATTTGTGTTTATTTTCTGATGTGGTTTATGACACTGGCTCAAATTTCAGATTTCTTTCTCCTCCTATAACTTTTTTCCTCACCTCTTCTCCTCTTTCTCTCCTTTTCTCTTCTTCTCCCTGTCCCCTTTTATCTTTCTTCACCTCTTTCTCCTCCTCCTCTTCATTCTTCCTCTTCTTTCTTTCTCTATTTTAACTTTATTTATATTCTGATAATAGATAAACCTTCTATATTCAGAATAGTCAAATTTATCCTTCCATGAGAAGATAACCATTTTTGAAGAAGAATTTGGAACATATGCCATATGAAGAAGAGGTAAAAGTTTCAAAGATAAATAGATAGAAAGATTATTTATTTTGAGAGAAAGAAAGAGAGAGAGAGAGAGAGAGAAAGAGAGAGCCAGGGAGGAGTAGAGAGAGAGGGAAAGAGAATCCCAAGCAAGAGAATCCCTGATGCGGGGCTTGAACCCACGAACCATGAGATCGTGACCTGAGCTAAACCCAACAGTTGGACACTTAACCAACTGAGCCACTCAGGTGCTCCCAAAGAGATTTATATTTGAGAGGAGACTATAAGGAGACATAAAAACACATTTTTATAGTGTTTTCCTGTTTCTATGCTTTATTTCACTGACACTTAGAAATATCATAGGTTAAGTGTTGTTACCCCTTTCCTAGAAATGAGGAAATTGATGTTCCTTGGTCTGTATCACTTGATCAAGATCACAGAACCAATAAAAAAATGAAGCCAGGTTTAGAACTTAAATCCTTCCAACCTTGAACTGCTGCTTGGTCACTCTACTGTAAAATTTTCTGAGACTGCCATAACAAATAACACCAGATGGGTGGATTAAACGCAGAAATTTACTCACTCACAGTTCCGAAGGCCAGGAGTCAAAAATCAAAGCGTTACACTCCCATAGAAGGATCTCAGGCAGAATCAATTCTTCCTTCCAGCTTCTGGAAGAAGCTCCAAACATTTGTGGCTCCAAACATTCTTCAGCCCATGGCTGCATCTTATCTCTGTCTCTGTCTTCACATAACCTTCTCTTCTTTCCTTATGTCTGCTCCTGTGTGTGTTTTTTAATTTTGTATTTATTTTTGAATGGGGGGGGGCAAAGAGGGAGGGAGACACAGAATCCAAAGCAGGCTCCAGGCTCTGAGCTGTCAGCACAGAGTCTGATGCAGGGCTCGAACTCACAAACCATGAGATCATGACATGAGCCAAAGTCAGATGCTTAACCAATTAAGCCACCCAGGCACCCCTCCTTTTTGTTTGTTATAAGCACACTCGTCATGGGATTTATGCCTACTTGGATAATCCAGATGACTTTTATCTTGATCCTTAGCTTAATTACATCTACAAACACTATTTTTCCAAATCAGTTCACACTCAAAGGTTCCTAGGATTAGGAAATGGACAGGTCTTTGGGAGGCCCACAACAGTCCTTGTACAAGGCATTAATTATTTAAAGGATAAAGTATGGAAGATGGGTCATTAAGTAAAGGGCAGACAGAATCAATGTAATTATTTTTATTATTATTTTATTACTTTATTAACTTAGCAAGTACTTACTGATAATCTACAATATGCCAAGAACTCTGCTAGTGTAAGAAAGACTGTCATAAGAAACACAAACTCACCCCCCAAAACAAAACAATCTTCTGGTGTTCATACATGAAGTTTCTTGATTAATAATAAAGATATGTATTAAATATATCATTAATCAATTAAAATTGTAATATTGGCCATGATGAAGCCCATTCTAAAAAAAGTTTTCTACCTAATGATTAGGCAAATAACATTCAAGATTAAAAAATCTTACAAATATGTAGTCCAACATCCTAATTTTTAGCTGTTTCCCTTTACTTATTAAAAATACACAGAATAAACTCCTTTTTTAATCAAAATGTATTTGATATATAGAATTGTGAAAATCTAAGTTGAACAGCATGTTAAGTAGATACATTTATATATTGTAATATGATGCTATTGCAGTGACAGTTAACATCTCTATCACATCACACAATGATCCTTTCTTTTCAGTGGCTGGAATCATTAGTTCTAGTATCTCAGCAAGTTTAATAATTATAATACAATATTGTTGCCTACATTCATTTTATGGTGCACTAGATCTCCAGGGCTTATATACTACTCATGCAAGTTTGTACTCTTAAACAACATCCATCCTATACCTTTAACCCCATCCCCTGGTAAGTACCATTTTACTTTCTATTATTATGAGTTTGGCTTTTGTTTAGGTTCCACATACAGTGATATCATACAGTCCTTTCTCTGACTCATCTCATTTAGCATATGTTCAAGGTCCATCCGTATTGTCACACATGGCAGAATGTCCTTGTATCTCATGTCTGAATAATGCCACAGAACAAATTCTTAAACACATGAAGGGAAAAACAAATGCTGTCTTCTTTTTTTAAGTTTATTTATTTATTTTGAGAGAGACAGAGACAGCGTGAGTGGGGGAGGGGCAGAGAGAGAGGGAGACAGAGAATCCCAAGCAAGTTCCATGCTGTCATCGTGAAGCCCAATGCAGGACTCGAACTCATGAACCATGAGATCGTGACCTGAGCCAAAACGAAGAGTCAGACACTTAACTGAGTGAGACACCAAGGCACCCCAAAACAAATACCTTCTAAGATTCCTTTCAACATTATATTCTATACTTCAAACTTAAACTTAAGCGTTCATATGTTAGCTATATTTTTCATGAAACAAGCCATACTAGTTACCATGTGACATAATTGATGTTGAAACACAAAACTAGAGAACATGTAAGGAAACTTAAAAATATTCTATTAATTGATTTGTGGAAATGGTAGCAGGAGTAGATTTATCATGGTATAGTAGATCCACCATGCAAAAAACCCAATTGGTTTTATTTAATATTTTCAATTTTTGTTAAATAGATGGTAAGAATATAAATGACAATAACACTAATACTTGGAAGTCAGTGGGTTTACCGGAAAGAGCAAGAAATTGAAATTCTGATATACCAGAATTTAAATCTTTATGCTTTATCACTACGTAAGTTAGCTAAGAGACAGTCTTCTCTCACTTTAAATTTTTGAGAAATAATGAGCACTTGACAGTATTGTTGTGAAGATTTTCTGAGTTATTATACCTAAGATCTTAGTCTATACAGTTGCTCAAAAATGTTAAATCTCTTCCTAATGATTAACTGGTTAAACTTAATGGTCTCTTCCATTAAGATGAATAATCCATATTCTAGAAAGATATACCTAAATGGCTGCTCAGTATTTCTATTTGGGTACCCAATGGGCATCTCAAAATTAGCAAGTGCAAAACAAAACTCTTGACTCCACTTTACCCCCAAGTACCCTACCCCAAATCTGCTTCTCCTTTTACATCTCTTCATTCATAGTCAATGGCACCTAGATGATTGCACTGCAAATACAAAAGGTAAAATTGATTCCTTTCTTTCATCACCTCCCATGTACAAACCACCAGAGAGATCCAGTTACTATACTTCTTACATATATCCCAAATCCGACCATTTCCATTGAACATTGACCACTTTGTTCGTTACCATCTTCTCTAACCTGGAAAAATGTAACAGCATCCTAACCTGTTTCCCAGTTTCCATCACTGGCTTTCACATGGCTCATTTTCCACATGTTAATCAGGGCAAACTTTTAAAACTGTAAATCAAATCACTCCTCTGATGAAATCTCTCTAATGCCTTCTCATTGAAATTAGAATAAAATCTAACCCCATTGTCTTCACCTACAATATACTGTTTGATTTAGTCTCTGCCTATCTTTCTAACCAACCACCACTCCAAACAAACAGACATGCTTTCAAAAGCTGATTCTCTCATCAGGGCCTTTTCATATTCTACTCAAAACGTCCTTGCCTTTAAAACATTGGCCCATTCAGGTCTCAGCTCAAATGTTACCTCCTGAAAGAGATCTTCCTTGGTCATCCCATTTAAAGTAGCCCTCTCTTCCTTATCTACCTCAGCCACCCCTGATCCCATATTCTAGTTTTATTATTATAGCACTTACTACCATGTAAAAGTGTCTTGTTTAACTATTTGGGGATATGTTTATATCTGCTCTATTGAAAGGTAATCCCCAAAAGGGAAATCATCTCTTTTGACTTCCCACAGTACCTGGCATCAACTATCAGATAAGTACTCAATAAATGCCATTAAATGCTTCAGAAAAGCAGATGGCAGCAATAAAACAATAACAATTTGTAAAGATTGTGGGAAAATGCTCAAATGATCACAAATATACTTAAGTGTTCTGACAGAAATAGAGAAAACAAAGTGAAATAATTACTTTAAAATTCTAAAACAGTGGAAGAAATGTTAACGTTCTGAAGTATTGATTTAATATCCTTATCTTCTTAAAATCCTCTTTGCTGCACATTGAAAAATAGTGTGGAATATAATTACTAATAATAAAGATATAATATTAAGCAATAATAATGCAATTATTATGATTTGGTTTATAAAAGAAGAAATATAAGGAAAATAACATATCCTAATAAAATTTTAACTCACATAAACATTTAAAAAATCCAAACAACCATGCAGTAGGCTGATTCATGTGAACAGTATACAGTAATTCTAGCATTAATAAATAATAGTCATTGCCTTTAATGAAGGTCAATTTCCTTCAAGTTAATATAATAATTTTGAGGTTTTGTAACTCAAGGAAAAACTATATGGAGGCTTAAAAACTATTCACGTAAGCCATGAAAAGCAAAGGTACTCTTTACTCTTGGAAATTTTATTAGTGTAAAATGAACATGATTATGATTTGATTTGTGCAGTCTTGTATCTGTGATTACTCTAAATGTTGCCTATTAATTCTTAGAATTATATTAAATACACTGAAGGAAGATTGGTTAATATCCCTTGAGATTTCCATGAGAAATACATGTCTTTTTCATTTGGCTAGCCAGGTGGGAAATATGAACACAAAGTCAATACTAATTTACATAACATACTGTTACTGTGTCTAAAGGCTTAAGAATATGCATTTTCCAGATAATAATAATCCCTTCCACTTTACAGTTTACAAGTCACATCAAATACATTAATTCACCTGAGCTGTATTAGCAATCATGTAAGGTAAGTATAACAGTGTATTATTTCATCTTTACAAATAAGATAAAAGAAAGATGAGGATCAGAAATTTAAGTAATTTTTCCAAATTGCATGGCTAGAAAATGGACAACTTAAACCAAATATAGCCCAAGGTTGAAATTTCTATCCCAGCACGCTTTTCATCATACCATCCACCTCTGCTAATTTCCTGACAGGTAGGACATGAAGTAATTAAAGAATGGTGCCTTGAGCTATTGCTACCCAAGGAAGTGTCATGACATCCATGTTTCCTTGCAACAGCAGATCTAGTTCTGATTCCAAGCAAGAAGTGAGCCTTAAAAACAAGGAACTAAAAACCCCTCTTGCATCACCAAAGTAAAGAAAAGAATACTAATTCTACAAAGAGAAAACAGCTGCCAGTAGACACAGTGCTCTCAAAATAGAAGGGCAGAGAGCAGCTGGAAACTACTCCCAGACAGTAGTTTTCAGAACATATTGAAGTGAAGCACAGCTTTCTGCAGAAATCAATTGGTAAAGATCCAATGATAAAGATTATACTTTGATGAAGAAAAATAGAAAAAGACAGAATCTTGTATTAAGGATGCAGGAGCTAGGTCAGACAGATTTGGGCAAGAGAAAGTTGAGAGACAGAGATCAGAACCCAGATTGGATCATATCATGTTGTTAAATGAGCATTACAAGTCTTGTGTGAGGGTACTTTGGAAATACCAGAGATTACATTATGCCCATTATAAATCTTACCTGATTATACTGTAAATTGTATAAAGCATTCCTTTGGTTTATCGACTCAGTTACTCTAGATGAATAAAGTTACTATCTTCATTAAGTTCCAGTATGAAGAGACTTCTCTGAGTATCTGTTTATATGAAGAAACCTAAACAACACTGTTCTTATTAGAGTTGAAATTCTGGAGCCAAGATTTGATTAAATTAGTCAGTTAACCAAGTTTATACCTTTCTGAATGAAGTTTATTTCTGTCTTAGGCTGACTGTATCCCTCCACCAAGGGTCATTGCTTCTCTTAAGGACATGATTGTACATGACTGTGTCCCTCCAGTCCCCCAAAACTTCTTCCTCCACTATTCCCCCTGGATCTAAGTGTGGTAATACTTTGCTGATATGATCCAGATTATTGTAATATACTTTGTGGTGACTACACACCTACCGATTCATAATTAGTATCTCTAGAAACAAATTATTCTAGAATTAACCTAGTGCAAGTGTGACATCTGTTTCCTATTGGTACCTTAACTGATATAGACCCAAATGGCCCAAGACTGTTACCTAGTTTTCATCACAAACATTACAGTTGAATTTTAGTATTTCCTATTGACACAAATGCAACTTGGGCTTCTAGAGTTTAAACAAGTTACCTAACGTCACACAGATACTGAGGGAGCACCAAAATTTTGATATAGACTAATCTAAGCCAAAGCCTCTGATATTTCAACTATACTGCATTGACTCTTGAGTTTTTTTTTATTATATAGATTTCCACATTTGTATGCCTTATTTCTAACAGATTGTTTTTTTTTTTTATTTTTTTTTTCCAACGTTTATTTATTTTTGGGACAGAGAGAGACAGAGCATGAACGGGGGAGGGGAAGAGAGAGAGGGAGACACAGAATCGGAAACAGGCTCCAGGCTCTGAGCCATCAGCCCAGAGCCTGACGCGGGGCTCGAACTCACGGACCGCGAGATCGTGACCTGGCTGAAGTCGGACGCTTAACCGACTGCGCCACCCAGGCGCCCCTCTAACAGATTGTTTTAAAGTGACAGAATGTGTGAATGAAAAAGACAGTAGAGATAATCTATCTTAAACCCATTATGAATAAATGAGGTAACAAAACTGGGGGAAATGAACTAATTTGCTCAAATTCACAAAGGTATTGATTGCCAGCTAAGAATCCCACATGCATTTTAAATAAAGAGATATGTGATATTCAAAGACCTACTGATGCAGAGAGGTAAAGTGAGTTACCAAACATGAAATGCTCAAATATTGAGATTTTCTTTTCATTCTCTAATATATGTTCTAAGAATTGTAAAGCAGAGTAGGTCTCAAAATCCTGACTACTAGAGAGGAAATTGAAAAATTTGTGTTAACTGAATATATCCATCTATTGATTTTTCTGATCATATTATAGTCTTGATTAGAAATAAAAAATTATTTTCTGAAGGTAACGGTAATATGGCAAACATATTTGATATTTTGAAATGCTGTAATTCTTATTCTTATCCTCACAGTATTTAGAAAATCACTATCTGATCAAATGAATAATTCTGATATTTGAGGCAATTTTGAGTAAACCTTATTACTGCCTTTAAAATATAAAATAAAGTAGTAATCTGGGTGGCTCAGTTGGTTAAGCATCCAACTCTTGATTTTGGCTCAGGTCATGATCTCATGGTTCATGGAATTGAGCCCTGCATTGGGCTCAAGCACGGAGCCTGCTTGGGATTCTCTGTCTCCCCTTTTCTCTTCCCCTCCACTGCTTGCATGCTCTCTCTCTCTCTCTCTCTCAAAACAAATAAATAAACTTTAAAAAATATATAAAATAAAAAAGTTAGCTAAAGCAAGCATAGCTAACTTCATACTAAATATAAAACGCTAATAAACAATAACGATAAGCTCAAATAAAACTGCTATAATGTTTAATGCCTTTGGAAGTTCTAACCAATACAACTAATAAAAAATAGTAGTTAAAATTCAGTCAGAAAAAGACAAATACCATTTGATTTCATTCACATGTGGAGTTTAATAAACAAAACAAACAAGCAAAGGGAAAAAGAGAGAGAGAGACATACCAAAAAACAGACTCAACTATAGAGAACACACTAGTGGTTACCAGAGGGGAGGTATGAGTGGGGATGAGTGTAACAGGTGATGGGGATTAAGAAGTACACTGCTGTGATGAGCACTGGGTGATATGTGGAATTTTTGAATCACTATATCATGCACCTGAAATTAATATAACACTGCATGTTAACTAACTGGAATTAAAATTAAAACTTAATTTTTTTTAAATAGTAAAGAATAAAAGTGAAAAAACAGGGAAAGAAACAAAATTATTATTTTTATGAATAATATGGTTTACCAGGAAATTAAAAAGAATGAAGAGAAACACTATAAAATTAACAAGAAAATTCAATAAAGTAGCTGGAAACAATATAAACAAACAAAATGACATAGCTTTCCTGTATATCTGTATTAAATAATTGAAAGTATAATTACAAAGACATATATTAGCACTAAATATCAGGTACTCAGTAAGAAAACAAAAGAGATATATGAGATTTATATGAAATAAACTAAAAATTTCCTGAAAGCCATAAAGTAATATTTGAATAAATTAAAAACCATGAGTTATCTGTGGATATGAATGCAAAATATATAAATCTCTAATTGTTTCAAAACTACTTTAAACATGTAAGACTATTTTTTTTTTAATTTTTTTTTTCAACGTTTATTTATTTTTGGGACAGTGAGAGACAGAGCATGAACAGGGGAGGGGCAGAGAGAGGGAGACACAGAATCGGAAACAGGCTCCAGGCTCTGAGCCATCCGCCCAGAGCCCGACGCGGGGCTCGAACTCCCGGACCGCGAGATCGTGACCTGGCTGAAGTCGGACGCTTAACCGACTGCGCCACCCAGGCGCCCCAAGACTATTTTTTAAAATTGTTTTAATGTTTATTTATTTATTTTGAGAGAGAGAGCATGCATGTGTGCACAGAAGGGGGAGGGGCAGAGGGACTGAGAGAGAGAAATGCCTAGCAGGCTCCACAGTGACCCTGGATCATGACCTGAGCTAAAATCAAGAATCGGACGCTTAACTGATTCAGCCACCCAGGTGCCCCTAAAATTGTAATCCTATTTTAATCAAAACTCTAGAGATCTTACCTTAATTTAAAAAAATTCAACATCCATGAACAGAGAAGCAGAAATCAAACAATTTTTGTTTGGAAATTTACATGAAGAATTCGTTTGCATAAAAGAACACATGATAAAGAAAATATGGAAAACAATTAGGGAGGAATAGATTAATCAACCAATTGTCTTGAACAAATGGTCAGGTAATAGAAAAATATCAATTAAAATCTTTTACACAACATGCAAAAATATATTATAGATTAAAGATTTTAAATATAAGATATCAACACATATAAAACAAAAAAACATGATTAAAACTTGTTTAGTCATTGGAAGAAACCAAGGAGGATACAATTAATATATTGGCAACATGAAAATATAAAACTGAAGGGGGCACTTCGGTGGCTCAGCAGGTTGAGCATCCAATTCTCGATTTTGGCTCAGGCCATGATCTCACTGTCAGTGAATTAGAGCCCCATGTTGGGCTCTGCACTGACAGCGCTAAGCCTGCTAGGGATTGTCCCTCTCCCTGTTTCTCTGCCCCTCCCCTATGCGCTCTTTCTCTCTCTCAAAATAAATGAATAAACTTAAAAAATAAACAAATAAAAGAAACTATAAAATTGAATGATGAGAGTATCATAAACATTATTAAAATATAAACCAAAGTTTGAGACAATATTGAGAAAATAGATAAATGAAGAAAGAATAAAAGAGACAATTGAAAAGGAATTTCATGTAAATGTATAAAATGTATAACTGTATAAAAGACATTGAACATCAAGAGTAATGAAAGACATTTTAATTAAGAAAAAAATAGATTCAAGGGGCACCTCGGTGGCTCAACTGGTTAAGCAACTGGCTCTCGATTTTTTTTTAATTTTTTTAACGTTTATTTTATTTTTGAGACAGAGAGAGACAGAGCATGAACAGGGGAGGGTCAGGGAGAGGGAGACACAGAATCTGAAACAGGATCCAGGCTCTGAGCGGTCAGCACAGAGCCCTACGCAGGGCTCGAACTCACAGACCGCGAGATCATGACCTGAGCTGAAGTCGGCCGCTTAACCGACTGAGCCACCCAGGCACCCCCTGGCTCTCGATTTTAGCTCAAGTCATGATCTCATGATTCTCAAGTTAGAGCCCCATGTGGGGCTCTGCACAGACAACATGGAGCCTACTTGGGATTCTCTCTCTCCCTCTCTCTCAGCCCATCCCCCCCACTCTCTCTCTCTCAAAATAAATAAATAAATTTTAAAAAGATAAGAATCATTTCTTTAATAAATAGCTTTTCAAAGATTTTTTAACAGTTAATAATTTCACAAATTTGTGAAGAGAAGAAAATCTCATCCATTGATAGAAGTTGTGTCTATAGTACAATGTTTATGAGAAATAATATGAAAATATGTATTGATATACCCAATAATTTCATTCTTGGTCATCCAAAGCCTAACAAGGGCATAATCTAAAACATAATAGTTATGCACTAATTTCTTCTATACTGCATTAGAGTAAACACAGGATTACATTGCATAGTAATATATTAACTATGTTCAACCAGATAGGAAAATAGTAGTAAGTTTTGTAAATTGTAGTTCATGCTAATTGATTCTTATATGAATCAAAATATCCATAATAATTTGCAATTCCCTAATGACTAATGATGTTGAGCATATCATTTCATGTGCTTATTTGCCATCAGTATATCTTCTTTAGCGAAGGGTCTATTCAAACTCTTTCCACATTTTTATTGGGTTGTCTTTTTATTAGCAAAGTTTGAATGTTTTATATATATATAATATTTTTATGATATATTTTATTTATATTTATATATAATTATATATAATATATATTACATACCTATATTTATCTATATTATATAATATATAATTTATATATAATTTATAGTGTAGATAAATATATAATTTATAAATATTACATTTATATAATATATTTATAATATATTTTATTTATATTTTAATATATTTTATTATATATTATATATATATATTTTTTTAAATAATAGTTACACAGTGTGGTACTACTCTTTGTATATTAGAAGAACTAACTATACCAAGTATTGGAAGGTTATGAAGAAACTGGAGCTCTCGTACGCTGCTGCTGGTAAAATGGTACAACCATTTTGGAAAACCAGTTTGGGAATTTCTGAAAATACTTACCATATGATCCAGCCATACCACTCCTAGTATTTACCCAAAATAAGCAAAAGAATATGTCTGAACAAAGACTTGAATACAAATGTTCATAGAAGCTTTACTTATAAAAGCCCAAAACTGGAGAGAAAAAAACAAAAATGTCTTCAATAGATCAATAGATAAACAAATAGTGATACTTTTATATAATAGAATACTACTCTTCAACAGGCAGGAATGAAGTACTTACTGATACATGCAACAATATGGATAAATTCAAAATAGTATGCTGGGTGAAAAAAAAAAGACAAAAAGTTTGTATATTCTATGATTCCATTTGAACAGAATTACAGAAAATGCAAGATAATCCAGAGAAAACAGATTAATGGCACTAGGGACTGGGAGGGAGAGAGTGTGAGGTGTGTGGGGAAGGTGGAAAACAGGAATTATAAAGGGTTTTGAGATTAGTTTAGGGAATGAAAGATGCATTCATATCTTATTCCTATTGGTGGATTCACAGGTGTAGACATACACCAAAACTTATCAAAATGTACATTTTATATATGTAAAATTTAGTGCATGTCATTTATACAACAATAAAGCTATTAAAAGCTCACAATGACCATGCCCTTTTATATTTAATTGTTTTCTTTATTCTGTGATTACATCATTTTGTGGCCAGATTCTTGACCTTGTGCCACTAACATAGTGGGTGAAGAATATCCCTCAAGTGAAAGGTTTATGGAGGGAAGTCACATGGGACTTTTAGGTAGGGAATATTACCCAGAAGCCACTCCATAGAATCTTCACGTAGGAGGGAAGACAGAGAAACAATAGGAATGAAAGACCAGAGAAATAAGAAAGGTGAACATGGGTTAGGGAGAGGAAATAGGTTTAGAAGGGTCCAGGAGCACATGAAGGCCAAGGTCAGTAGTTGAAGATATGAGACATTTGCCCAAGCTACTCACCTAACGGGTACAGTCTAAAGTGTCTAATTAGACTTGGAGAGTCTAGCATATTTCATTCGATGAGATATAGCTATTCTAAGGTAGGTAATGAGTTTACTGATTAAATAAAGAAGAGATCTCTCAGTGATGCCCCTTTAAAGGAAGAGAAGTCCCCATACTTGAGTAGGAGAAGCATTATGAACATTATGTAAAAAAACTCTATTGATGAAGTTGAGTTGTAGCTGGAAAGAAAGGTATGTGAACACTTTCTTTTCCTGCTGTGTATATAAAATAATTGCTCTTTGAAAAAGTAAAATCTCAATTTAGTGATAATGCTTAGGGATTAAGATGTTCTTGTTAATTGAATTTTTTATTTATACAATCATCGATGACAATCATAGAATTTCACAGCTGGAAAGAACCTTAGGGATCATTTAGTCCAACCTCATTTTATAGATTAGGCAACAGAGGACCAAGAGGTTAAGTAAATGGCCCAAGGTGGCAGTCAATTAGTGACAGAACTGGGATTATAACAGAGATTTAACTAGAACACGCTTTTTGTTTCAGTCTTTGTGATTGAAAAATTTTCTACTCCAGAATGTGTTCATGTACTTGTTTTAATATGAAATTACAGTAACTCTGAACCAACAGAGAGGTTGTGCTCACAATTTCTTCCTTTATTAATTTATTTAAATAATGTTTATTGAATGCCTACTATGTTCTGGGTACTAAGTTATGGGAATTAAAAAAAACAATGTGCGAAGGGCTTATAGTCTAAGGACTGACAGAAAATAAATGTGATAAATGCTATGACAGATGAAATCACAGAGCTCTGAAATCACAGCAGAGGGGTATGTGCTGGATGGAAAGAGTGGTGATGAATATTCCATTAATACACAAAATGTATTAATCAGGGATATACACACACCCATAAAACCATAAAGAAAAATAAAGACTTGATTATCACAAAATTTAAGAAAGCAATTACCTCTAAGATGGAATGAAAGTAGGCAATGACCAGAAGCCTATTCAATTGTATTAGTAATGATCTATTCCCTTTTTTAAAAAAGTTTATTTATTTATTTTAAGAGAGAGAGACAGACAGAGCAAGCAAGGGAGGGGCAGAGAGAGAGGGAGAGAGAGAATCCCAAGCAGGCTTAGTGCTGTCAGCATGGAGCCAGACATGGGGCTCCAACTCAGGAACTGTGAAATTATGACCTAAACCGAAACCAAGAGTTGGTTGCTTAACCGACTGAGCCACCCAGGCACCCCAGTAATGACCTATTTCTTAACTGGATGGGTACATGTGTACTCACTGTATTATCTTTTAAATAATTATATATACCTGTTTGTGAATAAAAAGTAAAATATTTTTTTTTCAACGTTTATTTATTTTTGGGACAGAGAGAGACAGAGCATGAACGGGGGAGGGGCAGAGAGAGAGGGAGACACAGAATCGGAAACAGGCTCCAGGCTCTGAGCCATCAGCCCAGAGCCTGACGCGGGGCTCGAACTCACGGACCGCGAGATCGTGACCTGGCTGAAGTCGGACGCTTAACCGACTGCGCCACCCAGGCACCCCAAAAAGTAAAATATTTTAAGCAACTGAGAGGTACACAGAATGAGAATGAGTGAAAATTATAACCCCTCTCACAGTAAAACAAAGAAAGGAGATTCCGTAAAAGTTCAAGAAGTACGAGGGGCGAAGAAAGGAAGAAATACTTTGGTTTTCCTGGTGTCCAAGATGAAATAGATTGAACATGAAAAGGAGAGGACTATGTTAATAAATGGAATTGTGGAATTGTGGAGAATGTTAAAGAAGCTGTGTTAAAGAATGGTGACAGGCACATCTTTTTGTTAGACAAAAGAAAAGTGGAAAAGAGTTAATGGTGAGAAATATTAGAAGCAAATGAAGACATTGTTGGGAGCCCCCTAGAGTATCCATGGTTCTCTTCACAGAGATAAGAGGGTTGTTCTTTATTTTCTCAGAGTAAGTGTAAGAGGTGGTAAGGGAGGGGTGGGGTAGGGAAGGGATGGAGATGGGAGAAGTGTTCTTAGAAGCTGGAAGGGAATGATTGCATGGAAAACAGCTTCTAATGACTACAGAAATTACCATTAAAGTTTATCTGAGGAGTAACAATGAATCTGTAGTTGATTATATTGGCAGTCTTACGGCTTTTTTCTCTCTTTTTTTTAAATTTTTTTTTCAATGTTTATTTATTTTGGGGACAGAGAGAGACAGAGCATGAACGGGGAGGGGCAGAGAGAGAGGGAGACACAGAATCGGAAACAGGCTCCAGGCTCTGAGCCATCTGCCCAGAGCCTGACGCGGGGCTCGAACTCACGGACCGCGAGATCGTGACCTGGCTGAAGTCGGACGCTCAACCGACTGCGCCACCCAGGCGCCCCTTTTTTCTCTTTTTAAACAATGATAAACAAGCTGGCTGAAGAAGTAGAGAGCTCAGAAAGCTCAGAATAACATAGAATGTGCTGTGGAATTTATTGAGGGAACGAGGAAGCATAGGGTGTTGGGACACGTCATACACTGCTCTGGGGTATGAGATGTGGAGCTCCAATCAGGCAAACGAGAGTGGAAAGGCTGAAGCCATTTGGACCTTAATCTAAATCCACTGGGACAGAACAGGTGTGGAGATTATGTTTAGGATTCAATAGTTAGATTTATTGTGAGACTAACTACAAAGTGCAGTTGAAAGGGGAAGGGGTGTAGGAGGTAGTATGAGCCAGGAACAATGTACAAAGAATGTAATAAACTCAATTTGGATTCAGACAAAAGTCAAAAAGAGGTTTGCAAGAGCAGGTGTTAGATCCCAGCAGGAAGGCAGAGCACAGCTATAATCTGGTTGATGGCCCAGGAAATTTAGTGAGGAAAAAAAAAAAAAGGTCACTATTCAGAAACAGGTCTGTAGGTGGAAAATAAGGGCCCAATTAGTAGGTGGGTGTTTATAAGCAACAGTTTTGTACATCTAGAAGGGAGCAGAAAAGGAGACTGGCTAAAAGGAACTGAATTATCAATTAGTCCTTTTCTGGGAACTGGATCCCCTAGGGCTAAGAGTGAGAGTGACTCTGAGGTCTACATTCCAGAGCCTTTGGTGAAAAGAGTCACTAAGTCACTAAATATCTTCAGATTGGTGTGTTATGCTGTTCACCAGTTCAATAGTTCTTTCCTAAGTCAGATGGTCTGGGAACTGGAGAATACAAAGGTCTACTGGACATATAGAAGTGAATTCAGTCCAGGGTGCCTGGGTGGCTCAGTCAGTTAAGCGTCAGACTTCGGCTCAGGTCATGATCTCGTGGTTAGTGACTTCGAGCTCTGCATAGGGCTCTGTGCTGACAGCTCAGAGCCTGGAGGCTGCTTTGGGTTCTGTGTCTCCCTCTCTCTCTGCCCCTCCCCTGCTCATGCTCTGTCTCTCTCTCTCTGTCTCTCTCTCTCTCTCTCTCTCTGTCAAAAATAAATAACCATTAATAAAATTCTTTTTAAGAAGTGGATTCGGTCCTATTTGTGGAGTCAAAAGAGTCCACTGGAACAATAGAGTCAAGAGAACAGAGGTGGCCACTGTCAACGAGAGCATGGTAAAAAATGGTTTAGGTAAAAAAAAAAAAAAAAAAAAAAAAAAAAGTAACATCAAGTCTAGGAGACTGGCAGAATTTGGGGCCAGCAGCCAAAGAGATTCTCTAGTTGTGACTAACTCAATATGTTGGTTGTCTTCAGGTTTTCTACTTGTTCATATCCCTTCCCAGACTGTACCAAATGATTTATAGTCACCTGTGTTTCCCCTTATAGATGAACTTCAAGATCACATTCATCAGGATGTCAGATCATGGGTTAGTGTTTCTTCAATGACTGTGTTATTCTTAGGAAGTCTGAAGGATTGCCCAAAACATATGAGTATCAGGACTGTCAGAACTTCTGTAGTATATGAAAGTGCCACACACACACATACAAGAGCAAAAAAAACCAAAACAATGCACACCTGCCTTCATGAACAGTTCAATCAATTTCACCTATAGGCCATACTTTGAAAAATAAGAAGCCAGGGTCGCCAACCTTGATTATGGAATGTGGTCTCTCATTTGGGAAGGTTAAAAAAAGAGGGGAAGGGGGAGGACAATTTGTGAAAAAAAAAAAAAAAAAAAAAAGACATGACATGTGAAAAATAATAGGAATAAGGCTACAGAAACATAGGAACAAATACTCATACAAAATAGGTTAAAGGTGTATTTTGAAGTTAGAAAATTTTTCTTATTGAAATGTATTTTAAAGGTGTCTTTAAATATGAAGGATTGACTCTTAAATAGCTCTATGTGGAGGCTATGTTGTAGAAGCAATGTTCTTCACTATACGACACATTGTAAAAGAAACAAGTCTATTTGGGCATCATCTGGAGGAGAGGTATTTATTAAAATACCAGGAGGATCTTTAAATGATTTCACTAAAGGCAGTCTCACAACAGGAACTGTGAGTACAGTGTTTTAGCAAAGTTTTGTATATGTTTGTATTTTAACACTTTGGAATAAAAACTACAATTTGCTTAGAAATTAAAACATAGTGTACCAAGAATCTATGACAAGAATGCTAAAAACTTCCCTATTTCATATCTTAAAAAATAATTTACTAAAACCTTACAATTATGTCACTTTTGGTGATATCTTTAATTTTCACCTTTAAAAATACATGTAAAATGTTAGAAAAATATTTAAGTTATTAATGTCTTCTTTATTGTTTGTTGATTTTAATTATTATCCACAGAAAGTATTAAATTGGGTTTTATTTGTTCTGAGCACAAAACTTTCATGAAAGCTTTTCTTAACCTTATTTACCCTGAGAAATACTCTAAAGTATTTTAATTTGATTTATGCTCTTAAATAATTACACTTAATGGGAAAGTTTCTTAAAATGCACATGCTATTCAGCTTCAATCTACATAATTTTGAATTATTGTTCTGTAATAAAGATACATTTTGCTAAAACATGCCATTGTTCATTTTTAAGTTAGTCTAGCACACACACAGCTGCCTAAGGGTGAACAAAATTTATGGCTGTATAAAGTAGTAAAAAAATAAAACAAAGAAACACAAAACAGAAAAAGCCATCCTCATTGACTCTGAATTTTGTCTATGGAATAAGCAATTATGGAAATAGAAGAGAATTCTATCAGTCAGGTTCCCAACAAGAAACAAATGTCACACTCAAATCAGGATGACTTAACAAACCACCCAAATATGGGGCTATTTGAAGAGATGGGGGTGCGGGCCAGCCAAAAGTACAGGGGCAGCAATGCGGGCTTAGCAGTAACAGTAGCTGCTGAAGCTTGACCCAAGGATCAAGAGAGGAAGTGGGTACTGAACCACTACAGGGAGAGAACCATGAGAATAATTTCTGAATTCATTCTCTGCCCTCCTTCAGATCTTTCACAGGCTTCCCAAAGGCTGAACCCAACTAGAAGCTTCTTAGCACAAGATACCTATGACTGTAGTCCAAATTGTTCAGTTTCTTCAGACAGAGAACAGGGTGGAGAAAAGAGAACAGAGAATCTGGAGGAGCAAACCAACAATATTAAAGCCCAAAATACATAGCCTTAGCAAAAATTTTTCTCCTAAACTAACATGTAAGGTGTTTAAATTATAATAATCATTGAACAATATTAATAATTACAACCAACGTTGAATTCCTTCTGAATTCTATTACTGTTATTGATAGAGTTCCAAATCTGCCTCATACAAATCTCATTACTAAATGAAAGAGGAAATACTTTCTTGGATTTTGTTCACACACACACACACACACACACACACACACACACGCACACTCTTAATATTTTCAATAGCTACATTCATCATCCATTCTTTCAATATTATCATACACTCTGCTAGGCACTGGGGATTAAAAAGAGATCTTTGCTTTCCAGAAATATACAGTCAGTGAGACAAATTTAGTAATAATTAGAAGACAATAAGTGGAAAGTGGTTAAAGACCTCAGAACAGGGAAACCTTCATAAAAAGCTAACTTTTGACCTGGAACATGAAGAAAGCATTATTCTAGACAGAGAGTTTAGGGTTTAGGGAGTCCTAAACTTGTGCAAAAGCATGAAGTGAGAGGGTCTGGTATTTTTGGGAAACCACAAAATTTCAGAATGATGTAGACAAAGTGTGAGTGAGGGTGAAAGATACGGATGAGATGAATTCGAAAAGATGAATCAAATTATTAAGGGCTCATATGCCATGAAAAATCTTAAATTTTGTCCTTAAGATATGCTTTTCAAACTTTTTGCCATAATAATAATACAGAGAGAAGACAGTGAACTTATACACCCACAGGTCTGTTGGCAACATCTGCAACAGTATTCTGCTGCAGGCAAAAATAAATTTAAGTCTCATACTTTATTGTGAAAAGAATGAGAATTTTGCATTTTACTCCTTTGTTTGCAATAACATGAAAGTGATATTCTGACCTGCTTACAAATGAATAAAATGGATACTACAGTAGGCATAACCATGGTTAGTTGAGGCTTCTAAAACTCCCATTAATAATCTAAGAAAGTATCTTCTCCAGGAATTTAAAAAGCAGATTTGAAAAATGCATGAGGTAGTGGAGAGGCAATAGAGGTTTATATACATATATATGTGTGTGTGTGTGTGTGTGTGTGTGTGTGTGTGCATATAAATTTATACATAATTTTTATATTTACATACCTGTATATTTATATAAAATATATAAATTTTATAGGCATATATAATAAAAAGTCACCAGAAGAGGAAATACTTTGATGTTAGGATGGATCTGTAAATGATGTTGAAAAAGTACAGAGTCATAACACAGTGATAATGGAGAAAAGAGAATTGATTCAAGAAATGCAGGATCTCATGTCTGGGAAAATTGAGAGACAAAGAATGAGGCAAAGTTTCTATCTTGGGTAGTTGCTCTTAACCGTGATGATATTTTTTAAAAATCACAAATAAAGTGAGGAACGTTTGTGAATAAACATAGTTGACCACAGCTTAGGAACATATTGAGGGAATTTCAAGAAGAAGCCACACAGTTAAGTAAAGCTTTCCAGAGGAATGACGTGAAATCAGGTCTAGAGTTCTAAAAATAAAGGCTGGGACTAAACATCAAAAATTGGTCACTCTGAAATCAAATCTAGTCTATAACAGGAGTTTGTCTGAGCTACACAATGTTGAAATATGTTTCTGAACTAACATGTAAACATCTGGAGGCTAATTTCAACTGTTCTTGAAATAATACAAGTTCAGGGAGCCCTACGCACATTACCACATGACCCACTTACTAAGTAAAGGCTCCCCCCTTAGAAGAGGTATGTAATTTCCTTTAATCCACTATGCATGAAGGAAGCACATGCACTTACCTCCATCTGTTCCACTCATTTGTATTACCTGTGAGACCCTGATGAGGTTTACATTTGCAGTCTCTGGTCTAGGTCAAAGCTAAAGCTTTACCATTAGTGAAATCACTCATAGGAGAAAGGAGGAGAGTAAAAATAGATGATAAGAGAGAGGCAATGAAAGGAGAGGAGAAGGGGAAGGAAGAAAGGAGAAGAATGTTTTCCTTGAGAAACAGTTGAAATTTTGGAGAAAGTCATGCCCAAAAGACAACTATAAGAATGGTCCAGCAAATAAGAATACTGACAGTGTGCTGTCATGAAAGCCAAGGGAGGAATGATTTCCAATAAAGAAATGAGAAATGCCATGCAGTCAAGAGGTTCAGTGAATTTTGATTTTTTGAGATCATTGTTGCTTCAATAGGGGTCAGATTGCAGTACATTTTAGGGGAATAGAAAGTGAGAGAAGAGATACAAATAGTCTAAAACAGTCTGTTAGTAAGTGATTTTTGTGTGTGTGTTCTATGAAAAGTTTCATATATATGATAGAGCATGGATGCATTCTAAAACAATTTTTGAATTATTTTATACTTAAAAGTTTGTGAGACAGATTAAAAATGATAAATCCTTTCTTAAACTGGAATTTAAATAAATTTATCTTCAGGATATACATATCACAAATGGAATTGGTAAAGAGAACGACTCCCACCCTGTTCTAGAACATTGCTGGATTATAAGGATAGATGAGGACTTGAAGTAATTCGACTTCAAGACAAGGCTGTGGTGAATTTTTTGAATTGAAGTTGATACCGATTCATCTTTATTTTAGAGGAATGAAAGAAATATTAGCAAAAGTATGATTATGCCCAAGATTTATACAGATTATCCTCTCACCACAATACTAACAAATACATTTTCAAAACAGAGTAAGTCCACTCACAGCCAATGACCTGTCCCATAAGCCACCTTTATCAACCGGGTTATGACAGGAAACAAGACATACTCAAAAGGAGTGTGTTATTGAAGAGAATTCACAGAAGGGACTATTTTATAAAGGCTTAAACACAATGAAAGACAAACAATAAAGAATGGTATAGCATCTTTAGATGTTCATGAAAGTGGGAAGAAGGCTCAGCCCTAGGCCTGAATAGGAAGATAATATTTACTAGAAACCAGGTAAACAGGAAACTGCAGGAACAGGACAGGAGCTGTGGCCTTCAACAGAGCAATAGCACAGCTAACCTGAATGCAGCCTCGGGGAATGAATATCTCAAACTCATTGTCCTCCTGATCTCCAATGTTCAGCTTTGTCTCCCATTCTAAACCCAATCAAAAGATAAGGGAGACCAGTTGACGTGGTCATAAAAGTCAGCCTTTCCTAGCACAAAGCAGAATATAGAGAGAAGTGGGAAAAAAAAATCTCTAGCACATCCTCCAGAAAGAAAATAAATGAGTTTTTCTTCAGCAAGTTGCCAAGACCCTGTATTATATCATTTTTTTTTCAAGCAAAAATGAAGTGGAACCCCCATTCTAACAGTAGTGATGTTTCATTTTACTTTCATTGGAAGACTCTCGCATAAGGCAGGTACTGTAATGTGCTTTTTTTTTTCTTTGTTTGTTTGCTTGGAGCAACATCCAATCCCCTTTCTTATTTTGAAGGAATTTGCTACTGTTTCTTGCCTCTGTGGGCAAGTGGAGAAAAGAGCTTCTGCCTTAGACTATGAAAGCTAGAGACAGACCTTTCCTCTTGTTGCCCTCTGCTCACTAAGGCTAGTCTCTGGAGCTAACACCATTGAATGAGATGCATCCTCCCAAGATTCTAAATTTGGAGGAAGTGAAAAATATTACCTAAGGAATTAGGATTTATCCCAGGCAGCGGAAGCTCTGCTCATTTCCTTAGTAGCATCAGTAGCAGCCTAGCCAGGTCATTCCTCCTGAAAACATTTGTAATACCTTCTGTACTTTTACTACTGGGAAGCACTTAGTTCAATCCATTCCACTACCCAAGCCTCCCATCTTCTCTGCAATTATATCATCTCCAAAAATTTTCCCAATAAATGCTCTTGTCGGCTTCTGTTATGAGTACTCAAGAGCATCTTAACGTGTATGATTCCTGTTTGCAGGGTTGAATTAATTGCCAATTGGATTGACACCAGGTTTCCCCATGGGAATGAGTCTTTCCTTTGCATCTGTAACCTGGACCTATCCTTATTTGTCATGTCCTCCTTCTCTAGCCACTCAGTCCTCTTCTTAGTGTCTTACCTAGTCCTCTCTTCGTGCTGACTCTGTCCTCATCTGGGGGCTTTCTCTTCCATTCTTTACCCATCTTTTTAAATGTGCCCTATTTTTAACCTCAATATAATCTTTGGGCATGTTGTAAGCCCAATGTTTGAATACACTTAGGTGTGTATAACTGACAGTAGTTTGATAAGATAAACAACATATTTTCAGATGTGAGAGGCCAGCTGTTAGTTGAGATATTTGGAAAACAGGAGGATCATCCTGGGAGTATCAAAAAATGTCGGCAGTTAGAATGTGATTATTCTGCTTAAAAATACATTGGATGCAAGGAAAAGAGGGAAAATAACATCTTGTACCTGTCTCTTGTAAGTCAACCCCACTGTACTATTTAAAAATATTACCTTCTTTCATTCTTACCGTAAGAAAGGTAATTTCCCAAGTCACTGCTATTTAGTGGCACACCTAGGCTTGGGACCTGTGACTCCCACCCTCAGCTCTGGTTCCCATACTAGTGCCCTGCCTAAAGATGGCAGTTACCTCTTTCAAGATCCTGACACTGAAATATGAGTGTGAGAAAATCAGTGGCAGCAGTCAGTTTAGTGACACAGGTACAAGAAACTCTACAGCATCTCAAATTTTGAGATGAAATTTTGACAGCACAAGAGGCATTTCATTAAAAAGTCATGAATTTGATTGGGTTATTCTTAAAACATCGACTAGAAAACCATTTCTTAAATTGCCATTTTATTTTTCAGGGTATTGACAGAAAGGAAATTATATAATTTGCTCATGTGTCAGAGATAGTCTGCTTGTTTACTGTTAATGATAATCGAAATATCTGATATGTGATAATGTTCTGGTAACACTTAAATCAACCTGATTATCCTGGAAACCTAATAAACAGTAACTACAGAGGGCTTTAATATGCTTCTGGCTGTTGAAGTACTGCCAATCTGTAAAATATTTCATTTCCAAACTGCAAATGGATGTGTATTAGATAGCATAATCAAAATAGAGGAAGTAAAAGCACGGTTTTGATTGACTAGCCTTTTAACGTTAAATTAAAAAAATTGAAAATCATAAAAAATGGACTTCAATTTTGAATGTTAATTTTAGGAAATTAATATTATTTTGTGGCCAAGATGAATTCCTCAGTGTGATTGAATTCTCTTTGGTAATCAGGTTTCAAAGGTGTGACCGGAAGCAGCTGCAAGAGCAAATCAAGTTGGCTCAGAAAGAATATTAATGGCACTCTGAAATTCTCTATTCCCAAGAGGAGAGTAAAACTTTAAGCTAAATACTTGAAAGAATACACATTTTACATGTTTCTTTTATTGGTGATGAGAGTTGCTTATTAATCAATGTTTAACAATGTAATTACAGCTGTTTTAGTCTCACCAGATAACACAGATTAATAAATGACCTGCAACTAGTGAAGTGTGCAGAAAGGGTAATGAATTCCTTCCATCAGCACACTAATTTATTAGTAATAAACAAAGACCATGATGAATTAGGAGAATTGTAGAGTTTCTGAATATTGAAATCAAATTTCCAGATGAAAGCATTTAATCATTGAGTTTTCCTTCATTTATTTCTCTTCATGTCTGATAATGGTTTGGGATTTGCCTTTCTGGACTGCATTAAATAGTTCATCTAAAGCTCATCTCTTATAACTGTTTGCAAGTTTACATTGATTTGACTCTTATTATGTGTTAGTTTTACCTAACTCCAAAAGTAGTATAACTTTGATTTCAACTAATTGGATTATTATGTTTAGAGGAGCAACCTGTTCCAGCTCAACAAAGCACAACTGGATTAGCCCTCCTTTTCCAAAACCAGCTTTCACTATGTAGAATTCTATCTGAAACTTTCAGGTAACTCAAAGGAGAAAGCTACAAAGGCACATACATTATGATAAATATCACCAAAACCTGACAGTGAAGGAAAGATCAGTCACAAGCACACCCAAAAGTAACACTGAACAATGTTTAACTCAGACTCATTTTATAAATATTTTTTGTTTTAACTCTAGCCTTCTTTGGAACTTCCGTGGCATATACAGTTTTTCAAATACGAACTTTACCTAGTGGCACATGTTATACAGTAAGTGCTCCTTCAATTACCACCGATGGGGAGAGAGTGGGGGGGAGGGCAGTCTAAATATGCATTAGAAATGCAATGCCGCTCTCAAGAAAAAGGATAAGAAGAATGAGATGTTTAACATTTTCTTAAATTATATGAGAAAATTAAGAAATTATTGTGCTTAAAATCTCTATATATTCTCAGATGGTAGCTACACTTGTTGTGAGCATAGCATAGCATACAGACTTGTCAGATCACTATGTTGTTCACCTGAAACTAATGTAACATTGTGTGTTAACTATATCTCAATTTAAAACTATACACACACACACACACACACACACACACACACACACACATATATTCTATTGAACTGTTTTTTTAAGATGTGAAATCTGCAAGATATAAATCCCTTTAAGAAATAGGATGAAAGTGAGCTAGAAGTGGGAAGAGTCAAAGAACAAGGATTTGAAGCAAAATAAATTTTTGCAGTAACTTCTTGACCAGAATGAAAATAAGTCTAGCAAGAAAATTACTCTTCTGATGAGAAAGGGTAAATCTTAGAATTTTTCAAAGGCCCTGAGGGGTGGCATTGCCTTCTGTCTGTATCCACATATGGATGGAGGTATCCTCCCTTCTTCTAGTCAAGTCTAGCCTAGTGGAGGAGAAAGCTTTTCCCTTCAGGTGAAAGAGGCAAGTAAACAGAGGGAGAATTACACATGCAGAAGTGGGAGGTAACTTAGTGCTTTTCCTCCATGTTAATTTATAAGGAGGGTGTTAAAACCTTCAACTTTAAGATTAAGAGAGTGTAGCTGAGAATGTCTGGAGCAACTGGAACCATCATACATCGTTAGTGGGAATGTAAAATGGTTCAGTTGCTATGGAAAACAGTTTAATAATTCCTCAAAAAATTAAATATATAATACCATAGAAGCCAGCAAATTCACTCAGTATACACCCAAAAGAAATGAAAGCAGGTACTCAAAGGAATCCATATTTACACATGTTTATAGCAACACAGTTCACAATTGCTTAAAGGTGAGAACAGCCCATTCAAGGATGAACTCATAGACAGATTGCATTGTGTATGCAATGGGATATTACTTAGCTGTAAAAGGAATGAAGTGTTGATATATGCTACAACTTGGATGAACCTTGAAAACATCATGCTAAGTGAAAGAAGGCAGCCAAGAACACCACATATTATATGGTTCCATTTAACTAAAACATACAAAATAAGTGACATCCATACAGACAGAGATCAGCTTGGTGGTTGTCAGGTTATGGCAGGAGGAGAGAATGACAGCGGGAAGTAACTGTGTGATGGGGTGGTTTCCTTTTGGGTGCTAAGAATGTTTTAGAACTAAATACAGATGATAGTTGCACAATATTGTAAAAGTATGAAATACCACTGAACTGACTTTAAAATGGTCAATTTTGCATAAGATGAATTTTACTTCCATAAAATTAAAAACAAAGAAACGGAAAAAAACATAAGTGATGGCTGAATGGGGTTCATTCAAGAAAGAATGACCAAATCAGAATATCTATGTAAGTAAAAAATTCATAGGATTACATGAAGCCCAATAAGGTTTCACAGCCAATACTAATTAAAACTCTAAACATAACAGAAACAGAAGGAAACAATTTAACTTTGACAAACATCAGTAACAGATGTTTACCAAAAACTGATCATTATACTGAATGCTGAAATGTTTTAATCATAACACAAAAGTCAAGAACAAGACAAGAATGTTTGTGCCAACTACTGTGATTGAAAATTATTTTGGAGGTTTAGTTAATGCAGTTGGAACTAAAAGTAGAAAACGATTTTAAATATTGGAGGAATAAAAACATATCTATTCACATAATATATGATATATAGCTGGAAAAATCCAAGAAATTCTAAACACTAGAATTAAAAATAGAATTTAGTAAGTTGGATGGATACCTGAAAAATACACAAAATTCCATAGATAATTTCCAATGACAAGTTCAAAAAAAGACTAAAAAATAGATGTCCCAGCAACCAAAAAAATTTACAAAATACGAGTAAATTATTTTTAAAAAGTATTAAAGAAACAAGGCAAGACCTGAACAATTGCAGAAATAGATTCTTTCTTTGGATAAGAATGCCTTATATTATTTTTATTAATTTAGTGCAAACTCAATCAGAATTCCAACAGTTTAGTGTGACAAACTTTTAACACTCACATGAGATAATACATAGCCAAGGAAGACACAACAAAATTAAGAAAAAGAATAATGAGTATTAAACTAATTATTTTAAAACACTAGCTTTTCCCAAATACCAAAAATGCTTGCTATAAAACATTTGTCATAAAAATGAGATTTTGGTATAGGAAGAAAAAAATAAATCAATGAACGGACAAGAATTTAAGACTACATCAAGTATAAATGATGACTCACAACACTAGGGGGTTCTTTAGGCAGTTAGACACTCAAGAAAAATAAAGATAGAGCCCAATGTCTCATCATATGTCAACTTGATTTTGAAACGGGTATAGTGTTTAAATGGAAAAATAAAATTTTATAAGAGATTTTTAGAAGAGTAATTCTTATTTACGGAAATGAAGAGATTCCCTTAATGTATTAAGCGCAAAAAACAAGTTGAGGATTCAGACGTTATGATTTTTGTTAAAACAATTTTGTAAACCTCAGGAAAGGTGACCATATGATGGTAAAAGGATGGATGAAGCCACGCTGAATACACACCAAAATATTAACATGTTTATATGGGATCACCTTGGAGGGCCAGATACAACAGAGAGAGGGTAGTGGGAGATAATCAACTTTTTAAAATAGATCCTGACATTATTTAACTGGCTGTAAGGAGCTCATGTCATTTTTATCACATTTAGAAAGACATTTACAATAAAATAATACAAGGCAAAACATTCTGAAATAGAAGGTGGCTTAAGAAGTAGGACAGTAGAAGATGGAGACTGAAGAAAAGTCACTAGAAATGTGTACTGGCAAGAAGGAGGGAAGCACACTTTAAGCCCAGGCCAGGAGGTGGAATGCAAAATATGTTTACCACTCTGGGCACTAACAACATTTAGATAACTTTGTAGTACCAGGTTGCCAGGAATTTGGGACAGAGTGGCACAGATCAACACAGTGTCCATTCTGAAGAAGAATTCAGGGATTGGGCCTCCTCAAACCTACCCCAGATACATGAGGGCCTCAGCATGGCAGAGGTCTATAACTTGTTCCAAGTAAGAGACAGAGAAGACTGGAGAGGATAAAACACTCAGTAGGAATGTTGGGATGGAGTCAGAAACTGGGCAAAGGAACCAGGGACCATTTGGCAAATATTCTCCATTATCAATCAGGCTGCTAAGTAGTCCACAATAAGTGATATACATATAATGTTTCAAAAACTAATTACTTAGTCTTTTTGCTAAAAGAGAACTTTTGTAAAATTTGACTGCATAGTCCTGTGTTAAGTCAGTTATATTCATAAGTTCGAGTTGTTACAATTACTCTGGGAGATATATATTTTCATCTCTATTAGACAGATGAGAAAACTGATACTCAACAGCTAGAGACACTTGCCCTAAATCACAAAGAAAATAAGAATAGGGACTGGGATTTGACCCTAGATGTGCATGTGTGTATCATTATGTATCATTTAACAATGTACCCCAGAGTAAGACTGTAATAACCTTTTTGATAGTGCTCCCTGAATAGTATTTATTTCCAAGATATATGTCTGGAACTAAGAGCTGGACTTATTACAAAAATCACATTCAATTAGTGAATAGGCACCATCAATTCTTTTCCTTTCATACAATTTTTCTAACAGTGCGGTCTTAGAACTTAGTCAGGTCTGAGTTATTGAAGCTATAGTTACTGAAAACCTTTGAGAAAAATGGATGAAAGCAAATGGTGAGATGGAATAGAGAATTCATTATCAACTTTTGTATGATGGAAACACAGGGAATAGAGCAGGAGCTCAGAAAATTTAATGAGCAGTATCCAAGCTTATGTGATGCTAGAACTTCTACCTGAAGAAGAGACAAAAAGAGAGCTGTTATATGGAAACCTTCCTTGAATTGAGAAAACCATCACATATTGTGCCACGAACTTTACACTGACAACATACTTGTTTCCCCAGTCGGTCCATACATAGCACACATGGTAGATCATGAGTTGCTTTAACAATTTGTTTTCTCTCAAGTATTTTGTCTTTGAAAGACAATGATATATGGATAGCATTTTGCAACTATATTCACTTGCCCTACTGAGTTCAGACAACGTTATTATAAATGACTCATAAATGATGGGATCTGCAACATGTAGAGAGAATTTGTTTATGGATAGCCCTCTGGGTATAAAGAACAAGTTAACCTGTTACAGCCATGTGGAATGTGTTTCTCTGTCCAATGCAGATATACATACATACATACATACATACTTGTATACATACATACATATATATGACTTCTGTCAAGGCGTAAGTCTCTGTAGTAAGCTAAAAGGATCTTACTCCATCAAGCTCTGACAGAGAAGTCTGTTGGGAACCTCAGCCTCGTATTCTTCCTTTTAAGATGTTTTCCTTACAAGGAGCTTCCTCCTTGTCACAGCAGTTGCAAAGGGAGTGTGTCAGTGGCATTTGATCATTTTACATCTCAAGAAGGGCTTAATTAGGACCTAGAAGTTGGGCTTAAGGCAAGTTAAAGCAAAAATATGTTTTCCCTTTTTAATCTACTTTTCTTTTAGTGGGTTATTTTTTGGCCTCTTTTGTTTTTTAATTTGTTCTACTACTGTATGGAAAATAGTGATCAAGTACATGCCATACATAATACAGTCTATTATGAGGAATAGTTTGAGCATTAAAGAGTAAAGATAGATTTATATAACAAAGATACGCACTTTCTTTAAACAGGTCCCAGATTACGGCCTTGAATATGTTCCCGTGATTGCTTTATTAGAAAAAATCATTGCCCAGTCCTTTTCAGAGGTTCAGGAACCTACAAGAACAACACTACACTACTACTTGCTTTTCAGAAACACTGTATTTCAATTAAAATAAAACACCCCAAAATGAAAATCCTATTATAAGACATTCATTTGTGTGTGCATGTATATATACACACATGTGCATGCACACACACATGCATATATATATATGTACATACATATTAATATGTCGCACATAATATGTGAACACACATATAAACATTTTTAGGTACATGATGAGGATATAGTCAACTCCTCAATAGACTTTTCCCTAGATGGAAGGGGGAAACAGTTGAAAATATGTGTTTGTTGAATTAAGTACAACTCACATGACCCTGGTTATTCTCCTCATCTACTCCTACAGAGCCCCTGCCTCCCTGCAAGGTCTTCTCCCTACCTATATTCTAGACCCTCCAGAGAATGTACCACTCTCAGAAACAAGTTCAGCTAACAAAGCCAGTGTGGAGGCAGGGTTGGAATTAAAGACATAAGCAGAAAGAGAGCCTGGGAAATTATTGATTCCCTGGCTTCGGTTAGTCCTAGAAGCAGTCCGAACTCTTCAACTCCTTATATGAGTCGATGAGTTTTCAGCTAGTTTAAGTTAATTTTACTATCACTTTTCAATCCTGTATGTGTCACAATATGGCAAAACTTATCATGAATTCAACTTCTCAAATTTTGCTTCTCTCATTCCTTCAGCCTATACAACCAGAGAAACAAAATTCTACCATCACATTTCCATCATCATAAAGGGCATGTGCATAAAGTCCATGACTGCTTCTCTATCTTACTCAAATCCTCATTATGCTTGACCTCTTGTCAGCATTTGGCAGAGCTGACCACTCTTTGGAAGACATTTCCATGTTGTGTTCTAGGTTACACACTTTCCTTTACCTTCCCTGAGGAGGGATAGAAACAGAAAAAAGTCCACCTTTAGCTCAGAAGGCTGACCTACAGTCTGCATAGTTTCAATAAGGATCAAACAAATGCTGGTTGCTACGTTCTTAAAGGGTCTCAGGACTGCCTATAAATGTCACCAATTGTTAACATCGAACTAAATGATAAGCACCAGAGAAATCTTGTGAAAGCAGTTTTAGGAGTACAAATTGGAAGAAAACATTTATGATCTAATACTCCCTGCATGTCTCCTCCCCCTTGAGCACTAACCACATAGCTACCAGCTTCATACAGCAAAAACGCAGGTCTTTCTGCCCATGGGTCCTGCCCCCGTGCTACTTAAATAAACCTACTACGTTGCATGGTAAAACATCTCAAGGGGGCCCCTGGGTGGCTCAGTCAATTAAGCATCCTACTCTTGGTTTTGGCATAGGTCATGATCTCACAGTTTGTGTTCGAACCCCGTTTTGGGCTCTGTGCTAACAGCGTAGAGCCTGCTTGCAATTCTCTCTCTCCTTCTCTATCTGCCCCTCCCCTGCTTGCTCTCTCTTTCTCAAAATAAATAAACATTAAAAAAAGAAAGGAATTCTTTCTTGACCATCGTGCTCAACAATCCCTTAACATTCCTCACTTTCTCTTCTACTCCTTGACAACTTCTTCATGTTGGGATGCTTGTATGTCCTCTTCTCTATCTACATTCTCATTCTATGTGATTTCATCAAGATCTGGGGCTTTAATTACCATATGACAAATGTGTGTGTTTGTATCTGACCTGTCACTTGATCTCCAGATTCGAATCTCCATTTGACTACCTAACATCTCAACTTAGATATACTGCAAGCATCTCAAAGTTAACCAAGTACGAAACAGACACTGGATACTTAACACCTCCCAAATTGATTTTCCCCTAGTTTTACCCATCTCAGTAAATTATAACATTATTCATAAAATGTCTCACATCACTGTATTTATCTTTGATTCTTCCCTTATGCTTACGCCATATATCTACTACATGTATAAATCCTGTTGGCCCAAGAGTCCTCTAACTAGTTGACCTGTTGTTTTTTGTTTTGTTTTTTTTTCCCCACATATGACTTTTGCCACATATTAGTCAAATGACCACTTTAAAATGTGGATCACATTATTTCCCTGTTTAGAACCTACCAACATTGTCCCATAGAATGACAGTAAAATAAAAACTTCTCACCTGAGTCTATAAGAATGCATATAATCTGGCCTCTGCCAAAACAGAATCAAACTATCCTCTTCAGCTTGAGCCACAGTGACCTTCTGTGTCTTCTTCAAAAAGGACTGATCTCAGTGACAATTTAAAGCCTTTGTTCCAGCAATTCCTTCAACATGAAACACCTTTCCCCCAGATTTTAGTCCACCTGTATCCTTCCATCTCATTAATTCAGGATTCAGCTTAAATATCACTTCCCGAAAAAAGATTTTGCTTATATCTTTATCGACAGTAGCCTTTTCTTCTAATAAACTTCATTATATTACTAATATTTGCTAGTCTCTAAACATTTACTACTCTCTGAACTGGTATTACATTTAGTGGTTCACATTATGTCTCCCTCATGCGGAGTATAATTTCCATGAAAACAAGTATGATTTTTTCATTGCTACATCCCCAGAACCTGCAACCTAATCTTGCTCTGAGAATGAGCATGAAGAGGAGACATGGAAGGGGAGTAAGAGGAAGGTGAGGAGGAAGAGAAGAATATAAGAGGGAAGGAAGGGAGGTGGAGAAGAAAGTGAAGAAATGTATAAATCTGAACCTCAACTTAGCGAACTTGAATTAGCCAAACTCCAGATGTATTAGTAAGTTTGGAATCCAAGGCACTTGAAACATACTTCTAAATAACTTCTAGAATGTACCAAAAGGGTGGGTAAATACAAGGGTATTAATCCGCCAGTTTGCAATGGTTTTCAAACTTTGCTGGGGAAATGTTCTCAACTATTGGCACTGGAACAATGAGAGCATAGGCCCCCCCCAATGAAGCTTTGCCTAAATCTTATACCTTAGAATCAAGTCGAAAGAATCACAGTTTAAAATGTAATATGTAAAACTATCAAACTTATAGTAAAAAACACATAGGAGAAAGTCTTAAGTCACTAGAGCAAGAAAAGACATTTGTAGACTTGGCAACAAATACACAATTCTTAAATGAAAAAAATAGATAAATTGTACCTCACCAAAATTAATTTTCCCTCTTAAAGGGGATAAAAAAACAAGCTACAGACAGAGAGGTAGTATTTATAAACCACTCCATAAAAGGTCCTGCATCTAGAATATAAAAGAAAAAAAAAACTCTCAAAATCTCAATAGTTCAAAAACAAACAACAACAAACACAATATAATTGTAAAACAGGCGAAAGATATAAAGATTCATTTCACCAAAGAGGATAAAAGAGGATATACAGATGGCAAAAAAGCACATGGGAAAATGTTCAGTGCCATTAGCCATTAGTGAAATGTAAATTAAACCTTAATGAGCTATCACTACATATCTGAGTAAGTGACTAATTTTTTTTTTCAAAAAGTAATAACACCAAATGCTGGCAATGATGCAGAAAAAGTGATCTCTTGTACATGCTGATTGGAACGTAAAATGAGACAGCTACTCTGAAAAAGATTATAGCAGTTTCAGTTTCTTACGTAAACTTACTTACTTGTGCTTACCATATGGACATTTATTTAGAGAAATGGAAACTTATGATCTCATACAAAAACCTATACATGAACATTCATAGCCTGAATGAATACATTAATGATGCCTGAATACGTTCCATGTATTGTACCGGTGTCAACTTCACGGTTTTAATATTGTACAATAGTTGTACAAGACGTTAGTATTAAAGGAAACTGGGTGGATGGTATATAGTCCCGCTCTGGGTCCTTTTTGTAGTATCTGCGAAGCTATAGTTCTTTAAAAATGAAAAGTTTAAAAAAAATCACCTGAGAATCTTTTTAAAACCCAAGCCCAGACCTCATCTCAGATTAATTAGGTCAGAATCGCTAAGTGTGGAATCTAGGTAGTAGTATGATAAAAAACTTCCTAAGGGATTCCAATAAACAGCCAACGTTAAAAACCAGTGGCTTTCATGGTGTGATCCCAAAATCAGAAGCAAGGTATCACTTGAAAACAAAATTCTCAGATTCCAGACTACACCTACTGGTTCAGAAACCCTGATCAAGCTATTTTAATAAAACTTCTAGCTCATTCTGAGTTATACTATATCCAATAGGATAGTCACTAGCCACATGTAGCTATTAAGCACTTGAAATGTGGCTAGTGACACATGTTGAAATGATAATATTTTTGATATATTAAATAAAATGTATTAGTAAAATGAATTTTACCACTTATTTAAAATTTTTTTTCAGATATATTGAGATATATCTGACATATAACATTGTGTAAGTTTAAAATGTACAGTATGATAAGATACACACAAATATTTATTATAAAATGATTATCATAATATGTTTAATTAACATACCCATCACTTCACAAAATTACAATTCTTTCATTTTGTATTGAGATCACTTAAGGTCTACTCTCTTGATAACTTCCAAGTGCACAAAAAGTATTCTTAACATTAGATCCACAGAACATCCTCATCTTATAAATGGAAATTTGTTACCCTTTGGATAACATCTTCCCTGACCTATTTCTTTTTAATATTTTTAATGTGGCTACTACAAAATTTTAAATTACATATTCTATTCAACAGTGCTGCTCTAGAACAGTTACTTCAGCTATGAGTATACAATAGAACCACCAATCCAAGCAGCTTTAAAAACAAACAAACAAAAAACAAAAACAAAAAAATAAAAATTAGTGCCTATACCTTATGCCAGATTAAATCAAATTGCTTATAATGGCCCTGGTGTTGATAATTTTAAGAAATCTTCCCGGATGATTTTAATGTGTTGCCAGGTGTGAAAATCACCGATCTAAAGGTGGCTTCGGATTTTTTTCAGCTTGGATTCCTCCAACAATTAGATCTGAGAAACTATCTCTGCCCCTCCCTGCCCCAAGAAAATGCACATTCACACATGATTTGCTTCCATTTCCAAGGTATTTCTAATCATTATATAAAGAACTCCTGCTCTTTGGTTTTTATATATTTACTTTTAAGAAATTTGTGTTTTAGAGAATAATACTTCTTCATGTCCTTTGTTACCACATTTCATTTCTAAGTAGGTAAACTGGAGTTAGGGTGAGCTCTCTGTCTAGATCTTTCTGAACTATCAGAGGTGATTTTTTTATATACTGGCCATGTATAAAGAGAACTTATCTTGCTTAATTCTGCATTATTTCCCTAATAATTATTTGCTATTTTTAAATTTTTATTTTAGAGGGAGAGAGAGAGAGTGCGTGCATGTGTGGGGGAGAGGGGTAGAGGGAAAGAGAGAACCTCAAGCAGGCTCCAAGCTCAGCATGGAGCCAGACATGGGGCTTCATCCCATGACCCTGGGATCATGACCTGAGCTGAAATCAAGGGTCAGACACTCAACTAACTGAGCCACCCAGATGCTCCTATATGCTATATTTTAATAGTTACAGCTTTCTTTAAAAATATATATATAATCTCTGGTATGTTGCTCCCTCTTTTGAATTTATTTATTTGCTATTCTAATTTTCTTCAAATATTTGAATTGTTATTACTAATGGCATTGCCAAAAATCTTGCCTCCAAAAATCTTGACTAAACTGCAAGAAATGTCTTCATAAAACATTGCTCTAGAAATAGATTTATAAAACTAACTATGAAACTCATGGTCAAACTAATTGAAAATCATTCATTTATTTAGCAATTAAGTATCTAGTATATGTGTGTGGGCCTTGTTCTAGGCATCAGGGAAAGAGAATTTAAAAATTCCTTGTCCTCATGAGTCCCACATTCTAGTTTGGAGAGAAGGGCAATGTACAAGGTATGTAGAGATAGGATATAGTGTGACGTGATAAAAGCTGTGGAAAAAAACAGAGAGGATAGAGAAGCCCAAGGGAAACTTTTATGAGAAGAAACAATTGAGTAAAACTGTAGGAGGTGAAGGAATGATTTATGTAAATGTCTAGAGGAATCATATTCCAGGCAGAGGACAGAGGGAATTAAAAAAAAAAATTTTTAATGTGTATTCATTTTTGAGAGACAGAGTATAAGCAGGGGAGGGGCAGAGAGAGAGGGAGACACAGAATCTGAAGCAGGCTCCAGGCTCTGAGCTGTCAGCACAGAGCCTGATGTGGGCCTCAAACTCACGAACCGTGAGATCATGACCTGAGCTGAAGTCAGACACTTAACAACTGAGCCACCCAGGCACCCCTTGGACACAGGGAATTAAAAAAAATTTTTTTTTCAACGTTTATTTATTTTCGGGACAGAGAGAGACAGAGCATGAATGGGGGAGGGGCAGAGAGAGAGGGAGACACAGAATCGGAAACAGGCTCCAGGCTCTGAGCCATCAGCCCAGAGCCTGACGCAGGGCTCAAACTCACGGACCGCGAGATCGTGACCTGGCTGAAGTCGGACGCTCAACCGACTGCGCCACCCAGGCGCCCCAGGACACAGGGAATTTGAATGCCCAGATGTTGAAGCTTGCCTGGACTACTAGAAAAGCAAGAAGTCAGTGTGATGGGAAAAGTGAGAAGTGGGGAAAGGGACAAGAGAGGGGGTTGCATAGGTCACAGTTTGGTGGAATTGTTTAGACGATTAATGAGCTTGACTTTCACCACTATGTGAGATGGGAGCCAGTGGCGAGTTTCCAGTGGAGGACTGGTGTGTTCTAATAAGTGTTCTTAAAAGGATCGCACAAACAGTTTAGGGACAGTGGATGGATTACTTACCCACCAGAAACAGCCCTGGTCCCACCTCCTTGAGTTTTTCTTGACCTCTCTCTGCCCTCCAAGAATCTGCCTGAAAGGGTGAAATCCCAAGGAGAGTGGCAGGGTTTGGGGGACTGTGCTAGCTCTACCTATCCCCCCAAATATAAACAGGAGCCTTTCATTCATATCATCAAAGAGATGTGACTCTGCATGAATAAATGAATGAATGAATGAATGAATACATACATACATACATACATACATAAATAGGATCCCTCTGGCAGGCGGTCCTTCAGTGAATGGACTGAAGGTATGAGCAATGCCAGAAGCACAGAGCCCAGTTAACAGAATAATGCAAAATTATAGGAGATAGGTCATGTATTTTAAACTTAAATTATATATTTTATACCTAAATTTCAAAGTTACTTTAATCACTTCATTTATAATCACCGTCAGCCTGTGCTGTGTTCCAGGTTGGATAAAGCAGGAAGGGGAAGAAGAGGAAGCAGCAGGAATGCATGGCTTCTGGATCCTTTTCTCTTTCTTTTGGAGAGAGTTGAGGGACATGCCTTTAAAAGCCTTTCTATCCTTGCCATGATTCATGATATCATTCATGGCAGTGCTTGCTACTTCCTATCCAGTGAAACAGAAAGAAGAGTTTGGGCAGATGAAACACTTGTGGGCGTGTCTAAAGTAAGCAGTATATTTTCCAAGGATCAGGGTAAAAAAATGGATAATGACTAGACATTGTCTCAAAACACAGAGTAAGATTTTCAAAGCCTTATTAACAAAATTGGGATCTTTGTAAAGCTATGTGATGGCATAGGATTTTAAATAGCACTTTCCCATGTTATATCAAAGCAGATAAATATGCCAGATTTCTAATTAGCATGGTTTCTTTGACAATAGAATTCCCTTAAAAACTTAGTAGGATCTTCTATACTTACAGTCACCCACTGGATTTATGACCAAGGATCTATTGCAATGCAGTGCAGAAAAGTGGGTCTTTCCCAAAACAATGCTGGGTTCAGTGGATACTCTCTGGTGAAAAATGCATCTTGACCCCTACCTTCTCCCATAAACAAAATCAATTCCAGATGGATTGAAGATCCAGATATAAAAGGTAAAACAATACTTATTTTAAAGGAAAACATAAAGAAATAGCTTTGTGGCCTTGGATTAGGTAAATATTTCTTGAACAGAATGCTAAAATTACTAATCATAGTAGAAAATAATGATTAACTGGACCATATTGAAATGAAGAACTTTTTGGGGTACCTGGCTGGCTCAGTCAGTAGAGTATGTGACTCTTGTTTTGGGGTCATGAGTTCAAGCCTGCTGTTGGGTATAAAGTTAACATAAAATAAAGTAAAATAAAATAAAATAAAATAAAATAAAATAAAAACAACTTTTTATCAAAAGATGTCATGAACAGTTTGGAAGGCAAACCACAAAGTATGGCAAGACATATATATCTGACAAAGGATGGATATCTATATATATTAAAAACTCCTAAAATCTCTAACAAAAAGACAACTCAGAATAAAAGGACAATTTTAACAGACCCTTCACAAATGATGATATTCTGATGTCCAGTAAACACATAAATGTATATTCAACCTCACTTGTCATTAGATACATGAATATTAAAACCACAGTACGATACCACCACATAGAGTGGCTAAAATAAAAATATGGGAAATATTAAATGTTGGTTAGTATAAGGAGCAACTGAACCCTCATACCTAGGTGATCTGATAAATGCACTGAAGAAAGAGAAACTACCCCAGGCATTTTAAGTTGAAGAGATTTAATTTGGAAATTAGGTGCCCACAACAACTGGTGAAAGTTTTTATGTTAGTTTTATATAATTACATGCCAAATTAGCCCAAAACTCATCTTCTGAACAAAACCAGGATTTATTATTCCAGTTCCTGTGGGTCAGGAGTCCAGTGTCATTTATTTGGGTCCTCTGGCTCAGGGCCTCCCACGGGCCGCAGTCAAGGTTTCAGTTGGGACTATGGTCATTCAAGGCTCAACTCAGAGAGAATATGCTTTCTAACTCACACATAAGACTGTTTTTAAGCCTCATAAGATCTACTTTCAAGATCATTTAAATTTCTTCAGCTTGAAATGTCTAGGGTAGTTTCTGTTTCCTCAGTAAACTGTAACTTATACACTCCCTGGTCTTCACATATTATTTCTTCTGTGTGAAATTTCCTTTCCCCTTTCACCTTTGTTTATATGCCCAGGTCTTCTGTGCAACCCCCAAATCAATCTAAATTGCCAACCCTTCTAGAATGCTCTCCCCAGTCTGATTTACTGCTCTGAATATATCTAACAGAGCACTTCTGTCATTTAAAAGGCATTGTGTGTTAATTGTGTATATTTCTGTCATATACCATGAGGAAGACCATTATTTATTTTTGCATACCAGTACCTAGCCTAAGGCTAAATGATAGACTGTGCTTTGTAAAGTGTGATGAATGAAGAGAAGGAAGAAATGAAAGAGGGAGTAAAGGAAGGAGTAAGAAACAACGACAAAAGGAAGAGGTAACTCTAAAACCAGGTCTTTTTTTTTTTTTTTTTTTTTTTTTTCAACGTCTATTTATTTTTGGGACAGAGAGAGACAGAGCATGAACGGGGGAGGGGCAGAGAGAGAGGGAGACAGGTCTTACTCTACTAAGTATAGTGATTACAACATGGGGTTTTATAATCTGAGGGATAGCACATTCTATGGTATCTCCTGATGTGGCAAAGACATTGCAGGCTAAACATAGAAGAAAAAAATAGTAGAAGGGGTCAGGGCTGGAATAAAGGTTTGCTAAGGGAAATACCTAGATCCACAGGGGATGAAGGGGTCTAAGAAGGCAGGTGGTATTTATTGGACAATCAATAAATATTTGATAGGAAAAAGATACAGAAAAGTGTAGTAGGCGACAGGCAAAAAACGGCACTCAAGTGCAGTCAGTAGAGAGGCAGATGGCAGGCAATCCACATCAAGACGCTGTATCAGTAAGTTGAAAAGCCTAAGAGGTTAAGGCAAAGGGCTAGGCTCTAAGACAGGAATCCCATTAAAGGGATGAGGTAGTGGGAAGTTTACTTAAGGGACTCATACTTATGGGCCAAGATATGGATTTGAATACCAGATTTAGCAAACCAGATATAGACCGTGACTCAAGAATGAAACACTGGTTCTCCGAGTATATAACTCATTCTCCTTGAATTCTGCCTTCCTACGGCTAGTCTTAGTTTGGATAGAGACTAAGGTAAAAGCCAACTTGTTTTTACTGGGTGAAGAGAAATATACAAAGTCTCTGAGTCAAGTAGATCTTAGAAATGATACATTATATGTGGGTCTGAATAGGTGAATATTTCCGGATCTGTGTTTACTATTCCAATCAGATATCTTTAAATAAATAAACGTGGCAAGTAAATGTGACATTTACTTTTAACATTGGGATATATGCCTTACAGTAAGAGGCTTTGAAACATTTTAATTTTGAATAACATATTGCTGGAGAATATATTTTGTGCTAAACTATAAAATATGAGAAAATCAATTATTTTTCACAGCTGTACAAAAATATACACTACCATATTCAAATTTCATATATAACTTTAAAGATCTTTATACACATATCTCTAACACTAAAATTTATATGAATTTGGGGCTCCTGGGAGGCTCAGTTGGTTAAGTGTCAGACTCTTGGTCAGAGTTGAAACTCTGGTCATGATCTAATGGTTCTTGAGTTTGAGCCCTGCATTGGGCTCTGTGCTGCCAGTGGGGGTGCCTGCTTGAGAGTCTCTCTCTCTCCCACTGTCTCTCTCCTTCCCGCTCACAAACTCTCTCTCTCTCAAAAAATAAAAAGAAAATAAACTTTAAAATTTATATAAAATTTATACTTTTATTAATGAGTCAAAAATGGATCTTTGTTTTTTAGCCTTAAACTTTATAAAAGACATTTAAATGGGTGAATACAGAGTATATTTTTAAAAATATTCATTATATTTTGAGATATTAGAATACATAGAACTCTAACATCAATCCTAAGCTTGTAACTACATTTTTTTTTTCTTTTTCATTCAGTATCTTTACCATCATGTTGTATAGCCTTGGGAACAAGTACAACCAGTTGAATCACAGCTGTTATTCTGTAAAATGGATACAATTACTTTTTATTCGAAATGTGATGGGGCACCTGGGTGGCTCAGTCACTTAAGAGGCTTAAGCATCTGACTCATTTTATTTATTTATTTATTTATTTATTTATTTATTTATTTTCTTATTTACTTATTAATTTACTTAGAGAATGCAGGTGAGCAGGGAAGGGGAAGAGAGAGAGAGTGAGAGAATATCTCAAGCAGGCTCTACACTGAGTTAGTGCGATCCCCGATGCAGGGCTCAAACCCGCAAACCGTGAGATCATAACTTAAGCTGAAATCAAGAGTTGGAATTTCAACTGACTGAGCTACCCAGGCATCACAAGCATCTGGCTCTTGATCTCGGGTCAGGTCATGATTGCAGGGTTCATGAGATCAAGTCCTGCGTGGGGCTCTGCACTGACAGTGCGGAGCCTGCTTGGGATATTCTCTTTCCCTCTCTTTCTGCCCCTTCCCCACCCATGCTAGCTCTCTCTCTCTCTGTCCCTCTCTCTCAAAATAAATAAATAAAATTAAAAAAAAATTGATAGTCTACTGGGCAGTTTCCCAAAAGTACCTGAGGACATGCCCATTATTATAGTGTCTTTATTCAAATGTAGAAGGTAATTGTTTCCTCAAAAGTTTAGCTCAAAGGTATATGTAGACATAAATTGTTAAAATGAATACAGAGACGTGATAGTATAGAAATACTAGATCCAAGCTGAGATCTCACAAAGGGTACTGCCCTTCTTTACTGGAATGCAGGATACTTTATTCAGTCCCTGTGCTTGTGAGGTAGATAAAGTAGGTCTTTTATGGTTATCATCTATCCTTGAATGAGTCAAACTTCTGCCATGTTTTTTACATATTTAGTTTTACAGACTTTGCTACCAGAGCTTGCTTGTTAAAAGACTCGGAAGAGAGTGACTATCAGATATTAAAATACTTAATTAAACTGAGATTGACCTCAGTCATTTCATCAATCTAAAATCAACTAAAGAGTGTGTCAGGTGAACGCTACAGCTTTAGCTAAAGCAATGCATCTATAAAACCAAACAATGATAATAATAGTCCCATAGAATCTGAGATGGAGTATAAATTGTCATGAAAACTTTCTATCTGATCTAAGTGCAGAGGGGGGAAATGAAACAACTTCGGATACGTTAGATGTTAAAATCATCATGCACACTGAATCATCTTGCAGTGTATGGTCAATAGTGTGATTATGAAGACGTCATCACTGTTGACATGGTTGAAATCAACACTGAGAATGACTAGCTAGTTACCTATATCTCTAAACATATGATCTCCTTATGTGTAAAAGGAAACTTGAGTCATAAAGGAATCCTGTTGATGATATTAGGTCTCTTGAGTATTGGGTTATGTTTTATTCACCTGTATATGCCCTCCCTGTGCATTTCTAAATATTTAATATATACATGAAAATCCTGTTTTTTAAAGTAAGCTGTAGGCCCAATGTGGGGTTAAACTCATAACCCCAAGATCAAGAGTCGCATGCTCTACCGAGGGAGCCAACCAGGCACCCTGAATATCCTATTTTTTAATTGAGGTATCTGTCAGCATTCCCTCTCTGAAACATTATGCTATTTAGATTATGAATCTGTAATCAATTCAATCCACATAATTAAGGAGTAATATACTCACTTATCTCTTTTAAGTTGGCTTTTCCAACTTGAAAGGAAATCTAGCATCTCCTTCTTGAGGCTTTCTCTTCTCCATAAATAAGAACTCCTAGAAATTCAGTCCAAAGGGATGAGATTTTTTCCAAATGGGTAGTATGTTCAGTCTAATTTATTTTCATTATTGCTATACTATATAACTTTTAAAATCTGGCTTTACAGAGAATAGGTAATGATGCCTTACTTTACAGAACCTTCTCAGTTATGTTATTCCACATTTGAGTTACAATGGGACAATCTTTTTGTCCATACTTACATAATTAGTACAAACACCACATCTGGGATGCTGGGTTCAGAGGGCTTTTGAGAGTCAGGCATGTGTCTTCACCTAGCATATATGAAGACTAGAATTTTCTTTTCCTCACAATGAGCACTTCTTTGGGGTACTCCAGATCATTTCCCCCTTAGTTAGAACCATCCTAACATTTCAGAGCTTCTAATTTTGTTGAAACTCAAATGGGATTGGATTGGAGACTTATGATATCTCTCCTCTCAGGAGGATAGTTGTTTCATACAAATTTGCCCTCTTTCTACACAGAGAACAACACTGCACATCAAGGGGTTAGTATAAGGTGCCCTCTTCATCAGTATACACAATTTCACCCTTAGTCAGTGCAGAGAATACCCACAGTTTTATAATTTTATAGGTTGGGGATACTGTTCATATATTTTTTTTCTCTCTCAACATAGAAACTCTATTTCTAAATTACTTCGATACATAGAAACTCCTACTGTTCAGACCTTTTCTTAGACCTCCTTGAGAGTAGCCAGGCAAGTTTTGAGGGAATTTCATTTGTAGTGTCAACCATGGCAGAAGGCTAGGGTGAGAAATGGTCTCTAAAATGCTCCTCGAAATAAAGAGTTCTAAGAACTTCATGGGACCCTTAAAACTCAGAACTATCAAGTCCAAGAAAACACTCAATCCCAGTCTGGCCCTATTTCCCAAGAAAAAGACTTTTTGGGAGCTAAGTGGGTGGAGAATAAGGAAGAGAATAGTGGAGGTCTATCTGGAGACTCAGAGTTCCTCAGATGTTAAGTTTTAAAAAAACTGGAGTTAGATTTTGTGCAATACAATTCACCTTCTATGGTACTTTTGGAGCCCCTTCCGTTAACTTGGTCTCTATAGGCTGAAAGAGGTCACAGAACATCTCACAAATTTTTATGAAGGCTTTCAGTGTGCTGGCATAGGTACAAACAGAATAAGAAACTCAAAAATGCCAGTGGGGCAAATATATATTAATTGTATCTATATAAAACTATATAGATATAAATACATATAATTATATATTTAATTTCATAATTACCTTGTCCTTATTCAGTGTGGACTTGATTGGCCAGAACACCCAGAGATCCTGGTGCCCCCTGGTGGTCAGTGAATTGTCACAGATTTCCTTGACACCTAAAATACAAGGGTTTTAAGGAGCTAATAAATTGCAAGAGGAGAAACTACGAAAGCATGTAGAAGTAATTTGCATAATTTACGCTAGTTCTATCTATCACTGCATTTGACTTATGGCAAAATAAAATATAACTAAAAGAAAGGAAGAACCTCTTCAGGCAAAATCAAATTAAAAAAAATAAATTCATCTGAAGAGTAATGGACATGTGTTAAGTGATTGTGAGTATAATGTGACACATTCCTCTGATATATTCACAAGTTCCTTTAATATTGGTCAAATAATAGAGGTTATTTGATTCAACACTTCGAACATTATAAATGGTTAGGAAATTTCCGAGTGACACCTTAGCAGTATTCAACCGGACTCTTATAATTTTGATATATTTTTTTTAATTTGTTAATCTGTCTTAAATTAACTCAGTCATCACAGTCAAAGAATTATATTTGTTGTTTTCCATGACAGTATCAATGTATCTGACCTTGCAAAAATGAATGAACTTTTTATAAAGGCTCAAAATGTAGACTTAACTTGTAATTTGATTCCTGACCTCTGACTTCCTATACTGTTGGCTAAATCTGAGGCTTACAAGAATAGGTGAAACTATGAGTATGTGTTTTATGAGCCTGGTTTATGTACATTTTTTACATTGGACTGCAAGTAAATATTTTATATTCACTACATAAATCATGCTAATGTAAATATGTAAATGATTTTCCTGCACAGTGGAAAGATTGTTTACATTTTGACTGAAATCACAAATAGAGAACCCAATTTTCTGTAATATCTATTAACTGAGACATAATGTTTCTTTTCTGTTTATAATCAGTTTCTTCTGCACAGTACCTTTTCTAATTCAGTTTAAATTACCCCTTTTTCTGTGATGAACTTGCATTTTCACATTTACCAGCTGTGAATGCATTTAGACAGTAAGTGCAAAAGTAGTAGGTTCAGAAACAGCCCTTTGATTTCATTGTTGTTGTTAACTATTTAGTTTGGCAGCCTTGGATTTGTAACATACCGAAGTCTCAGATTATACTTTATCCTCTAAAGGCATGTTTACCATACGCATGTGAGCATGTGCACGCACACACGCACAAAACGGCTTTTTATTTGAAAATTCATGGAACTTATTCCCTGAAGTCATTATAATTTACTCTTAAGTTACTATTTCTCTCTTAATATCATAGAATACCTCCCAGAGATAAAAAGTGACATGAATATTAGTATTGAAGCATGTTAAAAAAGAGATAAGAGCTGTACCCTCATTTGGAATGTGTATCTTGAATTTGTACATTTATTTTCATATATGTACATTTATGTGTGATTATTAGTAGTTGGATAAAAATATGGTGCATAAAAATTGGGTATATCTTCTTTGCATCTGAAAAGAGGTATTTTTCACCTTTCTACTATACATTTATAATAGCTGTTTCAAAAGAGGAGATATAAATGGAAATTATTTCCTTTTTTCCCCTTTTATTTCAAATTAGCTAAATATATGTAGGCTACTCTATCAACTACATTACACAATGAATACATAAAAATAAAAAAAATAGTTTTCAGAATTTCTGCTTTGGCTCACATGTATTGATTGTATACATCATTTGGTATTGCCCAGAAAAATGATTTGTTTTCTAATTCATTTTACATACACACATCCATATACTTTCCTAAAAAATGCTGTAGAAATAATATGAAAAATCACAGATATGAAGCTAAAATAAACCATTTTTAAAGTGATAGAACGAAATTCACTATTTAGTGTTATTTTAAAATAGGAAAGTTTTGCGAACTGATTATTTTTTTTTCAATGGTTTCATGTACAAATAGGTTTATGTGCTTTGCTGTTAGCCAAGTAGAGTCTATTAACAACTTAAATACTAAAATAAATGCTGTATAATACTGCATAATGAACATTCTTTTGTTGACTAAGTTATTTACTTTTATTTAAATGTTATGACTTCTTTACCAATATACCTAACTACAAAAGAAAGAAGGCTGGTAAACCTAAAAATGAGTATCACTGTGCAATTCTGCAGGGAAAACTGTCAGCAGCCTGGCACATGTGCATTTAATGTGAAGCCTCTTGTCTCTAAAAATAAAAGCAAGGCTGCACATACCCCTATGTCTGACAGACAGAAGGGACACAACAAGGGGACTCCCTATACCACCTACACCCATCAGAGTGAAGGATGTTACTTCTTTAGTTTCCTGGTTTAATGGAAAGTTATTTGTATTCACATCACTGAGTATTAGTCATTCAATAGATGAAAGGAATATTTTAAACTTTAAAGGCTACCTTGGTGTCACTGTAAGAAGTGGGGATGAGACCCTGGAGAAAGTGCTGAGATCTTGTAAAATTATTTTAATGATTAGAAGTGGATTAATATTTGTGGCTTTGTGGTTCTGAGATTAATAGTTTTATAGTGTATGTGTACAGATTTATGTTTTTAATTGTTTTACCTTACAATTTTTACTCTAAAGCATATGTTTGTGTAAATACCATTTGATCTTCTCTGTAAGAAGTGCACTCTACATTTTTTTTTTTTATTTTGGTCTCTTTTCAAGGTTAACATATTAAGCAGTTTACATTTTCTATGCATCCTTTAAAGGGCACTTAAGATGCTTTTAGATATAATTTCTAAAATATGTAATAGGCATAATGGCTAGGAACAAGTAACATTTAAGAAATAAACTACAGGAACAAAGAGAAGTTAGAGAAGGAAATTTCATTTCTTTCTTCTTTATAATTGCATTAGGCAAGTTAAAACTACAGGAGACAATTTACCAAAAAATAAAACTTAAAAATCTGGGGATGTGTCATCTCTGAGAAGTCTTTGCTGTAATACCAGAAACAACTCAATTTACTTTATATTTCTGTATAGAAAGAATAGGAAAAGTTTGGAGTCTTAGGCGAGATCAAACTTTGCGCCTATCATAAATAAAGGCAAATCATGAATGACAGATTTTTAAAAAAGGATTAAAAGGACAAGAAGAACACTGAACTCATCTTAAACATGTGATCAGGTTACTCTGTCGTGACATTTGAAATTGATGATTTGGCAGTTAAGTTTTTAAAGTTCTTCCTCTTATATCACCCACCCCTTGAATTGCAAAGTGTCTGAGAAACTGCCTAACGGTGAACGGATTTCTCTACGATGTCGTCCTTGCTATTTTAGTTGGATGAATTCAACTGGGGATGTTGGTTGTACTTTTTATTCTCACTTTCCCTTGAAAGCAGTTTCCCTTGAAAGATTGAATAATAATAACCATAAAATTGAATAATTATTGGAAAGTACCAATTTGCGAAAGAGGTCTTGCTTTATTAATTTAATACGTGGCAACATTCTTCAAATTTAAGTGTAATTTATGCAGCGAAATGGGAAACGATCAAAATGGGGCAATCCAAATAAAACCTTAGAAAATGATAAAACATATAAGAAAAGTGATACGGAACCTTCTAAAGGTTCTTAGTGTCCTACTTCACCAAACAAACTATTGTGAGATGAATGGGCGGGGGTGAGGAGGGCACCTAAAACAAAAGACTTCCTTTCTCCACTCCCTTTTCCTCTGTTTCTTTTGCCAGAGCTTGTTGCAAACTCTTGGAAACATTGTTTGAACATAATACATTTGGATACTTTTATTCTTCCAGGGACTGTGCCGGGTGGTGCCTAGAGCTGACTGCTGTTGAGTAACAGAAAAAGAGACGTATAGACCCTTCAAGAAATGAAAAGAACAAAGTTACCCGACCCGAGGAGGTTTTGAGTAACAAAAAAGTAAAAGGCACTTTACTTAAAGGCACAGCTTTGGCTCCGTGCTTGGTAGCTGAGAGATGGCTTGCATTGCCTCCGGTTTCTAAAAGACCACAAGGAGTACCGCTATACGTTACAGGGCTCTAAGTTGGGAGCGTTATTCTCGGATTGATTCTGCTCCACGAAAGCAGTGATTGCTAAAAGCCGAGTGCCCGCAGCAGCACGCACCTCGGCTGCCTTTCGCGTCCTCCCTTTCAGAGCATCCAGAGAAAGCTGGGAGCTCAGAACCTGAAGGGAATCCTGGACCGGCAACCTGACTCCGCTCGCTGCCGATTGGCCCGCGCCCCGAAGCCCGCCCCCGCGGCCGGGGCGGCCTTTGCACCAGGACCCGCCCCTCGGCCCTGGGAATCGCCGCCTGGCAGGCCGGCTGTGCCTGCCAGTCAGCCCGAGTGGCGGAGGCCCTCTGCTCGGAGCTCCGCCCCCTCCCCCCTAATTGATATTATTGGAGTGTGGAGCAAGCGGCCGGTCTGCAGTCGGAGACTTGCAGGCAGCAAACACGGTGCGAACGAACAGGAGGGGGAAAAAATAAAAAAAAGCTGAACGTGGAGCAGCCGGCCGGAGATCGAGCAGGAGAATCGATGCGAAAAGCGCAATAAAAAAGAACCCACTTCGGAGCAAACAGCATTTAAAAAGCTACGAATCAACTGAAACCTAAAATAAAACCTGCTCATGCACCATGGTTTTTCAAACTCGGCACCCTTCATGGATTATTTTATGCTACATCTGGCTGCTCCGCTTTGCACACACCGGGGAAGCGCAGGCTGCAAAGGAAGGTAAGGTGATGGGAAAGCAAAGTTTGTTCTGACTTATTTATTTAGCTGTCTACCTGCATGAGCCGGCTCGTCCGCGGGGCTGCCGGCCGCGCCTCCGGCGCGGGGCGACCCTCCCCCGCCAGCTCCCCGCCCCCTCACCGCTCCGGCTGCTCCCGGCCGGCGAGCGGCAAGCGGGGCCACTCCGAACCGCCTTCAGCCCCTCGCCCGGGGCCGTCCGCCCGACGGGAGTGGGATTTCTGGCGCAGGCAGTCCGGAGGGCGTGAGCAGCAACGCAGAGCGGCGGGGTGGAGTGGGGTGGTGGGGGGGATGACCAGCGAGCTCATCCTCTAGGATCCCAGGCGGGTCAGATCTCTTCCTCTAGAGCTCTGCTCTTCCTCCTCTCGGTGCTCGCCTCCGGTGGGGTAAGCTGCGGCCGGAGTTAGTCGGGGACTGGGGAGTGCAGCTTCTAGCGTCCTGGACAGCCCGGCGGCGAGCAGCTGGTGTCCCGAGCCTTCCCAGAGGGGCCGTGACTTGTGTGTGCTCCGAACGCTCGGGTTACTAATGAAGTGTTCACTGCGTCGGAGGAGGAGGCGCGGGCCTGCGGTTGGCGCTCGGCCGCCGGCGCGGAACAATAACGCCGCGGAGGTGAAGCGAGAGAGCGGTGCGCGCCCCGCGGCGGGGACGTCTCCATTCAGCGCGCGCGGCGCGCGGATCCTGGCGGCCGCGCGGACAGCCGGAGCCCTTCTGGCTCGGCCGGGCCGGGGAGGCAGGGGACGGGCTGGGGCTGTGCAACTAACAAGATGCCGCCTGGGCGACTAGAAGTCCCCAGCATCTGCCCGGCAGTTGAGTCGGAGCGGTCAGACCTTGCGAAGGACCTGGACCCTGAAGGCTAGTTCTGGATGAAGAGAGCAGGTTTCATTTGGGCGGCCAGATACGCCTGTCTATGGTTATTTATTTATTTATTTATTTATTTTTCTTCTCCTTTGAACCACTGGCAAGGTAAAATACCTTTCGGTGCCTGTAGTTGGAGCTGGGGAAAAATAAATCCTCTCAATGGAAATGTCTTGCTTCTTGAGCAATGTCACAATCTCCCTCCCCCCCCCCCCCCCACCCCTTGCCTGGTCTTCCAGACTGTAAATCTAAGGTTGATTTCCCGATATTTAAAAGCAGAATACTAATAATTACTTGCCCCCGAAGTATGGAGAATGGAGGAATCCGTTATCAGATTTAGGTCATCGTGGCGATGCGGGGGGGGGGGGGGGAGGGGGGAGGGGTTTGTGTTAGATACTGGTTCTTGCTTCGTCTATCCCTGAAAACTTAGTGATTTAGTGCTGCCTTTTTTTTTTCATTCTTTTCGCTCACCCCTCTTCTTTCACTTAAACCATACCCCCCCACCCCAACGCCTTGTCCTACTTCTTGAGACAGCCTGACCTTCTGACCCCAGTTTCCACATCTGCAACCAGTGTTGACGCTGAACCCATTCACAGAAATTTTCAGAAAAAAACCATGACTCTGGCTGTCGGTTACGCGTTAGCCTAGGAAGCGACGTCGGCCAGAAACACCCACCCATACACACACCAAAACGCACGTTTCTATTTGCACGACATTAGCGATTAGGAACATTCAGTCCTGGAACCTCGTACTGATTGCTCCGGAATAGCGGGACCTGAGGAAAAGTTTGCACCGCCGCGGCGAAGCCGGGCGCGCAAGCTCACGCAGACCCGGCAGGAGTTTGAGCTATAAATAACTGCATCACTAGGGGGAGAGGTTCCTGCAGCCAGAATGTCTCGCTCGCTTGCTTTTCTCTTCTGGGTGCAAGATACGTGAAGAGGATTCTGATTCTAGGAGGCTGAATTCTTTAAATGCAGAAGCGAGAGGTTTAAAAGGTGGGCGGGAGGGCGAGTGCGCCCCGCTTCTCAGTGGTGACGCTCCCAGCACGCAGCGGCGATCGAGAGCTGCGGTTGTGGGAGCGAGCAAGCCCCGAGGGGCGCCGCGGCACCCAGGGGCGAGCGCTAGGAGCCGCGTCGCGCAGGTGCCAGGCCTCCCCAGGGGTGCCTGAGGGTGGCTGGAGGAAGATGCGGGACCTCCTTCCTCCACTTTCCTCAAACATACTCTCTGGGGAGGTCAGTTCCCGCTACTGGGAGCGCATGTATAAGTCAGAGTCTGACGCTTGGAGGCGAAGTGCAGCTGCTGTTTTTCCTCTTCGTAAATGCCGCCGCCGCCGTCTCTCTCTCAGAGGAGACGCTTCCCGAAAGCCTCTCTCCTCCTCCCGGCTCCTTCTGGAGCTAGGGCGCCACCGGCTCCCTAGAGTATCCAAGTCTGGCGGAGGCGTAATGGATGCTCGGCGCGGCGGGCGCGCCGGTCTGGCAGCCCCTGCCCCGCCCCACCCCGCCGGGGGCCCCGCCCCGGCCGCCGCCGCTGCCCGCGCGGCCGGTGGCTGGCTCGGCCCGGGCGCGCCCTGCGTCTTGCCCCTTGCTTTTACCCCCCGCGCGGCAGGGCGCGGAGTCCCCGAGCCTGGGCCTGGGCGCCCCACGTCCGGGTCAGCAGCCCGGCGACGCCTCCGTGGGCGTGAGCGGAGGATGGCTCTCTGTGCTCTGAGCTGGAAGGCAAAAGCGCGCACTTGCGAGTTTGTCCAGAGAGCGGACAACGCCGAGACACTGATCACTTTAGAGCTGCTTCTGATTAAGCGCTCAGGGGCTAGATTCGGTTTTGTTTTTATTTGTTAGTTTGTTTCCCTCTTAACTTGTTTGCGGCCACCACCCCTCCGTGGTCCCCTGTCCCCACCCCGCAGGCTGTGCTGAGGGGTAACAGAACCGCAGTAAACAATCATCACATTGCTTGTTTCACTCTCCAGAATGACTCTCGAAGGTCACCTGGGTTTAAAATCCACTTGTCTCTTGTCAGTGCAGAAGACAAAAATAATAGTGATAATAAATCATCTCAAAAGGAACCCGGAACCCATGTTTGGTTGTGCTTCGTCCCTGTTGCTGAGGATAAAAACAAAATAAACTTTAAAAATTACTTTATATAAATTTACTAGTCCAACGATTTATTGATGTTCCAAGTGCGAAATACAACTGGGTATTTTGAAAGTGTGTTTTTTTCCCCCCTTATCTGAAAGAGAGTCAAGTGTTTGTGACCGACGTTTGTGCTTTCATGGTCTTCCCAAGAGTCTTAAGTGTAAAACATTTTTGCAAAAAAGTATCTCTGTGTCTTTCGGTTTTCAGTTGCAGAGAATAACCTTGACTAGAGTGAAGGAGTTGAGCACATAGTCAATGTGTTCCTTTGTTTTCTTAGCGTAGCAAATTTCCATTACCTTTGAAATATACTTTTTTCCCCCTCTAGTGATTATTTGAAAGTTCATATAAGCATGTATTTTATTTAATTCTAAGTTTTAACATTTTGCTGAGGTTGATGTTAAGCACATTTACAAACCTGGAAATATATTCAGTATTATTTCTGAACAAATTGATACATTTGTTAAAATGCTGTAGTCAGGAATATTTTTAAAGAGTAAAAACTCATAACTGAATCAGTTTGAGCAAAGAGTGAATGCGTTAGGAGGGTAATTGTCTTAAAAAGCAATAAACCATATTGAATTGGAAGTATGATATATATATTAATATATAACATTTTAATACATTACTTTATGTTGATACTACCAGGAGCATTTGTTTCACATATATAAATTTAAATGAATTGTTTATGCTTTTTGATAATATGAAAGTGGAATACAACTGTTTTTAAAAGTCAAGTCAGGAATAAAGTCAAGTCAGAGTTTAAATATACCATTTTGAGAATTAGCTAATGCTTTGAAATATTTGGAAATTAAAAAAAAAATAGAAATATTGAAAACAGATGTTTGACTAACCCATAAATATATCTTGTGAATAATGGGCGATTTATTTTCCTCATGATGACATTGCTTGATACAGTTTCCTGTTATATTAATTTTGGCTTAAGAGAAGACACTGTGTGTGGAAAAGTTTTTGAAAAATAAACTCCCAATTCTCCAAGGCACGAGGAAAAACTTTGGGCAAATATCACAAATTAGTGACTGACTGAGGGCTAATAAGGAATTACATTTTATTATGTCTATGTCAATATACTTGACAAAATATGGAGTGCTCAATGATTTATAAAATTCTTTATAACATGTAATTACTATGAAATCAATATACCTCATATCATTTTTTATCCTTACTTTCATGCTCCTTTTCAGTTTTTAGATTTGTTTTAATATTTTAATTGAAAAACCCCAAACGTAAAATGGTGTTGTAACATCTTTTCTCCCTAAGAAAGGGGGATATACTGGTATCAGGTGGGTATTCAGGTCATCATTCATTCACATAGATAACATTATAAATAATGTTATTTAGATTACATTATAGATAGATAACATAAATAGATCGATAACATTATAAATCTTAAATCATAAGTGATAATTATATAAAAATTAGATTCACTTTAATAACTTTTACAAATTTGTTTAAATTTTTCATGTAACATTTGGAAATAAAACTTTCTTTTTCAGTACTACTGCTGGATTCTAAAGCACAACAAACAGAGTTGGAATGGATTTCTTCTCCACCCAATGGGGTAAGTGCATCTCCTCACAGAATACATATCACCATTTATTTTAGCAAGAAACACAACCTTCCCCTTCTCCCCCTGAATGGAATTATTCATGTTCTTTATATTTACACTGTTTTAATTCCAAGTATCTTGTTCAAAATTTTGTGGTATTACAATGAGACATTGAGTTCTTTCAGTAGGGAAGGTCTACTTAGTACTTGGGGAAATGGCTTAAAAAAAAATCTTATACCCATAATCTTTTGAGTTCTTATTGTGAGAGGAATTATATCTCAGTTTCCATGCTATAAATGCTAACTAATTACAGGGAACGTTTCTTTCACAAACTCACTTAAATCTCTTTAGTTGCTTTATACTTCTTAGTATAATCACTAGGTAGGTTGTATGTAGTTCTTTAAAACAGTATGTGATCTGTTTCTTCTTTTAAAAAGTTTTAGCATCATTGAAAATATACCTTAAAAGATAACTAAAACTGTTATGTGCTCAATATTTTATGTTGGAATTTGGTGTAAAAATCCAAATTTTTATCATGTGCTCTCTGCTGTTATTAATCTGAAGTGATGGCAGAGCATATACATATTGTAGTAAAAATCTGCTATAACAAATATGAGGAAAAGGTGTACAATAAAAATCTATGAAAACATAAGTAAACCCTAAAAATATTCTGACCGTTGCATTTCACATATCTGGAAAGGTATATTACTTACTTAAATTTAGCTCAATGTCTTTGTCTTTAGGTCTTATTTTAATTGTGAGAGAGAACACATACTTCATCCCTTATTGAAGGAAGAGGCTCTGAGAAATGAGAGTATGCAGCTCATTGTTACTTAAGTTGGTCTTTGGTACAGTGAGAAATCTGGAGTCAAAGAGCATGAAGTATAAGTGAGGATATAAAAAGTGTAACAGATTTTGCAAAGAGAAGAATGAAAGTCTAAAAGGGATTTTTGAGTATAAGAAGAACATAAAATCAACATGTCATGAACTGGAAGTCAGTTTAAGAATGCAAAATGTGAACACTGCCATTCTTAAAATATTCAGATTTTTCAGCAATTAATATTTGAGAGATTGTTTAAGATCATATTGCAGTTATCTGTATTGGTCAGATTAAAGTATGAAAAGTGACACATTTTACAGATTAAATATAAAAAGTGCACTGACTTTAAGGTAGGAATGTCATACTTTTCTTGTAACTGGAATAGTTTCCATGAGTAAAATAATACACATTATAGGAAGACATTCACAATAAAAAAGAAACACCTTTCTTACCAATGACAGATGTAGCACATTTTCTACCATCCATCAATTAAAACAAATAGAGATAGAAGATGGTTTTTATCTCTAAGGAGAAGTAAACTGATGTAGGATTGTAGTGATTATAGTATTTCATCAATGTAATATACAAAATGAAAAATTATGACTGTCTGTGTTCTCTTTGACTCAAATGGGCATTTTATCAGTCCAAAGTATCTTAACAGTTAACCCTACATATCTGTAGGAATCAATAGATAATATTAGGGAATGATGATTGACGATGTGTTTTATATATGAAATGGATTGGCTTGCATGTGATTAAATATCTAACAGGACATAGTGTTATTAAAGTATGTTTCTAGAAAATACTTTCATGAGTATACCATAAAATTACAGTATCTGAACTAAGACTTCTTTCCCAGTGGTGTCATTTGTAGAAATGATTGTGGTCTCTTAGAAAAGTGAAAGAATAAAACAGGAGTTGTGTTAAATGCATTTGTGTAGTCTCACTATTTGCTATATATACAATAGTTGTCCTGAAGTTTTCCCCTCTGGAATACATTTTTAAATAAAAATTAAAATTAACTTGGTTTCATAGGTCGTGAAATTGATTTTTCGTACATACAACAAAGTAATATGATTGTTCTTGAAGTTAGAAACAAGAAACGTTGAGACATATATACTTTTATAATAATTAGCCTTGGTTTCTTCAAGCCGGGAAATTGTTAAAAAGAGCACATTTATCTTTGGAGCTTTTGATTTCTTGGTAGATATCATTATTAGCGTGACTTCTTTTAATAATTTCGATCTAACTAAGAGACTAAAATCTACCCATCCAAATGGATGAATTTAGGTATATTTGGCTAAGTGCCATTTAGACAGATTATAAGCAGCTAACTGAAACAAAGGGAAACATGCAATCATTAATAGTCAGAAACTCAAGTTGTGTTGAGTAAAACCTGCACGTGATAGTGGGTTCTTTGCTGCATTTGAGGAGCTTTGATACGTATAATAAGAATGTAGCAAATATATAATGTCATGTAAGAAATTTCTGAATTACAGCATTTTGTTGTCAGTCATAGTTTTCTGAAAAACAGTTTTAACAGTAGATATTAATATTTTAGAGTATTTTAATAAATTGATTCTCTGATCAAGTTTTACAAATAAAATTCATTGCCGCATGCTTATTGGTTTGTTTTCCTATCTGCTTTACTTGAAACGATGGGTTAAAAAGTGTATTGCTGTGTGACTTTGGATTCGAATACTAACATATTTTCATATTTAGCATTGTATAGTGGGGAAATGATAACAGGTAGATGGTGATTTCACTATTATGGTAGCCTAAATATAAAGTGGTAAGTTTTGTAATAATGGTAAGAAAGGACATAATAAAACGGTCATTTTAGACTATTAAGACTGTTTTAAGTGCAAGGAATTTATTTGCTAACGAGCAAATAGATAGTATCATACATGGCTTACTAATCTTTAAATTGTTGCAAACTCTTCTAAACTCATTATTTTCCCTTTTCATGAAAATATATATTTTCTGTAGTATATATTACATCAGCAGATGAATGGACATTTTTAAATGTGCTATTTTTCCTGTCATAAAGCCTATTACTGAAGTATGATCCAGCATGCTGATTTGCCATGTACATTTGATTGTCTATTGAAAGCAATTTATTTATAAAGATGAATCATGCTTTTTTAACTACTTATTTATAGTTGGGTGGCATATGTACAATATTATATATAACGCTGCAATAAATAAATAGCTATGTAAATGTTACTGCCTTATATCTCATTTTGAAAAGATTGTAGAAGATTTCACATTATGAATATCAACATGTTGTGGAATGCTTTTACATTTCAGAGCACTCTTGGCATTTTCTTCCCTGTGTTTTTAGGTACTCTAAGTTTAACATCAACACTTAAAATGTCAACTGAGTTCTCAAAAATTCTGCCATGTATCCATATACATATGCATTAAATGGAAATTTAAGTAATTGTGTTGTGCGCTTAGTCTATAAAAATTATAATCTCAATGGAGACTATAGACATAAGCAAACACGTGAAAAAGAAACACTAATGCACCAGCAAGCAGATATTAAACAAAATGAAATATTTATTGTATGTGCAAACAACGCAAGCACCCTGAACGATGTTCAGCCACCGGATGAAGCTGAGCGGAGAGTCCTGTATTCTCAGGTTACAGTGTTTGCCAGGGCAAGAATCTACCTAACTCTTTCAAAGACCACCATTTGTGCTGTGCTAAAGGTTCCTGGTTTACTGTCAAAATAAACATGCTATTATTATTATTATTATTATTATTATTATTATTATTATTATTTGCTGAATGACTGATAACCTTTTAAATGCATTTTACAGTGGGAGGAAATCAGCGGTTTGGACGAGAACTATACCCCGATCCGAACGTACCAGGTGTGCCAGGTCATGGAGCCCAACCAAAACAACTGGCTGCGGACTAACTGGATTTCGAAAGGCAATGCACAAAGGATTTTTGTAGAATTGAAATTTACCCTGAGGGATTGTAACAGTCTTCCTGGAGTACTGGGAACTTGCAAGGAAACCTTTAATTTGTACTATTATGAAACAGACTACGACACTGGCAGGAATATAAGAGAAAACCTCTATGTAAAAATAGACACCATTGCTGCAGATGAAAGTTTTACCCAGGGTGACCTTGGTGAAAGAAAGATGAAGCTTAACACTGAGGTGAGAGAGATTGGACCTTTGTCCAAAAAGGGATTCTATCTTGCCTTTCAGGATGTAGGGGCTTGCATAGCTTTGGTTTCTGTCAAAGTATACTACAAGAAGTGCTGGTCCATTATTGAGAATTTAGCTATCTTTCCAGATACAGTGACTGGTTCAGAATTTTCCTCTTTAGTCGAGGTTCGAGGGACATGTGTCAGCAGTGCAGAGGAAGAGGCGGAAAACTCCCCCAGGATGCACTGCAGTGCAGAAGGAGAATGGTTAGTGCCCATTGGAAAGTGTATCTGCAAAGCAGGCTACCAGCAGAAAGGGGACACTTGTGAACGTAAGTAATATGTGTTATTAAAATTCCACTTTGCCTTTTGTTCTATTTCAATATCAGAGCTTGTGAGTGATAATAGTTATTTAAACAAGTGAGTTTGCGCCACACCAGCCTTCCGATTCAGCAGATCTTAAGCAAAGTCACTACTGAACTATCAGTGATTCCCCACAGTGATAGTTGCACTAATGGTATGCAATAAATATTGGCAATAATAGCATTTGTTGCTAAGATTTAATTTGCCCTATGCTTGACCTAGAAGTCAACAGTTGCACATTGGTCTATGAGATTTAAGAGAGGAGACTGAGCAGAATGAGGTGTGATATTAATCAGGATTCAGTGATAGGGTATTGCTCCTATTTTGAAATCTGTATTGTCCGAACTTGTGAGTAGCAGAAGAAAGGACGTTAAGGGGGCTGCTAACAAGACCTCTACTGGCAGGGCACCTACAAATACATTTCTAAACTTTCAGAATATTTTTTTAATAAATACTAAAATTTTGATACAAAAATCATCAAATTTCACTTGATAAATCTCCGAGGTTACTTCTGCCAAAGCCGTTTCTCTTTTTTGGACTAAATAATAAAGCGAGTACTTTCCTGATAAGTCATGTTATAGTGGACCACATTTTTGTGGAAGTCGGCCAAAGTAAAGCTGTAGTTATTGTAATACCTCAGTTGGACGTTTTCTATGTTTTGAAACAAAAACAGCATACAAATTAGTGAACCTTTTCCTTTGTTTTGTAAAACTGGATTTTCTCTTCTTTAGTATTTTGTAGTCATCATAATTGGCCAGTATTTTTCTACTTAAAACTATGTCACATGGACCTTCAAAATTGACAGATACTTTTCCGTTTGTGGATATCCTAAATATATTCTATAGTAATGTTATATTATTTTTTTTTAATTTTTTTTTCAACGTTTATTTATTTTCGGGACAGAGAGAGACAGAGCATGAACGGGGGAGGGGCAGAGAGAGAGGGAGACACAGAATTGGAAACAGGCTCCAGGCTCTGAGCCATCAGCCCAGAGCCCGACGCGGGGCTCGAACTCACGGACCGCGAGATCGTGACCTGGCTGAAGTCGGACGCTTAACCGACTGCGCCACCCAGGCGCCCCAGTAATGTCATATTATTTATGTATCTTTTAATTTATAAATTAGAAAAACATAGTGCATACCCAGAAATAACTTTCTATATATTCTTTGTACTTCAAAGCCAACAACATAATTTTAATAATTGAAAATCCTAGTTAATTTAGAGGGGACTGGATCTAACAGTAGTAACTTGCTATGTGCAGGCACTCTTCCATGTGCTTTGTATACACTAGTTCATTTAATGAGGTAGATTTCATTATCATGTCTGTTTTACAGAAAAACAAAATGGCACTATCAAGGGTAAATTGCTTGTTTGTTAGATACTTTAGGAGGTAGTATCTGTCTTAGCTTAGAATCAAATTCAAGGCATTCTGATTCCAGAGCCTAAGCTTTTAGCAACAATATTGACCTGGCTTCTAACACAAACCAAGGAGAATCCTCTCAAATATTCTGTTTCATTGCTGAACTCAGATGTCTTGCTCTTAATAATTTGGTATATAAATTATATATACCATAAAATTCTCATGCTAATAGAAAAATTAAAGAAATATAGTTTAAAAAATATTTAGATCTGTGTTGTCCAGTACAGCCACACATGACTTTCAGGGTCTAAAAAATGGCTATTCTAAATTGAAATGTGCTATAAGTATAAAGTGCACCCTGGCTTTCACAGGCTTAGTATAAAAAAATAAAAAGAATGTAACATATCATTAGTAATTTTTTATGTTGCTTACATGTTGAAAGAATCATACTTTAGATATACTGGGTTAAATAAAGTGCAATATTAAAATTAATTTTAATTGTTTCTTTTTTACTTTTTTTAATGTGACTACTAGAAATTAAAAACTTTCATACGTAGTTCGCATTATATTTCCTTTGGACACAATATTTAGATGGAGTAACTGAGCAAATATATTTTTCTATCCTGATTGAAGAGTTAAATACTTAATCGCCAGCATGTAAAACACCAAGGTCCCCAGCACTCAATTTTCATCCATGATCTAGCTGATATTGTGAGGTGAACTCAAGGCAAAACAAACAGATGCTATAGGTTCAGGTCCTATAGACCAGTTTAGCAACTTCCTTTGATACCCTCCTGAAGGAGTCAAAAGTGTCTTATGATCTGTCCTCTTTCCCTATCCCTTACACTGGTAGAATTTCTTATTGAGGAGATCATTCTACAGGTTCCATACATGTGGAAATCAAAAACTGATGAGGACTCGTCAGTACTAGTAGGTGGAATGCTAACCACCGGGAAATTATAGAATATTCCTAGTAAACTAATCAATTCAGTGAAAGGCACTGTTCTTATCGACTGGAAGTTAACAACAATTACTTAAAAATAACTTTAATAAGAAAATTTAAGATTATTGTAGTTTAGCTGTAAAAGCAGCCACTTTGAGTAGTTATACAGATTATGATGGATGTGAAAGTGGAATATAAACTTTTGCGCAATTAAAAATGGGAAACATAATAGAACAGGAATATATAAAAAAATGCCCAATTAAATTTGTCTAGGAAAAATCTAGGAAACAACATTATAATTCTGCTGTTTTAAGGCTTAAAGATTTTTAGAGAAAATTATTGTATTTTTTGAATCATTTTGTGTAATTTAACTCAAATGATTTCTGCATGCATTTATTTGTGAAAAACAAACAGGAACTGTTTGATTTCTATACTTAAGAATATAGGATTTAGTAAGAAAAGGAGTCTTTAACTCCAATAAAGACATTTACCATGACGAAAACACTTCCAATTTCTTCCAAACTGGCAAAATAATATCATTAAATGTGGTACTATTAAAATTATTCATATTTATTTATTTTGGTTTCAAGAATTGGAGCCACATTTGAGTACCAAAATCATTGTCACCTGCAAACCACACTAAGGTAATTGAAATAAAGTAAAATTACCTCACTGTCATCTACATTAATCGTGCATTAGGTATTAGGTGGAATTAGGTATTAAAATGAAGAGTTCATTAAAAAAAAAATGTGATTAGTTAAGATGCCTCCTTATGGTTCAGTTGAAAGTGCATGTGCGCACCGTTGTGAGTCAAGTAAATTGTTTATCACATAGCTTTCTTAATTTTTAACCTTGGTGATGTTGACAAAGGAATTAAAGACCTTATACTTAACTATGCCACTATGTTCATTTGCAAAAACACTTCCCTTCTTGGCATAATTCCAGTGCATTGCTGTGAGAGTACTTGCCGCTGGACTCAATCCAGGCCTGCCTTTATAGTATTTCTCCTGTTTCCTTTCAGTGATCCTGTTAAGAGTTTGGAAACAAATTCCAGTTCCATATTGAGAAAAACTGAAGTGTTTGGGAGAGGATGCTAGTGGGTCCCTAGCCAAATGAGGGTAGTTAGCCACTTAAAGGCAAGTTTATCAAGGCACTTGGTAGAGTGGAAGTCCATGGTGATATTTGTTAGAGTATAATTTGCAGTACGAACAACTGTGAAAACTGATCACAGTTTGGATCTGTTGATGTAGAGCTTTTTTTTCTTCATGATTTTGAAAAAAAGAACTCTATTTTGGGAACCACTTGTTTCTCAACCATACTAATATATGGAAAACTTCTAATTCTTCGTGATAATGTTATTATGAAGACATCTCTTCAGTTGGTCAGCAAGCTTTTATTGTCAAAAAATCATTTAAAAGAAATTTACCATGACTTGTCACAACCTCTATGCAAACTAGAAGATTATATTATATTTTACATATATAAATATATTCAGAAGACTAATAAATTATATTCTGAAACATATTTTGAAATTTTTGGAACTTTTGTATAATTTGATTTCATTTAAAAAGTAGAACAGTATTTGTCAAAGTGTGGAGTGTAGTATTATAACTTGGATTTGTATGGGCGATGGGCAGTTTACAATGAACAATCATGTTCATTTTACTGTTTAGCTCTTATCACATTACTGAGTGGTGGAAAGTATTATTTTTTCTCTCTTTTAACATATGAAGGAACTGAAATTCAGGGCTTTTACTATGTGAGAAAATTGGGTAACAATCCAGTATCCTGTTTATCAGTTCAAGGCTTTTTTTTCCCGCTATACCATGCTGCATACTAAAAATTTGTCCTGGGATTCAGCCAGTGGATTTTAGTTACTAAAGAAATGGTAGAACTATTCTAAGTAAGGTGACCATATGTCTAGTTTGCCCGGGATGATTGTTCTATTAACACCGCTTCTCTTTTGCTTTCAAAAGTGTGATGAAATGATAAACTATGATAAACTACACGGTCACCCTAATTGTAAAAAATCATTGGATGTAATGCAGTTTACAGGCACCTATATCAGATCATAGAGATGTAATCTACTTGCATTATTTTTATATTGCTTAATTTTGATTTTCTAAATTAACCCAAAAATTTAAGCACTGCCTTTAATGATTCTAATGGAAAGGGGAATTCAAATAATTGTAGATTTCTAATTTTTATTATAAGGAATTTCCCTCATAGTTACTTCTTGGTATTTTATATTAATATGTTGACAGGTGTGTCATTATTTTATGAATGTATAATTTATGGGCATATAACATATATCACTGAATAAATTAAAACATTTATTCAATTTGAAAGCATTGGTAATATTAAAATCTGTGTGTGTTGATTATATTTTTGAAATCCATGTGTTTTTTCCACAGAAAAGTAGCATGTAATTTGTGCCATCCCTTTTCATGATAACAAATGAGGCTTTGTAATATATCGTGTTTATCATCAAATATATACAGAAAAGTGAGATACACTACAGGGTTAATAGCTCAGATGTAGAGTCACAGAGTTTTCAAATTCTGGCTCTACAACATACCAGGTGTGTAAACTAGGACAACCTCTGTAAGCCTTAATTTCCTTAAGTATAAAATGGGGCTAATAAAAATAGTTCCTCCTGCATAGAGTTCTTGTTAGAATTGAATGAAATAATGCACGTAAAAACCCTAAGAATAGTATCTGGGACACAGCAAATAATCAATGAATGCTTGCTATTATCTTGTTATTAATAATGCAACAAGGTGTTTGCTAAGTAAAGAAATCTCATGGCAATGAGTGAATGAGAATAGATCTCACAGGCCACAAGTAGTTAAATATCCTTTAAGCCAGTAATCTCATGCCTGGTAATTTACTGAAGGAGATATTTCAGTGAAAGAAAAGAATCTTTTACATAACCTCTTCTTCCTCCAGCCATGTATATGATTTGAAATTAGAAATAACCTAAATGTCCAAAGTTAAGTGCATCACCTTGATTGAACTTAGTTCTTAAAATATCAGCAATGTGATGTAGGAATTTTAAATTACTCTCTATTAATAATTTTGAATGAAAAATAAAGAGTAAAATTTTGTAGACACTGACATTTAGAATATGCAAGATATGCATAGGGTAAAAAATAGATACAAGCATAAATAGCATAATCAATGTGTCAGATTGGTGGGCTCCTGGGTGATCTTTTGTTTTCTGCATTTTTAAATTATTTGGCACATTAACTTTTTTTTTTTTTTAACAGTTTTAAGTTATGTGTAACCTGGTATTTCATACAACAATACCTTGAATTGTGTCTTGAATATATGGGTTTTTTTTTAACGTTTATTTATTTTTGAGACAGAGACAGAGCATGAACGGGGGAGGGACAGAGAGAGAGGGAGACACAGAATCGGAAGCAGGCTCCAGGCTCTGAGCCATCAGCCCAGAGCCCGACGCAGGGCTCGAACTCACGGACCGTGAGATTGTGACCTGAGCTGAAGTCGGACGCTTAACCGACTGAGCCACCCAGGCGCCCCGAATATATGGGTTTTTAAATTAAATTAGCATCTGTGTAAAATACAGGGCTCAGGTGATAGAGCAGTAGTAAATAGAAGACATAGTTTAAATAATTTAAAGGGTATATTCAAGGCATTCAACAAAAACAGGTAATAGATTTTGTTTGCTTTCTAGTTAATAGATGGCAAGAGCTTGTTTCAAGTGTTTTACATGTATTAATCCATTTAGTTTCAGAGAAAGATTTACTAACTTATTTAATCCAGTAGGTAGGCACTGTTATCACCCTGTTTAAAGGACAAAAAATACTCCTACTGAAGTATTACATTATATACCTACGCTAAATTATATCTATAAGATGCATATATATATACAAGATACATATATGTACGGTTACATATACATATGATATATACATGCACACACACACACACACACACACACACACACACACACTTTTATGTAAGGAAACCAAAGCACAGGGAGAAGTGGTTTAAGTATCCATAACCTCAGAGTTGTAGCCTGCTGTTGACCAAGGTGGTCTGGTTCTGGAATCCTTGCCCCTCACCAATATAGTCCCTACCTCTTTACAGATGGGCAGTTAATCTATCACAAAGTCTTTTTATAAAAATAAACATTCTTCCAGGATATTGAAAGGTGCTACAAATCTGAACATTTTCTTTTGTTTATAATATCAAAATATTTAATATCTCTGTCTTTCCCAGTACACTAAATATATCATCTGCTTTGCCAATATCTTTTGTATCCCGGTTCTTTTTTTTTTTTTTATGTGGCAGACAGGATGCACATTTGTCAAGCACAACATAGATAGTATTACTTTATTAATCAGAAAATTTCAGGCTTCTTATTACCAATAAAAAATTCCCTGTTTCCTATCCTGGCATTTAAGTCCTCCAACTTGACCCTAATCTTCTTTTTTAACATTTGCTCTCATATTTATTGTACTTAAAGCCCCTGTTCCCCTGCCTGGAACTGGTCTGTCATTCTACAGATATTTTTATGATGCCCTATTATTTTAACATTTGGCCCCAAATAAACAGGAAAAAAAGTAAACTATCATGGCCTCTCACAATTACCTATTGTATCTCAATCCTGCACATTCCCGACTTCTTCAATGGCCTCTGTCTCCCAAATTCTGATAAAGTTACTGGTAGTGACACTCTCCTGGGACTTACCTTGACTTCCTTCTTCTACCTGCAGTGCCACCTCCCTGTCTCAGCTCCTTGAAATTTTGCCTTTCCTTACAATTGCAAATTAAATGACTTATTCCCTGTTTGATCATCTCTTCTTGTGGATACTTATAAGTACTTTGCCCTTTCCCTATGGGAATCATCATACGCAATCTGATTTTAATCCTTATTTGAAATTCCTTTTACAGCTTCTGAGCTTCTTAACAACCAAAACTTACTTAGCGTTTTCTACTACTGACCATAGTACCCAACTAGCTCAGTTCTTGTATCACCTTAGTCTTCCAATAAATGTCTGTCACCTTTCTTAGCCTTAAATCATATGAGTATGGAGGACTCTTTGTTATATTTTGTTCTCATAGCATATAGCAAGATAATATGCTAATAATTAGAAAACCTGAACAGAAGACTGCTCCAGATATGGAATTTATTTCTCTGAAAATAATATATAACTATTTACATTTATTCATTGTCATATTCCCATTCTCTCTTTGTCACTTTGTGTGTCTTTCAGTTTCTCTGTTTCCCTCCTCTAATGAAATGAAAGCCATTTCACCCTTGTTACTAATATCTATGTCTTGAGAAAGAGAGGATTTTATGAGCCTGGTAACATTTTCTAAAGTAAGAAGGTCTTGGGGTGCCTGGCTGGCTCAGTGGAAGAGTGTGCAACTCATGATCTTGGAGTTGTGAGTTCAAGCCCCACATTTGCTGTAGAGATTACTAAAAAAAATAAAGTCTTTAAAAAAATAAAATAAGGTCTTTTTTTTTTTTTAAATGTTTTTACTTATTTTTGAAGGAGAGAGAGACAGAGTATGAGTGGGGGAGGGGCAGAGGGAGAGGGAGACACAGAATGGGAAGCAGGCTCCGGGCTCTGAGCTGTCAGCACAGAGCCGGACGCGGGGCACGAACCCATGGACTGTGAGATCATGACCTGAGCCGAAGTCGGATGCTCAACTGACTGAGCCACCAGGTGCCCCTAAAATAAGAAGGTCTTGAAGTATATTTATGTTTATCTTATATGGGAAAGTGACTTTTGTTATAAGATTATTTTTCTTCCAAATTATATATTTAAATATTATCTTACATTACAAAACCAAACCAAATAATAGAAACCTGAGACATCCATCCTTAAGCTAGTATTGTACTGTGTTCTATAAATCAGAAATTACATAAATTCAGTGTCATATCCAAATATATTTCTATTTGAGTTATAACTACATTACAATTTTTTTATACTCTTCTATTATTCACTGTCAGAAGCTTGTACTGCTTGTTTAAGGCATTTTTTGAATAGGTTAACGTGCATAGATCTGGAATGAATGCCATCTCTTTGCTCCTCTCCCACAGGGTCTTTTTATAGAGTAGCTACTGTTACTAGTTTCTCCCGTCCTTTACAGAGATATTTGCTCATAATTCTTTAAAGATATGGAAAAATATCATTATCGTAGTTAAATTAGAGTCATATTGCAATTTCTTACTAGGACTTTGTAGACTTCACTTAAAATTATACCGCTTTTTGCTCGTCTTCAGTCATCTTTGTATGTGCCCACTGTGCATTGAACATGGTAAGTATTCAATAAATAAAGGACAGGCAGAAGGAAGATGTGAAGTGAGGAAAAAATAAGGAAGGAAGGAAATCTGAAATTAATGTACAGGATTTATCTTGTTATGATTGATATGACTTCAGAACATTTCTAATTGTCCTAACTTTGGCAAGTATGTGGTTAATCTTTTATATTTCCAGTGGAAGCTTAAATAATTGGCATTAATTTCTGGCAGGCAGTATCATAATACAAATCAATGGTACCTGAAAATTTTGAATTTGATTTTATTTATGTATCCAATTTCTAGCCATTTCCTCTAAGATTATTGTCACTATAATTATAATCTACAAGCTGTCTTATTTATGATGATATTGTGCATATTCACAATATTATTTTGTGCAACTAACAATATTATTCTCATGGGAGAAATTTGACCTAGCTGTATATTTGATGTTTTCCTCTATGTGTATAAAAATCTGATGCATGGATCAGAGAGGAAAATCTTAGAAAGCCTCTTTATTCTAATTTTCCTCATATTGAAGAGAATTTAAGCTATCCCATCCTCTGCAAAACATGCTACAAATTTAGTTTATGGAAGCATGTCTTTATTAGGGTATTCATGCAATGTTATGTGAAAATAGAAGGTTACATGCATATATAATTTGAGGTTTTAAAAAATTTGGTAGCAAAAGCAAAGCTTTTAGTTTAGGTCAAGTTAATTAATTATGTACATTACTTTTTGCTTTCTATCTGTGATGTCAACTTTGTTAAAAGCTATAGAATCTGTGCTATAGAATATATACGTCATGGTATTTTTTCCATATAACAGCATTTCATGAGAACACAGAATAATGCATACCTCAGTTGAAATAAATGGGTATTATTTCTCTCAAATTCTGTGGTCTTATAGAAGGTTTATTATTTAGTTTACTTTGTTTAGTCTGGGGTCAATGAATAACATAGAAAACCAGAGAAAATGCATTCTGGAATATAGGAGGTTAGAATTTTTTTTCATGGTTACATTTTTTTTTTGTGCTGTGGATTTTGAGCATTTACATTTCAAATGAAAAAATTACTTTTGATGATGATATTATCTCCTGCTTCTAATAGAAAATCAGGAGGCTTTGAAAGGACACATACTGTGTTTTATATTTTGTTTCATGTTTTACCCAACTAATACCTAGTTTAGCTTCTCACCTGTGGTGATATTAGCCTCTGACCTTCACTGAGGCCATTAACACTAAATTACAGCCTTTTATAGAAAACCAAGATTTGGAGAAGGGAGCTCCATGATACTTTTATTAATAAAATAGAATATCAATCAGATATAATAATTACCTACATATCTTGCATTTATCATTTATCAAAATTGTTTAACAATCTGTTGTTAGTGTTACCTACTCTACTTTTTAAGAATATTATTTCTGCAAAAGAGGGATTAAGGGTGGGGATGGCTTAGGTGTGTGTGGAGGGGTAGGATATATCTAAATCACCAGATATAATAAAAGTTTATTCTGAGAAAAATAAACTGAATATTAGTGACTTTACTATACTACTCTGTATTTTCCAGTGGATTTATATGTTCTATGTTTATTTAGTAGTTTGTTTTTATTAGCTAAACTAGTTCCCATGTAGACAATGACATCTAATGGCATTAACTTACCTAATGACATTAATTAATGACATTAATTTAAATGAGTGGATGGCTTAAATAAATAAACTTGATTGATTTTAAAAGAATTTATTCATATATAGAACTTTTAACAGACAAAATAGCTTATACTACGTAGTGTTTCTATTTCAGTTGACCTTTTCCTGTGAAGTAGTTTTATACTTGAAAAGAGGTGTGAGATAGGACAGGTACCTTACTGAGTCAAATATATACATTTCTTATAACACAATTGTTCTATTGACATTCTTAAACTCCTTGAGGGTATAATCCCTTCCAAGACAATTAGAATCATAAATTCTTGGAGTTTGAGTGTACCTTAAAGATTATAAAAAATAAATGAGAGGTTTTTTTTTTTTTTTGGCTTGCTCTCTTTTTTTAAAAAAATGGGACAACTAAAGACCCAATTTATAGTTGTAACAGTTCATTCATGACATATCCCAAAGTTAAATCAGAACTTACTCTTTCCATTTTTTTTCCATTTTGACATTACACACACACAATACATACATACGCATATATGTGTCTATACATATATATCCACATGCATATATATGCATGCATGCATGCACAATTACCTGACCCCCATACATACAGTCACTGCCCACTCCTACCTGCCCCAGGGGTAAAAAAACATAGTCAACATAATGGAACAAAAAATTAAGTTTATTTTTTCCTTGACCCATTTTTAGATTTCTAAATTGCTCTGCACTAATATTTTAATTTGTAAGTGCTGAATAATTAAGATTTCTCTCTCTGTGGAAATCTCAATTGACTTTTACAAGGAGGTGGAAAACTCTTACAGGATATTCTTGGATGATTGCATATTTAAAAAGGAAAAAAAAAACAAATAAAGCTACCTTAGTAATGTCATTAAATTTTCCTTCACAAAGAAAAACATTATAAACTAACTTTTACTCCTTTATTTTCAAGTAGATTGTTTAGTTTTCCTATGCCATATGACAAAGTCAAAACTTTTTTTCTTTTTTTAAGTAGAATTTCAATTCTTGTAGTATTTTAGCAGATCGTAGGATGGTGAATTTTAGCAATTGCATGTTATGAGTATCGTTGACAATTGTATCTAAATGTGCTTTAAAATGAGAATAGTGAACACCTCCTACATTATCTGAAATCTAGAATTTGGGAGAGGGCAGAAACTCTGACATATAACCTTGTGGTTTCTAACTGGATCTCCTCTGAGAAACCTTCAGACCTTAGCCCCTCGGTCTTTGCAAGGGCAGAGGGACAGTCAGGCTTCTGCAAAGTCTATTTCTCAGACTGACCTTTAAACACATGCTAAGCTTAGACATTCGGGTTGTGAGCTGGAGCTGGGAAAACATGTGGTTCCAAGTTTAATACGTTGAGACAGTATTTTAGTTTGCAAAGGAAACCTGATAGGAACTTTTAAAAGTTTGCTATTTCAGCCATGCTTCTTGCTGTTTCTGATGTTTATTCTGCACAAACATGATGTACGAGAGTACTGTTTTTCAAAGTTGAACCTAATGGTTTGATCATTTTACCACTTTTTAACTTTTTCCAATATAACAACATTTCTTCTCACTTCAAATTTCAAATGGCTCTCTCGCTGATTTTCAGGATTATTTTCCAGCCCATCACTCTATGCGTAATCACCCTTCTTTCTAACATCCTTTATCCTTCAATGTGGGAAAGTGGATGTTCTTTCCATCCCTGCTCCCTCTGATTTCTCCTTTATTCTCCTGCATCTTTTTCTATAGTGTCATAGACTTTGGCAATAGGTTTTCATTTGCTTTTCAGAAAATTTCATGCTATTCCCTGGTTTGAAACTTATCAGAACATACCTTCCCATCCACTAACTGGGTTCAAATATTGAAAGTACATCTTCCTTACCCACTCTGGGTTTTTATTTATTGAAATCTAGGCAGATAGTTGGCAACATTTTGTCTTTCGCCTTCCTTACCTGACAGTAATTTTATGTATTATAATTCAGTGCTGTGCATATCAATTAAAAAAGATTAAACCTTATTAATAGCTATTGCTCATTATTATTGCAAAATTTTGATCTAATGATGGCGTATCTTTCTGTTTTGAACTACTCTCCATCCTTAGCAGAAGTTTTAATTAGGTATAACAACAAAACAATTTTTACCTCTTCAGATCGTTGATCATGTTCATTACTTACAAACATTTATAAAACTAAGCTTTTAATATTAAATTTAGAAGAAAGTGTCATAATGGGAAGGTAAATTTATAAATAAAAATCACAACTCATAATATGTAGCAAGACTTGCATAATTTGAATTCTAACTTGTTTTTATTGAGCTAAGAAAATAAGCCATACTTGGATCCATGCTGACAGTTACAGTTCCAATTGTAACGTCTGGACTGTGACTATACAATTCTAGAATTACCACTGTCAGTCAGTATCATAAAGGAACTTAGTCAGGATGCATATATGAATACCTAATTAGTTAAAGTTCTTAATGCTTGTTTTTTGAAAAAGCTGTAATAGTTTTGTTTGGTATGTTTAAATCTGAGAAAGAGAGATGGGACTTAACAACAAAAGGGAGTATGGTAATAATTTAAATAGGTTTGGGTCTTTTTTTTTCCACCAGGAAGGAAGACTTAGGGAAAATACAAAAAGGAACAAGGTTAGGAAACTGCCACAACTTCTTCTGATCTTTAGTTTTTTAAGGATTTTCTGTCATTATGTACTCTATTGAGGAGACAACAAACTACGTGTTAGGTCTGTAAAAGACAGCATAAATATTCAGGGGCCTGTGAATACAGCTCATTTAAGCTTATATGATACAAGCTGAGACAAGGTTGACTTGTTGAAAAGCAGAACACTAATGTATACCAGAGTTTGCATTAAGCACATCTTTCATTGCAGCCACTTGGTTTTGTTTTTGCTTTTGTATTTTTTTTTAACCATTTCCTAACGTATGAGATGAAAAACAAACAAACAAAACCTCCCTGAAACAAATCTGCTTTTGCATATAGGCTAATCTATACTGACAATAATATATGTTGTAGTATTATAAACCTAAAGGGCATGCTTATTTATTATTCATTAATGTCAATGGATAACTGACTGTCACTTGCAGTCAGAGTGGAATCTACAGAATGCTGACATTGATTGACGGACATGCTCCTGAGAATCTGCATATGCGGACTGCTTAGGTCAGTTGAACACATAAAACCATCCCAGACCCAGATTGCGCATGAGGAATCTTATTGGTATTTTTATTTAAATAAAAAAAATTGCATAGATGTAAGAACTCATTTAATCTTAAGATTAATTTTAGATCTTTAGTGCCATAATTATTAAATAAAAGTAGTAACTGACTTGATTTAAAACAAAAAATTAGGTTCCTGATGTTTCTGGCTCACTTCCTAGAGACAATTTTGATTTTGTTCACTCTGTCTTCTAGAAAGAGAAATAAATAAAAAAGTAAAGGTTGAGAGTTGCTTTGTATACACATACCTGAAATTATTGGCATTGTATTGAAGGAAATACTATTTAATTTAGAGCCTAAAAGTTAAAGGCATTGATATACAGTCTATATGATATTAAAAGAAAAGTGAACTTGTTCTTGAATTTTTTCCTTGAATTGCCTCACTGTATTTTTAAATGGATTCCTTAACCCTAATAATTGTACATATTTTAATGAGAGTTGTTACTACTGTATCTAGAACAAAATGGCTACAGAGATTTTAATTAATAGTTATTTTCAACTATAATTTGCTAGTTTTCTCAACATGGATGAAAACATTAACACTAAAAAGTAATATACAGAATTTCAGAACCTTTTAATATAGGCTTAATGGTTTTATTTCAGAGTACAGGAAAATTATCACATTATATTTTGTCTGCAATTTAACAAAAGGGTTAACCTGAGTTAGAAATGGCATATTCTTATATCTTCAGTTTTATGAAATTTATTTTTATTTTTAGTTCTTTTAGTGCTGAGATAACTATATTTTACATACATATATATTTATTAGCTAACTCTGCCATTCCAGATATGCCAGTATGTTAAATTATATTTTGCATGGAATAATGTTGACAGTTACATATTATAATATTTTAGAGCTTCTGAGTTAGAATCCATACATACTCAAAATAGTAATTTTTCATAAAATGTGTTACATGTAAATCTGTAAGAACTTTTCATCATTTTAGTGTATGCGTTTTTGAACATTTGAATTTGAGGTTAGGTAATTTCTTTCGGATTTTTCAAATATCAATAACAAATCTCCAACATATTAAAATAGCTCGCAGCCAGGATCGTAAAGCAACATGTAATTTATTACATTGTTACAGCATCTTTGTTATTATTAAATATTTTTATATGTTTTTTTTTTACATAGAAAGCACCATATTTCAGTGCCAGCCACTAGTAGAAAGCAAAATGGAGTTCTGAAAATTATATAGAATATTTTCATGTACATTTAAAACATGATTATTGGTAACTGCTTATATAAAATGACTGAGAAGTTCTTTCTTCTGCATGACATATTTTATGTATGTTAGCCATCAAATAGATAGGAGGTTTTGATTTTCCGTTTAGAAGAATACTTTGAGATTATCTAAGGGTTAATTTTTACAGACAAATGACATATCACTTTCAATGAAATGACATTGGGAAACTGAGATAAATAGTTCAACATTTTCTGTACTCACATGATGTTTGCCTGTCTGACTGCATCCTTTCCAATAGACAGCAGAGATGCAATTACAAAAAAAGACATCTGTGCCAAGGTTTAGCTAGCCAAAAAGGGCAAGCTCTTGTGTTTAAAAGGTAGAGAATCCAATCGATGAAAATGTCTGGACCTGTTAGCACCAATAAAGCTGAAGGCCACTGGGAGGCTCAGAGAGGGTCTTTTGTTGTGGAGATAGAAAGAGACCCAAACTATGACACTTTAGGGGAGCAGGGTCAGCAAAGAAGATCATCTGTCTTCTTCAGTGGCAGCTTTCTGTCAGATTCTAACCCTGCTCAGTCGAGGAACTAAGCCTCTACTGTTGACACCAACTGATTCTCAGCCAAGTGTAAATGAAGCTAATATTCACTGACCTTATGCATAGCAAATGAAGCCCTGTGTGTCATTTGAGAAATAATGTTTTCTGACACTTCAAAAAGTGAATGATGGACAGAATGTGTGTGTGTGTGTGTGTGTGTGTGTGTGTGTGTGTGTGTGAAGTAAGCAAATATACATCCTTTAGCCACTCCATATTTTTGGTTGATTTTCACAATAGCCACGGACCTACCATTTAGACACCAATTTAACTTCATATTATTTTCATTTACATGGCATGGCATTTTACATGCAGAACCTGACTGCGCTGTGAAACAAGCTCTTATTTGGCTTCTGTTAATCTTTATAACAGTGCCTCGTCACAGGAAGGGGAGATTAAATTTTCACTAATAAAAGATGTAAATTTCAAGAAAATTCTGAGTTACTAGTTTACATTCAAAACATAATGAAACAATATATTTCTTTATGATTATAAAAAGTGGAATGTCTCATTAAACACAAAGTTAGAAAGGCTACATTTTACTTATCATTTTTACAGCATTGCCTAAAAAGCACCTTTTCTTTCCAGTTAGTAATGTATGTTACAACTTGATAATCTTTCCTCATCTGTAAATCAAGATTTTCATATATTTTTCTTACTGAGGATTACATTTTAAATTGTATTACAGTGTGCATTTTTCACTCTAAAGGATTTTTCATACTACTTAAAATTCTCGCAAAACTGAGGGTTAACATGTACATGTGATCATAAATGGCCATGACATCAACAATAGTAAGTAGCCTCTGTACTGTGTAATGTGTAAGTAAAACATTACCACTGGCTAAAAATTGGAAAAGCAGCTTGCTAAAAATACAAAAAAAATAATTTTAAAGAATGTGTGGAATTTAAAGATTTAGGGAAAGATAAGTTAAAGCACAGCACTGAATTTTCAAAGAGTTCCATTGAAGGTGATTGTCTGACATGGTGGGTTCATGAGAATCACCAGGACAGATCTGCATCTAATTGACATCAATCATGTTTGAACTGAAAATAAACAGTTGTAAAATTTTTGGAATCTGTGTATTGATTTTTGTTCACCTCATCAGTCTTGTTTATTTGTACTTATTAAAGGAATGAGCGTGTTTTTTGTTCCACCAAACTTAGAAAGACAGCGTCTGATGAGTAAGATATTTTCTTCTTCTTTTTTTTTTTTTTTTTTTTGACAAGAAACTAAGATCAGATGAGATCATACACAAAGTTTTCTCCTGGCAGTGTTCCTGAACCTAATCATACAAAGACACTAAACATGTGTTTTGTCAATTCTTATTTGGCCTCACATTTGTCTGAAGCTAAGCACCCTTCTAAGTAAAGTGAAGCTCAAAGACCAAAGAGAAGTTATTGTGTTGATAGTGTCTTCACTGAGTTCTGACAGCTCTCTCTCCTTAGTTATCTTTTGCAAGATGTAATAATGAACTACATATAAAATGCAAGCATTAAGTTTGTAGCTTTGTTTATGAATTATATGCTATATCTGCACACATAGATGTTAAATTCAGTGACCCAATTATTTCCCAAGCAGTACTCTGACAAAGAGTAACTTCCTAAGTTATGTAATTGTGGTTGTTGGTGGTGGTGAGGGTGGTGGGCTAAGCTGAGCTGATTTTCACATATTTTGAATTACATGAGTTTGTATGAATGGTCTTTGAGATAAACCCAGTGACACGAGTACATACAAACACACTCCAGAAATGACAGGAGCCTCTTATTCTGGATATAAGTTTGTTCCTAATGACCTATGTAATCTGTTCTCAACTCTTCCATAAAAATTTGTGAAAAGCTCTCTGAAGTACCGATATAATTGTGATTAATTTTTTATGTTTGTTGTATATTTTCTTGATTTCTTCAGATATGTCATTCAATGAGTTTCCAAAATAGACACAAATAAGGAAGAACTGGTAAAAAGGCAGTAGATTTTGCTTCATGGAATCCCTGCCTAATGGATTTAGCCAGGTGTTTGAATCTAAATTGAAAAGGCCAATTGTACTTTATGATCTGCAGAAGTCAGTTTAGATTAGTAACACTGAAGTTTGGAAACCAGTGTCATTTTCTGCTGCTGTTAAGTATCAGCCCCTTTGCCCTGAGAGCTTACAGAGTGCAGCCCGGTTCAGGTCTGCTAGCTCAGCAGAGAGTGTTTTATATGCGAATCTGTGTATTAGGATGTCATAAAGGTTTCTGGTAACTCTCCAAAATCATTCCTTTTTAAATGATTTGAACCAGGGGTGTCATGTCACAGGACTTCTTGGCTTTTTCTTAGAGGCATTGTTTGGATTAGAAATTTTGAGACTAGGAAGGTACTGAACATTTTTCATGGGTTAATTTAACAATCACTCATTAAGCTACTACCTCACTCAACATTTTACCAGGTACTATATTCACATACAAGATTGATTTATGTTTCAGATTTTTAGGTGCCAAACAATGCCCGAAATAATTGGGGTTCCTAGATTTTGGTCAGAAAGACATAATAGCTGAGGGCTATGGTTTGAGAAAAGATACCAGTAGATGGCTATTAGCGATGCCTAAACAAATCGTGGCACTTCCGAATGAATTGCGATTTGCTATAACAGGTCATAAAGTGAGTTTCTGAGATGTTTACATTCAATCAGTCTGTAGGATCAAAGCATCCTTTTTCAGAGTTTATTGTAATTATTGCTATATATTATTATTAAATGAAGTGAGATGTTTTGTCCTAACTAGTGATATTCTCTAAAGTAAGAAATTGCTACAATTTATTTAATAAGTTCACATAAATGTTAAACACTTATTCCCAACAAAAATTTGTTTCTATTTATTTAAAACAATCAAAACATTTCAAGTAAAATTCTTTCTTTTTTTAATGTTTATTTACTTTTGAGAGAGAGAGAGCATGTGCGCGAGAGCAGGGGAAGGGCAGAGAGAGAGGGGGGCATAGGATCCGAAGCAGGCTCTGCACTGACAGCAGCGATCCCAAAGTGGGGCTGGAACCCATGAACAGAACCCCGAGATCATGACTTGAGCCGAAATTGAACACTCAACCAACTGAGCCACCCAGATGCACCTGAAGTCAAATTCCTAATTTTGTATTTTATGCTTCATTTTTAAGATCTTGCCTGGGAAATAAATGATATCAAAATAAGCATTATGCTTACTGCTTTTAAGATAATAAATGGTATTTTATTGTGTATAGGATAGGTTCACATGCTTATATATATATATATATATATATATATATATATATATACATATATATATGTATATATGTATATATATATATTATTTTAAAGCTTATTTATTTATTTTGAGAGAGACAGTACGAGCGGGAGAGGGGTAGAGAAAAAGGGAGAATCCTAAGCAGGCTCCGCACTGACAGTGGGACTTGAACTCACAAAACTGTGGGATCATGACCTGAGTCGAAATCAATAGCCGAACACTTTGAGCCACCCATGTGCCCCTTGTGCTTACATTTTTAAATATGAAGGAAATTATTATGCATCTACGCCCCTCCCTTAAAAGTCAGCCTTTTCCTTGGTAGTAACTTTACATACTGAGTTAAAATACACTAAATGTTACTTTTATATCTTCAAGGAGCAATTTATGGAAGAATCAGGTAAATGGAGAATCGTATTTAGTTTTAAATGCTCTTTTTTTTTTTTTTTGCTTTTCCTGTTTGAAAGTGTAAAGAAAAAAACAGGACAGGTTATTTGCAATCTAATCAGTCGAGGAGAATCATCAGGTGAATAGTGACATCTCTGAGAGCCATGAAAGTTGTTTATTCCTCTGTGTCAGTCTGGAAGGAAAAATAAACTGGCCATTCTAATACCTGGTCTGACATTTGCCATCTTTTCCTATTGAGGCAGCCAGGCAAAGGTACACACCGCCGCTGAAAAGGTAACCATCCCTCTGAGGGCATGGTGGATTTCACTTCTGATTCTTACTGTGCTATAGGGGTCAAGGATTTCTAGAGAAACCTGACCTATGTTTGCTGTCAGGAAAAGTGGGTGATTTTCACTTTCTACACCTGCAGGTCTCTGAAGTTATGTGCAGATTGGAGTTTACTCCACATTGCTTTGTCAGCATAGCTGTGGCTTTTTTTTTTTTTTTTGACAGTTGTAAAAGAATTTGAAGATGGAAGGAATCGAACATAAAATTTACTTTCTTCTGTAAAGCAGGAAACTACTATATATATACATTTTCAAATTTTAGATTTTACCATATATTTTTAAATTGTTGGTTATGCCATTTCATATTTAAGGAAATCATGCCTAGTGCTGACTGATAGACTACTCCAAAGGATACACATTATGAGATGACATCCAACTATAATTCAGGTATTAAATTTTCAGTTTTAGATTTTCTTTCTCCTACACAGTGAAAACGTTAACTTTTATTCTAATTTTAAATAGCTAGAAGTTAAATGCAGAAGTAATAGGTTATAAAGTGAATTATTTGTTCTGTTCCCTTTATCTGTTAGCTGGTTAACTGAATAGCCAGCATCCCCTTCCTCCATTTTAGCCTCCCATCCGTCCTCCTTTCCTTCTGTTATTATTTATATTTATAAATATAATATAGATAGTTCAGAATAATGTATAGATAGAAAACTTATAAGTTTTCTGAGGTCTACAGGCTTTTGCAGCAATATCCTTTCTTGTCTGCATCTTTTCCTTTGTGATGAGGAAATCGTTCCTTGAGTTTTGCCCTATTCATGTAACTTCCCTTAGGCCCTTCTGTGTCCTGTTTCACCAGGGCATACACATCGACCTTAAGAAGTCAAGACACTCTATTTTGTTCTTGGTAAAACCATATAATTATGCTTCATCATTTGTATACTATGAAGTGTTTTCTAGTTTTCTTTTCCTCTATTGCCAGTTGTCTGTTTTTGTTTTTCTTGAATAGTGATATCAGTAGTTTTACCAGTGAACGTGACACTAAAGTTTCCATTTACACTTTTAGACCGGTAATGACCCTTTTTGCCCTCAAGGCAGAGATGTGTGTTTTGGAATCTGTATGAACCTCTGGAGGGTTCGTATCTGGTATAAAATTCTGGAGGGATTTCTCTCATTAGAGTATGCTTATAGCAAGGCTACATATTAAGCTAGATTTAAATATTTGTTGACAATTTTAATTATTGCCAAAATTTAATGCATTTTACTGAGAGAAAATTATGAAACTGACAGGAATATAATATACAGGGGGATTAAGGATTCTTCAGTGCTGCGTGGAGAGCAAAAGATCAAACAAGACAAAAATATTGGAGTTAACAAGAATTCAGTACTAAAAAGACTTACGGAAAAAGATGTTTGGGATATAAAACCAATTTAGTTCAACAAACATTTCTTGAGTGCTTTTTGTTTATAGATAACTATGATAAATTTGTCAGGGAGAGATAAAATTATATGAGTTTGTAGATTGCCAAAAACACTTAAATTGATAACGTTAACAATCCAATCCAGTGATGAGTTTTTAAATCCATTTGAGAAATTTTTACCTAGTATTTTTTTTCCTTTTAAAATGTTTAACCAACAGAAAAGTACAAAAAAAAATAGCACGATAAACACCTTAGTGGTCTTCAGACTCTCTGATTTTTTAAATATTGCCACATTTGTGTTTGTTTACCTGTCCCCACCCTTTTACCTTTGTGTGTGTGTGTGTGTGTGTGTGTGTGTGTGTATGTGTGTGTTTGTATAATTTTTTTTTTTCCTGGCTGAGCCATTTGGAAATAAATTGCTGACATCATTACATTTAACTTCTACTAAATTACTCTAGAATATTTCCCCCAAACAAAGACATTTTGCTACATGCACATAATACCCAAGAAATTTAATATTCATTAATAAGCTTATCTAATAAGTAATACATATGTCAATTTTTCAGTTGCCTCTAACTGTTCTTTATGGTTGATATTTTTTAAACATTTTTTAATGTTAATTTATTTTTAAGACAGAGAGAGAAAGAGCATGAATGGGGGAGGGTCAGAGCGAAAGGGAGACACAGAATCCGAAACAGGCTCCAGGCTCTGAGCTGTCAGCACAGAGCCCGACGCGGGACTCGAACTCACAAACTGCGAGATCATGACCTGAGCCAAAGTCAGATGCTTAACCGACTGATCCATCCAGGCTCCCTTATCGTTGATATTTTTAAATTCATGATCCAATTAGGATCATATATTTGTTTGGTTGTCATATTTCTTCTTTTTTAATCTAGAACTTCCTTTTAAGTATTAGTTTTGTTTTACTGATTTTTTTTTTTAAGGAATCTAGACCAGACCTCTTAGAATAATGCCACATTTTGTATTTGCCTGGCTATTACCTTATTATTGGATTCAAGTTAAATTTTTGGCAGTGATACAACATAGTTAATGTGATTTACTTTCTATTGCATCCTATCATGTCACTTTGTCCCCTTATTTGTTTTTTTTTTTTTTTTTTTTTTCAACGTTTATTTATTTTTGGGACAGAGAGAGACAGAGCATGAACGGGGGAGGGGCAGAGAGAGGGAGACACAGAATCGGAAACAGGCTCCAGGCTCTGAGCCATCAGCCCAGAGCCCGACGCGGGGCTCGAACTCACGGACCGCGAGATCGTGACCTGGCTGAAGTCGGACGCTTAACCGACTGCGCCACCCAGGCGCCCCTGTCCCCTTATTTGTGATGCCAGGTTTGATGACTTGGTTAAGGTTACATATACCAGATTCTTCTATTGTAAATTTACAATATTGTAAATCTTAGTGATTAATTAGTATATTTGTCATGATACTTGGAGACACTGTAATTTTCCAATTCCCTGACAGTCTTTCCCCAGTGTTTTATCATCCATTGATGATGTCAAGTGGAATCATTTATCACCTTTGGTAGTTGCAAAGTGTTGATTTTTAAATTTCTTACTCCTACATTTATTAGTTTTATTCTGTAAGAAAGAGTTTTCTTTCACTAGTCCCAAGTTTTTTGAATAGTGCTATAAACTAAGATTCTAATAAAACAGTATTTAAAAAAAAAAAAAAAACAACCTCATATCTACTGAGTTTTTACTTAAAGAGTAATTTCAGCTTAAAAAAGGATGAAATTGAATATTAATTATATTTACTTTGATGTCAGGTTATAATTTTTAGGAATGAGATTCTAGCCCACATCTTCTAGCCTTTGTTTTACTATTTTTTGCTTTTTTAAAAATCTGTGAAGAGAAGTTTAACACATCTTAGTTGTTATGTATCCTTTGTAATGAGTGAATAAGTATTTTATTTTCAGGAGACTTTTTGAGACATATTTCAGATTGGAAGCATCACCATGTTAAAGCAATTAAATAATGATTAAAAATATCTCTTCTGACGAGATATACATACCATCAATTAGCTGTGTGCACAGACAAGCTACTTAATCTTTCTAGGCCGTGGTCTCTTACATTCAAAGTGGGAGATATTAACAGTATCTAATTCCAGAGGTTGTGTACGGACCAAATGATCTAATATACAGAAAGCACTTGCACATGGAGTGGATAATATGCATAAAAATGAGATGGTGCTTGTAAAACATTTAGCATATCGTCTAACACATGGTAAGTAATCAATAAATGTTAGCTACAATTGTTATTCTAAGAATTGCTCTCTGTGTTTCTATTTGGGTAAATGTGGCTGGAAAAGATCCAAAAATCTTATTGATTGTACTTCCATCAAATCTCTCCAACATATCTGATTCATTTTCCCCATTCTATTGACGCTATCTTGGTTTAAGTCGTTGTCCTATCTGTCTTAGAGAACATCAGCAGCCTTCCAATTTATTTTTTATTTTATTTTTGTTTTTTAGGGGTGAGGTGGCAAAGGGAGAGAGAATCTTAAGCAAGCTCCATGCTCAGCGCAGAGCCCAACATGGGGCTCGATCTCACAATTGTGAGATCATGACCTGAGCTGAAACCGAGAGTTGGCTGCTCAACAGACAGACCTCTCAATTTTTTTTCTCATTTGGTATTATTCCCTTTCAGTATTTTTTTCTATCACCCTCTAGAGTCATTTTTTAAAATGTAAATTTGGTTATGCTATGACTTTGTTTAAAATATATAATTTCTTGGGACATCTGGGTGGCTCAGTCGGTTGAGCATCCGACTTTGTCTCAGGTCATGTCTCATGGTCTGTGAGTTCGAGCCCCGCGTCGGGCTCTGTGCTGACGGCTCAGAGCCTGGAGCCTGCTTCGGATTCTGTGTCTCCCTCTCTCTGACCCTCCCCCGCTCATGCTCTGTCTCTCTCTCTCTGTCAAAAATAAATAAAACATTAAAATATATATATATCATTTCTTCACCTAGCTTCCAAGGTATTTTTTAACATCTTATTTAAAATCCTTTCTAACTTGCCTCTCCTTATCTTTTGCCCATTACTCAACCATACTGAATAATTTGAAGTATCCTCACTGCTTAATTTCCCCCTATGATTTTCATATATTATAATTTTCTGTCTAAATTTCCATCTCTTTTTGGAAGACTTTTCTAATCTCATCATTCTCCCCTCCCATGCCCTGCCTGCCCCTTTTCACACAAGGCCACAGCCATGCTGGTCAGGCAGATTTCCAATGTGCATCAGCTTTATTATAATAAGCTCCATTAGATTATAGGTTACTACAGAGTAATGACATTTCTTTATATCCTTCTCAACTAGCACCCTACATACCTTACCCTCCCTACTCAATAAACAGAAGAAGAATGATTAATCATGTAGATGAAATTATTTTGTTAACTCCTATAAAGCAGGACACAAAGATTATAAATTGCCAATGTTCAGTTAAGTGCCAACAAATCATTCTGATGATGATAATTATGATGATAATTGGGATTCTCTTCTAGAGCAAGCAAAAGACCTTTGACTCTTGAAAGGGAGGTAGCACCCTCAATGTCCAAGAAAAGGAGATTAAGACTATTGTGAATATCCATGAGATGTCATATAGACTTTTAAATCATGCCATTAAATTATATATGTTTACATGGAAAAATGTTCACAATATTAGGCCAAATGAGAAAGCAGTTCACAAAGTAGTGTCATATAATTTTTAGAAGAGTGGAAAAACATATGAAACTGCTGTTGTGAGTCATCTGTGGTCGGTGGCATACAGATTTATATTTAGTTTTCTTTGGGTTATTCCCGAATCTTTATGTTTTCTGCATTGATCATGTATTACTCTATGTGTGTATATGCATTCATACACACACACACACACACACACACACACACACACACACACACACACATGTCTGTCTATCATCTATCTATCTATCTATCTATCTATCTATCTATCTATCTCATCTATCCCTAATTTTGTGAAGAAAAAAAGGAACATAGAAATATAACATGACAATATTAACCCACCCTTGCCTTGTTTTTCATTTTCATTAACATGCGGGGTGCAAGTACTTTTTTTGGTTATTTAAAAATATTGGCGGGGCGCCTGGGTGGCTCAGTCGGTTGGGCGGCCGACTTCAGCTCGGGTCATGATCTCGCGGTCCGTGAGGGCTGTGAGTTCGAGCCCCGCGTCGGGCTCTGTGCTGACAGCTCAGAGCCTGGAGACTGTTTCGGATTCTGTGTCTCCGTCTCTCTGACCCTCCCCTGTTCATGCTCTGTCTCTCTCTGTCTCAAAAATAAATAAATGTTAAAAAAAATTAAAAAAAAAATATTGGCTACCATTCTAGTTAACTGATAAACTTATTTTCAGGAATATTTTATCATTAATTTGAAATACAATCTCGACCAATTTAATGACTGCATTGTTATAAACATGGCAGGAAAACACGGACTTTGTAGAGTTTAAAAAGTTATGAAGTGTTTTGATTTTTATGATTCCTTTCTGATTGCTGGATGACACAGACTAGATTATTTAAACACATTGTAATATATAAAATATATCAAAATGTCTCTCTCATGACATGTGTACATACACACATACTTTAAAACTCTTATAGATTGCTAGCCCTCAAGCTCTTGTTCGTACTAATAAGCCATTATACATTTGCAGTCAATTGCATTGTTTTGTGGCAATGAATATAACTTATAGAATAAGCTGCAAATGGGTAGTGTAAGTTCTAATGGCTTTTATATATTAATTCCCCAAAGGTAAATGTGTCTTTTTTGTAGGGAAGAAATTGGTATATAATTGCATATTAACTCTAAAAATGAAACCAAATTAATACAAACTACTAAAAGGAAGTGAATGTATTGTAACAATTTTCTTTGACACATATTGAGTCTTGCTATATTCTATATGTTGCATATGCATTTGTATTTTTAGCACAAGTAATTTTTTTTTGTCTGATACAGCATATCCAAATTCTTTGGGCTTCTTGGTTCTATCAAAAATATAGTTTTTAACTTTCATGCCATTCAGTAGGTTTCTTTTAAAGAATTAGCACCCACTTTCATATTAGACTACAGAAAATATTTTAGGGAGCTACATTATCTGTGAATCATGTGATAGAGTATACATTAATAAGATTTTTTAAAAGATATATAGACTTATGGCCTCTAGCCCTGCTTCGTCTTATATAATTTTTGGTAGATCAGCTTTCTCTACTCAGATGTTCAGAAGATAGATATCAATTTAGTATCTCAATCACAGAAATTTCTTCATCATCGGGGAACTTGTGACTAGTAAAGTGGATGGAAAGGCTGCCCATGCTCATGTTTTCCCTGTGCAACAGCTGTTGCCCAGTTTAAGACAAGCATCAGGAAAACTTTTGGTCCTGCTGCTACTTTCTTCCCAAGTTTATCTTCCGATCCATTAGTTGAAAAACAAACAAACTAGAAGAATGAAACACAACTGTATTGTGCATCTATTCTGTGTACCTTAAGTAGACTTTGTATTTTCATCAAAGAGTAAATGTTTAAATAACTAGTTACAACATAAGCCAGAGAATGGTAAATTGCATATGAGTTCTGATTAAGTGAGGAAATAAATTTCAACTGCAGAGAAATAAAGGCTTACAGGAGATGGCACACACATTGAGTTTTAATAGACAGATGTGCGATCTGTCTGTGAGATCATACAAAGGTACTTCTGGGCCCAGTGAATATTATGAGCAAAGATGAGGGATGTATGAAATTGTGGGTCACATTTGGTGATCAGATAGCTGGGATTCATGTGAAGAGGATTATAGTGGTAAAGCTAGAAAAATAGAAGATAAATTGGATTTAATCCTGGGGGTAGGTGGCTGTCTATGTTGTATTATGGAATTTGTAGTTAGTACCTTTTGTAGTTATGAGGAAATCATCAAGAACTCTTAAGAAGGGCATATGATCAAAGTTGTGCTGTGGGGATAACTGAAAAGGAAGTTGGAGACTGGATTAGAGGTGGGAGAAGCTGAAAGCAGCAACTGCTTTTGAAGGGACTCTAGGCAAAGACCATGAACTAAGACCCTATTATGGAGAATGGGAAGGGAGGGATGTGTTAAGCACACATTATGAAGGTAGAACTAATGCTTAGCAAAACAAGATATAAAGGGTGACACGTGACATGAGAATTTTGAGCTTCTCTTTTACTACTGTTCTTTTTCAGCCTATTTCACTTCAGTCAGACTAATTTGGTTTGCCGGTATTTCTAAATGTAGCCCTAACTTTTTGGTTTGAGAATTTTCTATTGTGCTTGTTTCACTTTCCTGACATGGCTTTTCTTCCATATTCTCATGAAATATTTGTATATTGTGTGTTCTTCAAAAGCTCCCTCTGATAAGGTCAAAATTGATCTTTCTTGTAGAAGTCCCAGAATATTGGATTTGTATATTTCTTATGAAAAAATAAGTTATTTCCTAAGATACTACGTTTTCATTGTGAAGAACAATAACTTTGGAGTCAAATTTGTATTGTTTACTGTGACCTTAGGCAAATTATCTAATCTAATATAATCTCAGATTCTGCATTTTAAATTGAGTATCATGATAGAATCTATGTAGTGATATCTGATACTATTATTAACATTAAATTATATAATGCGTATGTATTACTAAGTGACATCCCAAGAACAAGATAAGTGCTTGGTAAATATTAGTTTAACTCTTTAGGTAGTTTGTGAGAGAATGTATGTTACCTAGAAGATTTAAGGCAATGGGGAATGAGACCCTCCTATCAAATGACGATGGGTCAGTCAAACTGAACTCTTAATGCCCGATTCTTAAAATACAATAAAGACTTTGATTAGGTACATTGGACCAAGAAGGGAAGAGTAGTTTCAAGTACCCGCATTTGTTAGTCTCACCTTCCGTTGGAAAACCCGACAGGGTTAGCTTCTCCCTTTAAAACCAATGTGGCGTGGGGTGCCTGGGTAGCTCAGTTGGATAAGCCTCTGACTTCTGCGTAGGTCATGGTTTTGCCATTTCTGATTTCGAGCCCTGCATTGGGCTCTGTGCTGACAGCTCAGAGCCTGGAGCCTGTTTCAGATTCTGTGTCTCCCTCTCTCACTCCACCCCTCCCCTACTTGTGCCCTGTCTCTCTCAAAAACAAACATTTAAAAAATTAAAAATGAATGTGGCTGTAGATGGTGGTTGTGTATAGATGGTGGCTTGTCAGAGATACCTGTGAAAATAGTAGTAGTAAAAATACGAGGGAAAGCTGGGAAGACAAGTTAGATTAAATCTTGGTGGGAGAGTTTTTCAGGGAGAACTATATGGGCTTAAGTAGGGTCTTATTCCATCATGTAGACAGTGGTGAGGGCAGAAACCAAATTCACCTGAACCAAGAGTGAATAGTAAAGTGAGAAAATGGCTGGGATGAAAATAAATAGTTGTTATGAAGAAAGGAGGGCAATAGCAGTAAACTTGTTAGCAGAGTGGTTAAGAGCTTAATTCTTTGAATGGTCCACATACAATGGGATCTGTTCCCTTTTGGAGAGTTCATAATATGAGAAGAAAGCATTGAAAGACTGTATTAAAGACTTTTTCTGTCCAGAGTTTGCTGAACTTATTTGACTGATAGAATGTGCATAGTCGACTTTAAGATAAATCCTTTTTATGTAATTCTTAGTAATATTTGGAGCAGTGTTTGCGAACATAATTGGTCTAGGGTCCTTGAAGGAGAAGGGCAGAGAAAGGATTACAGTGGAAAAGGAACAAGATTCAAGAATGAGATCAAAGTGAGGAATTTCAGTTTGTGACTGGAAAATGAAAAAAATTCTGATTGATGATGATGGCTTAAGTATGGCTGGGCTTGTTGACAGATGGAGATGCTATCAATTTATCTCTGCAAAAGATGAAGCTAAAGAATTGGGATGAGAGGATCACAGGGTATAAGAAAAAGGGGGATGGGGGAAGAGAGGACTCTCCTAGAATTCCAGACTATAATGATCTTTTCTCCTAACTTATTAGCTCATTGGTTCCAACGACCTTTGATACAGCTTTTAAGCTTTTCAATTTGTGAAATAATTTGTGATTAATTTAACTTAATTTGTGATTAATTTGCTAATGTTTATTAATTATCCAGTTGTTAGAATTGCTAACTACATGTGTTAATAATCACAGTATCAAAAGAAGCAGCTTCTTTGCCCTACAGAATAAATCAGACAGAAAGCTTCTGTTTTTTAAGGACATGTTTTGAAATAAAAAGGATTTCTGTGTGAAATAGAAATCTTTACTTTGTTTCAGGGAAGGTAGTAAAACACAGTATGATCTTTTAAAGGCATATCACATTAGACCTTAACTTGTGTTCCCCGCCATTTCTCTTCAGTTCTCAATTTATGAAAATGAGATATGTATCACTGACCTAGCCAATAACTTAAAATAATGACTTGCTTTTATTGCTTATTTTCCTTTTAACTTAAAATTTATCACCTTAGGATTTTCTCTGTTTGTAATTGTGTTTTCAAGGACATATGTGCAGGGAGCACTGAAAGTAGATGAATTTGTAAATAGCAAATGCGATCCTTTGAAATGAACATCCCGGATTCTAGAACAGTAAAAATTTTCAGAAGAGTCTGCTCTGTATTTTTTTCTAAAGACTTCATTATTTTTAAAGAAGATGCTCTTTGAAAATGTGCAGGAGGCACTTTTTTTTAATGGTTAAGTGAAGCAAATGAAAAGCGAATGGAAACAAGGCAGTCACCTTCCACAGAGCTTTTAATAGTTACAGTGAAAAATTAAGGACCACCTGCCATGTTGAGTTTTATAAGTATGAATGATGTAGAGGTACTTGCCAATACATTCATGAATATGTGAAAAAGAGGGGTTTTATATAGTAACACAAACCTTCAAATGGAGTTAATAAAAGACAAGGCTTTTCTTTACTGGGTGGAAAGTTATCTGCTATATAGAAAGGCCTACTGAATGAAACATTTGTCCTCAAATTCCTTTTAATCTGCTGTGAGGTTCTGCCTGTTACCTCACTTGGAATAATGTGCCAATTTTGTAAGGATAAAGAGAATTTTATCCTTTTTTCATTCCTTTTGCTACTTGATGCAGCATTTCCTTGAATTTCACAGTACCTGCCTGTTTTTAGCAGCTCTCATTTCAAACTATTACTTTCCCGGAGTCACGTGTAAAAACTGATATTCTCATCTCCTTGATGGAGAATATTCAAGAAATGCAATCCCAGTGAGAATGCCACTTACTAATGGATGTTTCTTTCTCCAGGCATCTTAAAAAGTTCCGTTTCTGTTTCAACTCTTCAGTTCCTCCTATTCTTACATTACAAAAATGGATTAAAATGTCTGGGCTCTGTGGACGAATGCTTTCTGTGGCAGCATATTGCTTTCGTGCTACATATTGTCAGTGGTTATTGTCATAGCTCACACTGTAATAGTTTTGAGTTAAAAGTATTTTTCCTGGCCCCTTAGAAAAATATTGACTTTGTCCCGTGACAGTTTAGAACTGATATGCAAGAATTATGAGAGCAATAATAGGATTTGATTTGTTTGGTGTTTATGCTTTACTTTTCAAAGATAATTGGATATTGTTCTTATAGATCTAATAGAGTTACATGGAAATAATTACAGAATTTTAAAATGCTATTGGAGGTTGACATTTGGTTTGTAACTGCGGCAAAGAATGCAGGTTCTAGGACTAAACAGTGTACTTCAGTGTCGAGGAAGGTTAAAAGCAAACAACAAAAAGCTTCCCACAGTGTTAAACTCAGTTTTAATCTAGCTGTTATTGTGAAGTGTATTGATTTTAACTTACTTCTAAAAACATTGGTAGAGGAGCTGGCAGGCAAAATTTCCAGAATCTTCAAATTTCAGAATTTTTGTATATATGTCCAGGTTATTTAGTTATTTAAGTTGTGTACCAAAGTGAATTTTATTTAGGGGGCTCATCACCGGCATTTCAGGAGCTTTTAGAAAAAGCCATTTCCCTTTGTTGTGATCTCGTTCTAGTGATTAAGGTGACACTCATTCAGTTGTTATTAATGGCCCTCCTCTCACTCTTGAAAGGGTCCAGGCTGGGATGATGAATTATATAGTTACCTTCCATGTAAAGCATTTGGTCTCCTCTTACCACACATCTTATACATTTCCAAAGTAATCAGTTTTTAAATTGTACTCTAGTGTGTTTTAGCTTTGTTAAATATAAAGTTGTTAGCATTATCCAAAATAAAATTTATGTATGTGTAACTGGTAGTTGTATATACTAACAAAAGTAATTATTATACCCTAAAGTTAAGTTATTAAACTGTGACTCAGCTATTCATATTTCATGATGGCAAACTAATTATAGGGTTTTTTTTTTTTTTTTGGAGTCAAATTTAGAGCTGAAAGGTAAAGCACCTTATAGGATTATGTGTCAAATGAAATTAGATGGAAAGAAAAATTATGTTTTGGAAGGAGAGGCAATTCAACGTTTTTGCTTCTCTGGAATTAATGTGCATTTAGAGTGAACTTGCATGAAGGCAAATTTGATTTTCATAATTCATTAAATATTTATATTCTGATCATATTGCCAACTAATCCGTGTGAAAAAGAATTTTAGCCTGGACAATGCTAATAGATCTTTTCTTCCTGTATTACTTACATTAATATAAATGTCTATTTAGGATTTTATTCATTCAGTTATATTCAGTATAATCAGAGTTTATGTTTTTTTTTTTTTCCATTTCTTTGTTGAATGGTTACTGAATGTATATACACATTCATGAAATGATTAGAAAATTATACATCACAGTATTCAGGTACAAGAGTATATAGTATACACCAAACGGCACAGGACGTGGCAGAGGTCTGGATCCAGAAGAAACACACCACTGGAAACTGAACTGGAGTCAGAAACTGATGGCTGGGTTCTAAGCCCATTTTCACTACCCTGTAACATTAACATTATAAATTAGTGTCACTAATGTCTCTGAGCCTCCATTCTGATTATCTATTGAATGAGGGGTATTTGCTTGCCTGCCTAACTCATATGCTGCTGAGAGGACACTCTTAAAAATCAACCTGCAATTTAATTTTTAATATTTTAAAACCAAAACTTCTGGCGCGATCTGGATAATTGGGAAATGTAAGAGTAGAGTCTAGGAGATATCTAACGACGACAAAAATCTCTTAACTCTACCCCCCCAGAGATGTCCTGAATGTCCAGTTCTCTACAAACAACCACGTGTGTCCTGTTCCAGTCCACCATCATCTTCCACCTGTATCACTGCCCCACTTTTTCTCTGTTTTCCTTTTCTGCCTTGTGCTTATCCAATGCATCTACAGTGATTTTTTTTTTAAGTTTACTTATTTATTTTTGAGAGAGAGAGAGTGAGCAGGGGAAGGACAGAGAGAGAGACAATTCCAGGAAGGCTCTGGACTGTCGGCATAGAGGCATAGAACCCAACACGGGGCTCGATCTCACGAACACTGAGATCATGACCTAAGCCAAAATCAAGTGGCGGATGCTCAACCAACTGAGCCACAGCAGCGCCCCTACAGTGATGCTTCTAAATGTGAGTCATATCTTACCATTGTCTTCTAAAAATCCTTCACTGGCTTACTATTCCTCTTAGAAGGAAATAAAAACTTAACTCTCGCCTCTGCCTTGTTCTAGGGTCATCACTTGCTCCTCTGTCATTAGTATCCTACATTCCATCGCAGTAACATCCTGCATTGCCTCAAATTGCCATGATCTTTTTCCTCTCTGCTCTTTCTTTGTCTGTGAATAATCTTCTTTCCACTCTCTTTTGAGTACTTCTTACTTATTCTGCAGGTTTCACGTATACCAGAAGAGATGCCACTGAACCGTGTTCCTGCACTGATTCCCATTCATGACATATCATGCTTTTTAGAATTGCTTGTTTAATTATTGGCCTTCTACTAGACAGAGCTCTGTGAGGACAAGGACTGTGTCTGTCTTTCTTCCCACAACGTCTATAGGTCTTTGCATAGTGAGTACATAAGAAGCATTCATAATATTTGTTGGATGATAAATAAGTGAATAACTGTACAGGAAGACCGCACAGTACATAAGATGAGCTGTGATAAACATTTGTCAGAAGGTTACTGTATTGTGAGTGTCCAAAGAATAATGGACAATAATTAACTTGATATGAGAGGTAGAGGGAAGTAGAAATTTCAAGTTTCCTACTAGTGAAGGAATAACAACTTTAGTTTTTGTTTTTTGTTTTTTAATTCTAGGTTAAGACTTATCTTATAAGTGGAGACATACCTTTTATGTAGATAGAAGTTTGAAATAGTGACTCTGATCTGAGAGAAGAGAGGGTGGTAATAAGAACGGTCCTATCAACTTCAACGTATATAGCACTTTTTCCATTTTTCAAACCTTTTTTTAACAAAAATTTCAAGTGAGGTTAATTTCTTCTTTCAATGTTTATTTATTTATTTTGAGGAAGAGATGAAGTGAGTAGGGGAAAGTGCAGAGAGAGAGAGAGAGAGAGAGAGAGAGAATCCCAAGTGGGCTCTCCACTGTCAGCACAGAGCCTGACACAGGGCTCAATCCCACAAACCTGTGAGATCACGACCCCATCTGAAATCCAGAGTGCAGTCGAATGCTTAACCCACTGAGCCACTTAGGCACCCCAAAGAGGTTAATTTCTAAGCAAACATCTAGAACTTTAGCTGGAGAAACTTGAAGAAAAAGTAAGTTTATGGAAGCTAAAACTAAACTTGGTAACAAAGTTATGTTCCATTTTGTATGACTATGAAAAAAAAAATCTAGCCGTAATCTTTTTTTTCCCCCTGCTAGTTAGGACAGGGCTTCATTAAAGGAGATACCTAGGACTCAGGAGTAAAATTGACAGCCTGTTTGTAGTATAGCAGGGTTTCTCAACACTAGCCCTACTGACATTCATGCCACGTAATTTCCGTTGTGGTGAGTCCGTAGGTTGTGTAGCAGCATCTCTGATGTTCACCTACCAGATGCCAGTAACATCACCCCAGTTCAAATAACCAAAAATGTCTGCAGGTATGGCAAGATGTTCCCTGCGGGCAAAATCACCCCCACTTGAGAAATATTGCACTGGAAAATTAAAAGTTATATCCTCATGCTGTATGGATAGGAAAACTTGATAATATTTTGGAGCCGTTGTAATTCCCATGTAAATTGTTTCTAGCCCTGTATTTGGTGATTATTAGCAAAATGTGACCAGTTTCAGATTTTGTGTGGAATGTGAAAGTGGTGAGGACTCTGGACTACTTGTCTCAGAAAACAAAGACATCAAAGGAATAGAATGGGTGGTAGAAATGTAAGATAAGAGTGTAGAGTTAATTTGTGTCTTGAGGATCTGCCTTAAAGGTGTGAAGAGAGAATACATGAGTCTGCCTGAACCTTTGACTTGCTTGGGACCCAGGGTTGAAGAATTGAAGAAGCCTTACATTTCCCGCAAAGATGGGCTTCAGTTATGGGGTATGCACTTGTGTATATAGTCTTTATTTTTGTTCAAATGCACTTGAATGGAAGACAGTGAGTGTTTCTTATAACGGGTGGCTACAGTTTTCCAGAAAATGAGCTGCGTATATTCCTGTAGGTAGGAGACATGTCTTTGGCCTTCTGTTCTCATATGTTATGGTCAGCTGTTATCATGTCAGTTGTTTGGCTGTGGACTACCAGTGTTGTATTAGTAGGTGAAAATGAAACCACAGTTTGTCACTTGGTCACTGCTGGTGACAGTATGGCATACTCTCTGGAGTGTGATCCCTTTCCTTCTTGTTTATGATCCTCAGAGTTATTAATTATGAGAAGGCCCCACCTTCTTCTGCCTAACTTCTCCCATATCTATAGACCATAAATCTCTTATAATGGAGGTTTTGTGGGCATACTTGCTAAGAGAAATAATGACAGAAGTCCTAAAATACTGTGATTTTTCTCCTTTAGTTGTCATGAAGAAAGAGAATGGTAGCGTTCACTTTTCTTAGTTGTCTTTAAAAAAATGTCATACTTTGCAGATATGGATAGAAAGCATATTGATAGCAAATTGTGTATGGATGCTTACATCACTGTTAAGGGCAGCAAAGGAAAAGCATGAACTGACTTGAAAATAAGTTGTATTATTGTAGAATTCTGTTCTTTTTTCATTACTTTTCCTTTTTTCGCTCTTTCTCGCTCTCCCTCTTTTCAGTGAACGTTTTATCTGTAATAGCTGCCTGCAGTGTACTGGAGCTTTTCTTGACCCTTTCAAACCCTTGAGTTTTTATCAGTCTGTCTTATGTTGTTTTATTTTGGTATTACATGGCAAGTTACACAGATTGAAACGTGTGTTTGGCATATTTTCTTTCATTGGAGATTATAGGGCAAAGTTGTACCTCTATCTAAATAACCTACTAAACAAAGTAAATTTGTACAGACCAAAGCAACAGAAGGAAAACTGGGTTAAATTTCAAATGGATTTTTAAATGACGTTATTTTAAAGAATCCTTTATACATGATTTCTTCAGCTGTCGAAACTATTAAAGGAATTCCTAAATTGAAACTTATAGATATTTAGCTACATAATTTATATAATTATGCAGTTAAAAAGACTGCTTACAAAAATGTTGGAGAACATTCCAGAAGCTGTTTTTACATTTTGGTGAAGCAAAATTATCTTAATTAAAAAAACAAACAAACAAAAAACAGAAACAAACCTGTTCTTTACAATATAACGTAATAAAGAATTATAATATTAATTGACATGTATAAAGTACTTAGTATGTGCTAGGGATTGTTATAAGTTATTTTGTCCACCTAACAGTCCTATTAAGAAAAAAAAATTACTTTTCCTAGGCCGTTTACTATCCAGTGGTCTAGTAGTAGGTCAAGCATTTAAACCTAGGGTTTGAACTCAAAGTGTTTGGCTCTGTAGCTTGCATTCTTACAGACTGTCCTCTACTGATCTATAAACTTTTTCTTACCCATCAATATGTATCCAATATGCAAGTTTCTTCTATTTTGACAAATAGAATTTCAGTCTATGTAACTATATATAAAACACTAACATCTTGGGCAGTATTAAAGACTTGATTAGTGAGACATTAACAATAGAATGAAGACTTCAAAGGACCAAACTCTTGTGAAATATAAAGGAAATATGACTAACATCTTTACATTTAATTGGAGGAATATGAGAACTGTCTTGCAAGACTGTAGTGAGAGTATAATGACCCTGCATGAGATGATAGATAGATAGATAGATAGATAGATAGATAGATAGATAGATAGATGATAGATAGGTGATAGATAGCTGGAGATAGAAATGTAAATCTGAGCTAAAGTGATTAATTTTAGGAACGGGAAGAGAGAGGAGGGACTCAGTTGCTTAAACCAGAGGTCAGATATGGCTTTACGAGGAGATGCGATTTAGAATTGTAGCAAATGCATTTGTAATGAATCTTCTTCCAAAAGTTTAGTGCCACATAGTTTACTTCTTGATATAAATAGCTCTAAATTCGAACCTGACTCTAAAAAAAAAAAGAAAATGCTCTGGTTATATACCTTTTGTGAGACTCTATGTCATTGTAGTGCTTTCTGTTGGTTGGAAAGTCAATATTCTACTACCTACTTATTATTTCTTCTTCTGACATTTGATAAAATCTTCTTTATCTATTGTTATGCCATTTCTCTCTGAAAGTTAATAATAGGAATATTTATGAAACACTGAGGTGTAGTATGAAAGGATTTATTCTTTCATATGTTAATCAAATATGTAAAATGGGATTTGGAGTACATTTTTTTGTTTGTTTTGCAAGAAAGCATGCACTATATTTATCCATTAGTAAATGGCATGCTCATGTTATGCTCGTGATTATTCAGAAGGAATTGCATTCAAGGAAACGTAGAGTAACAAATATAGCATAAACCTTTGCCATTCTAGAGATATAACTGTGGAGATGTTGATGAATCCTGAATGTGAAAAATACCTCTAATTTTGATACTATCCTCAAACTCACTAATTAAATTATCTGCATAACACTGTTGATAATCCTATGTGGTAAGCAGCTGGCAAGTCAGTGATGTATCAAATTCCAGAGAATCAAGAATATATACTGATAGCAAGATTGAGAAACTGTTCCATAGTATTTCCAGAAATCATAGTGAACAAAGGAAATATGATTCTAAAGTACTTTTCTGGGTTTCCTGCACAAAGTATTGGTTGAAAAAATTTAACTATAGCATTCTCTATTTCTGAAAAGTCAGGGCTTATGCTTTATACTTGATACAAATCTGTTTTTCACTTGACCAAATTCTTTTTTTAATGTTTATTTGTTTTTGAGAGTGGAGGTGGAGAGGCAGAGGGAGAGGGAGACACAGAATTGGAAACAGGCTCCAGGTTCTGAGTTGTCAGCATAGAGCCTGACGCTGGGCTTGAACTCATGAACCATGAGATCATGACCTGAGCCGAAGTCAGATGCTTAACTGACTGAGCTACCCAGGTGCCCCTCAATTGACCAAATTCTTTAATAACTAGTTATATGGTACATCTGGATTTTAAGAAAAGATGAGAATTTTTGCTCATATAGTTTTCTGTTAATTTTATTTTTGACTTTGATGTTAAAACAACAAAGTAGAATTTTAGGGTATGTTGATAAAATTTAATGTAATATAAACTGCAGAGAAAATGTGGTATCTATTGGTTCATTCCAAATATAAATTATTGCAAGCTTTGATTAGGTCAAAATACACAGATATCTTTATTGTATTATTATGTATCACAAATATTTGAATAGAAAAATATATAAACTCTTAGCCATTGTGACAATTCTTTTAAGAAATATACACTCTAAATCATAAGTCTGTATATAAAAACTTGGCAGAGAGTAGTTTATTTTGAGAATTCTCTATTCCCTTGCAATGTAACCTTTTTTAAAGAGTAATAGAAGAATTAATTTAATAAAAATTAATGAATTTGTGAAATAGACATTAAGGCAATAACAATATATAAACCTACTCAACTATCATATTTTCCATGTGAAAAGTAGAATGTTTAACTAACCATATTAAATGGCACTTAGGTTGTTAGAGCTACACACGTTGCACTTTGCAATGAGGTATTCAAACATTTCATGAGCAGAAAATTAACTATTTAAAGGTTTGGACGAACTGCATACCATTTGGTGATGCAACATAGATGGAAAATATAATAAAGCAAAGTTATAATGAGGATAACAGGTAAAGAGCAGTGCACCTTATCTTGATAAAAGATGGTTTCCTCCAAATTCTAATTTTGCAAAATATTTTATAGCATTCAACGTTTGTCTATTTGTATGATAAAAGAAGGATTTCATTTTGGGAAAATCTAAGAACTGCAAAATCTTTACTGACACTGACTAGTCATACTCTTTTAACATCTGTAGCTTGCAAAGATTCACCTTTTAGCCTTTACTGATTATTTATTTATTTATGTATTTATTTTTAATTTTTTAAATGTTTATTTTTGAGAGACAAGAGTGTGAGCGGGGGAGGGGCAGAAAGAGAGTGAGGACAGAATTCGAAGCAGGCTGCAGGCTCCGAGCTGTTCCAAGCTGTCAGCACAGAGCCCACTGTGGGGCCTGAACTCACGAACTGAGAGATCATGACCTGAGCCCAAGTCATATGCGTAACTAACTGAGCCACCCAGGCACCCCAAGGACTGCTGATTTAAACTACAAAATAATGTTACTGAAAAATGGCAGATGGAAAGGAATGGCAAAAGTCATATTCTTGCAAGGTTGGGACTCTTTCCTCTTATCATTGTTGACATTTGGCAAGGTTCACCATTGGTCTTGTTATGCCTTAGGTACAGTTTACTGTTTCATTATGGTGAAATAAAATAAAAGCATTTGAAAAATTTCAAGCATCAGATGCAGATGCCTCAGTTTTTCATTGGTATATATCCAGTCACAAAGGTGTTACACAAATTCTTATACAATGCTTGATTATTCCTTAATTGATCACACCTTGGCTTTTAGACATTATGTTTATATAGGCATATAGACAGCTAGTATTCTTGTCTGTCTTTTGTTGAACACTTACAAAAAAGTAATTCAACTTAAATGTTGAAAATAATTACTCTAAAAGTATTGTCTGACCCATTCCACCTGGTTTCCATCTGTGACAATATGTCTTCACAATCTGTCCTCTGCTTTTCTTCTGTATGTTCTTTACCATTAGTTTTGGGTGCAATCTTTGAACTGCTTTTTTCCTTCTTTATTATCTGTATTCTGGTTAGTATAAATTAAAATTTCCAAACCTTTATGTAGGCTTTGAGACGACTTGATTCTAATTAACTAGGAATATTTAATTCCCTATCAGCTCTCTGTACATAATACCGTACTGTATGGCACCATTAGTGTAGAAATAGAATGGATCATTATATTCTAGTTTAGCCTTTTCTTTGTAAGAAATTTCAACACATTTTTCATTTGGAAATGTACACATTTACATTATTATCCTTTACCATAAGAAAACAGTATTTCACTTGTACAGTTTTCATTTATTTCAGATTTAAATATACTTTGTAGTACTTACATTACTTTTTCTGAGCTAATTCTTTATGATAAAGTACTCTATGTTCTTATCCAGTTTTCCTGTCTTAAGGTTTCAGTTTTAACTTGAAAAAAGTAAAATATTAACATGTACATATAAATAGGCTTTAACCCTTGGTTTTGTCATGCCCCTGCATAGGCCATATGCAAAATGAATTAATTTATTTTAGAGACATATGAAATTGAATGCAAAACACAAAGGTACAGAAGGGTATGTGGATATATATGTGTATATCCTTATAATAAGAGAAAAGATGTAATGGCCCATTGTATTTAAATTACTTTTTTTGTTTACAATAATTGTTTTTAAAATTTAAAAGAGAGCCAGTAAGAAATAAATTGAAATCATTTTTCATAATGTAAGGCATCAGTGATATTTCTGTGTTTTCCAATAGAAATGTTAATTACAAGAATTTATTTTAATAGTGGCCTGTCTAGTTCCAAATTACTAACAGAAATGAAAGTATATGTGTACTTTCTAGAATATGGCAATTCTGGATTATCTACAACTAGAATATTCTTGTTTTTGAGTTTGGATAACTCATATATTTAAAGAAGAATGGTCTGTTTTAAGAATGAGGGACTATCACTCTTTATCTTTTTGTCTTAGAAAAGAGCCCTACACTGACAGTTTGATTATGATTTATAATTCACAACTAGTAGTTTCCCTCTCTTGGAACTTTTCTTTCCCTTGTTCAAAGAAAAATGCTCTAATTATATGGTTATAAAATATTTCACATCTCATTCATATACTTATTCATATTACTGTGTTAAAGATGCTCATAGAATTGTGTTGCAAATTATCTAAAGCACTAATCTAAACATGGCTATGCAGTTTTCTCCCTGGACAGCATAAAGGGAACTCCTTAAGAGTGAGAGCCCATGAAGTGTCTTTCCTTAACTGATATAGTCAGGACTCTACTGCATTCTACTTAGGTATATGCTATGCTCTTCCCATTGATCTGATTACAATAAAAAGTTTACTTAGTTGTGTTGGTGAATTAGTCTTTGGTAAGTGGGATAGTTACTGCCTGGTGCTTAATATTGCAGGATGAATTCAATAAATGCATTCAGTAAATGCGGGTTAACTTCCTGCTATATGCTAGGCATTGTGCTAGGCTCTGGAATCTACAGATACATAATTTCTGCCCTTGAGGGTCTCACAGTGAGCTAGAAGAGACACACCTGGGGAAATAATTACGACAGTGTTAATGCTATAATTGTGGTATGTCATACAGATCAGTTTGGATTGTCTTCAGTAGCTTTAGGAGAAGGGAAATTTTTAACTGATTCGTGAAGGATGAATTAGTTATTCCTTAAAAGCAGGAGCTAAACTAGATGTTTTTTTTTTTTAAATATCGAACATAGCTACTCTTTTTAAAAACAGTTTTTATTAAAAAAAATATTAAACAATATTCTAGTAGTACCTACAGTGTCTTTCTGCAAAATGCTGTGAATGCAAAGTGGATAGGATACTGATAGAGTTCTGTTGGATTATTTACTTGGTGTGGAGATAAAAATTAAAAATTAACTCGTTTTCTATTTTTAAGGAGTAGAAAGTATGGGGATGCAGTTACAAAATCTTACTGTTTAATTTCTAGAAATTCAGTTTGTCTTACCACTATATATACACATATGTGTATATGTATGTATAAATGTGTGTGTGTGTGTGTGTGTGTGTGTGTGTGTGTGTGGTGAGCTCCCTTTTTTGAAAAAACGAATGAGCTCAACAATATCATTTGCTGCGAGGATTTATTCTGCCTGTTATTTTCTTTTATTTCTAAGAATTAAGGATTGAATGAATACCCTCATTGTCCTGATGCATCTTTTTAAAATGTCATGCTTCAGGGCAAACTGATTTCTTTATGATCTTCAAAAAATTTTCCACTGACATAACAGAAATGATTATTTATCTTCCCACATGTTCAAACTGCCTTAAACTGCTTTAGGGTTATTTGCTTCACAAGACTTAGTATTGATCCACATTTTATAACTGACTAAATAAGGAAAAAAGTAGTCTTCACAAAATAGCTAGAAAGATTGTTTTAACTGATGATTGTGTTTTAATCATTTTTGAAAGTTTTGCTGAAAACATGGTGAAAAGCCCACACTTCAGACTGCTTGAAATGGAAGGACTGCCCTTTGCTTTAAGAAATTAAGATGGAATTATTTCTTTTCATTATGGTTATGGATCTCGCAAACTTTTTCTACAGATAGGTAGATTTAAGTGTTTTGTAGGAGAAAAAACAAATATTGATGAATCACTCATAAAATAGTTTAATTGTAATACTTTGAATTGTACTAAAATGTTCACTTTATTAAATATGATTACATTTCAAATATGTGTATTGATATACATATTTCCTGCCCCACTAAAGTTTTTTGAACTTGAAGTAACCTGATTTTATGAACCATTTTGATGTTGCCAGATCCACACTATTAGCATCGCTGAAAGACAAACCAATAACTGCCACAAATAACTCTCCAGTTTAAATATAATTGGTCAATAATAAGTCTCTACCCACATTTCCTGCATGTCTACCTGCGCTGAGTAGTTTTCTCTCTTCACGTTGATGAAGTGCTACAGCTCTGGCAGGAAAGGTGACTTTAGAGTCTGTATTCACCACTGAAATAGGAGATAATTAAGCACATTGTAAAAGATACAGATTAAGGCACAATATTTATAGCTTATAGAACACTTTATTATGAAATACCAGAATTTTAATTGGCTTAAGCACATAAGCAACTGATTATTCACACCATTTGATACCAGGACAAAAGTAATATGTATTTAGAGATCATCATATTTGCTTTTTTAGTGGACAGAACTTTGGTCCGTTGCCTAGCATAATGCAGAGAGTAGACAAACAATAATTATGTAGTCGGGGAAAGAATGAGTAATTTGACTGTATTTGCCTAATAATTAATTTGTTTTTCTTGTTTGTTTACACATCTGATAATGCAGAAGTGGCTCATTGTTTATTAGAGGTAGAAACTAGAGTGAAATAAAAACTCAGCATGGAAACTGACATCATGAAATAATCATATAGTTATTTATTGAGTGCTTATTCTCCACCAGGCACTGTGCTAGACTTTTCACAGGAATTATACACTTTAATTCACAATAGTCTGAATACAGTCTTATTATTAGGCGTCGCTGTTTTAGATATGGACAAACTGGGCTCAGAGAACTTAAGCAGATTTGCAAAGGTTACACAGCTAGTACACGCTAGAGGGGAAGCCAGTGTCATCATTTATATAAAGGCCAAGTTGTATTGCTTTTACAGGCTTGTTGAAGTGAGACTTTCTGTGGTGAAATTAACAATGTCATTCGGAACATGAATTTCGTCTTTTAAGAAGTGTTGTTTTAAAAATGATTATGTTCAAGCTAGAGTTTTGGTCGTTCAAAAGAGGAACCCTCATTCATATATTTTACTTTTTTTGTATGTAAAACCTACATTGTCTAAGTTTTCTTGGTATGTTTTCAAAACTATGAGGAATGGTTTAGTATAATGAGAATGAATAATAACATTGAAATTATAAAACCTATGGTATTATAATAAATATAAGAAAAATATTTAAAAATGGACTTGACATACAACAATTTAAATAAAAACTTGAAATTAAAAAATAAAAGAAAAAAAGAAACTTGACAGTGGCCTAGATGCTATGGTAAATTGTGTCCCTGCCTGAAATCTTTCTAACACCAATTGCTATTTAAGAGCTCTCCCCATTACAGCCTCTTGTTGATAATGACAATGCCCTCAAGGAGATCTGTTAGTAAAATAAAATAATACTGTATCATAAGCAAGGCACTTTTTAAAGTCACTACAGGTAAGTAATGTTTGAGTTTGGTTAGCTAGCTTCCCCTAGCAGAAGTGTTTTTAGACCATGGGAACCCAATAATTATACCATTTTGCTATAGGCTTGTATTAGGGCTAAAATTATTCTGTGTTAGTGCTTTTCCCATGGGGTTATTGCTAGAAAATAGGTAACATACTGGAACATACTGAATTGCATAAGTAATTCAGTTTTTTATCTGTAGGTTGATCCCTCAGAATGGACCTATGAGGATAATCTTGAGTGAGATCCAGAAGGGTCTGATTTCATTTTTCATCCTTTCTTTTATGACAGTTGATGTTTAAGTTATTTACCTAATTTAAAAATTCCACTGCTGGATTCTTATCTGCATGAACCAAAATGAATGTGCCCGTCTCTGGCAACACAGATAGGGTTTGACGACAATGGCACAGTGAGAGCTAGAGGTGAACTGTTGGGCAGATGCATCGCTGACACTGTGCCCGCCACTGCCTATCAAGGATGGCGTGCAGAGGCCGGACAGTCCTTTAGAGCTGGTCTTTCACACTCTCGCTGAGGCACCACTGACAGACTAAGTGGGTGTGAGTTGGTATGTGGGGTTTTGGAGGTATGGTGATGGTGGTTGACATACACATTTTTTAAAGGTAGCATTTCAATGAAAACAATTGTATGGGAGTTTAACAGTTAGAGAACTGATTAACTGATTACTGTATTATTGTTAAGACAAGTTTTTGTAAACGGAAATACACACACGCACGCGCACACACACACACACACACACACAAACACGCGTATGTCTACAGCACTTAATAATTGATAACAAGGAAAACAAAGACATTGAAGCCCAGGAATGTGAAGTGACTTTGTCCAAATTACATGCCAGTAAATCATGGAGTAGATTTGAACAGATTTTTTTAGTTAAAATCCAGTTCTTGTTTGCCGTATCACGTTACTTCTTTAGCATAGCCTAATTTTTATAAAGTAGAATAAGAAGACAAAAAAGATATGAATGTTCTAACTTGACATTTTTCCTCTTTTTTTTTTTTTTTTTTTTTTTTTTTTTTACCATTTTGGTAATGACATCAGAATTATAGTGATATTTTGGTAAAATGAAGAGTACCTTAATGCCAGACCCCAGAAAAATTCCTGGCATATTCCAAACCTATAATTTAATAAAGGACAAAAAAAACTGTGTTTATATAATGCTTTGTTTTCTTTTACAGTCTTTTAAAAAGTTTTAAAATAAAACTTTAAAAAGGTTCTCATTTTACATGTTTCTTTTCCACTATATGGTATTAGTAAACATTAAGTACTCAATTAAATAACACAACTAAATAATATATATACTTATAATGCCCTGAAATTAATTTTTCTTTTTTCTTTTTAAAAATCCCCAAATATTTTCAGTACGTGATACCTGTTATCACATGCTTTATATTCTGCACCATTTCTTTTCTAAACTCTTACAAGTTAGTTCTAGGGTGATGTGGATGGTGCCTCACAAACTGTAAGATGTTCGTTACATCATGTTGTTTTTATCCTCTCTGCCCGCTGTTCATTCTCAATGTGAAAAATCATAGCATATCAGTGACAGGAGGTCTGGCGTTCAGGTGGACTTTTGTAATTATTCCCACTGAGGCACTGTCAATAGGATTAAAAAACAGATTCTGGATCTGTCCACCCCAGATGAGGTCAGCACTTTGAGCAGTGGGAGTACTATTTCTACAAGCTGTGCTTTCCCCCTTGCATTGTAGAGCATAGACATTAATATGACACAAATATTTGAGAGCTCCTATGGAAACGGACTGGCTTTGCTCTGAATTAGGCTCTGAATTAAGCAAAATGTCCATCTGCAATAAATAAAATAACATTCATTAGGATCCCTAACTATGTATTTATGTAGATTCTACAATAATATTAAAGCCCAGAAAGTTTCAATTACAGAACAATCCACTTATAGTTCATAATTAATAAACTCTTTGCAGCTGCATAACTGTGGCCGGAAACATCTGCAAAACCTCATATTTTACACACAGACGCATACACATAATTCCTTCAGAAAAAGTTCAATTGTGCTTAAAATCACAGGTCTGGAAACAGAGTAAGACCTGAGGAAGCTGAATCTAGCTGTATTCAGTTAGCTTATGGTAGGAGAAGGGGGGACTGGGGCTTCCCTTGTTTGGCAAAGAGATATGGGTAAAATAAAATAATGTTTAAGGTCTATTCAGGTATTCACCCAAAACTAACTTTGTATCATTAAAAACCTCCCCTGACTATAAGCTAGTTTTAATAAGAATCTATTTCTTTTGTTATAAAATTATTCAGATAAAATTGCTACTCCTGAGATTAAAGATAAATTATTATTTATGAAACTCTAAAATTAACAAATGAGTAAAAGGAATATATTGATGATAGGTTATAATCTAGATCATAGACTTAAAAATTTCCAATTCTTTAAATAATTCTTAGCTAATTTTTATACCTAAATACAGCTTTATAACAATAGATGAATATAGAGTATATGTATTAGAAAGGCAAACTAATATATTATTGAAAGCTTAATTTGACATTTTTCTTAATATTTGCTTACTTCTGTGTTCAATTTGAAGTTGTATTATTAATGGGTTTCATTATATATACCAGCTTTACTGAAATATAATTCACATACCATACAATTCACCCATTAAAGTGAACAATTCAATGGTTTTTCAGTATAGTCATACGAGTTGTACAACAACCATCACTATAAATCAAATGTAGAACAGTTTAATCACCCCAAAAAGAAACCCTGCACCCAATAATAGTCACTCACCATTTCTTCTCCCTGCTCCAGCCCTTAGCAACCAGTAACTTATTTTTGTGTCTAATGGTGTGAGTATTCTGGACATTTCGCATAATGGAAATATATTTTTGTAACTGGATCTTTTCATATAGCCTGATATTTTCAGAGTTCATCCATATTTGATTGCTGAATAATATTCTTTTGTGTTTATTTGTTTGCTAGTTGATGGACATTTGGGTTGTCTCTACCTTTATGGCTATTATGAATAATTTAGTTGTGAACATTTATGTGCAAGTTTTGTATCAATATACATTTTTTATTTCTCTGGGGTATACACCTAGAGTGGAGTTGTGAGGTGTTGTGAGGTAATCTGGTAACTATGTTTAACTTTTTGAGAAATTGCTAGTCTTTTTTTTCAAAGTGGCTACACCATTTTACATTCCTAACACAGCAAGGCATGAGACTTCTAATTTCACCATATTCTTACCAACACTTGTTTTATCTGCCTTTTTTTCTTATACCTATCCTACTGGGGATAAGTAGTATCTCATTGTGGTTTTGATGTGCACTTCTCTGATGGCTAATGGTGTTGATCATTTTTATACGTGTTCATTGGCCGTTTGTGTGTCCTCCATATAGAAATATCTGTTCAGATTCTCTGCCTATTTTTGATTAGCTTATTAGTGAATTTTCATTTTTTCATTTTCATTAGCTTTAAGAACTAATCTTTCATTTCCATTTTTCATTTCATTAGTTTTAAGAAAACTAAAAGTTTTCTTAAATTTCTAATTTATTAGATTTCTTAATAATATCTCATTTTACCTCCTTCATTGATTTTATGGTGGATATATCTTGTGATGTATTCTTTAGAAACTTTGATAGTCTGAGACAAGACCCAGAACCTGCAGGATGATGGTTCTAAACAACTGGAAAACCTTTAGAGTATAGAAATGTCCAGACCGTAATGATGATTCAGTGATTTTGATAAGGTCAAGTCATTACTGTTTTTTCAATGTGTCCCTAATGTGCAGTGATAGTGGACAGCTGACTAAGATATAAATTATCAGTGCTTTAAGGTCCAGGGTCGTGTCAAGTGTGTCTGATATTAAAAGTGGAGCTTAAGATTTCCAGAAAATGAGTCCATGAAGGACCAGGAAATCTTTCCCATCTGTAGAAGAACTCTAGAAGTATGTGGGTTTTCTGGGATAACCAGTTTGTGGGAAAGGGTCAATTGAAATATAGTTAAGTAGGATATCCCCCAAGCTTACCCTTATAGGTCATAAACCTAAAGAACCAGAGCAAGTCTGAGTATCTGCATCCTCATTCAGAAGGAGAGATATTCCATTTCAACTAATTTTCCAGGCTACACAGAAATTTGTCTGTGGCTTTTAGGATGACCTTTAAGATTGTTCACTGTTGGGACACCTGGGTGGCTCAGTCGGTTAAGCGTCCGACTTCGGCTCAGGTCATGATCTCATGGTCCATGATTTAGAGCCCCGTGTTGGGCTCTGTGCTGACAGCTCGGAGCTTGGAGCCTGCTTCAGATTCTGTGTCTGCCCCCCCCGCCCCTCCCCCACTCACTGTCTGTCTTGCTATGTCTCTCAAAAAAATAAACAAATAAATATGAAAAAAAAATTAAGATTATTCACTGAGAACACGGATTTTTTATACCAGTACCCTGATTGTTCCATAAACTGCATCATGCGAATAGATATTCAAAGTCCTGGCACCCTGTCGACATTCATTGAAGACAACTATGGAATCTGATTGTTAGAGTTTAACTGAGAAATCAGAATACAAGGCTTTAGTATCCATTCTCATATATTTAAATGTCTCCGTGTTCAGGATTTGTTGCAGTATTAGTACTTTTAAGTAAGTCATTTATAAATAGGAAACCCTATTGCCTTTTTTTGTTCTTTTTTAAAAGAATTAAAATCTCAAATATTATTTAGCCACTTTAGTTTCATAGGGACACTATTCTTATTTAAAGATAGTTGAAGTTAAACATAATAAATTTCATTTATTTCATCACAGTAGATATTATAACAGATCTTGTAATATACTAGTATTATGGTTTAGTGGATGTATTATAGTATATTGTTACTGCCTGGGAAACAGAAGTTTCATGTGCTTCCTAGATTCCGTTTTTCTTTGACGGTTTTTCATTGAAGAACGGACTAAGTGAAAACTTGCTTGGTGTATGAAATCTGACAAGATTATGGTTCTCGGCGCTAGGATAATGAACTTATGTTATTTTATTCATTAGGGCCCCACAGGACTTGATAAAACAGTCGAAAGAATCAGTCCCAGGCCTTTGTGATAACACTGAAAAAATAAACTATTACTAAAATAATAGGATAGATCATTTTTACAAAATTAATTAAATATCGAAAACAAATTTTGTACATATTCCCAATCTTCATCAATATAGTGAATATTACCTTCAAATAATGTTCAATTAAAAAAGCCAAAAACATCAAAAGGTAGGAAATTAAAATTGTATGTTTCTTTTTGTAACTAACTTTACCATAGTGCACATACTATATTTTTAAAAAAAAAAATTTAATGTTAATTTTGAGAGAGAGAGAGAGAGAGAGAGAGAGCGTGAAGGGGTGAGGGGCAGAGAGAGAGGGAAACACAGAATCCGAAGCAGGCTCCAGACTCTGAGCCGTCAGCACAGAGCCTGACACGGGGCTCGAACTCATGAACTTTGAGATCATGACCTGAGCCGAAGTCAGACACTTAACCACCTGAGCCACCCAAGCACCCTACACATACTATATTAATTAAAGTTTGCTTTGAGTTCAAATACTATTGAGCAAATTGAGAACTAAAGCAAAGAAAGAAAAGTTTTAAAGCTGCATTTGCACAATTCCTAGAAAGTTATTTCTAGATACTTTACAGTTACGTATAAAGGAATTTATCTTTGAGGTTTCAGAAGGCATTTACCTCTAAAAACTTTCTTACTGGTACCTTTTAGAAAACCAGTTGCATTCCTATAGGGGAGAAATGGCCTTGTTTCCAGATAGCCTTTTTGGGGGCAATTGGAGAGCTCATGTAGATCTTATGTGGCTCTCAGATATGCTACTTCGCCCCAGTTTCTTTCCCTGAGTATTTTACTCAGGTTATTTCTTATAGATATCTCATCTAAATTTTTAATTTTACGAGCATCTGCTACTTCCTACCCAAACTTTTTACCACCCAGTTGCTCACTATTATCCTGAGAGATACAGCTTATGTCTCTGCATGTTCTTGGCTTTACTCTTAACACCCTAGCTCCAAAGATTTTGTACTTATTTTTAATAACTCTAAATTAATAGTCTTCCTAGAGATTAAGTGAAAACTGTCTTGTTACCACTTATTATTTTCAATATTAACTGAACTGAAACAGAATATTACTTCAAAGAAAAAATGTTAAGACTTTGATGACCACATTTTTCCGGCATTGCCTCTATCATTATCTATTTAATGATAGCCATACATGTACTCCTCAATTTTGCTGGCATCTTGGTGCCAAAATTCACAGTGAAATTGAGAATACCTATTTAGTATCTCTTCTGGAAGGTGTGCTAGGCTATTATTTCATAGTTTTCTGAATTAAAATAATAGCTTTAAATTAGTGAAAAGATATCTTAAAAGACAACAGGGACCCAGAGAAAATTAATTTTTAGGGTTGCTTTAGCAACCCTAAAATTAGCCCTGGGGACCCATGGAATGAGTGCCAGACTTTGGCTCATTGAGCAGTCAAGGCTGGTGGAATAGCATATGGTTGAGTATCAGTAGTCCTGTGTTCTAAATCCAGTTTTAACCTAGACAAACAGAATTATTTGAAGAACTCAGGTTACTTTTGCTTCAAATCTGCCTTCCCATCTGTTAAAGTGGTAACAGAATTTAATGTAATTTGAAAGTTGAGTGATAAGGGTTTTACATTTCTCTACATTAGGTACCATATATATTCTACAAACTATGCGAGTTGAGCAAGAAATGTCCCTCCTTATTCGTAAGAAAAATAGGAATAAGCCTTTATTACAAGCTTTTATTTGCAATGGGAGCATGAGGATTCTCCTGGATTCCACCAGGCAATGTGCTGGTGGAATCTTCTAATTCTGGAAGCCTTTCCTAGTGGATGGTAAATTATGTTGCCATTGTGTTTCCCATCTCCGGGCTCCCTAACCTCTTCTCCTTGTAATAACTAATACACACATGTCCTTAAAGACTGTCAGCACATACCTCTTCTTTCTCCTTCTTTTCTGTTTTTAATTCTCTGGACCTTGATGTTATCAAGCTGCAGGTTGTAAGTAAAGCATTGTCTTCTCTATTTTATGGATGTCATATGTGATCACTGAATTATAGATGGAACATAAAGCAACATAGGGTGCATACTTAAAGAGAGGAATTTCTATCTTGAGAAACGCAGGCCAAATCCTTCATCCTATCAGTTAACCATTTTTTTGTGTGGCAGGATCATGTTTTTAGAAACATTTCAAGGTGTTATATTTTAGTTGTATTGTTTTATAGTCAATCTCATTGCTCTCTCTGTGCCTTAGACTTGTATAATTGCTACTGAGAACATGTGAAGAAGTGTCTTTGCCTAAGATGTTTGTGAATGCTTTCCTTTTGTATGAATTAAGGAAGCCAACCAAAAGCAGATTGGCTTCTGAGGGCAGTAGTGCATCATCTATTTGTAAGGAGATGCTTGTAGTTCTGTGTATACATCTATCACTTATCGATTGCAATATAACACATATTTAAATTAAGTTTCTAAGTTATCTGGAATACCTATCTTGTTCGTGTAATATAGCCTTATTTTCTTGAAGCTCAAAAGATGATTTTGAGCTCTCCATTGTTTCAGAATTATGCATTAAGTATTGAGCATGTGAGCAAAAATAGAGAATGACTCAGTATACCATCTTGATAAGATAGGATTGTTTAACTTACCTAAGAGTGAAAATGTAGATTATGTTCCTGAGGGATGCTCAAGTTGAGGACATTAAATAAATGTGCATATAATAAGTTAAAAGCTATACTTGAATTTATGTTAAATATTCACTAATCTTTCTTTATAGATATGATTAATTTTTATTCAATTTGAAGGTCACTAAAACTTAAACATATATTCATTTGATAAATATGAAGGGTAAATTAAAGTTACTTAATATGGTCAATGTATCATGCCATTAATTAATAAAAAAATTTGAAATAATGAAAATTTAATTTGCTAAATTTTAAAGACAAATATATAAAATAATCAGTGATAGAAAACGGTTCAAGGTTTCCTGACTTAATAGCAAATAGGGTCTAAGTGAGAGCAACTTTACTGAGAGGTGCTAGGGACCTTCTTTGTACTTGTCTATTCATTGCTGAGAGCGGTTGCTGTGTTAGTGTGACTGTATTGTTAACTTCTCTCAGGAGAGGATAAACAGTCATCATCTGTTTACAGTTGAAGGCTTTCTCCTTATTTCTGGTGGAATAGGTTTCTCCTATTTATGGGCTTTTGTTATTTTTAGTAACAAGAAAGTTCACTTAGTGCAAGGTACCCTGCCTTATAACTTAAATTGGTTGAAATTGTATCTTGAAGTTTTCTGAACACTTGAGGGAATACATTTCTATCATTTTCAGATGAAATTTTTTATATCATTATTCTTCCTCATCAGGTAATTAAAATTATTTTAGTATTTTTCAGTATCAACCAAATTAACACATAAAAAGTTAATTTACAGCTATTTTATATTAAGAAAACATAGCTTTGAAGTATTTTCGTATGTTTCAACAAGTAAGTTAATTATATTGTAAGTGAAGTTACCCTGAATTAAATATCCTAAGATTTTGTCGTATTAAATTATGCTTTTGTTCAGTTTTGGGCTCTAGGTTTCAGACCAATGCCACCTATTGGTGCAAGTTTACTGTATTATTTGGTTTTTATTGTTTTCCTTTAAAATGTAGTATTCTACATTCTACATTCTACAAATTGATTTACACTGAATACACTTTATTTTATCATAAAGAGCTTGTTTTTCACAAATTAAATTTCATATTTTATTCTTTGCTATTACTAAAATTAAAAAAAAAATCTATCTGCTCTCATGTTTCTATTTTCACTTTCTTTTGCATCCCCAGCCTGTGGCCGTGGTTTCTACAAATCTTCCTCTCAAGATCTCCAGTGCTCTCGTTGTCCCACTCACAGTTTTTCCGATAAAGAAGGCTCCTCCAGATGTGAATGTGAGGATGGGTATTACAGGGCTCCATCTGATCCACCGTACGTGGCCTGCACAAGTAAGTTCAGAATCGTAACGTAGGGAAGGACTTTCAGATTCCTTACACTGGTTGTACTGTTGTGACATCATTGAGAGGGGCTTTGGGTTTGTGAATGAATTCTTAATTGTTATTAAATATTGAATTTTTTTTCATGAACTGATAAGGCCATTTTTCTTTCTTTTTTTTTTTTTAATTTTACTGTTTGTTTATTTTTGAAAGAGAGAGAGACAGAGACAGAGAGAAAGAGAGAGACAGAGTGTGAATGTGAATGGGGCAGAGAGGGAGGGAGACACAGAATCTGAAGCAGGCTCCAGGCTCTGAACTGTCGGCACAGAGTCCGACACGGGGCTCGGGCTCATATGCCGTGAGATCATGACCTGAGCGGAATTTGGACGCTTAACCATCTGAGCCACCCAGACGCCCCAATTTTTCATGAACTGATAAGATGCATTTTAAGAATATTTTTCTCATGTATCTAATAAAAATCATAAATAAAATGCAAAAGTTATTTGAGTCTTACATGGTTATGAAATGTGATTAAAAAGTAATGGTTTCTGACTTAAAATTCCATCACTAAATAGAGCAAATCTCACATCTTGGTGCTTCAATTAATGAATGTTCGAGAGACCCAAATCCAAAGCCAATCCCAGACTTACTGTAAATCATTCTTGAGCACATTAGGAATGAATAGATGTATTCTCTGTTATATGGTTAAAAGGAAAACTATTTTTAAACAACTGCACAACTGTTTTTTTTAGGTGCATTAACTGTTCTTTGTAATTGCTTAGAAGAAAAATAGCTAAAGACTGTGGCAAAAGCACAAAGACAGTTGTTATCCTGTTTTCATTTTGACATATTAAATGGAAAATAAATAGAGCCTCTTGCCAAGTGAATTCAAGGAGGCTTTTATACAGCTTCTCTAGGAAAGGTAATGAAATGTTTATGTAGAAGAAAGCATTTCAACTAGTTTTCTGTATGGTAATTGAGCCACTAGCTTAGTGGCCCACACAGATCCTTTCCGTCATTTTTTGTTTTTGGGGGTTGTTTTTTTCTTTTTTTGTTTATTTGTTTATTTATTTTTGGTTTCCAAAGGGCCTCCATCTGCACCACAGAACCTCATTTTCAACATCAACCAAACCACAGTAAGTTTGGAATGGAGTCCTCCAGCCGACAATGGGGGAAGAAATGATGTGACCTACAGAGTATTGTGTAAGCGGTGCAGTTGGGAGCAGGGCGAGTGCGTTCCCTGTGGGAGTAACATTGGCTACATGCCCCAGCAGACCGGATTAGAGGATAACTATGTCACTGTCATGGACCTGCTAGCCCACGCTAATTATACTTTTGAAGTTGAAGCTGTAAATGGAGTTTCTGACTTAAGCAGATCCCAGAGGCTCTTTGCGGCTGTCAGTATCACCACTGGTCAAGCAGGTATGTTTTTCTGTTTGTCTTCACTGAGTGAATAATGCGACTACATAAGGGAGGTGTCTCGCTCGTGTGAATATTTAGTTAACTTGGCTACACAGAACTAGATTATTCCAGCTCGTTGATGATTCACACCTCTAACTTTTCTTTGTTATTCCTCCTGTTGACTATTAACCATTGCTAGACTCATTAGCATCTCCTTCAGAGATTCTGGCAGGAGAACTAAAAAGGGATAAATTGTCAACCAGTTAAGACTGTTCTAAGACAAGAAGCTCCACTGAAAGATCTAGAAGAGAGTGAAAACATTGGACAAAATGAGATGGTGGCTACTTCTTGCAGTTGGACTCTTTTGTGTGGCATATGCGCATGATCAAAGTCTGCATGATAATCAGGGTGATGAAAGAGTGGAGTGCACTGCCTCACAAAGTGTTAGCCAGTGTTTTACCACATACGATGTGACGTTTGTCATATATGGCAAGTCTGCGTTAAAATGGGCATGAGGGAATTTTAAGTTCATCAGTAGGTTTGTGATCATATTACCATTTGTCATATTAAAGCAAGTACTTGGGAGATCTCGTGAGAATTTCAAAAGAAGTGAATTAGGAAGTAATGACCATGAAGACCGTGAACTTGTAGCTTAGCCTAGGAGCAGTTTTCACTTTTCTTCATGGCATTTGAGGTGCCCTACTCAGTCATGCTTTGTTGTGGTATGTTTTGGAAAATATAAGTTGGAGAGGAAGTTTCAGAAATTGGAGACTTTCTAAACCTTCAGGAAAATCTTATTACTGAAAGAAGTTTCAGAAATTGAGGGCTTTCTCAACCTTTTAAAAATTCTTGCTGGTGAAAGAAGATCCTGTGTGGTAGATGTAGCCAAGTACTGTGTCATTGTTATTAATAAAATGGGACCTGCACTGGAGTACTGAGTTGTGAGAGCATCATCATAAGCTTATAACGGAGTCTTCCTGATCTTTGGCTGGCTGTCAAAACCAGTATTATCCCAAATTCCTGGACATAGATTAATCTATTCTTCACTTCTATGCCAATTTTAACAAAATGTTACCTATTTAAATTATATCTGCAGAATGAAAACTAGGCATCTGGTTTTATGCTTACCATTTTGAACAGATTAATGAGTTCTTATTCTAAAAGTTTCATTTTGATGTTTATTTAAAAGGCTATTGCAAATCTGATCTCCTGTGTAAAAGCAGCAATCTGGAGGAAAAACAACCTAGAAAATTTGAAATTTCCAAAAACTAGACAAAAGAAATCACTAATTTAACTGATTTTGTTTGATTCATTTTTATTTACCCTGACTCTATTTGCTATTCTTTCAAAATCCTTTTGTCAGATATTTTTGCTTGTGTTGCTTTATATTGAAATTTGTCATCATAGCTTTACAGTGAGTGGGTTTGAAACATTTTAGGTTCATGATTGTGACACTAGAGCTATCTTTGGAACCACTAAGAGCAACTCTTAGGCCTGCTGAACTAGAATAGTTCTTTTATTCCTGCTGATATCAAGTATAGAAGGGACATTTTTATTTATTTTTGAATATTACCCAAAGTTGTCGAGCTTATCCCACAAATAGAGGTCGCCAAAGAGTCTGCTTTTGGGGTCTGTATGTTTGCTCTTTAAATACCTGCTGTTTAATTTTTCAGGTTAATACTGCATGGGCTAAATCGGTCATAGATTTTCCCATAAATTCTTGAATCAAATATCTCACAGTTGTTAGGTAAAATGGCTTTGGGTGTTGATTCTCTTCTGACTAAGGGCAAACTAGGTTTGTTTGTTTGTTTGATGGGGGAAGATAATTTAGATTAGATTAGATTGCAAAATTTAGATTGTGATGATTGCAGAGCTCTGTACAAATGCTAAAAAAATACTGAATTGTACACTTAAAATGAGTAAACCTTCTGGTACGTAAATTATATCTCAATAAAGCTATTAAATTTTTTTAAAAGAAATAAATATAAAAAGTTAAAAAGCAAACTATGTTCATACTTTTATATTAACATATTCATTCATAATTGCCACGTCTCTCCTACATCTGAAATGCTAAAACCTCATGAATTTAAAGTTAGCTTTTTTTTTAAAAAAGCTATGCTATTTTTTTTTTTAAAAAGCTATTCTTTTTCAAAAAGAAATGCATCTAAACAAGACAACCTGTGGTAATTGTAGAAGGTTTCCTGTATTTTTTAACAGAGGAAATTTAGAATATATTAGTGACCGTCGCTCTACTGAATTTGCACACCCACTTCCCGCTGTTCCCCATCGCTAATATTTTTGTTCTTTTTAAGGGGAGAATGATTTGAACTTTTTCCCCTGTTCATTACTACACATGGAAACCTGCAGTGATCCTTGAAATTCTCATTCTCTAGTAACTAAACAGCACCACCTCCCACCTGGTTTATGCTGCAGTCATTTCAATAATGAATTTAAATCTAGATCTCTGGTCAGTCATCCCCCTCATCAGCAACCCACTGCTACCAAGTATAAAAAGATGTAGTAGGAGAATCTGCTTGTGTCTGGGCAAGAATAGAGTGAAAATGGAAAATTATTAGCCAGTGTGTGAAAGGTAGTGTGTATACTTTGTGGTTTCTTTTCTGTTAAGTTTGGAGTCTGGAGCATAAGTTTCCCCCACACCCCCTATCAGTGTTTGTGGAAATGAGAGTACATTGAAGTCCCCTTATGCTTTGTTCAGGGTAGGAGTCGGAGGTTTGGTGTTAAAAGATCTGTGCTCCAGCCCCTCCCCTGCCACTTAGGAGTTACATGCTCTTGGGTAGATCACTAAAGTTCCACATGACTGAAATGGGGATAAAAGAATACCTACCCCCCTGTCTTATCCTGTTAGATAATATTAGAGAAAACTTAAAAACTCTTCAGTGTCATAAAAATATTACTTTAGCGCATTGTAGTAGGTTTTTTTTGTAGTACTTTTTATTGTAGCATAGTGTATTGTAGCAAAATGGATGCTGAATTAACCCTCTTTTTATACAACTCTTTGTGAACCTGTCAAGGCAAAGCACAGTAAACTCTGTATCTATTGCAGTATGGGGGGAATTATTGGAGGCTCAGAATTGGCATTTATGTTTTATAACATTGGAGGAGGAAGAGATTAATTTTGTTTTGTCTGTGTAAAATGTGACTATTATCTAGTCATAAGTTATCTTAAGACTGAGATTCTACTTTAAACCGATAATTAGCTTTAAGATGAGAAATGCATAGAGAATAATATATGATATTTATATAGAGATAATTTTTGTATTTATTAGGAACATAGGACCTCCAGAAACTGGCTGATATATATATTTTTCTTTTTTTGTTTTACATTTATTTTAAGAGAGAAAGAGGGAGAGAATGAGAGAGAGAGAGAGAGAGAGAGAGCAAGAGCATGGGTGAGCAGGGGAGGAGCAGAGACAGAGGGAGAGAGAGAATCCCAAGCAAGCTCTGTGCTGTCAGTCTGGAGCCCAATGGTGGGCTCCAACTCATGAATCTTGAGATGATGACCTGAGCCAAAATCAAGAATAGGACACTTAACCGACTGAGCCACCCTCCAGGAGCCTTTCATTGTTGTTTTATTTTGTTAGGAATGGTATTACTTATTAAGGGTGAAGTCTCACATGTCAGGCTTATGTATGTCAGAGATATGTTAAAAATCTCTAAGTGAGGGGGAAAGCACATGCATTTCATCTATGGTCTTATGATCCTTATTCTTCCTTACATTGGAAGGTTCTCTTAAACAAAAATGGTCTTAATAATTACATCAGTGTTCTTAAGAGCTGACTATTTAAATGCTACTTTTTAAATATTAACTCAGCCAACTCTACTAAGTATGTGTATCAAACAGTGTAGGTAAAGATTGGTCCTGTCCTTATGAGGAGCCCATATTGTAGCGGATATATTTAGTTACATATCTAATATGACAGAACACTTGAATATAATGTGATGCCTGCTGTAGAATATTAGGAACAAAACACTGAAACCTCAGAGAAGGAATGATCCATTCTATCTGCAGAGAGGGGGAGTCCTCACAGAAAATAAGTTAGTCAGTCTAGAACTTTGGGGCGGATATGATTTTACCAGGAGGACAAGTGAATCATTTTCTAAGCCCTCAAGAGGACCTCCCCGATTAAAACATAATCAGTGCCACTACATTTCTTCTACAGACCAAGTACATTAATACAAAAATGGTCTGCAAAAGTATGAAAGTTCATAAAAATAGGTCACCCTAAAATTATTTTCTCTTTTTATAATACCTCAGTTCACTGTGGGAGCACTTAAACAATTAGACCATTTTCAAAGCAATACAAAATTATAATATATGTGATCTTACCCCCCAAAGAGATTTAAGGAACTCTGCAATTATTCTTCAAGCAAGTGATTATGCTGCGTTCATCTGTACCTTTACCATGTAACACAATTCTTTCTGTATGCCAGCTGTACAACGGATGTTGTGCACTTAATTCTGATGAGGAAACCAGTCGTACATAAGAAAAGTTAAATGATTTTACAAGAATGAAAGCATCGAGACATGAATGGAAAAGGAATAGGATTTGATATTCAATGACATAATTACTGAATTTTAGATGAGTTATTTCAGCTCTTTGAAATTGAATTTTCTCCTGAAACAGTATCATGCTATTTGACTCCTCATGTGCTAAAAATTGAGCCTTTGGCTTATTATCAGTTATATTTTTAAAATAAAAACGTGTGTTATGGTACTATAATGATTATAATCATAGAACTAATATTAAGAGTGACTCATTACTGAACACTTATTATGTTTATGGCACTTTTCACATATAAAATGCACATGAAAAGAGTGTTAAAACTGAATCACTTCTTTGAACTCATGGAATTGTACTAAGTAAAGAGAGGTTTGGGACATAAGGCCTCTAACAGCCCATCTTATGCCCATCACTAAATGGACTGTCTAAATTCAATACATACTATACATTGTGCAGTACGTTGTTGATTGAAATTATGGAGTAATTCATAGCTGAGTATTATGTATACAGGTACTGTAATTTTAACAGGATTGATAATTGTCAGAATGCTGTCGAAAACACTGGGTAGGAATTAAAGATGCAAACTGTCACCTCTTGAAAGAGGATATAATTTCCCATGTTGGGCTCACCAGGAAGCAGACACTTAGACAGGGACTACTGTGCAGGAATTGTATGTATGAGGGCATGCAATTGGGATCACTGCCTTAGGAAGAGACAGGAAGGGAGCAAGACTGGAGCAGAGGGGAAGCTGAGCTTTGATGCAGTCTCAGTGGAACTCCTCAGCCAACTCCATGGGGAGCTCTCCACCCGTAAGGGACCTTCATATTGTCCAGAGCTGAAGAAAGAGTGGCAAGCCCTTATACCTCGTTGTCGTCCAAACATGACTATGGGAAGGAGCCTACAAAGGAGCAAGTTGTCATTTTTCAGACAAGGCAATTGTAAAGTACAGCAGGGAACTGAGGTCTGCTTTTTAGCAGCCATCTCAGCATCTGAGCAAATAAATTCTTCAGTCCTTCACTGAGGAGAATGTAGGCAGCCCATCAGAGCATCCCAGATTATTGCAGTCAAATACGCTGCTTACCGGGAATTATTAAGTGTTATGTAATCTTATCATGGACTACTACAATCCTTTACCTGGGAATTTGCAAATTATTTTAATGGTGTGGTGATAAATTACTCTTCAATGAAAAAGGAACCTACTAAGAAGTGTTATTTCCTGAGGATATTATTAACAAATATAGTCTCTTAGTAACAAATACAACATTGGTTACTGTAACACTTGCCTTCTGGCTATGATTTTATTTCCCTTCTTTAAGAAACTTAAAAAATATCCCTGCATATCTTAATGTGACTAATTTCTCTTATGTTTTCAAATGCCCAGATCTTTTATCTCTGTCAAAATTAACATTGGCTTTGGTATTCTCTTTATTTAGATTTGTAATGTTTATATAATGTCCAAAATGAAATATAACCATAGAGTTATATGATATAACATTATAATAAGCAAAATTATACAAAAAAGAGACAGTATCAAAAGTCGTTTCCTGTATTTGTCAGAAATATCTTCACTTACATTTATTAATGTGACTCAACTATGACTATTTTCCTCGTAAATTAACTCAGATCATCTATTCTCAATGATTTAAAATGGTAAGCCATCAAGTTATGTGTCCTTGAAGTAAAAATAAATTACTCCTATTATTAAGTTTATACACTCTGATATTTCTTTGGAATTCATAAGTTTGTATTTCAAGGGAAAAAGATGTTAAGAGAATATATTTCCTTGTTTGAGAGAATATACTGATTATAATATTGAGTAATATGAAATGCAGCAGTCTCCATCCAGTGAGATGAGATAAAACACAGACAAAAAACACTGCCACTACCCACAAAAACATTTTGTAGAAATAGTGTTAATTTTGTTAAAACATACATACACATGCTTATGTACACTGTAGGAGAAAAATCAACTGAATAAGATTTAATAGTAAATCACTCAAAATACACATTTCTATAATGTTTCCAGTTATTTAAAAAAAATTTAAGTTTTTTTTTTATTTATTTCTGAGAGAGAGAGAGAGAGAGAGAGAGAGTTGGGGAGGGGCAGACACAGAGGGACACAGAATCAGAAGCAAACTCTGAGCAGTCAGCACAGAGATCAATATGGGGCTTGAACTCATAAACCATGAGATCATGACCTGAGCCAAACTGAGCCACCCAGGGATCCTTGACTTAACCAACTGAGCCACCCAGGGACCCTTGCTTCTAGTTATTTTATAAACTTGATGTGTCCAAAAACCAGAAAACAATTCAGTCATGCTAATTCATGCCTTAGGCCATGATATTTTAGAATCATGCAAGTAGGAATCTTAGACTATATTGAAATTTAATTCTTTAAAGTTTAAATAGTTTTGACACCATTAACTTAAAAATATACATGTAGATACATTTACAGTCTTTCTTAGTGGCTATCAATAATTAAAACCTATAAATAAAGAAAGATTTTTTTGGATACTATTTTAATAAAATTGGCAACCATATTGGCATTGATACTGAACTAGGACTTCTTGAGTACTTAGTATGTGGTGACCACTTTACATGTAAAGACTCATATGCCTACACAGGATCTTCACATCCCAAACTGACAATGAAAATTTAGGTGAGAATTACATCTTTCTGTGATATGGCCTCACAGTGACTATTTCATGCATTTTTTCATCGTATTTTTCACATATTATCCATGCAATGTTTATCTTTCCCATTAGACTTCACAGTGTAAGAAAATTGTAACATCTTTGGTCTTATTCTCTAGCTCCTGAACCAGTTGGGCCCAGGATACATGCTTAGTGAATATATTGAATTAAATACTTAAATTCTTTGTGTATCATAATGTGAAAAGATACTTTCTAAGATTATCAAGATTAATATCTAAAGAGTTAATTAAATTGAAATTCAATGTAATTTTATTTAAATTATCCACTGAATATATAAGGTCATGATTTCAAATACAAAATTTTTGTGATTTGGTCTTAAAACTCTAGATTTATTTAAAATCTTAAAATAAGGGTGGCTTAGCTGGTTAAACATCTGACTTCAGCTTGGGTCATGATCTTGCAGTTCATGGGTTCAAGCCCTGAGTCAGGCTCTGTGCTGACAGCTCAGAGCCTGGAGACTGCTTCAGATTCTATGTCTCCCTCTCTCTCTGCCCCTTTCCCGCTCTCACTCCATCTTTCTCTCTCTCAAAAATAAACATTGGGTCTCCTAGGTGGCTCAGTCAGTTAAGCGTCCGACTTAAGCTCAGGCCATGATATCACAGTCCATGAGTTCGAGCCCCACATCAGGCTCTGTGCTGACAGTCTAGAGCCTGAAGCCTGCTTCAGATTCTGTGTCTCCCTCTCTCTTTGACCCTCCCCCCGTTCATGCTCTGTCTTATTCTGTCTCAAAAATAAATAGACATTAAAATTTTTTTAAATAAATAAACATTAAGCATTTTTTAAAATAAAATAAAATCTTAAAATGACTTCACAGCCACAAACTTGATATTTAAGTAGAGATTTAGAACAAAAGCTTAAAGTAGTCTTATTTTAAAATATTAAGCTATAATTAACCTTTATATTTGAAAACTTTTGTAATTCTTCATGTTTAGAAAATCTCCTGAAAATATAATTATTTTTTTTTCTTTCAACATAACCTTGAAGCACAGGCAGAGACCAAGATTTGAGATCTTTTTTGTTAGTGCTTAGGACTGCTTAGTATACAACACGAGCTTTTCGGAACTTATTTTAATATCTTCTCCTTTTTGTAGTTTTGTGACATTTTGAGACTATGTGACATAGCTATTCTATGAATTTTCTCAGTTAAAATATATGTAAGGAAATGTCCCTAAACAACCTGTGTTCTCAATCCCACATCTTCACCTTCTCACCACCTCCATGCTTTCTGTCCCAGTGTCTGTAGGAGTTATCAAATCCACCCTTTTCTGATTTTATAAATATTTGTAATAAACTGTTTTGCTTACGTTGATGTTAGGTTGAGGTTAACAAGTTTGATCTGTAGGCTCTTGAATGGAAGGATTCTTTGTAAACATATGGAAGAAACCTAATACAAAGTTTAAGTAGCCTTTCGTATCAATTTAATATAGCTTAATCGTTTCTTAAATTCTTTGATCTCAGTTTTGCTGTTTTGTGGATAATGATATTTAAGCATCTGAGAAGAACGAGTTAATTTGTGTGATAACTCGGTTATAACACTGTTACGGATTGAATTGTGTCCACCTCTAAATGCATGTGTGGAAGCTCTGACCCCTAGTATAACTGTATTTGAAGACAGGGACTATAGGGAGTTAATTAAGGGTACATGAAGTCCTATGGTTGGGGCCCTGATCCTGATAGGGTTAGTGTCCTTATAAGAAGAGACACCAGTGAGCTTGCTCTCTCCCATTGACATTCACTGAGGAAAGACCACGTGAGGACCTAGTGAGAAGGTGGCCATCTGTGAGTGAAGAGGAGAGGTCTCATCAGAATCTGAATCTTGCTGGACTTTGATCTGGGGCTCCCCACCTCCAGAATTATGAGATAATAAATTTATTTTTGTTTTGTTTGTTTTATAAATTTGTTTTTGTTTTGTTTTGTTTTGTTTTGTTTTAAGACACCCAGTCTTTGGTGTTACAGCAGTCTGAACAGGCTAACACAAATATCCATCCCTGATCCCTGACATAATTTAGTTCTATCCTATTATGTTGAAGGAAAGTATTTATTTTCCATGTGCATGAGGACGGGCATGCATACTTTTGTGGTTGGGGCAAGGAATGGGAGTTGTAGGAATTTTATTCATTTCTGTGATTCCCCGCCCCCCTCAAATAGGCACTAAAACTTATTTAGTGCAGTGCATTGGTAAGTGCCAGAAAGACCAATAGTAATATTTTGCTCCTGACATCTTGGACAGTTTTTTTTTTTTTTTTTAAACAGAGCCAATTCATTATCTTATAAATTATAGAAGGTGCTACTTTCATGGTAGCAGAACATTCTATATAAAGTAAGTCATGTGGTTTGTCCCTGGATTTTCAAGCTTGAACAAGTTTGCCAAATTCCTGGCAATTTTAAACTAGCAATTTCTACATGATTAAGAAGTGAGTGCTGTTTCAAGATTTTCTAGTGAAAAGGTTTTTATCACCATATTTTGGAGATTAAAATTTGTAACTTGTTAAATTTAAGCTTCTCTAAATAGACTCTTCCACAAAATATATGACTGCCCATTAGGATCATTGTCCTGGAATAGTAGATAATGATGGAATTATGTAAAGTAATTCTTATTATATGTCTTGCCCTTAAAAGGAGGTCCTTTATTTTGCTACTGTTAGTTTATTGAGTGGAGATTGTAGTGAATTGAAAATGCACTCATTAGACTATATTTATAGAGAAATAGTACTTTACTTTTAAAGTCAAGAAGTTTGTTCAAGTGAGATATAGAAAATCTGTTTTGACTGAAATGTGACTAACCAGACCACCTACTCTTTAATTTTAGCAGGAAAAAAATACAAAAAACAAGTTAACACAAGAGACTGAAGTAAAATTTTTTACAAAGTACAACCCCAGGTCAATATATATTGAATTCAATCTCTTTTTCTGGAGGTATTATACAATTATAAATAATAAAACAGCAAAATATATGTATATAGGAGGATTACTATGCTAAGAACACAAATCAACACATTTGTAAAGGATTTTTTACATGTATTGAATCAGGAAGTGATTTTTAATTAATTCTCAGAACTGGTTACCTTATTTACCTGGTATTGTTCCACCGTACAAAAAGGTTTTGGTCTGTGAGTTGTTTGCTTAGTTCTTATGGAGCATACTATCTCAATCATTTCCCCGAAGTGTTATTAAAGGAATAGCACTGTGAAGACAGTTTCAAAAAAAAAAAAAATATATATATATATATATATATATATATATATATATGAGCAAGAAATCAATAAGCTGCATTTCAGAGAATGAAAAGCCAGTGGCTGGTAATTTTATACATTATTCATATATAGGTGAATACACATAATGTGCATTGGTGATGATGAGGAAGAGGATTATGATGATGATGATAAAAATTTGGTGATCAAACTAATATAATGTTGTATGTCAATTGACCTCAATTAAAAAAATAAACCTGGGCTCATTAATTTGAAGTACAGGTTTTGGTTCCCTGCACTTCCATTTCCTACACTCTCCCACCCCCAACCATATATTCCATTTTATGCCCTGGATAAGCTAAGGGACATAGCTTTGTAAAAGGTAAGAGATAGTCTTTAAATTGACAAGCATTTAGTTGTTCTATTTTTGGTACCAGTGTTAAGAGAAAGTAAATGTTGATTATTTTATTCCTTGCTTCATTGGTGATGAATTGAAGCAAATTTGATTCAGACAAGCAATCTGGTGGAATGATGCAAAGCCATCCACAAAAACATCTGTACTAATCATCCGATGCAGTAAATTAGAGCTACAAGAAAAAGACATTGATCCAAGAGGATCATTAACAGTTTTAACCAAGTGATCTAAGTAATAGGGTAAAAGAAAGAACACCACCAAGGTCTTGTTTTCAGATGTGTTGATTACCACTGCAGAAGCCCATTTGGTACTTGTTTTCGTTCCAACTGCTTTATGACTTCAGTTCCCTTTATACATTGTAAGCAAGAAACAAGGATCAATCAAGGGGTAAAAACCAGGAAAAAATTATCCAAATTTCTTACATTTCATTTACAAAGAGGTCTGTCACACAGGAGAGATAATTGCCACAACTCCACAAAATTAATCAGGGAGAAGGCAGAGTAGATGATGTCTGTCCTATGACAAAGTACGGGCAGGAGATGTACTTGCAGTCCTGTAGCTGCTTGGCTTGTTTAAAACACAGGGGCTAGAAAAGAGCTGTGAAAAACAATTATCATATCTTAAATGCACACAGTTCTTAATTATCCATAGCATGTTGACATCAGATAATTAGTGTACCAATTTTAAATAATATTTGATCATTAACTTCAGCATATAGAAAGATGTGGAACATTGTCTGAGCATAGCATTCATAATGGCAATCATATATAGTAATAAAATTCAGAGATACTGGTTAAACTGTATCACTAATGACGAGTTTATTCAAATGTTACTAATACACTTAAACCTAACACCTTTAGCTCCTGTTACATCAAGCTGTATCACGTAATGTGACGTATTTATGGATATAGACATGTATATAGACGGTTTTAACTGTATGTACTTTTTAACTTTGTACATTTTATGAACACATATATATTCCTAAGAGTGTTGAAATGGTAGGGGAGCCTAAATGTTACAGATTTGGCAATCATAAACCTATAGAGGGCAAGTTAATGAATGGCCTATTTCGGGGCAGAGGAGGTAGAGCTATAATATAAAAAGTTTGAGAGAGAAGTTTTGAGAATATCAACAGGAGCTGGCAGAATATCAAAACAATGGGATGAAGACCAAAAACCTTTTTACCCAGGCCAGTTGGATAGGAGGGCTGTCACAGTAACCAAAGGAAGGGATATTTTCCAAGTCAGTTAATCATAGAATCAAATGTCACAGGAGGTCAATACAGTGAAGACAGAAGAAAGTCCATTGGATTTGACAATTTTGAGCCATGAGAAACAATTTTGATAGACAACTTGGAGTAGAAAATGTCATAATCATATTTGTCATGGTTGAAAACAAAGCGTAACACTATGGCATATGTGCTGTAAGTGCTCAATGTTGGCTGAATTGAATTGTAATAGATACTTTTTATGCTGATTTCATACAACATTTATCAGACTGGTAAAGAGTCTAAGATAGATTATGAGTCTGGATTTTGTTTGGAAAAAAAATTACTGCCTTTGTTCTGTTCTAATACATTATCATAACCTTGTTTTCTCCTTGTTCTGACATCTCATCCTATTTTCGCACATCTCTGACATCACTAAGAACCCAAATTTAGCCTCACATAAATGTCATTGTTGAGAACCTGATAATCTCAGTAGAGGTCATAAAAGGAAAGATGTTAATTCTGTAAACTATGGTTTATAACACTGCCTCTTGTAATATCTTTATTGTCATTTTTAATATGAAATATTGTTATAAAGTCAAATGACTACACACATCTCATAAAGACTGTCGCTTACTGTGTATATGTTGTATGTATATAGTATATGTAGTTTTATATATGTGTATATATATGTATATATATATAGTTATATTTATGTATATATGGTGTATATATATAGTTATATATATAGTTATATATATAGTATATATATATAGCATATATAGTATATATATATAGTTATATTTTATGTTATGCTTTTGTTTTCACATTTCTTTCTCTTCCTAGTTTCCTCCTCCCAGACATTTTAAATTATGCCCCCTATCATGAACTCAGCTATAGAAAAGTAGAAGATCCACCTAAAAGTTTGGAAACATTATTCTTGCTATCTTCAGTATATTAATACTAAGACTTTACCTTTTATTTTTAATCATATATCCTTTATATTTAAGAATGACGTAAACAAAGAACAGGAAGCCATAATGCTATTTCAGCCAACCTTGGATATTATTATGATTTGCAAGTTACTTCTAGCGCACCTGGTGCATTAAATCCTGGTGTTATGTTTGAAAAGATACTAACTGACCTTCTTTAGATTGCTGTCTGACGACTTTGATGTTTTGTTATTTTCTTCAATTCCAGGATGAAATGGATGAATGGATCTTAATTATAGTGTCCTGGTGACTCTTTTTTCAGGCTATTTTTCTGGACAAGCATCAGATAATCTGACAAATCATGAACAGTTTACTTTATAGTTGGGTTGGGATTAAGTTACTGGCATCTGCAGGGAATGTAAAAAGCAGTGTCTTCTGATAAAATGTTTGGGTATTTGCCATGCCTATTTTCAATTTTAATCAGTAACCTTTAGGAATGGAGGACTATAAACAGATAATTCTTTGACGGATATATTTTTTTATACATTAACCTATGGCACTTCAAACACAAGCAGGTCCTGTGTATCAAATTTACATACCTAAAATTTTATTGTGTGTTTGCCCATGAATTTTCTTACTTCTGAGTTTTCACCATGTGGAGAGACCTGCTATATAAAATTTATTTTTATTGAAAACAAGTTTAGAAATAACTACTTTATTATAATTAGGTTAGAGTATTTGTGATGAGCCTCTTAATTGCCTATAGGTAATAGTGCACAATAGTTTTTCATTATTTTTGGTTGTCTTTTAATTTGAAGGATATTTATGTGCTATTGAGATGGATAGATTATTGAGGGGAATTTCAACTCAAATTTTGTCTTTTTGCAAGTTAAAAAAACATATAAAGTGGGAATTTTTGGAAAAGTTACATAGTTATTTGAAGGTGTGTAGTAATAGATCAATATCTACATTATTATTAAAGATTTCCATAGGCAAAGGTTGTTCAAGTTTTTTGACGTTATTTTTTTTCTGACATTGATTGTCTTTTTTTTTTTTTGTGAATTTCGTAAGCCATCTACTAGATGACATAGTATTCCTGTTCAGCATTAAGTTTATTCTTGCATACAAGAACACTTTTGCGCATTTTCTTAAACAGGTCAATAAAAGCAAGGTATGTTCATTAGTTTCAGCAAGCAAATGAGTAACATATAAAGCCATATTTTCCAATAACTAACATTTAATTGGACATTTTGTTTCACCTATCTTCTCTTAGGTGTATAATAAACACATCTAAAAGAACTCAACAGAGAAATTAGATTTAGTATCCCTCTGGGTAACTGAAATTACCCTGCCGTTGTTATAAAACACTGTTTTTTATTGTTCTTAGACTGTAAATAAATGTATTGACAGTAAAGAATTAACAACACATCCAGGAAGATTTTATTTAATAATGATGATGTAAAATACTTCTTATGCCATTCGATTTATCTAATTTATAGCTCTGTTTGATTACCCCAGCATGCCTTTCATCTGTAAGAATTGCGCCCTGGGGACTAGTCAACTTATTAATTCATCACTTGTTCTTTTATGGTTGCAATCCCCATTATAGTATGAACATAGAGTGATACTCTCTTCTGAAATCTGCCAGCCAACTGGTTCCAGTCTAGCTGACCTTTTGTTTGTAACTGCGATCCTAATGGTTTTTCTATTGGCTTCTGTTTCTAATAGGTTGCATTACAATCTGCTTTTTTGTCTTATGGTATCATGGTGAGGATAAGACAGCAAGAGTGAATTCCACACCTGCAATTGCAGAGTTTCATAAAGAGGAAAGACCTGCTTCAAGTTAACCTGTAGTCTTTTTTAAAATGCCTTTTGATTTATCTGTCACCTGATCCATCAGCAATGAATAATTTTCATGGAAGGTGCACTTTAATTACATTCCCATTTGACTTGCATTATCAAGCCCTATCTAGGTAATTAATCTCACCAAGTATCCAATTTCGGCCTTTATTGCTGGCAGGCAGGCCTCCTGAATTATGTGTGCTTGAATGGGTCTTGGGTCTTTTTAACCAGGCAGACCCTGAAAAAGGTCTGGGGCCTTCCAAATCCTAGAACCGTGTCTCAGAAGCTTTTTTCTTAGATACTGTGATTAAATTATATTTGGCATCACAAGTACACTTCCATAGTCATTGAAGCCTATAGATTATTGTAATCATGAAAGCCTTCCCTTCGAGGTATAGCCAATCTGCCTGTCATTTTGTTTGTGGGATGTATGTATTAAATTGTTAACTGTAGCTAACATCTGTATCAATCTGCTAATAAATTTGCCACAGTTATCACCTAAACTTAAGCAATAAATAAATAAATAAATAAATAAATAAAAATAAAAAATAAAGGATTTGAAGGATTTGTATCAATTTAGGTGAATATTTGGGTTAAAAGATGGTTACAAAATTAGAATCAAAATTATCCTGCTTTATATTCAATCATATACTCTATTTTCTACAATTTTATTTATTCTGAGTTAATAGACAGCTCGCCTTTTATGTTTTACCTGTGTTTTGATTTTGATGATTCTCATTCCTTCATTATACCAATTAATGCCAAAGTTCAATGATCTTACCAACTTGGTTTATACACATACACATCCAATTATTCTGAAATACGTAATTTGTCCTTTTGTTACAGTCTTGTTTAATAATCTAGTGCAAAAACACATTAAGTGTTTTATGATTTTTTTAATTTGGAAAATATGTTAATTATATATACTATACATACAATTAACTATATATAATTATAGCTATATATTTATAATGTATTATAATATAACTATATATTTATAACTAATTATAAAACTACTACTATATATGTATGTATATGTAGTTTTATTTCTCTACTCTGAAGGCATTTTAAAAAACTCTGGCAGCTCCTTGAAAATCAAGTTGAAATACAGTGTACATCGATTAGCTGTCTGTTTGAAAGTGATCTAAATATCTGACAATATTTTAAACCAGAGATTGCCTGAGTAACAGAAGAGAAGGTGTCCAATCTTTAGTAGTCTGAATAGGTTAAAACATTTACAAGGTAAGATATTTTGGAAAATTTGGACTGATGATACTGAGGATACTTCTCCAGCTTCTGCTATCACCTCTATACAGTTAACTCCATAAATCTCTGCTGGCCCTGACCTCACTCCCAAATTCCTGCCTTGTATTTTTACAAGATTATAGGCTATGATTGATTTTATAAGTATTTCATTATCAACTAAACTCTACCCAAATAAAATCTAGCTTTACTTCAACAAAATTTCTCAACATGTAACTTTAATTTGACTCTTTGTTTTAAGGCAAATAATTGAACACATATTAATGTAATATGTATGAAAAATGGATCCCTAATACATTTGACATCACTTTGTAAAAATTGCCTTGTATTTCTTTATCTGAGTATTGGTTTCTCTTTTCATATTTTTTTTTTCCACAGTAGTTTAATTGCAAGATATACAGAAATGTTTTACCATCCAGGGATGTTTGGGCGGCTCAATCAGTTAAGGGTCTGACTCTTCATCTCAGCTCAGGTCTTGATCTCAGGGTCATGAGTTCAAGCCCCAGAATGGGCTCCACACTGGGATGAAGCCTACTTAAAAAATAATTTACCATCCATAATATTTCTCAAATGAAGATGCAATAATTTAATCTAATACTTTTTGATTAAATATGTTCATAATAATTGCTTATAAGCTATCATATAGCTTCACTCAGAATTTAAATTGGCCAGAAATATTCATTACTAAATGGTTTACTGTTGTGAATTCCTCAGTAAATTGTGCGTGCTAACACATATGTATGGGTGCATGCACACCCAGATATGTATATATTATGTTGTATGAATAAATTCAAATCAGACATTTTTAAAGGAGTTATTTGATTTGTGACTATATTATTAACATATACTGTCTGTAATAATTAGGTATATTTATTTCTTACATAGATATATTTCCTCTTAAATATTAATAGCCAAACAGTTTATGACTTTTTAATATCTGTTTCTACATGTAGTTTCTTTTTGGCATTTCTGAATCATGAGAGTTTATATTTTTCAGTAATTGTTATTGTTTCCTGTAACATCATTTTGAATTATGAGTATAAGAAATATAATTACTTTAATGTTTACGGATCAAGAAATTGAAACTTAAACAAAAGAGACTATTTGTTTAGCATCATGTAGTGAACCAATAGAGGCAACTGGTTTGCTAACCAGAAACATTCCATTTGAGTTATTTTGCTTTTCTCTGATATATTCTTAGATGTAGATTTTATTCAGTGTATTGACTTGCCAAAAATATGTATTGCTTAAGCTCTTTGCATAATCAATAAACATACTGAGCTGAGCAGATTATTTACCTATATCAAAATGAAATCAGTTTCTATATAATAATGCATGTGTAGAAAGATAGACTTAAATATATCAGACAAATTGGACCTAGAACACTGGATTTATAATAAGAATGTATGAGTCCAAGTTGAAACAACTTGCTTTTTGACCTTGGGCATTTAATACATTCTTTATATCTTACTAGTTAATCTTAGTATCACATGAGGCAATACACAAAAAAGCGTTTTATAAAATAAAAACACTTTGTGGTTGACTGTTGGTGGTGTTGATATACTAGAATGCAATTTTGAGCAGCTGTGCTATAAATTTAGCTGTGGCAAAGCACAGTCTTGGCAAAATTAACAAAATCCTGCTGATGATAATACAAATTAATGTTGACTTCATTCTCACAATATGTAGCCCTCTCAATAGACAAGACTACAAAAGTGAAGACATTTCTAAAAACATTTCTGGGAAAAATCATCATAATTCAGAGAATTCCAGGAAGTCTTAAGAGGTATATTAGGTATAATCAATTTTTTAAAATGAACCTTGAATTCTTAAGAAAGTCACACGAAATTTAGAAACTATTTCTATTGCCAGTTTTCATATTGTTATACTTTTAGAAAATGATGCTAAGTATTAATGTTATATTTTATCCCTATTTTTTAAATTTAGTGTTGTCAGATATTTGGCACCTTGTGGTACTATGTGTGTAAGTATATGTATTATATAAAGACTAATATTTAATTTTAATTTAACATAAATTCTCTAGGCATATAGATAGATCTCATAACTATATATATTTTTCTTTACTGATCTATCAGAATACAGAACCTCTTCTATTGGACTTGATTTATGTTGTATTTTGAAGGGTAAATTAGTATAAAGTTGGAAGAAAATGATTTTATAGCAACAAATTAAAAAAATTCTGAAGATCAATAATTTTCAGTTAAATTTTTAAAAGATAATTTGCCAACTGTCTCTGTTACCTCATAAGAAAAACTTTTAAATGACTTTCTTTTGATTATTATTTAATATTCAGATGTATAACTTTGATGAAATCTTAAATGTTTGGGAACATCTATATTTGAAACATAAGCCTACTTTTGGCAAACTGAGAGCAGGAGAAATGTGATTTATTGAAATACCAATGGAGAGAGAAAGTTGAGTTTTTATGTTTCAGATGTGGTATAGGGTCACTCTTATGTAACTCTGTAAGGGCTTACTGATACCTGACAAGTGTTCTCTCGTTTAATATGTTTGATTGCTTTCTACTTTTCCGTTGGTTCTTTCTCTGTTGGCTAGAAAATGAGCCCTTGAATACACATTCTTGCACACATATCCCATATAGATTACTTCAAACTATTGGTGGGGCAGGGAGGAGGGGGGCGCCCAAGAATTAAGAAGCCAAAAGATGTGAAGGAGACCTTAAAAATAAGAGCAAGAGGGGAGAACGTGACTTTGCACATTCATTCTAATTTTGGATGGAATAATATTGGCAACAGTTCCATACCGACCTTTACCTCAGAGAGTTGTTTTCTTCGCCTTTACATTTCTATCCCCAGGGACTGTCGATGGGCATTTTTGGAAACATGACAATATTGGATTTCCTTTTCTAGACCTTTATACTGTTTGATATGTCATCTCTAGCTCTTTCTTTTTCTCTTTCTTCTTTCTTTCTTCTTCCCCCCAGTCCTGCTCCTTTCCTTCCTTCCTTCCTTCCTTCCTTCCTTCCTTCCTTCCTTCCTTCCATTTTTTTCTTTTATTTTTTTTTTAGATTTATCCCCTGCTCCCCTCACTCCTTCATCTCTGTTTTTCTCTTCTTCCTGCCTTACTTTCTCTCCTATTTGTTTTGGTGGTGAGCACCTAGGTACAGGAAAAAGCATGCAACGATATGAAACCACTGTTCCAATGTCACAAGAGTCATATAAGTGGCGAACAAAGAACAAGTTGTTCCCTAAGAATTCGTTTCTTTGCCGCCAGGATGCTGCTGCTTTTTACATCCTGTGATATTTACTTCTCTTTCTGAGGTACGTTGAACTTGAGAGTTGCAGGTTTGAGATCAGTAGTGAGAGTAACAACAGACTTGTCTGTGATATTGTACTGTTTGATATGGAAAAATATTGGAATATTTTCTTTTTCTGCTAGCTTTCTATGAGATAAATCTCTCAATTTCTACTGAATACATTTATACAAATCGGAATGAGTTTTTTTTTTAAAGTAGTTGTTTGAGGCCCTTTGAAACAGATTTTCTTTCCCTCAGATACTTAAAAACTCAACTAAATAAAAAGCAGCATTATGACCAAACTGATTTTATATTTGTAAGAGTAGCTTTTTCTAAAGGGTAGAATTTGTCAAAGAACTTCCCACAGAAAAGTAGGTCTGACTTCTAATCTGTATTCCAAAGAATAAAAATGGAGTTTTTTGTTACAGTCTTACTAGACCAGTGTGTAAATACATTCACTTACTACAAGACCTTGTGATTCTGACCTTTTGGAAGTGTTGTGCGGTCACTGGAACCTTGCTTTTGATCACTGGTAATCTTTGACATTATTGAGCAACCTTATCCATAAGGATCTCTCTCTAGTGTTCTGGGTCAGTCTCCCATGGGAGAAAAGTGAGCTTTTGAATTGTGGATATGAAAACAAAGCAGCAATACACTCTTCTGTTGTTTAACGTATTTTCTGTAAAGATTCTCACTGTAGTGAATGTGCCTTTGCCAAATACCCTAAAACACCATCAATCACTTTTAATTACCCGTTTATACTTCACTTTGCCTTTTTTCCTAACAACTCCCAACCCCCATTCCTATAGATGCCAAACAAAGGAACAAGTTGGCCGCTATAAGCCTCTTTGTGTTTTCTTTCTCTCTCTTCTATAGTGCTTTATGAAGGGTATCCAATTTATATCACTCCAAACATTCTTCCAATGTATGGCATAATTGTTAAATTGGAAGGAAGATGCCATTGGAAGCAAAGAGGTTACTCTTGGCTGCTTGAGTACTAGCTGCAATTGGAGTTGGTGTTGGGGAAGAACTGTTTCTGTTCTTGTAAGTTGTATAAAAGGCTATGTACAGTGGCACGTGTGACTGCCCACTAGCCTTTCAAAGTGATGGGCACACTGTATCAAAGTAGTCTGTAACATATCACAACATATGAATAGAATCTGAAATTCACTTTCATGTATGCCATGCATTTGCATGGTTTTATGATGGTAAACTCATTTAAGAGAGTGCAAAGATATCCCTCTGGGTAATCTTAAAAATCAACAGCAATGTTATAGATAAAGTTATGCAATGCTTGTATATTATTTTTCTCTTTTGTATCAAAAAGCCATAGTAGTTGAAAGGCTCGAAAGTCTTTAGTACTCAATATACTACATGAACTATTTAACTTTTTCCCTTTTATGATACCACTTTACGTGCACTTTTTAAAATTTATAAATTATAGTTAAACATTATCCAATTTGTATTGGGTAACAAGGATAATAATATCTGTGCCTGTTTTCTAGGTTATAGAGAGAAAGTTGCATTATCCATCTCTCATATCCTGGATAGGTCTTCAGATCTCTATCCCACTGTTTCTGTTGAGTATCAAGAGAAGAGTTTCCCCATGAGTGACTTGAATCTTGTTTTTAAATGTTTATTTATTTATTTTGGGAGAGAGAGAGAGAGGGAGAGGGAGAGGGAGAATGTGAGTGGGGGAGGGGTGGGGCAGACAGAGAGGGAGAGAGAAAATCCCAAGCAGGCTCCACACTGTCAGTGCAGAGTCCAACATGGGGCTCGATTTCATGAACCATGAGATTATGACCCGAGTTGAAATCCAGAGTTCGCCAACTGAGCCACCCAGGCGCACCATGATTTGAATCTTAATAATCCTTTTTTCATTATTATATTGCTAAATTGTTCCTATCTCTCTGTTTAAGTTTTCACCAAATGCAAAGGAAAATGATGCAATTTACAGTTATTCATAGGCTAGTAAGAAATTATTGTCAAGAGAATTCAGAAACTATACTTAGATTCCAGGTCTCCATTTTAATTGGTATAGATAGAATGGGATTTAAAAACTAAAAACAAAACTATAGATTATTATTGCAGTGTTACCAAATTACAGGTTAACTTAGGGTCCGATTGGTTTTTCTCTCTTGTCTCTTTCGTTTTTTTTTTTTTTTTTTTTTTTTTTTTTTTACACTCTACATCTTTTTTGGTGGTCTTACTCACAAAATGCAGGTGCTTTTTTAAAATATAATTATTTCACTGCTTTTTTTTTTAAGTAATTCCTTATGTCTGTAATGACACCCAGAACTTTAACTAATCCTTTGGAATTATAATGTAAATACCAATGAAGTTGTAAAATTTTAAATAGAATTCATGTCCTAGGTTTCATCAGGGCAAAAAGCTTATATTACAACCCTAGACAGATAATATAACACATATGTAGATGATTATGCCTTACATTGGATGAAAAGTCTCATTTCATTCTAATTCTAAAAACAGAAGTCTGGAGAATTTTCATAATATTTCTTGAGCTCCCCCCCTCCCCCGCCATACTATTTGGAAGCAGAAAAAGTAAGACTGAAGTTACATAAAAGATATTTAGGGATTCAGTCCTGTCTGTTAACACTTTATTGCCTCCCTAGGTATCAAATTCTCAACCATTTTATGAGGAATGTGTTATTATTCAGAATGCAGGAAGAAGATCACAAATTGCCCAAGGTGATAAGGCTGTAAAGTGGCTGAGTGAAATGACCAGTAATGTCAGACAGGCCCTGTGGCCAATGGTCTTATTCCCTAGGTTATATTATCTCTTTCTGCTCTTGAGTTTTTAGTTGTGTTGTCCTATTTCTGGAGAAAATGTCAATTCTAATAAACATGTGATGCATACTCATACTCATACTCATACTGGAAAATTTCTAAATACAGTTTACACATCACAACCTATACTACTTTTGGATTAAGTGTAAAAGTGAAATATGCAAATATATTCATGGTTATCAGGGAATTAAATGGACTTGCATCACACATTTAACCTTCATATTTGTGGATTTGATTCAGAATACATCCTAGTTATAAATGCATGGAAAAACCCATAAGGACATAGATTTCCAGAGTAGCAGCCATGGTAACATCTAACATGCTTCTTTGGACATTTTTTTTAACATTATAGGTTAAATTTTCTCTCTAGTAATTGGAAAGTATTTCAAATTGCAGGCATTGTATATGCAGGTTAAAAAGCTATCTCTGGAAATATAAAATTAGTTTCTATTATTTTGATGATTTTGAACCAGGATTTTTCACATTTAAATTAACACTTTGCACAGTTTAATTGCTTTAAATCTTGCCAGATAACATTGTTGATCATATTAGTTTATTTGAAAATTTTAAATTCAAAAATATTCTAAATATTTTTTGCTTAATTTTGTAGAAAATTTAAGGCATTTTTCTAACACATCTCTTGCTTTTGCCTTCAGAATTTAAGGTGTACTAATAAGCTGTGCCCAAAATCAATACTAATGTTCATACAAACTTACTTTTGCCATGGACAAATACATTACAGTGTAGCACAAAAATTAAACTTTATTAAATTATGATTGAGTTCCTATGTAGCAACTGCACGTAAAAATATTATAAGTCACTTAGCAGAGAGAAATGGAATTTGTAATTTTTATAAAAGTTTGCATCAGATCAAAGATGCCAAATATACAAAGCCCACATTCTGTAAGTAACTATTTGTTGTTTATAGTGTATTCTCTTTAGAGTTATAGATAGCAGAAGTGTAACTTGCCAAAATGAGGGTAAGAGGAGTTATAATTTCCGTTCATGTATTGATTTTATTAATATTATTATTCATTTATTAATTTTCCAAGAAGACTATTTATTTTAATTTTTTGCTTGATTCAGTCCCACTTCTCAACTCCCACTAGGTTTGCTGAGCTCTACTGTAAACATACTTTGAATCCAGTTCTCTGAGAATATTCTTAAATAAGTGCTTTTATTAAACAGGTTTTCTAAAGCAAAACACCTAAAAATGTCAGGTACATAGCAGGTGCATAATACATATTTTTGAGAAAATAGGTTAATACATTATTTCCACTGAAATGAATATGTGATTAAATGTGACTTATAGATGTCTGTCTGTGATCCCCTTAGGGCAGAGTTGATACAATGAAAGCCTATGCATTAAAAATTGACTTGTGGATACTATAGAACAGATAAAATGGCATAATGGTTTACACTAGCAGCTGAAAAGTGAAAAATACATACCTTTAAAGAAATCATTGCTAAATCAAACAACATATAATGTAGTTGTTGCTGTTTGCCATACACACAGATTGCACTGGAGACTCATTGGGTGAGAAAGCATCATTATGTCAACTGCTTGCGTATTTCAAGTGAAAAAAATTTTTGTCCTCAGTTATGCAGATTATTTCTTCAACTCTCCATGATAATGTCTTTGAAAAATGTTATGTGTTTTCACAAATAAATCTGGTATACATCCTAGAAGGAATCTCTTTTTCTGGGTTGTAAAAGAAAAAAAAAATAACTATGTCTATGTTTGATTTGAGGGAGCTCCAGAACATGCTTTTTATATTTGTTTTCTGCTAAAGATGTAATCTGCATATTCCAGGAAGGCATGTATGTATTAAAAAATTAGAGGTTTGGAAAGGGGCTATGGGTGAAGAAAATGAGAGAATACATTTGGAATTAGCTAGAAGAATATCAATGGAGACTTTGGAAAATGGTTTCATTATAGTAATGTGGCCATATTATGTGCAATATAATAAAACTAGAGAAAAACTAGTAGCCAGATCTTCTTTACTCCTTTTCCTAAAGTACAATGAGACACCTTATTTGTAGTATTCTGACGTATATTCTTTGCCAAAAGTTATACCTAAACTCATAGTTTTACTGCATTTCTGTGTTGCTAATTTATATTCCAACATTTGCAATACTTTTCCTTCAAATAGCCATTGCTTTATTAAAATGTTTGATCTATATGCCCACTCTCAAATGTGAACTTGATCAGCAGATCTTCTGATGTAAAGCCACTTAAGAAATGTTAAGATTCAAGATTGTTGTTAACCGTGTGTGTTCTTTAGGAAACAAAGTCCTAAGCTCAGTTCCAGAGTAAGGATTCAGACAAATGCTTAGCACTTTTTGAGATGTCTTCTTGGCTGGCAATGAAGAGAGAGAACAACGCATTTTTTGTTCTCAGAGAAAATGCTGTCGATTTCCTCAGAGTCACCTTCAGCCTATGGCTACCACTTTATGCAATGTTTGAAAAAGAATTTAGTTACTATGTTTAACATTGCATAATAAGGATTATTCCAATTTCCTGTAGCCATGTTCTCCCCTCACCCCACTGACTATGATTGTTTTCTTCGTTCCCCCAAAAATGTAGTTTATCTTAACCAGCGTAAAATAATAGATCTGGTTATACTTTAGGTGAGAGTTTACATTGCTAACAATTTCATTGTCAATATCCTTGTTCAGTATCTTCTGTTCAAGCCTGGGTCTTTCTTTGTTTCTGGTTTCACTTTAACTGTTTAGTGGAAAGACGATGGGCCCTTGAGCAAGAAAGATGTGGTTTTACTTCCTACTTCTGCTGCATTATTATTGTTTGAAGTAGACTATGCATAGAAAAACATTATTTTGTACATAACATTATCAAAAATATTCTAGAATATGGAAAGAATATTTGAGAAGATTCAGGATGTCCTAAATTTATTGATCTCAACCATACTTTCTAATGGATGTCCCCTTATTTTCAAAAGTATACAAAGAACAGCTGTGTTGGAAACGTACTTAAAAAATCAAATATATCAGGATTAATAGTTCATGGTAATGCACTTACATTTTTTATTAATGTGGGGCAAAATTCTTAGAAGAGCTCTTGGACCACATACTATTGCTATGTTGTATGTCTAAAATTTACAATTTTATTTCCATATTTGTATTAATATTGCTTAGATATTGGTCTGGCTTAGATATTAATTGACCAAAGCTTTCAAACTTTTATGTTTACCATAAGAACTGCAGATGATTAGCAATTAAAATTTTAGTTATTTCTGCTTAAAATATAGATAAATGTTTGGTGGCCAGTATCTCATTCAGAGCTTGAGGGCCATGCTCTGAAGTCATATATGTTAGGCGTATTTACTTATATCATTACAATACAGATCTGAAGAAAAAAGATTCATTCAGCCTAACTGATGCTAAAATATAAAATTTCTAAAGGAGACAATAGTTAAAAGTTAATGGTAATAAAAAAATACTGCATTACTTCATTAATGGCAGTTCCACGTGGAGTTAGTTAATTGTGTGTGTTAAAATGATGAGACTTTCACAATTATAGTGTCATCATCGCAAGTTGGTTTTGATCATGAAAGACGGCCATGGATTTTTATAATACAGTTTTGGTTAATTTATTCTACAAATTGTGCCCTTTCTTTTCTTTCTTTCTTAAGTTTGTTACCTTGAAATTAGGAACTTAGTACTTTGCCTATTTTGTTTATTTTATTCTTCGGTCAAAGTATTATTTTGACCATGCTTGTATGGAGTTTGCTTAAGGAGACTGTGCCATTCTTCCCCTATGTTTTCCCCATTAAATCTTTCTCCTATTATTTAAGTTGTGTTCTTTGAAGGGTCATGTTGATTATGTAGAGCTTCCATGGGAATTCTTTAATGAGAATGTATAATTTCCCAGAGTGAATAGTAATCATATTATTCTTCAAAATTGCTGTAATCAGGAACCAATGTCCTAAGAGAAACCTTGGTATCCAAGGATAATAAAGTGGTATAAGACCAGCTTACCTCTATTTTGAGTGGGAAAGAAAATTCAATAGTGTGACATATGGTGCACTTCCTGGTTCCATCACACCAAAACCCTTCCTAGCAGGCTGATACTTGAAAATTCACTAGTGAAAGGTTTTTCCTTAAAACTACCATTCATTCTTTTATCATTCAAAAATCTTTATTCAGCATATGGTAACTTTCACACATTGTTCTAGATACTGGGAAAAAACAGTAGACACCCACAAACAAATCTACCCTTAAGAACCTTCTAGTAGGAGTGAGGTGTGGGGTGCAACAGATGAAAGTATATTAAATGTGGGAGATATTTAAACATTAGATGATGTCCATGTAAATAGAATAGAATGGCATGAACAGAGTTGCAGAAGGGTTGGGGATTTTAAAAGGCTGTCAGGAAAGACTTCATAGAGAAGAGGACATTGGAATAAGAGCCTGAGTAAGGTAGGAAAGCAAAACCAAAAGAAAGAAAAATGTTCCAGTCCGAGAGAACAGTCTGTGCACAGTCCTGAGCAAAAGCATGCTTGGCATGTTCAACATGGATGTGGGCGTAGCTGGTGTGGAAAGATAGAGGAGAGCAGGAGTGAATGTCAGAACATTAATGGGGTTGGAGGATATTGTGTTGGTCCTTGCAGGTCATAAACAGTTCCCCTACCCCCCTTATCCATGGTTTCAGTTCAGCTGTGGTCTGAAAGTAGGTGATTTTCCTTTGACATATCACCAGAAGGTCAATAGTAGCCTAATGCTCCATCACAGTGCCTATGTCATTCACCTCACATCCTCTCATCACACAGGCATTGTATCATCTCATATCATCATAAGAAGAATGGTGAATACAGTGCATCAAGATATTTTGAGAGAGATCACATTCATGTAACTCTTATTACAGTATATTATACTTTTTTCCTATTTTATTATTATTCTTGTTAGCCTCTTACTATATTTAATTTATAAATTAACCTTTATTATAGGTATGAATATAAAAAATATAGTATATATAGAGTTTGGTACCGTTTGAAGTTTCAGACATCCACTGGGAGTCTTACAGTGTTACTCCCACAGATAAGAGGGACTGCTGTGTAACCACTGGCTTTAGATGGAAATAGAAAACCATTGAGGGGTTTGAACAGAAGAGAGACATCAACTTACGTCCATCTTAACAATTTTATTTGGCTGCTCTGTTAAAAATAGACAAGAGGGGCTCAAGGGTAGAAGCAGGAGATTAGTTTGGGAGGCTGTTGCAATAATCTAGAAGAAAAATGAAGTTGGCTTGGTCTAGACATTTAGCAATGGAATGGTAAAGAGTGGTAGTCAGTCTGGATACATTTTGAACATAGAGTCAACAAGATTAACTGGCCATTAGAATGTGGGGTATGAGAGAGTGAAAGAGAGCAAGGGTGACTGCATATTTTAGAGTAACTGAATAGATGATGCTACTAGTATCTCAGATGCAGGAGATTATGAAAGGGACAGCTTTGAAGTTTTGGACATACCAAATTTAAGAGACCTATAGTTGACTTCTAGTTGGATATACAAATCTGGAGTTTATCTATGGGGTTTTGGTGTGTGATATAAATCTGGAGTTAATCAGCATAGATACAGAATTTAAAGTAATGAAACTAAACATGATAATCTAGACAGTGCATATCAATAACATTTTAAAAAAGACAGCTCAGATCTGCATGCCAGGGCAGTGGATGATGAAGAACAACTAGAAAAAAGTGACAGAGAATGAATGGCCCGTGAGATAGGAGGTAAATGCAGAGTTGAATGCCCTGAAGTGCAAAGAACGTATTTCAAGGAGGAGGCAGTGATCTGTGTCAAATGTTAATAGCCCTGCAAAGTAAGGAGTAAAAAGTGAACTTTGGATGAAACAACTCCATATGAGTCTAATGGCCATCAGAACATCTTACATGTCTTAGATTGCACTAATCTACAGACCAAGGGTGGCTGACATTCCGCCCTCCTGTACACTTGTCACCTCCAACTGGGAGTATTGTGTCCCATTATGAAGTGACTCACAATCATGTAATATAAGTCCCAGTTGAAAGAATGGTTTTGGCTAACTTGGGTAAAACTGGGGAAGATATGTCGGTAATCTTCAAAAAACTATGAAGCTTTATGTCTGAGAAAGTTCTTTGTTACCTTTATTTACGATTTGTCTAAGTTGTTTCTGCCCATTGACTCATTTATTCAATAAATATTAAGTGCCTAGGATTTGTCAAACACTCTGCTAGCCACTGGAGATCAAGTAGTATGCAAGGAAGACAAGATTTCTGTTTATGGAGTACATTGTCTGAAGAATTTTAGTCCAAAACCGTGATATGCCATGATGAGATCCCAGGTATCTGGATATTCCCACATTAGCAGGAAACTCACTCACTATAAGTGATGAAGAGGAAAGCAGGAGTATAATTTTACCTTAAAGATTCGAGGGACAAATAATTTCTGTTTTAAAAATTGCTTTCTATGCTTGTTTCTGCTTCTAATTTTCAGTGAATTATTGGAAATCATCACATTGAAAGGATTTTAAATTATAGGCGTGCCAGCCTTTCTTCTAAGTAAGTTCTAGTTATACTATTCAGTAGATATCTAACACTCATAATTTTGCTGAGGGCTGAGGGATTCAGTGGTGAAATGGTCATAGTGCCTCATGGAACCTAGATTATTGGGGAACATCAGTGTCAATCTCTTTTCTTTTTGCTTCCACTATCACTATGGTCTTAATTCTTGAGTATTCTTATGAGATTTTCATGAAAGAACATTAGCCTATGGATGATATCATCTGTTATATGGCTAATGTTTGTTGAAGACATCAGACAGTGTATAAATATGTAATTATTGTTCTTGAATCTTTGATGGATCTCATTGATGGCAAAGACAGGATGTTATGTCATTTTTTTTTTTTTCAGTAAGCATAGGCATCAGCACTACATCTATCTTGAGCCAGCAAAGAAAACAGATAATTATTTAATCTCGTGTTTGATGATAACCATTTTTTCTTGGCAAATGCTTGAATTAAGCAAGTTTTCTTCATTGATATTTCTATGATTCAAAGTCCTTTTTTTTCAGCCAATTAAATATATTCAGTTTCTGCATAGCGTGTCTGAGTAAATATAAAATATTAAGCATACCACTGTGTTCAGAACAATTTTTTTTTTTACTGCAATCACTGTTGGTTAAGTGTACACCTGTTTTCAATATTAAGAAAAGTGGTAGTTATTTTGTTGGAATAGTTTTTAAATCCTCTTTCTTATTTTATCTCTTATTTTTTACCTAGGTGCCCGAGGTAGATATATTTTGGCAAGATCAGGAGTAGGTGTGGAGGGTGGGAAGCAGTATAGTATAGCAAGATGTTATATCCTAACTGTAACCATTTTAAACAAAGCCTGCAATTATGGGAAATTTTAGACAATTGATCCTAGCAGACGTTTGTTTTGAGTCAGTTACCCATCTCTGTTTTGACCTGTGTTCTGATGCAGCTAAAAAGGCCTGACATTTGTTTTGATAAAGGGTCATTTATCTTTTTCAGAAGGGTAAGGTGAAAAGTGTTTTTCAAGAGTTTTGATTATTAAAAGAATATAGAAGTGAGGTAATGTTGAGATTTCCATGAAATGAAAACCGTTTAGAACTAAATCTAAATTCCATTGGTCTCTTGCTTTGAATTTAGCACTAGAATTGAGCTAAATTTTTGCAAGTATTTCTCTATGTACATATGTTATTATTGGCATTTATAATTTTTTCTGCTGGTAGACTCTTAAAAGAAATTTTGGTCTTCACCATAGGTGTTTTTGTGCATTGTGATTTGGATCTTTTCTTTGTCTCCCTAGGGTAAGTACAGAATTGGAGGCTAAAAGTTTTTTTCTTGTAAGATACTTACATGAACAAAACCTCTCTCTACATGTATTCGCTTCCTCTCAAACCACTCTTCTCCCATCCACACCCGTTTTTATCCTATATAACCTTCATCCTGGAAAAGGTATTTTTACCTGAAATAATGCTTTTTTTCTGGATTGTTATTAAAAAGTAGAGAATAGGGGTGCCTGGATGGCTCAGTTGGTTAAGCGTCCAACTTCAGCTTGGATCATTGATCTTGTGGTTCGTGAGGTTGAGCCCACATCCGGCTCTGTGCTGACAATCAGGGCCTGGAGTCTGCTTGCGATTCTGTCTCTCCTTCTCTTTCTTTGATCCTCCCCCACTTGTGCTCTATGTCTCTTCCAAAAATAAATAAATAGACTTAAAAAAAAAGTAGAGAATGGTATAGTGAATGGAAAACCTGTGGATAAGGGACATGCACACACCCTTTCTCCCTCTGAGAGCTTGCACACACCCCTTCTCCCTCTCAGAAAACGAACCTTTCCTTCTTCTGCTCTTGCTATGAACACACAAACATTTTCCTCTGCTTCCTGGACAAGGACTTGATTTGTAATAAATTGCAAAGTTCCGAATGCTTCATGTTTCTTTGCCAAGGTGCTAAGAAATGCAGATTTGTGTTTCTCTATGTAAATCTTGAAATCATCATTAATACTTTGTTTTCTTGACTATGTTCTTTTAATCTGAAACAATGGACTTCTCTTAGTTGTCCCAACATACTTGCACACATATTTTTTTAAAGCATGACCATCATTATCTAAAGACAATGTACACAGTTCTGAGAGTATATAGTTTCCTGTTTCCAAACTTTTCCTATTATTCAGTAATATGTTGTATGAGTTCTGTGACCCCATTTTTGCCTCAATGGCAATATTGCTGTATTTTTGTACTTCATGCTTTTCATCTGCTCTTGGGGTTCCTGAAATCTAATAATGCTTTATAGATGATTCCTCCCCAACCTAGAAAATCGAATTGCTACTGGGATTTATGGAGTATTGTTTAGAACCATCTTGATCTAGTTTGGTGATTTTCAGGTAGAAACTTTTAAAAATTACCTGAGATTTTATTGGCCACTTTGTATAATTGCGATTTTATTGGCCACTGGGTATAATTAAAAAGACACTGAGAACCATTATAAGGAATTAATTATAAACATATTTATTGGTAACAAATTCATATGTAGGCCAAGAAAGTTATCTTAAGGCAAACTTAATGCATATTTCTATAAAATCACCCTGTTCATTGACATTAATTTAGCAGGTTTTTTTTTTTCTAAGCAAACACATCAAAAGATGCTAGCAAATACTTTTTGAGAAAAATCTCAAAAAAATTTCTTTTGCTCAAAAAAAGTCTGTCTGCCCCTTCGTGGATAGGTTAAGACAACTTTTGACAACAGAGAGCAAGCACACCACCGATAATGCTTGAAAGTAGTTTGTATTCGTGCTTAAAAGCATGTGAAATATGTAAGTGGAAGGACTCCTGGAGTTAAGATTTTAATATTTCAGTTGTAGATAACTGTCTTTGAAAACATAGCTTTTTATACAGATTTGGTGTGAAAATGTTTAGTTGAGCAGATGGAGATCCAGCTGGTAGAGTGTATGTTTGTCAGGGTATCTGGCATTTAGCTACATCCAAAAATGATATCAAGCTGAAAGACGTTAAGGAGCAGCACTGTGTGAAAGCCAGTAGGATCAGTTAGGGGTAGCGTTCTTGCATTTCTGGTTTTCTAACCTTGTAGGAATATATTTTAATCCAGACAGAATTTTCAATTTCAAAAATAAAATCTTAGAAAATGTAAATAAAATTGTCAGACAGCTGCCTTTCCAAAATCTTGATTATAGTAGGCCAGGAAACAACTGCTACTTGGTGTATTGAATCTAGTACCTGATGAATAGTATATATCTGTAAGGCCACAAAATCATGCACATTTCCCAGAACTTTATACTCTGTATACTTTAAATCATTAGTTTGGTTTCATGAGCTGAAGTGTAAGAAATGGCAGGGGGTAATGAGTGGAATTGTGAGAGAAAGGAGTGCTTTTTGGGGAAGAATGACAGGAGTCCCAAATATATGTGAAGACATTTTAGCTTATTGGATGCTAGTATTTAAAGCCCACACCGTGGTGGGTAAAAGGCCCACTTAGGAAGAAAGAATAATATGTTTAGCTCCACGTTTTAAAGTACATAAATTTGATTAATATAGTCTGCTCACTCACTCATTTCTTTACTAAAGAGATGGATATTCAGAAATAAACTGTTAAAATACTAAATACATATATTCAAAAAGTTCTGTATTACACATTTATTTGAATTGTTTGGATTGACAGCAATGAGCAAAAGCCATGATTGCAGTTCATAAAATTTTTCACATTATAGTTTTTGTTTGGCTTCCCCTTTAGATACTGTGTTCATAAAGCCTGAATTCAAACTTATAAATTAATTTCACTGAAAATAACCAATTTTACCGATGTTTTATATGAACCCCAAAGAGAATTAATTGATATATTTATTCATGTAGCTGTTAAAACGCTCCCTCTCTCTCTCTCTCTCTCTCTCTCTCTCTCTCCACAAACACACACACACACACACACACACACACACACAGGAGGATGGAATATTCTCCAAGTATTTGCAATTGTTTATTATAGTGAGTAAAAGTATCTTTAGGTGACTTTAGGAAGACTTGTCTTAGAGATTTATGTGAATCACTGAAACCCAAGATAATTTTTTTATTCTGATTTGAGCCAATGACCTCATGAATTCGGGACCTAACATTTACAGGTATAAAGTTAGGATAAGATAGTCACTAATATGCCTCCCTGATTTAGCCAATATTGGTATAATCAGAACTAACTGCACTGATTTATCCCTTTACCAAAAATTTGGGCTGGAAAAAGCATGTTTCTTAGTGAGCATGAACTAGTGAGTTCAAATTTAGAAACTGTGTAAGGAAGAGGGTCTATCTACAAAACTCCATTTATCGGAAAAGCATACCTCTATGAAATAAAAATCATTTTCCTTCTCCATAGAGCTTCATGTTTTATAAAACAATGCAAAAAATAATTGTTATGAAAAGACTATAAATAATACTTGCTTTTGGTATCCATGTAATTTTTTATTAAAATGTTTTTCCTCAATTTTAAAAACAATGCTAATAAATATTTTCTTTCTTCAAATATCCATCTAAATTTACTTATTTCACCTCCCTATAGTATAAAATTATATCCAGTGTATCATAGATATATAAATTACATGATGTGTAAATTATATACATATATGTGTGTATATATGTCATATATATATATAAATGTGTGAGTATATTCATCTGTGTGGTGTGAAAAACTGCTTAATTTACTTTATACTGAGTTCTGTATCAGGTTCTTTGCATTCATTATTTTAGTGAATCCTCACAATACTCTCTAATGTAAGTGATGTTAATTTCCCCATTTTACAGATGAAATAACGGTGTAGAGAGTTTGAGTAACCCAAGGCTGTTCAGAGGCAGAAATCAAACCCAAAATCATGCTCTTAATCACTATGCCTAATGACTTTTCCTAATTCTCTAGTGCTTTTAAAAGCTAAGCTTAAGTCTTAAAGGGTGCAGTTTAGATATGTACCTGAGTAACTGACCAATTCATTTAAATAAATTCCTAAGCAGTTGACCTATTGATGTTGGAGTCAAGGTGGAGTTGTGTGGACTAAGGGGACATGGAGTGTGAATGACTCTTCCCAAGGGAACAGTGGTCTAGTTTTTGCTGAGGATGCATGCATGCATATACAGTGGGGCCAGACATGTCAGTTCCAGAAGGCAAGCCAGAAATCTAGATTTTTCAGTAAAATCTTCCGATTATCCAATTTTTGTCTAATAATTCAATTTTAAAGCAAACAATACCCTCATTGTGTCAAACAAAACAGATATATAGAAAGGAACTAGAAGAGCCTTAATTTGTAAGCTCAGCTATAACCAGACTGTGTGTTGAATTCCAAGGTTAAACGGACCCTGGGACAGATGTACACAGGAAGTTTATGAGGGACTGCTCACAGGTGCAAAAGGAGCAGGATTGAGCAGAGGAAATCATGGAGCTAAGATGCATCCACAACAATGGCCTGAGTCAATCCCATCAAGTGCTTTGGAGCTGGAAGGGCACTCTACAGTTGTCCTGATTGGGGTAAGGAGCCAGGACTTTATGCCATCCCAACTTCTGCCATTAAGTAGTCCTTGGCTGTGCCACTACCTGAGGATGTGAACTTGGGCCAGGTTGTTCTTATCAGCCTAGAACAGTTGTCAAAGGAATATTCAACCATAAGCTGTCAACCTCCAAAAAACTTAATACCAAAGAGGTGCTAGGAGATTTGGGTAGTACAGTGGCCTGCTATCCACACTTTAGCCCAAATCGCTTTTACCACCTAAGTCATACTACCTACTAACTGTTTTCTAAAACTTCTTTAATAATCCAGTCCCCTCATCAGAAACGCCTTCTTCCTACCTCTGTGCATTCAAATTCTGTCCATCCTTAAATATCTGCTTCGGTATCCCTTTTTCTACTGATCCTTATATACTGTACTCTTAGCCACTGTGATTGATATATACGCCACCAATTAATAATGTATTACTGTTGCCTATTCTTTGATTCTCAAAATTTTATGTCCCCAGAATACATGTTAGATGCATGTTACAAATGAAGATACAAATGCAGGACCCACATTCAGGAAGTCCTGAGTCTGTATGTAACTGGGGTGGAGTCTAGTCCTGTGCATTGCTTATATATATGCAGGTGATTCTTACGATTTTAAAATTTCAGGTGTTTATGGATCAGTTTGAAATATACCGTTTTAAAAGAGATACATAAAAATACAATTTCGTATCTTCTTCAGCTTATGGATTGTGTATTGCAGAGTTTTTTTTTAAGCCTTCCTCATAGTACTTATAATAAGTAAAACCCACTGCTATTTTTTTTTAGCTGTTGTATATGAGAACAAAATATATAAAAGTACACAAAATCTTGAGTAAACCATGGGACATCTTATGTAAGTGAAATTATATTTTAACTAATCAAAATGATTATAGAAAACTTCTGACTTGAGAAGCTCCTACAATCTCATATTTCAGCATTTTAATGCTGCCTCAGGATTTGGCTAATTGTGTTGGGCCATCTTGTCTCTAAAGCATTAGATACTTGTAAAGCTGTGTAAGCTTTAAATATAATTTTCCAAATTATATTTTCTGACTAATGAGTATGAAATTTCATATATTGTCAAAACTCCAGTACATTTCTCTATTATAAACTATATCTATTTTCCTCAGTTTTAATTGTACATCTGACCTGTGTCTAATGGCATCTTTTTAAAATGGAAGAGAGATGTAAGCATTCAACTTCTACAGAACCTGTTTTTTCTAGCTACATTCTTTTTCTTGTTTTTAGAGTTACATTCTTAAATATATTTACTAAATATGAAAGGGAATTGTTTTCCTCTCAAGTGAAGTAAAATTGCACTGCAAATCATTTTGTGCTAATGATTGTATTCTTTTAAAATAGCCAAGCATATTCAGTGTCTAATCACTCTGCCTATCACTGGAATATAATGTTAATTTTAAAGAATTCTCTTTTGGCATGAAAGAACTAATATACTGAATCTTTATTTGAATTTTACTTATATATCAAAATGCTTTGCTAAGCTTTTGTTAAACCTGCAGAATATTCCAATGTGCTGAAGCTTCTTAGTATTAAAATACGGCATTTATTAAAGCACTTCTGAGTAAAATAAAACCAGGCATGAAAATATAATATTGGGCAAAATGTCTACAGTTTCCGAGGGAGGTTAATTAATCAATGAAATGGATCAGTGATTTCTTTCCTTAAAGGAGTAACCCATTAATACTAGTACACAATAATTGCTACACATTTTGCCACTGAGTCACAGCCTTCATTATCTACCATACTTTCTAATAGCAACATTTTACCCAACTTAATATACAGCCTATATATCTAGTAAATATATCCTAGTAAGAGGGATCTTCAGCATAGAAAATTTATTTTACAGCTTTCCACAGAAATGAAAAAACATCACTTATAAAATTAACTTTGTCATTGATTTACAGATATTATTTTCCATGTGAGTTTATAATTATCAGTTGTTGGTTACTAAATAAAGATTACTATAATACTTGATTGTTAATATACGCAGTCTCAGGAAATTCCGTTGACTCCACCTTCAACATATTTATGTATTTATAAAATATATATGGAGAGAATCTGACTCCACTTCCATGGTTGTCTGACTGTTCCAGGCTACCAGCATTTTTTTTACCTGGAAGACTGTGAAACTTTTGTGTAGGTCTCTGTTGTCCTACACTTGGGCCGTTACAGTCTGTTCTCATCACAGCAATTAGATCCTTTTTATTTATTTTTTATTTTTTTTTTTAATTTTTTTTCAACGTTTTTGTTTTTATTTTTGGGACAGAGAGAGACAGAGCATGAACGGGGGAAGGGCAGAGAGAGAGGGAGACACAGAATCGGAAACAGGCTCCAGGCTCTGAGCCATCAGCCCAGAGCCGGACGCGGGGCTCGAACTCACGGACCGCGAGATCGTGACCTGGCTGAAGTCGGACGCTTAACCGACTGCGCCACCCAGGCGCCCCAATTAGATCCTTTTTAAAGTATAGACCATTTTATTCCTTTACTCAGAAAGTTTCAATGGCTCCCCCTTGTCATTCAGAGCAGAGGAAAAGTCCACTAGGCCTTAAGTGCTCTGTTTCTTGCCTCACCTTCTTAACCCCTCTGGCCTCCTCTCCTGCCGTTGCCCCCTGCACTCGTTTATTCTAACCACATCAGTCTCTTCCCTGGTCCTGAAACACACTGGAAGTGTGCCTATCTTTGGGCTTTTGCTCTGGCTAATGTTGCTACCTTAGAATTGTCTTCATCTAGATATCTCTTTGGCTAACTCGTCTCCTTCAAATCATCATTCAGAACCACTGTTCTCAATTAGGTCTCTTCCTGACAGCCTACTTAATATGGCAGCTTGTAACTTCTCAACATTTTGACACCCTGACCCTGCTCTACTGTTTCTTTTTTTCCAGAGCACTTTTTACTTTTCGTACCTACAGTTTTCTTAGTTGTTAGGTTTATTGTCTATCTTCCTTCCAGAGAATGTAAGCTTCATTAAAATAGAAATCTTTCTATTCCTTGATTTTATTCTAGCACTTTGCAAGAGAAATGTGAACATAATAAACCCTTAAGAAATACTAGTAAAATTGAGTTGAATGGTGACATTAGGAAAATGAACTATTATATACATACTATGTATAATTAAGAATTTAAATCAAATTTAAATAACAAAGATTGGAAAGTTGAAACACCTGAAAAATTGGTTATATTTATCAGAAAAGACCACCATTTATTTCCACAGCAATAGTTTTCTGGTTCTAGAATATTAGGCACTTTTAAATTAAAATTCAAAAAAAGAAAGAAAGCCTTAAAAATGAGGAAAACTACATGAAGTTTTAACAACTAATCCCATTATGATATCCCCAAAAGGATATTAATGTTGCCAGCAAAGCAAAAAATCAAAAATACCCCAAAATTATGGCAAACTTTTATCTCCACTGTTTCATAAGAGCAATTGTTTGAAACCTGTATGAGCAGAAAATAAAATTGCATGATTAAGGATATCTACCAAATTAAATACATTTTCTTTTATTAAATATGCACTAATTTATAGCATTATCGTTTTCTCTTCTCTAGTGAAAACTGCAGTAAGGAATCGCACCAATCCACAAACCTGAACTTAGATACCATGAATTAGTGAACTCATTGGCTTCAAAATGCCGGATTCCAAGTAGTTTCTTTCCATGCATTTCTTTTACTTTCTCACCAAGCAGATGGCAGCATGTGGCAAGCTATGGAGGCATGCAGGCCAATTTATTCTGCCATGCACGGAAAACTGTGCTAGAATTTGTAGGCAAAATAAAAGCAAGAGAAAGAAACTCACACTTTTGAGAGCCATATTATATACCAAGCACTGTGTTAGTGTTTTGTATATATTATTTCATTTAAGAAACCCATGAATTAGCAAGAGAGAGATGTTAACACATAGGAATACAGTATGTCTCGTAAGTACAACATTTTTCTTCTGAGGATAATGCCATAGTTGGATTAGCTCTTCAAGCTTCATGCAGTGTAGTGTTTTGATCACAAAGAAATAAATGATAGAGCCTTCCAGATACAGAAAATGATTATGAGGAAGGTATGGAGGTGGGAATGAATGCTCTGATTATTGGATGGCTGACTTGAAGAGAGCTGAAGAGTTCCAACTCCTATTGTAACCTCATTAGATAAGCTATTTCACCTCTCTCTGTAGCTAATGACTCTCCAAGGGATTCTTAAGCCAGCTGTGATGGCAGCAGGAACCAGTTTCACATATTGTAGGTGCTAGACGAGGTCAAGGATTTCTGCTTTTATAACAGCTGACGGGATTGGGGATGGGTAGGATTTATGTGGGGGGAGTACACAACTGAGCTAGGTTTTTATTCTGGTAAAATTGGTTCTGCCCAAGCAGTTAATATTTAAACTTGTCATTATGTATAACTCTGGGGTCAAGTATAAATGCTGCTTAAGACTAAATCTTCATTTGGCAAGGCCTTATTAAAAGAGAGTTCATAGGTGGATAAATGACTTTGCTAGTATTAAAATGGAATACCCTGAAAAATGTCTGAGAATCAATCATGGCCCATAATTCACATATAAAGGATCAAAAGCAGCACAAAACTGGGTCTTCTATAAATGTGTCTCCCAAATTTGTACCTTTCCTTTCTGAACTTTGTTTCCAGCCCTAGCTTCTATTGTGGTTCATACTGTGCATTCCTAGGACACAACTCCACCTATCATGCAGGAACATGTGAATTAATTTTCACATTAGTTTATTTGAAACATAATTAAAATAGTAAATCTTTAAAATTCCTCTGATAAATTCTAAAGCCGGAAGGTTACAGGGTTTTCTGCAACACTGTTTTATATCTACCCAGGCAAACATACAACATGCACAGAGTAAAGCCCTCAAGAGCATCTGCCCTTAAGCTTGCTTTCATCCTAGCGGAGAGGAGGGAGGAAATCCAAAGTGTCCAGTGTGTTATTATTTGTCTGGCAAAGAGCAGCTGGGGAGGAATGACCCTGGTAAACACAGCAGGTAGCTTTACTAAATGTGCAATATGAAATTACTACATTCCATCTTCAGGCTTTGGTTCAGTTTTCTCTTGTCAAAGCTAATTGTTATTTTCCATCCAACTTCTAAGTGTTTTTAATATTTGTTTTTATAGCTCCATCACTTATACATTTAGGAGCCATACATATGGGAAATACATCCAGAGAATCTTGAAATGGACACCATTAATTTATGTAATATAGCAACTCAATAATCAACAGGAACTTCTTGAAAATATATCATTCTTCTCTAATCTAATCAGATATAATAAAAATGTATGCGATAGGTTTACTTAGTCGTTTTTACCAACTGGTATAGAAAGTAAATACTTTATTCCATTGATATTTATGTGTAAATGATTAATTGCATATCAAATAAGCAACGCGATACCTGGTAGGTAGTAATTTAAAAGGACAGAAATTGCTTAAAAACTGTGTGTAGATGTTTTCAATGAAGTTGTATTGTACACAACCTAGAAATTTTATAAGTGTGGTATGTACTCAAATACGAACTATATCCAAACAATAGCTTTCAAGGTCTCAAAACATATCTGTAGCTCCAGAGGAAGAAACCTTAAGTATTTTCAGGTTGATTCTGTAAGAGTAAATCTTAATGTTATAGGCTGCTTGATATGTTCAGTTTGGCAAATGAAACACTTTTTAAGGATTTAGTTTTCAAACATTCAATTATTTAGAAGGTGGAAAGGGAATGTTATGCTCTCATTCTTAAACATAGATAATCTGCTACCTATTCATTGTTAAATAGAACACAATTTTAGAAATCAATTCCTGCCTGCCTTACCAGTTGTGGTTTGAGACAGCAAGTAGACCCATCTAATTATCTGTTGGCTTTACTCTAGTATTACCATAACTATGGCAGTGCAGAACCTTCCTATGAGAGCATAAATAAACCACGTGCTTCCTTTTAAATCTTGTGTTCTCATTGTGCCCTCTAACCATTTTCAAAGAAGATAGGAACTTGGTTTAGCCATTTCTTCTTCGACTCTGACAAACTTTAAGTTCTACCACAGCACCGAGGAAATCAACTTTTTCATAAACCACTAAAGATACATTTTAGGGTACCCATTGCAGGAGGCCTAGTCCTGCGGTAGGTTTCTTATAAAACATAAACTGTTTCTCTAAGGAGAGGATCAAAAACTGAGATTGGATTATTAGCACCGGAATCATAAGTAAACGAACACATTGCGAAAAGCTTAAACAGCTTCACAGGCCATGAAATTGGTAAGGCAAAAGCATGGTACACCATAAGTAAGAACCTACACGAGGAAAGGTCAACAGATAGCAGAGGTGTTTATGTTAGAGTTCGAAGATTGGCATGTGTGTTCTTCAGAACAGTGCCCATTAACACGGTTTTCAGGCTGTGTCTCTGATGGTTGTCCTGGTTTGGGGTCACGTACATAAGGCATAAGGCGGACTTGCTACTCTGTTGATGGAACTAAGGTCTCTGCCAATGCTCAGTAGATGAATATTCTGATTAATGGTGGTGAGGCAGGTTAGGAGATATGTGGGGACTTGAGCAAGTCTGAGAATATCCTTCTGCTACATTGTTAAATGCTTATCCAAGTCTAAAATTCTTTATCTCCGAAGTTGGAATCACAATAATAGTTATTAGGATGATTACTGTGCCAGTTAAATAGGTAATTAATATTAGAAAATGTGAGTGGTGGTAATGGGTATATTACGTAAGGTTTGTTGTTTGTTTTTTTCTTTTCTTTTCATGTAACACTTCTTTCAAAAAGAGCAGTTTAGCCAAAATGAAACTGCTCAGAATTTATTTTCTGATGTAATTTATTTTGACATATTGTATTTTATAAAACAAATTACTTTAGATATTTTCCTGAATGAAAAGAAATATTTCCTATGGAATTTGCTTGTTTAGCCACAAGGGGAAAAATGTGAACGCAATATGATTGTTTCAATATGACTATTTTTCAAAACATTCTAAATAGCTGGTACCATGCATGCTGAGACCACCATTGCTAAATGGAACTAGCATCTTATAGAAACCAGACAGTGGAATAAGTGGATAAATAGAGGGATAAGGCAGTTGAAGCAATAGAAAAATAATAGGGAACAAAGTATAAACCATAAGACAGAAGCAGAAGAATTGAAAAGAGACAAAAGAGATGATGGGAGTGAGAATATGAAATAAGAATATTTTACTGCGTGAGGGCCTTTTACAACATTTATTTTTTTTAGCTATAAAATAAATAACATGTTAGAGAAAATAGGAAATGCAGATATGCACAATGTACAGAATAAGGAAGAAGATAATCAGCTGTTAAAATCTTCCCAAATTTTTATTAATAACATATATTTGATTCTATCTTTTCCTCAATATCATGTAGTATCATTTTCTTATGAGTGATGTATTTCTTGAGAATGCTACTGACATCACTTTCAGTGGTTTTATATATTTGGATTGTTTTCAACTCTCTACCATTATTGCTAATCCCTTCCTATTCCTCTAATGATACATCTTGTTGAATCTATTTGGGATACATTTACAGAAATAGAATTACCCAGAGACTTGGTGCTTATCGTTAAATTGCTTTACAAAGGGGTTATTTCAGTGCATGCTGTATCTAACACTTCAGGAGAAAACTTGCTGTGAGTTTTGTTGTGTTTTGAACTTTTAGAATACTATAAAGTGAAATACTGAAAAAAATTGATGTCATCTATTTAGGGTATTTTCCGTTGCTGATTTTCATTCAGTTTTCAATGTCTCCCCATGATGAAACTGAAAAATTACGTGGGGGTTGAGGGTTACAACTTTCTCCACTGAGGCTGTAACCAAAATTTATATGAACTTGACTCATGTCATAGGCCAAGTAATCTATTCCAAAACTCAGCACCATGAAAATGTAAATGAATTATAATTCATCTTTATTGAAACATACCCCCTTTTAGTCTTTTTAAATGCACTTGTTAGATGCCTGATACAGCAATAAAGCTGTCAAGGAATTCAGGACTGTGAGCCAAACAGAAAGTGACTGAAGTGGTTATAGTCCACCTCTTAAAGATTTGTTCTCTACACCCCTGATTTCACTTTTCTGGTTTGCCTTTTAAAAAGTAAAAACAGGAAAGTGTTATTTTCTTACATAAGTTAACAGAGCAGTTATCTACATTGTTCATTTAATTGGGCAAGTACTCACATCCACTAATATGAGAAGCTATGTTAATTGCTAGTCTCCACATGAACATTTATTTTGTTCATTACTTACATTGGACTGAAGAATAAAGTATCTTATGATAAAATATTTTAGTAATTTTATAATATTTGTGTAGGTATGTATTTATTTTTCATATACTTATGTTCAATTATATAAATTATATGAGATTAGGATTTATGAAATTTATGAAAATTATGAAATTTATGAAAATTATTAGAAATCTATGAAATTTATGAAATTTGAAAAATAGATTTCATTTTGATATCTTTGATTAGCTATATTGGGCACCAAGGATTTTTTGCATTGTTTCAATACAGGTGATAACTTCTTTATAAGCCATTGAGATCAAGATTGGCTTTTCAATTGAAGTATTATTGTGAGAGATGCTGAAAATATTGGAAAAAAGTTGTGACTTGAAAAAAATGTAGAACTTTGGTAACTATAATGATTTTTTACTATCAGCATTTTATGTGGCGAAGTATTTAATACAGAACATTTTTAAAATGGCTATCATATCATGAAGAATTTCAAAAAAAGCAAGGTTATTTTGTATATACCCTTTCAAGGGGAAAAGACCTCTGCAATTTATTTATTGAAAGGTATTTGAATTACTTATAAAAAATTGTCATACTAAATCTACGTACAAATATTCAACCATAAAATTTTAGCTATTATCAGAATTCATAGTGCATTGATTCTACTAATTATAACAGCTACAACAATAGAATATTCTTTCCTTTTGTGTAGTAATCTGTTGCATGGCAGCCAGAGCAGGTGTTGAAGGGCCTGTGTGCTCAGCTCAGTGAGCCACAGAGAAAAGGTTCTAGTATCCTGAGCAAGGAGGAAAGAAGATGGTTAGAGCCTGAGACAGAGTTTGAGTTATCATATAGCATATCACTCAATAGTGATTAAACCTCGAAAGATTAAAACAGCCAGCATTTAATGAGATAACAAAGAATATGCTTTCTGTTTGGATAGTGTCAGATTTCTGTGACTCTGATACTGTTAATCTGCTACTGCTGGCTTCGTCTGCTCACCCACATCTCTCCCACGCTGCACCTTTCACCAGGAACGCTGCAAACAGAAGTCAGGATAACATTCTTCCTTTATGCTGACAGTGGTGACATCTGAACAAAAATGCCTACATTCATATTCATTGTAAAGTATTGATAGATGAGAACTAAGTAAAGACTGTTTACTACTAACACTAGTTTCAGGTAACCATACAAGGTACTTTTGTTATTAGTAAATCTTCCTGGTTTCATCCAGGTTCAAAGCATGGATGAGTGCATTCCCCAGAATAAAAAGGACAGGATATGATCACACAGTTGTCAGGGGATAAAGAACACAGTTATGACAATTGATCTATATTACTATATATCATAAGTGTGTACATATTTTAACAGAATTGTTGTTATTTATCTGCTATCTGCTAATGGCTTCATCTGAATGCCATGAAATTCAGACTAAGGGGAATATAAACTTGCCTTGAAAATTGTATACTCTATAGTATAGAATTTTAAATACGATAAAAATGTATTTTATTGAATAGATACTGAATTGAATGTATAGCTTTAATGAAATACATTCAGCTCTCTGGAAGTTTTTTGTTAGGAGGAAAAAAGGGGTGAAGTTAAATAATCTTCTTTCCATGATACCTATTGCTGAGGTATTGTGGGTGTAATTTAATCCAGAGAAATCTGAATATTATAGTAAAAAAACGTCATTCAAATTGTGTTGTCAGAGTCAAAACAACTCAGTTCATGGGCTGGAAAAATTTAAAGGTTTGCTATCTTTGATTTATTTCTGCTATATGGTATATATAATATCTTCTCAATTAGAATTTTATGCTTGTCATCATAGTGAAATTATTTGTGCCACATACTGTCACACAGGTTCTCTGTATTTTCTGTGTCAGGAAACCAACCAAACATTGATACAATATTGATACAGTGATGACAACTTTAAGCATTTCCTTTGTAAACAGATGCAATTTAGATAAACTTGATAATTTACAGTCTGATTTCATTTTATTTGCAGTGATGTCTTCAAATAGAATATTCATAATCATACTTCTTTTATACAATACTATTCTATTAAGATTAAATCAAGATATGAATAATTCTAAGTGTGTCTAGCCCTATGATATTTTCTGTTAAAATAAATAATTTCCACTAAACAACTATGTTACTTGGTTTATCTTCATAGAGAGATTTCTGTCTTTCAAGAAGCAGTTGATTTCTCTCACTTGATAAACCAAAAGCTAGTGTTTCCACCATGGGTTACAGGATTCAGTTCAAATTGTAGCCTAGTTGGAAATAAACTGAGGACTGGTGGTGTCGTGCCTTAGAAAATTGAGATGGGTTATCTGTTAAGGGTCTATATTATTTACATATTTTATAAATACATAAATTAATTTGTATTGCATATGGAATTTCGCTTCGAGGTTAGGGAAGGAAAAAACAACCTATTAACATGAGTTTTGTTCAACATGGGAACTCATTTCACATTTCTAAAAAAGCCTGTATTTAGTTCAGTGTAGCAGGCCACGTGAAATACTATCTGGCTTTAGGTCTTTACTTTCCCTTAATTCTTCAGATTTTAGATTTTTTTTTTAATTTTAATGTTTATTTATTTTTGAGAGAGAGAGAGAGTGTGAACAGGTGAGGAGCAGAGAGAGAGGGAGACACAGAATCTGAAGCAGGCTAGAGGCTCTGAGCTGTCAGCGCAGAGCCCGATGCTGGGCTCGAACCTGCGAACCACAAGATCATGACCTGAGCCGAAGTTGGATGCTTAACTGACTGAGCCACCCAGGAACCCCCAAATTTTAGAATGTTCAAGTCCATAGTACTGTGTCACGGGTGCATTTAGGGGGTTGGTTATATCAGTAGAAATTACTATTTAATCAAACCCATTTGAGTAGTTGAGAAATAAATTCCTAAAACTTTTTGGTACTTTGTAGGAACCCGGTACTTGGCAAACTCCCTGAGGGTGTTCTTTATATTTTCATTCCCACAGAAGCTAACATTATGGTTCTCTTATCCCATTAAATGAGATAAAGTGGAAAGTTCTCAATATAATCTCTGGCACATCAGCCAAATAAAGAGTCAATCAACTGGGATTCCTGGGAAGCTTTATGAGAGAAGTCAGAAGAAATTGTAGGCTGCTTCCCCAATTCTCCAGTCAAATCATATTTTTTAAATAGTTCTTTTAAAGTTAGAGACATGGTTGGACTTATTTATTTCAAGTAAGTATGATTCTAGCATAAATAGTGACTTTCACACTAGTTTTTCTTTAATGTAAAAGTATTAGCAAGTACTTCCACTTCTTAGACTAAAATAGATTTTATTCTGATATTTTATTGTGGCGCTCATTATGCAGATTGATTTGTTTCAAAGAAAAAAGGTCTGGGTAGTAACTGAATATCTGTAAATAAGTACTGATGACTGTATTAAATACCATTATATCTGTGTGAGCATTCAGAGTATATTGGAACAAATTTTTTTTAAATCTTTCTACAAGTTTGCAAATGTGGCACTAAGGGAGGGATTGACAGCAGAAAAACAGTCCCTAGTGTCTGTTTCCGTAGGTTATTGAATACATTAATGACTGTGATTTTCATGTGCTTGGCAGCATACAGCCTACATTATTTTTCACAGTAAACTAAATATGTCTAACAAGTATAAATTAGCATTAATATGTATAAAGAATTAGCAGGACAGCCACTTTCAGAATCACTATTTATTGGTCACTGAATTGTTTAATTATATATGTATTGTGGGTTTTTTTGTTACCAGAGAAGTATTTCTCTCTTACGTGGTCATTTTAGGTTGGAATTGCCCATGTGGCTTTTAAAGGTTATAATGAAAATGTAGGAGGAAAGATTCCTTAAAAAAAACTGAATTTGTCAACAGCATAGGGCATCTAGGGATTATTTGGAAATTTTAATCCACTACATTCTGTATAGCAGAACTGCTTCAGCCTTTCATATGATTCTGCAAGCTTTTATTTGCCTAATTGCTTTTCACTATCATCACCTTGTACTTTGCCTTTTCCCTGTTTAACCAAAATTTCCCCCCTTATTTCAGGTTCAACTCATGTTTTTCTTCTGTGAACTCGCTGAGTTGTTCATTGATTCTATATACGTGTATTTTGTACCAGGAGGTAATAGAGAAGCCATCAAAAGTTTTGTGAGGAAAGACACACACACACACACACACACACACACATATCAAAAAATGCAACCCTCATTAGAGATGCAACTTATTCTTTTAAATAAATTTTAGGGGTGCCTGGGTGGCTCAGTCAGTTAAGCATCTGACTTCAGCTCAGGTCATGATCTCACAGTTTGTCAGTTCGAGCCCTGCGTCAGGCTCTGTGCTGACAGCTCAGAGGCCGGAGCCTGCTTTGGATTCTGTGTCTCCCTCTCTCTGTCCCTCTACTGCTCATGGTCTGTCTCTCTCTGTCTCTCAAAAATGAATAAACGTTAAAAAAATAAATAAACAAATAAAGAAATAAATTTTAAAATAAATTTCAAAATGAAATTTTAGAGTTTATTTTTAAAATAAACTTTAGAGAGATAAAGGAGATAAGCAACACGATAAATTAATAAACTATGGGTTATTTTAGAAGGCAATAAACAGAAATTGGTAGTAGGAATGGAGTAGCAAGGTAGGGACTGATTGGCAATTTTAAATAACAGTAAAAGGGTGACATTAGTATCATGAAGAGAGTAACCATGTGCGTGTCTAAGGGAAGAATGTTCCAGACAGATGAAATACCGTATGTGAAGCCATTAGGCTGGACTGCCTGGTGAATTGTGGTAATAAGGCAAGACTCACTAAAATGAAGTAAGGTAGTCACCCTGAGGGCTTGGGCTTTTTAACTGAGGTACTTGGGAAGGCAGTAGAGAATTTCAGCAGAAGAGCAACATAATCTGACTCAGGGTTTTGAAGACTCCTCCTGTAAATCGAAATCCACAGCATTCTTTAAAGCATATGTCTTATTTTCTGCACTTGGATCTTACTTTCTTAACCTGATTACATCCTCCTTTAAGTCAAGGACATAAGGTATAATCAATCATTTTATATTCCCTGGAGCATCGAAAATAAAGTAGGTGGTGTAGTGGCATTCAGTAAATAATCATTGATTTGGTTTGGGAGGCTGGAGCTGAACAGATAAAGTAAGCATTGCTACCAGCATTAGCAATCCCAGAAATCTTTTCTACACAGATTCATTAGTTTACCTTGTAAATACAAGCAGGCCAATGGAAACTGCTTTTCTGTTTTCAATCTAGAACCAAGAATAAATCACAAACCCTCAGGATGCCTTTTTATTGCCTTTCAAAACATGTAGTTTGAGCAAGTATCCAAAATTTAGAACTTAAACATTAAAGTTCCCTGTGTCCTACAATGCCTAGGTCCTTTATACTTTAACCAGGAAATTTTCCAATGTTCTCTCCGTTAGAGTGCAGTGACGGCTGTCTTTAACAGATGTAAAATCATCTTTCTCCTATTCATTTCTCAGACATTTATGTCTTGCAACATGTGAGAAGCATATTAAGAGGCAGTTAGGTAATAGTAGAAAGGTTTCCACAGATAATGCTCGACAATTCAATCAAAGAAAATCAGGAGGAACACTTCATGGAAAACGGGGACTGAGAGAAGAGAGGTGAAGTTCCTGTGGACATTTAGAATACAAAGAGTGGTCCTTTGCCTTGCTTTTTCATACTTCAGAAACACAACTGCACCTCCATTTTTACAGAATCGTAAATCACCTGTCTACTGATGAAATTACAAAATTAAAAATCTCCTATAAAAGCCTATTTAATTTAATTTAAAAATGCAGAGTAGCTACTATGCTGATCATGTTCATTGCTTTTGTCTCCATTTATTTCCATTTTATGTCTCAGAAAGGAATATATGGTAATGCTGTACTACTGAAAGTAATCTGTGCGGTCGATCTAAAATTGCAGCCATCAACAATATTTCCCATCTCTCTCTTCTGCCGTTTTTCCTTGTTAGTGCTTCTCACTGTTAGCATAGTATATATTCTACTTATTCATGTTACTTCCTAGGTATCTCTTTCCTACCCCTATTTAGATGAAGGTTCCTAAGAATCAGATGTATATTTTTAAATCTATCTTATGCATTATTCAGTACTCAGAACTTAAAATAATGACATGTTAGGCCCTAAATAAATATTTGTTAATCAAATGAATGAAACAAACATGATATATTTCAGATATATATATATATGTATATATATATATATATATATATATATATATATACAGATGTTTCTAGTTTGTTGTGTTTTAATTGTATATATGCTACCCCATGACCCAGAGAACTTTAAATTTTTTGCCTATCATTTGCTTAATGGTTTATGAGAATAGTATCATGATTTGAAAAAAACGTTATCCATAACAAAGTTATAAAAATACCTATTCATATATTCTTCTATTAAATGGCTTAGATCTTATGTTAAATTTTTGAATTATCAGGAATGTATTTCATATACAGTGTGAAGGTGTTTCTGCCTTTCACTAATCTTTTCAGTTGCTTTGGTATTACTTACTGTAAAGCTATCCTTCTCACACTATTTTAAAATGCTTAAATTGTCTACCAAGGCCATATAGAGACTGGAGCCTGTTTCTGAACTTTCTAATCTTAATTATTCATTATTTATTTTTTGCCTAATATGATATTTTTAACTTATTATAGATTTATATTTTATATTTTATAATTTGCACCACTTAATTGTAATTATTCTTAATTTTATTCTTCTATTTACTTCTCCAGCTAAATTATAGTATCTTTTTGATTAAAAAAAGTCTCTTGAAGTTCTCATTGAATTGTAGTATTTTTTAATTTATATAATATTTGAATACAGTAGTTATCTGTCCAGCATTGAGTCTTCCTATCTCAGAAAACATTCTATACCCTTTTTAAATTACATATGTCTCTCTGTAGCTGAATAAAATTATTATTTTCTTTATAGAAGTCCTGTTGATTTCTTAGGTTTATTCCTAGGTGATCATTCTTAAAGAGTTTTTACATCTAAGGAAAATAAAATAGCTGTTGACTTGCAGAGCTGTAAGTCTATATAGTAAGAAAACCTTTTCAATTCATAAAATTTACAAATATGTGCTATATTTTAAAGGCCATAAAATAGTACACTATAAATAATTGATCGTGTACTCTTTCTCAGCCAATTTACTCAACTGAGAATTTCTTGAAAGTGCTTCACACCATGCTCCGTGGTCCAACCCTTTAAACTCTGTAACAAAAAGACATTTACAAATGGAAATGTTTTTTGTTTCTGGTCTTTGTACTTCTACTGTATGGATCAGAAAAGTATTGCCATGTAGCTGTCCAGTTAGGGGCAATTTGAAATACCAGAAAACCCACTGACCATAAAACAAGTAAAACTGAATTCTAATCCAATCTCCTACTAAGTAAACATTTACCTCACTTCACTTTTTGGAGTCTTAGTGTCCTAGCTCTAAAATTCAAGATACTGAATTGGAAGGATATTTTAGTTTATTCACTGTGTTCTCCCTGCGTTCCTAATATATGGCAGTGAATAAGGCAAAGTCCCTGTCGTCATGGGAATCAGATTCCAGTGCACCAAGAACTATTCTGGTTCTAACATTCTCTGTGTCTATTGCAAATTGTGATGAAGTGTGGGGGAGAGCTAAACCTTGAGTTATAATCAAGAAAGTTATTAAAGTCACTGGAATCCAAATACAGTAAATTGGTGACTATGACCAAAATCAAAATCTCAGATTAAAGTATCATGTAGTATTCAGTTTGGCCAGTGTCTGCATGTCTGTGGACATGCTTCTTTCCTTTTCCCTTTCCGAACTTCAAAATGCTCATGTGTACAAAGACTATAATAATACAATCTCTTAAAAAAGACTGTGCTCAATAAATGTTAATTTTATCCCTGTTCAACATCCCCTGTGATCTATTCCTAAAATTGGAACTTTTCTTCACTCATAAATTACATTAGGCTGAGGTCAACCTAAAGATCACAACAGGTTAAAAATAGAGGAGGGATAAGAAGGAGCTTCTCTGTTGAACAGGATCTACCAAACACCTCCTGGAAAGGTAATCTCTGAAATGTCATGTATTTAAGGTAGACCTTGTTTAGTTGAAGGCTAATTTTGTTCCCATCCAAACTAAGGATAATTCCAACTCTAATCAATGGAGAATTACATATGAAATATCATAATGGAAATAGTGGTGACCTGGGTATTTTGGGCAGAGACATATGCTGAAGTAGAAACTTCAGTGGCTTAAAATGCATTTAGCTCAAGCCTTTGTAGTATGTTTTGGTGCAAGCTTGCAGATACAGTATATAGGAACCTCAATTACCGAGTCCCTGTTTTGAGTAAATAGCTGCCCTGTAGGTCACTAAGTGCTATTGCTGACAAGGTTGTATATGAGAAAGCTTTTATTTTAATAACTAGTGGCAACTTGCACTTATAAAGAACCTTGCATTTCTCGAAATCCTTCTTTAGTTCAGAATGGCTACACAGAATTGCAGCCACCTCTGGAATAGTCATCCTAAACCAGTTATTAACACAGGACTAAATGGAAGACAAAGAAAAGGAGACTTTTTGAGTAGAGACAGCACCAAAATTTATTCTTATGAAATGTGGTCTGGGGCCTTTATGGACACATTGAACAAAGAGAACTTTGGTTAAAAAAAAATGTTTTTCTTAAGATTCATATGCAATAACCTGCAAATAATTAAACTTATTTTCCTCAAAAGTAAACTGGGCCTACTACAGAATCTACCTTGTGGTTGTCACCACTTGGTGCTATAGGTTTAGTGACCTTGGGAAAATTATAGTTCTTGTAATCTGTTTCCTGTCAGTAAAATTATGAAAATGTCTCCTCCAAAGACTGTTTTGATGATTAAATTAGGTGCTTATATAGGGCATCTTCCACAGTGTTGCAAAATGAATGGCGTCCATAGAGAAGAGATAATTTTTTTAAACGCTACTGACAATTGTAAAAGTAAACAGACAAAAGTCTATAAGAGGCAATGTTATACACATGGTTTTATATAGAAAACTACAAACATTTTCAGATGACATAAAGAAGACCTCAAAATATAGAAAGCTCGACAATATTTATTGCTTGGAAATCTTCATACCCTAAATATATCAAATTTTTTCAAATGGGTTTATATATTCAATGTGATTAAAATCAGATTTCTAATACAGTGTTTGCATATGTGTAAAACTTCATTCCTAAATTGCCTGAAAAGGGAAAATGTCTAGGAATGGCTACAACAATTTTGAAGAAAAAGGCAGGAAGATGTAGTATAAATCTATGTGATTAAGAATACGATAATAGCAAAAGACAGTAAGTACCCTAATGCAAAAAGACAAATATCTCAATCATATTTGGAAATAGGATCTATGATGGAAGTGGCATAATTAAATAAATAGTAATGCAATACTATTTACTGTACTGCACATAATAAATCACTATCCATAGAAAGAGACATTGTGAAGAGAGAAACATAACTTCAACAATTTTAAAATATAGAAGGCTTTCTTTATGGCATTTTATAAGAGAAGAAATTTCCTGGAAACACAGTCTGTAAAGAAAAGATTGATAAAATTGACACAGAAGTGAAAATATAAGCTACATGTTGAGCAGGAAATGTTATATGTTATATATATATATATATATATATATATATATATATATATATATATACATGTGTGTGTGTGTGTGTGTGTATATATATATATATATACACATATATATATAATGTTAATCTGTATGTATAATATGTATATATGTACATATGAGTATAACATATGTAATATATACATATTATGTTATATGGATGAGAAATGAATAGAATCCAGTATTTATACTAAAAAAATACAAAATACTAAGAAAAAGAAAACCTGATATATGAAACTAAAGAAACGGGAATGAATGGGTAATAAATCAATAAACAGGGAAATTCAAAAATGAACAGCAATGAAAAACCACTTAATATATGAAAGTAAAATGTTAATTAAAAATATAACAATATCACGTGTTGTCTAGAATGCATAAAAATGGAAAATTTCATAAATTTCTAATCAACTAAGAATTTATAAAACTGCTTAGAGTAATGTAGCAATATCTATTAAACTGAAAAGAATATTACTAATGAAATCGTAGTAGACACACAGTCACAGTGGTTCACTGTATTTTCTGTAATCACTTAATTACAAATAAAAATAGACATTAACTTAAATGTCTATTAAGACAATGCTGGATAACAATTACCTTTCTATTTATATAATATGTAGGATTTAAAAAAAATTCTTCACCTAATTTTGTCCAAAGTTCCGTCCGTAGCCTCCCTCCTCCTTTTTCTCTTCTTCTCTCGCTCTCCCTGTCTTTCGATTTCAAAAAGTAATCACTTTGGAGGATTTGGAAGATCTTTTAAGAAAAAAATTAATTCAAAACTGTTACATATGAAGCTTTGAGAAGATGACTACCGAACAAGTCAATCTATTTTAAAATAGAAATGTCACATGTTTCAGGTGAACTCGGTAAAATGTGTGTAAACAAAACAAATTATTAATTCTACTTTCTGTAGACTTCCAAGACTATGACTTATTGTCACTGCCCTATGTGAATCCTTACCTTTTAACAGATGCATTGAAAAAGTTGGATTTAAATTAATCATGAAAAAATAATAATTAAGAGAGGTATAGAAGTTTTTGAGAGCTGGTAAACTGCAATTAATGTAACTATAGTTTCCTATGATGATATATATTATATTTATATGTTCTTTGATACAAAACAACACTTGACAAATGTTTTTTTAACACACGTTAAAACAATGCTTAATGAATTTGTAACACTGTAATCTTATTTTTGTGTATATTGGGGAATATTCATATTAACAAGGGTCAAACTCATCACCCATCAAAAAATGTGCATTTCTCCAACACATATTCTTCCATTTTAGTATGTTAGTAGTTACATATAAATCAACTTTTGATACATCAGAATGGAGTTTATGTTCTTAACCATGTTTGCCATTGACTTTATTTAAAGTTAGACTACCTCGACACATTGTCCCCAATGCACTGCTTGTTTAAAGGGTAAGGAAAATCCTTATTATTACAGGGGAAAAAAGTGCTTTGATATATTCTATTCGGAGTCCAGGGTTAGAACCTAGGCTATGTTGTCATCTCCACATTCAAAATCATAGTGTATTAAGACTTTTTCCACAGCTAACATCCTTGAGGTTGACATCTTCTTGTGACTGAGTAGATAGCAGCAAGAAATTCAATTACAGCAAGCCGGCTCTGTCATTGCACCTGTCTGCTTGCGGAGGAAATGATTTGTAAATTGGGCTTTATCTTTCCCATCCCATAAATCTCCTGTCCATAATTGACACTTGTCACCATAGATGAATAGGGGGAGAAAGAAAACAGAAAGTAAATGAGCAGCCCACCTGGGAAAATGATGTCTTGTTGCCTTTGGGAGTCATTTACAAACAGCAGTACCTACGGGCCAGAGTTTTTATCCACAAGCAGGTGGCAAACATTTTGCTATTGAAAAATACAGTGCCTGAGTTGAATCACAACAAACACCAGACAATCTAGTGATAATTAATGTATAATATTTTCTGGAGAATATAAACATGTCTTCCAAAGAAATAGAAGCTTTCCTTTGCTATTTTTGAAGCTTTCTTATTGCTGCTGCACATTTGTAAGTATCAGGTTGGTGTCTGACCTGTCAAATGCATTCATGAAGCAAGCATTTTGGCTGTCTTGGGAGTTGATATTGTCACTTGTTACACAACTCAACATCAGTTCAAAGTTGTTTAATACCAGTGTCGACAGATTGGTTTTAAAAAGACATAAGAATGACGATGTTTTCTTTCAAATGTCAAAGAAAGGAACAGGGGATTTCATAAAGATGATCTTGGGAGCAAGCACTAACCATAAACACATGACAGATAAACCTTCATATCTAATTTCCCTAAATGACTCATTTAATTTTATATTTCTTTCTGAAGCTTATCTCACATTGTGAGACATGCGTACTTTAAAACAAGAAAAATGTTTCAGAATTTAATAATCTCTCGATACCGAAATGCCTGAGAATTCTAAAAAAAAAAAATCATTCTTAAAATATCTCCAAAATTTTCATTGTTTTAAATACAAAATATAACCATATGTGCAAATAAATAAATTCAAATGACAGAACAAATTCTTTACAAGCTAAATTATGAATAACAAAAATCATTGTGTATGCATCATGTATGGCTTTGAATAGTGTTTTCTTCATATTACTTGTTTTTTTGATAATTTAATTCTCAAGTGCATATCTTTTATCAATATTTTAATCATCTTCGACTTATTAGGAAATAAGAACTTAGCATTCCTTTTCAATTTTGCAAGATCGAGAATTATTTCTTTCATCCATATGACTTACAAATAGTTCTAACCAATAGGGTAACATCTTCAACACTCTCTTTGCTCCCACAGATGAGCAAATTATAAAGAGTTTATATTTTTCCTAGAATGGGAGCAGACTATTAGAAATGGAGCTTTGGCAAGAGCGTAGATTTAACTTAAATACCTCTATATGCCTGTCACCTGGGATTCCACGGGTTGTTTGCCTACCTACGTAGCATTTACAGAAGTTGTAAGCATTCTGTTATTTTTATGCTACAAACTGAAAGTTTGTTCAAGGAAGTTAACTTGCTCCTCTGTAGGTTATTGTTAGCGTAAAACAAATGATTTATTTATGCCCACTTTAGTATGCTGGGCTTGTAAACACAGCAGGGAATTTCTTGGATATTGATCTAAAGCAATAGGCATTTATAGCATAATATGGTGGTATTCCATAACCCTTTATCAAGGTCAGCTTTGTCATCTGGCAACTTAACTGAAGAACAAAGAAAAATCTTTCAATACAAGTAAAAGTGTTACATTTTTACCTGCTTTTGCTTAAATCAGCAGTTTTTAATAACAAATATATCGGCTCTTGTTATCTAAGGAGTATCATCATCAGTCTGGACACATATATTTAAAATACTCAGGTGATATGAGCAATATCAGCCAGCATTGAAAGTAGACATGTGAATATTGTATTCACATGACAAATTGTTTTAAAGCTTCTGTAAGCAGATGCATTATTTGTCCAAATGTCAAAAAACCTTTCAGTTTGTCCCACAACCGTGTATGGAGTGCTCCCTTTGTGTCTGGTACAGTACAGTATCTGGATATAACCATGAGGAAATATATAGTCCTTACCCCAGTGGAGCTCATCATATTCTGTAAGGGAGGAACTCTGCATGAAGTATACACCAAGTAAGGACAAGCTGAGCTTTTGGTTGTCTTGAAGTTATGAGCAGGTTGCCAGCAGGCTGGGGTATAAGGATTTCCAAATAGAGGAAATCGAGCAGCCATAACCATGGAGTAATGAAATAGCATGAACTGTTCAAAAAAAGAGAGATTTTCCTGTTAAAGAATCTTGACGGAATTTTGCAACCCTGACATAAAGATATGAGAAGGAAATGATGGGTAATTGGTACTGGAGGAGTAAACAGAGGCCAGTCACAACAGACCTTGTATGCTGTGCTAATATCATGACACTTCCTCTCCATTCTGTACTTAGTATGCTAAGAACTTCCTGTCTTTTCTCATTTTATACTTTCAACAGCTCAGTATTACCTTAAAAGTCGGTATTATCTTCATTTGAGAGGTGAGAAAACTGAGGCAGAATGAAAGGAAGTGTGTCCACAGTAACACGCCTTAAGGTACCCAACACTCTGACTCTCAATTGGGATTTATTAAAAACACTTTAAAGTATCAGAATAACATGATTAAAATGTGTTTTGAAAGGTTATAATAACATTGTTGGGGTGCCTGGGTAGCTCAGTTGGATAAGTGTCAGACTTTGGCTCAGGTCATGATCATGGTTCTTGAGTTTGAGCATTGGATCAGGCTCACTGTTATCGGCACAGAGCCTACTTTGGATCCTCTGTCCCCCCCATCTCTCTCTTTCCCTTTCCTGCTTGCACACACACACTCTTTCTCTCAAAAATAGATTTAAAAAAGGATTAAAAAATAATAATAGTAAGTAAATAAAATTTTTCAATAGCATTGTAATGAAGTGTTAAAGTCATAAATCAATTAACAAACCAACATATTAGCAAAGAAAATTCCCTATAATCAGAAAATATTACAGTTTATAATTAATATCAGGCGGTTTAACATATAATGCTTTATATAGTAAATGTCATCCTTACATTAGAATTTGTATGGATGATTTCAAATTTTGTAGAGCATTTACCAAGTAATGCTCAAAATAAAAATAAATTATGTAGGACATAATAATTGAATAAGACAGTTCCTCTCTGCACCTCAGCAAGTGCCTAAGTATAGGATATCCCCATGGACTTAAAATGTTTAGGGTTCCAAATATATCGTATTTAAAATATTTGTTAAATTTTAAAATGCCAGGGGCGCCTGGGTGGCGCAGTCGGTTAAGCGTCCGACTTCAGCCAGGTCACGATCTCGCAGTCCGTGAGTTCGAGCCCCGCGTCAGGCTCTGGGCTGATGGCTCAGAGCCTGGAGCCTGTTTCCGATTCTGTGTCTCCCTCTCTCTCTGCCCCTCCCCCGTTCATGCTCTGTCTCTCTTTGTCCCAAAAATAAATAAACGTTGAAAAAAAAATTTTTAAATGCCAGTTTACATTAAAAAATGCAAATAAATGTAAATGAACTGAATAGAAATATTTCTTGATGTATTGCTTTGTAAATTTGTTTGGCACATTTACTTCTTTAATTTCTTTCTTAATAATGCTAACATGTATTGAAAGATTGCTAATTGCTAAGTATTGTGCTAAGTGATTTACATTCATTGTCTTTCTAAATCCTTGCAACACTCCTTTTATTCCCATTTTATTCCCATTTTATTCTCATTTTATTCCCATTTTGCAGATGACTCAGAGCAGTTTAGCAACTTGAGCAAGATTAAAAAACTAATCAGTGGCAGAGCTGGGATGGAAGCTTTTCTGTGACTTCAAAGCTTGTGAAGTTGGGGGTGGCATCGTTGGCAATGCACTGTCTTTCTGTTTACTATAATTACCCATATATGCATATAAAACGATAACCAATCATATGTTGTGGTGGTGGTAGTTAATTTCAAGCATTTAACCTAGAATTGTAAGTAGTTTTTCTTCTAACTCTGGGCCATAATGGAGTTACAGTTTTTGCATGCATGGGCACGTGTGTATGTGTGTGTGTGTGTGTGTGTGTGTGTGTGTGTGTGTTCTCACACCAAGTGTCTCACAGTCAAATGACCTTTTGCACCTTTTCGAAGGAATAATGTACAGTTTTCCAAATGGATAGAGGGCAGCCGCTAACTAGTGGTTCTTGTTTCTTGAACATGTAATCCCGGTAATCTGCTACCAGAAAATTATCCCTTGTCTGTTATTTAATGATAGAATATTAATCTATTTTGCAACCTTTATCAAATATTTTATTTGGTTTGTATGGCTAGATGCTTAATGATAATTCTTTCTTTTGTATTTGACTAAAAAATCTCAAAACCATAAAAACACTGGACTTCTGTTAAATTCACAAATTCTTATTTTATTTTTATTTTTTTTAAGTTTTACTTAAAATCCAATTAGTCAGTATACAGTGTAATGTTAGTTTCACATTTACAATATAGTGTTTCAACACTTCATACAACACCAGTGATCATCACAGCAGTGTCTCTCCCATTCCTCCACCCACCTCTCCTCTGGTAACCATCAGTTTGTTCTTAGGAGTCTGTTTCTTAGAGAGTCAACCAAAAGTTCTTATTTTAAAATACTTTGGAAGAAAACTTCTATTCAAAGTAAATTCTTCGTAAGTACAAACCCTATAGAATCTGCCTTCCACTTTTCACTGATATGTTAGCACAAAATATGTTACACAATTGTTTCTGTTTACTATCCCAAGCAATTTAGAACAAAAATAAGTAATGTGTCTAGAGATATGATGGAGTTTTCCAGAGAAGCTCTTCTTTCCAGAAGAACTTCCAGAGAAGTTTTCCAGAGAAGTATTCCAGAGAAATATTAAGTGAACATCAGCAGGGTACTGTTTGCAACACAGACAATTGGGATATATTTCATTGTTGTGTTCGTTACCTGCAGTTGCATATTTTGTTTTGTTTTGTTTTATGGTGATGATGAATGATATTTGTATTAACCAGGAAGTAGAATTGCCTTTAATGAATCATTCGTGTGACTTTCTGCCAGGACTCTAATCTTAAAATTCCTGGACAGTGGGGATCCTGAGGAGCCTGGGGATCACTGAGCTAAAATTGTTATATAATGGAAGGTGCTCATAACCCCTCATCTCTTCACTTCTCAAGAAACAAAAGTTGCTGAGTCTTGGTAGTAGTTTGTGGAGAGTTTGCTGATTTAAGGTGAAAGACCTCTACACTGAATAAGTAATGTAAAACTAAAAAAAAAAAAAAATAAAAACTAAGAGAGGAGGGAGAGAGAGAGAGAAGGAGAAGAAGGAGAAGGAGAAGACGAAGAAGAGGAGGAGGGGGAAAGAAATCCTTTCTATTCCAGAGGAAAATTTTCAATCAGAATTTTGTAACAAAAATGAACTATAGTGACAACAGTCCCTTAAAATTAAACCTGGCAAGTTGACCCACAGAGTTGAGCAAACATCTAATGCTATTTCTCATGTATGGATTGTTGTTTGAACAGGGTGTCGAAGTGTTATCGATGCCATACCTTTATTAAATACTGAATTTATTTTTAGAAGATATCAGCCAATAAAATTTCTGAGACTGCCTTTCACAAATGAGAAATATCTTTGAGAATATATAAATATTTTATTTCACAATACCTTTCTGTAGTTACCACATGAGGGAAATTACTAGCCATAGAATTAGCAAAATATGTTGATCATAAATTGCTAGCTACAAATATGAAGATGTTTTTATATAAATATCATATGTGTATGTATATATATATATGTGTATGTAGTCTTATATATGACATGTTTAAAAGTCATTTTTGTGACTTTACATTTTAGATGCTATAAATAAAAGACTGTAAGTATTTTATTACATGGATAGTTACTTAGAATAAATATTTAAAAGGTAACTTTTACCACTGTAAGTATATACATCATTTCAGACAAATAATAAGAAAATAGGTATAAACTAAAATCCACCATTATAATAACCATTTAAATACAAATTCAGGAAATTGAAACCAACTTTTTTTCCTTATTACTAATTTTTTTAATTGCCATAGTTAAAATACAATGTCGCATTAGTTTCATTTTGTTAGGCTTTATTTTACTAACAAGTGTATATAACCAATGATTTTACATGTCCTACTTGATCTCCAAAGTCCTGTGCAGGCACATAGAATAATCTAAGATGAAAGAACTTGATTGTGTGTGGAAAAATTTTTTTAATAAAATAAAGCCCCAGAATACTATAACCAATATTATTCTAGGTACTTTTAAAAGCTGTTAGTTTAAAAAAAAAAAGCTGTTTAAAAACCATTTGAATTAATAGTTTGAATTCATTGGTATCAAAATTTATCTAAGTGATGACTGAAAATTACCAAAACTTCATTGCTGGCTTTTGTGTTATCCTAATTAACAGATTGGTATCCCTAAGTTGTTTCTTATTTTAAATCATTTGGAGATTTAAGATTTCTCCCCCGAAGAACTGCAATATACATTGCAAGCAGTAGTAAAAAAAAATGAAGTGTCATCTTAAGGTATATAAACTACATTACAAAGTTCTATGAGATATTTTAGTACTGTAATTTGAGAGAACTAAACTAGAAGAAGCAAAGTTGCTTCCTAGAGGAAATTTTTAGATAATTGAGGGTTGTTATATTTGTTCATTAATCCAGAATTTAATGGATACCTAGAGACTGGGAAAAATAGTGGGGACATATTGGTTAGCAAAACCAAACATGACCTCCCAACCTTATAGAACTTACAGTCTAGTGGAGGAAATAGACATTCATCAAATAATTTTATAAACACATGTCAATTTCCAGCTCTGAAGTGCTGTCAAGAGGGATTCCCTAAATCCAGGAGAACACTTAATAGGTTGGATTGTATCAGAGAGGAGAAGAGAAGTTGGAAAAGATACACTAAGAGAAAGAGTCACAATGATGTTTTAACTCAGTGCGAAAGGAGTTTAACACAGCTGAGGAATAAAATGGAGTACCAGATACACAGAGTAATGGAGATTGAATGTGGAAGATAGATGGAGGTCAGACAGTAAGTCATGTTAAGAATTTTGGTTCTTATTCTAAGAGTCATCAAAAGCCTATTTTTAACAGCTTTCATTAGATATAATTTGCATACAATAAAATTCACATATTTCAAGTGTATAATTCAGTGATTTTTAGTAAATTTACAGTTTTGTAACCATCACCATAATTCAGTATTAAAACATTTTCTTACCCCAATGAGATCCGCCATGCCCAGTTACAGTCACTCTCCATTCCTACCCCTACACCTAGCCAAATACTAAGCTATTTTGTGTCTATATAGGATCATATAGGATTGTCTTTCTAAATATTTTATATAAATAGATTCATACAATGTGGGTCCTATGCATCTGGAATTTTTCACTTAGCATAATGTTTTGGGTTTTTTTTTAATGTTTATGTCTGAGAGAGTGTGAGCGGTGGAGGGGCTGAGGCGGGGGTGGGCAGAGGATTCCAACTGGGCTCTGTGCTGACAGCAGCAGGCCTTATGTGGGGCTCAAACTCATAAACCATGAGATCATGACCTGAGCCAAAGTCAACTGACTGAGCCACCCAGGTGCCCCTATCATAAGGTTTTTTGAGGCTCATACTTGTTGGCCCATCCATTTTTACAGGTTAATACCGTCCCCTTGTAAGTATTCCATTTTATGTGTTCATCAGTTGATGGACCTTTAGGTGGTTCTTTTTTTTTTTTTTTTTTTCTGCATGAATAATGCTATTCTGAACATCCAGGTTTGAGAATTCATGTAGACCTATGTTTTCTCCTGGTGAGACAACTAAGAGTGGAGCTATTGGGTCATATGGTAACTTTATATTTAACTCGTTAAAAATTGCCAAACTGCTTTTCCAAAGTAGCTATTCCATTTTACATTTCTACCAACAATGTATAAGAGTTCATTTTTCCACATCCTTGTAAACACTTGATATCACCTGTCTTTTTGATTATAGCCATTCTGACAGGTGTCAAGTGTTATTATAATGTGGCTTTAATTTGTATTTCCTTAATGACTAATGAAAATGAACATCCTTTTATGCAACCTTGAGGAAATTTGGCTTTTTGTTGAGGAGAAGGGGCTTGCAAAGGACAAATAAAAGAATTAGCCACACAGATAGCCAGGAGAGTGTGTCATGGAAGCTAAGGAGAAAAGGAGAGAAAGATTAACAATGTTACCGAGAATCCAAGAAAGATGAGGACTGCGAACAGTACCTTCATGTGTCTAGGTGAGGGCATTGGTGGCTGTATCCATAACTCACTGGATAGAATGAGGTGGACTGAAACCAGACTGGGGAAGGTTGGAGCATGAGTGGAAGTTGAGGAAATGGATTAAAAGAATCTAGACAACTTTGTTTTAACATATTTGTCAAATATTTGACATATTCTTCCCTTTGACAAAGGGAAGAAGAGAGGTTCCTCACCAGGTGGAAAAGAATATAGGCTTGACAAATAATTTTATTTTCATGGGAGAAAGTTGAGTTATTTAAAATCTGTTAGGAAAAATCTAATGGAGAGGACTCAGTTGGTGCTCAGTTGGTTAAGCATCTGACTCTTGATTTCAGCTCAGGTCATGATCTCATGGTTTGTGAGTTCAGACCCCATGTCAGGCTCTGCCCCGCTCTCATCCCCTCTCTTTCTCTCAAAAATAAACAAATGAACCTAAAAAGAGAAAGAATGGGTAATTTGTAGTATAATGAATTTATCCATTTATTTAGCACATACGAGATGCCTAAAATATGCATAGTGGAATATTTCTTGTTAGAACTGTGAATCAATTTGAGACCCTCTTTTTCACATAGAAATTTCTTGAGTATAAAATGATTAAATGAAATAATGTCAATGAAAAGTGTTCTTATAAAAAGTTCTGTATTTATGTTGGTTGACATATTGTTCGTGCTGTCTAGTAAATGTCTTCTCTAACCAAAATATGTTTAAATCACTTGCTCTAACCTTTTCAGTCCTGCTGTTGCTCTGCTCGTGTCCTACAGCTTTCTGGTCCTACAGGGAAAAGCCTTATCTAAAATAACTCCCCGATATAGCCAAACAAGGAAAACGTTTTTTTTCCCACCTTACTCTTGAAAGTGACAGAAAAGGACTTAGTGGTGCCATTAATATCTCTTCAAGTCCTAACTTACATAAAAGTACTTTTGTTCATGATCTAGTGCCTTCATTTAAGAATCTGAATCACTTCCCTTGGTCCTTACTCTTCTATATTCAGAAAAGAAATTGAGCAGGTTGGGGATGGGGTGGGAATCAAGTTAAGTGAATGGTCGCCGTCTCCACTGCTGTTGGGAAGATGAGGGTGGCAGACAGTGCTCGTTTCCTCTTTAATAACAAGTTCTTTCTTCTTTTTTATTGTCATTTTTTAGGACAGCGGTACACCCCGCTTAAAATTTAAAACTCCATTTCCAGTGTAGGGAATGAGATGAATGAGATGTAAACAGAAGATTGCTAGAACTTGCTGTAAGAGTTGGCTTTCCTTATTTAGATCGTGAGCATTCCACATTGCCTTTTTATTGCATGCCAGCAATGTGGATGTGACGGCTGTAGTAGCAGCAACAGCAGCATCTTGCAACCACGAGGGAAAGGCCGGGGGCATCATCTGTAAATCCTGGAGCCGATGAACAAAGTATAGCAACTGCCCATCTGCAGAGTACTTTTTTTTTCTTTTCTTTTTTCCTTTCTTGTTCTTTTTTTTTTTTTTTTTTTTTTTTTTTGCATGAGGAAAGCAAAAACAAAAACCTTAAACCACTGTTTATTTGTTTTTTGTTTTTTTTCCCTACTTGCAGCCAAACAGACTCCAACTCAGGGGGACACAAACTTTTTCTGAAAAGTACTAGATAATAAGTATTTCACACATTACAGGCCATATTTTCTCTGTTGCAATTCCTCACCTTTGATATTTAGCACAATAGCAGCCATAGACCATCTGTAATCAGATGCAGCTATGTCCTATTTAAACTTTATTCATGAAAACAGTTGACTAGCCAGATTTGGCCCATGACCATTGACCCCTACTCTAACTGATAAAAGGCAAAATGTTATCCTAATTGTATTTATGTTCTAGTTAGTTACTGACATGGTTATTTCTAGGTGGCTGGATACTATGGAATAAAGTAAAAACTTCATATATGGCAAGAGGAGGGGAGAAGCAGAAGGCAAGCAAAAGCTGATCAGTTTCCGTCTCTGGCTAGGAGACAACAGAATTTTAGGAGTATTTGGGAAGATCTTAAATTTTTTATTGAGCACCATATTCAGTAGTAATTACAAATACATTGTACGCATTGTGTTGGTTTTTCTGTTTTGCCTAGTTGCTAGTATTTTTTTTTTCAACGTTTATTTATTTTTGGGACAGAGAGAGACAAAGCATGAACGGGGGAGGGGCAGAGAGAGAGGGAGACACAGAATCGGAAACAGGCTCCAGGCTCTGAGCCATCAGCCCAGAGCCTGACGCGGGGCTCGAACTCACGGACCGCGAGATCGTGACCTGGCTGAAGTCGGACGCTTAACCGACTGCGCCACCCAGGCGCCCCATGCCTAGTTGCTAGTATTAAAACAGGATTATTTAACTCCATCTCTGTACCCATGTACAATATTTTGGGTCAATTACATGTTTGTGTGCTAACCTGGCAATCACAGTGCTATTTGTGATATTGTTTCTATGAGAAATGAAGCCCAAATTACAAACAACTAAACCTCAAATTAACTTTTGGAACCAAATAATCATGAATTGATAACTCTCCCTGCCTATAACTATTCATTATAAGCTAGATTTTCCCAGTGCATAAAAGTGACTCCTTGGGTATTAATTGGCCACTGTAGTAAACTGCATTAATTTTCTCTTGGAACTAAAATATTATTTGGTGAATTAATGCCACATTGCACCATTGGCATCATACAGGTTTAGGGAATCCAATGTAGTTTTCATTTGTGACTAACTTCCTAGGCAGTAGCTTATACGTTGTGAAGCAGCAACTTTAAAACACAATCTGCAATGTTAGCTGAAATTATTTAGCAGATTGTATTAAACTAAGTGCTTAGTTTGTAGTAAGATCTTGACTGAAGTAAACTAATAACTGATGACTGATATTGAGAACTTATTATTAAGCAATACAAATTTGTTAAGTTTATGCACTGTGAGAGAAAATATATTCAGAATACCTGGAGCAGATATATTTTCTCCACAGTGAGGTAACATTTTACACTTAAACATTTTAAATGAATAAGTTTAGTGAGATACTTCAGGTCTTATTTTTCTTCTCCACTTCTTTATCCCATTCTTCCTTCCTTCCCCTTCCCTTCTTTCTTTTTCCCCTTCTGGAATAGTTCAACTTATAATAGAATGGGATTAAAATCAAAATTAATTGTGAGGAACACTACCGGAATGATGATTTGGGGAAAAAAAGTAAAAAATAAAATGGACAAAATCACAAATGGGGAACACTTTTTGGAAAAAATAATAATTTTAGATAACATTTTAGAAAGTAGGTTTGAATACATGAGAGCTTAGGCCTGGAGAAAAATAGAGTCAAAAACAATTCATACCAGAGTAGAAGATGCAAAGAGGAGGGGGCTCCTGGGTGGTTCAGTCGGTTGAGCATCCAACTTCAGCTCAGGTCATGATCTCACGGCTCATGGGTTTGAGCCCCATGTCGGGCTCTGTGCTGACAGCTCAGAGCCTGGAGTCTGCTTTGGATTCTGTATCTCCTCTCTCTGTTCCACCCCTGCTTGTGCTCTCTCTCTCAAAAATAAATAATGATTTTTAAAAAAATCTTTTAAAGAGATACAAAGAGGAGAGAGAATAAAAAGAAGTTGTAAAGTAGGAAAGCATGAAGTTGATAGCAGTCAGAATATAATGGACTTGGCTATTCTCTTCAATCATTATCGAGAACTTTGAGATAGAATAAAAGAACGGTGCCCTATGAAATTATCAATCTTATATTTGCTGCATTGGGTTTTGCGTTGTATGACTTTAAGTATATGTATATATCATTCTATAAATGGATATACCCTCAATTATATATCGTATAATGAAGTGGCTTTCAAAAAATTTTCAATTTATTTATTAATACTAATCCACAGAAGCATATTGTATATCTTTACTTTGGTACATTCATACACGAACACTCACATGTGAAACGTTTTATGAAACTATATCATCACATGCAAAGAACACTCAATTTTTATTCTCTTTCATTAATTTTAAGAAACTTTGGTAGCAATACATTATATTGATTTTACAATGATGAAAAATGGCAATATACTGGAAAAAGATTTGGAAGCTCTAAATGCAGTGAGGTCTCACAGTAAGCACACAGCGGCAGTCAGTAATGCAAGTTTTATTCTAATGGAAAATAGGATTTATTTTGAATGTGTATAACTAACACACTGCTATCAGGCAAAACTGATGTCACTTCTTTCTTTAATATGCTTCTTATCGACAATGTTCCTCTTAGTAAACAACCAACATGTTTAAATACATGCTCTACTGCTCCTGAAGAGTAAACCAAATGTGGACTTCCAGAATATTGTTATAATATACCGAATAATTTAAATATTGTGTAGATATTTAGGAGAGGAACTAATGAGCTTGCTTTGCACATAATCATATATGTGAATTTATATAAATATTAGTATATTTTATTATATAATTTAAGAACAGTCACATGATGTCATGATATTATGCAATAGTATATAAACTAAACTTATTTATCTAAATAAGAGATTACACTCATACACATACTGCAAGAAAATATAGTTACAGTAATCAAACATAAATATCAAACAAAATAATTTAGACAGTCTTTATTTAAAATAAATTAATAGAAATAATATTCATGTTGTAAAGAAGTTAGATAGCTATGAAAATTATAATTAAAGATATTTATAACATAAGCATTTGGACTAAGTTAACATTTCAAAAATTGTCAACTGGTATTACAGTATTTTTCTGATTGAAATACAACACAATTCTGTATTTATAATAAAACACATTCCAATACCAAAGAAAATATACACAACTGAAATGTTGCTTTGATGACATTTAGGGGAGGTTTTTGTCATTAGCCAATGTGTGTATATAAATATGTAAATATAGATATTCTATATGTATTCTATTTAAAGGTTCATTTTCATTCTTAAAAAGATCTAGTTTTGGGCCATAGTCACATTGTTGGCCTTGTAAATAAGCTAGTCTTTTGCTATGGATTCATGAAAAATTAGTGATAGAACCAGATTACCTGATAGACCATGTGTGATGATGGCTTTAAAAAATATCATTCAGGGGCGCCTGGGTGGCGCAGTCGGTTAAGCGTCCAACTTCAGCCAGGTCACAATCTTGCGGTCCGTGAGTTCGAGCCCCGCGTCAGGCTCTGGGCTGATGGCTCAGAGCCTGGAGCCTGTTTCCGATTCTGTGTCTCCCTCTCTCTCTGCCCCTCCCCCGTTCATGCTCTGTCTCTCTCTGTCCCAAAAAATAAATAAACGTTGAAAAAAAAATTAAAAAAAAAATATCATTCAAAATATTTTTTTTTACCACCCAAAATAGAGACATTGCTTCATCTGTATTTTGCTCTCAATTCAATATATATTATGATATTTTGAAAAAGAAATGTATTGTTGGTCCCCTTCCCATTTGGGTAGTTTTTTTTTTCAGTTTTTACAGTAGTATGTTCCTTCTTAATGGCTTAAATTAATGTCTTTCTGTCTAGCTGGTACATATAAAATAATATAAATTATAGAAATTGGTCATTTCTAAATTATAGAAATTGAATAAAAACTCTCAATATAATATATATCAGCACTTATTATGGAGAGCACTGGAATTTCACCTTGAAATGGCAATTTATGTTCCCCCCAAAGCTGCAAAGAAATTGTTCTCAAACTCAGCTGTATGTTAGCTTCATCTGAGAAGCATTTGAAACATACTGATGCCTGACTCCGACGTTAGAGTATTCTTAAGTGAGTCCCAGGCATCAGTAAATCTAATACAGACAAAAAAATATAGGATAATAATACATAATATATTGTTTTGAGATCTTACCATGTACCAGGAATGGTTTTCAGTATTTAATATGTATTTATATATAAAATTTCTAGAACAATTCTATTTATAAAGTATCCAATCCAATTATAGCTATTTTATTTTATTTATTTTTTTTTTTAAATTTTTTTTTTTCAACGTTTATTTATTTTTGGGACAGAGAGAGACAGAGCATGAACGGGCGAGGGGCAGAGAGAGAGGGAGACACAGAATAGGAAACAGGCTCCAGGCTCTGAGCCATCAGCCCAGAGCCCGACGCGGGGCTCGAACTCACGGACCGCGAGATCGTGACCTGGCTGAAGTCGGACGCTTAACCGACTGCGCCACCCAGGCGCCCCTATTTTATTTTTTAATGTTTATTTATTTTTGAGAGAGAGAGAGAGAGAGAGAGAGTGGGACAGAGAATCTGAAGTGGACTCTGTGCTGACAGCAGTAAGCCCGATGCGGGGCTCGAACTCACAAACTGTGAGATCATGGCCTGAGCCGTAGTCAGATGCTCAACAGACTGAGCCACCCAGGTGCCCCAAGATTATAGTTATTTTAAAGTTGAGAAAGCTGAGGCACAGGGAAGTTCAGTTCCTTGCTCAAGGTTGCACAGTTTTCAAATAAACAATGAAACTCATGAGCAAATCCAGTAGACGAGTTCACTGGGACTGTGCCCTTCACTCCTACACTGCCACTTCTCTAAATTTCCTGCCTTCAAGGAGCATCAGAGTACCAGAGGAGATGTTTAAAAAACTATGAAATAATTAAATGTTATATCATGTAGTACTGTCAACAAGGGAACTAGTATTTTAGGGAAAAAAGTAATAATTCTGTATTAGCTGAAACAGAGGAAGAATGATTCAGTAAGTTGTCACTTACTGGTGGAGGCCATTAGAGAGAAGTCATGGGCCCAGTCTTGAACCTGGCTCTGTTGTTATTTAGTAGATATAAAGTTCTCTCTTGCAGATTATAGACTTGATGACAATATTCCTGATAATTAGTTTAAATATGTAGTTATACCAGTCAAACACTGAATTAGAACCGATTTTTTTTTAAGCAGTGATAGTTTTTGTATGGTTTGCTCTTTACTGCCTCCCAAGAACTTACTAGCACATGCTTCGTATCTTGTGTAGGCTATTGTACTTACTTGTGTATTCAGAATGTGCATATTCACATTTTAACTCATTTTCTACATTAAAATCTCCTTGAAAGTGAGAACTTGAGTCTCATAATCTTTGCAATCTGAACAATTCTTTGTTTATACTCTATTCAGTCATGAAAATTTTTATGTTGAATTTATAAATGAATGAAACTCTCATCAGAAATCAATGACAATGTTGTTAGAGTGATCTTACCTATTGGACATTTTAGTATAATAGTGAAGGGTACTTAAGACTAATCCTAGAGTACTTTTAAAAGACATTGCTACTCAGAATGCTAATATATGATAAGTAGCTTGTCCCAGAAAGAAAACCATCAAGGAGACTGCAAAGAAAAAGAAATGCTTCTTTCATCAAGAAAGTTTTGCTCAGAAAAAAGATGTCAGCTGAGCAACAACAAAAAAGTCCTGGCTGTCGTAGTTGTACATCTGACACAAACTCTTCCGCTCCTCATAGGCCACTGACTTGTGGCTGCACTTGGCCTTGCAATAGCCAGTCTGCACTTAGCGTGTCACTATCTTAAATATTTAAGATATAATAAATTTATTTAGTACTCATTTCCTTTTATGAAGCAATGACTCCAAATGAGTTTTAACAATGAAGACATTTAGCCTATTCAGCCCATGTAACCTCGCCTACCTGTTTTTCACCTGCAGGCACTAGTCTGCTCTGAAATATTTTGTTCTCCTCAGAGGATTCATATTAAATACTGGCTTACCAGCAGTTTCATTGCAGCATAATTTATAAGAGAAACAGATGGGAAAGGCCCATGCTTATTGACAAGGGTCTGGTCAGATACATCCTAGTACATCTGTACAATGGAACACGACACAGTTGAAAGAGCTGTGCAGAGCTGCATGTGTTCAATAATACAATTTTTAAAATGAAGTATAAATGAAAACATCAAGGTTTTGAACTGTGCCATTAGAATGCCATTCATGTAAAAAATGCATATACTTGTACATACCTAGGCTGCTTCTGGAAGGGTATCAAAGACTGCTAAGCATGGTTGCTTTAGGGGAGGGTAACTGTGTCATGGGATCAGATTGGGAGGGAGTCTTTCTTTTTGCTATACACTATTATACTTTTTGAATTTTGTAGGATATACATGAATTCGCTCTTTTTTACAAAAATAGTAATTAAACAAACCTCTACTCAGTTTGATCACTTCTGGTATCTGCAGGTTCTAGGACTATTGCCTGTGGAGCAGGTCCCTAAGGGCCTCTTCATCATTATGTCACATCGTGGAATCTTAGCAAATTTAAATGAATGAATGCTCAGCTTTCCTCCTTCTAGCATCTACTCACTCCCACCTGGAATGATTGTTCTGTAGTTGAAAACAGATGAGAATTACAACTTAAAAGCATGAGATTCAATCTAAAATCTGCCCCTTCCTGATTGCATTCTACTTAATTTCTGAAACCCAGCTTCTTCACGAATAAAATAGAACCTACCTAGTTCACAGAGTTTTGGTAGGGAAGAAAGAAGGTTATACACATATATTATTATATAAGGAAGATTATTTATGTGACCACTGCAAACTGTAAGGATTTGTAGAAATGCCACAATGCCCTGCAGATAGTAAATGGCAAACAAATACGTGTTGAATAGAACTGAACTACAGGCGGTCCCCATTTACAATGGTTTGACTTACAATGTTTTGACTTCCCTTTTTTTTAACTTTACAGAGGTACAAAAGTGAAACATACTTACTAGAAACTGTACTCCAATTTTTGAATTTTGATCTTTTCCTCTCTTGTGATACTGGTCAGCGGCCCCCCACTGCAGCTCCCATTCAGTCATGCGACCACAAGGGTGAACAACTGCTATGCTTACAACAATTCTGTTTTTCACTTTCAGTATAGTGTTAACTAGATTATATGAGATACTCAGTAGTTGATTATAGGCTAGGCTTTGTGTTAGATGATTTTGCTCAAGTGTAGGCTAATACAAGTGTTCTGAGCACATTTAAGGTAGGCTGAGCTAAGCTATGATGTTTGGTAGGTTATGTGTATTTAGTGCATTTTCAACTTACAATATTTTCAAGTTAGATTGATAAAATGTCTGATTCAATATCAAGGACTCTTTAACCTTTCTGAATTGTTATATTAGGTCATCATTTACTTACTCCTTTGTAGGTGTGACTGGTCTGAATGATACACCTAGTTCTGGGAAGCTGCCTAATGTATACCTACCGTTTATATAATATTTTATTTTATTTATATGAAGAATTACAATTCCACTGTAATTATATGAAAATTCAAATGCACCAGGAATTACAAATTAACCCTTCATCAATTAACATTTTAGAGGTTTGCAGGAGTCCCAATATATGTTTAGGACCAATAGCCACAGTAGCTTTCTACACAGCCGTTTCCCTTAAAGCATTTTACATAGAGATTTTGCCAAGAAGGGCTAATTCCCATGGTAATTAATTAAACATGCAAACAATTGGTTGTTAATCATCTGATGATAACAGAGAAAAATTTTTATTCTCAGCAAGATTTTTTGTCAGATCATTTTTACAAAGATGCTGTGACTCTTGCTTTAAAAAACAAGGCCATTCTTAGTTGTTCAAATAGTGGAGTAGTGACTTTTGTTGTTCCTGTTACGCGTTTTATCATCCTACTGAAAATGTATTGACTTGACTTACAGATCTACTTGACTTGGATACCAATCCAGATGCTTTCTTTTCCTGTGCTGTCAATTCAACATCAAATTCACTTATTCACAGAACTTTTAGATCTTATTTTTAGCTCTTAGTCAAGTTGTCTTTTTAATAATTGTTTTGAAATATGTTTAGAAATCCATTCTATGATGTATCTTATTTGTGATATTGTATATTTTACATTTCAAATAAAACATCACCATCCTAATTGGTGTGTTGAATAAGATAGCAATGCAATTTATGTAATTTAATTTTGAAAAAGATTAACTTATTTTTTTTAACTACTTACAGACTTTGTTTGTTTTAGTCATAGATCATGCTTCTATCCAACCAAAAGTAATTTGACAGACATCTATTGCAAATGGATTGTTTGTAATTGCTGCAGACTCAATTGCCCCTAGTCCCTGTGCTTTTTCTTTCACATAAAATTTTATATTTACTGCTCACAATATTATTAGTGACTCTATTTTTTTCTGAGCCAGGAAGAAATTGAAGTTTAGTGAAATCACATGTTAGAATTTTTTATGTATTCTAACTTACCCTAAAAGTGGAATTGATACGTTACATGATACTCCACAGAATCATATATGCTTGTGGCCTAGTGTTTGTTATTGAAATAAATTTCTCTATATTTTTATATGTGTGTCCTGCAGTGTAAAAATGAAACATCTGTGAGGAAGAGTGAAAAAGCTAAAAGTTGTGTTATAAAATACTAAGCTCCTAATAATACACATATTTGTTATTTCAAGGGATTGTTAAAAATGAATTCCATACTGGATAGCAACAAAGCATTAAGTAAAGACTATTTTTCTATTGTCAGATATGCATTTGACTGTGTTCTAAAAATATCTTCATTTTCACTTTTTGTATTTACCTAATGGAAATCTAACAAAAGTCAGTAGATTTAACAACTTGAGATGAATGGTAAAAGGTCATTTCATGCTTATTGACCCATCCTACCTCATTGTATTGTTTAGAAATACAAATATTATTTTTTCACCCACCCGTCTTAAAGTTTTTCTTTTTCTTTTTTTAATGTTTATTTATTTCTGAGAGAGAGATTGAGAGCGTGAGTGGGAGAGGGGCAGAGAAAGAGGGAGACACAGAATCCGAAGCAGACTCCAGACTCTGAACTGTCAGCACAGAGCCCGATACAGGGATCGAACCCACAAACTGCAGGATCATGACCTGAGCCGACGTCGGATACTCAACCGACTGAGCCACCCAGGCGCCCCAATTTCACCCACCATTCTTTATTGAAATTCATTGAGAACATTTAACTATAGTAAAAATAATTTTTAGTACAAATAAATTACTTTTTAAATTCAAAATCAAATTCACTAGCTTCATTGAAGTTCTACCACACACACACACACACACACACACACACACACACACACACACGTTTCTTCCAAATGTATATTGGAGATTTTTTTTTCTATAAGACATTGCATTTTGAGTCCTAATTAAGATAAAAATTCCTTGACTCTATGCTATTTCAACATAAAGTCTGATAGATCACATTATTAAACTATCCTACCACTAACCTTTATTCACAGACTTCATTAAAATTCCAGTAAGTCTATTTATATATTTTTAATATGTGTATTAGTTTTCTATGGCTACTATAAAAACTACCACAAAAAACCTTAAAGCAACACCCATTCATTATTTTCTAGTTCTGTGGGTCAGAAGTCTGGGTGCAATGGGGCTCAGCTGGGTTCTCGCTTGCCAGCTTCACTGGCTGAAATCAGGTCATTAGCTGGGCTGTACTCTTATCTGGAGTTCCGGGGAACATCCACTTCCAAGTTCATCCATGTTGTTATCAGAATTCAGAGCTTTTGAACTGGTGGAATTGTGGCCTCCATTTCCCTTCCTATGTGAACCAGGGTCAGTCTTTGATCCATAAGTCTGCCTCCATATTTTCTCGTATTTCTCCAGTGGCTCCTCCAGCAATGGGAAGTTGATTTTCTTTCATGTTTCAAATCTCTCTGACTCCTCCTTCTGCGGCATCTCTTTGACCCTGGCTGGAGAAATTCCTCTGCTCCTAAGGGCTGATGTGATTAGATTAGGCCCCCTGGCAAGGATCCAGAATAATATCTTTATCGTGAGGTCTGTAACCTTAATTACATCTGCAGTGTCCCTTTTGCCATGTAATTGCATATTCACATGTTCCAGAAATTAGAATATGGACATCTTTAGAGTGCCATTTGCCTATTATACAATGTTTTTAAATTGTCTTTTCCCCCCTTTCATGCTGGAAAATTTTTCCATGCATATAGGTAAATTTAATATTTTAGTGGGAAAAAATGGAGCCCTTATGAATATTTTTCCCCTTGTAATTTAACTATGTTTGTTGTACTTGAATTTTAATTAGACATTGATTAAGATCAAAAATCATGCACAAGGGCATGAAGCTCAAAATCTGTAAAATGTTGATTGGTTCAGGTCTGTACATAAACCTACCATTCTTACTGATTATTTTTAAATTCAAAGCCTTTGGGCACCTGGGTGGCTCAGTCACCTGGACGTCCAACTTCGGCTCAGGTCATGATCTCACAGTTTGTGATTTCAAGCCCTGCATCGGGCTCTATGCTGACAGCTCAGAGCCTGGAGCCTGCTTCAGATTTGGTGTCTCCCTCTCTCTCTGCCCCTCTCTCGTTCACTCTGTCTCTCTCTCTCTCTCTCTCTTCCTCAAAAATAAATAAACATTAAAAAATAAATAAATAAATAAATAAATAAATAAATAAATAAATAAATTCAAAGCCTTACACTAATAACTGCAGCCCACAGATTTTACCTTTTGGCCTGTTATTAGACTTTTGATTTCCTTTGCATCAACTTTATCAACTTTGTTCTTATGTTGTTGAGATTTTCCATTTGAACCTCAGAAAGCATTTTCTGAATTTCCTAAGATTGTCTTTCACTGTCAATTGTTCGGACTCCATATGTGTCCCCCATAAGTCCTGAGACTTTTTAGGGGCAAAGAAAAGTTTCTTCAGTTGAAATTAATTTTTATATTTTAGAATTGCTAGAAACTTAGGTGAGATATGAATCTGTTAATCATTTGTTAGAAACCCTATTAAAAATTCATATGTAGAAGCTCCCTTCTTTGTAGTATTTGTTTGCCCACATTTTCCAATTTAATAAATTTACTATTGTTGGTTACTATTTATTAGCTTCTCATCAATTCCAATTACAATAGATTTTGTTTCACTTTGCTAATTACAAAAATATAATTTAAATGTCATCATACCTAATTGGGTCTTAAGTATATATATAATTTAGTTGCATACATTTCTTTCCAAAATGAACTTCAGACTGCAGTTAATTGGATATTTTGGTGTAAGAGTGAGTTTATTAGTGAAATTGTTACAATGTGATTAATTTAGATCAAACCTAGTAATCCTAATAATCATTGTGTCTTAAGATTAAAGAGCCTGATGTCATTTCAATTTTACTTTTACATATAACTTTGTCTGAAAATAGTGATCATGTTAGAATCTGACTAGCTTAGAGATGGTTTTGTTTATGAGCTGTAGATCTTTATGCCTAAAATATTGAAACTCAAGGGAAAATATTATCAATTCTCCTGTACCAAAATGTTGTACTTGAAGGACGTAAGACAGACAAAGATATTTCCTATCATGCAATTTATCTATTCTCAAGGGCCACGTGCTAATACTTCTAGCTCTGACCCTCTTAAATGTGTGACTCGATATAGTATCGGCAAGGGACACATTTTTAAAAAGGAAATGTACAGAAAATCAGGCGTAGAGTCATTCACAGATGACTCCATGCACAAAAGAGGGAAAATACATTGTAGTACAGTTGCTTTTAATGCTGTGATAAAAATACTATATATTACAAATGTATTTTTGACATCTCCCCCCCATCCTCAGTTACCATAAACTTATTGGTAAAAGTTCTTTTCCAGGATGAAATAATGAATATAATTTTAATGTGTAACCTGCAGAAATCAAATCTCATTCTATACTTAGATATTGCTGTGACATGTCAGAAACTAAATGAGGCACATCTATATCCCCCACGTCTCCTCCATTCCTTGAGGAATTCGGTGTCTCTTCGCCTTACTATTTAGGATACAAACTAAGCAAAATGTGCTACAGTTTGCTTGACATTGAAAATCACATTCAGCTCTCTGTGTTGTTTGAAAAGGACCTAGATGGCATCTCCTAGCTCTGTACCTGTTTTCCAGTACATGTATTTCCAAATGGCACACGTCATATCCTAAACCCTGATCAGAGGCTGGCAGCCTTACTGACTAATTCCGTGTTACTGACTATTGTAGTATTCTTACCTGTGCTCCATTCTATTTTTTACTAAAGTTTACATACAGATTTTTCGGAATGATCTTAAGTAAATTAGGTTATTGGAAATTTTTTGCTAAGTAGATTTGCACCTCAAAATTCGTTGGGGTTTGTGTTTCCCCGGGCTATAGCTTGCAGAAGCAGCCTCTCGAACATCCCAGGCGGCTGAAAATATGCTAAGCATGTTCTGGATGGATAGACAAATCACTTTAGAAACAAATTCTTCTTTACTGCATATATTCAGGTTTTAAAAGTCATGGCAAAAATAAGAGTTCTTATTAGAAATTTGTTTCATTGGAAACATATCAGAAACACATTTAGTCTGTAAACACAGTCTGTTGAGTACTTCAGCTGCATCGCCCTAAAGGGAGAGTTGTTCCACTTAATCTGCCCTAGTTATGCTTCTGTTAGTAATCTGAGAGGAAATGGGAATCATGCATCATCCATGTGCTTCCCTCAAAATCGCCAAGCCGGAAAGAAGTGAAAAATGTGTTTCCTAGACATTGATACAAGAAAATATTAAGAAGTAGAAGAAACAAAATGAAGTCAAAGGGATAAACATCAGAAGCCTGCTTAAACCGCCCTGGCCCCATATAATTGCTTTTCTGTCAGCAAGATTATTAACAATTTTAGACATCTGAAAATTAAATTAACAGCCTGAAAATATTTTATAGAATGAGATAGAGCATGATACATGAAACATAATGACCCCACTGAAATTCAGCCAAGCCAGTGCAGCTACTCATTTAGACAGAGGAGACAACTAGTTAATCATCACCGAGCAAATTAGACAGAGCAAATTAGTTTGCTACATTCCACAGTGTTAGCTACCAAAAAGAGTATATGCCACTAATTAGAATGAAAGGGCTCTAAGCATATTATTATCTATATAGAAAGAGAGAGCAAAACCATGGTTTGAATTACTTCTATCAAAGCTTGAAACCTAGGTTACGTACGTAGAAATTACATGTGCAAGCGTCTGCGTGTGTGTATGTTCACCCACGTATTGAAGTGGCGGCAGCTTTAGCGTTCTCCTGCATCTTGACCTAATGAAGTGTAAAAAATTTTTCCCAAGGTTAATTGGAATTCTTTGGGAATACACACACACACACACGGACACACACACACACACACACACACACACAAACACACACAGTTAAAACATAAAAACATTTCTAAAAGCTGCTGTCCCTTTAATTGAACACTGAAGTAGCCATTTGTATTACACAATATTAAAGTACTTTTTTCTTTTAAAAAGTGTATTGCCATTGCATGTGAAGTAAATATTTGGACTTAGTTTATCACTGGAGATTAATCTGAAATCATATTTTGTAGCCTTAATTAGCATTCATTTGCTTAATTGTCATTCTCAGCCCCATCATTTCCATTTTTCACTAACTTGAACAATGCTATCTTCTGCTGTTTGCACTTTAATTTAAATTTCTATTAAGGTTTATGAACAGTAATAAGGTCCTATTTGAATATTCATTAGCTTCTGAATTGTGAGCTATGAAAAGGTGCTTTCTTTTACCTTAATGAAACTGGCACAGCATGGGACTGATCGGTTGTGACATTTGATTTGAGGCATCCAGTGAATTTTCTCATTGTTTATTGACATGTCTTGTCCAAACAGCTCCCTCGCAAGTGAGCGGAGTGATGAAGGAAAGGGTGCTGCAGCGGAGTGTGGAACTTTCCTGGCAGGAGCCCGAGCATCCCAATGGAGTCATCACAGAATATGAAATCAAGTATTACGAGAAAGTAAGTGCTAAGAGCAGCTGAAATGTGCAGCCAATGTGTCTCGTGTCGTCCTACTGCAGTGTAGACTAAACTTGGTCATTATGCCAACTGTTTGGAGCTATTTGGAAATGCGGAGTGAATTTTAGCCATTTTTAATGACCATCTTCCTGCATCTAGGGTTCATTTCTGTGTATTAAGTACCTGTGTTACACAAAGGAAAATATTCCACTGGCAGTATATTTGTTCAATTTTTGATACATAATTAGCTGCAGGATGTTTTAGTACCACAGAAACCACACAGCCCAATGCATTTTTTTTTTCAAAAAACAGTTCTTTTAGGATCTCTAGGCCCTTAATGATTTCTTATGTCTATGGATTTCTTAAGTACATGGTTTCAGTGATAATGATGGTGGCCTCATGTAATTTAGTAATTTGAAAACATACAAATATTTTCTGTAATAAATAATGTAGTTTCTCTAAACTGCAGAAGCCAATGATGATATTCCACTCCCTTTAATTCCTCCTGGAATTTATTCCACATATGTTATACTAATCATATCAAGCACTTCTTCGCACTCCCTTCTCCATGAAAAATAGGATGGCTGAAACCCAAGCACTGCCCTTTAATCTCTCCAAAATGGCTGAATTTTAGTAGAGATCTAACTGAGTGGTATGAGTGGATTTATTTCTGACCCATCTGAAGGGGGCTGGGCACCCTTTTCACAAATTATTACCTAGGCTCCACCTCATAGAAAGACCTGGTTCAAGGTTTGAAGCACAGAAACTATTATTATTACTAATATTACTATTAGTAATTAATAATTATTAATATTAGCAATTATTAGTAATATCAATATATTATTAATTCAGTGTTACTTATTGACTTAAACAAGTTAGCTAAAATGCCATAGTACGCATAACCTTTGTAGCCATTTAGACAGAATTCCAAAATAGGATCCTAAAGGCTTTGGAAAAACTTGGGGGCTGAATTGACTTTATTGAATAATTTAAATGCATACAGTGCATTGGCAATAGATATATTTTTCCCTTTGAAGAAAATATAGCTTAAGATTAGTTTCAATGTTCAGATTAAGTTTACAGTATTTTTGCTTATTATTTTCATTATGCATTCATGATTTCCATGGCCAAACTGACATTTTAAATACCTTATTTTTGTACCAGGGAATACATTTTTTACCCCATCAAATGTGTTTCTGAGGGAATCATTGTTTTTAACGTTTGTTTCGTTATATCTGTTTTCCAGTAAACACTAACAGTTGTATTTTCTCCTGAAATTTCATCAGATTTCAAAAGCAGTAAAGTACATTTTAAAAATATGTTAGGTGGTAAATGAAAGTAAAGTTTCTCACAATGCGACAAAATATTTTGCAAATCTTTGCTTGGGGGCAAATTTGTTCAAATAGTTTCTCTTCTATTTTTCATGACAAAAACGGACTGTATCTACATTTGCTGAACTTACATATTAGGCAATTATTACAACAGAATAATAGTATTGCATTGTAACGTATGTAAGCATGTGATCTCTATATGTCATTATGTCATCTAATATCAGTTATGCCTAGTTCTTCTATTTGAGATAAATATATATTTATAATACCAACAGTCTTTTTATAAATGATTATAATTAAGACAATCACAAATCGGCCTCACTGAATATAGTGTACATTTATTTATACTTTTGCAAATATCAGTGTAAAGGCAAATCAAACAACCAGACTGACATTTTCAGATTTCAATGAATAGTTTTATTGTAAACAACTATTTATTATAGAACAAATAAGAAACTGTCTAAAATTGTATATTTTGATGGCTAGTTTTTATAGCTTTTTAAATAAAAAGCCCATTAGAGTCATATCAATTAAGCTTTAATTTTTTTTCATTTGATGAAAGTTTTGATGGAGTTTTTTATATTCTTGAATTTTTATACTTCTTTCATTCTTAATGTATCATATATAATATGTAAAGACATCTTTAAACTCTGCAAGCCTCAGTTTTCATATCTGGAAAATGAGGAACTTGAACTGAGAGATGTTTAAAATATTATCAAACCATAAATTTTATAATACTTTAACTTTTATACTGATAGTTTTAATTTAAAATATTCCATTAAGTACTATTTTGTAAAGTTTTATTCAGTGAGAAATGTAGTTTTTAATGAAAGCAATTGATATGTCAGTATGGTGGTGGTATGCATTAAATTTCTTGAGTTAACAGCTTTCTTCATTTTTCACACATGGCCTTTTGCTTGCTAAATAACATTCAGGAAAAATATTAAAAGAACTACATTATGAAGGGAAGACCTCTACTAACCCATAGATTTTATAAGTGTACCCAGGTTTTGGTCAATAGGACTTTTGATTATATTTATGGCTAAATAGTTCTTGCCACTGTGCCCTCTACCAACAAAGCAAAAGCTCAAAAACATATAAATGGTCTAACAAAATTATTTCTCTTTGAAACTTATAGAACAAAGGCATGTGTTCACATTTACATTTTATATTATCTCAGAAACGACTCAATGTTACAATATTCCACAGGGCACAATGTAGCCTTTATAAAAACAATGCAGTAAATTGAAATAAATTGCAAGAATTGCCTGTCAAATTGCCTGGTTGCAATTACAATTAAATATTCCCTGAATATATTGTTTCTAGGATCAAAGGGAACGGACCTATTCGACAGTAAAAACCAAGTCCACTTCAGCTTCCATTAATAACCTGAAGCCAGGAACAGTGTATGTTTTCCAGATTCGGGCTTTTACTGCTGCTGGTTATGGAAATTACAGCCCCAGACTTGATGTTGCTACACTAGAGGAAGCTACAGGTAAAATGTTTGAAGGTAATTACCACCTTTGGTTTGGATTCTTACTCTCTATACCTCTGTCATATTTTTTCCAATATTGAGGGTGATGATTTGGTTCAAGATTATTTTTATATTTAAAGGTGAATATATGTGCATAAATATGTCCTTTGTAAAGGTTAGACAGAATAACGATTGAAAATTCAATGTTTTGTTTCTCAGTGTTAGAATTTTTTAATTTATATTAGTCTCTTTAATACATACTGGGTTTATTTGGAAAAGAAATAGAAACAGCACTTGTTCAATTGGGTATTGACACAAGCTGTTTTTGTAGAATCCAAAGCAATATTATTCTGGTTGTGTCAGTCAAAGGTGCTCCTGCACAGAAACCCCCAAATGAAGCCAGGATATACACAGGATGGGCCAGAGAAAGATGCATCTATAAAAATCCGTGTTAATTTAAGCTCCTTGCCTGTTAGCAATGATTTCAAAAATGGCAGTTGAGAAAGAAGATCTTAGAAACTGTATTTATTGTTATTTTTATCATCTCTTTTCATCTCTTATAAATGCTTCAAGCATACTAAAGAACATATTCAAAGTATATGCGAAATATTAATAATTGAAATGAATATCTCTGTATCAACCACTGATCTTAAAAACACATCACCAGTATCTTGAATTATCATTTTTTTTGCTTTATAATTCAGCAGAAGGTAACAAAAATGCATGTGTCTATAGTGTATCACAAATAGGCAGATGTATGTTGGAATGCATGTCCAGAATGCAAGTTCAGAACAGCTCGAGTACTGCTCTGGTTGTTTTTCACTTAGCTGAGATCTTGGGGTGTGTTTCTGTCTTTTGGAGTTCTTGATTTCTCCCGATGTTACTGTTCAGGCACAGGGTTCCCCCAACTGTTACCTTCTCATCTCCTTGCCGGTGTAGTGTTCCCACAAGGATCTCTCTCTCTATTTTTTAAATGTCTACTTATTTATTTTGACAGAGAGACAGAGAGAATGCACGTGCACTTGTAGGAGGGCCAGAGAGAGAGGGAAAGAATCCCAAACAGGCTCCGCACTGTCAGCACAGAGCCCAACACAGGGCACGAATCAACCGTGAGGTCATGACCTGAGCCAAAATCAAGAGTCAGATGCTTGACTGGATGAGCTGCCCAGGTGCCCCCTCACAATATTCTAAACAACGATGAGCTAAAAAACATTATGTGATTTTTCTCTCCTCATTTTCTAATAAAAAGTTTTTAAGTAAATTAAATCAGTACAATTTCGATCAATTATTTTGACTTCAGGAAAATATTTTTAAACAGCTTTTAAAAGGCAAATTGACAAATATTCTTTGATTAATGAATGTTCATTAGGTTTGCTAACAGTATTCTTTTTCCAAAATATTTTGTTATACTTTTAAATTAACCAGTAACTCTCAGAACCTCAAATAATGAAACATACATTATAATAAATTTGAAATACAAATCATTTATATAGAATTATAGATACAAAAGTATCAGTTGGGAAAATGTCATATAATTTTGTGTGACAAGCTTAATGCCATTATTCTTTATTACCTTTTTAAAATGGAGTATCTAAGATTAAAAATGAGAATATCTAAATTCAACGGCCACAAAACCTCAAAGCATTTTAAGATTTCAACATTTAAACATATAAGTGGTCTTGTACTAAATGTTCTAGTAGTTTTCAACTTAGACTGATTTCATGATATTACTTTGTAATTTCTTTTTTTTTTTATTTAAAAAAAGAATTTTTTTTAACATTTATTTATTTTTGAGACAGAGAGAGACAGAGCATGAATGGGGGAGGATCAGAGAGAGAGGGAGACACAGAATCCGAAACAGGCTCCAGGCTCTGAGAGGTCAGCACAGAGCCCGACGCGGGGCTCGAACTCACGGACCACGAGATCATGACCTGAGCTGAAATCGGCCGCTTAACTGACTGAGCCACCCAGGCGCCCCACTTTGTAATTTCTAATATAATAAAACACTATTTATGAATAGTTTAATCTTAAATTAGAAATATTAATTTGTTATCTCACATCCACCTAATCATTCTTTATCAGTTAAACCTCTCATTTTGAAAGCTCAAAATGAATACGTGCATTGTGCTGACTTCCTAATAGGAAGATCTTGGGACAAACTCTTTTATATTGAGTGCTGAGATTCATAGATATTATTTTCATTATTTAAAAAATGAAGTAAATAACATGAAGTAGTAGAACCTGAATGATCATATGAAATGAATGTTAAAACCGGATTTTTGTGTTTGAGAGAATTTGCAATTTTTATCATCAGAATATTTTCTCCCACTAGAATGTAAAGTTGATGAAAGAGTTATCCATATCTCTTTTCCTTACTATTGTCTTGCCAGTGTCTATCATTAGTGCTTGACACATAGAAGGCACTCAGCAAATAAGCAAGGAATGAATACCTTGTGGTCATCAGCATAGAACAGATTATCACTATCCGTCAGTGCTCGTAGACACATGCCTGGTTTCTCATCTTAGTTCTTCCATGGCCAGTTGTGAGACTTTGCATGAGCACCTTCCCAGACCCTAATTCTGGGATAGTAGCACCTAACTCATAGGGTTTTATGAATATTACCCAAGTTAATGTATACAGAGTACACACAGAAAGTCTCAAGTCAGTTTTTATTTATTTAGCACAGCCATTCTCCAGCTTTTGTTCTATTGAAAAACATATTGAAGGGTGCATGGATGGCTCAGATGGGTAAGCATCCAACTCGATCTTGGCTCAGGTCTTGATCTCAGGTTCGTGAGTTCAAGCCCTGCGTTGGGCTCCCTCCACTCTGGGCATGAAGCCTACTTAAAAAAAAAAAAAAATACACACACACACACACACACAGATATATATTGAGGATCTCCAAAGACATTTTGATTATTTGGATTATATCTATTGATATTCACCATTAGAAATTAAAACAGAAATTTTTAATAAAACACACAAACACACATTTCATTAGCCATCAGAGTAATGTTTTTGTCACATGTCATGTAACTTCTGCAAAACTCAGCTGTGCACCTGTGAGCACATGAGAGTGAAAAAGGCAAATAACATCGTATCATATAAAATAGTTTTGACCCTGCAAATCAAACTCTTGAGGCACTCTTAGGTGTACAGACCATCCTTTGAGAACTGCTGATTTGGCACAAGGTGCTGAGGTATGAATTAGGGATGCACAGAGACATATGACACAGTAATGCTCTGTTTAAAGTTTAGTGAAAGAGAGAAACTTATATACAAATTCTGCCATACAGTTCAGCACTGGTGGAATGCATGGCCCAATCCTATCAGAGTGCTAGGAAACAGTGATTCACTATGCTTGGAAGGAGGGCAAAAGAGATGCTGTCAAAGAGGTCACTGGAGCAGCGTTTGAATACAGAAATTAAAGAGATTATTCTATTGCACATATATCCTAAAATCCCTGTCTATTCAGAGTCAATACTGATGTTTTTACAATTTTGAAACCATGGTGTGGTGATTGTGACACTTACAAATTACTTTAAAATTTTACTACCCATGAAATAGATGAAAATATTAACCATAAATATTGACTGTGGAAAGATTAAAGTGTGACCCTATCTAGAAAAACGTATAAATATTCACAAATTCTAATCATCATTCAGTTTTCTCATTGGAGTTTTCTTTCTGAAGCTAAGGCAGAGCTGAGTCTAAGACAAGCAAAGAATTAGACCCAGGGGCACATGGATTGGATGGAAACAATTTCTACACATACGTGTATAATTTTTTCCTCCCTCATGAACAGAACTACTATATATATATACAGAGAGAGAGAGAGAGAGAGAGAGAGAGAGAGAGAGGAGAGAGAAAGATAAAATTGTTTTTTTTTTTTTTAGACCCAAATGAGAAAAAGCTACTTCAAATCTTTTCTTTGTTGAATACTAATAGGCTGCAATTCAGAAATCAAAGTCTAAAAGTTGTTTTCTTTTTCTTCTTCCTCCCGCCCCCACTTTGTTTAATTCCCTCAGGGAGTAAATCAGCAGGTGCTGAGTTAGGAAGTCTGTATACACCTTTGTTTGGAAACCATTACACCAGAGCTACCTCGCTGTTTTTCAATCTAAGATCTACGTATAGTTAGCATAGGTATACAAAATTAAGAAATGAGTTGTCAAAAGGAAAATATAGATAAAACAGAGAAAAGCCAATCAGAAAAAACTTGACGCAGCCTATTGTGGCAAAACCTACTCTGCCTACGTATGATTTACTGCTCTGGAGACTCAGTCCCTTGACACCACCAAGAAAGAGGAGTATTTTCCATCCTACCTCATATTAAAGATTGCAGCTGTTGACTGTTTCAGCAATCAGCAAACTATATTATCCTGACATTATATGTTAAATGGCATTTTGCAACTGGATCATTCATTGGAATATACATTTCGTTGTTTTTGTATTCCTTTGATTGTTTTATCAAGTCTATAATAGTATTAGAAATATAATACTCTGGGGAAAATATGACAATTACGAATTCTCGTATAAGTAAAACTTTACTAATTTGGAAAAATGGAAGTGAGAAGGCCTTGTGACTTGAAGAATCGGAATCAGGCTGTTTTGAAGGACATGGAAACACACACTGTTCCCAAAGAGACTCTCAGAAAGGTCCGGCTGGGCTTGCCTTAAGAGGCATACAAGAATCACAGCATTGCACAGGAGGTTTTTGCAATTAGATAATACTAAACCGTTTTTTAAAGTACTCGTGCAATGTTTGCTCTTTCATAAATAGCCTACCTCCTCTGTAATCTTAAATTCTCAAATGTGTATATTGCATACTTTGTCAAATTAGAACAAATGATTCTGCTCATCTTTTTCCTAAATTATGATAGATTATAAATCCATGATGATTTACTATGATTCCATAATGATTTTTATTTTATATTGATGATATGAGAGATAAAGCACTTTTCTGCTTTGGAAAATGCAGAGTATATGTTTTGTTTCCTTTTTACATATCAGAAAAAGACACACAGAGATCAAATACTTTGCTGGGGAATAAATGGAGATTTAATACAACTGTACATCAAAGATCTTTCTCTGTTGAGTTATAACTAAGTTTTCAACAACTAAGCAGGGGATAGCCATTCAATAAGGCATTTTGTGGGTGTCTTTTATAACTGAGGAATATAAAACAGATGAAAGTTTGTCCTTACCATGCCCTTAAAATGCAAAAAATAAACATTTATTGAAATCTATATCATTACAATGTAATGCATTTATTTAAGATTAGAGGTAAATTAAATAGCATAGATACCTCTTATTCATAAGACTTTGTTTACCCTCTCAAGTTCTTACATGGTATTGAGTGTTGCTGAGCCTCTTTTTCTCCGTTTACAGCAACAGCGGTCTCCAGTGAACAGAATCCCGTTATTATCATTGCTGTGGTTGCAGTGGCAGGGACCATCATTCTGGTGTTCATGGTCTTTGGCTTCATCATTGGGAGAAGGTAGAACACAGATTTGTTCTAATCTTTAACACAGAATGTATTGATTTTTTAGAATTATGTCAGCCTATTACTTACTATTTAGTGTATTCGAATGTTAGATACTAAATGCAAACATTCTTTGGGATGAGATACTAAAGGTTAATAAATTTCCATTCTCCCAAGGTCAAATACAGTGTGAGCTTAATCATTCATTGCCTTTAGTTTAAGAGCAATGAGTACTGTAAGTGCTATTGGGTGTATTTTTATTGGTTACATTCAGCTAGGTTTTCATTATAAATACAGTAGATACCTAGGGAGAAATTCACTCTTTTAGTTAATGGTTTGTGGAAACCATTTAAAATCTGCTGTTGTCGTTGTTTTTCAGAAGAAAGTACAATTATTCACTCATCGATAAATCTAAATCTGTGAAGTATGTTCCTTCTACGTTGTCTCACACCAAGACTTTATATTCTGTATGTTTTTTAATCATATTAGTTACTATATTATTAATGAGTTCATAACTATGGGCAAGAAGTTTCTGCATGTTGTTTATTGCTCTAACTAGCAAGTAGTTAAAGAATTAAGGTATATTGTACTGAATTTTAAATATATAAAGTAAGATCATTGTTTGAGATCATCACAAATTTGATTTTTTTTTCCTAGGCACTGTGGCTATAGCAAAGCTGACCAAGAAGGGGATGAAGAACTTTACTTTCATTGTAAGTGTTTGGCTTTTTTTTTTTTTATTATTTGTACCCCAGTTAATACAGAGACCTGATTGTTAGTATTGGCATGAATAAATTCCTAATGTATCATGCTTGAAAGTACCTAATGAACTCAAAATGTTGCTTTAAAGCATTTGAACGAGATATTTAGAAATAAAATCATATGATGTGAATTTTAAAAACAAAATATATTCAGAAATTTAATCTCTCGTAAGAAATTTTAGTATAACTGCAGGATATTTAGCTGCTTTTATGTCACAGTTTTTCCTTTTGCAAACTTTGCCCAAGCGTTTCATACCATTCTAACAACAATCCATTAAATGTTGCATGGCCCATATTCTAGTGAAGGAATTCATTTAGAAGGATAGACCCTTTGTCCCACCCAATGAGTGATGCTACCATGACAGCCTAAGCTAAGGAGCCTTCTTCTCTTCAGCCACTATCTATACATTGTCGGATAGATGTTTCCCCAGATATAAATTGAATAATAGGATTGAATCCTCCAATTTTTTTCTGTGGATTTTGGTTCCCTGATATTTAAACATTCATTTTGGAAATCATATTCAGAAGAGACCTTGGGAAACCAAAGAAAATAGATGCCCATCTGCATTAATTTTATTCCTATTGCAATGTGGATGGCAAGTGAAAAAATGAGAGCTATGCAAATAAATGTTATTCCTTCCTGTAGCCAAAGAAAAAACCTCACAATCATATGGTTTTAGTTCTAATGATTAATGATGTTCATATCCAAGTACATCATTTTTATTTTTAATCCTTGGAAATATTAAAAAACAATTTCACTTATTATTTTTCTTGGTAGCATAATCTTTACTAAGATTGCTCTTGGAGAAAAAAATTTTCTAATTTGCCCATGAGTTACCCCTATTATTATGTTATTTATCAAATTATTATGCTAGTATCTGAGAAGATATTGTCATGTACCCATCCTAACGTCACAAAAAATGTATAAACATCAATCAAGAAAATGCATGGTTTAAAGACACAAATTGTGAGCACTATTATTATCGTTACTGTGATTCTCAGTGATGAGAGTGCCACAGGCAGTTTATAGAGATACACAGAAAAAAACGGAGGGTGCATTTTTTTCTCTTTTACAACATGAGAGAATATTTTTAACACTTCCCCAACAGAAAGGAGCGAGTTGAAACTTGAATGCCTAAACTTTTACTCTAGTTTTAAATGTATGTAGAAGAGTAACATATAGTTCCTAAAATCCCCTATTCTACCCATTTGTGAACAATTTGATGACAGAATCATTTAATTTTACCTTCAACAGTTTCTCACTTTTCTTTCCTTTACTGAATACGTCTGAGACATCCCCAAATTATCAAATACGTTTTAGTTTCTTTGCCTTTAACTTTCAGGTTATGCAGAAGGTAAACTGAAATGTGACTTACCTGAAACATGTTGTATAGCCGTATGCTAAATTGTCATCACTCAGTTTTAATATTTTGATGCCATTTGCTTTTTTTACATTTGACATCGAGTTTGTAATTAGAAAAAATAGAGCTGCATGTTTACTTGCTGACATAGACAAGATAAGCCTGATATATATATATAAACCGTTTTCACCTCTAGAGCAAAATATCAATGGTGGTTTTAAGTTATTTAACACTCATGAGAAATGTCAATGAGATGTTAACACACAAAAAAGCTCATTCTCTTAAATTGAGAGAAACAAGAAACCAGAATATTCAGAAATATGTCAACGTTTTCCTTATTTTAAAACATCCGTTTTTAGATGAATAATGAAAAATTAAAGTGCACTTAGCAATATCCTACCCGAGTAAATCCTTGATATTTTTGAATCACCTTCTTTACAAAGGTATCTTTTCTTGTCATCTGATGAGAACCAGGCACTTGATTTGATTTTATAGCCGTATCTAAAATACGTAAAGTACGACTCTATGGTCACCAGCTGTTTACAAGTTGGTGTCCTTTTATTTCTTTAGTATACAGACAATTTTCTTAGGTGCTAAGACACCAGATTGAATTTTTGCAGAAACATGAAAGCAACCATTTAACTAGCTTTTAGAGCACTGAATTTAATAGAATGTCCAGTCATTTGTATCAGGCGCCCTCAACTCTCCATGGCCCCGAGTGCTACATTTAAAGATATAAACACAATGGAGAAGTTTAGTGAAGCAATTCCAATTTACATTTTGTTTCCTCCTACCATTTCTTCTAACAATGTCTTTGAATCCAAGCTGGGCAGTATTTCATGTTTTTATGCCAAAATTGCTCTGGCCTGTCAAAATGTTTTATGACAGCTTGAATAAAGAACCATCAGAGACCCATTTGAGATGCAGAAGGTTACCTCCAATCTAGCTCCCTTATCACAAAACAAAAACAAAACAAAACAAAACAAAACAAAGAAAGAAAGAAAAAAGAAAGAAAGAGAATGGAAAGGGAGAAGATGGCTCATTCTCCATCTGCCTGCCAATCTAGGAGGTTAACCTATTGTTTTCTTCCCTTCTCTCTTTTTCTCTTCCCCCCCTCTTCCCTGTACTCCTTCTTCTCTCTTTTCTCTTTCTATCCCCTCTCTCTTTTCTTCTTGTGTTTTTTTTTCATGTTCAGCTTTAGTAACAAATGAGCATCTGTCAGTTTTATAAACTGCAACAATAATTGTTTAAGACAATCAATTTTGGATAAACAATCAACTACAGCAGAATAAATCAAGATTTTTAAATCCCATTTTCCTTTATACATTCTGCTTCTTTTTGTTTGTTATGTGTTTATTTTTTAAATATAGTTTTAATATAATGTGATGACATAAGCACAGTTAGGCTGCAGTGTAATACATAAATATATTGTTCTCAAAATAGTAAGATTTAATGAAAAGATTGTTCAGTGGCTTTGTTAAAACAATAAAGTTTTTTTGAGGATATAGTGTAATTCTTTTTATTGCATTAATATAACCAAATATATGCCTATCTATCTTATCTTTGTCTTTAACCAAATGGTTAGATTTGGAATACATTATTGTAACTGAATTTGCTTTAAAGTTGACATAGCATTATCTGTTACCTGCATGCTTCTGGGTGCATTTTAAGAAGATTTTAACTTTTAAGATGATTCTATGTTGTTTGAATTTTGACTACCTTTTCTGAGGCATATTGGCTACCTCCTTCCAGAGCCTTATATTTGAAAGTTCATAGAAACCATTCCTCTTTCAAATTGCTGTCATCCATGGTTAGCAGATCCCAGGAATATTGTAAATTTTCTAACTTTACTCTGCATTTTGTACATCTGGCCTCTATTGCCCTTCAAGGTGAAGATGAAACTGTGTCTTTAGTAGATTTCTCTCTGATTCTGTGATAGTGGTCCCTCACATCTTGTACTAATTTTATGTATATGTCAACGGTGGTTGGTCTTTACAAAAATAAATCAAAAGAATAAGTAAGATGTCTAAATGTTTTTTAATATTGCTGTCAGTGTAGTAGGCTACCTGTAAATGAAATGTCTTCTTTTCCCAGTGTATTAATTTGATTGATTGACTGACTGGTAGATTTACAAATGTGTTTCCAAGTCCATTACAAACCTCAATATGGCTTGAACTATGCCATGATAGCAGTGAATTTAATTAAACCTCCAGTCTGATAAGAGTCATGTCAGAGAATTTTGGTGATGTCTTTTGTTGATTTACTGGAAAAGCAATTCAGTTAGTAACCTATGAGCTGGATCCTATGTTACCTATAGAAGCTTGCAGATAATACCTATACGCCAACAGACCGAAGTAGTCTGTTAAAACTGCTGTGAATCAGGTGATGTGGAAGCAAGTTCACTGTTCCAAGGAGCACTCTGCATAATGAAATTCCTGGGCTGACTGCACAATAAGTGCTTTGCTTCATCACAGTCATGCTTTCTTACATCATTACAGTTAAATTTCCAGGCACCAAAACCTACATTGACCCTGAAACCTATGAGGACCCAAATAGAGCTGTCCATCAATTCGCCAAGGAGCTAGATGCCTCCTGTATTAAAATTGAGCGTGTGATTGGTGCAGGTAAGGCTGTTGTAGCTTCCTTGTTCAGCTGTTCCATTTAGCCAGGATCGAAAGTCATACATCATAATGACAGGCAAATAATTATACCTCAAGTATAGAACTTTTGCATTCACCTGAACTGTTGGAAGCAATGAGGCTGTACTTGTTTATGAGATCTCAAGAAAAAAAAAAATGAAAAAGAAGCATGTGGCACAGAAAATCTGTATATCTTTTGTCTTCTGTTGGATTGTTAAGATATTGCTCTACAATAAGCTACTTCACAATAGTTCTGGCCTGCTGTTTAAGAAATGACTTAGTATTTTTTTTTTTTTTTTTTTAATGAGAATGTTCCTGAATTTTGTTGGAATCTACATTTCCTCTTACTTGATTTGCCATCTTCCTGCCAGGCTTTCACCTTTTTTGATCCTTTTTTTTTTAACCTTTTTTTTTTTTTCATGCATTTGTAGGTATTAGCCATTTAATTCCATGCAGAAAATTAAGATGTGTGACTTCTATAAAAAGAATATTATTTTCTACACATACAATATATATTTTTTACATGTGAATTTATTTATTTTTGAGAGAGACAGAGCATGAGCGGGGGAGGGGCAGAGAGGGAGGGAGAGAGAATCCCAAACGGGCTCCATACTTTCAGCTCAGAGCCCTATACTGGGCTTGAACTCATGAACCGTGAAATCATGACCTGGGCCGAGATCAAGAGTCGGATGCTTAACCAACTGAGCCACCCAGGGACCCCTGTATACAATATATTTTCATAGTAATTATACACTTTGGATTCAGCTCTCTTAGATTTAGCAGTCCTAGTGCATACAAATTTCAGACTTTGAAATCTAAAAACTACTTGCTTCTCAAACCGTAAAAGCAATAGCAATGTTTAGAATTTGCAAATGCATCCTCATGCTTTAGCCGCCAGTGTACATTGTATCCTGTATTCAAATCTAAAGGTTGTTTCTAAAAACGTTTTTGTTAATCCAGTTAAAAAATTGCAGTTTGTGTAACAGATAGTTTAGCAAAGCTTAGAAGTGTTTTTTAGTATTATGCATTTACTATGAACGAAGAAATATTTTTGAGATTAACATACACCTGCCTGTTCTATTACTTCAGGAGAATTTGGAGAAGTCTGCAGTGGTCGTCTGAAACTTCCAGGGAAAAGAGATGTTGCAGTAGCCATAAAAACCCTCAAAGTTGGTTACACAGAAAAACAAAGGAGAGACTTTTTATGTGAAGCAAGCATCATGGGGCAGTTTGACCACCCAAATGTCGTCCATTTGGAAGGGGTGGTTACACGAGGTAGATATTGATACCTTTCATTTATCAAGTGGACTGTCAGAAATTAGTGTTATTTTGTACCTAATTAAAAACTCAAATTATGAACATGTTGCATATTCTAAATGAAAGGTTTTTTTTCTTGGTATATCATGGACTAAATTTTTCGTTTATGTTACTACCTCTGAAGAAATCAGGATAAATGAAGGCAGGATTAGAGTTAAAGAATAAATCTGATAAACAGACGGATTGACTGATATTTTCATTTAGCTTCAATGGCCATAAAAGTGATGCACTCTAAGTTTGTACATTTTATATAAAGTGTCATTTTCTCTGAGTTTTGCTCACAAAGTAGGAGTCAGAAGAACATACTGACTTTGTTCTTTAATTTCGTTAAGCATAACCATCTTCCAAACAGATATTTAATAACTCTGAGCTTAGCAGCAGCACTGGGACATTAGAAACACTCACAGCTCACCCATTCAGCCTTTCAGGAGAGCACCGTGTATTTTATTGAGGGTGAGAATGGGAATAAGCCTGAAGTTTAGGTTATGGCTCCTTAAGATACACTTTTTTTGATACATATATATATATCTATTTTTTTTTAATTTTAGGGAAACCAGTCATGATAGTAATAGAATTCATGGAAAATGGAGCCCTAGATGCATTTCTCAGGGTAAGTAACAAAAAAATTATCCTACCATTAAATGCATTATCCATGTTACAACTATCATGTTGACTATTGTGCACAGCATAAACCATAAACATTGTAAACTTTACCAGATCAGAAAATTGCCTTTAAAAAAGCAGATTAAATTAAAGATCAGAATCCTGGTCTGGATTGAACTAGAACTTTTTGAGCACATAAGTGATAAAGTGTAGTTTGAACCTGAAGCCCTTTACTCTGAATACATGGTGTAGAGTAACATTTTACTTTTCAGTACAATTATAAATTAAATACAAAAGTAATACAGAGAAGACTAAAAAGTGAGATAACCGTTCAGTAATTGGCATGATGATCCCAATTCTGCCCTGTGGAACCATTTCTGTTATATCGCTGTGTGAACACTGAGTGTAAAAGATAGAATTACTAACATTTTTAAAATTAATAATGTGTGATTATTTTTGTGATAATTCTAAATACATAAGCATACATATTTTTTGCTCTGAGACTTTTCACCTAAGGATATAAACACGTTAACAGTTTTCCAAATGACAAGGAGAAAGTAATCTAAAGCTTAAGAGGACATGGAATGTGATCATACATAATCTGCAGTGATACACTCAACTCAAATTTATAAGAAATCAGAAGATTTAGAGAAATTTTTATTTATGTATAACTATCAACTCTTGGGAATAAAGCATCACCTGGAAAGGTTATCAACTCAAATCAATATCCTCATGCACTGTATTTCTAATTCAGTTGGAGAAATCTGTGAGTTAAAAATGGGTTAGAAATATATGGTTGCCAGTCTGTTTGCAAAGAGCTCTCGATCCCATTTGCTGGCACATCTGTTTTAGAGAATCTTTGTTGCAAGTAATGTTCCTACCGATAACAAAACAGGGAAAAATATAAAAAGCAAACAAAGTCAGCCAGCATCATCATTTCCTACTTCTTAGTTTCTCTTCACCTTTAATCAAAAAATGTCTCCTTTCTCTTTTTTATCATTTGGAGAAAATAAATCTTAATACATATGTTCATCCCCTTATACATTTCTAGATTACTTATATAATATTTTAGCAAGTGGAAAAACACTTAGTTGTCAAAGACAGTATTTTTGGATATTCCATTCTCTACCTTCGCCTCAAAAATCAGTGCATACTTTTGGATCTGCGTAACCTGATGCTATTTTCAATCAATAAAAATAACATATCAATGTAAATAACTAAACAATTATCAAAAGTCTATTTTGTATTATTTGGCTGTCCGTTGAATCAACACTTTTTTTTTTTTTTACAAATGTCTATATTTCACACATGTCTATATTCTATAGATAATATAATAATTCTTATACTATAGTAAATCACTAGCATGCAGACATTTTTAATGGTAATTTTTCCCTTTGAAAGTAGAGTTAAAGGATGTTTATTCTTGTCTTCCTGTAGAAACACGACGGGCAATTTACAGTCATTCAGTTAGTAGGAATGCTGAGAGGAATTGCTGCTGGAATGAGATATTTGGCCGATATGGGATATGTTCACAGAGACCTTGCAGCTCGCAATATTCTTGTCAACAGCAATCTTGTTTGCAAAGTGTCAGATTTCGGCCTGTCCCGGGTTATAGAGGATGATCCAGAAGCTGTCTATACAACGACTGTAAGGACAAGTCCCTTACTGCACCTCTTCATATTCCCGAGATTTTCCGTCCAAGAAAGCAGGATTTAATAATACAAAGCTACACAGTAGAAAAGACGCAAATAGATCTCAGCTTTTTGTTGTTGCTGGTTTTCTTTTTTCCTTTTGGAGGAACTGTCGTTATGTTTCCACTCTACATACAGACTGAGAAGTGAGATAAGAATGGCAACATGCTTCTCTTATAGCAGGGTGTTCATATACATAACATTCGGTTTTATACAGTAACATCTAGTTGCTAGCTCTCATAATTGTAGCAGAGAAATATAGTCCCATTTTAAATAAATAGATTTTAACAGAATATTAACTATGCTAATTCTTACAACTTTTGTGAAATTAGCAAAAAGGAAAATACATGAGGATTTAGTTGAAGTCCCCATATTTCATTCCATTTTAGCATAGTTATGTTGCCTAATTTGTCATTGTCTTTTGACTAGACTCATGGCCTAAGACCACCTAAGGGCCCATTAAATTGAGTCGCCTTAAAAATGAAAACTTGTAATGACATTTTAAAAACAGATTAGTAACTTTAAATACACTTAGAGAGATTCAAGATGGATAGATGTGATACTGCTGAATTGCTAACCAAATATACAAATGTTTAACTGTAGCTTTATAGCTCTGCTATAAATGATTTATAAGTTATTATGCATATTTAAAATTTCAATTTCTTTTTATAACAGGGTGGAAAAATTCCAGTAAGGTGGACAGCACCTGAAGCCATCCAGTACCGGAAATTCACATCAGCCAGTGATGTATGGAGCTATGGAATAGTTATGTGGGAAGTTATGTCTTATGGAGAGAGACCTTATTGGGACATGTCAAATCAAGATGTAGGTGTTACACTATTTAAACAAAAAGGATTTCATACATTAATATCCACTGTTATTGGAACATGTTGGTAACGAATGGCTCATAAGAAGAAAGTTTTATAGAATTATAAAAATATGACTGCTGAGTTTTCACAATTATTCCCACAAAAATTACCATAAATTAGTGGTTCAATTAACTTCACTTTGAAGATCGTCTTTCCTTTTTTTGAAAATATCCTCTCAGTAGATACAAAGGATATGTCCACTATCTTTTTCCTGAATAATGATAATGATGCTGTACTTGTAGAACTGTAGTGGGAAAGTTACCTGAGTAAAGGAGTCATTTGCAGAGGGGAGGAAGGAAGCCTGTGTTTTATTTTGTCTTTGAAGCTTGGCTTTCTTTTTCTTTTAATGTTCTCAGAAAGTCTGTTTAACATGTCTACTGTTGGTTGATTTGATTAAATTTTAATTTCATGAGACAAACTAAATCTTATGCTCAACGCTGGTAGGTGTTCCATGGTGATATTTTAGAATCTAATCACAATGGGAGTACTTTTGGAAATTCCTAAAAACTTCGTACTTGTTAAATATGTATCCTGTTGCATACTAAGGCATAAAACATGCTGTGATGCGTTGAGAAAAAAAGGAGATAGCAGTTGTTGGGGGTATACATGTCACACCAAGAGACCACTTACAAAACAATACAGCATAAATGCAAGTGAAGATTGGCTTCTGTTAGGTTGAATTTGATGAAACAGGCATTTTTGCATGTCAGAAACTTTTAAACACTGGCAGATTCATATGGTCCAACCTACTGAAAATGCGAGTGAAATCTACATGAAAGTAGAGCAAGTATAAAATCTAGGAAGGTACCCTGGATTTGAGCTAGCCATCTGGAGAAGACTTTGGCCATAGCTAGTGAGAGAATTTTCCAAAGAGGCACATTGGACGGTCCAGAAGCTAAAACTCAGCCAAGTGTGTGGAGACCAACCAAATAGATTCCCGGTCCTAGAACAGAGCTGTGCACACTGGTAGTGATTTGATATGCAGATTAAGTTGGGGCAAATTGATGAAAGGCTTTTATGAAGGAGTGTTTAGAAATGGTACAAATGCATGTTCATGAAGAGTAAAGAAATACGTGGTGCTTGAGGAAAGTCTGTATCGCCATTAAAAGACGGATGTGACCGGCAAACTGGAATAGTCAGTTCTCGAAGTACTGTAAACATGGACAGCAATAGAAGGTGACTAAAATTAAAATCGAGTTATTTTTCAAAAATAGGTCATGAACATTGTTACATAAAATCAGCATTTTGGGTTTAGATTTTAGAATTTACCATATCAAACTCCTATGGTCTTAAAACTTGTAGATAGTTATTTTTTGACACCTGAAATCAGATTGTTTGTTGGTGAGGTTGTTTTCAGTAAATCTTCCCACAAATTCTGAATGAACTGCAAAGTTCACAGCCTGACGAGGTGACGTTTTTAAGTCATTTAAATCTTTTGGTGTTTTGAACTGAGGGATGACATGAAACTTTTTTGTTTTTTTGGTTTTGGTTTTGGTTTTCCAAAGATAAAAGTCTAAATGATGAGTCTGTTTGGCAGAGGCAAAGTTGTTAATATTTGACAGGACTCAGTGTCAAAGATTTCATGGACTGTCAAAATGTGGGCAAACAAATCCTTGGGGCAGAGAAAGAGAAATATTTACATTCCCCAGACACTCAGTGGAGTTTCATTTCTTTTGACACCTTCCTTCTGTACTAGATTCAAACATAAAGGGAATGACAGGAATATAAGATGACTTAAATTCAAAGTTCACTTAACTTCTGAAAACAAGTAATAGAAAGGGTGAAGAAGAAAAGAAAATCATCAATGTTAATTTTTAGAATTCCTTAAATATTGTTAGTCTTTCCTGAAAATGAAATGTGAAAATATATAATTAGTAGAACAAGAAATAATAAATATTTGTACTGATCAAATTAAATTATTATGTCTACAGTGACATTTACTTCCAACCTAGAACATTTAACACCAAGTTTCTTCTTTTTTGTAATTTTGAAGGTCTGAATTATAAATCATACACCAGTTTGTATAATAGTAAGGGATTACCTATACATCTCAGTTTTATAGTGAAGTTTATATTACTATTCCTCTTATAGGATAATATTCGTTATTTTATACTTAATGTTGTTAAAGTGCTATTTGAGCAATTATATGTATACATTTCAAAATGCAAGTGTTGAAAAAAATGAATAATTCAAAATAATGAATTTCATTCTGGCAAAAAATTCCCTAGATAAAAGCTTTTTTACTTGAAATCTCTGGTAGGAGTTCATGGAAAGACTGAGGAGTTCTGACAATCCCCTGACACATGTGAAAATCCTGTAAATGTGTGAATAGATAGTGGGAAGTTTGCTTTCAACAGATCTTCCTAGATATTAATTTTTTAATTAGTTTAGATTCATTTATTAAGTGAATTAATTAACTTTACATTGTTCAAACTTAGTTCCTAGTAATTTGTCAGGGATTTTAGAAAGCCTTCGAATTTCAAATGCCTTGGATTTTAGAAGACTTTTCATAAGACATCACGAGAACAAGATGTAAATTGATGGTTACATTTGTAAACAAATCCCCCAAATTCCAGGCTGAATGCTGAATAAAGGGAAGTGTCTGTGATCACTCTGAACAGACAAGGGTATTATAGAAGTCAGTGAGGTAGATAGTTTCCAGAAGGCTTTATCTGTATGCTAGACAGGGCAATGAGCAAGAAAAACTTGGGAAAAGGTAGTATGTATGTGTATGATGATACCCATATCCAAACAGGGTATCACTTGATTAACACTTGAATGGATTCTTACTGTATTTTGACATACGTACAGCATTCTTGAATTTTCACTGCAATGGAAGCAGTTGGAATTTAGTTATTTGCTATTACAATTGAGAGTGAATGTCCCAAAGAAATTTCTAATTTTCATTCTTAAAAATCTGCAGATGTTTAGCCCTTTCCATAATGGCTTTTCAAAGAAAGTTCTTTATATATGTACATTCAGTCAAACATAATAAATATTACAGAAATTGAAAATATTCTTCTTTGGCATTCACAGCAGCTGTGTTTTAATTAAATGTATGTCTTAATTAGTTCAAATAGTTACCCTCAAATTTTGACGTTCTTTAGGTAGATTACATTTTTTTCTGTTTATAGTACTCAACAAAGTCATTTCTTTTCACTTTAAGCTAAGCTAATGCATTGTTAGTTTAACTAGTGTGTAGTCATAAAGATGGTAAAAAAATTAAGGTTGCATAAAGATATTGGACATAAAGATAAATTCTTAAAGTGGGTCATTAAAAGACATTTAAGAGCTTCAAAAAAATAATAATACACTTTAACTAAATTTGCTCTCAGTTAAATTGTGAGCCTTCAACTTTCCCTTTTGAAAGTCACCACTAATTTATGACTTTGTATTTTTTGTGTTACAATAGAAACAAAATTGTGATTGTTTTGGTAAAACTTTGCCATAATCCCATACTTGGGGTCCAAAATATTTAATTGCATGAACTGTGGGTCATACATTATTGTGAGGTTAATGGAATGGCGATGAGCATGAGCAAAGAGCAGAAGTCCTTCATGTTAGATCCCATTTTGAGTTATTACCAGCCCATTATCATGGGGTCATTCTGTGTTCTTTTTCCTCTAATTACAATAGTCATACCCTAATAATACTGAAACACTTCGCAGTAAGCAACTTTTGCTTTTATTTCCAAGTATTTCTTTACAGTATATACTAAAGCCATGCTTCCTCTCATATCCCAGTGGTCTTTTATAAATGTCATTTACCCATCACTTCCTATGAATCCAGGACCTATCTAGAATTAGAAATTGCTTAATGTTTTTCTTTTTTCTTTTATTTGAATATTAAGGCTAGATCTGGACAGGTAAATCCCTGTCCAACGGGTTTCTAGAAATTTCACAAAAAGATCTTCTAAATGAATTCTATGAATAATAACATAATGCTCTAAGAAGTGTAAGTTTAACCATTTTACCCATGTGCCTTGTTGTTTCCAAAAATGAATAACTATTTGCAGAAAGTACTTCTTGCTTTCCCAATTGGAAGTAAAATGCAGCTAACCAAATAAAAACTGCAGAATTTCTAGATTCAGTGTGTGTCTGAATCACCCCTCATCAGCAGGTTTACCCTCAAAGGGTATGTATGCTTGGATTATACCAGACTATGCTCTGTAGAAGGTTCCCAGCAATTATCACTAGTGCTCCCATAGGTAGGTGCATGATTGTTAATGGGAACGTTAGGTTCCCAAAGTCCATTCCCAATCGAGAACATCTCTTATTTTAAATTCTATCCTTAGCTGCTATTCCTTTAAAAATGTATCCACCACTGTATCTATCTTTGAAAGCCAGATGTTTCATTTTATGCTGAAATAAATGTTTTCCTGCCATAATAATAGAGTATGAAATTCCTATAATGCAAAAGGACTACTGTAGAGGTTCATTAACTCATTCCTGTAAGAGTCATTTGATGGTATTATGTTCATTGGCACAAAGACTTAAATACATATTGTGCTCAAAGATGAAGAATTCTAAATGTTTTTATGAAGGCTTGGAGAGCTGCTGAGGAATATTAATGTCAGGAGGATTGTGACCAGATTTAGATTTATACTTTATTTTATGTTTTAATTTTATTTTTAAGTAACCTCTACATCCAATCTGGGGCTCGAACTTACAACCCCAAGATCAAGAGTTGCATGCTCCATGGCTGAGCCAGCCAGGTGCCCCTAGATTTGCATCTTTTTTTTTTAAATTTTTTTTCAACGTTTATTTATTTTGGGGACAGAGAGAGACAGAGCATGAACGGGGGAGGGGCAGAGAGAGAGGGAGACACAGAATCGGAAACAGGCTCCAGGCTCTGAGCCATCAGCCCAGAGCCTGACGCGGGGCTCGAACTCACGGACCGCGAGATCGTGACCTAGCTGAAGTCGACGCTTAACCGACTGCGCCACCCAGGCGCCCCTAGATTTGCATCTTAAAAGAGTATTTAGAGGGAAAGAACAAAGGAAAGATCACTCTATGTGCATTGTTACTTTCTAGACATCTGAAGACAAATTACATGCAGGGATATTGTTAGAAGGTGATGGAAAATAATAAGGATTGCACTAATGTTATGAGCATGGGAACTTGTCCTGCCAAATCAGAAAGATTCTGCTTCTGTTCAAATATAAGCAACCTCAAATATAAGTAAAGCCACTCTTTTCCCAATTAAAAAAAAATGCCTCTCAATTGTATTATTTAGTCATTTTGAATACATTAAATTTTAGAAGTTGTTTATTTACTTATTCACAATTTAAGTCACTATTTAAATAACTTAACGGAGCTTTCCAAAGTACATTATTTTTACTTGCATTTAAGTTTTGTAACCTAGAGCCCCATTGAATCCAAGTATAGGGCTGTCGCTGGAATGTTATACAAAGCCATGGAAAATTCTTTGCATTTAATACAGTTTTTTTAAATTTAATTTCTCCTATAATTATATATTTGTGATCGTTACAGAGTTACCATTGTGTTTGTTTGTGTGATGTAAAGCTTTCTGAAGTTTGGGATATTTTAGAGGACTGCTTACAAGATACACAACCTTTGTAGCAATGGGATCATAAACAAGGACACTTTTAAAATTCTGTCCTTTGTCCTTCATTGGCATTCAATACCAACACTGATTAAGGTCACTTAAGTATAAGGATTTTTTCTCCATCATTGTTATTCAAACTAAAGTACTTCTCTTATTTGAACATGTATGCATTTAAGAAGGAGCATCATCAGAAAATGGTGACTAATTTGCTGTACATAGAAGGAATCTACAACTGTTCTCACGTCAGCTTTCTGGGTGTGATGACTGGAAAGGCCATTAATTGATTAGTAAAAGTTTTTAGGGAAGGCGAGAAATTCAATTATGAATAGAGTATGAGATGCTTTTAGAAAATTCAGTTGAAGACATCTAGTAAACTGATGTATAGGATATATAACATAGTATTCAGGGGAGAATTTCAACTAAGAATTGTACCTTATAATATTTTTCAAAAATTGCTATTATTAGGTTAATCTATTTACCTTTTAAATTTGATCAATTTGCATATAGAGATTTTTCTTAAAGTGTACTTTTTTTTTCCTATACAAAGGATTTTCTGTAGAACTTGTTGATGCCAGCTACTTTATTCATTCCATCTGCAACCTTTTACATTTTAATGTGTTATTCTGGAATGTCAACAAGCATCTTAGGGATATGTTTCCCTACAAATATTGTTAATCAATATTTCTTTTTTTTAAGTTTCTTTACTTATTTTGAGAGAGAGAGAAAGAGAGAGAGAGCGAGAGAGAGAGAGTGCAAGCATGGGAGGGGCAGAGAGGTAGACAGAGAATCTCAAGCAGGCTCTACAGTGTCATCGCGGAGCCCTATGCAGGGCTCGAACCCACCAACCGCTGGATCATGACCTGAGCTGAAACCAAGAGTCGGAAGCCTAACCGACTGAGCCCCTCAGGCACCCATGTTAATCAACATTTCTTAAAGCCAGCTTTTGTCTGCCTACTTTTGCCTTTATTTTCTTCAGAAACCCAAGGTTTCCTCTTTGTTTTTTCCAGAGTCACTTTTTTCTTACATTTCTACTGCTATTATATCAGTCAGTATCAAAAATGATTTGTTAATTCCCCTTGATATTATTCTAATGTTTTACAAGTCCCTCTTATTTGTGTTGTTTGCCTTGGTAATTATTTTCCTGTGCTGCTGAGATTTGTAACAGTTTCTGGCTTTTAGCGTCAAATCTTGCTTTCCATATAAACAAACAAACAATAAGTCTGAATAATAAACTTTTAGACTTTTTGATTGCCATGTACCAATGTTTATGGAGACTTATTTTTCATGAACATTCAAAGCTTGTTATAGTGTTTAGGCTGTTATTAGATAGTGTATTAGCACTATCACATACAGTGATGTGCTAGTAAAAGTTTAACAACCAGCACTCTGGGAAAGCACTAACTTGTAGCCTTCTCCGATTTCCTGGTGTAACCCTTCTCCCATCCTTTTCCCCAAAGCTGATTTCAGTCTTCCAGTGTGAGGTCACTAAACTTGGAGTTGGAAAGTGATGCAGTCACCTTTATGAACCACTGTATGCTATTCGCTCCAGCACACCACTATATAACACTATATATTTCATAAGTATATAGGCTCCATGATATTTAAAGTGATAGTGTGCTTGGTAATATTTTCTATCATAGTACATTCTGCATTTTGATGTCTTGTTTGAAAGTGTCATTTGAACTCTGCAAAAAGTGACACTTTTGGGGGGTTAAATTCGGGGTAACTGAGACCTTCCTCTTACAACTTGAAGAATTCATAGATTTATAGACAAATATGTACATGTACAGCTATATACAAGTAAAATGGTTTCATAACATATTCCACTTTCAAAACCTCTGGGATGACATTAGTAGTTTTCCATCTATTGCACCCTGAGTGACTTCAATTATTGCTCCCTATTGCAGAATTAACTAGGAAGTGTCATGATATCGTGCTCTTCATGCACCCCTTGATAACATATTTAAGGTTCATAGATGTTTGGGGAAAAATATGTCTTTTGCAATGCTTCAAGATGTGCTTCAATCTTATCTGGATAAATCGCTTTGCCTACTGAACAATTCATTTTATTATCATTGAGCCTCAATTAGTAATATTTTTTATGTCCCTTTGGCTATTAGGTTATAAAAGCAATAGAAGAAGGTTATCGTTTACCAGCACCCATGGACTGCCCGGCTGGCCTTCACCAGTTGATGCTGGATTGTTGGCAAAAGGAACGTGCTGAAAGGCCAAAATTTGAACAGATAGTTGGAATTCTAGATAAAATGATTCGAAACCCAAATAGTCTGAAAACACCCCTGGGAACTTGTAGTAGGTAAGAAATACCTAAGGGAATGGACTCTGGGAGACATTCAAATACTCACTTAAACCTTCTGTCTCCTCAGTCCTAACCCAATGGCAAATTGACATTTGTGTTAAACTATATATCCATGTTAAATTTATTGTGTTTACCAAAGTCTTTATTTCTTCTTTTCAGATATCTGGCTTACCTTAATTAACTAGTGTTTAAAGGGACCTATTGTTATTGCCTTTTGTTTTTCTTAAAAGTTATGGTAGCTATCGTTGGCCATCATTTCAGAAGACTTTCTAAACTGGAATTTTATGATCAGGTGGTGTTCCACATTTTCAAATCATCGTTAGTATTATGTGGGATTTTATTACTAGTGCTTTACTTTTTTGCATAATATATTTTCTTGTTTTGCTTTAAGCTATTTAGTAAAATGATTCTATGAAGTTAAGGCTTATGAAAGTAATTCAATACATGATTAAAGAGGTGTACTCATTAAAAAGAGTCCGAAGCACTCCATGCATTCTTTGTGCTTGGCTTACTCCATTGAAGGTGTATTAGAAATTAATAAGCTTTAGCTTCTGAGTCATGCTGATGCTCTTGTCTGTACTGGTCATTAAGCCCTTGTGGAGGTATATGAGCTCACTAGGCACTACAAGGGTGCCATTAGTACGGAGAACACATAATGTTCTCAATAGCACCACGTGGTCTGAACAAGTTAGTCCATAACCAAATGTGCTTCCTTTACTCCCAGTTACTTTTGGAGAAACAAATGAATAAAGAAATGTGTACTGATTACAAATACTGTTAGCTGTACTTTTAGAAGTACATGGAAGATGCAATGATGGTTGTCAAATCCAACCAAAATGTAAATTGTGGATTTTGCAGTTATTGGGCAACCTTTACACATTAGATTTTTTTATTTTTATTTTTTTTTTCAACGTTTATTTATTTTTGGGACAGAGAGAGACAGAGCATGAACGGGGGAGGGGCAGAGAGAGAGGGAGACACAGAATCGGAAACAGGCTCCAGGCTCTGAGCCATCAGCCCAGAGCCTGACGCGGGGCTCGAACTCACGGACCGCGAGATCGTGACCTGGCTGAAGTCGGACGCTTAACCGACTGCGCCACCCAGGCGCCCCTTATTTTTTTTTAATGTTGATTTATTTATTTTGAGAAAGAGAGGGATAGGGAATGAACTGGGGAGGGGCAGAGAGAGAGAATCCCAAGCAGGCATCACGCTGTCAGTGTAGAACCTGAGATGGGGCTCGATCCCACAAACCATGAGATCGTGGCCTGAGCCGAAACCAGGAGTCACACACTCGACTGACTGAGCCACCCACATGCCCCTACACATTAGATTTTCGTTAACATATCTGTTTATTTTTTACTACAACATCAATTAGAATATGTAATTTTATTCTTTTACCCTTATTTTTTTATGAGCCAAGACATTCTTCCTTTAGTAGTTCATGAAAAAAATTTGCTTTTCTGTTTCATTCTTATCTAGGCCAATAAGCCCTCTTTTGGATCAAAACACTCCTGACTTTACTACCTTTTGTTCAGTTGGAGAATGGCTACAGGCTATTAAGATGGAAAGATATAAAGATAACTTCACGGCAGCTGGCTACAACTCCCTTGAATCTGTGGCCAGGATGACTATTGAGTAAGTTGAAACTCTCAAAATTCTATTTAATCATTTATTAAGTACATTCCAAGCTTTATGCATCAGGTCATTGTCCATAAATTACAGAGGTTGTAAACCCCAAAATCAGAGAGAAAATCATCTCTTTAATAAGTGTCCACTATGTGCCAGGTATTACACTAAATAGACCTTTGAACTTACAGTGTATTCTTAAACTCTCACAGCAATAATTTTATTATGTCAATAGCTTTATACACAGCAAGGTGCAGGCTCAGAGAATTTAAATATTGTTCCTAAACTAACTCAAGTAGTAAGTGGTAGCTAATTTGTCTCCATAGCCAGTATTCTAAGCCCCACAGAGTGAGCCTCTTTCCTTAATCATGTATCATTTAGGTGCCTGTTCACTGAGGAAACTTCCTCCATTGCAAAAGAGGATTTCTTTCACCATGTTTGCATGACATGAAAAACTCAAAGCTTCATACCCAATACCACATCCACTTTGACATCCAATATGATCACTTTCTGAAGAGGTCAAAGGAGGCTTAATTCAGTTAACTGTAACTAAGAATTTAACCTATATTTTGGAAGGTGTGTGATTGATTCATTTTTTTAAGTTCATTTATTTATTTTGAAAGAGACAGCACAAGTGGGAGAGGGGCAGAGGGAGAGAGAGAGAATTCCAAGCAGGCTCCACACTGCCAGCGCCGAGCCCGACATGGAGCTCAAACTCATGAAACCGTAAGATCATGACCTGAGCTGAAACCAAGAGTTGGATGCTTAACCAACTGAGCCACCCAGGTGCCCCCATTTTTTTAACCCAAAGAATGACAATAAAGCAATTTTTTTTTAATTTTTTTTTCAACGTTTATTTATATTTTGGGGGACAGAGAGAGACAGAGCATGAACGGGGGAGGGGCAGAGAGAGAGGGAGACACAGAATCGGAAACAGGCTCCAGGCTCTGAGCCATCAGCCCAGAGCCCGACGCGGGGCTCGAACTCACCGACCGCGAGATCGTGACCTGGCTGAAGTCGGACGCTTAACCGACTGCGCCACCCAGGCGCCCCAATAAAGCAATTTTTAAAATTGCTATGAACTGAAAGTAAAAAGAACAAATTTTCCTTTCTGGCTCCCACACTGATTATGTGGTCTTAGGAAATCCACTTACTATCTCTGAACTTCAGCTTCATGTGCTGCAGTGTAAGTCTTATGGACAATGAGGTTCCTCTCGGCCAACGTGTTTGAAAATGGGAAGCAATTATCAAGGATCTGTTAGTGGATCCAGTTTGTGAACTTCTGTGCAAAGGGTTTCACGTTTTTCAGATGAGAAGGCCAGCAATCAGCTACTCTTTTTTGGCGTGCCGGGAGGTGGCACCCACGTGAATTTAAGCATGTGCGTGCTGTCTTGTTGGGTTTACTCCTAGTCACCATGTGGGTAGAGCTGGCATAATTGCACCTTCTCTCTCCAAAGAAATCTACTTCCCTGAAAAATGATGTTTCTCAAAGTTTTCTTGGACCCCTACTATGAAATACTAGAGTATTGTACTGTTGCTATATTTTAGCTGCTTGCAAATACCTAACTAAGCTCAGTCCTTCTGGCTATTAGGAAAGGTACAAAGTACATACACAGACACAGTATATGTCAAATTTAAACTATTTAACATAGATATTGCATATTTTAGAAAATAATTTTTTTTTCTAAAATGTAGGCAAATGATTAAACTGAAATGGAGTTGAGTATACAATCAATAATATGCACAGAATCGCCACGTGATAATTAAACTCAGGATAAATCTTTTGTGATCATTGACGATTCTTGATTTACTAGACCCCAAAATGTTTACATTCATCCTCCATCCTACTGTAACAATTAAAAATTTTGAACTTCGCTCAGGTTCAAGAATACAGCATTTCAAATAACATTTCCTAATCTTAAGTTAATAATAATTTTAAGACTGTGATAATTTCTGGTACAAAATTTCAAATCAGTTTAAAGACAACCTGTGGCAAATCAAGAGCCGGAGAAGTTAAGTTCTTAGGAAGGACCATGCCAATGAAGTTTGCCAGTCAGGCCCGCTGCAGGGATATGATCATAATACCCAAGACCACTAAGATAAGATCTGTTTGCCTACGATAAACAGATGTTTTAATTAAAGAGTTGATGACAGTTTAGTACCAAATCCACTCTTTGAAAGGTAACTAATAAAAAAATGCATTTGTCTTTTTCAGGGATGTGATGAGTTTAGGGATCACACTGGTTGGCCATCAAAAGAAAATCATGAGCAGCATTCAGACTATGAGAGCACAAATGCTCCATTTACATGGAACTGGCATCCAAGTGTGATTAGCGTTTCTCCCTTACGAGGGAGATCACGGACTGCAAGAGAACAGTACTGGCCTTCGGGATATGCATAAGAAATGCTGCTAGAAGACAGTTGATGTCCTGGGTCCTTCCTACAGTGAAGAGAAGATTTAAGAAGCACCTACAGACTTGAACTCCTAAGTGCCACCAGAACACATAAAAAGGGAATTTAGGATCCACCCCTGGTGGCCAGGAAAACAGCAGTGACAATAAACAAAGTACTACCTGAAAACATCCAAACACCTTGAGCTCTCTAACCTCCTTTTTATCTTATAGACTTTTTAAAATGTACATAAAGAATTTAAGAAAGAATATATTTGTCAAATAAATTCATGATCTTATTGTTAAAATCAATGAAATATTTTCCTTAAATATGTGATTTCAGACGATTCCTTTTTAAAATCATTTGTGTTTATTCTTCATAAGGACTTTGTTTTAGAAAGTTGTTTATAGCTTTGGACCTTTTTAGTGTTAATCTATGACACATTACTACACTGGGTACCTTTGAAAGAATCCAAAATTAAAAACAAAAACAAAAACAAAACAAAACCATAGCATGATTGAAGATCTATCTCCGTCAGAACATTGGTATCCTTTTTTGTGCCATTTTATTTTGTTTAATTAGTGCGGTTTTGATATCGTTTGCTAATTGGCAGGTAGTCAAGAAAACGCAAGTTGCCAAGAGCTCTGGTATTTTTTAAAAAGAAATTTTTTTGTAAAGATCAGACAACACACTATCTTTTCAATGAAAAAAGCAATAATGATCCATAAATACTATAAGGCACTTTTAACAGATTGTTTATAGAGTGATTTTACTAGACAGAATTTAATGAAAAAATTCAAATTGTAGGTTTATGACTATAAAAAAAAAAACGAGGCGCTTCATCTAAAGAGTGTGGGTGAAGGCAAGTCTCTGAGAGCAAGAACTATCCAGTGTTATCTAAAATTTAATCTGAGCACATCGAGATTTTTTTCAATGTTGAGACATTAGGAAATTTAGGAGAAATAGTTGACATATATTTTATATCCTATTCTGTTTAATGCAGTCCAAACACAAAAAGAAAGGAGTAAGTTTTATATTAGAACTCGGAAGCATGAGAAAAGGGGCAGTTCACATTTTCACCTTTTAAAAACAGATTTGCTGCACAGAATATCATCACTGCAGTTTTTAAAAAAGTCTTTTATTTGTGAACGCTGATGTAAGAAACTTATTAAATGAAAGAACTCTTTTTACTGTGTAAGGAAGAGGTGAAGGATCTGGCTTTTTTTTTTTTAAGCTTTATTTATTAAACCATATTATTTGATTACTGTGTTAGAATTTCATAAGCAATAATTAAATGTGTCTTTATAGATATTTCAGGAATGTATACATATTGTGAGTAATGCTTTCAAAGTTATGAAAATCATGAACTACCCCAGAATTGAACTGTTGTACTTCCAAAGAGAATTGGGCTGTTTATAATGATTTTAATAGAGAAAGATCCCAGGGATCGGTCATAATTGGTCTTGTTTGATAATGTGGGCATCCACAAACAAACAAATAACAGAAACAAAAACCTGTAAATGTTCCTTTGTAAAACTTGTAAATTTTATTTATACTGTCTTGTTTTGTACACACATTTCTCTGTAGTGGGCTCTGAATACATTGAAAATGCACTATATTTTTCTATTTTACTTGCAGAGCATCACAAAAGAACAGGTATTTTCAGTGCTACATAATGTGTTTTCCCACATTTAGGACCAAAGATGGCTATAGAAAAACTCAAATGGATTGCTTCCCAAACCCCTCCCCACCCTTTTTTTTTTCTTTTAAATCACTGTACAGTGTTATTTGATATTTTAATTTATTTTTCAATTGACGAGAAAAATCATTTTAATTTCACTAAAATGTTTTTTGTCCCTAAGGAACAAAATAATCTGTAAAATAACTTTAATTAGCATAATACAGTCACCTAGACACTTCCATTTGTAATCTTTGTAATAGACTGTAAATATATTTTTGGAACTATAACACAATGTGCTTGAGGGTTATTTTTCAGTGTCTGCAGTGTATACAAGTGTTTATACTGAGTACAGCACTTTACAATTCTAATCAGTAGCATTGGCCTTTGAGAGAATGAGTGAAAGAGGTTGAGTGAGTGTTCCTAATTCCGTTTGGATTCTAAACTCACTAATAATGAAGTTCTTTTCCTGTTCATAGCTTAAGGTGCTTATTTTTTCTATTAAAATTAAATTAACAAAAAGCCATTCTAGAAATAGAAGACATAGTATGGTACATGCAAACGGTGTCTTTCCTGCTTTTTTCTAGCACTAGATTTATAGTTGAGTAGTCTTTCTTGCGTAGAAGGGCAGAATAAAAGTTTTTTTGAGTTTTTTTTCAAAAATAACTTTTTTCTTCAGCAATATACCTCATCTGCCTTAAATTTTTTACAGCTCTTTACAGGGAAAGGGGAGAAGGGATGGGAAAGACACACAGCACAATAGGAAGTGTATGAATACATCACTCTCTCGTTTGTAGGTTTCTTTTCTGGACCAACATTATGATTTAGAAATACATGTATGTGAAACGAATATTCAGAGAAAAAGAATTAACATTGTAATGCTGATTGTAATACTCTCTTCCAGAAAGAGATGAAATGGTATAACGATAAGAATGTACAACTTGCACCTTGAAATCTTTTTTTTTTTTTTTTTTTTGATAAATTAGTGCTCAGGGGAGGAAAGGTAGAGAAAGCAAACGTCAAAAATTGAATTCAAAACTTATAAAAATGCAAAAGGAAATGGCCTCCTTGCTTTAATAGAGCCACCTTTTTTAGAACGCTGTCTTCACACTCGACTTGTGTTTTGCATTCAGTACTGAAATAAAAGTAACTTTTATTACATCCGAATCTAACATTTTCTCAGCAATTGATCGGCCTTGTTTACTGGGACTGGTGGTTTATGCTTGTCAGAGCACTATTAGTTGAATCACATTGTATACTTATGTAATCTACATTAGCTAGTACTATTTAGGACTATATTTTAATTGCTCCTCTTATCCGTGTTTTTAAGACAATTAAAATGGTGTATTTCACCTCTTTTTTTTTTTTTTAATTTAGGTAATGCTGATATTCTCCCTTTTGTTTCCTGAGTAGCCACAACGGTGCTGCTCACTGATGTGCATGTTCAAATAAATTACTGATGTGTATTTTTTTGCTCTATGTGGAGAAATCATGGGGAACTTGGGGCGAGATGTGCTTTTTGTTGGTTGAATTTGTCCCTCCTTGCCTAAGAATTACTACAGGGGTCATCCTTTTATAAGGACAAACTGCTTTTGAACAGTGTCTTTAATGTATCAAGCACAAATAACTCTTTCTTCAACACGAATCATAAGTCTCTTTTTACCAGCTTAAAATAATAAACGAGTCTATTAGACAATGTAAAGAAAATCCTGTCTCCAATCATTGGCGGGTTCCTTTATGTCCCTTACTCATTTATTTTCTTACACGATATCATGAAAGGAGATGTCTTGAGTAAAGGTTTCATTGAAATATTTCAGTGGACCAATAAGAATAGGAAGAAAATTAATATCCACTGCTTCCCTTCATTCTTTTTCACAGTGACTTACTTCCACTCTAATTATTACAGAATAACAAGTTAAGACTATGTTTTCAAAGAACCATACTATCAAACATTTCAGTTAAGACCTTCTTTCTTCTTTTTTCAAAACTACAACTACATGGGACTAACAAGAATATTTGCCCGAGAAAGGAAATATTTTGTCATTAGATCCTGACACATATTTTAGAAATTTGATATGCAATGGCAGCTTGGGGAGTTTTTGCATTTAAGATGCTGCAGGATGCAAACATAGGATCCAGAGCAAACGGAAAAGGTGATAAATCTGGCTGTCTGACCGGGATGTTTCCCATTGAGCATTGACACCGACTCAGTGATCATTCCAGCTTGCCCCTGAAATGAAGAAAACTAAGCACTCTTTATGCTACAGTATCACCACTTTAAGCTTAACAAATTCATAACAACTATCTAAAAATGTTTTCAACAATGAGAATAGACTAACACCCGATGAGGTGCTATCACTGCTTACCATTTGTGCTGCTGAGGCTTAGGCTAGTTTGGACTGAAATGCAGAGTTTCCTCTTGAAGTCTTAGCTATCCCTCACTATTCTATAGGCAAGGCACTCATTAACTTCACAGAATAATAATTATACAGCCTGAAACACTGATGGGCAGTCATACGATCCCTTAAAGCCTGGACTCAGAAGTAGAACCAAGATATGTTATCCTACCAGCACTCATTTCCCTACAGAATTATAAAACCATCAAGGATATACAAGTTCTCTCACTAGGGAAAAGATAGATTTTTTAAACTCATGGTGATCATCAGTAACAACTTTTATGAAAGCACTTTTATTTTTTAAATGTCTATTTTGAGAGAGAGAGAGAGAGAGAGAGAGAGCATGCGCATGAGTGGAGGAAGGGACAGAGAGAAAGGGAGGGCGAATCTCAAGCAGGCTCTGCACCGTCAGCACAGAGCCGGGCATGCGGCTCAATCCCATGAACTGTGAGATCATGACCTGAACCCCAATCAAGAATCGGTTGCTCAATGGACTGAGCCACCCAGGCACCCCCGTTGAAGCACTTTTAACTCCTATTTTTACCTTTTGTTTTACATTACTAGCTGCAATGAAAATTCAGTATCAATTTTGAGCAAAGCTGCTGAAAAGGAAGACACATGAAGCCAAAAGGTAATCTAATTCCTGAACGCAAAAGATCGTAACTACTGATACTAACAGATGATAAGAGACAGTGCATGGGGACTAGCCAAGGGTCCAGCTGCTCTGAAGGAAACACCATCCTCTTGCCTTAGTGTCAGTGTCCCCTCAGTACCCGTTACCTCGCTGCTCATCCTGCTCTGTCTAGTAGGTCTCAGCTTGAAAAATATGGGCAGGAGAATATAATATTTCAACAGGACTGCTTCTGTGAGCCTCATTAGAGTTAAGTGCTGTAAGGGGATATTTTTTTCAAGTTCAATGATTGAATGTAATTAAATCTATAATTAAACAATAAAAGACCTCTTCTGATTGACCTTGAGGTTAAAATAAATTTAATTAATTGATCTAATTTAATTGGACCAATTGCACAAAGTTTGGTAAGTAGCAATAAGTAGCTCAAGTGTTCTGTAGGTATGCAACAGCACTAGGAATTCTTTAAGTACGTGACAATAGTAGGGATTTCTAAATTCCCAGCATCTGATGCTTTGGAGATGGTAACAAGTGAGGTGTCATCTATTCCAAGCTTCCAGAAGTAGCAAATAGAGCTCAATCAGATATAACCTGCAATATGTACATCATTATTTCAAATATCCCAGGTTGCTACTGCTGAAAACTATTCTTGTTTTCCTTTGGAAATTCGCAGCCTTTAATTAAGTATACTGGTGGATTTTATACATAATTAAAGAATGCACCATATATTTTTAAACGAATGGTTAATCTTAGATCTTAATAAAAGATGTTCATGAACACATTTGTTTTAAGTAATGTTGGGTCTAAGTTAGTAACAAATAAACATATGCTGTTCAAATCTCGCCATTTCGCTGTGTAACCAAAACTAATTAAAGACAATGACTGGACAACAAACTCTAGTAAAACAGGTAGAGAAAAGGAAACGATACATATAGAACGAGTGTTCATGTAAATCACATGCTTTTAAAGATATTTTGCAATGCAAACAAATGAGGCAGACAACTCAAGAATGCTTTGAAAAAGTGATGTAAATTTGCAGACACTTTCTACACTAGGATAGACTGATAGGATAGACTCTGCAGCAAATTAAAAGAGAAATTTGTAAGTTTAACCTGATATCCCTCTGTCAATTTGCTAGAGATACATACACTGTTAACATAAAAAAAAAACTGAACAGAATATGAGGCTAAAATGTGCTTTTTCCAGAGGGAAGAGACCCACAAATTTCTTCAGCTCTGACATTTGCAAAGTATTTTCACGGAGCTACTGGGGGATGAGGGGGTGAGATCTATTGACCATGCATCATGGTAAATTTAGGTTTTCACTAGATCTTCGCCATTTGCACACCATGCTCCGCCTGTATTCACCAGAACCCAACTTAATTGGGAGAGAACAGGAACCTGATGCCACAAATAGGCCTGCCTAGCTTGACCTGAAAAATGGAGGAAAGTGAAAGCATGGGTTGTTGCTGCTAGTTCAATGGCTGCACTCATCACAAAGAAGAGCTACCTGGGACGCCTAGGTGGCTCAGTCTGTTAAGCATCTGACTTCTGCTCAGGTCATGATCTCGCGGTTCCTGTGTTTGAGCCCCACATCAGGCTCTGTACTGACAGCTAGAGCCTAGAGCCTGCTTCCGATTCTGTGTCTCCCTCTCTCTCTCTGCCCTTTCCCGACTCACGCTCTGTCTCTGTCTCAAAAATAAACATTAAAAAAAAAAAAAAAAAAAGAAAGAAGTGTTACCTGTTAGGTCAGGTGTGGTGGAGAGCCAGCAAAACAAGGAGCCACTAAATCTCCTCTGATCTACTTAAACAACAAAGCCAGAAAACACCAAATAATACCATCTTTCAGATTTTGAAGTGTATATAAAAGGCAGGGATAAATTACAGGAAATCTAGAGAGCCGGAAGGGAGAAGCCAACTTTAAAGAGAGAGGCAATGAAGAGCTATTGGCTATTCTGACCAGGAAAAGCATGTGGTGGGAAAGAAGTTTCAAGGACTGCAGTCCGGCAATGTTGCCTGGATTATGAGTTAATTACTCTTCATTTTTGGACCAGCGCCATAGAATGTACTCTGTGCTTCCATACCTTCACTCTCCATTTTCGCATTCCCTCTCACTTTTCTAAATGGGGGAAATCACTCTCTTCAAGACACATCTCAGAAGTTACCTCCTCCAAGTGTTCACTTCCTGCCACTTCGCAGCCAGAATTTTCTTTCCTGGGCTTTGCTTAAGCTGCTTCGCTGTGTCAGATTATTTGTATGTGTGTCTCTCGCACTGGATCAAGAACTCTTGGAGGGCAGAAGCCAAATGGAAATCTTTGTTTTACGTCCTTTGGGACTTAGCAGTTTCTGGCACTCAGTAGACACTCTATAAATATTTTAGAATCCTTGAAGTGCAAATTAATTCAAATTGTTTTCTTCTTAAAAGGTAGTGAGGATCAGGTGCTCTGAAGGATGAACGGGGTTCAGTGAAGGTGGTAGTGAACCGGGTGTTGAGGGAGAAAACTAATTTCAGAGCACGGTTGGCTGCTCTTGTGATAGGTTGGGGCAGCAGGGACACCCCAAGGGACCCAGAAGAGGAGCACAGAGACGTGGACCGTGTGAGTGAGGGAGGCAGAAAGAGCTGATTAGTAAGCAAGACCAGGACGCCCCAAATACAGTATTTTGCAGGTGTTGGAAGGAAGGAGGCATCACTGGTTGTAAATAACAGAGCAAGATGAAAGAGGAACTCGAAATCAAGCAGAAGAAATTGGACTTGATGAGAGAGACAATGAAGGGCTATTTACCAATATCTGGTGTGATGAGGCAAAGGTAGAGCAAAAATGTTTTTTAAGGAAAAGTATTCTGTAAAAATAAATGAGATGTGATTGTGACTAATTTAAAATCAGGCTTAGACAAGGCACAAGAGTGGTTTTCTTCTTCTACAATGAAAACACCACTCACTCCAGCTCTCAAGCTCAAGACAGTGTCGGGAACTCTATAGTTAAGTAAATTTACAATAATAAAGTTGACTTTCTCATGGGCCAGACTGTAAGTCTACTTACCATTTATTTCCATTTGAAGAGACAGTGGTGGGTCATGGCAGAGAGTTTGAAGACCGACCGTGTGAGACTAATGCCTATCACTACATGGGTAACGTGGGGCAAATGACTTAATTTCTGTTTCCGTCTTCCTATCTTACCTGAAAAATAAACATAAATAGTACCCACTCTAAGAGTTGTCGAATTTGTCAATTGATACTTGGAAAGTACTTTTAACAATAAGTACTCGGTACATGCTAGCTCTTATTTCTTTGGGAAATATTTTTGTTTACATTTCTAATTATCTATTTAACACACACACTCATAAACACACTGCTGTGAATTCTGACCCAACACGCAAATGAATTTTAGACTCTAAATTATATTTTTGTCCCTATTTCACCCTTATTCTTTTCTCAGTTTTGTTTTTGTTCTTGTTTTTTTAATCAACATTAATCATATCTCTCAAGTCAGGACCCAAAGAGTCAAACTTCACTCATCCAGCCATAAACAATCATTCACTATGTCCAACTGATTTTACCTCTTTGATACCTCTGGAATCTACCACCATTCTCAATGCCACTGCCCTGAATTAGGCTTTCATCACCTCTCACCTAGATGAATGTCACATCCTCCAATCTGTTTCTCTTTCTCTAATCCTTTTTAATTACAACTTTCAGAGTTATTTCTGTAACCCATGTCCGACTGATCATGTTTTCCCTCAGTTTAAAAAACTCTAATGGGCCCTCGCTAATCAGAGAGTTACATCCAATTATGTAACATAGCATTATCAATTGGGATGCTGCCCGTGTGATCTTCACCATTTTCACCTCCTGCTGGACTCAACAATTTGTGTCTTTGGCATACAAAATTTTTTCATAGACCCTTGTCATTATGAGTTTCCTGAGGGAGGCAAAGGAATGTATTTTACTCCTATTGAGCCCAACACAGATTTTAACATTGGAAATAGTTTCCATACCTCAAAGCAAGAATATGTAATTAACTTTAAGACAAATATTAAGTTTGAGGAAAAACACAATCTCCCTCAATTAATAATTGATATTACAATGTCATTTTTTTCCACTTTTTATGCATCTCCTTCAACGACGACTTGAATACACTTTTGGCAATTAAGAGACAAAACAGATCATTTGGTTAATAAACATTGCATTCTGAGTTATAGTACAGAATTATATCTCTATGTGTACATGCTAATTTACATTTTCTTTCATCTAAACATATATTTTAAATTTTGTGTTTGATTGCTTTTTATTGGAGAAGCGGTGTGGAGATTTCTGCATGGCTTTATTCTACCGTCTTGTCAGGAAGTGGGAAAACATTCTCTAACTTTTCTTTACCCAGTTATATTATATAGCATTTTATATTATATTTATATTGTTTCTGTATCTGTCAATTATGTTGCCTCACAGACAGGAAGTGGAAGTCTTGCGTCCAGCTCACATTTCTATTTCAAAGACTGGTACGGTGCCCGACACCTTGCAGATTCTTAAGAGGTGTGTTTTGAGTGATTGAGAGTCACGTGACCCTCAAGCCAGGGACTCTGACACTTTAGCAGTAGGTCCCAACCTAAAGCATGAAGATCATTCTCCAGAACTGAGCGTCTTAATCACTCTCATCCTACTAAAGAGTGTCTTTCTTCAATGTCACAGAAGTTCCCCAAATGCCACCCTGACTACTGAGTTTTAACTACCATCATGTGTAACTCCATATAAATTTAATATCAATGGAGAATCTTCACACTTAGGGAGGTTAAACAAGAACCAAGTTAGAGGGAAAATTTAGAAGGTCTCAGTTGTAGAAGTATTAGTCCTGGTTTCACCGTTTACTGATTCCTTGACCTTGGCAGAACAATTCATATCTATGAAGCTCAGTTTTCTTCTTTATTGGATTGGATGTGTCTGCCTTCCTTTGTTTTTAAAGAGCAATTTTATGAAGAACATATAAAATAAAGCAGACAAATGAACTTTTTTTTTTTTTAATTTTTTTTTTCAACGTTTATTTATTTTTGGGACAGAGAGAGACAGAGCATGAACGGGGGAGGGGCAGAGAGAGAGGGAGACACAGAATCGGAAACAGGCTCCAGGCTCTGAGCCATCAGCCCAGAGCCTGACGCGGGGCTCGAACTCACGGACCGCGAGATCGTGACCTGGCTGAAGTCGGACGCTTAACCGACTGCGCCACCCAGGCGCCCCATAGACAAATGAACTTTAAATAACACAGAGCAAGTTTTAAATTAAAATTACGATGATTTTATTTTCTGAATTGAATCTGAGATGCTACCTTCTTGCCAATTGCTTTTGTGTAGTTTCCAGTTAGCCTGAAAAATTCTAAACGTATGTGTATAGGAAAAGACACTGATGGTTTCTTATTTATTAATGATTTGGGTATATTATCTTCTGATCTGGGTTGGTATTTCCTAATTCCATTGTGGCTTTTCAAGCTTCCTGACTTGGATGTTATATAATCTAAGAATTCCTCTGCTTTGCTTTCATTTCAATGGCTTCAGTGAAGCAAAGGCTCAAATTCAAGGGTTTTAGAGATTTTTTTTCTTGGGTGGGGGAGGGGTTAGCTTCTGAAGATTCCTGCAATCTTTCAGCCTGTGACCTGCAAGGTCTCTTAATCCCATAAACTCTAAATCGCATCCCCTACTCTCCAAACTACATACCATTTATCTGTTCTTACAGCCCACCTGGAGTTTCTTGGTCATCGTGAATACTGTGTGTTGGCCCCTAGGTTATGGGTGACGGGTGTTACTCAGCGAACATATAAACTGCCTAAATTTAACAACTGTAACTTCTGCACGAATAAATGATATTTGCTTGTTCAGTAGTGCTCCGGGGTACAGTAAATTTTGACTTCTCTATTTTAGTCTTGTTGGGACGCATGTCTAATTATGCTTGTTGGTTTAGCACTGTGTGGAGAATGTTAGGTAATGTTATTATCGAGAGTTTGCTCATCTTGAAATGTCAGTCACAGGACCAGCGTGGAACGTCGAAAGTTGAAACAACATGACTAAGGTTGGGTCAACATCGCTTCCAGGCTCTGTATAATTTTAGAGATTTATAAGTTGGATGTAAATATTCACATCAGGCTCAACCATGTCAGGCCTTTTCTGACCCTTCTCACCGTGTTTCAGATGATTTCCAACTCAGGTGAGGAGGTTGACTGGCATTTGGGGGATCATTTTTTGTTGTGTTTTGTTTCTGGTTACTCTGGGTTTTCAAATGGCTCATTCCATTTAAAAGAAAGTAGACTGCATTACTGTTTTCTTTGTTGTTGTTGTTTTAATATATTGCAGACAGGTAGAAATGTGTATGCAGTATGTATAAATAACAATGTTTTCAAGCTCACCATTTCAAAACTATTGTGACCAGTTAAGTTAACACATAAGTGCTACAGAAGTACATTTCAAAGAGCCACTGAAATAAACTCTGATTTAGTTGGTAGTTTCTCCATCTTTGGCTATAAAATTATAATTACTATCATGTGCAGATCCGTATAATTTTTTACAATAGAGGGCATATTATGTCTTGATCTGCATTTTGCAGTTTCCTAAAAATCACCTGCAATTCTTCCTCAAAACTCACCCCTTTGCTGATCAACTTGGCAGCATTTTTCTCAAGTTAACTTTTCAAACTCTGATGGCAAAAGGTGCCAGTAGTGCCTGTTTTCATTTCAGAAGTAGATGTGTGAAGTTGTTACCTCCGTGGGATTGCAAGATATGATTAAGTCTCTCCTGTTCTCAGGCAAACTTAACAAGTTTGAGCAAGTTAGGCATATGCACATACGTGCATTTGGCTGGAGGAAGAGGGTAGTGCTGTTTGCAGCTGAAGAAGGTAAGAACCTCTTTTCTTCCTTCTTTCAAACCCAGGGTCTATCTACTACTAGTGATGTGACCTTGGGCGAGTTACATAACCGCCATTTGGCTCCTCGTCCATTTTGTTAAAATGAAAATGATAAATAGTACCTGTTTCATAAAGTTACTTTTAAAATTAAAGAAGTTAATGTAGGTAAAGATCTTAGAAGCATGCCTGGCTGTTACTATTTTAATGATTAAGCTTCGTGGCTACAGACCCTTCAGTATTTTTAAGTTAAGAGACAGGAACCCATCAGAGTTTGCCTCATTTTAAATAGCCGGAAAGATTCTCTGAAAGCAATGTAAATATCAAGCCTGTTGTTACGCCTCGGACCCTATGATCATGGAAGAATTCATGATAAAAGACATAGAGAACCCAGAAAATGGCAGCAGAGAACTTTTGAAAGAAGGATCTTTACCTGAATGTGCAGGTTTCTGGAGTAAAGCATAAACTTTTGGGAGAAAACCTGCTTAGGCTCTGCCTTGGGGTACAAATGTGAACTGTGGATTTCTGAAACTCCTTCCTCATCAGCTGCAGATGAGATAATTGCACCGATATTGGAGCGAGACACACGGCTTATGGCACAGACTTGGCCACTCGTTGTGATTTTGAGAAATCCTCTCAAATTATTTGAACCTGTTTCATCACCGAGTAAGTGATGCTAAAGATATCTGCTTCGGGGCGTCTGGGTGGCTCAGTCGGTTAATCGTCTGACTTCAGCTGGGGTCATGATCTCGCGGTCCGTGAGTTCGAGCCCCGCGTGGGGCTCTGTGCTGCCAGCTCAGAGCCTGGAGCCTGCTTCCGATTCTGTGTCTCCCTCTCTCTCTGCCCCTCCCCTCCTCATGCTCAGTCTCTCTCTGTCTCAAAGATAAATAAAAACATTAAAAGAAAAATTTAAAGATATCTGCTTCAAAGTGTGGCTTTCAGGAAAGAGAGAAAGAGAGAGAGAACATAGCATACTGTACCCTAATATAATGTTTACTTTTCTCCCCTTGACTCCACCAAGGACTCAACAGGCCACACTGAGGTAGCATGTGCCTTTTCCATGGTCTATCAGGCTCTGTCCACAGAGATAGAAATGCTGTACCCGAACAGGTGTAGCAGTGACCGTGTATCCTCAATATACCCTGGCTAGGGGTGCCTGGGTGGCTCAGTTGGTCAAGCCTCTGACTCTTTAATTTTTTTTTTTTTTCAACGTTTATTTATTTTCGAGACAGAGAGAGACAGAGCATGAACGGGGGAGGGGCAGAGAGAGAGGGAAACACAGAATCGGAAACGGGCTCCAGGCTCTGAGCCATCAGCCCAGAGCCTGACACGGGGCTCGAACTCACGGACCGCGAGATCGTGACCTGGCTGAAGTCGGACGCTTAACCGACTGCGCCACCCAGGCGCCCAAGCCTCTGACTCTTAATTTCAGCTTAGGTCATGATCTCACGGTTCTTGAGATTGAGCTTCAAGTCAGACTCAGTGCTGACAGTAGGGAGCCTCCTTGGGATTCTCTTTCCTCCTCTCTCTCTCTCTCTCTCTCTCTCTCGAAATAAATAAACTTAAAAAAAAAAAAAAAGTCTACCCTGGTTAATCTCTTTTTCCCAAGGAAGCTGAGGAGGCATATTTTTCTGGTTTATCTCCACCCAAAATTATCCTCCTAGTAAGGAGCAATCAAGATGTGACACAACCTAATCCCTTATTATCACCACACCTAGTTTTTGTTATGATTAGCGAAAGTATTTCTGGAGGGAAGCAAAAATGAAATGTCCAGTCTGCACCAGTAACTCCCATATCCAAATATAATCAGCATGCCAAATTTTGAAAGATGTAGCAAGAATATTTGAATTACTCTGAATTAGCGCTTAGTATATTCTAAAATTCAGCTGACATCACAAATGCACAGAATCGTAGTAGAAAAAAAGGGAAAAGAAGTCAAGGTGAAAGAGATTAAAAGCCAATTATTTGTTGAGGCAGAGGTATATTGATGGAGTATGCGTGCACTCACGCACACACACACAAACGCACACACACACAAAATAAGCTCATTGAACGGGGTGTTTGTGAGTACATACGATAAACTGGTGTGTATCATTCAGTCTAATACCACTAGTATTGTGGATAATAGTGTAACTCTCTACCAGAACTAGGTGATACTAATAGTGATGAAATGTAAGGCAAAGAAAGATAAATGCCTAATTATTATTTTTATAATTTAATTTCCCCTTTTGCTCAAATTCCCTTTCCTTTTACTACTATTACCTATAGAAAGTTAATTTTCAAGAAAGTATAGCAATAGCCTGCCTTTCTAAAACTGCATAGGTTTACAAAACCCATTTCTTTCCTATTTCCTAAATAGCTGTAGGCAGAATCATGAAAATTATAGAAAAACACAATCTTCCTCTACTTTATCTTGATATGTGTTCTATATTGTGTCACCGGTAGGAAAAATAATATCTTGCCTTCATGCACAGCTCAGCATAGAAAAGGTAATCTATTTGAATAACTATGCAAAGAGCTTCAGCTAAGCAATAAAATGCAAGTCAAGAAAGTATCTACACCTCACCCTTCTATGAATGTTTTAAAACGGGAGCATGTCAACTTCTGGTTGGATAGCAGGTGGTCATCAGACTTAAAATTCTGGCCAGGCTAATGTTGTGCTGCACAAAATCCACATTTGAACTATTGGGAAAAGCTAAAAAAAAGAAAAAAAAAGCTTCCAGTAGTTGGACATCTCTGCTTTTCCTAAAAAATATAAAACAAAGTATTGTCATGACTTCTATATTATATAATTCTGAAGGTGAGTTCTTGTGTTTTTATAACTTTTTGTAATGTTCATTTATTTTGAGAGAGAGAGAGAGACAGAGACAGAGCACAAGTGGGGGAGGGGTAGAGAGAGAGGGAGACACAGAATCTGAAGCAGGCTCCAGGCTCTGTGCTGACAGCTCAGAGCCCCACGCAGGGCTCAAAGTCACCAACCGTGAGATCATGACCTGAGCTGAAGTTGGACACGTAACTGACTGAGCCACCCAGGTTCCCCCCGCTGTGTCTTTTGAAGCATTTCCTCTTATTTATCAAGCTTTCAGTGTTGAATGTTTTCTAATTCCTTTGTTCCATTCGGAGGGAAGTAGTTGGGGCTTACTTGGGTTTATTTATTTTTTTTTTTTAACTTTGAGTATCTTAACTATTTTTAAGAGCAAAGCCATGCGAATTTATTTCTAGGGATCTTAAGAAAAAGAAAGAAGAGTTGGCCTTATTTTTAGATAAATAAAAATAATCTCATAAGCAAATACATTACATAGTATTAGGTCACCCAAGATCATCTTGACAGAAGTACAGTTTCCATGTTTACCTCATGTGATTTTCATAGCACGATCAGGAATCATTTGCAAATTGCTTAACTGTCTTTAGAAATGAGGAGAGGCCACAACTGGTCAAAACTCCTCTGACAACTAGCACTACTGACACCGTCACCAGATTGGTAGTCATTTGTCAAAAACCTCGAGGGACCGGGAATTAAAAAACAAATAATAATTTTACTTCCAAAAAGTGAAGGAGAATAGCCTTCTTGTTTATTTCAGGAATCAGAGTTCCCGTTGCTGAATAAGCTCTACATTAAATGCCTTAAGTGATTGCCTAAGCGCAGTGCCAGGACCGCTAACACCGCATATGCCCTCTGCAAGCAGCCCTGATTTTGTTGCTCACGAAGTTTGAAATCTTGCCAGAGAGAAATACCTCAATTTCTTTTAAACCCGCTGGGATATAACTTCATACAAAAGCTACAATTCATAGAAAGGAACCGACCCCACATAATTTTGCCTACACGTTTGCTGAAGTGTGAAAAACTTTAGTTTGTGAACTGATGTTACGTATAAGAAAACAGAGCAGAGCCTAGGACTGAGATCTCCAAGCTCATATTGAAACGAGTGATTCCCAAACTTGGACACACAGACGAGTCCACTGGGGGTCTTTTAAAAATACTGACGCCTTGCTCCCACCCGCAGCATTTTGAGATAATGTGTCGGGTTTGCAATCTGCAAGTAGAGACTTTTATTTTTTTTGAAATGCAGGTGACTCTTTTACGCAGCAGTTTGGGAGCCACTGATGTGGAATGTGGATTTACAGGCTTTGGGATGGACCAGAATAATGTTCTCCCAGCTCTTTCTTCACTTAAAAGAAGTTTTATAAATGATGATTGTTTGCAAGTTTCCTTTCCACTCCCACCCCTCATAACCTCAGGGAAAATGAAACAGTTGCCTGTGTCTCATGATTTTTCATAAAGCTTTAGACGTGTCTACAATGGGGGAATGTACCAGGAAGGATATTCATCTTAATTATGTTAATCCTCCTTAGTCAAGAAATGGGAAGTTGAGATCATCCCTCTGGATCAACAGAAATATGTTTATCACTGCCACAAAACTGTTTGGGGGCAATTTGAATACAATCCTTCAGATTCATGAAATAGCACTATATTTCCCTGTGGGTCACTCTAAACCATGTAGAATACCAAAGGCTATGACTTTTTAAAAAAAGATTTCCCAATGTTATTATTTCAGAATTCTAAGTGATTCTGTATGTGTACATCAAGTTAACTCTATAGTGGTCACCATGATTTTGTCTCGTCATCGAAAGTATTTTCGACTCTCTCTTCAGCAGGATTTTCAAATAAATGGTCATTTTCAGACATGCAACAGTAAGGCTTTGTAACATCTTTATGAGACGAAATGCAGAAACGCTTCTCAAGTTTGACTGATTTTTATTACACACTTGTGAGGTAAATTGCCTTTGAAACAATTTGACGTGGGTTAAAAATGAGACAAGAGGTATTTCCAGAGATTTCATAGTACTGAAATTGGCTTGTGATTTCTGATATTTTAAATATTAGAAATCTTCTTAGATATATATGTATATAATCATATAGTGCAGATTTTTTGTCACAGTCTCTGAAACTTTTATTTTCTTTGTTTATCTCAGTGTAGTTGACGCACGATGTTACATTAGTTTCAGGTGCACAATATAGGGATTCAACATCTCTCTGTATTACTCTAGGCTCACGACGAGTGTAACTACCGTGTGTCCCCATACAACACTATTATAACATCGTTGACTACTCCTTATGCTGTGCCTTTTATTCCTGTCTTATTCATTCCTGAGCTGGAAGCCTCTCCCTTCACCCATTTTGCCCACCCCTCACTCTCCTTCCCTCTGGTGAATTTACTGCATTGACTACCTCAGGAACTCTAGAGCTCATCTGCTTTCCTTCTTTTCTTAGTTAGTTAACTAAGTATACTTAAATATATTTAAATATTCAATGATAAAAATAATAATGGCTAAAGTTCTATTGGTAATAACGGTAATTTACATTTTGTCAGAAACATGGTACATGAATTACTTCAATAATGTCTTCTAAAATTCATCAAGGCA